>NC_141687.1:1127318390-1128518390 GCF_964263255.1 Lissotriton vulgaris
CCCATGGGCAGAAGCATGCTTTATGCCACCCATGGGAGACCATTTAAACTGTAACTACAGGCCTGCCATTGCAGCCTGTCTAAGTTGGTGCTAGCACCACATACTAAAGATATAGGGCTACTATATATAGGGTCACTGCACTTAAAACCTATAAGTCTCCCCTATAGCAGCCCTTTGCAATTCTGAAGGCAGAGTCCTTGGTTGTACGTGAGAGGGTGCCTCTGCATGAGCAGGACACACCTACAGCCTATAGAGTCCATTCCCCAGGTTGTCAGTGGAGCAGCCATATATCATATAGAGGGGCACCACGTAATTACGTGATGACCATCTCAAAACTGGCTGCAATGAATACTATCATGTTTGGTATCAAACTTGTTGAATCATACCCCCACACTGTAATTACAAGCACTGGAACACCCCTCTTAGGCTCTCCATGTACCCAGTACCAGTCTTCTAGACCCAGACATCACAAAATGGTTGCTGCTGACCAGAGACACAATTCTGTTCTCCTGCTGCTGAGCCAAGCTCGAGCAGGGGAAGGCAGAACAATAGGCCAGTCCAGGGAGAACCTGACTTGGCTGTTCGGGCTGGACTGTTCCCATGGGGCACAGGATCAAGACTGATTTGCATATGGCTGGGTCTGAATTGGGGTGGCGAAGTGAGCTAAAGAACATTGATGGATTCAACCTAGATCTGTGACTGGCGGTGAGTGCCTGAAAAGGTTCAGCGCTCTGTCCATCATCTACTTGTGTTTGCTTTGTTCAACCTAAGCTAGCAGGCTATGCCCAGACGTGGGTCCTTTGCCCACTTTGACACTGGATTCAAGATAGCCTGGCTTATGAGGGGTGTTACCTCGAAACCAGTCCTAGGAAGCTTGTTTCTGGTCCAGGGAGGACTTTGGCAGTTCAGGCTGGACTCTTCCCATGAGGCACAGGATTAAAACTGATTTGCATATGGCTGGGTCTTAACTGAGGTGGTGAAGTGAGCTAAATAATAATGATGGATTCAACCTAGATCTGTGACTGGGGCTGAGTGTCTGAAAAGGTTCAGCACTCCGTCTATCATCTCCTTGTGTTTGCAGCGATTTCTAGGACCCTGAACTAAAGCAGCACAGACTGGCATTTTTGGACATGTGGTGATCCAATTCAGATTCATTTCCACTTTATTTTATTTTATGTTATTATTTTAATTTTACCCGTGAGTTTTCTTTTGTCATTGGCACCATGCTTTTAAATCCTAACATGGTCCCTAATGGGTTTTGATCAGCTGTCTTGCTTTTCCTTTGATTCCGTTCTTGTTTGCTTGTTCTCCATTTGAGGGGGAGGGAGGTAAGTGCCTGCTGGGCTTGTGTTGCAAAGTCGTATGTGCCACCTTGGCTGTGCGCCTGGATGGAGCAATGATTTGTTGAACAGCAGGACTTAAATGGCCACTAATAGCGGCCATGAAGTGCTAAAATGTTGATAATGTAATTAGTATTTATTGCTGCACGAGTCGGTGAGTGTTGCAGCGCATATGTTGTTGACTGAGAAACAGGTATTTGTCAGATGGATAGTTTTGGTCTTACCCTCGCAATGGGTATGTGTGAGAAAATGAATGGTGAATGAGAGAAAATATCAATGGAGGCCTTCTCTCAAAATTAACCTGTGAAGTGTATAGGAGCAAGGCAGGTTTCAGATATTCTAGGCTTACCCTGTTATCTGTGACTCAAGCAACAGGCTTCCCTTAGAAACATGCCTTGTTTTAGCAGCAATTAAACAAAATTACAGATAATAAATAACATAAATAAAGTACCCAAGACTGTAAAGTGATAAAGATAAATAATGCAATTAATAGAATTGCACAAGAATTGCAAAAAGGTTTACAGGGAGCCAGGAGTTATTTAACAAATAAAAAGTTAAGAGTGGCCATATAAATTAAATTAATACTAAGGTAAAAGGCAATTGCACACTCTGGGGCTGGTGTGATCTTGTCCAATGCATCTTTTTTAAATTAAACTGTGATGGAGTGCTTGTTAGGTAAATTCTAGCAGTTTAACCTGGCCATCAGATATACCATCTGATTTGCTCTTTCAAATAGTTGTCAAAATACTCCACTACAGCAATGCAGGATGCAGTTGCTGCTGAGGGCGACACATGGCCAGGTGCATCGATATTAGTGTCCTGTTGGGTTTTTAGTTTTGGAGCCAAAATTGCACAAAATTGTAATTAGTAGCTTTAAATGTTCTATCATCTCTTTCTCTGCCTAGCATTTTGAAACCCAGCCAGAATTGAAGCTCAGTCTCCTTTTTAAGGACCCAGAGAAGATGCCGAGGAACACCAGAGCCCCATAAGGCTGAATAAGTCTGTGGAATCGAATGCCCTGCAAGAAAGTTCTGAGTGGATCAACCCTAGAACTTTTGCCCCCTGGTAGTATGCCTTCACGGGGAAGCTCTGACACCTTGTTCCAGTCCCTCCATGATTTTAACATTGTTTAAGTTCCAACTCTATATGATCGCGAACACCTAACTCGTGGTCAAGAGCATGGCTTTTGTACATATCCACAAGAAGCAAACTCATAAACAAAACATCCAAATTACTGCAATCACCAGCACATATTTGTGAAGCTTACAGCAGTAGGAACTTGGGGCCAGATGTATGAAGCATTCGCCATTTACAAACGGCCAATCAGCACGTTTGCAACCGATAAAATTCTACTTTGGCATGTAGAAAAGGCAAAGTGCAACTAGGTAACTGTTACAGAATTGCGGGCCAGATGTATGACCCTTTTTAGCAGTCGCAAATAGAAAATCGGCCCATTTGCGACCATTAAAAAGGGTTGTGGTATGTACAAGCCCTATTTTGCGATTAATTACCCTATGACTGACTTGCAAAATAAGGTTTGTGAGTCGCTATTAGGAAGGGGCGAGCCAAGGGCATCTCTTCCTAATAGCGAGTCGCCCTGTTTTGTTCTGCAATCTATTCTGTTTTGCAATCGCAAATGTGGTTGCAAAACAATCACACTTACCAGCTACTTCAGGTAGGTGGTAGCCCCTTTGCCATTGTGAATGTATGAAGAAATATTTTTTAAGAGCAGGCTATGGTCCCACTACCTGCTCTTAAAAAATGAAAACAAAATGCTTTCTTTTTTTCTTTTAAGCTCTTCCCTTTTCCTTTAAGGAAAATGGGCTACATTTGAAAAAAAATCCCTGTGCTCTTGCCCATTCCCAATTGCAACCTACCTCATGAATATTGATGAGGCAGAACATTTGCAACCCCACTGGAAATAGCTAAATGTGTCTAAGACACATTAGTACATTCCGTTTTGCAAGTCGCATATTGCGAGTCGCAAAAAATGGCAATTTATGACCCACAGAACGGAATGGTCGTACATCTGGCCCGCATTTTGATTTTGCGATTCAGTATTTGGAAGGGGCGTGTTTAGGGTGTACCTTCCTAATAACAAATATCACTGGTATGTAGGAATGTTTTGCGACCAGGAATGCAGTCGCAAAACATTCACAGTTACCACTAACTTCAAGTTGATGGTAACCCATTCGCAAACAGTTAGGGGTTTCCCAAGGGCCCCCTTCTCCTTTGTGAATGAAGGCGCCAGCATTTTTTAAGAGCAGACAGCGGCTCCAAGGACAACTGCCTACTCTTAAAACATTAAAAGGAAGCTTTTCATTTTTCTTTTTTAAATGCATCCTGTTTTCCTTTACGAAAAACGGGCTGCAATAAAAAAATAAAATGCTTTATTTAAAAAGCAGTCACAAACATGGTGATCTGCTAACCCTAGCAGGCCACCATCCCTGTGAGTGTTAGCCATTCCCAATGGGTCACAAATGCAACCTGCCTCATGAATATTAATGAGGCAGGTCCCTTGCGACCCATTGGGAATCACAAACAGTATAAAACACACTGTTTGTGATTCCCAATGGGTCGGGGGTTTGTGATTTCCGAATAGGAAATCGCAAAAATTTGCTATTAGGAAATCGCAAACGGAAGTCTATGTATAACTGGCCTTGGGGCCAGATATACGAAGCATTTTACCAGTCGCAAATGGATACTGACCCTATTTTGTCAGTCGGTCACCTATTACCGACTCGCAAAATAGGGTTTGCGAGTTGCTATTAGGAAGGGGCATGTTAGGGACATCTCTTCCTAATAGCAAGTCGCACTGGTATGAAGGAATGTTTTACAACCAGGAATGCAGTCGCAAAACATTTTCAGTTACCACCAACTTCAAGTTGGTGGCAACCCATTCACAAATGGGAAGGGGTCCCCAAGAGACCTCTTCCCCTTTGTGAACGTCTGCAAAACCTTTTTTAAGAGCAGGCAGTGGTCCCACGGACCGCTGCACTGCCTGCTTTAAAAAAAATAAAAGAAAACTTTTCATTTTTCTTTTTGTAACGCATATTGTTTTCCGTTAAGGAAAACGGGCTGCTTTGCTACCAAAAAGGTTGCTTTATTTAAAAGCAATCAAAGACATGGTGGTCTGTTGACCTCAGCAGGCCACCGTCCCTGTGAGGAGTCACAAATTATGACCTATCTCATTATTATTCATGAGGTACGCACTGGGAATCACAGAAAGAGTTCAACACACTTACGTACATGCTGTTTTGCGATTTCCTAATTGAGAATCACAAGCATTCACAATTAGGGAATCGCAAAACGGTTTCTTAGGTCATCTGGCCCCAAGTTGAAGCATATGAAGAAACATGCCAGTCACTAAACATCCCTCTTCCTTCAGAAAATTTTCAAGAGGAAGACATAGGGCTCCATTAGGATGGCGGGCGGATTGCCCCCGCCAGGCTGGCGGTGGAAATTCGCCCGCCATCCTTCCCTGTATTCCCCCCCGCCATATTAGAATGGCGGGGGGGACCACGGCGGAGAAAAACACCGCCGCCACTTTTCCGCCCCGGTCGTCTTGCGGCCGGGGCGGAAAACGAGTTACATGCAGGCGGTGTCTGTCAGACACCGCCCGCAATATTACAATGGGCATTTTTCAATGCCTTTCCGTGGCGGCAATGCCGCCACGGAAAGGCATGCGGTGTTCACTCTGGGGGCCCCCTGTGGGCCCCAAGAGTAAAGGCCAAAGGGGGGTGGCACACGGGGGGGTACCTGTGGTACCCCCCTGCATTTACATAATCAAAGCGGTCGGCACCGCGCGGTGCCTGCCGCTTTGATTATGTAAATGCTGCAAAGCATTTTTAGTATTGTGGCGGGCGGAGCACAGAGCTCCGCCCGCCGCAATACTAAAATTACAGGATGTGCCCGCCACAGTGGTGGGCACATCCTAATGGTGCGTGCTGGACTCCCGCCCTTAAGGTGGGCGGTTCCGATTTCCGATAGGATGACGGGCGGGCAAAGCCCGCCCGCCATCCTGATGGGGCCCTTAGTGTTTAACCCTTGGGCGGCTTTCATGAACGTAAATGAGCACACTAAATATGCGCGTGGATTAACACTATGGCTATGTGAAGGTGCGAACATTTATCTTCCTCACAAAGCGTCTTTCTCTCAAAAACTAAAATAAATCACCTTTTACATGAAAATCAGGACCATCACATCCATTTTTAAATGCAAGTGTGATTTGTCTTGTGTTAATCGGTAGTAAAATCTAAGCAAGACATGCACTCACATTAAAAATGCAGGCGAGTTACCGGTACAAGACGGTTTCAGAGTACTTATGAGAAAAGGTTATGAAACTAATAAACACAAACATAATGCTCTTGGCTACCGGTGCTAACTAATGCTTGCAAGAGAAAAGTATGCATGTGCATTAGTGTAAGAAAAAGAAGACAGGGCATGAAATATGACAATCAGGTTCTACATCTCTATTTCACTTCAGATGTCGTTAGATATTTTTATATAGCATGTAGTTGCCCGGCCAGGATTGCCAGAGTTGAAAGCAACATCATAATTTGGTACCTGCATGAACTTTGGACTAGGAGACGAGCTTCAGAAGAGATTGGTTTTACGTAGCTTTTTGAAGCTGATTTTTGGACTGTTGAGCTCTGAGGACAGAGTCGAGAATCATGATTTCCAAAATTTGGAAACAAAGGGCCAGATGTACGACCATTCCATTTTGTGACTCTCAAATTGTAACGTTTTGCGACTCGCAATGTGTGACTCGCAAAATGGAACGTACAGCAGTGTCTCAGACACTGTTTGCCATTCCTATTGTGGTCACAAATGACCTACCCCATCAATATTCATGAGGCAGGTTGCAATGTGCGACCCACTGGGAATGGCTAGCACTCGGTGGGGTCACCAGGCTACCACATCCTTGACTACTTTTCAAATAAAGCATATTTTTTTTAAACGCAGCCCATTTTCCCTAAAGGAAAACAGGCTCCATTAAAAAAAAGAAAAAGGAATCGTTTCTGTTTCATTTTTTAAGAGTAGGCAGTGGTCAATGGGGCCACTACCTGCTCTTAAAAATATTTTCGCTACCCAACACAAAGGGGAAGTGGTCCCCCAGAGACCCCTTCCCATTTGCAACTGGTTTACCACCTACTCAAAGTAGGTGATGACTGCCATTGTTTTGCGACTGCATTCGAGCTCGCTAAACAATCACATAAGAGGGGCCATCGCCTCTTTCTCTATTCACCTTGGGTATCATTAGAAGCCTATGTAGGAAGGAAGTCCATGACACACGAAGCAGGTCTATGATTATGATGAAGAGTTCTGGGCGTCAATCAAGTGACTTGAAATTAGTTCATAATGCAATCCAGAGTCCATCTGCCTGCACATACATTACATTCACAGAGGTGGAAAAGCTACAATGGAGGAACAGCCACAGGCACCCTTTACTTTCTTGCTAAAACTCATGCTCATATAAAGTCAGTCACTGAGACCCACATTTTTCTCCATCAGGGATGCCAAGGCTGTCCTTGATAGATGGCTCACTTCCCATCATATAGAGAAGCAATGCGGTACATTGCAAAATATAACAAATGCCCCCATGTGGAAGCAATGCGGCCAACAAAAGCAAACCATAATGCAGCCAGGGTTTGGTGACAGGGTATAATTGTAGCAAAATACTTGCAGACACCCCCACCAAGGCCAAATAATAAACTACATGTAGGTGCCAGTGGAGAGAAACAATGTAGCTCTCCTAGTACAGGGTAGTTTCACTGGCTGCACCAGCTAACCTAACTTTATGTACTTGAGGAAAAGGAAGGATTTGTCTCAGTAGTAGCCCACAATCTAAGTTTGAGTGGATAATGAAAGTAAAATCCTTGATAGGGCCAGACTAATAGACAATATCTAAAATTACCTAACTGCTCATCAGTCCAGACACTCACATAACCAAAACTGTTGCGTCAGAGCTACACTGTATGCTCCATAACTGCAGATCTGCAACCAAACACAAACTGGAAATCTCCGACACCATCACTCACCACAATCTCGACATCCTCTTTCTCACTGAGACCTGGTTTAATGACTCCTATCACATCTCATTTGATCTGTTGTTACCTACTGAGTACTCTATCCTCAGAAACGACAGACCAGGCAATATCGGGGGAGGTGTTGCGGCTATCTTCAGAAACACCCTCCAAATCAAAGCCTTTCCCACCACCCTCTTTTGCACCTTTGAATGCCTTTCCCTAGAATTCCAAGTTCATCATGGCTCACCCTTCAGGTTCCATACCATCAACCACCCGTCTGGTAATTGCTCTTCCTTCATGGAGGAATTCATCGACTTCATTAGTGACCAATATTCACAGAGGGACAAGCAGATCTTTCTAGGTGATTTCAATCTCCACTGAGGCTCCGTGGAAGACTCAGCTACCAACAAGCTTGCAACCTTTCTCTCGGCTAATGATCTTGCCCAACACTGCTCGGAAATTACACATGCCAAGGGCTCAATTCTGGACCTTGAATTATCCAAATCAGACCAGATTACCACTGCTTCACCCATCAATGTTGACTGGTCTGACCATTGCATCATTCCCTTCTGTTTTCACCTCTCTCACATTTTAACACTGAGCCAACTGAAAAGAGCCTCTACGTGGTTCCGCAACAAAAAAAACATTGATCTTGAGAATCTATGTGATTCTGCTATGCAGTCACTTCCTAGTCTAGACCCCAATACGGATGTCAACGATCTCACTCCCCTTTGCCTCTCAATCCTTGCAGTCGAAATCAACAAGGTTGCTCCACTCTAAAGCAAAAGGAAAAGACCCACCCCATCAGCTCCTTGGTTCAACAAAGCTCTCTATGACGAAAGGAAAAACCTTTGAATCTTGGAGAAGCACTGGAGACAATCTCCATCCACCCCCAATCTCTCTCTTTTACGTTCAGCAAGATCCATATACAACAAGCACATCTTCCAGGAAAAAACATCGCATTTCAGATCCCTCTATTCAGCTAAAAACAGACCCAAAAAACTTTTCGACCTCATCAAAAACTCAAATTGTTCTCCCCAAACCATCAAGCCTGAGGATGCATCAAAGAAAGCAACTGAGTTCGCTATATTCTTCGATCAAAAGGTAAAATCTCTGGTGGAACAGGTCACCCACCCCACCCCCATCGAGGAGTAAAAATCCTTAGTCACTTGGCAGAACTTTGCCGCCATCTCAGAGGTTGATCTCCTCAAATGCATCCGCAAAACCAAACCCTCCAACCATTCTTCTGACCCCATGCCCAGTGGCATCGCCATTGATTTCTATACTAACACTCTCTCCTACTGACCAGGCTAGTAAATCTCTTCCTCAGTCAAGGATCACTCCCAAATGTCCTCATAACAGGACAGGTTACCCCCTTCTAAAAAAAAACCTCTGCAGATGCAAATTACCTCAATAACTTCTGCTCCATCGCCAAACTCCCTTTTCTTTCAAAGATCACAGAAAAATGTGTTGCAAAACAACTCTCCCAACACATTATGGACAATAATCTCCTTGAAATGTTCCAGTCAGGCATTATTCAAAGCTGCAGTGGTCCCATGCAAAGTTATATTCACATCCAATAAATATAGACGAAATCAATTCTATATTTTAGAATGACATGTCCAGCCGGACAGAGGTCCTTCAAGTTTACTCAATAAACAGAATTTCAAAATGAAACACGAATACCTTCCACAATGCCCCCGTGAGGTACACAAGCCTGTGCCCAACACATGCGGGGTGATTACAGTTGAAGAAAATAGGAAAGGTTCTAAGGCAAACAAGCGTTTTTCTGTTTACATATCCATTGTACAGAAAATATCAAGTTGCACCATTACATCAGTTTACACAATCAAATTTTGTATGAGGTGCATGAGCAAGTCGACGGCGTTTCGGTTCCCCTAAAGGGTCATGGGAACCATCATCAGGACAAACAAATAGTTGCCTTATTTCACTAAACCTCAAAATGCCTAAGGGAAAAATTGGAGAAAATAAGAAAAGAAAAGTACACACTTTAAGAACAAAGAATCAATAATTTGAAGTTACAAACGGGTGACTCTTAGTGCCTGGTGCAACCCATTCAAGAACCAAGTGAAGATGTCGCACTGTTTCTAAAGGTGAGGAGGTGATTGCAGCAGTTAACCTAATTGAATTCAGCTCGTGTGAAGAATTGATAACCAATGCCTCTTAGCGAAATTGCTTAATTGCAGAAGGCAGTGCATACGTGGACGGGCACATTAGTCGAAGTGCACGTGGTGTTTTAAAATAACGGAGGTGTCTATTGATGCAGGGGTGCCTATTTAAAACCTATTTACACAATGCCATGGTGAGTGAACCCTGTCTGTATTGGGATTTCAAAGGCGCGCTCCGCTTACCGAGGCAGTGCGTGACTAACAAGGGGCAAGACATTGCTCAATATCGCCCGGACCGGCAATCCTAAATAAGGAGATATATTATAAGTTAGACGAAGGGATTTACGTAAGTGAGCTAAACCGGGCATGCCATGCGGAAAATCTTACCGGATTAGGAATGCGGGTGCCGTGTTACAGAGTCGTAACCGGACGCGCCAGGGTAAGCCTATATAAAACAAGGGAGTATTCAAGGATTGCAACCTCAATCGTGTATCAAGGCATTTAACTACGCAGAGTGTACTACTCACCAGAATCGGCGGTCATGGATATTTTCTGTACAATGGATATGTAAACAGAAAAACGCTTGTTTGCCTTAGAACCTTTCCTATTTTCTTCAACTGTAATCACCCCGCATGTGTTGGGCACAGGCTTGTGTACCTCACGGGGGCATTGTGGAAGGTATTCGTGTTTCATTTTGAAATTCTGTTTATTGAGTAAACTTGAAGGACCTCTGTCCGGCTGGACATGTCATTCTAAAATATAGAATTGATTTTGTCTATATTTATTGGATGTGAATATAACTTTGCATGGGACCATTGTTGTTTTAAGAAATTTGCTCCCCGAGGTCCCTAGCTGACTTAATTGGGGTCCCTTGTTGTCACAAAAGTTAATTATGTGCAATCAATAGATTGCAAGGGCTTTGTCCTCCTTCCCACTTCTCCTAAGTGGTCACCGGCTTCCCTACCTGAGCACGAGCGGCTTTCACTGCTCATTACTTCTCCCTTCACTGTAATGTCTGATACAGCTCCTCTATATTCACTTGAATATATTAACAAAATCTGTGCAGGCCCCTCTTTATTCACTGATCAAGAGGAAACCAATGTTGCAAGCAGTACTAGTCTTTCTGATGAACTTGAAAAACAAAAGAAGAAATATGTGAGGCTAGAGTTGATGACTTTAATGCTTACCCAGTATCTTAAATCCAATACTATTCTCTTAGGCCTCCAAGTCAGAAACATTCCGGGAGTCTTCACTGACAATCCAAAATATATATCAGGCTTCAGTAGTATAGGAACCACCTGTTCCAGACATTGGTTGGTACTAGGAATAGAAACTGCAGGTGAGGAACTCAAAAAACTTGAGGAGACCATCAAAGACTTAGAAAAACAAATAGCTGATGATAAAACAATCACTGATGGGAAGGCCTTACTTGAGAAAATAGAAAAAACAGTCTCTGAATTTCACCGTATAGAGCAAAATAAAAAATCAAATAAGGTTAAAAAAGACATTAAATTCTTCACTCTTGAACGCACATACCCCTATTTACAAAAAGATTTTTATACGAATCGTAACTTTCAGCAACACCAACAAACCCCGAGACCCTGGGGACGTTTCAATAAAAGAAACACTGTGGTGGGTTTCACTGACTCCTCAGCAGATTCATCTGATAGTTCAGATCCTGGGGAGGGAGGGAGTGGACAAAGATCCAATCAGACTCCTTTTTTATCCAGAGGCAATCCAGAACCCCAGAAGAGAGGCAGGGTCAAACAACAGAAACGATGGCACAACCCCCCGGGGGAACGCCAGACCAGGCAGAAGTTTTATCAGTGGTAATAGACAATACTAATTTGAATACCATTCCCATTTTCAATATTTCCAACCATACTCTGACCACCCAGGAACTGTCGATCCTTAGTAAAGGACTATCCTTTGTCCCAACCACCTACCCGAATTTTCTGAATCTCCAGTCTGAATTGCTTGGCTTCTTCAGGAAATTAAGATTACGCTCATACTTTGAGCTAAATCCGTCAGATCCTAAAAGTGTTACGACTCCATTTCGACCACCATCCACTTTTTCCCCTACAGCCAATATGATCCCGAAAGAAATTATAACTTTTGAAAAGGTCATCCTCAAAGAAATTTCTAATATAGAGAAATCCCATCTTTTTATACCATACAATATCTCTTTGGATGAAAAGTCAGCAATCAATTCCCTTAGGAATAATTCTAACCTGATTATTAAGTCAGCTGATAAGGGTGGCGGGATAGTCCTCCAGGATATTGGAAATTATAAGAATGAGCTTTTCCGTCAGGTATCCAATACTGACCATTATTGTAGACTGCCTTGTAACCCTACTAAAGATATTCAAAAGCTAATTAAAGCCATTACTATGGAAGGTCTCGAGAATGGTATTCTAAGTAAACATGAATATAACTTCTTGAATACTGTTAACCCAAGAACCCCGGTTCTTTATACTCTGCCCAAAATTCACAAAAGGTTAGACAATCCTCCAGGCAGACCAATACTGTCTAGCTGTGGCTCAGTTTTAGAACCTCTGGGCCACTATGTTAATTTCTTCCTGAAAGATTTTGTGCCCACAACAGCGTGCTACATCAGGGATAGCATGCATGTGATTAATCTGATTGAAAACCACCCATTTGACCCTGAACATGAGACTCTATGCACATTAGACGTATAGTCTTTATACACAAACATTCCCCAGAAAGACTCACTGCTTGTAATGGAAAGTATACTTAACACTAGGATACGTCCCCATAGGGTACCTACTCTATTCATAATACAACTAATAGAGATTTGCCTCACCCAGAATTTCTTTCTTTATGACTCGGATTATTACCAACAGGTACGTGGTTGCTCCATGGGGGCCATTTTTGCGCCTACCCTGGCAATTCTATACATGGACTGGCTGGAAACCAGTATCATTTTGTCGAGTAGTAACCCATTTTACCAGGGTATACATTGCTGGAAGCGCTACATAGACGACATCTTCTTGATTTGGGGCGGCTCCATTGAGGATTTCCCAGGCTTGACGCACTGGCTCAATAACAATTGTAATGGCCTCACATTCACCTTATCTTACAACAAAGACAGCATCCCCTTCCTAGACCTGACCATCCAACACCATGATGGGTCTTTATACACATCCCTATTTCGCAAAGCGACAGAAAGGAATACTCTTCTGAGCTACAATAGTTGTCATCCGAGAGCACTGAGGGATAGTCTCCCCTACTCACAATTCCTAAGACTCAGAAGGAATTGCTTTAAGAGAGAGGACTACTTCATTGAGGCCAATACATTATCTGAGAAGCTTAGGTTCAGAGGTTACCCTAAACGCCTGATAAAGAACTCTATGAAAAGAGCTTGGTACTGTCCTCGTGATACCCTGCTTGAGCCTAAAACAAAAGAGACCAATGATAAGATGGTATGTGTAACTACCTTCTCTGCAATATCTAACCGTGTGAAACAGTGCATAAAAAAGAATTGGCACATTCTGAATTCTGGCCCTCTCAACTGGGAAACTCCACTTTTTGCTTTTAAGAAAAGCAAAAATCTTAAAGGTCAATTGGTCAGGGCAGCATTACCACCTACAGTTCGCAGAAATATCACACTACATGACCATTGGTTACTACCACCCCTGCTAGGTCATTTTAAATGTGGCTCTTGTGTGGTTTGTGACTTTACAATTGAGAGTAAAGAATTTGTATACAGAAATGTGAAGAATGAACTGCATACCTTTACAAACTGTAATAGTTCTAACCTCATTTATGCAATTCTCTGCCCTTGCAATTTGATATATGTAGGCCAGACAAAACAAAAAATCAAACTGCGAATATCCCAGCATCGCAGCCGCATTAGGTGCAAAACAGCAAATGCACCCCTGGTTGAACATTTTTTAAGCAAAGGACATACTGAAAATGAGATCCGGTGGACAGTCATCACACAAGTCATGATACCATCAAGAGGGGGCGACCTAACTCGTATACTGAACAGAGAAGAATTGAAGTGGATATTGAAGACAGATAGCCTGAATTCGGGCTTGAACCTGCAAGAGGAATGGACTGCTTTAATTTAATTCTAATTTCAATCTAAACAGCTTCTATATACTGCAGAGACTCTGTTCTTAGTGCTGAATAATTGATTGATCAAGAAAATGTTTTCTGAAACTGTAATGCTGACATGTCACTTTGCATGTAGAATAACCCTAGGCTTCACCTAAGATGGCTCCCACGACATGCATCCCTCCTTTATTTCTATGGCCGAACCCTCACACGCACTGGCCAATCACGACAAACCCGCCCCTTCTTCACTTCCGGGTCCGAGCACAACAGCACGCCAGGGAATACCTCCATGACCGCCGATTCTGGTGAGTAGTACACTCTGCGTAGTTAAATGCCTTGATACACGATTGAGGTTGCAATCCTTGAATACTCCCTTGTTTTATATAGGCTTACCCTGGCGCGTCCGGTTACGACTCTGTAACACGGCACCCGCATTCCTAATCCGGTAAGATTTTCCGCATGGCATGCCCGGTTTAGCTCACTTACGTAAATCCCTTCGTCTAACTTATAATATATCTCCTTATTTAGGATTGCCGGTCTGGGCGATATTGAGCAACGTCTTGCCCCTTGTTAGTCACGCACTGCCTCGGTAAGCGGAGCGCGCCTTTGAAATCCCAATACAGACAGGGTTCACTCACCATGGCATTGTGTAAATAGGTTTTAAATAGGCACCCCTGCATCAATAGACACCTCCGTTATTTTAAAACACCACGTGCACTTCGACTAATGTGCCCGTCCACGTCTGCACTGCCTTCTGCAATTAAGCAATTTCGCTAAGAGGCATTGGTTAGCAATTCTTCACACGAGCTGAATTCAATTAGGTTAACTGCTGCAATCACCTCCTCACCTTTAGAAACAGTGCGACATCTTCACTTGGTTCTTGAATGGGTTGCACCAGGCACTAAGAGTCACCCGTTTGTAACTTCAAATTATTGATTCTTTGTTCTTAAAGTGTGTACTTTTCTTTTCTTATTTTCTCCAATTTTTCCCTTAGGCATTTTGAGGTTTAGTGAAATAAGGCAACTATTTGTTTGTCCTGATGATGGTTCCCATGACCCTTTAGGGGAACCGAAACGCCGTCGACTTGCTCATGCACCTCATACAAAATTTGATTGTGTAAACTGATGTAATGGTGCAACTTGATATTTTCTGTACAATGGATATGTAAACAGAAAAACGCTTGTTTGCCTTAGAACCTTTCCTATTTTCTTCAACTGTAATCACCCCGCATGTGTTGGGCACAGGCTTGTGTACCTCACGGGGGCATTGTGGAAGGTATTCGTGTTTCATTTTGAAATTCTGTTTATTGAGTAAACTTGAAGGACCTCTGTCCAGCTGGACATGTCATTCTAAAATATAGAATTGATTTTGTCTATATTTATTGGATGTGAATATAACTTTGCATGGGACCACTGTTGTTTTAAGAAATTTGCTCCCCGAGGTCCCTAGCTGACTTAATTGGGGTCCCTTGTTGTCACAAAAGTTATTCAAAGCTGCAGCACTGAAACAACCCTGCTGCAAGTGATCGATGATGCGCTGCATATTCTCGATTCGGGGGAATCGTGCCTTCTGATTCTTCTCGACCTCTCTGCAGCTTTTGACACTGTTATTCACAACACCCTCCTTAACATTCTTCAACAGGGAATGGGTGTGGAAGGTACAATACTCAAATGGTTTGCCTCTTTCCTCTTGGACAGATCCCAAATGATCAAGATTGTGAACAATCTCTCGTCTCCACTGGTGGTTGGTCAAGGCGTCCCTCAAGGTTCTTTCATTGCTCCCACTCTGTTCAATCTCTATCTGGAACTATTAGGGAACCTTCTAAGCAACTCTGGAATCCTCTAACATCTCTATGAGGATGACACCCAAATCTACCTCAAGGTGTCTTCCCTTCAGGATCTCTCACTACTCAGCTCTACTCTCAACGCTATTCACAACTGGATGTTAGATCACCAACTCATTCTCAATCCCTCCAAAACGGAATTCCTCCTCTCTCTCTCCGCCTCCTGTTCAATCCTGGATGGATCAATCGAATCTACTCAACAGTAAACCCATCATTGTGGACTGTGCTAAATCCTTAGGTGTCATACTCGACAAAAGACTCAACCTAACCTCAATTCCATGGTCAAGAGAGCACGTTATCAGCTGCGCCTTTTATGGGGGATTCGTCTGTTCTTCCCGGAGAATGACCTAAAAACCTTGGTCCAATCGCTAGTTCTCTCTAGACTGGATTATTGTAATTCTCTTCTGACTGGCCTTCCCAAATCTCGCCTCACCCCCCTCAAATCCGTCCTCCATTCAGCAGCTCGCTTCATATCAGGGTCCAAACGAAGTGACCACATCACTCCTATCCCGTCTTCTCTCCGATGGTTTCCCATCGAGGCTAGAGCTATCTACAAAACAGCGTGCATCACCCACAAAACTTTGCACTCTTCCTACCCTTGCCATCTGACAAAGAAACTGAAATTGTCTGGAGCCTGAAGACCTTCTCGGAATGCGGAAAAGTTCCTTCTTGAACCCCCCTCCTTCAAAAGGGAAAAATTGTTGGCACAATCGTTCTCAGGTAATGCGGTGAGAATCTGGAACTCGCTTCCTCCTTCGCTCCCTGCCATCACCTCCATCCAGATCTTCAAAGCAGACCTCAAATCTCTTTTATTCCAAAGACACTTTCAGAACTAATTCCCTCCTTCTCAGAACCCGCCAGGAAGTTCTTTAGTCATTGTTAATGTGTCACATATATTTATATTTTTGTTTGTACATCCTGTGCTTTTTGATGTGTTTAATATTGTGTTCCTTTTGCCGGCGTTGTTTTGATTCTATGGCCTGCTATTTTTCGCCAGGAAATTCTTTAGTCATTGTAAAATTTGTCATATTTATTCTTATTTTTGCTTGTATAGTCTGTTCATACTGTGCTTGACATTGTGTGCCTTTTGCCTGCGTCGCTTCGATTCTATGGCATGCTATTTTTGTTTGTTCCATTCCTGCAACAGTTCTCTCATGTAATGTAACTGGTTATATTGTACAGTGCTCTGACACCTTCGGGTAAAGTCTGCGCTTTATAAAAATGCATAAAATAAAATAAACCTCTCACTCACTCCTTTGCTTTCACTCATACAATAAACTGTTTATTTAAGTTTAGAGTCATACGCAAATTATGTCTTACCTTTCTCACGTCTCTGATCTTTGCAAATCTTTTGAAGTCAAAGCACTTACACTGTAATATCAGTTCTTGCCTGGGTATCCTAGTCCTAAACTTCTCCTGTCTATTCAAAATATTGCTAGAATAGAGAGAAGAGATCATATCACTCTCAGGAGAGATGACATTACTCCTCAGGATGCAAGACTTTAACTGCCGATATTGAAAATAATTGAACATATCATCTTCCAAATTGCCCTTCTACCTTTCATGGCCAAGGGGAAACATAGCTTTAAACTCCACAAATACTTCCCAAGACAATGTTCTGATCTTCTATCAGTGGCGGCTCCTCCGTTAAGGTAGAGGAGCGCCAAACCACTGCTTTATGAGCAGTGAATAAAGAAAAAATAAAATGACAATAAAATGTTTTTTTTTATTTTTTATTTATCCTTGCTATGCCCAGTTTGCTGATTCATGGGTGCGGTCAGGCCATCCTGATTGACACTCAGAGCCTGGGAGGAGGAGTGGTACTCACTGCTACAAGTGCCCATGTCGGCTTGACCGGCTGTCATGGGCCAGCCAAACAGACATATGCAATAAGATTTCTCCAGCTCAGCTGTATTCCACAGCTGAGTGGAGAAAGAGCACAGACTCCCTGTGCCAGAGCGAGCGTCAAACTAGCGCACTCAGGCGAATGCCATGCTGTTCTCATACTAGGCTTAGCATGAGTGCAGTGTCTGGATTGAATGGGGAGTAGGTCATGTGTCCCAGGGACTGCTGGGAGCAGAGGAGCACAGAGATGGGTGGCAGCCAGCAGCATCAGGTAAGTCTTTTATTTATCTATTTTTAACCACCCTGCGCTTCCCTCCTGAGCTCCTACCGCACTACCCCCACACCCAGCCTCACCACTTTTTATTTGTATCAGCTGCCACTGTCTCCTATGGGGATGGGAACGTCCCCTGCATGGTAAACAGACATCTACCCCTGTACAGAGTGAACTGACTGCATGTGAAACTGACTTTTTCTTTGGCCTAGCTAACATGCTAATCCAGTGTACATGGTGAACGTGGGCCTGACTGGATGGCTTTGAGGTCTAGAAACAGTTCTGTGATGTGGAGGGGCCCACAACGCAGGACCTCTGTTTCAGCTTGGAACTACTTTCCGTGTCCTGGGTTGATGACATAAAGCGGTGGATGCAGCATTCTCTGTTTTGTGGCTTATAGTGTTATACAGACCTGTTTTCTGGTTCACAGTATGGTGCCTACTGGACCTGTGTGTGTAAAGTTTTACTTATTTGTGATATGCACTGACATCCTGTGCATAAGTGAGTATTTGTGGTTTTAATTATAGCAGGACTCATTGTGTTGTAAGGGTATGGTTTTTAGTGCCAGCGGGCCCATTTTGTATTGCCCATGATTTGACAAATCACAAGGTGGAGTATGAAGTACAGTTTCCCCAAACAGTGGACATGTATTGCCTGCATTTCTTGAGTTGAAAAGAGGAGCCCAATCCACTGATGTGCGGAATAGCCATCCTTAGAACTTCTTTATGGACCTTTTAGCATAGGATTGCTGATTAGTTCTTATGAAGCACCGTCATTTGTTTGATGGTAGAGGATGGCAGTGAGCCAGTAGATTCTGTTGTTAGATGTAGGTTATTTTCTAGGAAGTCCTGCCCCTTTTTTCTTTCCCTGAGTACTCATTCAGGAAGAATGATGACAGCCAGGTGGAGGGTCTTCACACTCCATTGTGTTCGTATTATGATACTCTTGCTTGGGCCCGGCATTGTCACTATCTGCTGTCATAGTGAACACCTTCCACAACTGCCGTGTCTGAAGAGCAGACAGAAAATGTACGTTGAAAAAGGACCAGCCCAAAACACTTGCTGGACATTAGAGAGTAGATTAACATTTCACTGTGTGAAAAATCAGTATGCAAGTGGCAGCCAATCGTTCAAACTTTTTTTCCATTTCAAGTACTTCTTGACTAATGAAGATAGCGCTTCTAAGAGTACTCAGTGAGCCACTTTGAAATAGGGCTGATGTCTGTCTGGCAGCTAGTCTCCCAGAGGTGAGTTAACATCACCTGGAAACTGCACTACTTGCTTTAAAGCTGTGCACTTTCTTAGGACTTAGAATTCTTCCTGCCCTCCTGCCTGCTCTTAGAGGGCATGTGCGTTCCTGTCCTGCAGGATGAGAGACTGTCCAGGGAGATTACAGCCATCTTCTTGAAATGTGGCACACCCAGAAGAGAGGAATTGCTGATAGGAATGTAATTGGTTCTGACCTGAGGTATGTGTGTCACCTGATTCTCTGTGTAGTTCATGTGGCAAACTACCTGAATTAATGATAACTCCCAAGTGATAGCATACCATACAGCAACACTGTGATATCACCATAGGAACCTGTTCTGTTGCTGCACCTGGTATGCCCTATATCCTGTGAGAACCAACAACACTGCAATAGTAGAGGCTCCCACTGGTCTGGAGGCATTGGTTTGCAAAAAAGAGCAACCGCTTCCGAGGTCAACCATGATCCTCTTCACACAGTGGTAAGATTATAGAGTAGGGCTGCTGCTCATGATCCTGAGCCTGCTGACGGAGGCGCTGACTGTGCGACAGCGAAGGGTACACCGCCAGTGCCTGCACCGAACCGCATAAAAGCAGACTGGTAACCCATAGAATGCAATGAGAAACTGAGAGATTGTCAAGATCTACGTGGCGCGGGTGAGCACTGAACTCTACATCAGTACAGAAGAAGGATTACAGCCGGGAAGCTCAGGAACTACAAGATCCGGCAGGCCAAGCGGGTGCGTCACACCCAGAAATGAGAATTTAAAGCGCTTGGGCGGTAGGGACATTGTCGAATATTTTGATTCCTGATCGGCTGTCCGTTGTGTCCCGTTTGTTCCGTGTTCACGGGAACAAGGAGCTGTGTCCAGATCGACGTTGGAGTAGGTATCGCAGTTTGGAACTACGGTAAAGTCTCCAAGAAACGAGCGGCTGCTCGTTGTACCTTGCAGTTTACGGAGTCTCGGTCGAGCGTTGGTTTCTATGCTCCTGAGACGGACAGGAATAGAGACGCCCACCAAAGGAGGTGGTTGCAGCGTCTCTATTTTGGGGTTACTAGCTGCTTACTGTACCATTCCGGTAGAGCACATGGACAGGTGTTCCCGAGGCTCAAGTTGTACAGAGGACTCTTCATCGAGCTTCCCCCCATCAGTCGTGTTCGAACGGCATTTTCGGCCGTTTCTCTGCACAGTGTCCTCTGTTGACCGGAAACCGGGACCGGTGTCCATGCAGAGGACGGTTGGATCTCGGCTCTTATATTAGAAGCCAACGGCTGATGGGTAACGTATGAGAGACCTTGTGTTACGAGACTTAATCGCACTTTCTATTATTTTGTATTCCTTATTTCTATGTGTACTTGTGCTTATTAAACAAGAACATAGACAGACTATTGTTTCCGTGGTTTGTTTTGCCATTAGTCCTCGATCCTGAGTAGTGGGGGATTACATAATATTGGACCTTACATTTCAATTGTCTCCCGATCGAGGCAGACAGAACATGGCCACACTGGACGATGTGGTGGCAGCCTTGGCAGCAGTTCAAGTAGAGCTTGCCGCGTCCAGGCAAGAGAATGCGGACTTAAAGGCCAGGTTTGACGCAGCTCAGAGGAATCCCTCTGATGCAGGAAACGCCACTGGGCCTACCACCCCTGCAGTAGTTGTTGAGATGCCTGTGGCTGTTCCTCTAGCCAATCCGGAACGATACAGCGGAGACCCCGAAACTGTTCAAGTGTTCATGACTCAGGTGGTATTACATTTATCCTGCAAGCCCAAGGCGTTTCCCACGAGTCAGACCAGAGTGGCCTTTCTCATCTCGTACCTCGCTGGAAACGCGTCTCAATGGGCAGTGCCCCTGGTGAGCAGGGATGACCCCATCCTATGTGATTGGGGTGCGTTTCGTGAGGAATTCATGAAAGTGTTTGATAGACGGGCGGATACCTACACCGCTGATCGTGAATTACTCGAATTACGTCAGGGCAACCACGACGTAGTACATTATTTAAATGCCTTTCGTCAGCTAGTTGCGGAAACGAAATGGCCTGTGTCTAAACAAATAGCTGTGTTCCACCAAGGTCTGAGTGAAGATCTCAAGGATGTTGTAGCACAAATCGACCCCCAGCCCAAGACCTGTGAAGGGCTAATAGCATTGGTCCTACGATTGGATCATCGGTTAGGAGAATGCAGAGGAGATCACAAAAAGAGAGTGAAAACCTTGCCCTCTCCGGGGACGTCGGGGACTTCAGAAAGCAGTGTCTCTAATAAAGCCGAGCCCATGGATATTGGGGCAGTTCGGGCCAGTCTCACCGCCACAGAAAAAGAAACCAGACGTAAACAGGGCCTATGCCTGTATTGCGGCAAAAAGGGACATTACGTTCGTGAATGTCCGGCTAAACCAAAGACTAACCGCAACAGGGCTGGTAGGCCTGAAACCGCTGCTATTGATGTACCGCCGGAAAACTCCCTGACTCCCTGAGAGGCGAAGGGACCTCTCGGAGTCGCACTGTCATCCCTTCTTTGTTGAGTTCTTCTGGATCCCCGCCACAGCACATCTACATCACAGTCCACATCTGTGTAGACGCCAGGTGGAAGGCGGTAGAAGCCATGGTGGACTCTGGGGCCACGGGTGTTTTTATGGACCAAGACGAGGCTGAGCGACTGGGGATCAGCCTGGTACCCAAGGAATGCCCTGAGGATGTGTATGCGGTGGATGGAAGACGACTTATCACAGGCCCCATAGGGCATCACACCGGTGCACTACCGGTGAGGTATGGAGTGGAGCATGAAGAGGGCATCGATTTTAGCGTCATTCGAGCCCCAAAGTACCGGATCATCTTGGGCCTTCCCTGGCTGGTAAAAAACAACCCGGCAGTGGATTGGGCAACCCACCAGATCAGGATGACATCGCCGTATTGCAGCCAACACTGTGGAGTGCAAACGGTGCCCACATCAGGAATGGCAAGAGAATACATGGTGGCCACAGCGGCCGAGAAAGCAGTTGTATTGCCCGAAGTCTACCTTGCCTTTCAGGACGTCTTCGATGAGGCTAGGGCTGAAGTGCTGCCCCCACACAGGGTCTACGATTGCCAGATTGATTTGGTCCCAGGTGCCAGCATCCCTAGCGGAAGATTTACGCCCTGATTGAACCGGAGAATCTCCATTTGCGCTCATACCTGGATAAACTCCTGGGTTAGGGTTCATCAGACCATCAAAGTCTCCCGCCGCTTCACCCCTTTTCTTCATCCCGAAGGCCAATGGTGAGTTAAGGGCCTGCGTAGACTTCCGGGAGCTGAACGCTATCACCGTGAAGAATCGGTATCCTCTGCCGCTCATAAGTGTCCTACTGGAACAGGTGAAACAGGCTCAAGTGTACACGAAACTGGACCTCAAGGGGCATATCATCTGGTGCCGATGCGCGATGGCGACGAACGGAAGACGGCGTTTAAGACCCGCTTCGGTCTCTTCGAATACCTGGTCATGCCGTTCGGGCTCTGCAACGCCCCTGCGGCTTTCCAGTACTTCTTAAATGAAGTGTTCAGAGACATCATGGATGAGTACGTAGTGGTGTACATTGATGATATCCTCATCTATTCCAACAATGAGGAGGACCATGTACTCCACGTGGCCACCGTACTCCAGAGGCTCAGAGAACACCAGCTGTTTTGCAAACTAAGCAAATGCGACTTCCACGTAACATCTGTGGAATTCTTGGGAGTGATGCTGAGCCCAGCAGGACAGGAAATGGCGGAACGTAAGGTTAAGGCTGTGGAAGAATGGCCAACACCACAAGGGGTGAAAGACGTACAGTGCTTCATTGGGTTCGCCAATTTTTATCGTTGTTTCATCAATGGGTTTTCAGGATTGGTGGCCCCTATTACACAGTTGTTGCGGAAGGCGCAGCCCTTCATATGGACCGCAGAAGCGCAGAATGCCTTTGAAAAACTGAAGAAAGCCTTTATTTCTGCGCCTATCTTGGCACATCCGAATCCTGACTTACCGTATGTGGTGGAAGCAGACGCTTCCGAGGTGGCCATAGGAGCCATATTGTCTCAACGACACCAACACTCTGGGGTATTGCACCCTGTGGCGTTCATGTCCCGAAAGCTGAACCTTGCAGAAAGAAATTACCATATTGCGGAGAAGGAACTCCTTGCCATAAGGGACGCTTTTGCGGAGTGGAGACACTGGTTGATGGGGGCCAGACATGAGGTGACGGTGTACATGGACCACCTCAACTTGCAGTTTATGATGGCAGCAAAACACCTATCACCGCGGCAAATGCGGTGGATGCTTTTCTTTTCCGGATTTCGTTTCCACATCACCTACAGGCCAGGCTCGGAAAACAGGAAAGCGGACGCCTTGTCACGTCAATCATCTGCGATTGAAGCACCCCCTGCTCCGGTGCACTCTATCATCCCGCCGAGTGCCGTGATAGGAGCGGTACAACCAGACCAGTTCCTAAAAGGGGTCCAGAAAGGAATCTGTACTTTCGCATGGAAACAATGGCTATCATGCCACAAGGAATGGAAGATGGTAGATGGCATGCCGATGCATGGCAACCGCTTACTGATACCCACTCACCGATTGAGAAAGCAGGCGTTTGCTTGGTGCCACACGTCGCCATGCGCGGGCCATTTGGGGTTTGAGAAAACCGTGTCCAGTCTGGATAGACACTTCTGGTGGCCATCGATGCGGTCAGATGTCCGTCGATGGGGAATGGAGTGCACCGTGTGTGCCACAGCGAAACAGGACCACCGCAAACCACAGGGCCTGCTGCAGCCTCTTCCATCGCCCAACAAACCATGGGAAAGCATTTCAGTGGATTTTATAGTGGGGTTGCCAAAGGATCAGGACTGTACGGCAGTGATGGTGGTAGTGGACTACCTCACTAAGATGGGGCACTTCATTGCCTGCAAGCAAGTACCCTCGGCAGGTCAACTGGCATTGCTCCTCCTGAAGAATGTAGTACGGCTACATGGATTACCCACCACTATCATATCAGACAGAGGCTCGCAGTTCACGGCACAATTCTGGAGGAAGTGGTGTTCGGCGCTGCACGTCAAATCGGCTTTGTCTACCAGCTACCACCCGCAAACGGACGGCCAGGCGGAACGCCTTAACCAGTCCCTCAAACAATATCTACGATGTTTTGTGGATCAAGGAAAGGAGGAATGGGTAGATCACCTATGGCTGGCCGAAATCGCCTACAACAACGCTACCCACAGCTCCACCAAGTCGTCCCCTTTCTACTCCAATTAAGGTCACCATCCCAGGTTTCTACCTTTTGTTCACCCGACAAGAAACCTGCAGGTGCCAGAAGCTGCCAGGAGAGTGGCACGCATCAAGGATGCTCTTCTGTGATCTCGTGCATGTCTGGAGGCAGCTAAGAGGTCATACAAGGCTGCGGCGGACAAGAAACGGAGACCGTGACCTCTGTACATGGTGGGGGATTATGTGTGGGTGTCCACTAGGAATCTACATTTCAGGAAGCGAAGCATGTTCCACCCTAAATACATTGGACTGTATCGCATTACCAAGTGCCTCAGCCCTGTGAATGTATGCCTGTGTTTACCTAGCCACTTGAGGATCCATCCGGTGTTCCACGTATCCCTCCTGAATCCGGCCGCTAAGGGCGATCAAATGTCCTTGGCTCCTGTGTTAGTGGACGCCGATGTGGAGTATGAAGTCGAAGGGATTCGGGACTCCAAGTGGCGGGGAGGCAAGCTGTGGTATCTGGTGGCCTGGAAGGGATATGGCCCAGAAGAACAATCATGAGAACCAGAGGCTGGCATCAACGCACCTAGACTTGTCGCGGCATTCCACAGGAAACACTCGAACAGTGCGGGGCCTGTTCGGA
The DNA here is from genome assembly GCF_964263255.1 of Lissotriton vulgaris. NCBI lineage: Eukaryota > Metazoa > Chordata > Amphibia > Caudata > Salamandridae > Lissotriton > Lissotriton vulgaris. The sequence continues at coordinate 1,127,343,025 of NC_141687.1, forward strand.
GAGGCGGTTAAGGGGGGATGTACTGTCAAGATCTACGTGGCGCGGGTGAGCACTGAACTCTACATCAGTACAGAAGAAGGATTACAGCCGGGAAGCTCAGGAACTACAAGATTGGGCAGGCCAAGCGGGTGCGTCACACCCGGAAATTAGTATTTAAAGCGCTTGAGCCGTAGGGACATTGTCGAATATTTTGATTCCTGATCGGCTGTCCGTTGTGTCCCGTTTGTTCTGTGTTCACGGGAACAAGGAGCTGTGTCCAGATCGACGTTGGAGTAGGTATCGCAGTTTGGAACTACGGTAAAGTCTCCAAGAAACGAGCGGCTGCTCGTTGTACCTTGCAGTTTGCGGAGTCTCGGTCGAGCGTTGGTTTCTACGCTCCCGAGACGGACAGGAATAGAGACGCCCACCAAAGGAGGTGGTTGCAGCGTCTCTATTTTGGGGTTACTAGCTGCTTACTGTACCATTCCGGTAGAGCACATGGACATGTGTTCCCGAGGCTCAAGTTGTACAGAGGACTCCTCATCGTGCTTCCCCCATCAGTCATGTTCGAACGGCATTTTCGGCCGTTTCTCTGCACAGTGTCCTCTGTTGGCCGGACACCGGGACCGGTGTCCATGCAGAGGACGGTTGGATCTTGGCTCTTATATTAGAAGCCAACGGCTGATGGGTAACGTATGAGAGACCTTGTGTTACGAGACTTAATCGCACTTTCTATTATTTTGTATTCCTTATTTCTATGTGTACTTGTGCTTATTAAACAAGAACATAGACAGACTATTGTTTCCGTGGTTTGTTTTGCCATTAGTCCTCGATCCCGAGTAGTGGGGGATTACAGAGATTATGGCTTGGACTCATATGGCAATGTGAACAGTTTTTGCTCAAGATATAGAAACTGACCTATTGTTTACCAAACAGAGTTTTTGGTTGCCTAGTCTAATTGTGACCTCACACCTGTGACGTTTTACAGCCTACAATATTTTTGGTGGTGCTTACATTCAATAGTTAGTGTAAAAACTATAGAACTTGGCTAGAACTCAATAGTGTTCAATTGTAGCTCTATGGTGTTCAATTGTAGCACCCTGTGTCTGAACCTCCATTACTATGTGGAGAATTCCATTTTGCTATGAGATAAGAGTCCTTCTCTTTTTGTTAAGAATAGCAGTGCGATGGACAGCGAGCTACTGGGTCTGTTGTTTGATTGTCTGGCTTCTGAGTTTCTACACCTCACACTAGCTGTCTGAAAAACATTTGACGATTCAGAAAAGGGGGTGGTGATGAACAGAGTGTCTGAATTAAGCAGACCACTCTTACCCAGTCCAAAGATCAGGGCTTGATCCATCACCGTTATTTATCTCACTGCACCATCCCAGCTCAGAACCTGGCTATATGCAAATCAGTCGGTCCCTGGCCCAGTGCATCATGGGAACAGGGCAGACTAAACTACCAAGCCAATTCTTCACCAGAAAGGAGACAAGCTACCGGGGACCGCTTTCTGGCATTTCAGCCGTCTTCCCCGGTAGCTTGTTTCCTTCCCAGTATAAGAATTGGCTTGGTAGTTTGGTCTGCCCTGTTCCCATGATGCACTGGGCCAGGGTCAGACTAATTTGCATATAGCCAAGTTCTGAGCTGGGATGGTGCAGTGAGCTAAAAAACGGTGATGGATCAAGCCCTGATCTTTGGACTGGGTAAGAGTGGTCTGCTTAATTCAGACACTCTGTTCATCACCACCCCCTTTTCTGAATCATTTTTGTCCACCATAAGCGTGGAAGGGTATACTCAGATGTGAGTCCCTAGCTCATTGCACCATCAGGATTCAAGCAAGCCGGAACGAAGACGGCTGAAATGCCAGAAACCGGTCTGTTCATCACCACCCCCTTTTCTGAATCATGAAAAACATTTGACTGCTCAAAATTTGAGTATCAAGTGTAGAAAAGTTGTACTTAGCCTTGTTTCCAGAGTGATAGTAGGACAGGCCTCACTTTTAATAAATAATTTTGAATGCAGTGATATAATCTGATGCCCTAAGTTGAAATGCTTGCCAAAGAAATATACGTTTTTGATTTTTGAAAACACTTCATCATGTTTTTACAAACTTTTTGGTACACGATTTCCATGTCATATGTTCTCTTGGCTCAGCTTGTGCCTGGGGTCTTAGAGCCAAGACAGGTTCTTGATTCAGTTATCCCTACTAATTTGCTGGCTTGCCCACCTCTACTCCAGTACTGTGTGTAATAGTTACTCGAGTTCCCTCATCTCAATATCTTAATTCAGGAGCGACATCTTGTTTTCTGAGAGTCTGTCTAGTTTTCACAGGTCTCAGAAGGCTAACTATTCATAGTTCTAGTGTTAATAAGGAATAGTTTGCAACAGCAACCTGTTACATAGATGAAAGATGCGTAGACCAGGAAATGTAGAACAGGATCACTGCTTTATTTACAAGATCACTTCTTAGTTACAGGATACAAGTTGTTAGGTAGATCCCCAACAAGCTGTTTAAAGTGTCAGTTTCCTGTGCATTTTGTAGCATCAAATGAAACAAACATTGTTCAAATCATTAATTTTTTAAGTCCCAGCACACTGTCCTGAATAAGTGTGTGTTCATTTAATAACAGCCATCATCTGCCCTCCATCTGTCAGGCTGAATGCAATGATTACTGTGATTGTCTTGTGTTCAGAAGCCACCCTGCAGCTTGGGCAGAATTTCTTCTTGGACCTCTGCTGGCGGCCGGCAGCCAGGGCCGAATGACACACACTTTGGGATATATTATCAAGAATAACATGGAACGGTAAGAACGGTTAAAATTATCGCCGCTTTAGCAGCAGAATACTGCGATAATGGGCTTGATAATATGCCCTTGAGAATTCCAATAGAAGCCCATGTTCTGGTGTCAATAGGGGCTTCTATCAGAATTCTCAAGGGCATATTATCAAGCCCATTATCGCCGCTTTAGTGGCAGTTTTCCGCTGCTAAAGCGGCGATAATTTTAACCACATGCTTGTTACTATGCCCCTATATTTTTAAAAGTAAGCATACACACTGCTCAGCCATTCAGTGTGCATGTAATGAGTCCTTTGCAGTGTCCCCACAGGTACCTCTGTAGATTCTACTGCTTGGAGTCTGACTCGTGCAGCCGAGGGAATAATACGCATCTAACAGCAAGCTCCCGGTGCTGTAAGAGCTCCCGAGGTCTTCGGAGGCAGTGGCTCTGGAACAATTCACAGTCTGGGGGTGCTGCCATCAATGTTACATCTAAACTAATAGGGATTCTTAAAAAGCCAACATTCACACAAAGCTAAAGTGTCACAATTATACTGCATCCATTCAGCAGGAGAGTGGTAAAGGGTAGTATGCAGCTGGTGTTGCATTTGGGAGCACACTATCACAAATGCATTTACTAAAGGATAGTAAGGTAGTCACTATGATTTACAGACAGCACAGTTTTTGTTGCAATTACCACAAAATGTACACAGACATAGATTTTTACTGATGCAAAATATGAAGTGCACAAAATATTGTGTGGAAATTGGCTTCAGCAAACATTGGTCATTTGTGCATCATCAAGTAAACTGCATGATTTGTTCAGACCCTATTAAAATCTTTGTTTCCATCACACTTTAGAATTAGGAAAAAAGTGTTTCATTTGTGCTATTCAGTTTCTTTATTATGGAATATTGATAGACCATATTAGTTTATCTTTCAGCCGGGATGAGATTATGGACCTTATGGACAGCAAGGGTGGTAAAGTACCTGACGCGGATGGCATTCCCAGTGATCTTTTTTAGGCTCACATACTACTCTGGGGCTCAAAATTGACTAGGGTGTTAGGGGTTCGTTGCTGCTCTGGCATTCTTAACACTAGGTCAGATTATCTGATAGTGCCCATTTGCAAAAAGAGGGATCGTTCCAATACAGCCTGTTACCATCCTACTTCACTACTTGATTCTCTGGTGAAAGTCACAGGTAGAATATTATTGAGTAAATTAGAAGAGTGGACAGAAAACAATGATATTCTTCTGGTATGGCTGTTGCAGGGGGTTTGAGGACGATTGAACAAGGACTACATTTACATCTGCCAATTGAAAAATGCACCCTGTTCAAAAAGGGTCAACTATTTTGGGCATTTGTTGACTTATCAACTGCAATTGACAGTGCTCTGAATCGCAGACTATGGAAACCCCTATTGGAGCTCAGGGAGTAACTCTAAGAGAGGTGTATTCAGGGAGTAGGGCAAGGGTACGCTATGGACCCAGGGGTGAATGCACTCATGCACTTGGCATAGTGAGAGGGGTCAGACAGGGCTGCGTCCTTGCACCATTTTTGTTTACTCTGTACATTAACATCTGGGGCACTGTTTTGACGAACAAATTGCAGGGACCGCCCCAGATTGGGCATTGACTGATTTCTGCCCTGCTCTATGCCGAAGATGCAGTGCTTATGTCTCGCACTCCTTTGAGCGTACAGTGGTTACTTACCTGTTTTGTTAATCACATGCAGGATTTGAGTCTAAAATGGAATTTGGGGAAAACATTTACAATGAAACGTGGGACGAAAGCTATGAAGTGTCAATACTTTAAGGTTGCTGACATTAAGTTAAGGTTTACTCCCACTTTCTCTTATTTGGTAATCTCATTTGAGGCACATAGCTCTTGGAAACTGGCTGTCAACTCCAGAAAGTTCAACTCCATAAAAAATCCGATTCAGCGCTATTAAACTTTGCTACTAAACTTGGCAAAACACATTTGAAAGATTTTTTTGTTTGAGTCCTCATATCACAAAGCAGAAGCTTCCAAATGGGACCGCTGAGGGAAGGAGAACCCTTTGCCTTATGTGAAAGATTTGCATAGTCAGGATGTGGTAGGCAACTATGGCCCAAACCACTTTGGCCACTTTGATATAACCATTGGACATCACTTCAATTTAGTGGTTTAGATGTCTTGATTAATCCCCGGAAATACAATAAGACCATACAGAGTCTGTCTTTCTTCTAGCAGAACCTGCAATGTCCAATGCCCATACCTTCTACGGCTAGCAGCCATGCATGGGGGAAGGATTGGTAGGGGTTAGCCAGTTCTTGCAAATCTCCCTTTTAGAAAGCAATATCAAAAGGAATAACAAGAGCCTTTGAGGAAGCTTAAGGATGATGAATGATGTCATGCCCAGGCCAAATAAGATAAGGACAGGGCTTACCTGTATTTTGATTGAGAGATTCTCGGACATGATAGTACTCACAGTGTCCCAAAATGGATGTATGACGTTACAACGCATACTTTTACTCCGCATACCATTACAACGCGGTATTTACAACACATACCGTTACAACACATAGCGCTTTGAGGTGCTGGATAGTGGTAAGTATAATTTACTATTCTAACTCCAGTCCCCGTGGACCCTAGGGAAGGTGTTGGATAGTAAATTATACTTATTCCCTATCCTAGAGCGCCCCCCAGCGCAATGCGTTGTAATGGTATGCGTTGTAATGCCTGCGTTGTAGTGGTAGTGCGTTGTAAAAAATGCGTTGTAACAGGTGTATACCTCCCAAAATGCACAGAGGGAGGAGCAGGATGCAAACATGTTCATCATTGGCCTCAAGAATCCGCACCTTCTACAGCATGGTACCTGGTTCCTGTGAAGGGTGTAGAAGTTGTTTATTTTTGGAGTGGCAGATTTTACTGTATTATGTAGAAGTTTCAAATATACTTGCCATAGATTCTGTAACTCTGAATCCGGCATTAAGCCCTCCCAGGTCTGGTGCGCAGGCTTTCTCTGCTCTGCGTTCAGGCATTCCCAGTACCAGATGGACACCTCTTTTTTCAAAGGCTGTGATCTTGCTCTTTCATCTCAAAGTACCTGGAGCCTCCGATGTCCAAGAGGTCAACTGGAGATATTTGAATCTGGAAAGTTTGCCACCCAGTCATCCCATGCAACACCTCCTTGCTATCCAACGTTGACCTCAGACAGTATTATTAGCATTGTTCTGTGGCCCTACAAACATCTGACCTTATAGCAAAGGTAAACCCATTACTAGTATAGGAACTACTTTTCAGCACTAACCACGAGATGAGCTCCTTTACCGTATAGGACAGAAGATTTATCAGGATTTTCCTGTTTTTTTGGTGGCTGGTTATGCTCCTAAAAGATCTTAGTGAGCTCTTTGTATCTCTGCCTCTAGGCAGACCTTTGAATAAAATGTTAACTATTTTTTAGGCCAAGTGAGTGTCAGTGGCACTGTATGGGGCTTGAGTTTGGGGATATAGCAATATTATTAACCTCCAGCTGGTTGAGAATGCCTTCCTTAGGAATCTTCTTTCAATCCCTAAGAGCTGTTTGTTCTTTATATGTCACTCTGAACTTGTGGTACCCATTTTTATGTGATACGATTTGAATTCAACCACTCCTATTATGGCATAATGTTTAGACCAGTGAAGACGCAATTCTAAATTGCAAGATTATCAACAATTGTCTTAAACTGTCCCTTTTTCTTTGAATTCCCTGGTTGACAACTATAAAACAGACCTGTCTGGAAATAGGACATACAGATTACTTTGAGAACCTTGATATGTTACACCGGATTAGTAGGAGAGACTTAAATATTAACGTTTATCTTTGTTTGAAGAACGAAGACTAGCCATAGAAATAGTGAAATCTAGTGTTGGTAAAAACCAAATGACATTTTTTATTGAAGATATGCAACCCTATCTCAATTCTGTACTGAATTGTCATCATAGGTGTGTTTTGACGAGATTTAGATTTGATAGTTTTCATCGACTGGTAATATTTCCCAACACCAATGACTGGTCAGTACAGTTGTCTTAACCAAATGTCCGTGTGATGATTTGCTAACCAAAGCACTTTGCACATATGTTTTTCTGCACATTTTACAAGGTTGCACTGAAACATGGTAAATATCCTATATTACATGATTACAACTTTAAGCAATGTCGCCGTGCATTACTGTTCTTGCAACAAATAGCCATGTTATTGTTTTGCTGCGTGATATCCAGTTAATTGTGATCAGTGATTAGTCTTAGGAAAAAACTGGATCATCTGAATGTATCAACTGTTTAGAGGCGAATTTTATGAGGTCTAATGTCTACAATGAGATTATCTTTTTAATTACTTGTTTTTTAATTTATCTGTCATATTTTCTTATTTTTTTTGTATTAACATTGTAAACTGTTTTGTACTTTTATGTTTTTTCTTTTATGGAAATCAAATAAAGCTAATATTGATATTGCTATATTGGTATATTGATATTGGTAGTTCATTTATAGGAATTTAAATTTAGTTTCTTTTAGATGAAAAACATTATAAAGCTTTTCCGTTCATATCAGAAATATTTTCTCTTTGCAAAATCACTACATTTTGCTGTAAGCAAAAGAAAAGTAAACACCAGTATCCGTGTTAAAAGAATGAGCAGCAATTTGACAGAAGACTTGCCTGACCTTTGGCCTCTTTCTTTGAACAAAACCAATGTGGTAAGATAAAAACAAAATGTTAAGTAATCCTTACTGCTTCTTCACGTTCAGAACTCAAGCATGGTTTTTAGATGCACACGCAGGGCTCAGGGGGCTATTACAGTTGGCCTCTGGGCCCCTGTCCATTGCGCTGACTGCACCACTGTTAGCTATGCCCCCTGGCATGCAAACTGAAAGCAATGGATGTAGATCCTTATGTTTTTTTTTCAATCTGTTGTTATTCTAAAATTGCAAAGAATGGCTCCTTTGGGAAGTAATAAATGTTGTTAGTACAAAACACCCCAATCACTGTGTTATGTTTTATATCCAGACTTTGTGTTTCTCCTGACCATTCACTCTTATCATATAATGTCTACACTTATGGAGGATATGTGATTTCTACATCTTATAACCCCCATTTTCTTATGCAACATTTCAGGTACGTGATTTCTACATCTTAAAACCCCCATTTTCTTATGCAACATTTCAGGTACGTTGATTTACACACTTGTAGGCTTAATTATGTGTTTGATGTAAAGTTCTTCGACAGCGTACACTGGAATGAGTAGCGCTGTAATATAATTAAATAAAAACAAATTAGTAAGACTTATCAATTTATTTGTGTGATTAGTCATAAACAAAGATAGATATGGCATTTGAAAGGAGTTTGAACAAAGTGAAAACCCTGCCTCCAAGTCACAGATTCTCTTTTATATTTGTTGAAGTGATAATATCTGTGCCTTTGTTTCCTTCCATTGCATTGACATCTAGGTGTTAGGCCCCAGACAGCTTCCAGCCAAGATGATACTTGTACAAAAGAAGGGCTGATGGCCCTTTAAATGATCACGCCTTTTCGGGCCTTGCTAGAAGTGAAAATAAGAAAGTCTCCTCCCCACCTGCAGGTTGCTGCTTTGTTTGAATCGAAAGCAAAGTGTGGGCACTGATGAATCGTGTCCTGGTTCTGGAAAATGACAACCGGACAAACTCAGCATATTTCCCTGGGCTGGCTTGATCCCAGATCCGGCCTTGAAATAGCTGCTGGAATTAGGATCCTGCGGGATCCTCCTGCTTTCCAGCACTGATCGCTGGCATCCTTCTCCTTCTCTATTACCAGGGGCGGCTCTAGGCTCATGGTGGCCCTGGGCCAGGAGCGTAGGTAGGGGCCTTGGAAGAGGGGGGCGGGGCGGAGCGCGGAGACCAGTGAAGAGGGGGTGGGGGGGTCAGGGTGTTTGGAAGTGGAACAGAGCCGGAGGCCACCAAATCCCTGCCAGGGGCCCCCACACAAATATGTATCCATCCTCAAAGGATTATTATATTAAGGATATATATTGACGTGGTGGCTCTGGGGTTTGGTGGCCCTGTGCAGGTGCACAGCTTGCACATGCCTAAGCCGCCCCCGCTATTACCATCTTTCTCTTCTGCTTTCCTTATCTCCCACACACATGCTTTCCCACTGTCTTTCTCTATTATTCTCTCTCCTTTGTTCTTGCTCTCTCCTTTCTGCCTCTCTGTCTGTCTATGCCTGCTTGTCTCTCTACCTATCCCATTTTATCTCCTTTTCTTTCTTCCACCACTTTCACTCTTATTTTCTCCTGCTTTTCCTCTTTCACCATCTTTCTCGAGTCCTTTCTTTTTTTCCTCTTCACTTCTAGCTCTCTCTCTCCTCCTGCTCCCTTCTCTCCTGCTCGCCCCCTCTCTTTCTCTTGTTCGCTCTTTGTTCCTCTTTCTGTCCCTCTAGCATCCTTCCCTCTCTTCCTTACTCTCACCGTGTTCTTTCTCCAACTTATAATTCAAACTCTTTTTCTCTGATCATTTCTCACATTTTCTTCTATTTTTTCTGTTTCTCTTTTTATCTCTCTCGGTCTCCTTCATTCCTGCTTTCTTTCTCTCTCGCTTTCTCACTACTACATACTCCTCATAACTCCCACATAAGCGACTGTCCTTCCTCCTCTTTCTCTGCTTCTAATCCACTTTCTTTCTTCACCCTCTCTCCCTCTCTCGCACACACACACACTTGTTCTCTTTCCTGCTTCTACGCTCAGCATGTTCTGCAGGAGTGGAATTACCTCTCACACAGAGACCACGTTCCGGAATGCAGCAGAGGCCCCGCAGCTGCACTCACACATGCAAATTAAACCCAGCAGGGCAGCATCCGCGCAAGTATAAATCACGCATGGAGCAGACACAGCAGTCAGAAAGCAGTGCAAGCTTGCTTCACAGAAGTGGCGCAGCCCCGGCAGGAGAGGAAACTGGTCCACATCCAGCTCATGCTTTATGGGATATTAACTAAAATGCCTCAAAGTGCAAAGGAATAGCAGCCATGAACTGGTCGCACAGAGCAACCCCCCCCCCCTCCACCTCCGGGATCCTCACCCTTGGAGGCCCTGTTCGGAAGACTGAAGCTGCCACTCTACCTCCCAGAGGTTAACTGCAGCAGGCACATCTGGGACATCAATAGAGAGACAGGGAGTTGGAGGGAGAGAGAGAGAATGTAAGAAAAAGTGACGTCAGCTTGAAGGAGAGTAAAAAGCAGAGGGAGAAAGAGAGTGAGGCAGATAATAGATGGAGACAGGGCCAACCTTAGAACTGGTGGCGCACTGTGCAACAATGTTTTTTGCCCGCCCCACCCATTGACCACCTCACCACAGATTCCCTCACGACCACCATTTGACAATGCTCCACCAAGTCTCCATAACCACTGTCTCTTATATTCATTTATACCAGTTAAAGGTGGAGCGCTTGGTCTGGAAAAGCACAAATTCAGAATGTAAAACCGCTGTTAGGGGTATTCTTTAACAATAAGAATTAATTTCTACTCAAATGAACCCTTTTTGCAATATTAGGATAAGGAAAGATTGGGTGAAAAAACATGTAGCTGAAATATATTCCATGCAGTTTGCAGGCAGGTCTTTGATGACAGTTAATAGCGCACTACTCTATATTTGGATTTTAACTTTTAAACTGCAAGTAACAAATGAGATCTCTGCCAAAAGCAATAACCCATTGACCTATTTATAGTGTATGCACTTTGTGATCTGAATGGGACAAGTTATTTTCAGCAGACATATTAACCTTCTGTGCTATGATGAGTCAAAACTTCTTCTACCAGACAAAGCTCTGGTCTTTCTCCGGGAAGAATATTAATCGTGACATTTTCATTGATGCTTGAAAATTGCTGGGTCAAGGAACATGGCATCTGCTGCTTTTAAAACAATAGACATGGCGCCCCCACCCCAAGTCAGCGCCCGGTGCAGTCGTACCGATTGCACCGCCCTAGAGCCCAGCTTGGATGGAGAGAGATGGGAGGAAGGGAGCAGAACTTTTAAAAATATTTTTGCCAGGGCTGCTTTTGGTCCCCATGTTGAGTGTTCAGATACTAGGAAGGAACTCGGTTGTATTACGTGTTATTTAGGGGCCGATTCCGAATCGGTAAAATGCCCTCTGAATAGCCGTACGGAGCTTTTTTCCCGTACAATCCCTATGCAGAACCGTACCCATATGTACGATGTAGTACGATGTGTACCCAAAGCAGTTCTCCGTACGAATCGCACCAAAGACCGTGCAACTCACTAATCCATACAAATCTCATTCAGAATGCGCAGTACGCAATGTCGGTACCAATCGAAGCTGCATTTTCCGACCCAGCAAGTACGAATCGTATCAACGACACTCCGTACGTCTCTTTTTCTACTGAGATTAAAATGTCTGTAAAAGCAAATTTTGCCTCGTAATACATATGAAACGGACCCCCCAAGTACGGTGCATACACCCCATGATTGCAGGGGTACCGTGCATCGGGGTACGGTGCGTACATCCCTGGATTTCAGGGGTACGGTGCTTATGTCCCCGTGTGTACACCCCATGATGGTAGGTGTACGGACCGTAGGGGTATGGTTCATACACCCCATGATCGTAGGTGTACGGTGCGTACACCCGTGCGTACACCCCTAGATTTTAGGGGTACGGTGCATATGTGATAGTATTGCTCTCCTACGAATAGCTCATACGCGACGTTTACCGTACTAATCATGTACTCATTCCCCTGTCCGGATCGTACTTAGCAGGTTGTACGGCATTTTTACTAATCGTACGGTTCACTGTGGGGGTCGATGTCGTACGGATTTAACCTTTATTTTCGTACGGTTCGCAATGATTCTGACGTATTTTCTCACAACGGATCGTTCTACGCGATTCGGTCGGATTCGTACGATTCGTATGGAAAAGGCATCGAATTCAAATCGTCATACGGATTCATATCCCGAATCGTAATCGACCCATAAATATTAGCAATGCTCTACTATTGAGAGGTCTGCTCTTCTCCAAAAAATCTGAACACCAAAAAGGAAGCAGCAATCTCCAGAACAGCCACCATTACAACTATGATAATCAAAAACAGCAGGAACAACACTCTCATCACCAAAACTCCCACCCAGAAACAACAGAAACACAATGAACACTTCCACCAGAATCCACGCCACCTGCACCAACATTACCTGGACTTCCACCAACATCATCACCAGCTGTGCCCTCAGCACCAACTCTGCCACAGGCAGCAACTTGAACAAAAACCTCAGCAGTGTCATCAGTACAAGTACTCTCAACATCACTAATTCTTCCTGCAGCATACACAATATTCACAACACCAACAGCATAAACAACAGCACAGCCACTAGTGATACCATCACTTTGTTTAGAGTCAGAAGAAACAATGGCAACATCACCAGCACCGAAAAGACCACAACAACTACCAACTTTAGTATGCACCTACATATAAAGCTGACTCTCTCCTTCCAAAGAAAGGCAAAACATATGTAACTAATTGCAAATGTAGTCATTGCAAGATAACTAGGGCTACTAAGTTAATGGTATTTGTGTGAAAGGCACATCTGTATTTAACCATATTTAATTTTTTCTCATTTCATCTCCATTGATTCATATTTGTTTTACGTTTTGTAAAATAGTAAACTTTATATAGTACATTTCCATATTGTTTAACCAATAATTGTAAGCATGAATTTGAATGGAGAACTGCAGAAGTTTAATCTTCATTAGAAAACTTCCCCCTTTTTAACTACTTTATCTGTCAATCTGCTTCACTACTTTCCCGACAGTCATGACTGAATGCATTGGCAATACATCAAAAAAAGTAAGAATTTTCCATTATTTTAACTTTAAGTAAAAATAAAGGCACATACAGAAATATCATAAACATTTGTAAAAACGCATGACTGCAGGCCTTGATCATAAACCCTGTCCATAAAAAGGCAAATACTCCTAGACTCTAAAGACTTCAGTTTTTATACAACCAGTTCAAACCTCTCTTCACTGACCTTCTTCTTCCATGAAAACTTCACCCCAATTCTTGGTTTAAGACAGTGGTGGCTTATCATTATTATGATTTTAAAAAGCGTGGTGGATCCTGTTCAGGGTGGTAAGGTTAAGGATCCGCAAATAAATAAACAATATGAAGGACCCCCAACTAGCCATTGATTATAGGCTCCAACTTGCATAACAGCAACATACAGACTTTTTTCAACATGTTGGATATTTGTTCTTTCAAAAACACACTGTTTAACTTTCCTTAAAATATACCAAATATTCAAGGTAATCAGAACCTAAAATGTAGTCAACACCATAATGAACAGACACTATGGGGTCGATTCCGATTCGGGAAAAAAACGTCCGTACGATTTGTATCCTGAGCCCTCTCCATACAAATTGTACCCGTCCGTCCGAGTCGCGTAGTACAATCCGTATTCCGTGAATCCGTCCCAATCGTTCCGATCCGTACGTATTGCAAGGCTAAAACCGTGAACCATACGACTCGTACACATGCCGTACGACCTGACGAGTATGATCCGGACCGGAGTAGAAGGACGCTCAATTTACCCTTGGGTAACTTAAGGTACCACATTTAGTGCATAACTCATTCAGACCAACTGTCAAGGGCTGGCGAAGACAAAACCCTGGACTTAGGGCCAACACACCTTATTTATTTATTTATTTATTTATTTATTTATTTAGTGTTTTACAGAGCGCAAACATGACCCATTAGGGTATCAGAGCGCTTTACAGGGATAACAAGTTGCATAAAAGTAAGTAGGTGAGACATTAGGGACTAAAACAAGTGCATGCAATTTCAAGTCGAAATTTAGAAAAAGTCCAAGAGTTAGATGTGTGGGAGTACAGGGAGGTGCAAGGTGGATAGCAGCTGGACAGTCCAGGGTGTAGTAGCAACAAAATAAGACAAGGTCGCTGAGCAATGTGTGAAATGCAAGTGTTATGAGAGGAACGTTCCCATTAGGAATGTTTTGGCTTCCTTTTTAAAAAGTGCCAGAGAGGGAATTCTTCTGATGGCGGGTGGCAGTGAGTTCCAGATTCTTGGTGCTGCCCCAGAAAATGCACGATTGTAGTTTTTTTCCTTTCGAAAGCGGGGTGGCAGGAGCAAAAGGTATCTGGAGGACCAGGAGTTTCTGACTCCTCCAGACACCATGATTTTCTGGGAGAGAAATGCAGGGGATTTAGTGTGTAGGGTTGGTTTTAGGAGGGGCGATTAGAAGGAACTCAGTTTTTTGTGCGTTTAATGTGAGCTAATTGGAAGTGAGCCACTGAACAATCGACTTCATGGTCTCATTCAGGTAATAAATCTCCTCCAGAGAAGAGATTTTGATGTTGATCTGGGTATCATCGGCATACATGTGGTAGGACATATTGGCGGTACGTAGTACTTCTGCTAGTGGTTCTAGGTTGAGATTGAAGATGGTAGGGGAAAGAGTTGATCCTTAGGGGACTCAACCGTGATCGGAGAAGGAGTGGATACATTTCCACTGACTAAGAATCTCTGGGAGCGGTTCTAGAGGAAGAATCTAAAACATTCGAGGACAAATCCCCTCAGTCCCATCCTGAGTTCGAGGCGTTCAAGAAGATTCTAGTGGTTGACTGTATTGAAAGCTGAGGATATATCTAATAGGATTGGGAGGCATGTTTAGCCTTGGTCAGGGCTTGGAGAGCATCATCAACAATATGGAGAATGGTGGTTTCCGTACTGTACCCTGGCCAGAACCCTGATTGGTAATCGTCTAGTAGATTGAACTTGGTAATTTATTGGCTCAGTTGAAGTTGTACATATTTCTCTAGAACTTTTGCTAGGAGTGGGACATTGGATATAGGTCTAAAGTTGTCTGGAGAGGCATGATTCAGCATAGTTTTTTTACGCTGGGGATGACTTGACTGGCTTTTTAAGAGTCAGGTATCAACCCTTGACGAATGGTGGCTTTGATTATTGCAGTCCAAATATGAATTCTAGATTGGGAGGTAGCAGCCGCACAGTTGGAGGGGAGAGGGTCATTAAAGTGTTTGTTTGGTTTTAAGGAGGATAGAATTTCTGAGATGGAATGATCGTCATGGTAACTAGTCATAATATCAACAAAAAAAATCTAATGGACAAAATATCGAGTGTATTACATTGAGAGGACAGGATATAGACTTGCAAAAATATAGTGGTTAATAATATCGACATGCAGGTAAGAAATATCGATTTTGATAATATCGAAGTTAGTAATATTGATTGTGAAAATATCGTTTTTTTTAGTGTTTTGTATGTTAATAAATGTGTTAAAAGTATGTATACATTTTGTAATGTGTGTTTGAATTTTTTTAAAGTAATTAATTTTATGTTAATTAATTTTTGCGTAATTTAATTCCTTAGCGGGTTTCGGGTTTATAGGGGAATAGGGTGGAAAGTAATTTATTTATAATACATTTTGTAAGAATTATTTAGAATTAATTACTTGCTTTTTGCGTAATTTAATTCTGTAGAGGGTTGTGGGTTTATAGGGGAATAGGGTGGGAAGTAATTTAATTGAAATTATTTATTTAATTATTTAATAAATAAATAATTTAGTATTTAATAATTTATATTGTTAATTAAGTTAATTTATTTATTATTAATTAAAAATAAATTGATCAATAATAATTAATTGGTAAATATGTTAATTGTGTGAGTGTTTTAATTAATTAGTAAATAATTAGATATTAATTATTAATAATTAATGTGTTAATTATGTACTTTTTATGAGCAGGCTGAGGGTTGATAGGGGAGTAGGGTGGGAAAGAATTAAATTTTAATGTAATTTTTATTATTTTTTATATAATATTTATTACAATTATTTTATAGTGTTTTTGTGTGAATTCATTTAGATGTGAGGGTTATTAATGTTATTGGTATTATTTAATTGATTAATTGTAATTAAATATGGTAATTTATTATTATTTTACAATATTGTAGGTGACATTTATTGGGAAATATGGTGGGAGGTAACTTAATTTTGAAAAATTCCCTCCCGCTATTCAACACTTTCCCTAATGTAGCACTCACTGGAGTGGGAATAGTAATTTTTACCCACCCGCTATCCAACACTTTCCCTACTGTTGGACTCGCTGGAGTGGGAATAGTCATTTTTACCCTCCTGTTATCGAACACTTTCCCTACTGTCGCACTCACTGGAGTAGGAATAATAATTTTTACCCACCCGCTATCCAACACTATCCCTACTGTTGCACTCGCTGGAGTGGGATTAGTAATTGTTTCCAACCCGCTATCCAACATTTTTCCTACTGTTCCACTCGCTAGATTGGGAATAGTCATTTTTATCCACCCACTATCCTACGCTTTTCCCTACTGTACCACTAGCTCGAGTGGGAATAGTAATTTTATCCCCACGATATGCAACATTTTCAGTATTGTTATATTTAATGGAGTGTAAAATATAATTTAAAAAAATATATTTATTATAATATTTTAACTTATAATATATAATTTGTTTTTCTATTTACATTATAGGTTTATTTGTATATATGTATGTAATTTTATTTTAAATTATGTTTTTAATATTGTATCATTAAAAACATTGATTATTCTTTAACATTATTAAGTTAATTTATTAAAAAAATGCAGGTTTATTTTTTTACATTACATTTATTATTTATTCATTTTATTCTTTTTTAATTATTTATAGGTATGTTGTCCCTAATTATATTTATTATTTCATTAATTTTATATTACTTTTAAGACATTTAAAGAAGTCGGTATTTTAGCAAACTATATTATTAACAACGATATTTAGGCTTCAATAGTTTTGTACTTACCTGTTTGTAGATTGGAAGTCGATATTGTGTCCTTCGATATTTTCACTTCGATATTGTGGTAGGTCGATATTCTTCTCTTTGATATTCTGAGAGTGATCCGATTGTCATATAACTTGAAGTTGGACCAGTGCACTTGGTTTTTGGAAGATGTCTGGGGGGGCAGCAAGGAGAGATGGGGCCTGTCCGGAGGGGGTCGGAAGTAGGTAGCGGAACTAAGTTTGCTTCCAAAGGAGGTAATTTTGGCAGAGAAGAAGGAGGAGAATTCCTCACAAGTTATAAGAGATGTTGGGGTTTCTTTGGAGGTTTTAGCCTGTTTATTAGATTGGTGTTTGACCATTTCAAATAAGTATGGGCGAAATTTGCGAATTTGCGGTCCGCGAATTCACGCGAAAGCGAATTCGCGGTCTGCAAAATTTGCGAATTTTTGTGAACTTGCGAATTCTTTTATTTTGGCGTGTTCGCGTGTTTTTTTTTTAGCGCGGCTACTGCGAACTTACCCATGCGGTCGTATTTGGGCGCGGCCATCTTGTTCGCGGGAGGAAAACAACACGGCAAACTCAGAATCAAGGTAAGTCAATGCAGCGCATGCGAGATTGTATTTTTAAAGCGCGAACAAGCAAAAAAAATTCGTGAACTTGCAAATTGCAGATTGTTTTGCAATTTTGTGCGATTCGCGAATCATGAAATTGCCAAAAAATCCTCACATTTCGCGAGAGGAATGAATTTTCATCCCATGCTTAATTTCACAGAGCTTGTGAGGTCTGTTCTTGGCATTCTCCAGTTCTGATCTAAAGAATTCATTTTTTGAATTGAGGATGTTCCTATTGTAGGAATTTCTGGTCTGTCTCAGAAGTTTTAGATGGGAAGCCGAGAGGTGCTGTCTCCAGTTTCTTTCTGTCAGGTGGAGGGTTCTCCTTTCATTGTTGAGGGAATGGTTGAACCAGGGTTTTTTATCTTTGATTTGGGTTATTTTTTACTTTAGCAGGGCAAGATCATCAAGTATGTCAGACATAGTCTAAGAACAGTGTTCTGCATGGTTGTTGACCAAGGCTCTCTGTGTCTCTGAGCCAGTGTTTTGGTTTCACAATTTGTGCTGGCCTTGTCTTGTGGGTGCCAGGTAGTAGGAAGGAAATAGCATGGTGATCAGACCAGTTGGATGGGTCTATTGATATAAGCCTGACCACTCTTTCCTTAGCAATTACCCATTGAACGTGGTGCCTTTTGTATGTGTTGGGAGTGTGCAGGCTTGGGTAAGTGACTGACCAGCCAGGAATCTTTGATGGTGTTGGCCTGATGGTCCTTGAGGACGTTCCAGTGCAGATTGAAGTCACAGAGGAAAATGTCAATAGATTTGGGGGAAACCTTGGCTGTAATGATTTCCACGAGGCGGTCGATGAAGGTGTTGGTCTTACCTGGGCGGTGGTAGAAGATGTGCAGTCTGCACATTTGTATGGCGCTATTGCATATGGAGAGTGTGAAGTATTCTCAAGACTCTGTGGGGTCTGTGTGAAGTTCAGTTCAGTTCACCTTACCATCTCCTCATGTGCAGTGTCACTTGTAAAGGTAGCCATGGTGCTCAATGCTTAATCTGTGCACCGGCAGGGGCTATGTACAAATTAGTCTGTCACTCCACTCAATCCCTGTTCTTTATAGAGTTAGGAACAGGAGGAATGAATAATCTAAAGGATGAAAACTTGAGCCAGAGATTTTGCAGGCTCCAGCTTTCAGCCTCATGCTTCAGCAATTCTTGAGGCTGGAGGGGGCAGAGTAGCTACCCCAGTGATCTACAGAAAACCAATAGCTGAAATTGGACCTGCATAGGAGGCAAAATACGTAAATAGATACTTTGAAATGTGTGCAAGTATGAGCAGGTCTGTGAGCAAAAGCAAGTGAGAGTGGGTGACAGAGGGAGTCCAAGAAAGCGAGTGAAAGTATGAGTAAGTCACATTGATAGTGAATAAGTGAGTGAGAGCAAGAGTGTGGATCAGCGAGTGAGGATGGGTCTGTGAGAATAGCTGGAAGAGAATAAGTGAGTGGGAGTGAGTGTAAGTACATGAGTGTGTGTGTGAGAATGAATGAATACATATGAGTGTGAGGAAGCGAGAATTAGGAAGTTTGGATGAGAAGTAATTAGTGTGAGTGTAACTGTGAGTTAGAATGATTGTGAGTGAGAGTGATATTGACAATAGGTGGGTGAGTGTAACTGCGAGTGAGAATGAGTGAGTTAGAGTGAGTACAAGTAAGAATGAGTGTAAAGGAGTATGATTAAGAGTGAGTAGAAATGAATGGTTTAACGGATTAACTGAGAAAGGGTAAGAGTGAGTGTGTGAGATTAAGAGTGTGTACACGTTGGTGTGAATCAGAGACAGTGAACACTATTGCATAAGTTAGAATAATTAAGATTGAGAGTGAATGAGCAAGAGTAAGGGGAAGTGTGAGGAGAGTAAGTAATTGAAAGTTAAAGAATGAGCAAGTGAGAGTGAACAATTAAAAATTGAGTAAGCAATAGTAAGTGAAAATGACTATATAAGTGCCAGAGTCTGAATCAGTGTAGATGAATGATAATTTGTCAGCATAATGCCAGGGCTGGCACAGTAGAGGTAATTCTTACCCTAACAGGTATATGTGGCAAAATACAGGCACTGGCAGATGAAATGTAATACTTGACATAAGGGACAACTGTGGCAAAATATTGAACTGGCATACTTGAGGTACATTTTGTTCTAACAGACACTGCAACAAAATACTAGCATTGACATACTGGAGGGAATCCATGGTATTTGGGACACATATGGTAAAATACACTCTGGCACATTGGAGATAGGTCTTGGCTTTTGGTAGTGTAAGTCTGGCATTTGGGAGGGAAGAACCATGACAAATTGCCTGTTCTGGCATACTAAATGTAATTTTTGGCATAAGAATTACCAGTACTATAAGGACCTGATCAATGGCAAAATCACGGCACTTACACATTGGGGTCGATTCCGATCCTGGAAAAAAAACATCCGTATGATTTCCATCCGGAGCCATCGCTTATGATTCGTACCCGTCCGTCCGAGTCGCGTAGTACGATCCATATACCGTCAATCCTTCCGAATCGTCGCGATCCGTACGTATTGCAGGGCTGAAAAAGTGAACCATACGACTCGTGCACATGCCGTACGACCCGATTAGTATGATCCGGACCGGGGAATCAGGACGCGATACGGACGGTCCACGTCAGGTAAAAGGGCGATTCGTACGGAAAAGCGTGCAATCACATACACACCGTACCGCGCGTAACCCCCATGATCGCAGGGGTACGGCGCGTACCGCTGCGATCATGGGGGGTACGCGCCATACCCCGCGATCGCAGGGTGTACGCACCGTACACCCAGCAAACATGGGGTACGGTGCGTACACCCCGTGATCACAGGGGTACGCGCCGTACCCCTGCTATCATGGGATATACGTGCCGTAATCAGGGGGGCCGTTCCGTACCTGTTTCGTGGTGAACTCTGCTTTTACAGCTGTTTTCAGCTCCCGTAGAAAAAGGGTCGTACGGTGCGTACCCGAGACAAATCGTACTTGCCGGGTCGGAAAAAACTGCTGCGAACCATACAGATGTCGCGTACAGCGGGTTCCGAGGGAGATCCGTGCGGAGATTCGAGTCGTACGGTCTTTGTACGATTCGTACGGAGTCCTGCTCCTTGTATGAATCGTACTTCGTCGTACGTATGGGGGACGTTGCAGGGTACGATGCGTACAGAAAAAACGCTCCGAACGGTTATTCAGAGCGGTTTTTCCAGAATCGGAATTGGCCCCATTGTGTGTCATTTTTGGCAAAGGGGGGCAACCATGATAGAAATACTGGACCAGGCACACAAAAGGAACATTTTTACTAATGAAGGCACCCAATAAACAGTAACTACACAAAATATTGAATTCAAAATATAGAATTACCAAAATATCGAAGTCAAAATATAGAATGGACAAAATATTGAATGGACAGATTACAGTGGTGAAAAATATCGAATTTAGGGTGAGTAATTTAATATCGATTTTTTTAAATATAGAAAGGCAAAATATCAAAGTATATAACATAGGTATTAAAATATATAAACATTTTAATAACATCGAATTTTCTAAAGTGTTTTATATGTTAGTATACGTGTGAAAAGTGTATATTTTTTTTTACAATTTTTTTTAAGTAATGAATTTTATGGTATTTAATTTTTGAGGTGACAGAAAAGGGAAGAGGCGCTATATTAGATGAATTAAGCTCCCCAAGTCCTCCATGTACTTCAGATGCACTATGCGAGAAAGAAGTGACATCTCACACTGAAGGACTACTAAATACACTTTTAGCGGAGATTAGAGACAAGTTTACAGTTTCGGAGAATAGCCAATTAAAAATTCAATCAGTGTGTGAAACTCTTGAAGCTAAAATGAATGCCATTTCAGTTAGAGTTGGAGTTGTGGAGGCATCGGTCGAAGATCTAACAAAGAAGGTTGGGAAGAACTCACAAGACATTCAGGCACTAAGGGCGGAGGATAGGATCTTGAAAGAAAAACTGGAGAGTTTGGAAAATGCTGCAAGAAGAAATAACATTAGACTGCTAAATGTCCCTGAAAACATAGAAGGTGAGGATATAAGATCATTTACTATTAACCTCTTGGCAGAATTTAATGTAGATATTGACAAAAAAACCCTCGAAGAAGACATTCAAAGAGTTCATCGTGATCCTTACTTCAAAAAACCAGGAAAGAAAAATGCCAGGAAGATTTTGGTGAACTTTAAAACATTCACATTAAAAGAAAAAATCTTGACAGGAGGTTTAAAAGTAGGGACTTATAAAAAGGCAGATTGGACATTCTGAATTAGATCAGACATCTCTCATATCACCCAAGAAAGACAATGGTAGTTAGGAAAGTCAATGCAGGAACTAAAGAGTCTAGGTGCAACGGTAAATCTACGTTTCCCCGCCTCACTTAAAGTCAGGTGGAACAATAAAATGTTTATTTTTAAAGACCCAGCCGAAGCAAACACTTTAATAAATCAGATAAAGAGTTCCAGTTCCACTTCTCGAGAAGCATTATGGAAATCACGCCAGAGACAGAGCCTAAAGAAAAAAATTAGAGGAGTCCCTCAAAATAGGAATAAGGGAGTTTTCCCCAAGGGGTGGGGGGTGGCCCCATCTGTTAAAAATAAAAGCAAAAAAAAAATGTGTCTGTATATGTGCACAGGGTGGGGGAGCATGTGGGAGAAAATATATTTTTTTAAATGTGTCCTCATTTAAATTTGCCAATTATAAAATCTCTCGCCCTTTTTATTTTTTACATGAAGATTATTTGATCTTCTATGCCTAAAAATATTAGAATAAATGACTTGGAAATCATGACATGGAACGTGTACGGCCTGACGGTTCCCCGGAGAAGGGAAAAGATCCTGGAATATCTGAGACTATCAGAGTGTAAGGTCTTTCTAATACAAGAATCTCATCTACTTAGAGGAATGGTCTTTAATTTAAAAAAAAAACAGAAATGGATTAAATATTGTATTTGCACCAATCAATCTTGTACAACAAAGGGAGTCGCTATACTAATAAAAAAAGCGGCATCAGCTGTACTGAGTGAAAGTATAGTCGACCCAGCAGCGAGATGCGCTATCGCCAAATTTAAAATCAATGGGATTGGGATTACCTTAGCAAGTTATTACGGTCCTAATTTGGACGATCCTGGACAGCCATATACTTTGCTATCCCACTTGACAGACATCAGTGAATATACCATCTTAGGAGGTGATTTTAACATGGTCTTAAACCCAAGTAGTGACTCCACATCACAAAGAGCGACAATAAGTACACAAAAAATGAGAAGAGCATTAAGACAATTAATGACTGATATAGGTCAAATAGACATTTGGAAGGATATGACCATGAAGTCCAAAACTAAAGGTGGGAAGTTTACTTTTCATAACAAAAAATGGGGACATAAGTCAAGGATTGACTTCTTCCTAGTCAGCGCTATAGTAGGTAGAAACACAAGACAAGTTAGTCATGCCCCTGAATATCTGGCAGACTACTCTGCAGTTATTCTAAAAATAACAATTAGTAATACACAAGAACTAAGAAGATGCACTATTAATCGTGTGTTATTATTGGATGACAATATAATTGAAAAGTTAAAGAGGGAAACTAAGGAGTTTTTTTAACATCAACCTAAACTCTGCCCCAATCCAAATAGTTTGGGATACATATAAAGCCTTCCTAAGGGGGGTGATGCTAGCTATCTCCTATACGCAAACAAAGAAAATAAAAGAGGAAACAAAAATACTTGAAGATGAGATCCATAGATTACATAGGTGTCTCAAGGGAGATCAGGAGAATACTACACCCTTAACTAATCTAACCTCTGCTAAACATAAATTAGCCGAATTTTTGGAAACAATCATAAAGAAGAAGTGGGACGCTAGTAAACTGGCAAATCACGAATATGGGGAGGGTGTAGTAAACTCCTTGCCTGGAAAAAAAAACTGACCAGACAAGGAACTGGATAAAAGATATACGATGCCCAGTCACTAACAACATAGTCTCAGAAGACGCTGAAATAGAGGAGGCGTTTGTCCAGTTTTTAAAAAAATTATATACGGAGGATATGATTATGGAAGATACCATTGTGGAAAAATTCTTAGCAGAAGTGTCCCTCCCTACCTTTCAACAGGAAAATAAAGAGTTAATAAATCGTCCTATACGGTTAGAAGAAGTAACCCAAGCATTTAAATCCCTAAAAAAAGGGAAAGCAGCAGGACCTGACTCCATTCCAAACTACATTTATGATATAATAAAGGAGGAATTAATACCTATCCTTCTTCAATTATTTAACTCCTCCTATACAGATGGTGAAAACCCTCCCATATCCTTGGAAGAAGCAACAATAACAATCCTTTTAAAACCCAATAAAAACCCACGTATATGCGAATCCTATAGACCAAATTCACTCCTGAACTGAGATCATAAAATCTATACACAGATTATTACTAAACGACTAGATAAAGTAATAAGACCCCTTATCCATCCTGACCAAAAGGGTTTTATGAAGGGGAGACAACTTAGTGAGTTAACCTACGACCTGATTGGCGCCATAGATATGGTCTCCCTTGGCGGTAATGACATTTGACGCCGCCAAGGCATTTGACGGAATTTAACTGGACTTTCCTATTTAAAGTAATACAATCTTTCGATCTGGGTGAAAAATGCCTGGCAGCAATCAAGGCCATATATAAGAGCCCCTCAGCTAGAATCCTGGTTAATGGGAAGCTAACCAGAGCAATACAGATTAGCAGAGGGATCAGACAGGGCTGCCCCCTCTCATCATTTCTTTTTAATATGTACATCGAACCCATAGCATGTAAACTAAGAACCTCTCAGAAAATCATCCCCTTTACTTGTAGTGAATGGGAGAAAAAAATTGGGTTATATGCAGATGACCTAATTGTTTTTACAGGAGATTTGGAAAAATCCTACTCAGAAATCTGGCTACAGTTAGAAAGCTTCAGAAAGGTTTCAGGATACCTCCTCAATCCACAAAAAACAGAGCTATTAAAATGGAATACAAGTTTTTATAGTGCCTATGAAAAAAAAGAGATTAGATATTTGGGAATCCAGATAGTCCAAAACATAGATAAAATTGTGCAAGTTAATTTTGACAGAGTAACAAAGGAAGTAAGTTCCCAATTACACTTGTGGGGGGCTCTGGGTCTTTCCTTTCTTGGTAAATCTAATTTAATAAAAATGTCACTTTTACCAAAGTACACATTTTTGTTTAATAACATTCCACTGGAGTTTCCAAAAATATGGTTTAGGAAAGTCCAGGGGCTTTTTTCAAGTTTTATATGGGGGAACAAACGACTGCGGATTGCACATAGGAAATTTAGAAAGAAAAAAGAATACAGAGGGATTGCAAGCCCAGATTTATATCTGTATATGTGTGCATTCCAGTTAAGGAATTTTCGTCAATTGATGTTGGAGGATTCTAAATGTTCTCCTTTATTTAAAACCCTCTCTGGAGACAGCACTCAACAAGCCGGGTGTTACCTTATAAAATTTGGGCAGCCCAAATTCTTAAAAAAAATAAAGTTAAAGATCATGATAACAGCAGTTAAGCTCTGGTCCCAAGTAAGTCGAATTTTAAAAATCCCATAATATAAAGATATCAGCCCAATTTGGGACTCCCCCGGGCTACCATTATGTATGACAGACACTTTGGCGACCCTTTAAGAACATGCAGGATTAACACCTGGGAAAAACGTATAATTGACGCTGAATTTATCTCATGGCCACATTTAGCTGAAATCACTGGAAATCAAGTCTCAAAATTTAAATATTATCAGTTGTTGAGCTAGACAAGAGCAATAGAAAAAGAACTAAAAGGGAACTCGAACCTGGCATTTAAGATCTGCTCACATGGTAACAAAAAAAAAGAAGTTGCACAGTGGTATTGTTTGCTTAACCAGAACGGAGAAGAGGAGCAGGCCTCGTTTACGGAAATATGGAAGCAGTTTACAGTTCACAAGGCCTATTGGACCACCCACAAGTTATCGAAAATGGGTAACCAAGTGATCAAGAGATACCCTAAGTGTGGGGAAGAAAAAGCTAATGAAGTCCACATGTTCTGGAGTTGTCCGGTTATAGCTGCATACTGAAATAAAGTGGGTAAGACAATTTCTGATATTATTGGGCTGGAAACAAAAATAACTATTTTAACAGTAATTTTTGGGGTGCTTCCAAGGGAAGCAGATGAACAAGCATTTACAAAAAAGCATAAAGCATTATTATTTATCTTGATCTTATTAGCACGTAGAGAGCTTTGTATTAAATGGATATTACCATGCTCCGCTACGGAAGGAGAATGGATTCGATCCATACAGAGCATAGCCATGTTGGATCAAGCTAGTAATTGCTCGAAAAAGACTAAATTCTGGGTCAATTTTGGAGGCTTGAGCCGAGACAGCGACGGTACACACATAGTTACACTTGAATGAATAATGGGAAATGGATCTTGTGTTTTTTTTTCTCTCACTCCCCTTTTCTTTTCTTTCCGTTGTTTAATATGCTCTGTTCTTATATACATGATTTCCAAGTCCTAGGATTAAATAATATGCAACAGACAATTGTCCAGGGCACGTGTCTGATTGGTCACCCTCCGAGGTAGGGGGTCCACCTTGTGGCCGGGGCGGAAAAGGGTTCATATAGTGGCGGTGTCTATCAGACACCGCCAGCCATAGTTGATGGGCGTCTGCAGTTGCTTTTCCGTGGCGGCAATGCCGCCACAGAAAGGCAGGCGGACTTCACTCTGGGGGCCACGTGCGGGCCTCCAGAGTGAAGGGGAGTACGGGGGTGCACACGGGGGGTTCCTGTGGTACCCCCCTGCATTAGCATAATCAAAGCGGCAGGCACCGCGCGGTGCCCGCTGCTTTGATTATGCAAATGCTGAAATGCTTTTTTAGCATTGTGGCGGGCGGTGCAGAGAGCACCTCCCGCCACAATGCTAGAAATACAGGATGTGCCCGCCACTGTGGCAGGCACATCCTAATACTCCCCACAGGACCCCCGCCCTTATGGCGGGCGGTCCCGATCACCACGAGGATGGCGAGCGGGCAAAGTTCGCCCGCCATCCTAATGACCCCCTATGTATCCTTTCTCCCTGGGGGGGGGGGGTGTAACCAGACCGGCAATTCAAAAAATATATCCTTTATACATTTGGAAGGGTTAGAGACACCAAATCTTGTATTATTGAGCATATTATATTTAAATGAGGACAAAAAAAATATATATAGGTATTAAAATATCAAATTTTTAATAATATCGAATTTTCTAAAGTGTTTTGTATGTTAGTATACGTGTGAAAAGTGTATATTTTTTTTACAATTTATTTTAAGTAATGAATTTTATGGTATTTAATTTGTGCGTGATTTAATTCTGTAGCGGGTGGTGGGTTTATAGGGGAATAGGGTGAGAAGTAATTTAATTATATTAAATTAAATATTAATTTTTATAAATTACTAATCATTTTCAATTTAATTTTGCGTTTTAGTTCTGTAGCGGGTTGTGGGTTTATAGGGTAATAGGATGGAAAGTAATTTAATTGTAATAACAAAATATTGTCATTTATTTATTGGTATTCATTTTGAATTAATTGTTAATTAATTTTTAATTGGTAATGAATTAATTTTTAATTGGTAATACATTTTTATTAATGGATTAATTGATAATTCTGTTAATTTTATTAATTTATTTTCCGTAGCGGGTTTGGGTTTATAGGGGGAAAGGGTGGGAAGTAATTTAATTGTAATTAATTAAATATTTTAATTTATTTATTGGTATTCATTTTGAATTCATTGTTAATTAATGTTTAATTGGTAAATAATACATTTTTAATTGGTAATTAATTTCTGTTAATTGATTAATTGATCATTCTGCTAATTTTCTTAAGTTATTTTCCGTAGCGGCTTGTGGGTTTATAGGGTAATAGGGTGGGAAGTAATTTAATTGTAATTAAGTCAATCATTTGTGTTTATTTATTGGTATTGATTTTTAATTTATTGTTAATTAATTGTTAATTGTTCATTAATTTGTATTAATAGGTAATTAATTTTAATAACTAATATGTATTTGTATTTTTAATTGATTAATTATTACATAATATAAAATTCGTAATTAATTTTAATAATTTTTTTATTGGTATTGATATTTAATTTATTTTTATTAATATATTAAATTTGTATTTTCTCTACTGTTAAACTCACTAGAGTGGGAATAGTCATTTTTACCCCAACGCTATTCAACGCTTTCCCTATTGTTGTACTCTCTGGAGTGGGAATATTAATTTTTACCCCTACACTATCCAACGTTTTCCCTACTGTTGCACTCTCTGGAGTGGGAATAGTAATTTGTACCCCTACGCTATCCAACGCTTTCCCTACTGTTGCACTCTCTGGAGTCGGAATAATCATTTTTACCCCTAGACTATCCAAAGCTTTCCCTATTGCTGCACTGTCTGGAATGGGAATAGTAATTTTTACCCCTACGCTATCCAACGCTTTCCCTACTGTTGCACTCTCTGGAGTGGGAATAGTAATTTTTACCACTACGCTATCCAACGCTTTCGCTACTTTTGCACTCTCTGGAGTGGGAATAGTAATTTTTACCACTACGCTATCCAACGCTTTCGCTACTTTTGCACTCTCTGGAGTGGGAATAGTAATTTTTACCACTACGCTATCCAACGCTTTCGCTACTTTTGCACTCTCTGGAGTGGGAATAGTATTTTTACCCCTACGCTATCCAACGCTTTCCCTACTGTTGCACTCTCTAGAGTGGGAATAGTAATTTTTACCCCTACGCTATCCAACGCTTTCCCTACTGTTGCACTCTCTGGAGTGGGAATTGTAATTTTTACCCTTCCGCTATCCAATGTTTTCCCTACAGTTGCATTCACTGGAGTGGTAATAGTAAATGTTACCCTCCCGCTATCCAACGCTTTCCCTACTGTTGCACTCACTGGAGTTGGAATAGTAATTTTTACCCTCCCGCTATCCAACGCTTTCCCTACTGTTGCACTCACTGGAGTGGGAATAGTAATTTTTACCCCTACGCTATCCAATGTTTTCCCTACAGTTGCATTCACTGGAGTGGTAATAGTAAATTTTACCCTCCAGCTATCCTACGGTAAAAATGTTGTATATTTTTTATTAATATTATGTTAATATTGATATGTTTAAAAAAATAAAATGGTATGTTTTTTTATAACTTAAATACATTATTTAATAATTTTAAGGTTATTTAAGTATTTTGATGTATGTTACAGTTAATTATATTTATTATTTTCATAAATGTTAAATTACTTTTAAGACATTTAAAAAAATTTGATATTTTGACTAACTATGGGGCCGATTAGGATGGCGGACGGATTGCCTCCGCAAGGCAGGCGGTAGCCACCGCCGGCCCGGCGGAGGAAATCTGTCCGCCATCCTCACAGAAAAGACCCCCCGCCACATTAGGATGGCTGGGGGGTCCGCGGTGGATGGCAAGACCGTCCGCCGCTTTTGCGCCGGTCACCTTCGTGACCGGAGGAAAAAGTGCATACATATGGTGGCGGTGTCTGCGAGACACCGCCAGCCATATTATGATGCCGGCGGTCTTATGCCTTTCCACAGCGGCATTGCCGCCGTGAAAAGGCATATGGTCTTTGCTTTGGGGGCCCGTTGCGGGCCCCCCGGGTGAAGGGGGGTTGGGTGGTGCACATGGGGGGTACCTATGGTACCACCCTGCATTTACATGCACAAAGTGGCAGGCGCCGCGCGATGCTTCCCGCTTTGTGCATGTAAATGTAAAACATGCTATTTTAACCTTGTGGCGGGTGCTGCTTCAAGCAGCACCCGCCGCAAGGTTAAAGATCCAGGATGTGACCGCCAGGGTGGCGGTCACATCCTAATTGCACCGGAGGGACCACCACTGCCCCTGTGGACGGTCCCTCCACCTCGGGGGTGGCAGACGGACGCAGGTCCGTCTGCCATCTTAATGAGGCCCTTAATTTTTAAAACAATATTTTTGATTCAATATTTTTGTACTTACCTGTTAATAGATAGGAATTCGATATTTTTATATTCTATATTTTTTCCTCGATATTTTGGTAATTCTATATGTTATGTTATGTTATGTTACTTGTTTTGTAGAGCGCAACAGCTGCCCCAGCAACGGGGCGTCCCGGCGCTAGAACCGTAACACAATCAACTGGATGAGAAAAGAGGGGTCTACGGAGCGGGAAATAGATGGGTTTTAATCGCTCTTCGGAAGGCTAGCAAATCATCCATGCAGCGGATGTGGAGAGGGAGGGAGTTCCACAACTTGGCCCCCAAGAGCTTGAAGGAGCGACCTCCGATGCGACAAAATTTCGTCTGGGGTATTAGAGCTAGATGTTGCCCCAAAGACCGGAGGTTCCTTTTGGGTTTATAGGGGGTCATCAGAGGACGGAGCAGCTCTGGGCCTTCATTCTTCAGGATCTTAAAGGCAAATAAGAGGGCCTTGAACTGTATACGGGCTTCTATGGGCAGCCAGTGAAGTCTGTACATAGTCGCTCTTACTGAGCATCTTCTTGGAAGGCCTACTATCGCTCTAGCTGCCGAGTTCTGGATTCGTTGGAATCTTTTTATCTCCGCTTTATTGGCTCCAAGCAACAGGACGCTCGCATAGTCCAGTCTTGACAGGATAGTAGACTGTACTATGAGTTGTCGTGTCTTGGAATCGAAATAGCCTAGGATGGGGTATAGGCTTCTCAGTAGTCCAATGCAGGTTGCGGCGACTTTTTTAGTGTGTGATTGGAAGCTCAGGGTCGAGTCCAGCCACACCCCCAGATTTTTTACTAGGTTTTTTGGAGGGGGTGCTGGGCCCAGGGACTGCGGCCACCATGAATCGTTCCAGTAGTTGCTGTTTTTCCCCATTATTAAAACCTCGGTTTTGCCACCGTTCAGTTGGAGGCAATTTGCTGTCATCCATTTGGCGACGGCAGACAGTCCGTCCCTGAAGTTGGTGGCCTCCGGGGAGGGGGCCTCACTAAGGCTGATGACTAGCTGAGTGTCGTCAGCATACGACACCATTGTGAGGCCCCATCTCTTAGCAACCTCCGCCAAAGGTTGCATTTATAGATTAAATAGGGAGGGACTGAGAGCTGAGCCCTGTGGGACCCCTTGTCCTATGTCTTGGGGTTTGGAGATAAACGGAGGGGAAGATACCCTGAATGATCTACTGGTAAGGAAGGACCGAAACCATTGGAGCGCTGAGTCCACGATTCCTATATCTTCCAGGCGTTTTAGTAGGATGGCATGGGACACCGTGTCAAAGGCCGCGCTAAGGTCAAGCAGTATCAGCGCGGCACTTTTACCAGTGTCCATGATTTCCCGCAGACTCTCAGTGGAGGTGAGGAGCGCGGATTCCGTACTATGGCCCGGCCTGAAGCCATGTTGGGAGGGGTCCAGGATGTTATTTTCCGCCATATACTCACTGAGTATTTTATTCGCGTGGGCTTCTGCTAATTTAGCGACCCAGGGTAGCAGTGAGACAGGCCGGTAGTTCTCTGGTTTGGCGGGGTCTAGGGAGGGTTTTTTTATAATCGGGGTAACCCAGGCCTGTTTCCAGCAGATGGGTACCGTGGCCATAGCAAATGATAGATTCAGAATTGCGGTAAGGGGTGGGAGGAAGAGTTCCAAGGCTCCTAGAAAGTGACTAGGTCTCATTGGGTCTGTGGGTGCACCCGACTTCACCTTCCTACAGAGTTTGCCAAGTTCATCGCTGGAGATGGCGGGTAGGCAAGTGAGTCTTGCCTCTCCAAAGGTGGCGTTAGGAGAGTCAACGTCTCCTGGGATGTCTTGGGTGAAGGTGTTGTAAATTTTCTTCACCTTGTCTGTGAAGAAGGTAGCTAGATCTTCACATTGTTGCGTGGAGGTGATATGATTGGCCGGTTTGGCTCCGTTCTGTATTTTTTGCACTATTTGAAAGATAGTTTTTGTGGGGTTTGAGCTGGATTCTATTTCAGAGGCGTAGTAGGCAGCACGGGCTGTCCGAATTGCCTTGTGGTATGATTTCAGCGAAGTTAGGTATAAGATTTTGTCATCCTGCTTATATTCCTTCCTCC
Organism: Lissotriton vulgaris; assembly: GCF_964263255.1. Taxonomy (NCBI): domain Eukaryota; kingdom Metazoa; phylum Chordata; class Amphibia; order Caudata; family Salamandridae; genus Lissotriton; species Lissotriton vulgaris. Next base: position 1,127,374,297 of record NC_141687.1, read on the forward strand.
ATTGCCGTTCTATTTTCTTACATGCTTTCCTCATTTTTTTCAGGCTATCGTCAAACCAAGGGTTGGGAGGAGTACTACGTCCTTTAGTCCACTTGGCTGGTATGATAGTATCCAGCCCTTTGGTGATCCAATCCTGGAAAGACGCGTAAGATTTATCTATGTCGTCTGTGGTCTCCAGGGTCGGTAGCCCCAGACTGGCCGCCAGGTCACCTTGTCGGAGCTTATGCCAGGGTCTTTTTAAACAGGAGGTGGGTAATTTTTTCTTGGGAGGGGAGTTGTTCGGAATGGAGAGGGTTATTAATGAGTGATCCGTCCATGCCATAGGTTTAGGGTCATCCGTTTTGGCCTCAGGGATGTTAGTAAATACAGGGTCAAGTAGGTGTCCTGCTACATGTGTGGGAGATTTGACCAGCTGGGTTAGTTGCAAGGCGGCTAAGTCCGCGATAAAGTTGCTAATTTTAGCATCTGTTCCATTGTCTAAGTGGAGATTGAGATCTCCTAAAATCGTGAAATTAGTCGAGCCCGTGATCCAGGCATGAGTAGCATCGATGACCTCTTCCGTGAACTTAGCAGAAGGCCCCGGGGGTCTATATATGAACAGGCCCGAGAGAGTGAAGTGGGGGCTCGTGGAGATTTTAAAGCGGGCACATTCACAATCTGCAATGCTTTCCTTTTGGAAGGAGCAGGTAAAGGGGGTTCTGTAGATGGCAGCGATGCCGCCTCCTCTTGAGTCTCTATTGATGCACTTCATAGAGAACCCGTCTGGTATTGTTAAATTAGGGATGCTAGTAAGGTCATCTTTAAGCCATGTTTCACTTAGAAACATTATGTCTGGGTCCTCATCCATTAGGAGAGTTCTTACCTCTGCATGGTGTTTAACCAGCGATCTGACGTTCAGTTGCATGATGGTGAGTGAGGTATTGTTTCTTGTAGTCTCTTTCTGGCTTATCAGGCAAGGTTCCGGTATGGCCAGATTGCAAAGCTTGCAGTAGAGGGAGGTACGACCTATGCAACCTTCTATATTGTTGCATCTGGGGCCGATGTTAAGCGCCCGCAGAGTGTTACTGTCGTAAACGATTTTTTGGGCAGGGGGTCTGGCGAGAGGCGAGGTCTTGGCGAGGACGGGCGAAGACGGTATTGTATTCAATATTATGTCAGTGATCCCAATAAATATTTTGTAAAAATGGGGTCAGCTCCTGGAAGCACAAGCCTTCATTAGCTGGGAACACCATGAAAGGAGCTTGGGCCCAGATTTGTAAAGACTTTGCATTGGGCTTGTGTTACTACTTTAATGCAAACCGGATGCAAAGTGGTGTGTGAGAATTTACAATACAATGCAAATTGCGATTTGCTTTGGACTGTAACCAAAGGTAACACAAAGCTGAGCAACACACTGCCTAGCATTATTTTGCATCAAATGAACATTACAAGGTGATACTTAAGTGTTTCCGTGCAACCACCCATGGATATTGACGCAAATCCCTATCTATACAGAGTAGTAGACAGGGATTTTCTCCAAAGTCATGTGCCACTCTAAGCCTGACATAACAAGAAGAAATGTTTTCATTGCTCCTCGTTATTCCCTCTTTGCATGTGTGCTGCACTCTACAGCACACATATAATCAATCATGGTTTTTCTCCAGGAATGAGCCTCTCCTTTGCTCAAAAAACCTATGCTGACCACAAAACAGACTGCCTTGCACGGTGACGCAAGGATGTCTGCATTGGTGAGTGGCAGCTTAAAGTGTGGCAGCCAAGTGAGAGAGCAAAACAGTACCACATCTTAGTATATATGCAACTTTTTTGCTCTCTCCGATTCATATGACACAGTTAAGCAAATTTACTTACTGCTCTGCATTGTGGGATTTCTTTGTAAATCTGGACCTGAACATTTGAAGACTGCCTTTTCAGAGTCTTTTGTTTTTTTGCACATTTTTGTGAAATTGTGATTTAAAGTTCACTATTTGGGTAATTTGACTCAATGTGATTCCGACATTTTCTTGGAGAGAGAACATCCCCAAGCCTTACTATAACTAATCATGTTCAGTTGCTTCGCTTGCTGAAATTCGGGGAAAGTATTATGCCTTATCCCTTTAAAAGATCACCAGCTGCCACTGGATAGCCCTGGCGTGCTTTTAAATTAGCTGCAACTAAACTGCTTGCTTTTATTATGCTAGCTAGAATAATTGCTATTTCCATGGAAATCCACCTATTTCTCTGCTCCGTGTCCTGAAAAATCCGAGATTCTTAAGGCAACTTGAAAGCGTTTGTGTAAACTCTTTCCCTCCGCCTTTCATGCAATTTATCCCAGCTCCAGTCTTGTTATGTATTTTTAGTCCGAAGTGTGAAAAACAGAACTTTCTGTCTCACGCCCTGCAAGTATTCTTCTTCACACAGAGGAGATGCAACTCGAGAAAAGTCGATACCAGAAATGTGCTACGCGGGTTCCACTGTGGTAAAAAAATGTTCAAACATGTTTTCGTCTGGAAAGTTTATTAGTTCGATAGACTTCTGCACTGTTAGGGCTTGATAGTTCACTTTCTCACTGAACTACCACTGATACTATCCTGAGGGACAGTGCCTCAGTGTAACAAAGCTACTAACTGAAATAGACGGATAGAAAACAAGGCCCTCATTTACAAGCCCATTGCGCCGCCGCCGGTGCATCACATTTTTAGACGCACCAGCGGGCGCAGTGTGTCTGCACATATTTACGAGGCCACGTAAAGTCACCCTTTGTGACATTTTATGGCCTTGTAAATGTGGAATCCTTTCACTCATTACTTTGCGTGAAAAGGGTGTTCCATGGGTATTGCTGCGGGTGTTCCCACGCAGCATTCATGGAACCTGACACATTCCCAGTTTTACAAAGTGTTGTAAACCTGGGAGTATGTCAGAATTGTTTGCCTCCCCGGTGAGGCGTACGAGTGGCGCAACGAGGAGAAATACCTTTATTTCTCCTTGTTTGTTGCTCTTTCCATGTATGTTGCATTCAGCACACACAGAAGGAGCAAAATGCCATTCATTATTGTTTTTGTGCAGGAAGGTGGCCCTTCCTGCACAAAAATAAACATCCCTGCAATGCAGGCACCCTTGCAAAATGGCACAAGGGTGTCCGCTTTAGCGTACAGCTGCTCACTGTGCTCTGGTGCGGGGGAGAAGGACAGGAATATGCAACGCATTCCTTCCCTTTTACTTTTATGCACGGCAGCGCAGAAGGCAGGCCTGCTGTGTTGTCGTGTGTTGTCGTGGGTCAAAATATAGTAAATGAGACCCAACCAGAAGTCCTCTCAACAAGTAAATTTCTAGGCCTCATTAAAAGCAGAAGAATCAGGTTCTCACCCAACAAGCATTATTAACATCTATTTGCAAAGCTGATAGTCTGGTGTTAGCAAGCCTGCAATGTTTTATCAATTATTTAATTAGTCTGGGAACATGCAATAGACTTTACAAGTTTGAAAGTACCAAAAAATAAAACTGCCTTTGTCAAAAAGTATCTTGCATATCTTTGTAAAACCAGCTCAGGCACTGATGCAGTCTTCTTCCAAGGTGGATGTGCACTTGTGCACAGAGAAAACGCTGTCGGTCATTGAAAACAAAGCCTGAACCATCGGAGTCAGCCTGTATGCAGTAGTCGCAATAAGCACAATGTGGCTCAAAAGTGAACGGACCAGTGGATGGAGAGCACTGATGGAAAACCCCTGTTTGTGTGTCACCGCAACATTGAGAAGTAATCGCTTACAGTGAATGTATAGAATTGATCAACAAAAGCAGCAGATACTGGTTTCCCGTGTAGGTCCAGGAGAACTAGGTCCATCTCAGATTTTCAGTGTGACCTCTTACTACGCAAATGAGTCCCACGTAGATTCACTGTATGAGAAAAGTAGCTTCTCAATATATCAATCAGTGATTGTTAAGCGCGGCTACTCACCCGTGAGGGTCTCAAGGCCCTAGGGTGTGGCCGGAGGGTGTAATTGTTTGCAGGTCCGGCTGGGTGTTGTGGTTCATTCAAAGAGCCAGGTTTTCAGATCCTTCCTGAATTGTGTTAGAGACGGGGAGAGCCTGAGGTGACCTTCTGTGATCATCCTCAAAATATGGCTGAAGAGCTGGCTTTCTGGTACCTATGTCGGACACCCTTGAGGCTAACAAGATTTTATTCCACTGAGGAATACCCCAGAGGGGTTTTATCTTTAGGAGACATGTATAACTTGTTAATTACAAGCACCCTATTAAAAGCATAATTTTGGAAAAGATGCAGGTGTGCCTTTTAATGTCCACCACATTTCATGCGTATTGTCACAGGACGAAGAAGGATTAGTGTCATTGGAACCAGTAGGAGCAGCAGGGAGTAGGAATTGTAGCACGGTACTAATAGTAGTAAAATACCATTTCTAACTATAGAGCTAGGCTAGTAATAGTTTTAGGGTCTTATTATGAGTACGGTGGTCCTGGAACTGCTGTATTCATGGTGGCGGTCCGACCACCATCACCCGTCCATCCTATTGCAAGTGTGGATGTGGGACCGCCAAAAGACTGCCGCCTCTGCCAGATCAAAGATCAAAGATCCCGCTGCGCTGCAGTAACGGGCCTGAATATGCTAGCGGTGCTGATGACAGCACCGCCATGCATATTACGACCTGCATTTTCACCCCCCTTTCATGGCAGGGACCCCACCATGGAAAAGGGTGATGAAAATGAATCCGAATCTGGCCATGAGGGTGGTTGTGAAGGGGCACAATTAGTGCCCCCCTGGAATTGCACCTTCGTTCTTGCACAGTGTATGCTTGTTAGGCCCTCCTATGAGCCTAACATACCGCTGCCATGAGACCGTCGCAGCACTACCTGCTTACCCTGGATTAAACTCGTAATTTGGCGGGCGGGTGCACGACTGGCTTGGCATTCTTCCTGGGATCCCGAATTTGGCAGTCCCAGCCGAAGTCCGCCAAACTTGTAATAAGGCCCTTAATGTTAATGATAGCACATCATTAACTGCTTACGCCACAAAAAAATAGGCTTCAGTGAAATTTTCATTACGCTGACATAATCAAACATTATTTTTGGCATTTCATGTGACTTTGGTATGAGAAATTCTCCAAATTATGCCATGTCACATAATTTTAAGTTCGTTCAGGTAGAAATCTCATAACAGGCAGTGCCTAGTTTGAGCCGGAGGGTTCCAGTGCTCGGCACAGCACTTACTTGTCAACACCAGCACTTATGACAGTCTGCCAAATGGTGGCACTGTTTTGTTTAGTTCAGAGATCAGCACAATAAAACTTGTTCATTAATTTGATATACTTTAACAATTACTAATACTTGCCACCCAAGCCATTCTAATAGCTTTGGGGGCTTGGTATAGCTTAAAATGGCACACTTGTAGGTGTATGATGGTTAGTAGTTGTGTTGGTAATGTCACTGACAATGCTTGTAGGGGCAATGGGTGGTGCACGCTGCTGTTGCCTCCTGACAAGGGCCCTAGCACTTGTCTATTTACAAATTAAGCACTGAAGGGAGAACAAGAACAACCAGAACACGAGCAGTCATTGTTCATAGCACTTGAGATTTTGCATTACATTTTACTGCGAACCAGCCATGGCCCATCCATATCGATGAAGGAACCACCCCACCCCACACACATTTTCCCAGAGAAGAAGAGTGTCTGTCAGGTTGAGAAAAGGTAAGCCTGACTCAAATTCTTCTTGCAGTAACACAAAAAAGATGCATATCTGGACATATCCTTCCCAATTTGTGTATCTACAGAAGCACAAAAAGATGATGAGTGGAATGCTGAATATTGTCAAACATTCACCCCAGTCACAGATCTGGGTTAAATCCATTGTTCTTTTGCTCACCATGCCACCCAAGTTTTGACCCAGCCATATTCAAATCAGTCTTGACCCTGTTCCTCGTGGTAACAGTCCAGCCTGAACTGCCACTCCCAGTGCTCCCTGGACCAGAAACGTGCATTCTGGGACTGGTTTTGGGGTATCACCCCTCATCAGATGCGCTAACTTGAATGGAACGTCTGGGCATATACGTCCCACCTGGGACGGTTTCAGCAACACAAATAGATAATGGACTGAACACTGAACATTGTCAAACATTCACACCCAGTAACATTCTTCTATTTCAGGTCAGGCAGCCTGGAGCTAGCCATGCGCTGAATGTGCCTGAGCTGAACTTTGCTAGACTGAGGATTTCACAGCCCTGTGGGAATGATGTTCTCAGCCTGCAAAAAGTGCCTTTAGGCTCTCCCCCTCGTGATGAGGAGGAGCTTTACTGACTGTCGTGGATCTGGCACTTTAATTTTTAGCCCTGAAGTGACACCTCGTCACAGAGTGGGGTGGGTTGGGTTCAGCAGTCTCACTGACCCCATCCCACTCTGCGAACAGTAAATGACTGCAGCCTTCCCTCATTGGCTTACATTAGATCAGCATTTGAGCGAAGGCAGCAGTTCCAACCCTCCTGTGACCTCCAAGGCCTTCCTCTCTGAGTGCTTCAGGCAGCGGCGGCTTCTCCGATATGGGGGATGAGCTTCACCCCTCCTGCTGCCGGCGCAGTAGGCACACATTAATAATAAAATGGTAATAAGTACCATTTTATCATAATTTGTTCCAGGCTCACGCTGTTATAGCACGAGGGCAGGGGGCGGGCTGATTAGTGCAATTGCACTATTAATTCAGCCCCCTACCAGTGTGTATCTCAAATTGGCCGATTACCTACAGCCGGCCAATCAGACAGGTGCACTTCAGAGCTAGCAATCCCAGGACTGAGAAACAGCCAAGGGATTGCAGCCGCAGACCCAAGCCTCAAAATATTCACTGGGTAAACCTGCTCCAACAAATCCTGGAGCTATTTGTTGGTTTAATTTTCCACACGGGAGGAAGCACTTCCCTTTCCCTAGACTACTCCTAGTCACTGCTGAGGAGAGCAGAGAGACCTCAAATGGGAATCTGCGTTAAGCATGGGCGGAAAATCCGTTCCGCTCGCGGACTTTGCAAATTTTCGGTAAATTCGCAATCCGCGAACTCACGCAAATTTACCGAAAATCCGCCTTTTGACCAGGGGTAGTGAGATTGTGATAATTTTTCTGTGTTTTTCGATTTTTTGGGGTGTTCATGGGGACAGGCCATGTGGGTGGGGGCCATTTTGAGTGCTGGTACAGGCAGGCCCTGGCCATGTGGTGGGAGGCAAAGGGCCATTTTGAATGCAGGCAGTGTTCTCAGGCCTGCACCCATTTTGCCTAGCTTTCCTACATTAGGCCCTGGGGTAGTGAGTGGTGCATGGGCCTAGTCCTTCTGTGGGGTGTCTTGAATTTAAACATCATGGAGGGCATGGATGGCATGGGATTGTGCTGATTTTTCTGTGTTTTTCGATTTTTGGGGCTGTTGTTGGGGCCTTTTGACCAGGGGTAGTGAGTGGTGCATGGGCCTAGTCTTTCTGTGGGGTGTCTTGAATTTAAACATCATGTAGGGCATGGATGGCATGGGATTGTGCTGATTTTTCTGTGCTTTTCGATTTTTTGGGGTGTTCATGGGGACAGGCCATGTGGGTGGGGGCCATTTTGAGTGCTGGTACAGGCAGGCCCTGGGCATGTGCTGGGAGGCAAGGGGCCATTTTGAATGCAGGCAGTGTTCTCAGGCCTGCACCCATTTTGCCTAGCTTTCATACATTAGGCCCTGGGGTAGTGAGTGGTGCATGGGCCTAGTCTTTCTGTGGGGTGTCTTGAATTTAAACATCATGGAGGGCATGGATGGCTTGGGATTTTGCTGATTTTTCAGTGTTTTTCGATTTTTGGGCTGTTGTTGGGGCCTTTTGACCAGGGGTAGTGAGTGGTGCATGGACCTAGTCTTTCTGTGGGGTGTCTTGACTTTAAACATCATGGAGGGCATGGATGGCATGGGATTGTGCTGATTTTTCAGTGTTTTTCGATTTTTGGGCTGTTGTTGGGGCCTTTTGACCAGGGGTAGTGAGTGGTGCATGGGCCTAGTCTTTCTGTGGGGTGTCTTGAATTTAAACATCATGTAGGGCATGGATGGCATGGGATTGTGCTGATTTTATTCTGTTTTTTGATTTTTTGGGGTGTTCATGGGGACAGGCCATGTGGGTGGGGGGCATTTAGTGTGCTGGTACAGGCAGTCCCTGGGCATATGCTGGGAGGCAAGGGGCCATTTTGAATGCAGGGGGTGTTCTCAGGCCTGCACCCATTTTGCCTATCTTTCATACATTAGGCCCAGGGGTAGTGAGTGGTGCATGGGCCTAGTCTTTCTGTGGGGTGTCTTGAATTTAAACATCATGTAGGGCATGGATGGCATGGGATTGTGCTGATTTTTTTGTGTTTTTTGATTTTTTGGGGTGTTCATGGGGACAGGCCGTGTGGGTGGGGGCCATTTAGTGTGCTGGTACAGGCAGTCCCTGGGCATGTGCTGGGAGGCAAGGGGCCATTTTGAATGCAGGGGGTGTTCTCAGGCCTGCACCCATTTTGCCTATCTTTCATACATTAGGCCCAGGGGTAGTGAGTGGTGCATGGGCCTAGTCTTTCTGTGGGGTGTCTTGAATTTAAGCATCATGGAGGGCTTAGATGGCATGGGATTGTGATGATTTTTATGCGGTTTTCGAGTTTTTGGGGTGTATAACTGAACTGATGTTCCTCTGTCTTCCATTGCTTTTAGGTGCACAAGTCTCAAGAGAACCACCAGTGCCAGGAAGAAGTCCTGCAGCGGTGTGTGTGTGCAGCATAACGTGACACAACGTCACGTCTGGCCACAGACAACTCTGCAACTCGTGCAACTGCGGCCTGCTGTTCCGACCTCTGAAGAAGATGGCCCCCAAAAAAGTTCCCCGTAGCTCCTCTATCAAGAAAGTTGCCAGTAAGGAGCAGAAGAAGCAAGTTACCAAGGAGACTGGTGTGCCAGCCCGCCACATTTTTTGGGAGTAAAAAAAAAAGTACGCCTGCAGCAGCAGCAGGATCTGCTGGGGACCAAGCTGGGAGCAGCACCCGCACCATTGGGCTCAGTGCCACCACCACCACGCCAACTTAAGTCCAAGCCCTTGAGTGCTGCAGAGGCACTTAGTCTAGTTGTTCAATCACCATCGACCAGTGATGTTGGCTCATCGCAAGAAAGTATCAGCAATGTCCCTCAATCAAAACAGGTTGTTGTAACTCATCTGACGAGTGTTGAACAACCACAGCCGCAACAACAACCACATGTGCAAGTACAAGCCCAAGTACATGTGGAAGGAGAGGCAGCGCAAGGAGATGCGCAAGCAGAGGTGCATGGAGGGTCATAAGTGCCCACAATAGTTGTTCCTCCCGAAGTAGGGGCACATCAGGAAATCGACAATCAAGATGAGGTATCATTTGAGGAAGCCACTCCTCCTGATGATCATTCATTGTCTTCCACATCCCTAGCAAGGAAAAGATCAAGGGTGGGGTCTACATCTTCTTCAAGCCCACCTCCTTCTGATGATACGGATCTAAATTGGGAACAATCACTGCCGTCTGAGAGTGAGGCACACCATGATCTGACAAAGGTAGTTAAGCGTAAAAGGAAGGTCGTTGAAAGTCTCATAGTTATGGAGTGTGATGAGGCTCAACAAGAAGTGGTGGATACTCCTGCTGATCAAGACTCTCACGACGACGACGCAGTCATCATAAAGGTCACTGCAGCCCCAGCGGGCATGCAGCAAACAGACATTTTTACCCTAGCCCGAGAAGCTGCTGAGCGTGATGATGATGTTGTCGACGAGGAGGCAATGGAAGCACCACAATCCTTGGAGTTAACTAGTACACCAACACCTACCACTTCCATATTTCTTCCTCGCCAGAAGGGACCTCCATCCACCTCAACCTCAATTAGTGGTGGTGAAAGTGCACAACGTAGTAAAGTTCAGCAATACACATCCTCCACTTCATCTGGCATTAGCAGCATGACCACCACCAGTATCGCCGCCTCCTCCGGCCCCCACAGACATTTCAAGTCTGCAGTTTGGGACTTCTTTAGTGTTTGCCCAAAAAAGGAAAACTTCGCCATTTGTAGCATTTGTAAGCTTGCAGTTAGTCGTGGTAAGTTTGGTACCAACTATGGTACCGGAGGCCAGAGAGCTCATCTTAAGAGACAGCACGCTGTCCAATGGTTTGCGCACCTAAAGGAGATCAAGGAAGCCCGAATTGCAAGTCAAGAAAACGTTGATGTTTCATCTGATGATGACGAGGAGGAAGAAGTGTCAAACACTTCACTTACACCCAGTACCCCTGTCAGCAGCACACTCCCTGTGAGCCACACTAAGAAGAGTGTGGGAGAGAGTGAGACACCAATGCGAAAAAGTTCATCAGCGAGCGTAACTGGGTCAAAGAAGTCATCATCATCATCATCCCGTAAAATCATGGTCCAGGCCAACATTAGAACCATGTTGTTTTCAGAAGCGCCATATGATCGCAACCACCCACTGACGCGTCTGTATAACACTAAGCTGGCTAAAATGATAGCTCTGGACCTTCTCCCTTTATCTTTTGTAGAAGGGGTTGGTTTTTTAGAATTAGTGGCAGCGCTCAGCCCTAAATGGAAGGTTCCTAGCCGGTTCTATTTTGCCAGAGTTGCGGTTCCAGCACTACATGAAGATGTGCTGGAGGTGATTGGGGCAGCTTTGCAGAAGAGTGCTGTTCACACTATACATCTGACAACAGACATGTGGACCAGTGCCTCAGGCGCTGATTACATGTGCATCACTGCACACTGGGTCTCTTTTTCAGGGGTTAAAGCAAAGATAAACGCAGGTGTTGACCCAGACCAAGTTTTTAAAGCTGCTCGGAAACATGCAACACTAGCCATGTTTGGCTTGGAGAAATGTCATACAGCAGAAAACATTTTGAATGAGTTTAACACAAAGGTCTTTCACTGGCTGTCCCCAAAAAAACACCAGATTGGTTATGTTTCCTCGGATAATGGCGCCAATGTAGTTAAGGCCATGGATCTGGGTCACTATTTCAGAGTGCCGTGTTTGGCGCACTGTATAAACCTGGTTGTTAAAAAATTCTTGAGTGAAGACAGTCCAGCATGCGAGTTAGTGGCCACCTGCCGAAGAATGTGCAACCATTTCAGCCATTCTTTTAAGGCCCGGAAGCATCTGAGGAGCCTGCTACATGAACGTCGAATGCCAGTGAAAGCACTCATCCAGGAGGTGCCAACACGTTGGAACTCAACCTTCTATATGCTTGAGCGTCTGTATGAGCAGTATACGGTACTCGATCACTATTTCTTAACACTGGGTACAGCTCAGAAGGACCTGAGGCTAGATGCGGCGCAATGGAAGCTAGTTAAAAGCCTGACAGACATGCTTCGTCCTTTTGAGGTCTTCACGCGTGCAGTCAGCAGGGAGGACTGTAATTTGGGAAAAGCTATCCCATTGTTGCGCATGCTGGAGCACCAACTGAAGGCGGTGTCTTCTATGTTTCAAAAAGATAAAGAAAAGAAATACGCTTTTGTTTTGGCGGAGAAATTATTATAGCGCCTACCTGGCGATGAACGTCTTAAAATGATCCACTCAGAACAGCATTACATTTGTGCTACTATTCTGGATCCACGCTACAAAAAGGCGCTGGCAGGCCGAGCATTCTTTCCTTTTGATGATGAAGATGTTACAAAGTACAAACGTTGGCTAGCCTTGCCAGCAATGAGGTTTGAAAGAGAACGGCAGAAAATTGAAGGAAAAGGCAGTACATCAGCATCAGCAGGCCATCCCCAGTCAAAAGAATCCACTTCTGCACCTGTAGCTATGGCAGAAGTGACCTCTCAGCCATTAAAGACACCGGCAACCGGATCATCTGCACCAGACACAACAGTAACATTGGATGAAGAAGAGGATTGGCTAACTCTGCTTGGGTTTGGTTCTCAAAAGGTCCCAGCAAAAAGTAAGCCAAGTGGAGGAACCTTGGAGAACCTTGAGTCGATGGTGCAGGACTATCTGAATGACTCAACAGAGGTCTATGTTAATGCTGACCCATTGGCGTATTGGCATGAGAAAAAAGAATTGTGGGCACAGATCTCCAACCTGGCTATAAACTACTTGTCTTGCCCATTCGCAAGCGTGTCTTCTGAACGTGTTTTTAGTGCTGCTGGTGGCATTGTAACTTGCAAAAGGACCCGCCTCTCGCCCAAAAATGTGGAGAGGTTAACAATGATCAAGATGAATCAGCACCTCATACCACCAGATTACAAAGTACGAGAACACACGCCGGATGAAGACGAGGAGGACAGCAACTTAGATGAGGGAATTTCTTCTCTGTTAGGTGACACTGACCTACTCCTGCCTGAATTCGCAGAGTATGAGGACAAACTCTTATTCTTATTCCCTGACACCGAGCCCTGAAAAAGAGCCAATGAATCAATAACTTTCTTTTTCGTCCTTATTCATTTTTATTCCTGTGTGTCTGTCTTTCTTTGTTTTGCACAGTTAATATAATTAAAACTTTAATCACCTAATCACAAAAACAAGCCCATCAGCTGAACTGTCTTCACTTGTTTGCTTATTGATTTGAAGGTGCCGCAGTCTGCATTCCTCAGGTTCACAAGTTCACAAGAACATGCTCCTCTATCCTCCTCCTCCAGACTCCTATTTCCCTCAAAGCAGAGGGCTGGATTACGCCCAATGAAGAAAGACTCTGCACTTGTGAGGGTGTTCTACTTCTTTGCAGGTGAGTTGGCAGGTCTTGGGGCATTGCTGGGAAGCTCTAATACCGGATAAAAGTGGTTTGGACCAAATCGGAGGCGAAATTATTTTTGCGTTTTTGCTGACTTGCTTGTCTTTGAGGTGCTCTTTGGGGGGTTCCGGTGTTTGTGGGTGGGGTTCAGGGTCTGGGAGCACTGCTGGGACAGTCTAATTTTGATTGCATTTGATGTTCAGGAAATCCGTGGTGGAAAACGGGAGTTATGACCTAGCTGCACAGCACATTTGGACCGAAGGCCGATAAATATTGTAAGTATGAGATTTTCCTTTTTGGCTGTTTGGGGGTGTTGTGCTTTTTTGCGGCTGGGTTGGCGGATCTTGGGGCATTGCTGGGAAGGTCTAATACCGGATAAAACTGGTTTGGAGAAAATCCATGCGGAAAAGCCTTTAGGCACTTTTTGTAACTTAGGGTTCGTTAGGGTTAGCCCTAGCAGCAGGATTGCATGTGTTTCGGGGTGTTCTAGATTTTTGCAACTGAGTTCTGTGGTCTTAGAGCACTCGTGGGAATGTGTAATTTTGGTTGCAAGTGATTTGAAGAAAATCCATGGTGGGAAAGGGGGGATTTGGCATAGTTAAAGAAAGCGTTTGCCACTATTCTTAACTTAGGGCTCGTTAGGGTTAGCAGTATTTGTATTGCATGTGTTTGGGTGGGGGGCTGCTTGTGGGGGGGTTTGCGAGTCTTGGAGTGGTGCTGGGTATGGATACTTTTGCTTGCTTGCAAGTGGTTTGAATACAATCCACGGTGGGTAAGGGGGGATTTGGGCCTACTTTTACTTTCAAAGTACGTTTTGGCACCAGTTTTCTACTAGGCCTCGTTTTTTGACATCAGATTGGGGGTCTTCTACATTTTTGCGACTGGCTTTAGTAAGGGTCTGGGTGGGAGCACTGCTAGGAAGGTCTAATTTTGTTCTAAAACACAGTTTACAGTACACCTAGCTTGAGAGGAAATATCCGCTAAATTAATTTGCCCATACTTATTTATCCTTCAAAAGGAGACTCAGACAAAGTACGCACTTTCAAAAATATTGCACTGTCTATTAGGAAACTCAAAGTGTGACTTTTTGCACTACACAGCGTACCTACCTTATATTTATTTATCAGTGATGTTCTAATATCACTTCCTGTTTTTCCATCAATAATTACAGGCCGGGGTTCAGTCTGTGCAATGGGAAAAAAAGGATTAAGTCAGGCTTCACATTAGCGAGCCGCAATTCAGCATCCGCCAGGCAGGCAGTGGACAGGGTGTCTTCTGGTCACCAACATTGATGGACGAAGCGTCAGCTGGAATGGAGGAGTGACGCTAATAAGAGGAATGGTTTGATGCGTGCAACTTACTTACCAAATTCAACAGGACAACTACAACAACATACAGATACAGTATCCATTCTTTTCAAATTATTTTTTAAGTAATGTTATTGCTGTGAACTTCTTTGAGTGTGACTCTGCATTTCCTGGATCTCTCTCTGCTTCTAAATTGATCCCTACAGCCATTCTATAGGTTTTACTTCGGCTATTTTTTAAACCTAATTTAATGTAAGAAGTGTTTCTCTGAGTGCAGAGATAGGCAAGTGAAAACGCTGCAGCCCTGTACTGTCGCATTCTGTCATTCACGGTTGTCGAAAGTACTACTTACTTTTCAGTAACAATGCATGCAGTAGTGCATGCACTTCCTTTATTTCACTTAAAAGATTTATGGTTAGCTTTGTACCCAAAGATTTATTTATCTTCAAGTATTGTTTGTCCATGCTGTGCTTTTTTTTTCTTCTCTCAACAAAACTCACCCAAAAAAAAACCCCATTCCCATCCATTTTCCAAACCCTAACCCTCTTCCCCCGGGCAGTGTGGTTTTGATTGATGTGTGACTAAATGACAGCAATAATTCCACACACTTGCTGGGGAGGATAAGGTCATTGCAACAGGCTGGTGAAGGAATCCGAGGATATATTCTAGACTTACTTAGCTTCAGTACTATTTCTTGTAGTAGTAGCCAATGTCAAAGAAATTCAATGCAAGTACTAGTTATACTTTCAATACTTTACCATTTGTTAGGCTACATTGTGGCACTGTTCTAGTGTACTGTCACCTGCTATATTCTCCATCGTACCATTCTAATGCTACGGTAAAGACAAACAAGGTTTAATTTTCTTTTTTTTCATATGCTGCAACTGCCACTGTGTAACACCACTAGTACCAACGCAATGATGACATTTCATCCGCCCAGGATTGCCATATCGCCATTTGACGTGCAGCCAGCCCTGTGCCTAGCCCTATTTCCAAACACAAATTACAGGTAAGATAAGCGTTTGGGGGGAGGAAGTATAATGGAGTATTAGGAGAGACGAGAGACTGACGCTAGTACTAGTAAAGTCCTAGGACTATTGAATTAACTTACTCTGTGAGAGGCACTTAGTTTTGAAAACATTTGGGCAATTAATTACACAACTTGAATCAAGATGCCACTTAAGTGTCACCAAAACAAAGTTACTGTTAAACCCCCACCCACCAGCCTCAAAAGCAGTAAAAAAACAAGTATGCTAAGATAAAGTTTAAAGTATATTTATATCCCTGACAAAAATAATCTCCCACAAGACCCAACCCACCCCCACTCCCTAACCCCAACGAATGTCCGTGAAAAGTCCACAAAAATGAAAAAACCCAACTCCCAATTCCCAACCCCCAGAAGTCTTTAAAAAAGGGGCAAGGGTCAGTCTCCTCCTACTGCTGGCTGCTGCTGTTGAATTTCCAGGCCAGGTCGGAATGCTCCTTGCGGAGGGTCTCGAGCAGAGTTTTGGTGTTGAGCAGCTCCTGCTCGAGGTAGGAAACCCTCAGGGAAAGGCGGTGCATACGTTTCTTTCACTTGCTGTGGGGGGCAGCTGATTTCTTTGCTCGGCGGTGGCGGGTGGCTGCGGTACCCTGGCTCCGTACCGCTGGAGACCTGCACCGTCTGGGTGACCCAGGGAGCGCGGAGGAGGATGCAGCTGTCCCGGTAGATGTTGTGGTAGACTGCTTGTCCCCCTCCTCCTGGGCCACCAGCCGCCGATATTCAGCAACAGTGGCCTCCAGCCTCCATTGCCGGGCTCGTCTAGCCAGCTCCTTCTAGGTTGGTTTGGAAGGAGCATCTATATGAAGAAAGAAAGACATAGTCTGTAACCAATGCTCTTTAAGATTAACAAAAAATGATTCAGAAGAAAGTTGTGTCACAGTAGAACTAGCAACTTGCAAGTGCAGTACATAGCTATTGTAGCCAGTATCTATCTAACCTCCCACTTCTTCACCTTTGCTCTAACATTAGTGGGAGTTTAAGGAATCAATTCTACGAGCACTATGGACTCACTCCATTAGAGTCGACTATGACAGTACACCAGTCTTATTCTTCTTCTCTCTTGTTTAGCAAAATTGGTACGTTAACTTCTGCAAGCCTGCATAATGCCAGTGCAGACAACTTGCACCTGAGGAAAACAGACGCCCGCCATGATGAGTGAGACAGACTTGCGTTACTGTACCAGTCCAGTACATACAGGTGGTGATGCTCTTACTTTTCAATTACGGGTGGCACTGAAAATACACTGTTACAAGGGCTACTGCTTAATTAATTTAAGTTTCACCCTACAGTGCCAATGAATACTAGAAAAGGAAAATGAAGAAGATAAATAATTTGATTATCTATCACTGCACATGGTATGTATTTACTTACATATGGGATGACTTTAGGTGCTTTGCTTTTTATTGAGTGAACAGTGATACATCCACACATGAATGACTGAGTTCTACTAAACTTATTAACAGAGGTAGTGAGTGGCCATCGTAATAGCCGGATATATGCTGTGCTTGCAATACAAGCTACTGCTACTATGCATGGTAGTATTCGGACAAAATTACAACTTCTTTTCCTTGCCTTTCCAACACTGGGACGGACATGCAGGTGCGGTGTTACATGCTCTTCAAAGTAACACTTAGTTCATCCAGTGACCGCCTACTCTCTCTAGATACACATATGCTATCTAAGAGTCAGATAGTACCATGATCCAGTCATCCATCCATTCAAACTATGGGGCAGATTAGGATTGCGGATTTCCCGCATCCTCCCGGCCGGCGGAATCCACCGCCGGCCCGGAGGATGCGGGAAATCCGCAGCGGACTGAAAAAGACCCCCCGCCAGATTAGGATGGCTGGAGGATCGTTTTTCAGTCCGCAGCTTTTCCGCCGCGGTCGCCTCCCGTCCGCGGCGGGAAAGCACTAACATGGCTGGCGGTGTCTATCAGACACCGCCAGCCATATTAGGATGTCTGGAGGAACACATGCCTTTACACGGCGGCATTTCTGACGTGCAAAGGCATATGGATTTTTGTTTGGGGGCCCGTTGCGGGCCCCCAGAGGTGAAGGGGGTGGGGGGTGCACACGGGGGTACCTATGGTACCCCCCTGCATTTGCCTGCACAAAACGGCAGGCACCACGCGGTGCCTGCCGCTTTGTGCATGCAAATGCACAACTTACATTTTTATCATTGCGGCGGGTGCTGCTTCAAGCAGCACCCGCCGCAATGATAAAAATACAGGATGTGACTGCCAGGGTGGCGGTCACATCCTAATTACCACGGAGGGACCGCCACTGCCCCTGCGGACGGTCCCTCCTACTCTATGGTGGCGGACGGACTCAGGTCCGTCCGCCATCATAATAGGCCCCTAAATGTCAATCATTCTTCTTCATGTCTCTCATCTGGACAAACCTTACATTTTCTCACGGGGAGCAGCACACTATGCAGTCTGCAATCTCAATAAGTAAGGAATATAAGAGCTTACCACTGCCTGCCACTACCGTGGCAACCCGCACAGCAGTTTGGTCCGGCACTTCCACCGCCTCCTCCCCAGAGCATTCCTCCTCCACCTCCGTGCTGGGCCCAGCACCAGATGTTCCACCTACAAAGTACATTTAAGAATGTTAGATTATATAGACATACACCACTCACTAGAATTT
Organism: Lissotriton vulgaris; assembly: GCF_964263255.1. Taxonomy (NCBI): domain Eukaryota; kingdom Metazoa; phylum Chordata; class Amphibia; order Caudata; family Salamandridae; genus Lissotriton; species Lissotriton vulgaris. The sequence continues at coordinate 1,127,391,997 of NC_141687.1, forward strand.
TGTCCAGGAATGAAGAAATGTGAATACAGAAACCAATCTAATAATTTGTGACTGTCTACTCTAAAGTAAAATTTTCCAGTGAAGGGTCTTGTCTTGCTGCACTTTTAGGCACAACTGATGAATGCTTGCTTTTTAACACGCACCATTTTTCTCATAACAGACAGAAGCTTCACTTCTAAGAAAAAATCATCATCATCACCACTAAGAAAGAGGGACCAACGATTCATCACCAAAAAGAAAAATTAAAGTTCAAACCAGGTGAGGGCTCGGCTCGCCCACAATAAATGTGTGAAATAAATCACTATTAGCACTTTTCCATTTTTAATCACCCGTTTCTGTTTTATGACAAGCTTGATTTTAATAAATATTTTTACTTTTAATAAAGCTTTAAATCTTAAATAGTCTCTGTGGTTTTTGATCATGAGTGAATGAGCAAAAGGTTTTGCAATTTGCAAGCATGAGCCCATGCCTCTGACACTTCTGGACTCTGACTCCGTACTCTTGTCCTGTTATGTTATGTTATTTTGTGTCTTTTATAGCGCTCGGCTACTCAAAAGAGTGTCCCGGCACATTATTGTCCTGCTTTGGATAATCATCATTGGGGATCAATCATCAATGAATTCAGGAGCTAAATGACTCTGCCACACTATCTAGTCAGTAAGGAGATTTGGGTTCTTCAAAGTCTGATATCACTGAGATATGTGGAAAGTCTACCTGCGCCTATTATAATTGATAAACAATGCACTATTTAGTGTCCATAGTTCTGTTTGTGCAGATTTGACCCTGCAACAATAGTAGAATGGATTGTCCTCCTATCCAAACCAAAAGTAAAGTAGTATCTTATTCTTTCTTGGTGGTCATTCACCTTTTTATTGTTGGCAATTGTCAAAGCATAAACATTTAGAAACTTTAAAAGACATTATGGACAATCCCAGAGGACTGCACTCAGTGCATAGAGCTATTGCTGACTAGAATGGGAGTCCAATGGAATTGCCAAATGTGCAATCTTACTTAGCTACACAGACAGACTAATAAGAATAATCTAGTAATACCACAGGGAGTCATAGTCAAAGCAGGATAAGAATTTAGATACGATTTAGAAAAAATTGAATGAGGAATGCTAGGAAAAAATGGGTACTCTATATTAAAATTAAAACTTACCGGGGCCAGCAAAGGAGCCCTCACCTGACCGATCCTGTTCAGCAGCAGCCTCCTTCAATGCCCTCTTGCCCTTGGGGGGAGCTGATGTACAACATGAAAGAAAGAAAGACCAGAAAACATGGATGATATTTGTCAACCAAATCAAACATTTCAAAAGAAAAATAACAAAATATTTTGGCGAAATAGCAAATAGACAACTATTCCACGGGATATATTGACTGATCTCATGTGGTCTACTACGTTATTAGTATTGCTTGATTTGCGGACCGTCGACTTGGGAAGTTCATATGTAACTCACTAAACAAACTACTAAAAAGGTTCGCCTAGGACTGGCAGGCAGCAGTCCGCAGCACGCGAAGTGACAGACAAAGTCCATTGTGATTGCAGATCAGCGACAACACTAAAAAGCTTCCTACTACATTAACCAGTCATTAAAATACTCAAACTATCAATCCACCACCACTATTTCTTCTTATCGCCATGTGTACAAAGGAAGGACTGGACTTGAGTCTGTAGGGGCTGATTTAGAAGCCCCTTGCTGCACTTTTGCTCCATTGTTTCGTGACTTTTGTGACGCAGAAGCAGAACAAAAGAGGCGCCATGGTGCGGCGTATATTAACAACGTGACGCATATGGGAGATGCATCACGTTGTAAAGCCCTGCGCCATCAGGGGGCGTTCCGGTGCAAGGGAGGGCGTTCTTGTGCAGGAACGCATCCTAAAAGTGGCTGAGGGAAATCTACAAGATTTCAATCAGTCACTTTGAGGACAATGATGCGTGACTCAAACCCTGCGCCAGCTTGAAGCAGACGTACAGCTTGACGCAGCATTATGGAGATAGGGCACCCCAGAGCTTTGCTGGAGCTGCGCCATCGTTGTGACGCAACTCCAGCATTGCGCCGCCTTTACGGCACAGATGCGTAACGCTTTGGTGACGTTTTGCGCCACATTGTAATACGGCGTACCATGGGTGGTGGTGGCGTGGCGCACAATTACTGGCGCATCCCTGCTACTTTGCAGGGATGCGCCGGTAATTAAAAATCTGACCCTTAGTGTCTAGCATTTTGCAGTTCTTTAAACTACACTCATACATAATTTCACAGGCCAATGAAATGAACACAAAATCGAAAACAAATAAGCATAGTAGCAACGTTACTGAGAAGGAGAGCAGTGCACCTGAAATGCACAGAAGATTTTGAAATATAATTTACCTACAATGTAATCAGCAGCATTAATGCTCTTGGTTAAAAAAAAATGCAATATAATAACACACAGAGCAGTAGAAAACAGAGTAGTAAAGAAATAGCTACTACTACTCACCAAGCCCGGGGATCTCAAGGCCGAGCAGGTTGAGCAGATCGCGTTCCCGGTCCAGAAGATCCGTCCAACGGTGGGTGGCCTGGATGTAGGTGCGCCAGACCCGAGAGTGTTGGTACATGGCCCGGCACACCTTCTCCCACCGCTTCCTGCGCTCCTGGATCACGTACCCGCTAGCGATCTTGCCGCCTGCCATGATGGTCCTGGGGAGGCAGCGCTGAACATAAAAAATTAGTGTGGCCACGTCCTCCGCGCTGAAGATCTCCCGGGGTGCGACCTGCTCCCCCCTCAAACGCCCGCACGGGAGCCGGGCACGGGGTGCGGGACCCTTCCCCTTCTCAGGATGCTTCCCGGCTCCCTTTACCATGGTCTGGGCAGAAAGGAAACTAAATAATAAAGAAGAAATAGAATAGGGAAGAAGAAAAGAAAAGAGTTTTAAAAAGTAGTTTAAAATTAACCAAAAGTAGCAGAAAACACAAAAATATAGAGCTAGAAAAATAGAGGGATAGATAATAAGTAAAATAGATAAAAAAAGTTCAAATAAGCAAAGGATGGCAGAGATTCAGAGAGGATACAAAAAGCATGCCCAGAACCATAGCAATGAATGAGAAACAAGATGGCCGCGCCCGTTCACGACCGCGTGGGTAAGTTCGCGTGAGATTTTCCTCGCGATCACACGCAAAATTGTACTACTGAGCCGCACACTTTGCGAGATTACACATCGCGCCCGAAAACGGAAATACGTCATGCAAACAAGATTTCCGTGCCCGTGAACGACCGTGAGGGTAACATCGCGCCGCTGCGCTACAAGCGGCTGGCTAAAACGCACAAAACCTTGCGAACTAACACGCCACACAAAAACAAATCGCATATTCGCACGAATTCGCGGCTTCCGAATTCGATCTCGCGCAAATTCGGGCCCAGCGAATCCCGCGAAATTGCAGAAAAACGAGTTTTGCAAAACTGAAAGCACTCAGCAGGTGCAAAAGTTCAAACTCATCATTAGTAACCATTCCCTGTAGTGCTTCCTGAGGGGCCCCTCCAGAGTTCAGTTGCTAGTTGCAACTATTCTATGACCCTGCTCTGACCATCACAGCAGGCTCATAGAATAGCTAACAGTAGACCACAAAGGTCCTGAAAAAAAAATTGCACTGCAACAGAAAGCAAGTTACAGATAAGGATAAGAAAGCAGGTGCCAGACTGGAATTTTAAAACAGAGACACATTAATAAATCAACCCCAAATTAATTCATGTCAGTTGAAGCAGGGCAGGTGTGCTTGCTTTTCCCCCTCATAATCTACAGTGATGAACCAGAGGGTGGCATTGATGTACCAGAGGGTGGCATGGGTGAAACAGAGGGTGGCAGTGGTGAAACAGAGGGTGCTGTGAACCTGTGATGATGAACCAGACATAGAAACAACATAGTCGCGACCGTTGCGAGCCGACAAGTAGGTTCGCAATTGCGAACTCGTACAAAATCCTCGCGAACTGGCAGAAACCCTTGCGAACACAAAAAAAAATCTGCAAATTCGTGAGAATTCGCGGATTTTGAGGATTGCGAGTTCGGAAATACGCAAATTCGCGAACGCCAGATTCGCAAAATTCGCCCATGCTTAATCTGTGTACCAGCGCAACAAATATGGTGAGTTTATTGAGCATGGCGACTGACCAGATATTTCTGTCGCAGGCCGCTACTGGTTGCAGGGGAGGTAAGTTTGATGTTTTTGAATGTTTGATGCATGCATGTGTGTATGCATAAATGCATGAATTTAAGGTGTGAGTGTTGTAAATGGGTGTGTGTGTGCAAATTCGTGAATGCATGGGAGTGAATGAGGGTGTTAGTTTATATGTGTGTGACCCTGCCAAGATTACCTGTCATCAATGGCGTGAAATGCCTGAGTATGTTCATTTGGGACGTTAAAAAGCAGTTCACATTAAAATATAGTACAAAACAGCAAATTTGCCTTTCACATAACTTAGCATAATTATCCCTTAATTATTCAAAAATTTACAGCAATTACGTGTAGTGTTGCGGTGTAGCCTCCCTGAGTGACGTGATCTGCCACAAGGCATTGCGGGAGGAAGTGGCGTGGGGCGGGCATTCGGACTGCAGCAGAGCAGCAAGCAGATCGGCTCCCCCCTAAGAGATATAGTTGTTGTTAATAAAGTAATGAGTGACCGTGCCCCGCAGTCTCCGTCTTTCCTTCCATAGGGGCTGGACCTCCAACCCCACATTACGAAAAAGGAAGTTTCTCAAATTTCACACACCCCTTCTAATAACATTAGTAGAAACCAATATTACTGTTATTAGGACATGGGCAAGCAGAACTCGCTGCAGTGTATAGAGAAGTGTAGAGTTGGCATTCTAGCGTTCATGCTACGTCGCCACGTAGCGTGAACGGCGGCCATGTTGGGTCGCGTGCGAAGGGTGCGACATCGGGTGCCGGAGCGAGACTGAACAGCAGCCAGCTCGGCGCTCCCTGTGATAGTGCCATTTTGTTAATAAAGAGTGGTATTTAATCGACCTGTTGTTCTGTCATCATTGAGGACAGCACCCACCTCTACAGTGGCGACGAGGCTGGGGCCCAAAAAAAAATAACAAGAAATTGGGAAAAGGTACCTACAGCAACGACAGGAGAAGACAGCCAGACAGCACTACAAGACTGGACACAGGAGGTGGCCAGGCAACCACGGAGAGCGCGGCAGAAGCGGCGGGGCACCGACTCCTATGATAAGGATCAAAGAATCCAGGTACCAGATCACCACGCAACCAGTATTAAGAGGGTGGAATAGGCATACCCAGGAAGGGTGAAGCAGTAGGAAGACAGCCAACCCAGTCCCAACTGGAGCTAGGGAGCGCAAAAGGGGGCCATACCGCGAGGGAAGAGCCCTATAGAGTAGGAGCACTGGCGGAATCAAGGGGCAGGGACAGAGGAGATGCAGGAAGTCCCCAACTCCACCCAGAACAGGGAGAGGAGAGCAGTACACCAGGCAGCCCCAAGAGCCTGAACACAGCGCCTGAAAAGCGTGAAGCCTTGTGCGCGCAGGTATCCTCAGCGACGGCTCCGATACCATTCCTGCCCATGCCGGGAGAACCCCTGATGAAGTGGGATGATTGGAGAGAGTACATACTAAATTACATTGAGGTCCTGGAAGACGAAAATGAGGAGGCGTTCACAATTACAAGGAAAAGGAGGATTTTAATGCACAACCTAGGCCCGGAAGGGATCAGGGTATTTAAGAACCTAGTACCCAAACCTCGGCAAGATACAGATGACGACGTCTTTGCTCATGCGATCGAAGAACTCAACGAGCACTACCGGCTGGCAGTGTGAGTATCAATAGACCGCTACAACTTTCAGCAGCAGAAACAAGAAACGGGAGAATCTATCAACGAGTATGTGGCAGCGTTAAAAAAGGTAGCACGACATGCAAATACGGTGCACTCCATGATGAGTTCATCAAGGACCAAATTGTGATGCACACAACAAATAAAATGGTACAAGATAAACTATGGGCGAACGGAGATGCCTCGTTGAAAGAAGTGATCGCGATAGTGAAGAAGGCGGAATTGGCGCGGAGGCGTGCAGACGCAGCTAAAAGAGAACCAGCAGCGAGGCCAATGGTAAATAAGATAGATGAAGAAGAACCTAAATGAGGGAATAAGAACATGGGTGCGGCTTACAGAGGACCCAACAGGTGGCCGGGGAAGCCGGGACAACAAGGGAAGCAGACCAAGGGAGTTAAGAATCCCTGCTACCGCTGTGGCAGTTCGGCTCATGAAGCACACAACAAGAGATGCCCAGCGTTCCGCGCCAAGTGCATATTATGTGGCATAATGGTGCATTACTAAAAGGTATGAGGGAAGAAAGCAGGCCGCAACACGGTGAAGTATGTGTACCAAGACCAAGAAGGCATAGAAGGAAGATGTCAAAAGGAAGAGGACGAAGTGCTATGTATTGAGGATCAAGTTCTAAGTGTGGACGCCAGGAGGTCGAACAAACCGTTACTTGACATGCTAATAGGCGGTGTGATGATAAGCATCGTGGCGGACTCAGGATCGCCATACACGATAGTTCAGAGAGCAGTGTGGACTGAGAAATTCACGCCTCATCAGGGTCTGCAGTAAGAACCTCCAGACATCAGACCGGTCACGTACCTTGGAAATCGCATCCCAATGGTGGGGTTTAGGCCGTTGAAATTTGAGTTCAGGGGATGCAGTGCTGCTTGTAAATTATATGTAGCAGAAAAGGGCCCGTCGGTCATAGGCTGGATGGATCAAGGAGACCTGGGCATCAAACTGGACCCCGGCGGAGCGGTACAGGTACTGATGACGGCGCCGGAACAATGGCCAGACCTACAAAAATGGAAAAGAGACTTCCCAAAGGTGTTCGGCGGAAAGGTTGGGAAATTGGAAAAATGTTCTCAAAAGATCGTCCTCAAGATGGATGCCACGCCGGTATCACACAAAGTGAGGAATGTGCCGATCGCAGTGAGGCAAGCAGTGCAACGGGAACTGCGAGAGCTGGAAAGGAATGGGATAATAGAGCCTATCACGTGTGCGGAGTGGCTTGCGTCCCGGGTGGTGGTAATGAAGCCTAACGGCAAGATCCGGTTGTGCGTGGACCTGTGTGAACTAAACAAAAGCATTGTGGTGGAAAAGTTCCCGTTACCCCGCATCGAGGAAATGCTGGCGAAAACTAAGGGAAAAAAATGGTACTCCACCATTGATCTGATGTCGGCGTACCACCAGATAGCGTTACACCCGGAGAGTAGGAAGCTGACGTCATTCATAACTCCCTTCGGGTGTTAACAATTCTGCAGAATGCCTATTGGCCTGGCCTCAGCAGCGGCCGTCTTGCAGAAACTCATGCACTGCCTCTTCAAAGACATGGAAAGGATCCAATACTTCCAAGATGATATCCTGGTGAAGGGTGGGGACCAACGAGACCACGACACCAAATTGTCCATAGTACTGAATGTGCTGGAGAATAAAGGACTGACCGCAGAGTGGGAGGAGTGCCGTCTAGTGATGGCTTCTGTCACCTATCTGGGACATGAAATTGGTGAACAGGGTATCACACCAAAGAAGGAGAAGGTGAGAGCAATATGTGATGGTCCACCCCCCTCCATCAAGGAAGAAGTTAGGTCCTTTCTAGGGATGGCTGAATATTACAGCAAGTTCGTACAACACTTCGCCACCAAAACCCACAACATGAGGCAGCTTACGAGAGAGAAAACGGCATTCGCATGGCCGGAAGAGACGCAGGAGGAATTTGAATGAATCAGAAGGGATGTTGTCCAAGCCATACCCCTCCAGGGGTACGATGCACAGGGTCAAACAGTGTTGACAACGGATGCCAGCGACAAGGGGCTTGGAGCAGTCCTAATGCAAGACAGGGGTGGAGGAACGATGCAGACATTACGCTTCACATCCAGAGCCCTGACAGACACTGAAAAGAAGTTTAGCGTCATTGAAAAGGAAATGCTTGCAGTAGTGTGGGCCATGGGCAGATTTCGTCAGTTCTTGTGGGCACGAAGTTCCAACTTAAAACGGACCACAAACGTTTGGTGAGAGTTCTCACGTCTAACAGACATGCGAGCGCCACTCCCAGAATTGCAAAAATGACCCTCAAACTGTTAGAGTATCGATACGATGTGGAATACATCCCGGGCAGCAGGAACAAGGTGGCTGACTACCTGAGTAGGGCTGCAGCAATAGAAAAAGCCGAGGAAGAGAAGGAAGCATGTGACGAGATGGTGGCATCGATGGAAGATCCGGAGAAGGTCATTAGCAATCAAGAATGGAAGGATGCTTACAAGGCCGACAGGAACATCCAAGAGGTGATGGAACACATAGACGGAGGATGGCCCGATAAAATGCATTAAAATGGAAATCTGAGGAAGTATTATGTAGTAAGAGAGGAACTGTCCCTGGATGACAAATGTGTGTTTGCATACAGAGGGGATAAGGTAGTACCCCCAGAGGGGCTAATCCCAAGGCTACTGGCAATACTGCTTGAGGGTTATCTAGGTATTGGAAAAAGTAAACTGAGGGCCAAACAAGGCTACTAGTGGCCTGGCATGGACATACACACTGAACGACATGTAAGAGAGTGTGACCAATGCCAGCGTGCAGACAAAACCATGACACCGTTGAGGCCGGCCTTAGGAAAATTCGCTGCCCCGAAGAATCCATTGGAGGAACTCTTCATTGACATACTGGGACCTATACTGGACGAACAAGGAACCCCAAAATACCTATGTGTCCTAGTAGACAGATACTCAAAATGGCCTGAAGTTCATGTCCAAGAGGAGATGGATACGGAAACCATACTTAGGTTCCTCATGGCGACCTTTCTCAGGGGAGGCATTCCCAAGTCCATATTGAGCGATAATGGTCCTCAATTCACATCAGAAAAATGGCTTAAATACATGGAGAGGAATGGGATCATCACCAAACACACGTCCATATATCACCCCGTGGGGAATGGACAAGTGGAACGAATTAATAGAGTACTAATGGTGTCCATCCAGGCAGCCATCATGATAGGGAAGGGCTGGGAAAAAGAGATTTTACACATGATTTGGGCCTACCACATCATGCCCACCAGTACGGGGTACAGCCCCTTCCAGATTCTCAGAAGCAGAGATCCCTTTACTAAAGACAATTTGGCATGGAAGGAAAGGACAGTTACTAGCAAATAGTCTCCGGCTGTAGTACAGAGAAATTTGGAACAAGCTCAAGCCATATATACTGAACATTATAACAAAATGAAAAATGTAAAGGACACGTCATTGGAAGAAGGAGAATGGGTGAGGGTCAAGCTGGCAGTGCTGCAGAAAAAAGGAGACAGCAAATACAGCCGGCCCCTCCAAGTCAAAGAGGTTTATGATCGAGCAGCGTTGCTTAGTGATGGAAATGTGTGGTCCCAGGATCGCATGGCTCGATGCAACAAGATCAATGGGATCTTGAAAATCCGGAACAGGGAGCGACAGACCAGAGCACAACAGAGAATGAGCTCACCCAGCAAGGAGACATGGAAGGCGCGGACCCAGGGTTGGAGCAAGGTGGCAGTGAAACTCCCTGAGCAGAGACACAGAGTCGAGAGAGGAGAGAGTCGTCTTGCAGAGAGAGTACGTGTACCCAAGAAGGTAGAGTGAAGGGGTCCATGACGGCCAGCGGGAGAGAAGCAATATCCACCCCGGTAAGATGCACGAGGGGTGGGCGAGTGATTGTGAGACCTTCCAGATTCCGGGACTATGAGATGGGTGATGGACAGTAATGCCCCCAGACTGCTTTATTCATGTGATACCAAAAGGGGGAGATATGTAGAGTTGGCATTCTAGCGTTCACGCTACGTCACAACGTAGCGTGAACGGCGGCCATTTTGGGTCGCGCGAGATCGGGTGCCGGAGCGGGACTGAACGGCAGCCAGCTCGACGCTCTCTGTGATAGTGCCATTTTGTTAATAAAGAGTGGTATTTAATCGACCTGTTGTCCTGTCATCATTGAGGACAGCACCCACCTCTACAAGAAGCACTAAAATAACTAGCAGGAAAGTGGGTAGTAGTCACAACAGTTAAAGTGCAGTGGTATTAGTATTCCATGTAAAGGCAACATTATTTGTTAAGCAATGGAGGCTGGAGACCCACTTCAACTGACTTTCCCACTCGTCTATTATATTTAATGACATGATACGTGTTTTTTTTAAATGTACGTTTAATTTTATGTTATGCCATCTGAAGATCATATGAAATTGGGATTTATGAAATTAACTCGATGTAACGGATCTCGTAATAATGCATGTTTCGACTACAAAGCAGTAGGTGACATTTGGCTTGGCGAGTTTAAAAGCAGTTGTGTTTAGACTGCCTGTACACCCCCCCTACCCCCCTCCCAGCGCCCTGAGACCCTCAGGGGGGAGTGGAGCGCTCTAACACTCCCTGATTGATTGATTAATTGACTCAATGAAACTATGTGAGCTGTCACATCACTTGTTGTCAGAACTGGAACATGCTCACTTGCTCAGTGGTGAAATCTCCAGGACAGGCTGACTTTCAGAGCCTTTACTGAGCAGTAATGCTTCAATGTCTACATCGAACAGTAACAGAAATTATATTTTTAGCAGAATTGCAACTCATTTATTTGTAAAGCATTTTATATTTTCAAATTTGGAAAAAGGCATATTGTTTCCTACTGGGAAGCTGTATAAATAATGGGCTAAATACTCCAGGAGATGGAAAAATGAAATGAAAATGTGAAAATTGAACAATACATGAGTCTTCCAGGTCACATAAACATCTACTTCAGATGACATTAAAAAGCAGATTTCCGGAGATTAAACTAGATGAATCTGAGAGTATTGTTTTTATATAATTACAATAAAATGTGTATGAAGGCTAAAGGCAGTTAGGAGACAAGAAATCCATTATGTGTCAGACATGCATTCTACTACGAGGTTTACTTGTGCAAAGACTTACATTTTGTCCACTGCTTTGTAAGTAAGTGTTTTATAAAGCGCTCAAAAGCCAAGGTGACGTGGCGCCGAGGGAATGTGAGGTGTGTTGTTCAGACCGGTCGCAAAATTTATTTGGGTGGAAACAGCCAGGTCTTAATCATTTTCCTGAACTGGAGCCTGTTTGGCTGCAGCCTAATAGTGGCTGGCAGCATGTTCCACAGTCTAGCAGCACAGTGGGATAGGCTCCTGCCTTCCCATGTTCCCCTACGAATTTTGGGAATCCGAATCAGCCTAGTGTTGGTTGATCTAAGATTCTGTGTCGGGGAGTACCAGAGAAACAGTTTCTGCATGTTCAAGGCACCCCCCCCATACAATGCCTTGTGAGACAGGCAGATTGCCTTAAATTCCACCCGTTGTTGGGTAGGGTTGGGTTGGAAGCCAATGAAGTAGCCTGATGCTAGCGGAGGTGGATTGATTTTTAGGAATATTTTAGTAATAGTCGCAATGAAGCCTTTTGTAATGATTTCAGTTTGGCCTTATGAGCCTTCTCAATGCCCAGAAATAGTGCACTGCAATAGTCTATACTTGAGAGGTTCAATGCGCCTATGACTGCTTTTCTGAGATCCTGTGGGATAAAAGGCGTGATCTTATGTAAAATCTTTAATAAAAAGAAACACGAGGACGTCAAGTGATTAATCTGGCCTGCAAAATTTAGCTGATTATCGAAAATCACTCCCAGGCTCCTTGCCTTGGCTGCCAGAGGCGGTCAGTAGCCTGCCTTGATTGGCCACCATGCTTGGTTCCACAGGGTTGGACCCTTACCAAACTCTGTTACTTCAGTTTTATCAGTATTGAGTTTGAGGAAGTTTTGGTTCATCCAGCTCATAATATTCTTCAGGCAGTTATGAAAGCTGACAGCTGAAACTTCAGTTATGTGTGATACAGAGATGACTAACTGGATATCATCAGCATATGACATCATAGTGAAACAGTCAGTCAGTCAAATTATCTTTATTCGATTTAGTTAAAAATCATACAAAGAGCATAAAAACATATTATATACAATTAAAATACAATTAAACAAATTCATTTCAATCGAATTCATGTGACAGGGTGTTACAATAAAAACAGGATTACGAAAAAAATATAAAAGCAGTTCATACAGGGAATTTTAATGATTTCTTGTGTGTTCTTGATCTAGCCGCTGCCACTAAAAAATTTGCCACGCAAAATGTGATGCGGATGTTATTCAGTGATTGGAGGTAAAACATGGCTGGTCTCACCTGGGAGAAACCAGCTTCCCTTAAAACTGGTAACAAATGTTTTTTCCTCTGTTCAGAAAAGAAATCGCAAAACATGATAAAGTGCATGGTATCTTGTGCAGAAAAGTTATCACAAGTGCAGGGCGGTTCTAACTCTGGTTTTACCCAAGAGTTAAAACTTCCCAAATAAAAATGAATAAGATTAAGCCTGAATTTCGTTAAAAGAAACCTGTGAAATGGGTTGGTAACAAAACATAAATAAGGTTCTAGTGCAGGTGAGTTAACTAACGAATAATGATGTCTAACTGTGGGCTTTAGCAATTCAGTTTCTTCTCGACTCATTCTTGCCCTTAGCATAAATTATTTTTTAATGATGACTACATCTTGGTTTGTTATGCCAGAGGGGTCAGTGAAAAGATCTGGCCGTCCCGAGTCCTTAAAGGTCTTTTTCAAGTAGGCCAACCATGGGATTACATTGCTATGCTCCAAAGACATGACATCCTTCATTATCAGATGAGTAAGGTTTATTTCTGTGTTTAGCCCTGTCTTGAGCCAGTATATTAGAGGCATCAGTTTTAACCTATCATGGACATAGTCCATGCCCACCTCTGCGTGTATGGAAAAGGTTGCTGTCGATTGGGGAAGGCACAAAAGAGAGCGTAAGAATATATTTTCCGCCTTTTGAATATTTTCCAAACATGCATAACCCCATAAAGGCGCGCCATACAGTGCCACAGAGAAGCATTTGCTATTATAAACCTTTAGGACGGCTTCCATCGGTCTGTGGCCCAACCTTTTGGCAAAACCCAAGAGGGCCGTTGATGTCCTGGTCACCGCCAGGCTTTTGGCCCTTACCTGGGGGCCCCAGGTACCCTTATTATCAAAAAGCACACCAAGATAGGGAAAAACAGGTACTCTAGACACAACTTCTCCCTTGCATCTAAATGTTTTGACCAGGGCTCTTTTCTTCTGGGGACCAACAACCATAGTGTGTGACTTGTTTGAGTTAACCTTCAAGTCTAGTTGGTCCATGAAGGTACCGAATGCGTCCAAAAGCTGTTGGAGACAGACGCCGGTGCGAGCTATCAGCACTGCATCATCCGCGTATAGGAGAGCAGGTATCTTAACTTCTCCTACACACGGAACGTCTCCAGCAGCGCCCTCTAAGTGGGTACCTAGGCCATTGATGTAAATTGTAAATAGCAGAGGAGCAAGTATGGAACCCTGCCTCACCCCTCGCTTCGAATTGAAACGGGACGTACATCTGCCTTCTTTTGTGACCCGCACCACTCCAAAGAGCTCTTGGTGAAGTGAGGCCATGAAACTAACCAGAGCCTCGTCAATCCCAATCTTCAAAAGGATATCCCAGAGCTTGGACCTATTGACCAGGTCGAAGGCCGACGAGAGGTCCATGAACGCTAGGTACAGTGACTCCTCCTTGGCCACCGTTTACTTTGAGATCAAGAGGTGTAGATTAGAGCACTGCTCAATCATGCCTCTCTTCTCTCTAAAACCATACTGAATGTCGGCCAAGCCACCACAACCATCCAGACTATCCCTTAACCTAGCCAAGAGGACTCTGCCTAGGATCTTAATTGCAGAGTCCAAAAGGGATATAGGACGATAGCACCCCGGGTCATCCCTTTGCCCCTTTTTAAATATGGGAACTGTTGTAGAAGTTGCCCATGTGGTTGGGGGGGGGGTGGGTTACTGTTTGCAGCTGTAAATACATTTGCTAGGATACCTGCCCATAGTTCTGGTGAGTGTATATAAAAATCAGCTGGCACCCCATCCGGGCCAGGGGCTTTATTCCTAGTCGTGGCACGGATTGCTTTCTCTACCTCGGCCCTGTTAAAGTGCATGGGGTAGCCTCAGGAATGGTCATGTTAAAGGGCTGGGTGACCGTGCCATTGTCTCCATAGACGGAGCTAAAATGTGCCAGCCACTTATCATCCGGGATGACGCAGTCCGTATCTAGGTTGGGTGAGTCAGAGAAGTAGGGCTGGTTAATTACGGCCCAAAATTGCCTACTATCCCGCAAGATATCTATAGAGATTAGGTTCTCCCAAGCCTCATGTTTGATATTATCCTGTCTGATCTTAATGGCTCTTTTGTAATCCTTTCTTAGAGTAGCAACGGCTGCACTGCCCCTAGGGTTAGCTTTAAATGCCAATTTTAGGGATTTGTGGGCTTTTGAACAAGGAACATCAAACCATCGGCAGTATTTATTTTCTCCCTTCCTCAGTTTAACCATGAGATTAGAAGAAATTTTGCTACAGATCATTTGGAAGGCGTCCATTATCTCATGACCTTGCGAGGCTGGATTCTGGCAAATCATGATCTGATCCTTGATTTGTGGGCCAATGTCAGCATAAAAATCACTGGGGACCACGGTTACCCACTTAAGCCATCTACCCAGATCTATTGTGTTTAGGGCAGGTCCTATAATGACCTGTCCCGGCATAGGGCCCATAAAATCCCCCCATGCCACCACCAAGAGGACAGGATTATGGTCACTAAGGGGGGAGGGACTGTGCAATAGGAAATAGTACGGTTGAGAATAACTGGGGTCACAAAGATGTCATCAATTATTGTGCCAGGAACTGTCCCCTTAAAGGTAGGTGTTCTGGGCTCCCCCTCCCTATTCCCTGTTTCAAAAAAGTTAAAATTGGCCAAAAGTTCTTCCAGTTCTTCACCTAGTTTAGTGTGCTCAAAGTGAGGCCCCTCCTGTCCCGTATTCACCATGCGATCAATTGAACCACAACCATAATCACAGGGATGAATATTAAAATCACCCATGAACACATATTGATAGTTTGTATTTGTATTATGACTGACTAAATTTAAAAACGAATCGAGTGCGACAATGTTATCGCCACCACTATCCTTATCACCTGAATTATAGAAATTTATAAACAGGGTACTCTTAGAGGAACTAATTTCCCTTTCAACAATCAGACAATTCGGGGAATCATATTTGATCTGTTTCAGCGGCCCTTTAAGATCAAGTGAAAAAAGAGTCAGGAGGCCTCCCCTGGCTCTACCTGCATTACTTGGGGTTGCGGCTACAGCGAAACCTGCGAACCCATCCAGCCAAAAGCAGGATGAGGTGTCCCAGGTTTCCTGCAGAGCAATTACATTGTGTTCTGAGATAAAACTAACCCAATCAGTGTCGCCCATTTTAGATCTAATTCCTGCGACGATCCAGCTGAGGATTTTACATGCTGCAACTTCATTTGGGTTGCCTCCCCCCTTAATCGATGTTAATTCTACATTAGGTAGTCAGTCTGTGTCGTCCATACCAGACAGGCGGGCATAATGATTACTCAAGATCAGCCCACCATCCTCTGTTAAATCCTGTGGGTCCTGGGGGCGGGTTATCAATGGGACACTAGTGGCCATTGCAAATTGTGTCTTTGAGCTGTCATGGGTGTTTCTGCGTCCTGCTTCTGCCCTCAGACCCTGCCATCTAGCTTGATAGTTGATTGTAGGTATAGAGTGGGCTGGGGGTTGGTAGAACAACCCCAGGGGAACGGGTCTCAGGTGGTCCCTAATAGAGATCGCCGAGCCATCCCAAAACAGCCTGTCAGCTAGATCGGCCCTACAAAAGTTAATGACCACACAATCCCCATATGTAGTTTTCGGTTGTTTGCCAATCCAGCCCACCCTCCTTGCATGGATGATCATGTCTGCAATGTTCTCCCCACAGCATTTATCAGAGCACCACATTTTCACTTTAGCCATGAGATCCCGGGTAGATTCCCTCTCCCTTCCATAAGCGGGTCTACCCCAATAAACACTGCTACCAGAGGAGAAGCCTCTGGGGGAAGGTTAGGTTTATATGAGCTTGGGGTGACCTTTCTTTGGGGGAGGTGAGCTCTTCTGGGGTAAGACCATTGACTGAACCCCCAAAGTGGGAGCGCTAACCATCTGTTGAGGGGGAACTGGTTTTGAAACCTGAGGCCTGACATCCTTGTTCATAGCGCTACTTGTGGGGAATGTATTTATCACATTGCCTGCTGATATCAAACTCCCAGCGGCTTCCTCAGACAAACCTTTACTTGATGAAGCTATGTTGGAAGGAAGAGAGCTTACGAGTTTGTCAATGAGGGAGCATTTCTTTAAAAGGCCTTCCAGGCACGTATTTAAAGTGTCCACAATGTCTTTGGCAATTCCCACCAAAAGGGGTTCAATCCTGGCCACAAAAAGTTCCTCAAGTTTTTCTCCCAGACTGTCCATATAATCACTAGTAGGAATCGTCGTATCGACTTTTTTCCCTTTTTTCCGTTTAGCTGGTAGAGAACCCACCTGGGGGATCAAACTTTGGGGGTTTGCAGGTGAGGCAGGGAGGGTATCTTTTCTCGTTTGGCCCAGAGGGGGAGGATTAACTATGGTAACAAGAGGTTACAGGGGAAGAGTGGGTGTGTTCATAGAGCCTGGCACGTCAGCCTCCAAAGGTTGAGATGATTCTATATTTCGCGGGGAGGAAGGAGCAATGCCCAGTTCTTGCTCAGCGTTGGCAATCTCCTTAGTTAGGGCCCCCACAGCAGAGGAGAGGTATGAAATGATAGAGTTGGAATGTCTTGGTACTTTAGCATTTTTACCCCCCTCCTCCATAGTCGGATTTTTCTTTCTCTTACCCATTTGTTGTAGTAGATGTTAGCGGGGTGGCCCTGCCCTGCCTCTTCCTGCCCTGGACGATCACAGACGGCCCGCCCTCTGCCCGGGCTCAGCCCGGCGCCGTCCGCGCGCGTCCCGCGAGGCGTTCCTTCAAATTAAAGCTCCTCCGGGCGTGATACTGTCGTCACTTGTGGTCCGGACCCCGGGGCAGCTGGGAGATGCAGTCTCCGTTGCTTAGGGAGGGTCCGGCAAGATGTCAATGTAGCCGTTGCCCTCACGGCGTGGAGGACCCAAGGTGGCGTGCCGTTCCCCTCACGGCGGTAGGCAAAATGCCGTTTCCCACATGGCTGCTGCTGAAACCATGCTCTCTAATTAATCTAGCCAGCGGGTTGACATAGATGTTAAATAGGGTCGGTGATAAAGCAGAACCCTGTGGCACCCCGCATGGGAGATAGAAGTTATCCGATTTGAGGTTGTCCAAGTGTACCCTCTGTTCTCTGGATGCTGGAAAGGAGAAGGGTAGGGTTAGAGCCTCCTCCTTAATTCCTATTGCCTCCAGCCACCACACTAACACTGCATGATTCACGGTGTCAAATGCTGCTGATAGGTCAAGTAGGATAAGGATGGCTTTGCCTTCCCCCCATCCAGTTGCCAGCGAATCTCCTCTGTAGCCATAATCAGGGCAGACTCGTGGAATGGCCTGGTCGAAAGCCATGTTGGCTGGGGTCTGAGAGATTATTGAAAACAAGATATTGGACTAGCTTACTGTTTACCGATTTTCCTAGGATTTTGGCCACTATTGGCAAGCACGATATTGGCTGGTAGTTTTTTACCTCAGTGGGGTCCAGAGCAGGTTTTTTTAGAATGGGCCTGATGCATGCCTTCTTCCAAGGCAATGGAAAGATCCCTCACTTGATTACTTCATTTAGAATAGGAGTTAGATGGACTCTAATCATTTCAGAGACCAGATGTAAGGTGGCAGGGGGACACGGGTCATTAGGAGATGTTGTTAAATGTTATATGATTGGAGTTGGAGTGATGCTTCTGGAGAGTTGGGTTCTCTGGGTAAATTTGGTGTGCATGGAAGGTTTGTTTATCAGTGCCGAAGTGATGTTTGTGGAGGGTTTACTGCATTTGCTAGGTCTGCTGTCTATGGATGGCTGGATGTTATGAATGGGAGCAGCGTTTGTAGATGGTTTGTTGATGTGGATGGAAGTAATGTATTTTGGGAGGATTTGTGTCTACGGAGGACTTGGTCCTCAGGTTGGGAATGGTGTCAGCAGATTTGTTATTTTGGATGGGAATGCTGTATGTGGGAAGGATTGGAGTCTGTAGAGCGGTAGGTGCTCCGAGTGGAAATAGTGTCCTTGGAGGGTTGGTGCTCTGTGTAGATGTTCTCACAGTGGAGTTTATGATCTTGGTGGGAGTGGAATGTGTAGAGGGTTTGTTGATGAACAAGCACTGTTTGTGGGTTAGATTGATGACTATGGAGGGTTGGGTGCTCCTATTTGGAATGATGCGGTGGGTTTAGTAATCTCTGCGAGAGAGGTACCTGTGAACTACTTCTTGCTCAGGGTGAGAGTTGTTTGTGTGGGGACTGTTATTTCTCAGTGGGTAAGTGGTGTCTATTGTTGTGCCTCAAGGGTAGGGGTTCTGTGCTAGGGACTAATGTCAGTATAGGGTTTGGTGCTCTGAGTGGGAATAGTGTTTGTGGAGAATTGGGTTTGCTTAATAGAAGTGTATTGGCCTGATGTTTGTTGCTCTCGGTAAGGGTGATGTCTGAACGGAGATATGAGTTCACAGTTGTAGTGCTGTCTATATAGGGATCAGTTGATGTATCGGAGCACTGCTTATATAATGTGTGTTGCTGTTGGTGGGATTGGTTAGTGTGGTGTTTATGGAGGGTTTAGTGCTCTAGTTGAAAGTGGTACCTGTGGAATATGTGTTGCTTTAAGGGAGAGTTGTATTTGTGGGAATATTGAAGTCTCAGTGAGAGTGGTGTCTATGAAGGGTTTGCTGGTCTGACTGTGGAGAAAAGTCTTCACAGTGTTTTTGGTTAGGAGTTGTTGTTTTGTAAAGTGCTTTGGATGAGATTAGTGTCTATGGAGGATTTGTTGCTTTGGGTAAGTCATGTCTGTGGAAGCTTTGTTAGTCTTGGTTGACAGTACTGTCTTTGGAGTTCTTATTTCTCTGACCGACTGATATCTTTCAAGGGTTGGGTGCTCATGGTGGGAATGGTGCCTCTGGATGTGTCTGTCTGTGGGTGATTTCTTGCACATTGTATGAGTGGTGCCTATAGATCATTTGACATTCTGGTTGAGATTGTTGTGGTGGAGAGTTTGCAAATTTGGGTAGGGGGGATTGCAGCAGAAGTTTTAATCACCTGGGAAGGAACAGAGTCTGTGGAAGGGTTTGTGCTTTGGGTGAAAGTGGTATCGGTAGTGGGATTGGCACTTTGTGGTAGAGTATTTTCTGTAGGTAGTTTACTGTAAGGTGTAGAAATGGTATTCATGACGTGTGAGTGCTCTGAGCAGGTGTGGTGACTGTGAATGGTTTGGTGCTCATTTGATGAGGTTGCGTCTGCAAAGCATTTGTTGTTCTTGGTAGACAGGTCTTATAGCACCTTATTCATGCACAACATAGCACTCTGCGCCAGAAAAACTTTCCACAGAGAAAACAGCATTGAAGTTTTCATATTCATCAAAAAGTCCTGCGAGCTCAAGAACTGTGGTACCTTAAAGCGCAGTTTCTGTGAAATCCGTTCATGCACATTTTCCTCTCTCGGCCTCCATCAAATGCCCAGAGAATTCCAAACACAGCCATTACTAGATCACACTCGTCTTTATTTAATAAAATCATTATATGCACATTGTGACCTTATTTTTATAAATAGTATAAACCATCTATCTTCTTTTAGAGCTAATTAGCTTTACTAACAGTTGATGAAACATTAAACAGAGCCAGGTCAACAGGGTTTTCCCTGTCCCTTTTTTTAAGGTGAACATGGAACTAGTGAGGCGTCAGTAAACAAAGCACTACATCCCACAGGAAAAATAAACACAACCAACATGACAGGAATTAGGGTTCACTGAACCCACAGTGCCCTCCACCAGTGCAAACAGCAACGCCACCATTGTTACCACAGATCATTTAGTCTGTTACTATCAGAAATAAGACACTTAGCTGTTTCTATAAGTATGCCATTCTGTCTAACTTAATTCAAAATATATGAACGAGAGAGTAGGTGACTTATTGGGTGCTGAGTGATTAAGTACACGGACAGCTGCCTATGTTAGAAAGTAAGTAACTAAGCTGGTGCTGAATGATTGATTGAAGGATCCTGTAGTGTCATTACGCCTATTTACTTCACTCACTTTGTCTCTTTACACTACACCTTAGAATCATTTACTTGGTCTACTGGTGGATCTTTTCATCATGCAGAGAGGGGTCCGATATAGGGGATTCAAACCAGTTATTCAATGAAGACTGGGAATTAGACAACTGGCCTGGAGACTAGTAAATAAATGTATATATATATATAACTCTCAAAACAAGGCTATACAAATAAAGAATTATCACAGCTAGACCCCATTTCCTGACGGACTACAATAATACACACCAATAATTCTTTTAGAGTTTTGCAAAATAATAACATTAGTATCTGCTGACCAGAGATCTCTCTATTCGAATTCCCATCCCTCATTAGTGCTCAGTTTGGAATACACAATCAATAATTGGAGACAAGTTATAGAGAAACTGAAACATATTTTTAAGGATGGCTAGATTTTCTCAGTAAATTAAGAAGTAAATACATCAAATTCAGGCATTGGATTTTAGGAGTCTGTAATAATCAAATTAATATATTTTGGCCCATCAATTGCCAAAGTTCTAGCAGAAGTGTTCAGGAAAGGGCATGAAACATCTCAGCTCAAAAGCTCTCTCCCATGAGGGAAAGAATCCGGGAATATCACACACAGCATGTGCGTCAGCCAAGAGTGTCTGCAAGTCTGCAAAGGAGCAAAGTCTTCTGTGGAATGGTGGCCCACCACGAGCTAAACAGACCCTGAACATAAACCAAACAGAGAGAGGGATGTTATCATCAATCCAACATATGATATAGTTTTTCGATTCTGAGGTGACACCTCCTGGGTCACCATATCTGGTCAGACCACTCAGTCGATTGATCAGTTCATATAGGATGATCGTCATGTAGCATAAAGAAGACACATTTTATGGGAAATAGGCAGTGGTCATCATGTAAGCTGTCAAACTATTCAAAAATGCAAGATTCAAGCAATGGTTCATTAGCAACGGCTAATGAGTGAGTACAAGAGGACAGTTCCTCTTGGAAGATGTTCTTAATGTATCAATTTAATAGCAAGTAGTCCTACCATGAGCATAGGAACTCTTCCTTTGAAACATAGTTTTGTCTCTGCCTTCTATGAGAATGGAATGAGCAATAGAGAGAAAATGCTGGCCTAAATTGAATTGTGTTCAGGAAGCACACAATATAAAATAATAGAAATATGCATTTCATGTAGGGTCTTTAAATCATGTACATCCTGCTTTCCAATTCATTGCCCTCATACACCATCTTAGATTCTTTGCAAATAACATGTGCAACTATGATGCATTAGTATATTACCAAACTTTAAACATGCAATTCTCATTAACACATGTATAAAGATTATTCTGGAGAAGTTTCAAAGAATTTGGAAATACTATAACCGTGCAGCAGCCTTCTTTCTATCACCGCTTACTGCATATTTTCACTTATGAAAAACATGGTGGTCAGATATGAAACTCCTAAAATACACACATAATGTCATCTAAACTGCATTAGTTTCAATAATTCATCACATTTATCATTGTTTAAAGAAAAATGGTTAATGTAATCTCTATAGCACGTGAGTCATCACATTCGCATTTCTATTTAACGTTAAAAAAAATGACACCATCATATGTTAGAAAACATGGGCCTGCGTTATTCAATGTGTACTTTTGTCTGCTCTACATACATCTGCATGCTTTTAAAATGCAGTAACTAAGGGGCAGATTTATGAGGCCCTTGCGCCACGTTTACGCCGCTGTTGCGTCACGCAAGGCGGCGTAAACGTGGCGCATCCCTACGAACGATTTACAACGTGACGCATCTAGGCAGATGCGTCACGTTGTAAAGCCCTGCGCCGCTTGTGGGCGTTCCGGCGCAGGGTGGGCGTTCCGGGGCAGGTGCGCCTCACAAAAGTGGCTGAGTGAAATCTATGAAATTTCACTCAGTCACTTTTAAGCCAATGCTGCGTCAAAAGCCTGCGCCTGCTTGAAGCAGGCGTAGGTATTGACGCAGCATTGTTAAAACGGGGCACCCCCGAGCCTTGCTGGAGCTGCGTCGTGCTTGCGACGCAGCTCCAGCAATGCGCCACATTTCCGGCACAGATGCGTGACGCATCTGTGCCGTTTTTGCACCATGGTGCGCCGCATTATAAATGCGGCGCACCATGGCTGGCGGAGCTGTGGCGCACTGTGGCGCATGTTAACTGGCGCATCCCTGGGGATGCGCCAGTTAACATAAATCTGCCCCTAAGTCTTTTCATGATCTAATTCTAAATATTCTGCAAACGCATAGTGAGTACTAACTTTGCACGTTTGTCATTTTTCTCTCAGAATAGTGTAATAATCGGTTTTATGTGTCAACTAGGCATGTAGCAGTTAATCTGCTTCATCAAGGATGATTGAGTGAGAGAATCAGAGACTGATGGTAGAGAGAATTATGCTTGATTCGTGGGAGCAGCATAATTACAACAAACAGAATTTAGTATGGACGGTGAGAGGCCTGAAATGTACTGGCAATAAAAAAAGATTATGCATTGTGACCATAAAAAACAAAGTGATATGCTAGACTCTAGTATATCACAAAAACATTAAGAATTAAAAACAAATAAAGAATTGACCCGATCTTACCATTATAATTTCAATTTCGTTTTTTACAGTTATTTGTGGTTTAAGTCGAATATTTCATAATGTTTTAGTTTGCTTGATGCATACTTCTTTCGATGTTTTTGTGCATTGTTTTGAGGTTGAAATTTTAGAAACTGATTAGGCCATGGTCTCAGGCTTCAATTCATGACTCAGTGGGGGAGTCATCAAATTCCAGTGATTATCTATTAGGGGTCCTCGGATTCCAGTAATGATTCAGTGGGTGTCCACAGATGCCAAACGTATAAGAACCGCTGCTCTAAAAGGTATATTTACTTTCTGTAGGTTCTTCCCTTTGCTCTTATATTTGTCCTTCAGTAGTAACCAGAAGGTTGTTTCTGGGCTAGTGTAGATTAAATGGCCAACTTTTTGTCATTAGGTTTCTCTATCACATCGCGGGTACTTTGGTGAAACGCCATCCATGACTCATTTTATAATTCAGCCTCGGCCAGACCATAAGTAGCTCCACTATGGTCAGTGAGAATGTGTTTCTTTGGGGGGAATCCGACCACCCCTTTCAATCATTGAAATGAAATTAAGATGTTGATGATATATAGAGACGTGGCTATAATTTAATCAAGCTGCATTCTACTCTAGTGCTGTGAGAGCGCTCTGGAGTCCGCGGGTGTGCTTAACTGTGCCGCCTCTACAGCCTTATTCTCTGTCTTATTAACAATTGTGGTAGCTGGAAAAACATATAATATTCCATTCCTTGCAGTCCGTTCATTTCATTCTGACTTAGCTAGAGGGGAAAGCGGGAGTGTAATAAAAAAACAATAACTCTATGATAACAAGACTATTGCTACCAACGTGGCACCTTGCTGCAGGAGCCGGTGTGAAACCTGACTGCAAAAAACCTGCACACCATAGTAAAAGACAATGAAAACAGGAAAACAGGAAAGCAATGAAAAACCTATCGGTAGTTTTGGTAAACATACTACAAAGCTTAAAATAAGACAATTTTAAAATCTCTATTAAAGCTGTGACAAGATACAAACAATTTTCAGTTAATATCTATTTACGATGCATCCACTGCAACGGGGAAACCCTTACGAAAGTGAAGTTGCCTCTAAGGGCTCATGTAGGAGTTTGGTGGTCCACAGAGCCGCCAAACTTGAGATGGAGGTGCAGTGGTGGTCGGGGACCGCCTCACCAGTGGTCCGACTGCTGTATTAGGAATATGGTGGTTGGTCCTCCCTGGGACCAACGCAACTGCCAGGGATCTGTGATCCCTGGCATTGGTGCGGCGGTCTTGGGAGGCAATATGCTTGACGGTGGCACAGCGGAACCGCCAGGCAAATTACAAGTTTCCCCACCACCAGCCTTTTCAAGCCGGTGAGCAGCCATGTGCCCCCAATGTGTGCATGCACCCCTGTTCCTGCACGGCATGGACTGCTTAGTCCACGGTGTGCAGGAACGTGCATTGGCATTCTCACTGCAGTGCAGTTCTTAGGCTCACATAGGAGCCTTTAAACAGCACAGTCACGGGATCACAACGCCACCCGCCCGCCAGACAACAAAATAACTTGCAATCTGGAGGGTGGGCAGCGGTGAGCTTTGGTTGTGTGGGAGCGAGGCGGTGGTGTGGCGACCCGCTCCCACACCACCAAAGTCATACCCAGGCCCCAAGAAGAGTCAGTAGACGAGTGGCAGTATCCTGCGTAGCTAGCAAAGATACATTGTTGTATACATTAGACTTGCGTTGTCAAAGAGTCAATATAGAGTGTTGTATACTCGAGACACATTACTTAATAGGAAGCAGAATAACAGTGCTATACACGTGTGTAGGAACATCAGTACATATTTAGTATGTGTAAGAGAGTGAAAGAATATATTTTATTGTATAGAAATATTAAAATATCTGTTACCATAAAAGTGCCGTTACATAAAATACACAAGTGTAAAATTCCATCTCTATGATAGATTTCATATTAATATCACTAAGTCACATTTCATTAAGATGACTATATGGTAGATCTAAAAATGTTGACAACTTCCCAATAAGTTGGGGGGGAGGGGTTTGGGTCTGTAGCACTGAAACAGTAAACAATAGCATCCCTCCTGATAGATCTACAGTTGGAGATCATAAATAAAAGCGTCCAACCTTTCCTCCGTAAATCACGTAGAGCCAGACATATAAAAATAATATGTTCTATAGTTTCTGCCTTATAACTGCTTAAACAACAGCCCTTTGATGACTAGATTCTAAGGCCAGATTTGCCAATTTCTCACTCAGCGCAGTGCAGCAGCCACAAATGCTGCACTGTGCTGCGTGAGAAGGAGCGAGCGGGAGCGCGCCTATTTTACCCCAATATGGCACTCTCCTCCCCTCTCCCTTGCGCTGGCGCTGAAATTAGCTGCCATGCACCACAGAGACACCTTTGCACTATAGTGCAAGGGTGTGTCCATGAATTAAGCATAGGTTTTTTACTGGGAGGACATTCGTCCAGTAAACAATACTATACTTTTACTAATTGTAAACATTTTCCCACTTTGTATGTGTGCTGTACAGTGCAGCGCACATGCAAAGTCAGAAAATAAAGGAGGAAAAAAAGCATTTCCCCTTCATCGCGCCTGGTTGAAAGGTGCACTATTTCCTGATGCCAATCCCTGTCTACTTTAAGTCGAAAATTGGGTTTTAGCATCAGTAACCTTTGGTGGTTGCATGGGAACGCCCATGCAACACTGATGTTATGTCTGCATGCCGCTAAGAAATGAAAAGCAGTGCTATGCGCTGCTTGGTGTTACTTTCACATTATTTCCAGCACTAAAAAAGTTTTGCCCTGGACAGAAAATCTGACAAAAAGATTTTGTGCCAATTTGATTCACTTTTGTGACGCAAACACTGCATAAAGCGTAGTAAATCTCCCCCTTAGAGTCTTCAAATTGACAGTATGCTGTAAGCATAAGACAAATCTTAAATGGAGAAGTGTGTCTCAAGTGGTTGGAGCGGCAAACCCTGATGCAGAGGTCTGGCCTGGACCAGGGTTCAATTCCCTGCCTCGGCGGGTCTTGGTCTCAAAAATTTCCCCGGACCTGACAATTCTCACCTCGGTGCCTATTCCAATCATGGAGTCCCACTCTGTAACTCTGGGCAATAGCTTGCTTAATCTCCACAACGGCCCCTCGCAGCGGGATGCCTGGCTTTCACCTTGGGGATGCCCAGCAAGGGGTTATCTCGCAGGGCAATACCAGGACGGGTTCCCTAAGCAAGCGCTGGGACGCTTTCGGGCAGCCATGCGCTCTACAAATCAAATTTCATTTCATTTCAAATACTTTAATTTACAGCTGGATAGAAGATTATAAGAAGAATAGTTTTGTTTTATACTAGAATACAAATTGATTGTATAATGTGCATGTTTATATTTGTCACATGTTGTTCGGTCAATAGCTCTTGTATTTTTTATCATGATATTCTTTATTAGTCTCTGTCACTCAAAGCAAGGCACATTTTTGAGATGTGCTAGGGGCGGCAAGTTATTTTCTTTAATTACCCTATTAATGTTAGCAAGATTAAGACACAAGGAGGAATCATCTGTTGTTTTGACTTAAAAAATCAAAGATCTCAGAGAGTCAACCCCCGTTCCCATAGATTCACAAAGATAGGTTATCATGATGGAAAGATGTCAAAAAATTAGCAATATCTATGAGAGTTTTACACTGTGGAGTTGAGGAAAGCAAGATTAGCCGAAATATTTATATGTGTACTTGTTTCAAATTTAAATAATATTTTCCAAAAAATTATAGATCCTTAGGGTAAAGAAGGTACAAATATCACTTCTATTACATTTAATGCTTGACTAATTCCATAACCCCCATATGCGTTCGAGGATCTTTTGATCACCTGGTGGGTATATGGGCCTTGGATTTCATTTTAGTGATATGAGTTGTCCAATTGAACTTATTGTCCACCATTACTCCCAAATTATTATTTGTAGTAACTTCCTCAAGAACATGGCCATATCATGGTCATCGATTTTTACTCTTTTTTGGAAACTGGGTTTGGCAGGTACCATTAGTTTTGTTTTTCCTAAATTGAATTTTCGATCATTTTCAGAATACAAATTCAGTAATTTTAAAAAAGTGCAAGTGTAAGCCTGCAGGCGTCAAAGAAAATGTGATTATGTCATCTGCACAGGCCAAGTAGCTGATGACTCTTCCTTCTGACCTAGGGGACAGAGCTTCAGTGTGGTTTAGATATAAAGACAGACCTGTATTTTAAGATCAGTAATATAGGTGTTAAGACTATCATTGTTGTTAATATCGGTTTCAATAATATAGTTGTGTACCGTACATTATACACTCCCGTAATTTTATCCTCTTTCTCTCCAGACACTTCTCCCACTTGTTGGTCCTGTCCCTGCCCTCTGGCTGATCTGAAGCACATGCTCTTTGAATGCCCTCCCATTCTCCATTTCTGGCATCTCGTTTGGTCCCAAATACAAAAACTTTTTCAACTCACTATCCCCTTTTCTGTCCTTCAGATTTTCCTAGGCTCCCTCTCCTCTGACCTTTCTGGATCCCACCATAAACACAGATTACTTGATCTCCTGATAGCCATAGCTTTCCATCATATTACAACACATTGGGAACAGGCTAAAGATGTTTCTTTCTCTGCATGGTGGAACGCAGTTTGTTTCAATCATCGCCTAGACACTAATTTTATCTCCCCTATTTCTTTAGCAATTAAACGTGATCTTCTATGGCTCCCCCTCACCGAATATTTATCTAAAATTGCCAGACCTTCCCCCCTTTCTCCACCACGTTCTGTTGAAGTTCAAAAACCACCGTGAATTGTTTTTATCTTAGTATTTGTAAATTTATTAATGCATCCTAATTTTTGATTCTTTGTTATCACCCATATGATGTATGCCTCACATGTTTTTCTTCCCTCCCTCAATATTTCTGCAATTTCAAATTTCATTGTTTTTTGTTTCACATCCTTTATTGTTCAAATATTCTTTTGATGTAAGAGAGTTTTATTGTTTTTTATAACCTCTGATTGTTTCTTCATGCCCTGTCTTTTTCTCTTTATGCCTTAATAAACTTCAAACTTAAAAAAAAAATAATATAGTTGTGAAACTATCAATATTTTTATTGCCTTACTGTGTTTTGGTTCATATTTTAATGTGTTGTGTTATTATTGTTTGTATAATTGTTAATAAAAATGTTATATATACATTGTAATTTTAAGTGGTTTAAAATTTTCCATTTATGTGTTAATAGTATAGTGTCATGACTCATTGAGTATTGCTGGGTGTGTAGGGGTATAGGGTGAGAAATTAATTAAGTAATAATCAATACAAAATTAATAATGACTGTATTAATATTTTAATTGATTACTAAATATGTAAATTGTGTAATAATTATATTTTTACTTATAATTTAGGTGCAGGCTGCTGAGGTGGTTGAGGTTTAGAGTAGGAATGTAATTAAATATTAATTAATTAATAATGATTTATTAATGTATTGTTAATTATTTTAATGGTTAATTTTTATGTAAATTATGCTATAATTATATTGTTTAGTTATATTTTTGGTGCATGCTGCTGGGTTTTTAGAGGTATAGGGTGAGAAGTTAACTAACCTATACTTAATTAACAATTCATTATGGGTTTATTAATAATTATTGAATTGCTAATTAAGCATGTAAATTATGTGATAACTTTATATTTATTTATATTTTAGATGTTGGACATTGGGATTGTAGGGACATAAGGAGGGAAGTAAAGTAATAATTAATTAACAATGCATTTTCTGTGTATTAAGTATTGTATTGATAATTAATTATGTACTTTATGTAATACAGATTTATTTTATATATATTTTAGTTGCAGATTGATAGGTTTTTAGAGGCAAAGGGTCAGATGTTAATTAAGTATTAATTAATTAACAAATAATTCATAATTTCTAATGAATTAGTTAATTGATTATCAAGTGTGTACATTATGTTATATTTATTTATTTTAGTTATATTTAAGTGTGGGCTGCTAGGACTGTAGGGGTATAATTCAGAAAGGTAATTAAGTAATGAATAAATAAATATTTATTTTAATGATTTTAATTGACAATTATTTATTGACTTTTTTAATAGTCATGTAAATTGTTTAATTGTTTTTTTATTTGATATATTATTTTGGTTAATTAATAATGTTGATATTAAGAATCTTATATTTGTTCTAAATTAATAAGGTTATTCAAATGTGAATGTGTTTGAAGTAAAGCACTTTCCCATGTGTTGTATAGACTTTTGTGATAGTGAATTTAACCCCTTCAAAGTTGAATGCTTCCCTACTGTTGCACAGGCTGGAGTGAGAATAGTAAATCTTACTCACCTAAAGTTAAACGCTTTCCTTACTGTTACACAAATTGGGGAGGGAATAACAAATGTATTCGCTCCGTAGTCCGACACTTTCACCACTGTTGTACAGACTGGAAAAGCAATAGTACATCATACGCCTTCGAAATCCAACACTTTTCCCTACTGTTGTAGAGACTGGAGAGAAAAAAAGTCAAGCTTACCCTTCCTAAGACCAATAATTTCCCACCTGTTGACCTGTTTGGAGGGGGAATAGTAAATGTAACCCCTCTGAAAGCCTTTGCTTTCCCTACAGTCGCATAAACTGGATTGGGAATAGTATATCTATTTTTCCCGAATATTGTATAAATATATCTATTTATATTATTTGTTCATTTATTTAATTGTCACCAGTAACGAGTTATAGTTAGGACTTAGTTACCATAGGAAAAGCGACATTTTACTTGCCTACATCTTTGGCGCTTTTTGGCGAATCTTAACAAAATTTTCCAAAAAAGTGTCATGGTAAAAAGGGGGCTCAAAAATGTGTGTTTTCCCAATGCAATTCCCATAGGACGCGTAGTTGAACCTACAGCCTGAACCACTGGACGGATTTTCCCCAAATTTGGTAGGAAGGTAGATGTTGTTACACAGATTATAATTTCTGTTACTTGGTGCAAATCCATTCAGTAGTTTTTGAGGAATGTAAGAGGAGAAAGTTAGGGATATCTCTGGCCACAAAGCCTTAACAAAAAATGACGAGCTTGTGCAGGGAAATGCACAGCTCTGAGTGTCTGCCAACACTTCAGCCAGGAGGTGCTGGCAGACATCTTGGGACACAGAGTTCCAAAAAAAAGTGAAAATGGAGAAAAGGGGGCAGGGCAGGAATATCCTGACCCCTAAGCCACAGAGCATTTTTTTTACTGCGATGTTGCCGCAAATTCATATACAAAATTTCAAAGCACCGGCTCCCGGGGCCTGGGTGGGCACGCCTCGGGGGCATATGTAATAGTATGCGGGGGCGGGCAGCCCACAGCTGCCTCCCCAAGGCTATTTATTAAATAAGTGTGGGGGAGGTCCTTATGGCTTCTCTCCACAGCTTCGGTGGCAGCCACCCACTGCGGCTTTATGCATAATAAAAGCGAGGGTGCTGAGTGGACACCCCACAGCTCCAGAAGCCACCACCTACCCTGAGCTTAAAACTTAAATATTGCGGGGGCCATGCAAAGCCCCCCACAGGCCAGGGGATTGCCACCTCCCCAGGGCAATGAATAATAGTAATGAAGGGGACCCACATGCCCCCACCAGCAACCCTTGCGACCACCACTTCCCTGGAGGAATGAACAATAGAAATGCGAGGGAGTCTGCTAGGCCCCTCCCCCCCGCCGCTACCCCGGGGGACCACCACCTCCACAGGGCTCAAAACATATAATGCAGGGGGTCTATTGCAAACCTCTGGCCCTGGGACCACCACCTCCCTGGGCTAAAGTGAAGTTTGGAGGGGGGTCGTATGGGCCCCCCTCCTGGAGCCAAAGATGGCTGTGGGGCCACCACCCCCCAGGGCTGGCTACTGCTGTATCCTGGGGTCCCCATCACATGGACATAGTTGTTTGCTATGGCTTGTTGAGAGCTTTACTGCTCCTGCCAAGCCAAGCCATAGCAAACTGTGCTCTGCTTTGAGCAAGTGAGAAAATGTTTCTCTTGCTTGCTCAAAGCGGAGCACAATTGCTTTGACAAATAGGGAGATGCATGCTAGCAGCTTCCTCTGTGGCAAAGCAATGCTGGCTCCCGCAGGCAGTGGATACCCTAGGTTGGGACATGGGCACCCACACCACATGCCGGGCCCCGGGGATGGGGTCTCTGGGGCTGAAATTGGCCCTGGAGAATGTCCGCGCCACCTCCTCCTCTTAGTATTTTAAAGAAACATTAAAAATTGCAAAGACCGGGCCCTAGGTGATGGGGTCCCTGGGGCCCAAATCAGACCCAGTAGGGGGACCACAAGTCCCTTCCCAAGATGTATTTATTTAAAAATAAAAAAAGAGGCGGATTTTCGGGGGGATAGGGTCCACAGGGCTGAAACCGACCCGGGAGGACTCCGCCTCCTTCCCTTTTAGTTTAAAAATGCATTTTTTTAAAAAGGCCAGGCAGAGGGGATGGGGTCCCTGGGGCTAAAATTGGTCCAGGTAGGGGCCATGCGGCCCTCCTCCCATAAATAAACTGAAAACAAATGCTAGACCTGCAAGTCGCCGGTAGCCCTGCCCACTTTCTCTACTTCTCTGCAAATGTGCCTACTAGCACAGCGCTGGTTGGAGGACAAAGTCCCCTTGAATGCTGAGGGTCCTTGGGGTCCAGAATCCCCTATTGTAAGTCACAGACAGCGGGAGTGGTGAAAGGGCATGGAGGCCACACTCCCAAAGTTCTAGTCCCCAAAGATGAGTGCCGGTTGTCCAAACTGCATCCACAAGCTCTGATTAAGCACCGTTCTTACTGCTCTGAGTCCCTCTGATCACATTTCTCCCAAGGAGGATTAATAGATCAACCATGAAGATGCCACTGAGCATAATGATAACTGAGCTTAATGGTAAAACGCTTAAAAATGTAGATGATAGGATCAAACACATGAAGAATGCAAGACCTGGTGCATCTAAGTGCACTTGTGGAAATTCCTAAAACTGTGATTGTTTTTCTCGCTCAAGAATGTTGACAAACATCTCAGAAAACAAAAAGTAGCCCAAAATCCAACTCTGGTGTTAATATTGACATCTTTGGGATTTTACAGAACAGCAGAAAGGCAGATACAAAATATTTTAAGGAAATCGTTTTAAGTCATTGCCAGGATCCAGCTTTATAAAAGATAGATGCAGCTACCGGTGGTAAAGTATATGGCTGTATCATGATAAACTCTGCTAAAGTATTAAGGGGCAGTAGCCGCATCCAGTCTTCTCCACT
This sequence comes from Lissotriton vulgaris, assembly GCF_964263255.1. Lineage (NCBI taxonomy): Eukaryota > Metazoa > Chordata > Amphibia > Caudata > Salamandridae > Lissotriton > Lissotriton vulgaris. The sequence continues at coordinate 1,127,424,038 of NC_141687.1, forward strand.
TTTTCTGGGATAATGTTCATAATCAGAGCACTATAAACACTTTCTCAGCTCATTCAATCATGTACCTTTAGATTGTGACTATGGTTCGGTTGGTTCCTAGGCACCACTCTGCTGAATTGCGGACCAATAGAGTTACTTAGGGTCATAAATAATCAAATCTGCTCATCCTCAGCGTATAGATTGAATGCAAACAATACTGATTGGCTGAAGCTGACATAGAATATTCTCTTTAAGAGCCCTGAGAATTATACTTCAGGTTTCCAAGGGAAGAGGAACAAAAGAAGCTCCAAAGTGCTGATTTTCAATGGTGCTCAGCTCATTGTATTTATTTATATATTTGTGGTTTTCTATAGCTCGAAGTTTGGCCCAAGGGCTTTAGAAGCTTTACAAGAAAGCAAGAAGTGTTCAGGATAACATCATAAAACAGCGAATTATCAACTGGAAAAACAAAAGGGATACGCCGTTCCTATCCACAAGCAGTACTCAAAAAAGAAGTACTTACAAAAAAAACATTCTTAATAATAGAATGACAGAGCAATGCGAAAACAGAAGGGTATACTTACAATGCCCCTGCACCACTTTTACACTACCAGAGTGCCACTTTTGTCATGCTCCGGAGGAGCAGTGTGCCGGCCCATATTTGCATTTACAGGCAAAGCCCCCCTGTGTGGCTTTCCATGGCCTTGTAAATATGCAGTAAGGGAATGCCTTACTCTACTTGGAATGGGCATTCTGTGTGCCTCTGTGGGTGTTCCCACGCAACACCCATGGTTTTTTACACTGCCCCAGATTTACTACATAGTGTAAATATGGGGCAGTGTCAAAAGTAATGGCTTCTCAAAGCAGGCATAATTAGGAGAAATGTTTATATTTCTCCTCGTTTTTCCTCTTTCCACGTGTGCTGCATTCTGCAGCATACATAGAATGAGGAAATTGCCTCCTTTGATTGTTTTTGTGCAGGCAGGTCTCCCTTCCTGCACAAAAACAATCATGCCAACAACAGAGACACTCTTGCACCATGGTGCAAGGGTGTCTGCATTGGTGCACGGCTGTAGTTTGTGAGCCGGTGCTAGCAGAAAGGATAGGAAAGTATTGTGTTTTGTAGATACAGTATATTCCTGTCCTTTTCTTTTGACGTAGGGCAACATAGCTAGAAGTCTTGTGGCATTGCCCTACACCAAAATATTTCAAAAACCCGACAAAATCAACAGATCAGGCTAGAGCAAGGGTCTCCAACCATTTCAGTAATAAGAGCTACTTATGTTCAATTACATTTCTCACAGGCTACTAATGTTAATAGTGTTGTAATAGTGGCCACATCAGACAAGAGTTCAATAGTGGCCACCCTATGCAATATCGGTGATCACCTCAGTGGATTAGGCAGGGTTTCCAGCAGTAATGTAAAAAAAAGGCTTTGTCAATATGGAATGCCACTGCACGGGTAATACATATCAGCCATTGCTGAATGCTCCTTGCACCAAGGCAATGGTGTTAGTAATACGTCCCACCAATACTGAATGATTAATCACTGAAATATAATTTTAGAAATACATTTTGGAATTTATGAGTTCAGAAAATGCACACAGTTTCATATGGAATACGCACTTTTAGATTGTGTTATGCATGAATTATTTTAGCAAAGCAAAAGCTTCTGATTGTGTACACTGGGCTACACACTGGAGAGATACTTACCGGTAGGTGGCGAGCTACCAGTAGCTCACAAGCTACTCCTTGGAGAAGTATGGATCAGCAAAAATGGTGTAACAGTCCGCACTTTAACCACAGAGTCTCTCAAACAGGAGAATTTTGACATCCGTGTAAACTTGATCAGGCAAGGAGTTGTGTGGAAGGGAGTTCCGGAGTGTTGTTGCACTACTTGAGAAAGATTGTTTCCTATAGCGTAGAGCATAGAGGTAGCACGAAGGTGGCAATCAGATGTCAATAATTCATTTAGCACAAATGGCGACTAATCAATGGCATCCTTGACCACATATTATCAGAAGCATCTACATTTAACTTAGATGCTAAGGCTTTTCAGTCCATGTGATTAATAGAAAAAGTGAAACTGCACATCCCATCATGCAAAGTGCTGTCGGAAAAAAGACCAGGGCTGGATTAAGAGGCTCCTGATGATTGTGGGTCAGATGCCAACTTTTCACTGGGGATTGTCCATACCATCTCTCACTCCACCATTCATTCAAAAATATCATTTTTTCCTATTCCTGTTTCTTCAAGTGTGTGTAGCTCTGTGTTGACACTTTCCACATTAGACCATATCCAGGAAATATGCAAAGATTTGTAGCCATTCAGGAAAATTGCATTTTGCCTCCCAAAGTCCTCCAAATAGTCCCCAAAAAGAGAAAAGGGCTGGGGCAGTGCTTAATTTGAAAATGTGGTTTCCGGAGCTCGGCACCAGCACTTAATTGTCAACACGGACACTTGTGACAGTCTGCCACATGGTGGCGTTGTCTTGTCTGATTTAGAGACTACCAGGACATGAAATTATCAATTCAATACACAAAACAAATGACTATTACCTGTCGTCCAAGTCATTCTTATGGCTTTGGGAGCCTGGGATAGTCTGAATTATCACACATGTAGGAGTGCAATGGTAGGTAGTTGTGCTGTTTATCAGTGGCTGCTTGGCAGGGCCAATATGTGGTGCACGCTGTAGTGGTCTCCTGATATAAGTGCCCTGGCACTTGCTTATTTACACATCAAGCAATGGGCGGGGAGACAGAGTGAGAGAGAGAGAGTGTGAGAGAGTGAGAGAGAGAGAGAGAGAGAGTTTAGAATTGTAGCCAGTACAGAGATTACAATGTGTTCCATGTTAGTCTCAGTAGTTTAGCTAGCTATGCAGGTGTCCGACATCAGATGTGAGTCATTACCGCAGTAGAGGGATCTCAGGTTGCTCCAAGTTAGGTGTAAGCAGCTCTCGCAGTTGAAAGAACTCACGTTGTCCTACGCTAGGCATTAGTAGGCGGATCAATCCAATGATCCTAAATTGCTTCAGGTTAGTAGGGGGTGTTTTATCCACTCCTGAGTGTTCTAAGATTTGACACAACTTGGAGTTACAAATGTAGGTGAAGGGTTACCACTATCAGAATGCAATAGAAAAGCAAGATGAAATGCACTATTCTCACCTTACATGAGCTCTTGTTACATGTGTTTTGAGCATTTTTGATAAAAAAATATTTTAGAAAAAAATTATTAAGGAGGTTGAAAAATTACACAGCAAAATTGTCGGCATAACAAATTATACATTAAGGCCCTGATTAAGAGTTTGTCAGAATTCAGGGTCTTTTTCGTCGTACCAGATAGATAACAATACCCTGGGATACATTATTTATCAGGTGCAATAAATTGAGTGAATAACAGTTGGATATATGACGTTACCACGCGTACTTTTAGCACGCATACCATTACCACAGATTTTTTACAACGCAGGTCATGTTACAACGGATACCCTTACAACGCAATACACTACAACGCACATACTATTACAACGCATACCATTACAACGTAAGTATAGGTAAGTATATATATATATATTTTAAAAATTATTTATGTAATATTTAATTTAATTATTCATTATTATATTTGAAATAATTATTTTTGTAATATTTAATTTAATTATTCATTATTTAATCATTAAATAATTATATTAATGAAATTAATTTTAATTGTAATATTTGTAAATATATATTAAAAATACCCCTGTACCACAAAACCCAAACCCAGCCCTTAAGCCTAAAAATACCCTTGTACCCCAAAACCCAAACCCAGCCCTAAAACCTAAAAATACCCCTGTACCCCAAAACCCACACCCAGCCCTTAAACCTAAAAATACCCTTGTACCCCAAAACCCAAACCCAGCCCTAAAACCTAAAAATACCCCTGTACCTCAAAACCCAAACCCAGCCCTAAAACCTAAAAATACCCCTGTACCCCAAAACCCAAACCCAGCCCTAAAACCTAAAAATACCCCTGTACCCCAAAACACAAAGCCAACCCTAAAACCTAAAAATACCCCTGTACCCCAAAACCCAAACCCAGCCCTAAAACCTAAAAATACCCCTGTACCCCAAAACCCAAACCCAACCCTAAAACCTAAAAATACTCCTGTACCCCAAAACCCAAACCCAGCCATAAAACCTAAAAATACCCCTGTACCCCAAAACCCAAAACCAGCCCTAAAACCTAAAAATACCCCTGTACCCCAAAACCCAAACCCAGCCCTAAAACCTAAAAATACCCCTGTACCCCAAAACCCAAACCCAGCCCTAAAACCTAAAATTACCCCTGTACCCCAAAACCCAAACCCAACCCTAAAACCTAAAAATACCCCTGTACCCCAAAACCCAAACCCAACCCTAAAACCTAAAAATATCACTGTACCCCAAAACCCAAACCCAGCCCTAAAACCTAAAAATACCCCTGTACCCCAAAACCCAAACCCAGCCCTAAAACCTAAAAATACCCCTGTACCCCAAAACCCAAACCCAGCCCTAAAACCTAAAAATACCCCTGTACCCCAAAACCCAATGTTTATAAAAAAAGATAAACTTACCCATAATTATACTTACGATGTAATGGTATGCGTTGTAATAGTATGTGCGTTGTAGTGTAATGCGATGTAAAGGTATCCGTTGTAAAATGACCTGCGTTGTAATAGTATCCGTAGTAATGGTATGCGTTGTAAAAATCCGTGGTAACAGTTGCATACCATAACAGTTTATACATTAAGGCCCTGGTTCTGAGTTTTCCAGAATCCAAGTGCTTTTTATCGCACCAGATTAATAAAAATCCCCTGGGGTACAGCATTTATCAGGTGCTCCAATTTTCTGGATGAGCGTTCCGATTTTGCGGCTTAACACACCAAAACCTGCAGGGCATAGTACATACTGAAAAACGTTTCCCCTGCTAAATTTTGGCAGGTTTGACCTGCGGCAGAAATTTAGCGAAGGATGAGATATTTATTTCACTTTCTGTTAATGGATATGGTAAATAGCACTCAACTTGTAATTCCGACCCATCCGCAAATAGGGTTTTATGCAGTGATAGGACTTAAACCTACTTGTAATCAGAGCCTAAGTGTATCCTGTGGGAGCAGGGGCATAGCTAGGCCTTATGCCGCAAGTAAGAGAGATGGGGGCCACTGCCACCCCCAAAACTCATGCCGCCCGAGGCAGACCCCCTTCCCTCCACACCGTGCTACTCCACTGTGTGGGAGGAAAGATTGAACAGTAGTAAAAGGATTCACCTCCATAGTTTTTAAATGAGTGCCTTCACAAAACATTTGGCAAAACCAGAAGAAATACTAAACAGAACAAGTGGCTTTGAGGCTTAGCTTGTCAAGCAAATGTATAGTAGAATTTTGCAAGATTTTTGAAAGGTCCACTAGTCCCGTGCAAAAATGTTATTATGCCCATTAAATTTCTGAAATTCGTGAAATTTATGTTTTGAGTAATTCAAGAACTTTTGTGACTTCGAGGTGTTAAATTTTGTACAATGTTTTGTCTGTGGGAGACCTGTCGGAGTAGAATATTAGAGACATTCTTTCTCTCTTTAGCCTTTTCGCTGGTATTTCACATGACTTTTGAAACATTTTATGCTCGATGACCCAGAGTGAATTTTGCTTAATGTCATGTAATTTTCAAGACATTCCATGAAAATAAACGAGTTTCAGTGAAGGTTCCTTGAATATTTGTTGTTCAGTCTGAAAAATGTACTGGGCTTTACTATTCAGTAGTTTGACAAGCTCAGTTTGCCTTTTTCAGTTTAAGGGACACAATTTGATTTTCCTTCCTTCGGGGTATTGGTTAGGACAAGGCAGTGGTTAATTTACACAAAAAAAAATGCTGGGGTTCTTGTCAGGAGGCAGCTTGTACCAACCCACTTCTCCTGTTAGCTCCGCCTTAAACAGAACCAACTACTAACCATGAAAGTGGGGAGAAGTGTCGAGATGATGCGGCGTAATAGCCAGGGCTGCCTACTTCGGACCTGGGGAACCAGGTTCGAGTCTCAGCAGCTGGACATCTTGTGATTCTGGGAAAATCACATCTCCCTGTGAATAAACAAATATTATTAATATTAAACATAAATGAATGTGCCCGTAACTTGTGCTCATGCAAAGCACATGTGTTGATGATTAAGTGCCAGTGCTGAGCACCGGAAACAACCGGCTCAAATTAAGCACTGGGTTAAAGGTGTAATGCAGGCCTCTGCAGCCCTGCTCACTCTGGGTGGGTGATGGGACAGCCTTAAGGTGATCCCCAACTCTCCAGCAAGCCCCCGTTCAGCCCAAGGTAAATGAATGTATGTGAGATACCGGAGACTCAGCGACTCCACAGCACAGTGTGCAGGAAGGCCTTATCATTGTGCATTTCACCACTGCGTTAGGTGGGGTTGTAAACTAATCTAGAATGTGAGCAAAACTATCTCGCCCTATTCATATGTCAGGGAAATATGATGAGGGAGCTCCCTGAGTTAGTCTCATGTATTTTGTTCCAAATTCGAATTATATTTATGTTCATGCTGTGCACTGTAGTGACGATTAGCTAGTGCGAAACGTTTTGCAAATGAAGTCGCGAATCTCGGCCATTTGAAAAAGGCAATTTTCCAAAACGGGCCAACGATGTTATGTACTATAAACTAACGTGCGCTGTATTTACACAGGATATGAATCTAATCTAATTAAAGGTAGCCATGAATATTGTCCATTCATTAGTTTAATCTAACTGTTGCATTTTTTAGTGCGTTTTCAGTTCTTTATATTTGCATCGACACAGGCCAGAACTCCGACAAAAGTGCCACGTTTTCTTGCCCATGTGCTGAATTATGGATAGACTGGCCATGCTAAGTTATCTCTCCAAACAGTATGAAAAGCCCACCGCCCTCAAACACAAAAAACCTTGGTTCCAATAGTAGCGCTCACTAATAGTGGGTTTGTTTCACTAGTTTTCAAGACAGCCAGTCAAACTCTTAGGGGTAGCCTATAGCCGCGAGGGCTTTGGCAAGCAGATGTTTCTTTAATGTTGGGCATTGAGGGTTACAAGTAGAAGGCCATGGATGGAGCGATCTTTCTTTTCATTCAGTTACTTCACCAATGACTCTTAAGTAGCTAATGATAGACTTCACTTTTTTCTGGGGTAGAAACATAAAGATAGCATTTCTCCAGTAGCATAGAAACAAAACCAGGGAGAACCACCTACCAAAGGGAAGTCGGATTCCTCCTGCGTACAAACAATGAATGTGCCTCATCACTGTGTCAATGCTAAGAACACTGAGAACCTAGTCTGGGTGCCAATGTGCTCTAAACAATGGATTCTCTCTCTTAGGCTATCCTGCACAAAATGGCTGCCTCTTGGTGACATCATCTTTCACACAAGAGAGGGCAGGGGTTTAGTCACTAACTGCAACCTGCATACTGTAGTCACAGGAGAGAACAGTGGTCTTCCTCATGACTCTCCACAATCATGACAGCTACCGACTACTTACTAGCACATGAAAGAAAAGGTAAAGTTAAGACATTGATGGGCTTTGGCAAGAGGGGCACTCGAAGGTACAGCATCCATTGCCTTACAAATATCTCTGGCTCTTGGTCAGACCGGGAATAGGCAGGTGCAGTCTGCCACTCCTTACCAAGCACACTTTTAGTGCAGCATGACTTCAGTTCCTGCCCCACTGGACATAAATATTGATGTCTCTCCCTTAAGGTGAAAGAGTCACCTCACATCACCCAAGATCTCTTTGACGCTGTTTCTCAGATGCGCCAATGAAACCCAAGAAGAGATTTAGATGAGCACTTCAAGGGCTCCAGACAGGGTGATATCCTCAAGGAAATGCTAAATGTCAATTTCCAGCTATAGATCATTCAACAAAAACTGCTCACTTTCATCGTTCCCACCACACATCTCACTTCTTTGGGAATTCCACAAGTCTTGATCTCACTGACCCTTGACCATAGCGCCTTAAGTAATATTTCGCTGCCTTGGGTGCATACAATTGTGACATGCCATCCATCCCCTTTCCCGCCCAGCAAAGATTCCTGACTTTGAAATCATGCTGTTTCTCAGCAGTGAAAATTACAAGCGGATCAGTGCTAAACTCTCCATTAGCTCCCGAGTCAGGGAAATCGCCTCTGCCCTAAATTACCTGTCAGATTCTCTGCAACTTTGCATAATTCTGGCACTTAGCAAAGGGAGAAAGCCATGCTTTGGATTTCTGGCTTATTTTTATAATTAAACACGTTTGAACGTTTCCTCGGATTGAAGCTTCATACTTGAAGAAAAAGTTTAAAAGTTAATAACCATCCAGACATCATGTATCGCCAAAGGACTGAGTGTGAGCATATCCCCCCCCCTCCCCCCGCCGCTGTTGCCTATTTCTCCGTTTTTCTGCTTTTAGCAGTATGATTACCTGGCTCAGCCATCTTGGGCTGGGAAGTTAAAGCCATAGTTAAACACAGGTCGTTATTATATATGGGGTAACCCGAAAAGAGTCCTAGGACCTGGGTATCAAGTGTTGCAGATATGGTGGTCCTAGACATCGAATTCCACACACAATTATTCCAAAAAATATTCAGCTCAGTTATTTTTCCATATGCGAAATTAATTCCTAAAGTGAAAAAACACAAAAACACAATAGCCCAAAAATACACAGGTGTCCAATGTAAACACACAAACAGGTTTGTTTTAACGTTTTAAAAGTAGAGGAGAGAACTCTACTGTTTATTCTTAATAAAAATCTCCTCATAAGGCAGTACACAAATATACAATATCTACAATTCGGAACAGAAGGGGTTACCGAAAGAGAGTAAAGTGCATAGAGTGAGAAGTTTTTGTGCTCGTGTAGAGGAAAGAAAGGACCAAGCGGTCAGGGGATATTGAGTAGTATGGTCATTGAAGAATCCGTTGGCTTTGATTCTAGACAGAGCCTGCCCTCAAAAGTTAGTTTGTAAAGGAATTGTAATTGTCTTTACAGCGATCACTTCGCTCGGGTGGTTTTCGGTCTTCAGAAAGGGTGAGTGGGCAGGGGCATAGGAGATGCAGGCTCACTGTATGGAAAGGATGTCGACGTTTCGACCCAAGGATAAGAAGGGCAGTTTGTATCCTCATAGGCGGGTCTTCATCAGGACGGGACGGTGAAGGGAAGGAGCATAGTTACATTGCGTTCATATAACCCCAGAAGTGTAGGCGGACACCTGTAACACAAATGTAAGGGCTAAGTTTTTGAAAAACCAACAGCATGAAGGTTTACGGTAAGTACTCCAAAGGCACTCACCCTGTTAGTGGTGCGCCTATTAGCCAACTGGTCAATTTGATAAGAGAGAGACGATCAAACGTGCTCTCGAGTACTGGAGGAAAACAAGAAACACATTGCCATTAGTGCTGTGTTTCTTCCAATATAGTTGCACACGAAAGACATAGACTGAACAGGGACAAAACTGAACACTGTGACATTACATGGAAGCTAATCAAACTCACCCTCGCTCTTTCGGCGAAAGATGATAAGTTGAATATTCAGTGAAGCAGTATACACGCTGTGTCTGTGGACAAGAATGTATAATTAGCTAAGTGGGTCAACAGTTATAAAGTAGGAGGGGATATATGCAACCTCGGGGATGTTTGTTGTCATAACATACCTCCTCCGTAGAACTGCGCGGCCTATCAATGGGGCTCTGTCTGTAGGTGACTGCTGAGAGAGGCTCGATCAGCGCCAGGTTAAGTACTGGACGTGACGTCAACGTGCACGCCACTGACATATCACGCTAAGGCCGGGGCTGTTGCCTAGCAACATGCGTGGGATTGAAAAGAAGACAGACTCCAGGCGTCTTAAAAGTTTGGAAAACATAGTAGACATGGAAACATTTATGTGCAATCGGAACATAATAAACATTATTTGCCTTGTACAGTACATAATTACAAGATACAAATGAAATATGCATCCGGATCACAAAATCCCATGTAGTTTCCTTTGACCACCTGTGGTACGAACATAAACAGCAAGTAGAACGTTTAGCCATTGTACAAGGTAGACATTTGTCTTGTTGTTTCCTCATACTCATTCAGACCCCGATTGACTGTATCAAATATGTGCATCCATTTGCATTCTCGGAGACTAAGGGTACTGGCAAAGTTCCCACCCCTGATGTTTACTTGTACTTTTTCCAAAATCCACCACCGAAGACTTTCAGGTGGGTGACCGAAGGTCAGAAAATGTTCCACCAAAGGAGCGCCCTGTACCTTGCAGCGTATTCTGCTTACATGCTGCAAAATGCGAGCTTTTACTTTTTGTATGGTCTGGCCCACATACAGGAAACCACACGGACATTTGATGGCATACACAACACCCGCCGAGTTACAGTTGGTTTGATGGCGTAAGGTGTGGGTGTAGTTGTTGTGTGTGCACTGCTTGATTTCTAAAGTCAAAGGGCAAGCTTTACACGCACCACATTTGTAATGGCCGACCACTGGTGGAGTATTCCAGAGAGTTGTTTGTGAATTGCTGGGTTTGCTATGAAGTAGGGATTGGACAACATAGTCCCTAACGCTTTTCCCTTTCCTGAATGCATGCATAGGGGGGTCTGGGATCCCTATTTCATCTGCCACAAGGTGCCAGTGACTGTTTATGACTCTCTTGATATCATTGCTCCTGGTGTTAAAGGTAGTCACACAGGTCATTCTAGTGTTGGTGTCCTTTTCTCTCGTTTTAGGTTCAAGGAGAAATTCTCTGTGGCAGAACCATGCCTTCTTGCGAGACTTTTTTAGCAGTCTGCGAGGGTATCCCCTGTCTGCCAATCTTTCAATCAGTAGGGATGATTCTGTAAAATAATCGACCTTCCGGCTACAGTTCCTACGTAACCTCAGAAATTGGCCGTAAGGTAGGTTGTCTCTGAGGTTACGAGGATGATGGCTTGAGTAGCGGAGTAAGGTGTTTCTCTCGCTAGGTTTTCTAAAAAGTGTGGTTCGCAGATGCCCCTCATCCTCAACTATGGTTATATCAAGGAAGTTGATTTGATTGTTGCTAAAGTCCAATGAGAATTGGATGTCGTTGGAGCGGTTATTGAGCCAGGTATGAAAATTACTTAAATGCTCCTCACTCCCCTGCCATATCATCAGCACATCGTCTATGTAACGACGCCATAGTACGATGTTGTCATAAAAGGGGTTGGTTTCATTGAGTACAAAGGTGTGTTCATATGAATTCATGAAAATTATGGCCAGATCTGGGGCAAAGCTTGCCCCCATGGCTACACCCTTTGTTTGAAAATAATACTCTCCATCGAAGTAGAAGAAATTCTTCTTCATGGCGATCTCAAGGAGATCCAGGATGAAGGTCGTTGGGACTTGGCAGGGTCTCGGCCTTTCGTCCAGGACACCTTTAATGACTTCAAGTGCTGCCTCCTGTGGGATATTGGTGTAAAGTGAGGTTACATCCATAGTGACCAGCAGGTTGTTAGTCCGGTCAAAAGGGTACTCATCCACCAGTTGTATTACCTGCATGGTGTCTCTTAGATAAGCTGTGGTTGCCTCAGCAATAGGTTTTAGGAATATGTCCACATACTATTTACACGCTCCCTAAGGTTCACAAACGTTTGGAGAAACCCCTGGGAAGACCAATCGTCTCCGGTTGCGGCTCAGTACTAGAACCCCTGTGTAAGTATGTGGACATATTCCTAAAACCTATTGCTGAGGCAACCACAGCTTATCTAAGAGACACCATGCAGGTAATACAACTGGTGGATGAGTACCCTTTTGACCGGACTAACAACCTGCTGGTCACTATGGATGTAACCTCACTTTACACCAATATCCCACAGGAGGCAGCACTTGAAGTCATTAAAGGTGTCCTGGACGAAAGGCCGAGACCCTGCCAAGTCCCAACGACCTTCATCCTGGATCTCCTTGAGATCGCCATGAAGAAGAATTTCTTCTACTTCGATGGAGAGTATTATTTTCAAACAAAGGGTGTAGCCATGGGGGCAAGCTTTGCCCCAGATCTGGCCATAATTTTCATGAAGTCATATGAACACACCTTTGTACTCAATGAAACCAACCCCTTTTATGACAACATCGTACTATGGCGTCGTTACATAGACGATGTGCTGATGATATGGCAGGGGAGTGAGGAGCATTTAAGTAATTTTCATACCTGGCTCAATAACCGCTCCAACGACATCCAATTCTCATTGGACTTTAGCAACAATCAAATCAACTTCCTTGATATAACCATAGTTGAGGATGAGGGGCATCTGCGAACCACACTTTTTAGAAAACCTAGCGAGAGAAACACCTTACTCCGCTACTCAAGCCATCATCCTCGTAACCTCAGAGACAACCTACCTTACGGCCAATTTCTGAGGTTAAGTAGGAACTGTAGCCGGAAGGTCAATTATTTTACAGAATCATCCCTACTGATTGAAAGATTGGCAGACAGGGGATACCCTCGCAGACTGCTAAAAAAGTCTCGCAAGAAGGCATGGTTCTGCCACAGAGAATTTCTCCTTGAACCTAAAACGAGAGAAAAGGACACCAACACTAGAATGACCTGTGTGACTACCTTTAACACCAGGAGCAATGATATCAAGAGAGTCATAAACAGTCACTGGCACCTTGTGGCAGATGAAATAGGGATCCCAGACCCCCCTATGCATGCATTCAGGAAAGGGAAAAGCGTTAGGGACTATGTTGTCCAATCCCTACTTCATAGCAAACCCAGCAATTCACAAACAACTCTCTGGAATACTCCACCAGTGGTCGGCCATTACAAATGTGGTGCGTGTAAAGCTTGCCCTTTGACTTTAGAAATCAAGCAGTGCACACACAACAACTACACCCACACCTTACGCCATCAAACCAACTGTAACTCGGCGGGTGTTGTGTATGCCATCAAATGTCCGTGTGGTTTCCTGTATGTGGGCCAGACCATACAAAAAGTAAAAGCTCGCATTTTGCAGCATGTAAGCAGAATACGCTGCAAGGTACAGGGCGCTCCTTTGGTGGAACATTTTCTGACCTTTGGTCACCCACCTGAAAGTCTTCGGTGGTGGATTTTGGAAAAAGTACAAGTAAACATCAGGGGTGGGAACTTTGCCAGTACCCTTAGTCTCCGAGAATGCAAATGGATGCACATATTTGATACAGTCAATCGGGGTCTGAATGAGTATGAGGAAACAACAAGACAAATGTCTACCTTGTACAATGGCTAAACGTTCTACTTGCTGTTTATGTTCGTACCACAGGTGGTCAAAGGAAACTACATGGGATTTTGTGATCCGGATGCATATTTCATTTGTATCTTGTAATTATGTACTGTACAAGGCAAATAATGTTTATTATGTTCCGATTGCATATAAATGTTTCCATGTCTACTATGTTTTCCAAACTTTTAAGACGCCTGGAGTCTGTCTTCTTTTCAATCCCACGCATGTTGCTAGGCAACAGCCCCGGCCTTAGCGTGATATGTCAGTGGCGTGCACGTTGACGTCACGTCCAGTACTTAACCTGGCGCTGATCGAGCCTCTCTCAGCAGTCACCTACAGACAGAGCCCCATTGATAGGCCGCACAGTTCTACGGAGGAGGTATGTTATGACAACAAACATCCCCGAGGTTGCATATATCCCCTCCTACTTTATAACTGTTGACCCACTTAGCTAATTATACATTCTTTTCCACAGACACAGCGTGTATACTGCTTCACTGAATATTCAACTTATCATCTTTCGCCGAAAGAGCGAGGGTGAGTTTGATTAGCTTCCATGTAATGTCACAGTGTTCAGTTTTGTCCCTGTTCAGTCTATGTCTTTCGTGTGCAACTATATTGGAAGAAACACAGCACTAATGGCAATGTGTTTCTTGTTTTCCTCCAGTACTCGAGAGCACGTTTGATCGGCTCTCTCTTATCGAATTGACCAGTTGGCTAATAGGCGCACCACTAACAGGGTGAGTGCCTTTGGAGTACTTACCGTAAACCTTCATGCTGTTGGTTTTTCAAAAACTTAGCCCTTACATTTGTGTTACAGGTGTCCGCCTACACTTCTGGGGTTACATGAACACAATGTAACTATGCTCCTTCCCTTCACCGTCCCGTCCTGATGAAGACCCGCCTATGAGGATACAAACTGCCCTTCTTATCCTTGGGTCGAAACGTCGACATCCTTTCCATACAGTGAGCCTGCATCTCCTATGCCCCTGCCCACTCACCCTTTCTGAAGACCGAAAACCACCTGAGCGAAGTGATCGCTGTAAAGACAATTACAATTCCTTTACAAACTAACTTTTGAGGGCAGGCTCTGTCTAGAATCAAAGCCAACGGATTCTTCAATGACCATACTACTCAATATCCCCTGACCGCTTGGTCCTTTCTTTCCTCTACACGAGCACAAAAACTTCTCACTCTATGCACTTTACTCTCTTTCGGTAACCCCTTCTGTTCCGAATTGTAGATATTGTATATTTGTGTACTGCCTTATGAGGAGATTTTTATTAAGAATAAACAGTAGAGTTCTCTCCTCTACTTTTAAAACGTTAAAACAAACCTGTTTGTGTGTTTACATTGGACACCTGTGTATTTTTGGGCTATTGTGTTTTTGTGTTTTTTCACTTTAGGAATTAATTTCGCATATGGAAAAATAACTGAGCTGAATATTTTTTGGAATAATTGTGTGTGGAATTCGATGTCTAGGACCACCATATCTGCAATAGTTAAACACAGGGGCATGTTACCAAGCAATAGCGATAATTATCGCTATTGCTTGGTTAGAGACAAAAATTTACCGCTGAGCTGCGGCGATTTTTACCGCAAATAAACCTTGGTATTACCAAGGTTTATCACAAATGCGATAAAAATCGCCGCAATGCATGAATATCGCTGAAAAGTGAGCGATATTCATGCATTACCGAGCTAATGCTCTTAGTCATGTTATCCACCTCCCAGGGATAACATGGCTAAGAACTGCTCAGGGCAGGTGTTAGCTTTTGGAGATATTCACGCTTAGCGCGAATATCTCCAAAAGTTGGTAATAGGAGATAGCGATGTTAGCGACTGTTTTCAGTCGCTAACATCTTGGCACGCCCACTTTGCATGTCATTAGTGATAAATATCACTGACATGCAAAGTGGGGCCCAAGATGGTCGCTATCTCCTACTAGCTGTCGCTAACTGGTGTTAGCGACAGCTAGGTAATAGGGAGATAATTTTATCTCCACTTTCTTGGCTTTTAAAGCCAAAAAAGCAGAGATAAACCCCCTTGATAATATGCCCCAGAATTCATTATAAGTCTATGGGGCATATTATCAAGGGGGTTTATCTCCGCTTTTTGGCAAAGTGGGTGTGCCAAGATGTTAGAGACTGAAAACAGTCGCTAACATCGCTATCTCCTATTACCAACTTTTGCAGATATTCGCGCTAAGCGCGAACATCTCCAAAAGCTAACACCTGCCCTGAGCAGTTCTTAGCCATGTTATCCAATGGGAGGTGGATAACATGGCTAAGATCATTAGCTCTGTAATGTATGAATATCGCTGAATTTTCAGCTATATTCATGCATTGCAGCGATTTTTATCGCATTTGCGATAAACCTTGGTAATACCAAGGTTTATTTGCGGTAAAAAACGCAGCAGCTCAGCGGTAAATTTTTATCTCTAACCAAGCAATAGCGATAATTATCGCTATTGCTTGGTAATATGCCCCCATGTTTTCTCAAATCAACGAATGAGGCCCTGTTCTGTCATTCATTTACCAGTATACTCGAACTCTGTAAAACGATGGAGTCCACAGCAGCACCTCTGGTACTCAAACCATCTGCCGAGTGGCTAATTCTGCCTTAGAAAGGCCATTTGAAAGGGGGTGGGGGTCTGGGTGGGGGCAGAAACACGATGCAAAGATGTTTCCATCAATGACGGAGCCTTTGGGATGCAAGGCTGGAATTTTAAAATCCTGAAAGATCAATTTTTCATCAAAGTTTCTGCGCTTGCCTTTGATCAGTTTTTAAAGATGACTTGTATGAGTTTTGAAGGCAAGAGTGCTGCGGGCTACGGTCCCTTCTGTTCAGGGGCTTCCCTTCAGTCGGAAACGAGCCCAGAATTGCTTTCGTTCATTCTTTTTATAGAAATGACTCACTCTTTTCGCATGATCGGTCCTCTACTGCGTATATTAGCCAATTTTACAGAAATCTAGAATTTCAGCTCAGTACATCCATGAATCTGTTTCTTAGGAAGAGAGTGAGCTACACGACGTCTCTTTTAGCAGCTGTAAATATAGCTTCTTAATTAAACACATGCACAAATAAAAACAGTAACATTTTTTTTTTAATTTTATTTTAAATTTTCCCACATTATGTTAATTTTTCTTCAACCACAGAACACCCGTGAGGAACTAATCTTCAACAGTGATTGTGCAACGGGTCACCAAAATTTGGACCGCAAAGGTTTAGTGAACATGTTTCAATACAGTATCATGGACACATACACAACAAGCGTTTGCAGTGCAATAGGTCTCGCATTTGTCTTTTGGCATTGTAAATGAGAACGTCCTTTATTTATGTCTTTGAAAACCTGCAAGAGGTGTGTAAGCACGTACTTATAGTCGTTACTTACGAGAAGCAAGGCTGGCAGTAAAAGAGGTGCAGTTACTGACAGTCTTGCTTCTCGTAAGCAAGTTCTATAAGTACCAAGGGCCTCATTTATGAAAAGTGACGCATCGCTGCGTGAAAACAGCGATGCATCACTTTTCACTGTGCACTCCTTGCGACACCAATGATGTGTCATATTTAATGTATGACGCATCAAGGATTTACAGATACGTCAGTATTTCTGATGTATCTGTAAGCGCAAAAGTGACGCATTGCTGGAGTGTGTCATAAAAGTGACGCAACTCCAACAATGCGTCCTTTCACATGGGGAAAGCCCCATGTGAAAGGGCTTGCGTCAGTCTTACGCCTGCTGTGAGGCAGGCGCACGATTTTGACGCAACAACGTCCTAAAAGTGACGCAGTGAAATCTCATAGATTTCACTGCGTCACTTCTACGACCCTTCCTTGAGTCAATACGCCCCCCCTTGCATACATTATACCTGGCGCAGGTATAATGTGGCGCAGGGGTTTACAAAGTGACACATCTACCTAGATGCGTCACTTTGTAAATATGGTGCAACAAGGCACATTATATACGGTGCTGGTGCGTCACAAAAAGTGACGCACCGGCTGCGTAAAAGTGACGCACGGCCTCATAAATGAGGCCCACGTGCGTGTTTACGCACCGCTTGCAGGTTTTCAAAAGACATAACTAAAAGGCATTGTCATTTACAATACCAATAGCTCTAACTCTCGCAAATGCAATACCTATTGCATTGCAAATGCTTGTTCTTATTGGTATCTGGCATTAAAGCAGAAGACGACCAAATATGTTTGACAGCTTCACTCAGTCCTTTTCAGAGACTTCATAAAAGAATACTCCCTCAGCTCAGATCATTTATTGTACTGAGGATTTTACTGCTAAACTTGTTGCTAAGACCATGCTGGTCTCTGGATCTAGACAGAACACTTTTGTAAAGTTCGCCCTATCTTCAAAATCACATAAGATTTAAAAATGTGAGTATCTTCTCAACTATTTTAATTCCCTCCTTCAAACTGCTCTGCCATTCTGATGTGAATAATATCTAGTTTATCTGAAGGCAGTCAGTTATGATTCTTAGGGTTCTGGTTGCTTTCGAAGAATGGGCGATAAACTTCTACCTCTGATTCTGTTGATGGAAAACACAGTTCATGCTCCTTAGCACACCGGAGGAAAGCTTTCACCAAGGTGTGACTTTCAATTTGGTGCTTAGAAATTTGGGAGTTGTGTGGCCAGAAATTGACCCCCTAAGGGTGATGGTTATCGAGCTGCTGTCATTCCACAAGAATCCTAGCCGGTGTTTACAATGGTCATTCCAAACAGTGTTTGATACCAGGTATAGCTGCTAATGATCCTCTTTGTTTCTTGCTTCTATGATGCTTAAACCTTTTTGAGCCAATGGCATCATTTGGTGTTACTCTTTTATTCACTGAACAGGGCTTCAGAAGAATCTGTAGGGTCAGACCGTCATCGGGCAACAAACTTTACCCCACTCTTCAGAGATCATTATAATTTGCACTATTATTTGTTTCTACAGAATGTGCTTTTAAGTTTTACACCTTGAACCTGGAAGTATTCTTTCTGTGCATGAAACATCTAGCAACTAGATTACTTTAACCCCCCTTAATATAGCAACTAAAAATGAAAAAACTTGCCTAAAGTCACTAAATTGCTGACCTCATCAGGCAAGTTAAGCTCCTGATGCCCTTATCAGTGGTGGTGCTTCCCTTAGGGTGCTTGGGCATTGCCCCACTAATATTGAGGCATTCAAACAAGCGTCACGCACAGGGTCACTCACTCACTTTTATTAAATCAATCCTGGGCCAGCCACCGGGCCACGTCCAAGGCAGTCAGATGTGAAGGGGTGGGGCAGCAGGAGTTCAGTGAAGTTGTGAATGACATTGTTCATATCAGGTCAGCAGAGCGCACAGCAAGAGTGCCCATGTTCTGTTTAGGGGTGATAATTGTTCCGACTAGCCTGAACATGCTCACTAGGCTGCACATTAGAAGAGCAAGGGTTGTTAAATACCGCAGCCCCCGGTCTACTAATGAGTGGCGACAATCACTGCTCAAGCCAATCTTGGCGCTGCTGGAACAGCATCTGGATTGTCTGAGATGCACGCGGTTGCCAGGCCTCTCTGCAGTGAGCATTGTGATGCAACCCGCGTGGGGGTCACTAACACTGTCATGGCTTATTGTGAAGCCATCCAGTGAATGGCCACTTCTACGTTGCTGGGCTGTTCAGCCAGCCTGCTGCTGCCTGTCAGTCCCTCCTTCCTCCTCAGGGTGGGAGGGAGTGAGCGTGACAACGGATTCTCTTCGAGTCAGACCACACCTAATATTCAGTGCTACAGGACGGGTGTATTTGTCCCCCCTGACCGCTGCGGGCCTCAGCCTTGATTCATTTCAATTGATTTGATTCGATCACAAACATCTGATCATCTGATCAAGTCGACGTCGACCAGTAGTGCAGACTAGGAGTCAGACAATGAGTACTGACAAACATGAAGTAATACTTTGTGATAACAGACCCAACAAGCATTATATTTAATGGCACATGCAGTTTTGTAATGTAGCGCAAACTTTATCCAGCATAAAAGAAGTTGCATTAAATTAATTAAGCTGCATGCAGTGAAATATAATGCGTGTAGGGTCTGTTATCATAATATTGTGTGTAAAGACATTTTATTTCCGCGGCCAGTCATTTGCAGGTTTCCCACCTCTGGCTGCCGGCTAACTGTCCCTCAGCCTGGCTCTCCGCCGGGCCCCGGGACCATGGCTGCCATAATTGCCTGCGCCACAGCAGCGGCAAACATGTAATTCATTATTGTACTAATCCTGTGCAGTCCTCGGGGAGGGGGCTTGGAGAGTGGGCTGGGGGCGAGAGAGTGCGGATCAAGAGATGGGGAATGGGGTAGCATTAAGACAGCCTCGTGGAAGGTGGGATTAAGTGGGGCACATTATTCTCATTACTCACACATTCAAAGAGATGGTATGACGCAGAGGAGCTCACTCAAAACCTCACACTTGGTGCATAGACGCTAGGATGAACAGCCTTCCATCCGGGCACTTACACACTCGCTGCCTAAGTCACCATTCGTATTGGCCTGCTTACATCCTGGTACTTAGATCCTTACACTTGGTACATCCCTATGACAGTGGGCCATCTTACACCTGTGCACTTTTACACCCTCAAATTAACTTGGTGCCTCTGGGATTAGGGGCTGGACAGTGGGACCTGAGCTTCCTGTCAGAGAGGAGCGATACAGGCAACTCTTTGGGGGTTGGGGGTAGATGGGTAGAGAGGGGGGACAACAGTTGGACAGAGAGAGGGCGAGAGTGAAAAAATGATGGGCCGATAATGATGGAAGGAAGCAGCTTTTGAGAGAGGAAAGATGGAGAAACAATAGGGGAATAACAGAAAGTGAGGGGAACATGGAACTTAAAAGATAGAGCCTACCTGTCTCTAGACGGAGAGCGCGGGAACAAGAGAACATTTGAGAAGGAGACGGGGAGATAGTGAATTAGAGAAGGGTCGAAACAGGAGATCACAGAGAGAAAGATGGAAACAGAGCGTGACAGGAGATACGACATGCAATTGAAAGAGAGAAAGTTAGAGACCGAGAGAAGGAGAGAGAAGAGAGAGGGAGAGAATGGGAGAACAGAAAGGAGGATGCAAAGGAAAAAAGAGAGAAATGGACGAAGTGTCACGGGACTCAATGACAGGTATAGTGCCAGTGGTAGGTTTCCTGCGAAGGGTACATTCCATTGCCCAACTCAACCATCACAGCAAACGAAAGAACGAAACGATGTCTAATTTTTAGGCGATTTCTCCTTGCTGAAGCATGTTAATTTAGTCATGACCATTTGGCTCACTCTGCCTGCCTGGGCCACAGGCGCAGATGGAGTTTCAGTCAGAGAGGGGGCTGCAAGGGAGGGCCTGGGGGTAGAAGAACCTGTGAGCGAAAACTAGCCAGGCTGGAGAGATTACTCACACCCTAGGGTGGGCTGTACCAAAAGAAGTGGTATAAAGTGGGGACTAACTCTTTGTGCACCCAGGGGCCCGCAGAGATAGAGGGCATGTATATCCCTGCATTTAAAGGCCCAGATGTTGGAACTGAAACTAATAGAAACCATTTGAAACAGTTCACCTGGTACAGTAATCATGGCTGCCCTGGCCAGCAGATTACACATGTATAGCTTTGATTCTTGGGGCAATTGCAGTTGCTAAGGAAGCAGTCCCATCCGGGGAACCCCGTATATGGCCTTGATACTGGCATCTATGAAATATATGTATGAAGAAAGTAACTCCTTGGCAATCAGGATAAGTCAAGCAAACTAAATAAAAATCATAATATAGGGGGAAAAAGAAGGAGTGAAGAAAATGTATGGAATATATTTCCGCTTTAATAATTATTTGTTAAAAACTTCATATATATACAAAATTGTGTACATTGCACAATACACAGTACATCAATATTTATAATAACAACATATACATAAACAAATTAAAAAGTGGCGATATCTTTAAGCTTAAAGTGGAAATATATTTAGTACATTTTCTTCTCTCCTTCTGTTTCTCCTTATATTATGATGTTTATTTCATTTACTTGACTTATCCAGATTGCCTAGGAGTAACTTTCTTCATACAGTTTTACCCTGTCCTAGGAATCGTGCTGTTTACTGTTCAGGGTGTCCTTGCTTTCCTCACTTATTAATGAAATATATCCCAGTCCTGCGGATTCTTTCACCAGAGCCTGGGCAGAAAGAAGAGCAGATTCCAAGTGGTCCAATGTAGCATGTGATACGCTCAAACTTTTTTACCAATAGCACTTTGCATTCTGTGAATTGTAGTTTTATGTTTCCACTACTTGGCAAAGGTTTGCTGGTGAAACAGTTATGACGATCTGGCAGTGTTAGACCAGACAAAGTGTCACTGGGTAGTTGCACACACATGTGCCTGCCGGTGTGGGAGTGTAAATGTGAGGACGTGGCATGACCCTTCTCCTGTATGTGAATAAAGTCGGACAATATCATATATTATCATACAAAATCTCTATTTTGATGTAATTGCTACACTTTCCCAATGGCTTTATTAACATTCTTGCTTTCTGAAATATCCTTGAAAGTGCACCATTTGGTCGCTCTTTTTTCCAAATTTCGTTCGGGGAGGAACCCCCCGAGCCCCCTTGGTACATTTGGGCTGGCTCGCTATGCTCCCTCACCACAGTGCGCCACCCGCAACTTTCAAATTTCACCAGCTGCTACTGGCCCTTATACTCTATGGGCCTGATTACGTTGCTGCAGTATATCCCGTTTTCAGTACAAAACTCAGTTTACACCTAAAATGAAACAAAAACTGAGCGAACATTGTGTTTTGCCTCCAGTTTCAGCTTGAGCTTATAGTATTTAAGTCTTGTGTGCGCATGTCAGAATAGTGAATAATATGTTCTGTCGGACCTTTATGTCCATTTTATAGGTGTAAAACCTGATAGTGGGAGAGAATTGTGCTCCCACTAATACATTCTCTCTGTGCTCATAATAATTCATAGGTGCACAATTTACACCTGCCTTTTTCTGGTCTTCTGTAATTGGACCCTCAATGGCAAAAGAAGTCACTTTAGTATGGTGTGTAAAGAGTGAAGGGTTAAACCAGCACCTCCTTTTTGCCTGCAAAGAGAGAACTTCTGGGGTATACTATACAGGAGAAGGTGAAAAGCAGAAGGTGCCCAACTGGAGACAAGTTCTGGACAGCACTAGGAGTGCACTGGACAAGAGATGGCATCTGTGGCTTGTACGAGAGCTGGTGCGAAGCTAATGCTCATTTTATGAAAAAATATACTGGTTTTATACCTCAAGGACTGTGTCTGAGGAACATCCGAGCGATTACAGGTTAAAGCGGAAGAGTTGCTTATGAATACATGGGCACAATATATCCAAGGATAGCAATGATTTCCTTACACATCAGGGTGGTTACAAGCAGGCACGGACTGACCATTGTGGGCACCGGGCAATCCCCCGGTGCGCCGCAAGTGTGGGAGCTGGTTTTGGGCCCTGTGGGCCATTTTTGTTACAGGGCCGTTTTTGCAGCATAGCTGCAAAAGCGGCCCTGTAAGAAAATCGTCCGAAAACCAGCCCCACCACAGAGCTCGGTCGCACCCCCAGGGGGCCGGCAAAGCACTTTGCCAGGGCCAGTTTTGGTTCTCAGTCTGGCCCTAGTTACAAGGGGCAGGCAGTGTCATCTTAATGATTTTTGGGACTGTGGGTAAGGCATACTTTGGCAGCATTTATTTAGAACAACTTTGAATTGTACCCCTTTTCTGGGTATTGCATGCTAAAATGATCCCACACAATATTGAATTATAAGTTAAACTGTTAGAGGCTTAGTTAGGCAGAAAGAGGGAGAGAAGTTACAATTAAAAAATGGACGGAGGTGAGAGAAACGGAAAGATCGTCTTCCTGGGGTTAAGGGTGGAGGACTTCGAAGGTGGGCCAAGTGCAATGCCCACTTTAGACTGCTCCAACTTTACTTCTTATTAGTCTGAAAAAACGATGGCTTACATTGCAGAGCAATACATTGCAAGTATCTAAACTGAGAGCCTGGTATTTATTATAGGATTAGAAAGCCACGTTCTGCTACTTGCACTGCAAATGTTCACCTCTACTGACTAAAAAAAGGAGGAGTCTAAACATTTGTTTGTAAAATATTAGCCAGTGGAGGTGAACGTTTGCAGTGAAAGTAACATAACATTGCTTTCTAAACCTATAATAAATACCAGGCTCTCAGTTTAGATACTTGCAATGTATTCCTCTTCAATTTGAGCCATCGCAGTGTCAGAATAATAAGAAGTAAGGTTGGAGCAGCACCGCAAGTGGTGGTTTTAAATCCAAAACCCACTCGACATGAATTGGTAGCCGCTCGTAGTCGTGGACTTCTTGGACCCTGCCTGGTGTGTTTTAAAAAAAAGTCCATATCTTATTTTTAATGAGGAATTGCTACAGACGCTGAAGTGTTACCTTTGGGCTCTAACGGCGGAGCGGGACTGCGAGGACCAGAGGTGTTAGCGGTTTGACCTCTCCCGCACCTGGGGCCTCTTCCCGCCCCCTACTTCATATACGACTCGCGGCCCCCGCTCTGCGGGAGCTGCTCGTAGTCGTGGACTTCTTGGACCCTGCCTGGTGTGTTTTTAAAAAAAGCCCATATCTTATTTTTATTTAGGAATTGCAACGGACGCTGAAGTGTTACCTTTGGGCTCTAATGGCGGAGCGGGACTGCGATGTCCAGAGGTGTTAGCGGTTTGACATCTCCCGCACCTGGTGCCTCTTCCCGCCCTCTCCTTCCTGCACTCCTTCATATACGACTAGCGGCTCCCGCTCCGCAGGAGCCGCTCGTAGTCCTGGACTTCTTGGACCCTGCCTGGTGTGTTTTAAAAAAAAGCCCATATCTTATTTTTAATTAGGAATTGCTACGGACGCTGAAGTATTACCTTTGGGCTCTAACGGCGGAGTGGGACTGCGAGGACCAGAGGTGTTAGCGGTTTGACATCTCCCGCACCTGGTGCCTCTTGCTGCCCCCTCCTTCCTGCACTCCTTCATATACGACTCGCGGCCCCCGCTCCGCGGGAGCCGCTCGTAGTCGTGGACTTCTTGGTCCCTGCCTGGTGTGTTTTAAAAAAAAAGCCCATATCTTATATTTAATTAGGAATTGCTACGGATGCTGAAGTGTTACCTTTGGGCTCTAACGGCGGAGCGGGACTGCGAGGACCAGAGGTGTTAGCGGTTTGACATCTCCCGCACCTGGTGCCTCTTCCTGCCCCCTCCTTCCTGCACTTTTTCTCCTATTTAGTAACACCCAAAACCGCTATCGCGGGACGCGCGCGGGCGAGCGCCGGGAGAAGCCCGGGCAAAGGGCGGGCCATCTGAGGGCGTCCGAGGACGAACGAGGCCGGGCTGGGCCACTCTCTTTAATCCTTTTTGTACTGTTTGGTGTTCTCTTGTGGAGGCATTAGTTGAAACTACTGTATGCTCATTTTCCGTGTGTCATTTGGCAATTTATTCAAAATGGCTTTACGCTCAAGGAGAGGTAGAAAGGTTACCCTTAACACTAATGGTGGGGTAGCCACTGGGACTCTGGATCAATTTATAACACGGGCTACTGGGATTTTAGAAAAAGACATAGCCCTTACAGGGAAACGCCTGTCTATCGATCTTTTAACAGGGAAACGATCTTCGTTAGGCACTATTGGGTCAGTGGCAAACCCAGACCAATGTAGAAGAGGAGATCTTCTGGTTGTCACTAGCCCAATTTCTTGCTCTCTGTTGGTGGGGCCTGATGGTTCAGTGGCTTGTTCAACTTTAAGCCTAACCTCACCCAGCTTTGCTTCTAGTGTCTCTAGTCACAGAGTCTCTAGATCACCAATGACACAAAGGTCCCGCTCGAAGGACCAAGATAAGATCTCGGGGTGGGGAAAAATTCTACAGTTACATCAAAAGCAAGTAAAAGGAAAAGAGGGGGTGGTCACAGGAAGGGCGGATGTGCAAAATTATCAAAAACACAAAATATGAGTAAGGCACCACTGGTCGCGTCTCAGCCTCCCAGCTTGAGTGGGGCATTTCCAGATGCCACTTGACCATCTATTCAATATAATTTAAATGACAAATTTCTTACTAAAATGGAAATATTATTGAAGGCGTTGATACTGCCCTTAGTATAAAGAACCAAGTTAATTAACCAAAAACTTGACCAATTAGAACAGCTGGTAAAAGCGAATACTTCTACCCTTGATGTGCTGGTAAAAGGTATGAAAAGTAAAATTGCCAAAGCCCCCGCAAATACATCGTCAGGCCCTATAAAGCCTACTAGAGCCGTGCAATCGGCCACCACTGTAATCTCTGTAAATTCGAACCCTCAAATAGTTGCCGACAAAAATCTCGTAGTGAGCCCAGGTGTCCGGGGAACTAAGGCAGCTATGGCGACTATCTCCCAACCGGTATCCCATCTAAAATCAGCGGATAAACAGTCAAAGGGGCTTTTATCTTTGGGAAACGATGATCCTGTAAAGAAGTTGCCACGTGTAAATCTTCCCCTGGAAAGCGTCCCACTTACAATCATACTGACTGGGGTACCGAGTATTAGGCCTGAATTATCTGAATAGCACAGAGAGCTAATGAATAAAGTGATTTTTTGGCTCAATAAAAATAGGAGACTTCCCCCCTCCTCTAAAACTGAGATTTTAAATGTCAGAAGGGTGGCTTGGGTAGGCCACAGCTCTAAGGTTCTTGAGAGTGACTGTATTATCGTCAACTTCAGAGACCCATGGGTAGTGGACCACATTCGTCGAGAACCAAGGTTTGGTAGACTGGGTGATGTCCAATCATTAGGCTTAGACTATTTTTACCCCTATGTGAATTGTGGCCTACCTTGCCCCCTTTATACCCAAAGTAGAGGGAGACCATTTGTTGAGAACCAACTGGATCGGGTAGTGCAGTATCTACCCTTTCAGAAATAGGTTTGAGTCAATAATGGGATTGGAGGGGGTGGACTGACTCTTGGAAGCCCCTAGTTGCCACACCATGACTGAGGAAATAGGTGGGGCATCGGTTGGAAGTACTGTAAGGTCAGCGAGGGAACTGGTGGTAGAAGGACCAGCAAATGTTAAATACTTGTAAAGTGCACAGATGCCCCAGCAAAGGGGCGTCCCGGCGCTGTAGACCGCTGCGGAACCCATCCTGGCTTTCCCTGTGAGATGGTCCCTCCTGGGCATCTCCAAGGTGAAGACAAGCATCCCCGGCGCTGATGGGGCCGTTAGTAGAGATTAAGCAAGCTAGTGCCCAGAGTTGCTGAGTGGGACCCATGGTTGGAGTAGGCACCAAGGCGAGAATTATCGAGTCCGCTGACCATGGCCCAAGACCCTGCCGCGTCGGGAATCAAACCCTGGTCCCGGGCCGACCTCTGCCTCCGGGTCTGCCGCCTCTACCCAGTGAGCCACACCTCTCTACCCGGTATGGCGGATGGTATCCCACTGATGGTTGATGGTCAGGGTGGGGGAGATGATATCCAACTAGTAATAAGGACCACGCCATGTGTACAAAGCACACATCCAGTATCATTGAGTAACCAACAAGATGGGGTGCTTTCTGTTTGATCGCATGGAACATAGCAGGCCTTTCACGTAGATTACAGGATGAGGCTTAGATAAAATATGTAGAAAGTTTTGACATTATCTGTCTCCAGAAAACTTGGAGCAGAAATGATCAGAGCCTGGATCGTTATCAATCCTTTAACGTGCATGCTGAACCTTCACAGGCAGGAAGAGCACGGGGGGGATTAATGACCGCAATTTCTGTAAAGTATAATACCATAAAAATAACTACTTTAATGGAGTCTCCCTGGTATCAACTGCTTTTGATTGTAGATCTATTCCCAGTCCCTTTGCTTTTGATTAATTGGTATTATAACATATTTGACACCCACGCTACATCTGTCATTGATAAATTACAGGATGAGATAGTCAAAGCGACAAGTAGCTCGTCTTGGTTGTTTATTATGTGGGTAGGGAATTTTAATTGCGCATTGTGTAAATTTAGTGGCTCTAGGGTATGTGGTCTGGTTGATCTTAATGATCAACCCCTGGTGCATTTTAAGCATTCTTCGCAGGGTGACGCACTGAATAACATTATCGTGATAAATGATCTTTGTATTTTGGATATGTCATCCTTTTCTAAATTGTCACCAATACCAACTTTTCAAGGGACTGGGGGTCAAATGAGTGTCATTGATTTTGCACTTGTCTCTAACAGGTTTACTCATTTTGTTGATAATTTCCAGATTGAAGTGAACCCTGCAAGTGACCATAACCCATTAGTCCTGAATATGTGCCCTATGGTTGAGAGGAATGAGACCCGTGAACAGACAATGAAATATAGTCAGAACCAAGGGTTAACTCTGAAGTGGGATATGGCTGATCCAAGAAAGTTGGAGGAAGAGATTTTTAAATTTAATAAGTCAAAAATAGATATTTGTCTTACGCCCACCTCTGAGCCTGAAATAATAATTGAGAATTTTGAGGCTCTCTGTGGAAATGTGGCAACACACCTTCTTAAAACAGTCGGTAAGAAAAAGCCCAGAGAATATAAATGGTTTGATGCTGAATGCTCTGCAGCACAAACGTTTTTGACGAAGGCTTTGCACCAAGTACCACGCAATAAGGAGCTGGTTAAAAGTGCAAGGAAATCATATAAGGACACTATTTACAAGAGGAAATTAGAATTAAGGAAATTGGTATGGGATGACCTGGAAAAAGCCTCAGATTTGGGAGATAGCAGGTTATCCAGGGAGGTTATAAATCGTCCCTTCCTCAATAGTGAGGAAAAAGGTAACATGGTTACCCATATAATGGGGGAGACCTGGGTAGCCCATTATGGGAAATGTTTTAATCCAAAAGAGATTTGTTTAACAACTAATAGTGAGGGGTATAGTGTTTCTAATTCTGATTCAGCTTTAACATTTAGTCTCTCACTTTCGCTTTTTGAAGTTGAGGAGGCCTTACGGAAAGGTATTTCGTTGAAGGCCCCTGGTCCAGATGCAGTACCATTAGACTTTTTAAAATATAATGTTGAGGTGTGGGCTCCATTATTACTTAATGTTTTTAGGGCAATTGTGATAGGGCGCATTCCCATATCTTGGAAAGAGGCGTTAGTTGTACCGATGTTCAAAAAAGGTGATAAAAGTGACCTGTGCTGTTACAGGCCAATCTCACTAATAGACGCATCCTGTAAGTAGATGGGAAGGGTGATATTGGCACGCTTGGAAGCATGGGCTGAATCAGCTGGCATCACTGTGGATTCACAGTACAGGTTCAGGAGAGGTAAGGGGACCACAAAGCAGTGTCTAAATTTGGCTCTAATTATGGGTAAGTACATGAAGGCCAGGGGTGCTTCTATCCACCTGGCCTTCATGGACTTATCAAGTGCCTTTGACACTGTATGTAGGGACAAGTTATGGCGGATGATGGAGACCATGGGGTTTGAGGAACCTTTGGTTACCTTGCTCCGCAGACTGCATGCTGCTACTACTGTGGTGATTAGATATGACCCGGGGGAGAGAAGACAAAGCCTATTCCATCAACTGAAGTGGTACGTCAGGGCTGCATTTTGGCTCCTTTTCTGTTACTAGTTTACACGAATGGTTTGAAAATTATTTGTTGGAAAAATGCTTAGATTTCCCTAAAGTAAATGGTAAACATATACCTTTGTTATCTTATGGTGATGACACTGTGTTAATGACCCTGATTCCTAATAGTATGCGATCTTGCTTGAACGCATTTAAAGATTTTATGCAGGATTTGGATCTCAGGGTTAATTTCACAGTCTTTCGCTATGGTCTGTGGTCCGAAAGGGACAAAAACCCGTAGATATATGGTTGAAAATCTGACCATTGAAAAGGTTGATAATTTTAATTACTTGGGGAATCTATTTAATAAAACTCTGAGTTGGGACCCACTAATATCGGCCCGTGTACATAAGACAACACGATCTATAGAGGCCCTCTTTCGCTTTTGAAATAAATTAGGTCAAAAAACGATTCCTGAACTGAAGACCCTATATAAAGCCAAATGTTTGCCTGTCGTTACCCACGGAGCGGGGATGTGGGGGACACATAACTGTAAAAAGATTCAAGTTATGGAAAATAAATTCTTAAAGCTTCTCTTATCAGTTCCAACTGGTTCTTCAAATATCTTTTGTCAAACCGAGATGGGTAAAGATTTTGTGAGTGACATTATCCATGTCTCTCCTCTACTTCTATGGGGGAAAATCTGGCAGTCTGAAGATTTACAGCTTTCTAAAGAAATTCTGCAAGATTGCATTAAACTTGATTATGCTATGCAGATCCCATGGTTGTTATATGTGAGGGATACCTTCCACAAAATCGGTTTGGGACATATTTATGAAAACCCAAAATCTATTCAGAAGGATACAAAGATGATAATTAAAGATGTTTATCGCACCACCTTGGGTATGTTAAAAAATAATGATCAAGCATCTTATTATAGGGGTAAATTGCAGAATCAGTTTTATTTATCGTTTACTATGCACATACAATGGCGGTTTTATTTTTTTACAAGATTTTGTTTAAATACATTGCATTTTTATTTGCTTTTCCGAAACAAGTGGTATTCAAGTATTCAAGTTTATTTTATTTGGTTTGGTACTCCACTGAGGACCACAAAAGATATGTATAAAATTCAATTCTTACAGTTTTTAAAAGTTCTCATGTTAATACAAAGATAAAAAAGGTTTTAAAAATGTATAAAATTTATAACAAACTAGTTCATTAGGGGTAGTTTTGCAAACAGTAATCAGTTCCTTGACAGTGGAAATACTGCATCTGAGATATTTAGGAGATAGATGTTTTGCTCTCGCCGCTACTACTTTTGGGTTGGGACATACGAACAGTAGATGCTCTAGGTCCTGCTCTCCGCCATTACATAGGCTACATATTGGTGACTCACTTAGATGCCATTTTGATGTTAAAGATTGGGTGGGTAGAATACCCAACCGGAGCAGGATTATTAATCTCCTAGTGCCGTGGGTAAGATTGAAATCTATGTAGTTCTGGATTTTCTTAAATGTTATTGATTCAGCAAAGGTTTTATAAGAGATTAATTTGGCGCAATGCGACGAGTCAAGTTCACAGCTTAGTCTTGGGGTATAGCATTTTAAGAAGAGTTTCAATTGAGGCGGTGTCCAGGTCAGCAATAGATCACTACTAATGTTCGGCAGTTTGAGGGCGAAAGACCTATTTTTGTAAAATACGTGCTTCGTAGAATCGTTATCGAAAGTCTCTGTTTTAAGCAGGGATCGGAGTGTGCCTTCCTTTGCATGGAGCAGGTTGTATGCCCACCTGATGATGTTTGCGATGCCTCGAGAGTAAGAGCTCGTAAGCGAAAGTTCATGTCAAAGTGCTTGTACCGGTATACATTGCGCTACTTTTAGCATTTTCCTCAATCTGTTTCCTTCTTTTAGATCCAGAAATGTCCACTGTTTTATAGGTATGTATTCCAGGGCGTAAGATAAAACTGCAGGGATCTTCACACTGTATACTTTAAGTAGGGAGGAGAAATGTCTATTTCCCGAGGCAGCATATAACCTTAGCAGAGCTCCTGCATGCACCTCAGACTTTCTTGACAAGTTTAAGAATTGTGGGTTATTTTTTAATGACTTAGTAAAGATCCTTCCCAGATAGGTATACTCCTCAACTTCTTCAATTTTTTCATCCCCGAGTCTCCAACAATATTTACTGCTTTTTTTCTTGCCTGAAAAAGAAACTATTTTTGTTTTGGCTAAATTAGGTAAAAGAAAGTTTTCCTTAGTGTACTTAAACAGGGCATCCAGATTATTTTGTAGCCCAAAGGGGGTTAGGTCCATCACTATAATATCGTCCGCATAAAGTAAGGTGTGAACTTTTTGGGCGGCGACCTTTGGTGGAAAGTTTAGTTCTTGCTGTAGATGCTGAGGCAAGTCATAGAGATATAAGGAAAACAACAACGGGGCAAGGAGGCACCCTTGCTTGAGTCCGTTGGGAGTTGGAATCGGGTTAGTCAGGCCCTTTTCTCTCCCCATTTGTACTTGGCGCCAGGTGTCTGTATGCAGTGCAATTATAATTCGTAATAACTGCTCAGGGATTCCTAATTTCTTTAGTTTCTTCCATAGGGTCTCTCTATCCACTCGGTCGAATGCAGTGGTAAAGTCAATGAATGCTGCATACACAGGCTGGGATTTAATCACCACATATTTATCAAGGATAGTTTGTAACATCGCAATATTGTCTATGACTGAGTGTTTTGGCCTAAAGCCAGCTTGATAGAGCGGAATCAGTCCCTGCGTAAAAGCCCATTTTTTTAGTTGATCAAGTACCTCTGCAGTAAAAATCTTTCCCGTAGCATCCAATAGTGCTATCTGACGATAGTTGCCAGGCTGTTGTCGATAGTTGCCAGGCTGTTGTTACAAGTGGGTTAGTGTGAGAGGCTAATCCCTTGCCCATGTGATAACAAAGCTTTACAATGTACTTTGCATCTTGTTCTTTTTTGTACATTGTATAAAGAACCAAGAAATTGGTTCATTAAACCTGTCTTAATGGACATTCGACCATGCAATTATAAAGAAGGATATGAGTACCTGATGTCACTGTCTAGTGCAGCTATATGTAGTGCTATGCTCTGTTTTATTAGGTTGGCACTTACTATTAGAAAACGATATTGAACAGTATCAGTGGGAAACTATGTGATTACTTGATGGTAATATAGTAGGACTCAGGTGGTCGGTAACCTCACAGGGTAGAACCTTGTTATTGAAGTGCTTGAAGAACTTATAGCACAATCACTTTATTACCCTATATAGGTCTCTTTTTCCTTCTCTGATAGACTGTAATAAATTCTCTTAGATTAAATGTCAAGAAAATGTGGATGATAAATTAATTGTATGTAGATAACTATGTGTAACTGTATAAAACTGTATACTTTTATGATTTTGTTGATGAATCGAAATAAAGTTTTATGATGAATTGGTAGATATGTTTAAGGGTTGACAAAAGCATACTCAAATTCTGAGCGAACAATTGTGGCTTACATTAATCAGACAAAACGAGCAAAGCCCGGGGAGAGGCTGACGAGGAAGAAGCATTCCGGTGCAGATAGAAGAGGGTGGGGTCTCACGCTCAGACGTGGCTAAAACACAGGCACTTACATTCTGGCTATTTAAAAAGGCTAGAAAAGATTTTTATTATGGTTAGGTTCCAAAAAGCTTCGAGTGGCCTAGGCCTCGCATGGCCACAGTTCGGGTCTGTCTCTTGGAGTACACTGGTTGGAAGCTGATGAAAAGCTCCAGCGTGGGCACGGAAGATGTTGGTGGGAAGTACGAGGGTTCACATGCATGTGAAATGCTTAGAAGCTGCAGGAGTGCACTTTGGGTGAGCGGTCCAAGAGAGCACGTGAGAGCCCAATGAGAGCTGGCGAGAAGCTGATCAGAAGTGCACTGTAAAGAGCTGAGGAACACTGTGAGCAAACGGCCTCTAGGTATGAACTGGAGTGAAAACGGCTGCTTCCCTGGACTTCCCAACCTCTCCAGTTTCAGATGCCCTGGTGAAATAAAACTCAGGCACCAGTTTCTCTCCCTGCTCCTCCCCTTCCGCTTCCGGCCATGCCTGACCTTGACATCACAAGTCGGTCAGGCACGGTGATACAACATCTCCCTCCTTTTTATTTTAAGTGTCCCCGGTTTACTTACTTAGAAATCTTCGATGAGCCTGGTGGGTATCCGTATAATTCTCAGTGGTTGGCGAGAGAGGTGCCCCCGTCTCATCTCATTTATAATCACCCTGCATCAGGGTTCTTTTTGATCGTCCATCTCTTTGCTTGATTCGTCCGTGTCCCAATCAGGTTCTTCTACTCCAGTGTACACTGCTGGATTGCATTTGTTGAAGTGTGACACGTTTCTTGTTGTCCTCTAAGTTCCAGAAGCAGCTACGATCATAGTTCCTTTCCGCCTCATTACTTGTAACGGGTGGGCACAGTATCGACTGTTGGCCTTGGTTTTTCGCTCCTGCCTTACTAGCACCCAGTCTCATTCTCGGATGTCAGGTGTCTTGGCATGTCGACAGTTATCAGCATACTCTTTCATCTTTGATTTCTTGGTCCTGTCAAGATTCACTACGGCCTCATGGTCTGAGGTCCGGGATCTGAACTTCATGGCAACATCTCCAGTCGGTATCCTGGTGCGCAGGGTTCTTCCGAGCATCAGCGTGGCGAGGCTGTGTGGTGTGGTCCTGTATGGTCGTAGTACTTCCTTGAGCGCTGGTTGGATGTCTCGTTGAGTCAGTTCAGCTTGTTGCATCGTTTTCTTTATGGTGGCCATGACTTGTTCAACCATCCCATTATCCTGGGGCCACAAGGGAGTGATCTTTGTATGTTTAAAGATCAGGTGACTTTCAAACTCTGCAAATAATGCCAGTTGAATAGTGGCCCGTTGTCTGTCTTCCCACACTGCAAACACTGCAAACTCTTCGTCAATGAATGGGTATAAAGGCTGTTGCTCTTGTGGATGAGATTTGTTGCGCAATGAGGAATCGGGAATATTCATCCATGATGATGATTATGTATTTCCCAGAGTTCAGCAGACCGAAGAAGTCAACAGCTACTTGCTGCCACATGCTGTCTGGGAGGTCAGACATTTGCAGTGGGGAGTGTGGTTCGTCCCCCCTTACTAGTTGACATTGCGTGCAGTCTTGGAGTGTGGCTTCAACCATCTGGTTGAGGGACGGGAACCAGACTTGCTCTCGCAACGCTTTCTTCGTGGCTGCTACACCTCTGTGACCTTTGTGTGCCAGATTGACAGTTCCTTGTCTCAATTGTTGAAGAATGACAATTCTCTTGTCTCTTAGAAGTAATCCATTGGTGCTGATCATGAGATCATCCTTGACGTGTCTGAATGATATGAGTTCTTGGGCCCGATGTAGGTAAAACGCATTTTCCGATTTTAAAATACCGAATTGCACCGAATCGGTATTTTGAAATCGGAAAATGAGATGTAGATAAAAAAAATCGGAAAAATACTGATTCGGTACTAATCGGTATTGTGATTCGATACGTACCGAATCGGCATTCACCGAATTGGAATTCACCGAATCGGCTACAACCGAATCGGCAAATACCGAATCGGTAATCGCAATACACCCCCATGGCCAAAAGGCCCATAGGAACGCATTGCAAATAGCGATTCGGTATTTACTGAATCAGTAAAATCCGATTCGGTAAAATCCGATTCGGTAAATACCGAATCGGTGAATGCCGATTCGGCAAGCAAGTCAAACTGAAACCAAAGACAACAGCCAATGAGGTGGAACCACCCTCCCCCACCCTAGCAGGGAGTGGCTACCCAGGCAGGTGCAACTCATTAGAACTTTCTGGAGAGGCAGCCTGAGCTGAGCATTCACAGTGAGCAGAAGTGGAAGCAGGATCCAGAGCACTGTGAAACATGGCTAGCAGCACTGAGAGCCAGAAGGCTGTACCCAAGAGGAAACCAAAATTCAGCACCATGGAGCTGCAAGTGTTGGTGGAGGAGGTGGTGAGGGTACACAGGCAGCTGTTTGGGAGGCTGTCCCTCACTGTACCTGAGAGCACTAAGAGGAGGCTGTGGAGCGAAACAGGGGAGAAAGTCAACGCTGTTGGTGTCACACCCAGGAGCCTTGACGACCTCAAGAAGAGGTTCTACGATATCCGCAGCCTCACAAAGAGGAAACTGGCAGAGCTGCAGAGGCAAGCAGGACTTACTGGTGGAGGCAGGAACCCGGCGCCACCCCTCACTGAGCTTGAGGAACTAGTGGCGACTACCATCGAGAGGGAGAGTGTGGTTGGAGTTGGGGACCTGGATAGCTCAACCAGAGCTACAGCTAAAGGTAAGAAGCATGCGCATCATGACACACCCTACCAGACACCTCCCCTTTAGACCCAATGCACAGCCAAACCCCAGCCCAGTACTGCCACCAACAGACATGAGAAATGCATCATGGTAAATGTAGTCAGCAGAACTACGCAAAAATGCCAGTGCAGAAGCATAATCAAAAGAACTGTGAAACTGAATCAAAGTATTTGAAATGATATGTGGAATGCTTTAATTGTAGTGACTGTAAGACATCAGCACTCAATTCACAAATGCTTCTTTATACCTAGGGGCACCATCAGGCGGAGGAGCAGGAGCTACTCAAGCACCAGCACCAGCACCATCTGCCAGTGCGGTGGCAGGGCCAAGCACCAGTCAACCAGCACAGGAGGAGGAGGAGGATGAGAACACCAGTGCCCTGGGAAATGAGGAAGACCTTGGACATTCCCTCACAATTCTACACTCCCCCCAACTATCTGGCACGCCCCCATTGCAGTTCTCCCCAGAGAACTCACCACCACAGAGCCACCCTGCACCTGCCACATCTCCTGCCAGGAGTATTATTGTAGCTCCATCGAACCCCATAGAGGGAGCAGCGGGTCAGGCCCCAGCTAGCAACCCAGTTACACCTGTGGCACCCCAGCCCACACAGCAGGGCAGCAGCAATCCCCGGAGGCGAAGAACATCCAGCAGTGCACTTCCAGCACGGGAGGGCAGCGTGTTTCAAGGGCTGGAGGGCAGTATGGTAAAGATCCAACGGATGCAGGCTAAATCCATCTTGGCCTGCCAGCGCCAGTTGCGGGTGCATAACCTGCAGATGGGAGAGATGGCGCAGGGGTTTAAGACATTTGTAGAAAGCAATAAGGACATTGCTAGAGGTCTTGGCCGAATGACCACTGCCATCACGCAGCTCTGTTCAAAACTGGATGAGCACGAGCTCTCTCGCCGCAGGGATGCCCGCGTGCATAATAGGGCAATCAACCGTCTTGCTGCTGCTACCGCCCAGCTATGCCAACGTGTGGCAAATATGGAGGCCAGCCTGACCCAGAACACGGCAGAGGTCACAAGGGGCATGGCCAGCATTACGACCGCCATGAAGGCACTTATCATTTCGAACACTGTTGTCAATCCAGCCCTGGACCTGGGCGAGGCTGGGGACAGCAGCAGCCGCAGCAGCCCGGCCAGCGCAGTGTCCGAGCCGCGCCGGAGCAGCAGGCGCTCTGCTGAGGCTGCTGGACATACAGAAGGGGGAGAGGCACATCCCAGTGGGGCTGCTAAGCGCAGCTAAAAATAAGACTGCCAGGGCGGGTGAGGCAACCCGGACAATTGTCAGTCAGTCAAAATACTCTTTATTCGATTTTTGTTAAAATCATAAAAGGCACAATACAAATACAAGTACAATTATTTTAAAAACATCACTTGATCTCGTTACAAAAGTTTTCTACTTAATGACTTCATTTCATCAGATTGTTACACAAAAGTACCAAAATTTACAAATCTATTTACAAATATTAAAAAGTTTCCTTTAAAAACAAATTTGTGTTAAAACAGGTCTATCTGGGGTAATCTTTTCTTCCTAGATCTAAATGCAGCGGTTAGATAGCAAGCAACACTAAACATGGTGTGAGTATCTGCTAACATTTGGAGGGCGATTAAGGCTGGCCTTATTTGAGTAAAACCCGCCACTTTCAGAACAGGGAATAGGTATTTTTTCCTTTCACTGCTATAAAAGCCACAAAAAAATATAAAGTGGAGGGTGTCTTGGACTGAAAATTGATCACATCCGCATGGCGGACCATCTTCAGGTTTTGACCACACCGGGAAATTTCCTAGGGAGTAATGGATTAAGTTCATCCTGAATTTAGTAAGTAGGAGTCTATGAAGAGGATTAGTCACAACTTTTAAATATGGTTCCAAGGTGGGCAAAGTCGTTAAAACAATATGTGCCCTCACCATGGGTTTCCTCAATTCCAACTCTTCTCTATCCATACGAGCCCTCTCCAGAAACATCTGCTTAATCCATCTGACATCCTCCCTACTGATGTTGGTTGGGTCGTTAAAAAGTTCCGGTCTCCCCAGCGTGAGTAATGTAGATTTAATATATTTTAGCCAGGGAATTCTCATGGCGTTATCCCTTGCAGTGACGTCCTTAAGGATAGCATGGTTTAGCGTTAGCTCGGGGTTCAGCCATGTTTTGGCCCAGAATAGGAGGGGGGCTAATTTTAATTTATCAGAGATATAGGGTAAACCTATTTCCTCATGGATAGAGAAGGTGGGTGTGGAATCAGGGACAGATAAAATGTTCCTAATGATACCATTTTCTACCCTCTGTATTTTTGCCATATCTGCGTAACCCCAAATCGCAGACCCATACATGGCGATTGGAACGCACTTACTGTTGTATATTTTAATCACCGCCTCCATTGGTTTGGCTCCCAGTCTTTTTGTAAAGGCCAGCAGGGCAGATGAAGATCGTGCTAGGCTAAGGCTCTTTGCTTTAATCTGATGGACCCAGGACCCTCTTTGATCAAAAAGAACTCCCAAGTAAGGAAAAACTGGTACCCTGGAAAGAATCTCCCCTTTACAAATAAAAGATTTATTCTGCAACATGTTTACTCTACGACCGATAATCATAGTGTGGGACTTGGAAACATTAATTTTCAAGTCTAGATTCTCCATAAAGGAGCCAAAGCGGTCCAGAAGAATCTGTAGGCTAATCCCTGTTCGTGCTATTAGGACGGCATCGTCCGCGTATAGAAGGGCTGGAATCTGGGATCCTCCTACACGGGGAACATAAGCCAGTCCTGTTTCTAGGTATTTCCCCAGACCGTTTATATAAATAGTAAAAAGAAGGGGGGCCAGGATACAACCCTGGCGCACCCCCTTTTCAGATTTAAAACTTTCCGTGCACCTTCCATCCCTGGTAACTCTTATTTTTGCGTTGAGATCTTGGTGTAACCTTGCCATGAATGCCACCAAGGGTTCCTCTATGCCTATCTCTAGTAGAATAGTCCATAACTTACTCCTGTTCACCAGGTCGAAGGCCGAGGAGAGGTCCATAAAGGCCAAATAAACTGACCCCTCCCCGGCCACCATGTACCTGGAGACTAGAAGGTGGAGGTTGGAGCATTGTTCTAACGTCCCCCTATTCTCACGAAAGCCGTATTGCATGTTCGAGAGTCCCCCATTCAGATCTAAATTTACCCTTAGTTGAGCCAAAAGGACTCTACCTAGGATTTTAAAAGTGGAGTCGATAAGGGAGATTGGGCGATAACACCCGGGGTCCTCCCGATTTCCCTTCTTGAAAATGGGAACTATTATAGATGTTGCCCAAGTTTGAGGTAGGGATCCTTCGGTTGCTGCTCTAAACACTCTGGTCAGTACTTTGCTCCAGAGTACTGGGCAATATTTAAAAAAGTCTGCCGGGACATCATCCGGGCCTGGTGCCTTGTTTTTTGTGGTATCCATAATGGCTTTAAGGACCTCCTCTTCCATAAACACCACTGTGGCTGCACAGTGGACCACCTCAGTAGTACTTGGGCAGTTTGATGGTTCACCCCCATAAATATTGCTAAAATGCTGTACCCATCTCTCGTCGGGAATTACACAATCTGTATTCAGATTGTTCTCCCCTGTAAAAAAGGAGTGGTTAATGATTTCCCAGAACTGTTTACTATTTTTTAGGACATCTACATTAAGTAGATCATTCCATGCATTGTTTTTAATTTCATTTTTCCTTGCCCTCACATTGGCTTTATAGGCCCGTCTCAGGTGAGAAATTAATTCTTTATCCCTATCCTTGGCCTTAAGGGCCAGTTTCAATTCTTTATGTGCCCTTGAGCATTTGCTATCAAACCATTTGTGGGGCTTCGTGGGGTACTTGGATTTGGGTTTTGTGAGATCCCTGGCAGTTTGTGCACAAATACAATTAAAAGCAGTGACAACCTGAAGATTCGAAGCAGTTTGATCTAGACAAGTTTCTATCGGTCCCTCAATTTTAGGAAGTAAGGTTTCCATAAACCTTTCCTCCATGGCCATACCCCATCTGAGCCGTCTGCTTTGATCACTGGGCACCGCCAAGGCGCAAACCCGGGGTTGATCCACCTGTCTGCGCCATAAGTCACTCCAGTGTATTTCAGTTGACAGAGGGTTATGATCGCTATGGGGTGAGACAGTAACTTTATAGTCTCTTGTCTTTGAAATTAAGCCTACGGACATAAATATGTAATCAATTATCGACCCCTTAGTTGTACCTTTAAAAGTGGGGACCTTCTCATTAGTAGCAGTTTTGTATAATTCATATATATTAAAATTGGCACACAATAGGTCAAGTGACTCCCCCATTTTGGTGTGTTCAAAGTGAGGAATGCAGACTCCGGCAGGGGGATCTGCATCTAATGGTTGACAGGGCAATTGACATTTGTGGCTATTAAAATCACCCATTAAAAAAATTTCGAAAGGAGTATGTGAATTTTGACTGTATTTGTTTAACAAGTTCACCAAACAATGCAAGTGTTCAAATTCATTTGGTCCACCCCAGGCGTTGTAAAAATTAATTACTAGTATAACACAGCTCGGGGAGACTGTCCATTCTATTGCTAGGATGTTTGGGGAACCTGAATTCAATAGATTAAAAGTTCCTGCTAAATCTAAAGAAAACAATGTAATAAGCCCCCCTTTTGCTCTCCCCGCGTTACTAGAACTGGCAGGTATTATGAAACTTAGGAAGCCATCTAGGGAAAAGGAAAGTGAGGTGTCCCACGTTTCTTGCAGAGCTATAACCTTATACTTAGAAATGTGATGTATCCAAGTAGGGTCCGATCTTTTAGCTCTTATTCCTGCAACATTCCAGGTCATGAATGTGCATGGTAGGGAAGTTACCCTCTCAGGCTTTGCTATTATAGGTGATGTTAAGGATGTAGGTAGTCAATCATTAGTATTCAAATCACTTAAGGGATTAAAACGATTGACCAGGTCCATAATAGGGCCTGTGTTATGGTACGTTGATGAATTTCGACTCGCTTTCCTAGTTACAGTTTGCCACCCATTCGCTGATGGGACCATATTTGGGGGGGGCCATCCTGTGTGAGTTGAAGTGGGGCTGTGGGGGATAAAAGAAACCTAATGGAACCGCCCTGAGACTGTCGTTTTCCTTAATATCTGAACCATCCCAGAACAGGGTAATCGGGCAATGGTCATTATTAAAGTTTATCACCACACAGTCACCCTTCACATTTTTAGCCCGTTTTCCCACCCATCCTACCCTTCTTGCAGCTATGATGCTAGAGGATGTGTTTGAATCTCCGCTACTTAGATCATTACACCACTTTTTTGCTTTTGCTATAAGTGCGGGAGTTGACTCCTCCTCGCCTTGCCTTAACGGGGGCACCCCTAGAAAAACAGCTACGTAGGGTACTACCGCAGGGGGCAGATTTAGATGAATCTTGCTTCCCAAGTAACTAGTTTCCCCTGATGTTGAGGGGGCCTCCTGTCGGGTGATAGGTATGGGTGGTTGGGGGGCCTGTAGGCCTACTGTATCTGATTCCATGGGCTCGGGAGTGGCCTCAAGAAGTGGTAAAGGTAACCGCTGTGCGCTGTGACAATCTACGACCTTTTTATCGCCAAAAGACAAGCTATCAAGTTTTTTTGCTATATCATCTATCAAGACACATTTTTTTAGCAAGCCTTCGAGACATGTGTTCATAGTATCTACTATGTTCTTTGCAATTCCCACTAAAAGGGGCTCAATCCGTTCCTCAAAAAGAGCCTCAATAAGGTCCTTCAGGGACTCCTCCATCCCATGGCTGACTCGAGGAGGGGCCTCCCTCTTCTTACGTTTTTTCGAGGACGATTTTGAATTTCCCAGTGGGTCCAAAATCACAGTTGGAAGCAAAGTTTGGGATGCACAAGCTTGTGGTAAAGTGGAAACAGTAGCAGTAGTGGGTTTCGTTATGATGACATCAGGCTCTAAAGGAATGGCTTGTGCTTCGGGTAATATAGATGAGGAAGGGGACTTAGCTAATATACCCAGTTCTTGCTGTGCTGTGGCGATTTCTTTAGTTAAAGCCCCCACCGCAGAAGTAAGGTAGGACAAGATGGAGTCAGATTGTTTTGCCACTTTAGCCTTTTTCCCGCCATCATCTGCGGTAGCTCCGCTTTTCCGCTTACCCATATTAGCAGGAGATGTACGGTGGGTGGCCTAGCCCTGCCTGGTCTTGCCATGGACTGCCGTAGACTGTCCCGCCCTTGTCCCGGGCTTCTCCCGGGCTGCTCCGGCGCGCTCCCGCGTCGCGGGGGGAAGTCCTGGGCTTTATGCGCTGCCTGGCGCCAAAACGTGGTCCGCTCCTTCCTCCCGCTGGGCACTCTGGGGGATGTAGTTTTTTCCCCGCTGGACGGTGGCGGCGCTCGTTGGCAGAGAGCGCCGCGGCTCCTTCCTGGCTCCTGGCTGCAAGCGGTCCCTTCCGCCAGCAACGCTGCACCCCGGTGAGTGCGCAGTGTCCCCCGCTCTGCCGGGTGAAGTCCTGGGCTTTATGCGCCGCCTGGCGCCAAAACGTGGTCCGCTCCTTCCTCCCGCTGGGCACTCTGGGGGATGTAGTTTTTTCCCCGCTGGATGGCGGCGGCGCTCGTTGGCAGAGAGCGCCGCGGCTCCTTCCTGGCTCCTGGCTGCAAGCGGTCCCTTCCGCCAGCAACGCTGCACCCCGGTGAGTGCGCAGTGTCCCCCGCTCTGCCGGGTGAAGTCCTGGGCTTTATGCGCCGCCTGGCGCCAAAACGTGGTCCGCTCCTTCCTCCCGCTGGGCACTCTGGGGGATGTAGTTTTTTCCCCGCTGGACGGCGGCGGCGCTCGTTGGCAGAGAGCGCCGCGGCTCCTTCCTGGCTCCTGGCTGCAAGCGGTCCCTTCCGCCAGCAACGCTGCACCCCGGTGAGTGCGCAGTGTCCCCCGCTCTGCCGGGTGAAGTCCTGGGCTTTATGCGCCGCCTGGCGCCAAAACGTGGTCCGCTCCTTCCTCCCGCTGGGCACTCTGGGGGATGTAGTTTTTTCCCCGCTGGACGGCGGCGGCGCTCGTTGGCAGAGAGCGCCGCGGCTCCTTCCTGGCTCCTGGCTGCAAGCGGTCCCTTCCGCCAGCAACGCTGCACCCCGGTGAGTGCGCAGTGTCCCCCGCTCTGCTGGGTGAAGTCCTGGGCTTTATGCGCCGCCTGGCGCCAAAACGTGGTCCGCTCCTTCCTCCCGCTGGGCACTCTGGGGGATGTCGTTTTTTCCCCGCTGGACGGCGGCGGCGCTCGTTGGCAGAGAGCGCCGCGGCTCCTTCCTGGCTCCTGGCTGCAAGCGGTCCCTTCCGCCAGCAACGCTGCACCCCGGTGAGTGCGCAGTTTAACCACTTTTTGTTTACATTTTCTTTTGTTGCACATCAGTGCAGTAACGTTGTTGCAACATTATTAAATATTTAATTTCCTAACATCCATTGACCTGTCTGTGCATCTGTACTCACTCAGAAATAGTTTTCTGTAATCTCCTCACGTCTGTATCTGCCATCACTTGGCGTAGACACCCCAGCAGGTAGTGTTTGTGGCACAGCAACGTCGTCGTCATGGTCCTCGTAGTCTGACAACTCCACCTCAGTGCCCTTCTTCACCGCAAGGTTGTGCAACATTGCTCAGACAGCTATGATCTTGCAGCAGGTGATGGGGGTATACTGCCTTGCACCTCCACTCTTGTGCAAGCATCTGAATCTGCTTTTCCAGATGCCAAAGGTCCATTCAACAACATTCCTTGTGCTTTTGTGGGCCCGGTTATACCTCCTTTGGCTGGGTGTAGAGGGGTTGAGGTAGGGGGTGAGTATGAATGAGCGGAGGGCATATGCACTGTCGCCTAGAAGGAAAAGGGGTAACATTACTCACATGCATACATGTATTTCACTTAGCTACTTTGTGTTATGGGGGTCTGATGATGTGTCTCACCTAGGAGGTATCCTTCACCAAATTCGCCAGCCGTCAGCCGTGCATAGATGCCGCTCTGTTGAAAAATGTAGGAGTCGTGGGTACTCCCTGGGAATTTTGCGACCAGGTCTGTGATGGTGCACTTCGCATTGCAGATCACCTGAACATTGATGGTGTGCGTAGACTTCCTATTGCGGTATATGTATTCTATGTCAGCAGGGGGGCAAATCGGAATGTGCGTGCCATCTATACAGCCGATGATTTGGGGAAATTGTGCCATCTGGTAAAAGTCAGCTTTTGTTTGTACCAGTTCCGCGTGGGTTGCAGGGAAAGAGATGTATTGGTCCATCCTCTGTATCATGGCGTCAAGGAATTTGTGGAAAAACCTTGACAGGCTGCTCTGGGTCACCCCTTCTACTGCAGCTACTCCACTTTGATAGCTGCCAGACGCAAGCAGGTGTAGGCTGCATAGCACCTGCACGTGCGCTGGGATGGCGTGTGCCCTTGGGGTGGGTTGGTCCAACAGTGGTTTGAGGTCCCTGATGAGCTCCAGAATGGTGTCTGAGTCCAGCCTGTACCTCTGTAGGATCTCTGCCTCTGTGAGCATGAACAGGGTGATCCTTTGTCTGTAAACCTGTTCCTCTCTTTGCCATTCCCTCTCTCCTTCCTGCTGTAGCCGTAGCCGCCTTGCAATGACATAAAAAGCAGCCATCCTGCAAGTTGCAATGCATTTTGGGTCTATTTTTATAGGTTGAAGTTGGTTACCACCTGATTGTAATCCATGGTAAATACCGATTTTGAAATACCGATTTTGAGCCAAAATCGGTATTTCTATGCTTCCCTACATCTCTCTATCTGTCCGATTCGGAGATTTACAGATTCGGTAACTCTACCGATTCGCTGTCTCTACCGATTCGATACATGGACCGAATCGGTATTTTTTCCGAATCGGTGTCACTACCAATTCGGTACATGTACCGAATCAGTATTTTTATTGAATCGGTATGTTACCGATTTGTTATCTTATCGAATCGGGGTATTTCCGATTCGGATTATTTCCGAATCGGTAGCCATTCTGATTCAGT
Source organism: Lissotriton vulgaris (assembly GCF_964263255.1). Lineage (NCBI taxonomy): Eukaryota > Metazoa > Chordata > Amphibia > Caudata > Salamandridae > Lissotriton > Lissotriton vulgaris. The sequence goes on from NC_141687.1 coordinate 1,127,468,108, forward strand.
ATATATACCGATTTGGACGATTTTCATTGCCCTACATCTCGATGGCTGGATACCGATCGGTAAGGGCCGAAAATCGGTATTTTCGGCCATTACCGATCGGTAACGGCCTACCTACATCGGGCCCCTTGTGTGTTGATGGCTTCATTGTTCTGCGGGTCCTCCAGATGTCTCCAAGAGTCTGTGTGGATTTGCTGCATGATGTTTTGGAGCGTGGCATCTTTGGCAGTGCCTTCTATAATGACATCCAGTGGGACGGCAGGTGGTCGTGCCTGATCAACAACAAAATGGAGATATTCTTCTGCTAGCGAGCCGCTTGTCCGCATCAAGGCTTGGGGATGTGCGATATATGAATCCTCTGGGTTTTCCGGCTTCCCAGTTTTGTGAATAATGGTGTATGTGAAGTCTTGAAGGTGAATCCCCTACCGTTCAATCCGTATGGAGGCGTCTTTGCCCGGGGGTTTCCGAAGATAGTTCTTAGAGCCTGGTGAGGTGATCAGTGATGAGCGTGAAGTGCTTCCCATAGTCAAACAGATGGAAATGTTCACACGCCCACACCACTGCCAGGCTTTCCTTTTCAGGCTGTGAGTGCACTTTCTCTGTGTCAGTGAGGCTGCAACTGGCATAAGGCATGATGTAGCGTTGTTCTCCTTCATCATCATTCCAAGCTAGAATGGCGCCAAGTCCAACAGGGCTAGCATTTGGAGGGCGATTAAGGCTGGCCTTATTTGAGTAAAACCCGCCACTTTCAGAACAGGGAATAGGTATTTTTTCCTTTCACTGCTATAAAAGCCACAAAAAAATATAAAGTGGAGGGTGTCTTGGACTGAAAATTGATCACATCCGCATGGCGGACCATCTTCAGGTTTTGACCACACCGGGAAATTTCCTAGGGAGTAATGGATTAAGTTCATCCTGAATTTAGTAAGTAGGAGTCTATGAAGAGGATTAGTCACAACTTTTAAATATGGTTCCAAGGTGGGCGAAGTCGTTAAAACAATATGTGCCCTCACCATGGGTTTCCTCAATTCCAACTCTTCTCTATCCATACGAGCCCTCTCCAGAAACATCTGCTTAATCCATCTGACATCCTCCCTACTGATGTTGGTTGGGTCGTTAAAAAGTTCCGGTCTCCCCAGCGTGAGTAATGTAGATTTAATATATTTTAGCCAGGGAATTCTCATGGCGTTATCCCTTGCAGTGACGTCCTTAAGGATAGCATGGTTTAGCGTTAGCTCGGGGTTCAGCCATGTTTTGGCCCAGAATAGGAGGGGGGCTAATTTTAATTTATCAGAGATATAGGGTAAACCTATTTCCTCATGGATAGAGAAGGTGGGTGTGGAATCAGGGACAGATAAAATGTTCCTAATGATACCATTTTCTACCCTCTGTATTTTTGCCATATCTGCGTAACCCCAAATCGCAGACCCATACATGGCGATTGGAACGCACTTACTGTTGTATATTTTAATCACCGCCTCCATTGGTTTGGCTCCCAGTCTTTTTGTAAAGGCCAGCAGGGCAGATGAAGATCGTGCTAGGCTAAGGCTCTTTGCTTTAATCTGATGGACCCAGGACCCTCTTTGATCAAAAAGAACTCCCAAGTAAGGAAAAACTGGTACCCTGGAAAGAATCTCCCCTTTACAAATAAAAGATTTATTCTGCAACATGTTTACTCTACGACCGATAATCATAGTGTGGGACTTGGAAACATTAATTTTCAAGTCTAGATTCTCCATAAAGGAGCCAAAGCGGTCCAGAAGAATCTGTAGGCTAATCCCTGTTCGTGCTATTAGGACGGCATCGTCCGCGTATAGAAGGGCTGGAATCTGGGATCCTCCTACACGGGGAACATAAGCCAGTCCTGTTTCTAGGTATTTCCCCAGACCGTTTATATAAATAGTAAAAAGAAGGGGGGCCAGGATACAACCCTGGCGCACCCCCTTTTCAGATTTAAAACTTTCCGTGCACCTTCCATCCCTGGTAACTCTTATTTTTGCGTTGAGATCTTGGTGTAACCTTGCCATGAATGCCACCAAGGGTTCCTCTATGCCTATCTCTAGTAGAATAGTCCATAACTTACTCCTGTTCACCAGGTCGAAGGCCGAGGAGAGGTCCATAAAGGCCAAATAAACTGACCCCTCCCCGGCCACCATGTACCTGGAGACTAGAAGGTGGAGGTTGGAGCATTGTTCTAACGTCCCCCTATTCTCACGAAAGCCGTATTGCATGTTCGAGAGTCCCCCATTCAGATCTAAATTTACCCTTAGTTGAGCCAAAAGGACTCTACCTAGGATTTTAAAAGTGGAGTCGATAAGGGAGATTGGGCGATAACACCCGGGGTCCTCCCGATTTCCCTTCTTGAAAATGGGAACTATTATAGATGTTGCCCAAGTTTGAGGTAGGGATCCTTCGGTTGCTGCTCTAAACACTCTGGTCAGTACTTTGCTCCAGAGTACTGGGCAATATTTAAAAAAGTCTGCCGGGACATCATCCGGGCCTGGTGCCTTGTTTTTTGTGGTATCCATAATGGCTTTAAGGACCTCCTCTTCCATAAACACCACTGTGGCTGCACAGTGGACCACCTCAGTAGTACTTGGGCAGTTTGATGGTTCACCCCCATAAATATTGCTAAAATGCTGTACCCATCTCTCGTCGGGAATTACACAATCTGTATTCAGATTGTTCTCCCCTGTAAAAAAGGAGTGGTTAATGATTTCCCAGAACTGTTTACTATTTTTTAGGACATCTACATTAAGTAGATCATTCCATGCATTGTTTTTAATTTCATTTTTCCTTGCCCTCACATTGGCTTTATAGGCCCGTCTCAGGTGAGAAATTAATTCTTTATCCCTATCCTTGGCCTTAAGGGCCAGTTTCAATTCTTTATGTGCCCTTGAGCATTTGCTATCAAACCATTTGTGGGGCTTCGTGGGGTACTTGGATTTGGGTTTTGTGAGATCCCTGGCAGTTTGTGCACAAATACAATTAAAAGCAGTGACAACCTGAAGATTCGAAGCAGTTTGATCTAGACAAGTTTCTATCGGTCCCTCAATTTTAGGAAGTAAGGTTTCCATAAACCTTTCCTCCATGGCCATACCCCATCTGAGCCGTCTGCTTTGATCACTGGGCACCGCCAAGGCGCAAACCCGGGGTTGATCCACCTGTCTGCGCCATAAGTCACTCCAGTGTATTTCAGTTGACAGAGGGTTATGATCGCTATGGGGTGAGACAGTAACTTTATAGTCTCTTGTCTTTGAAATTAAGCCTACGGACATAAATATGTAATCAATTATCGACCCCTTAGTTGTACCTTTAAAAGTGGGGACCTTCTCATTAGTAGCAGTTTTGTATAATTCATATATATTAAAATTGGCACACAATAGGTCAAGTGACTCCCCCATTTTGGTGTGTTCAAAGTGAGGAATGCAGACTCCGGCAGGGGGATCTGCATCTAATGGTTGACAGGGCAATTGACATTTGTGGCTATTAAAATCACCCATTAAAAAAATTTCGAAAGGAGTATGTGAATTTTGACTGTATTTGTTTAACAAGTTCACCAAACAATGCAAGTGTTCAAATTCATTTGGTCCACCCCAGGCGTTGTAAAAATTAATTACTAGTATAACACAGCTCGGGGAGACTGTCCATTCTATTGCTAGGATGTTTGGGGAACCTGAATTCAATAGATTAAAAGTTCCTGCTAAATCTAAAGAAAACAATGTAATAAGCCCCCCTTTTGCTCTCCCCGCGTTACTAGAACTGGCAGGTATTATGAAACTTAGGAAGCCATCTAGGGAAAAGGAAAGTGAGGTGTCCCACGTTTCTTGCAGAGCTATAACCTTATACTTAGAAATGTGATGTATCCAAGTAGGGTCCGATCTTTTAGCTCTTATTCCTGCAACATTCCAGGTCATGAATGTGCATGGTAGGGAAGTTACCCTCTCAGGCTTTGCTATTATAGGTGATGTTAAGGATGTAGGTAGTCAATCATTAGTATTCAAATCACTTAAGGGATTAAAACGATTGACCAGGTCCATAATAGGGCCTGTGTTATGGTACGTTGATGAATTTCGACTCGCTTTCCTAGTTACAGTTTGCCACCCATTCGCTGATGGGACCATATTTGGGGGGGGCCATCCTGTGTGAGTTGAAGTGGGGCTGTGGGGGATAAAAGAAACCTAATGGAACCGCCCTGAGACTGTCGTTTTCCTTAATATCTGAACCATCCCAGAACAGGGTAATCGGGCAATGGTCATTATTAAAGTTTATCACCACACAGTCACCCTTCACATTTTTAGCCCGTTTTCCCACCCATCCTACCCTTCTTGCAGCTATGATGCTAGAGGATGTGTTTGAATCTCCGCTACTTAGATCATTACACCACTTTTTTGCTTTTGCTATAAGTGCGGGAGTTGACTCCTCCTCGCCTTGCCTTAACGGGGGCACCCCTAGAAAAACAGCTACGTAGGGTACTACCGCAGGGGGCAGATTTAGATGAATCTTGCTTCCCAAGTAACTAGTTTCCCCTGATGTTGAGGGGCCTCCTGTCGGGTGATAGGTATGGGTGGTTGGGGGGCCTGTAGGCCTACTGTATCTGATTCCATGGGCTCGGGAGTGGCCTCAAGAAGTGGTAAAGGTAACCGCTGTGCGCTGTGACAATCTACGACCTTTTTATCGCCAAAAGACAAGCTATCAAGTTTTTTTGCTATATCATCTATCAAGACACATTTTTTTAGCAAGCCTTCGAGACATGTGTTCATAGTATCTACTATGTTCTTTGCAATTCCCACTAAAAGGGGCTCAATCCGTTCCTCAAAAAGAGCCTCAATAAGGTCCTTCAGGGACTCCTCCATCCCATGGCTGACTCGAGGAGGGGCCTCCCTCTTCTTACGTTTTTTCGAGGACGATTTTGAATTTCCCAGTGGGTCCAAAATCACAGTTGGAAGCAAAGTTTGGGATGCACAAGCTTGTGGTAAAGTGGAAACAGTAGCAGTAGTGGGTTTCGTTATGATGACATCAGGCTCTAAAGGAATGGCTTGTGCTTCGGGTAATATAGATGAGGAAGGGGACTTAGCTAATATACCCAGTTCTTGCTGTGCTGTGGCGATTTCTTTAGTTAAAGCCCCCACCGCAGAAGTAAGGTAGGACAAGATGGAGTCAGATTGTTTTGCCACTTTAGCCTTTTTCCCGCCATCATCTGCGGTAGCTCCGCTTTTCCGCTTACCCATATTAGCAGGAGATGTACGGTGGGTGGCCTAGCCCTGCCTGGTCTTGCCATGGACTGCCGTAGACTGTCCCGCCCTTGTCCCGGGCTTCTCCCGGGCTGCTCCGGCGCGCTCCCGCGTCGCGGGGGGAAGTCCTGGGCTTTATGCGCTGCCTGGCGCCAAAACGTGGTCCGCTCCTTCCTCCCGCTGGGCACTCTGGGGGATGTAGTTTTTTCCCCGCTGGACGGTGGCGGCGCTCGTTGGCAGAGAGCGCCGCGGCTCCTTCCTGGCTCCTGGCTGCAAGCGGTCCCTTCCGCCAGCAACGCTGCACCCCGGTGAGTGCGCAGTGTCCCCCGCTCTGCCGGGTGAAGTCCTGGGCTTTATGCGCCGCCTGGCGCCAAAACGTGGTCCGCTCCTTCCTCCCGCTGGGCACTCTGGGGGATGTAGTTTTTTCCCCGCTGGATGGCGGCGGCGCTCGTTGGCAGAGAGCGCCGCGGCTCCTTCCTGGCTCCTGGCTGCAAGCGGTCCCTTCCGCCAGCAACGCTGCACCCCGGTGAGTGCGCAGTGTCCCCCGCTCTGCCGGGTGAAGTCCTGGGCTTTATGCGCCGCCTGGCGCCAAAACGTGGTCCGCTCCTTCCTCCCGCTGGGCACTCTGGGGGATGTAGTTTTTTCCCCGCTGGACGGCGGCGGCGCTCGTTGGCAGAGAGCGCCGCGGCTCCTTCCTGGCTCCTGGCTGCAAGCGGTCCCTTCCGCCAGCAACGCTGCACCCCGGTGAGTGCGCAGTGTCCCCCGCTCTGCCGGGTGAAGTCCTGGGCTTTATGCGCCGCCTGGCGCCAAAACGTGGTCCGCTCCTTCCTCCCGCTGGGCACTCTGGGGGATGTAGTTTTTTCCCCGCTGGACGGCGGCGGCGCTCGTTGGCAGAGAGCGCCGCGGCTCCTTCCTGGCTCCTGGCTGCAAGCGGTCCCTTCCGCCAGCAACGCTGCACCCCGGTGAGTGCGCAGTGTCCCCCGCTCTGCTGGGTGAAGTCCTGGGCTTTATGCGCCGCCTGGCGCCAAAACGTGGTCCGCTCCTTCCTCCCGCTGGGCACTCTGGGGGATGTCGTTTTTTCCCCGCTGGACGGCGGCGGCGCTCGTTGGCAGAGAGCGCCGCGGCTCCTTCCTGGCTCCTGGCTGCAAGCGGTCCCTTCCGCCAGCAACGCTGCACCCCGGTGAGTGCGCAGTTTAACCACTTTTTGTTTACATTTTCTTTTGTTGCACATCAGTGCAGTAACGTTGTTGCAACATTATTAAATATTTAATTTCCTAACATCCATTGACCTGTCTGTGCATCTGTACTCACTCAGAAATAGTTTTCTGTAATCTCCTCACGTCTGTATCTGCCATCACTTGGCGTAGACACCCCAGCAGGTAGTGTTTGTGGCACAGCAACGTCGTCGTCATGGTCCTCGTAGTCTGACAACTCCACCTCAGTGCCCTTCTTCACCGCAAGGTTGTGCAACATTGCTCAGACAGCTATGATCTTGCAGCAGGTGATGGGGGTATACTGCCTTGCACCTCCACTCTTGTGCAAGCATCTGAATCTGCTTTTCCAGATGCCAAAGGTCCATTCAACAACATTCCTTGTGCTTTTGTGGGCCCGGTTATACCTCCTTTGGCTGGGTGTAGAGGGGTTGAGGTAGGGGGTGAGTATGAATGAGCGGAGGGCATATGCACTGTCGCCTAGAAGGAAAAGGGGTAACATTACTCACATGCATACATGTATTTCACTTAGCTACTTTGTGTTATGGGGGTCTGATGATGTGTCTCACCTAGGAGGTATCCTTCACCAAATTCGCCAGCCGTCAGCCGTGCATAGATGCCGCTCTGTTGAAAAATGTAGGAGTCGTGGGTACTCCCTGGGAATTTTGCGACCAGGTCTGTGATGGTGCACTTCGCATTGCAGATCACCTGAACATTGATGGTGTGCGTAGACTTCCTATTGCGGTATATGTATTCTATGTCAGCAGGGGGGCAAATCGGAATGTGCGTGCCATCTATACAGCCGATGATTTGGGGAAATTGTGCCATCTGGTAAAAGTCAGCTTTTGTTTGTACCAGTTCCGCGTGGGTTGCAGGGAAAGAGATGTATTGGTCCATCCTCTGTATCATGGCGTCAAGGAATTTGTGGAAAAACCTTGACAGGCTGCTCTGGGTCACCCCTTCTACTGCAGCTACTCCACTTTGATAGCTGCCAGACGCAAGCAGGTGTAGGCTGCATAGCACCTGCACGTGCGCTGGGATGGCGTGTGCCCTTGGGGTGGGTTGGTCCAACAGTGGTTTGAGGTCCCTGATGAGCTCCAGAATGGTGTCTGAGTCCAGCCTGTACCTCTGTAGGATCTCTGCCTCTGTGAGCATGAACAGGGTGATCCTTTGTCTGTAAACCTGTTCCTCTCTTTGCCATTCCCTCTCTCCTTCCTGCTGTAGCCGTAGCCGCCTTGCAATGACATAAAAAGCAGCCATCCTGCAAGTTGCAATGCATTTTGGGTCTATTTTTATAGGTTGAAGTTGGTTACCACCTGATTGTAATCCATGGTAAATACCGATTTTGAAATACCGATTTTGAGCCAAAATCGGTATTTCTATGCTTCCCTACATCTCTCTATCTGTCCGATTCGGAGATTTACAGATTCGGTAACTCTACCGATTCGCTGTCTCTACCGATTCGATACATGGACCGAATCGGTATTTTTTCCGAATCGGTGTCACTACCAATTCGGTACATGTACCGAATCAGTATTTTTATTGAATCGGTATGTTACCGATTTGTTATCTTATCGAATCGGGGTATTTCCGATTCGGATTATTTCCGAATCGGTAGCCATTCTGATTCAGTATATATACCGATTTGGACGATTTTCATTGCCCTACATCTCGATGGCTGGATACCGATCGGTAAGGGCCGAAAATCGGTATTTTCGGCCATTACCGATCGGTAACGGCCTACCTACATCGGGCCCCTTGTGTGTTGATGGCTTCATTGTTCTGCGGGTCCTCCAGATGTCTCCAAGAGTCTGTGTGGATTTGCTGCATGATGTTTTGGAGCGTGGCATCTTTGGCAGTGCCTTCTATAATGACATCCAGTGGGACGGCAGGTGGTCGTGCCTGATCAACAACAAAATGGAGATATTCTTCTGCTAGCGAGCCGCTTGTCCGCATCAAGGCTTGGGGATGTGCGATATATGAATCCTCTGGGTTTTCCGGCTTCCCAGTTTTGTGAATAATGGTGTATGTGAAGTCTTGAAGGTGAATCCCCTACCGTTCAATCCGTATGGAGGCGTCTTTGCCCGGGGGTTTCCGAAGATAGTTCTTAGAGCCTGGTGAGGTGATCAGTGATGAGCGTGAAGTGCTTCCCATAGTCAAACAGATGGAAATGTTCACACGCCCACACCACTGCCAGGCTTTCCTTTTCAGGCTGTGAGTGCACTTTCTCTGTGTCAGTGAGGCTGCAACTGGCATAAGGCATGATGTAGCGTTGTTCTCCTTCATCATCATTCCAAGCTAGAATGGCGCCAAGTCCAACAGGGCTAGCGTCCACTGTAATCTCTATCTTTCTCCGAGGGTTGAAGTATGCTAGGTTGATGGCAGAGTTCACAGGTGTTTTTATTTTATTGAAAGCGTGCTCTCATTTGGCTGACCAGTGGAAACTTTGGCCTTGTTGTGTGAGTTCTCGCAGCGGAGAGCTGATGGTCGCGTAGTCTTTGATGTAACAGGCACGGTAGCTAGCCATGCTTAGGAAAGATCGAATGTCACTGATGTGTTGGGGTTGTGGCGTATCAGATAGCGCCAAGACTTTTTCAGGATCAGGTCTCATGCCGTCTTTGGAGAAGATGTGACCTTAGAATTTTAGAGTTGAATTGTGGAACTCACATTTGTCTCGTTGAGTGCGAGGTTGGCATTGAGAAGGGCATGACATAAGCGATCAAGTGCTTTGTCGTGATCCTTGCGGGTTTCACCAAACACTAGGATGTTGTCGCTGGAATTAAATGAGTTCGGGATGTGCTGGATTACACTCCGTACTGCTTCTTGAAAGATCTCTGCTGCCGAAGAGATTTTAAAATTGAGGCGCTTGTCTCTGAAGAGCCCTTGGTGTGTGGTGAACGTGGTGATGTACCTAGACTTCTCGTGAAGTTCAAACTGGTGGTACCCCTTGTTGATGTCCAATTTTGTGAAGACTGTTGCTCCATTTAGGCGAGTGATCATGTCGCTGATATGGGGTCCTGGATGCCTCTCCCGCTCGATAGCTGTGTTCGGGGCTTGCATGTCCACACACAAGCATACTCTATTTTCTTGTCTTCGTTTGGGCACAACGACTACTGGTGACACCCAAGAAGTAGACCCTGTTGACCTTTCTATGATGTCCGCTCTCAGCAGGTCTTGGAGTTCGTCGTCCACTGCTTGTTAGAGATGGAATGGTACTTTCATATGGTGCTGAGCCACAGGCGCCACCTGTTCATTGTTGTGCAATCGGACTTTGAAATGACATTGTTTCCCTAGACCAGAAAACAACTTTGGGAACTTGCTGATGATATCAGGGGAATTGCAAATTTTATATAGAATCTCTACTAACTTCAGGCGTTCGGCCGTTGGTAGGCTGAGAAGGCAGTCAGCTGCTTCAGGGCCTTCTATCACATGAATTTGTGCATGAGCTGTCCTTTCTTTGTAGGTCAAAGACGCAGAAAATTGTCCCAAGCACAGCAGTGGTTCTTTGGACAGCCACGTGTAGACACGTACTGCAGCTGGTTCTAACTCAGGTTGCAGGCTCATCTTCTTGTACGCAGTTGCGCATATATAGTTGAGTGATGCTCCAGTATCTAAGACAAACTTTGCAGATTGAGTACCCATTTGAATGTATAGCTGGAGGTACTTCTTTAGTCGGTCAGGGTCCGCTACCATGCACAGGTACTCATCACTGTCTTGTGATATGGGAGTGAGGGCAGACGACTCTCTTGAGGTTGATCATCAGGATCGATATGAACCTTGCAACAGTGTGCTGGATCTCGATGAGCTTGTTGAGCGGTCTCTTTTCCCTTGCACTGCCGTCCTTTGGTGACTTGATCCTGTGCTTCGCTTGATCGTTCCGGCGTCCTTGCGACAGGTTTGGCATGCTTCTTCAAAGTGATTGTCCTTCCCGCATCAGTGGCACTGTTGTCCGATGGCTGGGCAGGGACCCGTGTAGTGGTAGTCCTGGCTGCAGCAATAGCAATGCAGCGGTTGTTTCCGGGTGTTACTGCTCTTGTTTCCGCTGCGGGAAGAGTTTGTGAATTTTTCAGGTTTCCGATGATCCGGTAGAAGTCTTGAGTCTATTTGAGAATGTATTTGAAAGGCTTGTTCCTTTTGTTCTCTCTTGTTAGCTTCCAACTTTTTTTCATGATCTTCCGCTTGGTCATTTATTTGTGTGAGCTCCTCAATGTCGTTGAGTGAGTAGTGCTTCTTTAGCAGATGGCGACCTCTGATTGGCATCCCTCAATGATTCGTAGACGAAACGCGTCTTCAGAGGGAAAATTGTCAAATTTACAGTAGCAAGTCAAATGCTTGAGGCGAGAAATGAAATAGGCCATGGACTAATCTCGTTTTTGAGATGCAAGGGTGAAGGGTAGTGTTCGTAGTCCAGGTTTCGCTTGCGGAGAAACTTCCTGTTTAAGGCTTCCCTTACGTCTGTGTATGTCAACGGCACGGTTACTCTGAATCTTTTTTCGCGCGGACTTTCAGTCCGCATACCATTACTACGAAAGGTCTTTGACCTCGCATACCATCACTCTGTATTTTTTCACAACGCATGTGCATTTACCATGCATGGTTTTACAACGAATTACGTTGTAAAGGCATGTATGGTAAATGCACATGCGTTGAGAAAAAAAAGAGACTTCAAGAAGATGGAACCAGGAGGAGTGTGGAACCACGACGACGAGAGAAGTAAGGGGGTTTGGGTTAATTTTTTAGGGGTGGGGGGTCGTGCTGGGGTAGTGATTGTGTAGTATAGTGTAATGTAGTGTTAGTGTAGTGTAGAGTTTTGGTGGTTGTGTAGGGTCGTGCTGGGGGTAGTGTTATAGGGTTTAGGGTAGTGTTGTAGTGTTTGTGTAGTGTAGGGTCATGCTGGGGGTAGTGTTTTAGGGTTTAGGGTAGTGTTGTAGTGTATGTGTAGTGTAGGGTCATGCTGGGGGGTAGTGTTATAGGGTTTAGGGTAGTGTTGTAGTGTTTGTGTAGTGAAGGGTCATGCTGGGGTTAGTGTTTTAGGGTTTAGGATAGTGTTGTAGTGTTTGTGTAGTGTAGGGTCATGCTGGGGGTAGTGTTTTAGGGTTTAGGGTAGTGTTGTAGTGTTTGTGTAGTGTAGGGTCATGCTGGGGGGTAGTGTTATAGGGTTTAGGGTAGAGTTGTAGTGTTTGTGCAGTGTAGGGTCATGCAGGGGTAGTGTTTTAGGGATTAGAGAAGTGTTGTAGTGTTTGTGTAGTGTAGGTCATGCTGGGGGTAGTGTTTTAGGGTTTAGGGTAGTGTTTTAGTGTTTGTGTAGTGTAGTGTCATGCTGGAGGTAGTGTTTTAGGGTTTAGGGTAGTGTTGTAGTGTTTGTGTAGTGTAGGGTCATGCGGGGGTAGTGTTTTAGGGTTTAGGGTAGTGGTGTAGTGTTTGTGTAGTGTAGGGTCATGCTGGGGGTAGTGTTTTAGGGTGTAGGGTAGTGTTGTTGTGTTTGTGTAGTGTAAGGTCATGCAGGGGGTAGTGTTTTAGGGTTTAGGGTCGTGTTATAGCGTTTGTGTAGTGTAGGGTCATGCAGGGGTAGTGTTTTAGGTTTTAGGGTCATGTTTGTGTAGTGTAGGGTAGTGTATGTGTAGTGTATGGGTAGTGTAAGGTAGTGTTTTAGGGTTTAGGGTTGTGTTTGTGTAGGGTAGTGTAGTGTATGTGTAGTATAGGGTAGTGTTTTAGGGTTTAGGGTCGTGTTAGTGTAGTGTATGTGTAGGGTAGTGTTTTAGGGGTTAGGGTAGTGTTGTGGTGTGGGTGTTGTGTAGGGTAGTCTTTTTGTAGTATAGGGTAGTGTTTTAGGGTTTATGGTAGTGTTTGTGTAGTGTAGGATAGTGTATGTGTAATGTAGGGTAGTCATTTAGGGTTTAGGGTAGTGTTGGTGTAGTGTAGGGTAGTGTTTGTGTAGTGTAGGTAGTGTTTTAGGTTTTAGGGTAGTGTTAGTGTAGTGTAAGGTAGTGTAGAGTAGTGGGTAGTGTTTTGGTGTTGGTGTAGTGTAGGGTAGTGTTTGTGTAGTGTAGGTTAGTGTTTTTTGCTGGGTACTCACTTACCTTTAAAACTTTTACAAGGAGTATACCTTTAACATGCATGCCTTTGTGTTGTAAAGGCATACGTGGTAAAGGCATATTCGTTGTAAAAGTTTGCGTTGTGTTAATTTGTGGAGTGATAGTATTTGCGGAATCATTTTTGCGGAGTGATGGTATTCGGGGTATTTGTATGCAGACAAACGTCACATATTCCTGTGTATGACGCAGCATTGGTCGGGGGTAGTTCTTTCATGATTTGTCCGACGTCCTTGCCCACCAAGTTTTGCAAAGCGATGAGTTGCAGGTCGGGCCGCTGACTTGTGAACGCTTCATTAAGTCTTCAAAATCTTCGTTCCAGCTTTTTCACTTAGGACCCATGCTGTTTCCGGAGGTCAGCATCAGGTGTTCAAAAGGGCGAAGGAATGATGCCCCATCAGTATTGGTCCGGGCGGTGCAGTTCGCGCTGGACAAGGTGGTGCATTTTGTGTGGAGTCAGGTTGAGTAGTCATGATGAAGCACAGCTGACCCCACTCTCCACTCCAGCAGTCTGCGGCAGCATCTACTGGGGGTTTCAAATTGTATTTTGGCAGGCACAGGAATGCTTTCCTCTTTTTGCCTGACCTCTGCACATCAGCCTCGGTAATGCATAATGGGGTTCACCACAGCCCGACAGTTTGTTTTTATCTGAGCTCCAGGGGTTCTTCCGATTTCTGGTTGCTGGCAGCCTTGGCAGGTAATTCTCTGTTGTAGAGGTGAAAATGCTTGTTTCACAGTGGACACTGCAGCGCTCTGTTGGCCTCTGCTGAGTGTGCCAATTAGAAGGGGGTGTCTCCGCATCTCACCTTTGTCGCCAGATTTCAGATCAAGCTGGTGAAATAAAACTCAGGCACCAGGTTGGGGTCAAGCACGTCATTATTCTTCTACTGCTGATCCCTATCTACCCCTACTCTCCCCGCTCCTCCCCTTCCGCTTCCCGCCATGCCTGACCCTGACATCACAGGCGGGTCAGGCGCGGTGAAACAACATCCTGCATTCCTGAAGCTTCTATGTAATCAACAAGAAACGAGAGTGAGGCTCACCCCCCCACACACACACATAGATGCGCAATCTCTCACACACTGAAATCAATGAGCAACAAACACGCACAGACACTAAAAAACACACACACATACACGAAAACCAATAAGCATCAGACATAAACACGCACAAACAAAGACACACACTATACAGATATGCAACTAATTAAACCTACATTTTAAACACAATACACACACTTCAGAGCAGGGAAGATGTTAAATGACACACTAATCGAGTGCAGTCAATCCACAACATTCGTACATAGTGAAGACAATAAAACACAGAGATGCAAAATGAAAGCAATGTAAATAGAGGAAATCCATTTAATAAGATGAACATGAATTTGATGCCGGCGTGACCTGTTGAGGCGGGTGTGACTTTAACGGCCCCGCTGGTGTCCACGGTTTATAGCACTTACAAAGTGCAGGCAATACATTTGTGACATGGCGAAGCGGGAAGACTCCCAGGAGCAGAAGTAGGATGTCGGTGAGTGCAGCATATGCTACAGGAGCAGGGAGTATTGAAGAGGCATTACTGCCTTAAGGGGAAGGTTATGTTTCCGCTGAGAAGGGGGAGGGCAGTGGGTGGGGCTTCCCTCACATAGTCATAACTGTTGCGTGCTGTACTTTGGGCCCCTCACACTTAGAAGGGGCTCGCTCGCTTGCGCAGGGGCAGGTCGCGCGCCAGCGACAGCACTCAGACCGACACCAGAGTCATAGTCGGAAGTGACGTGCACGAGCGCACGTCCTCCTTTTATTTAACACCGCAGGCCACGCCTGGCCTGCGGATGTAGGGATGCGTGTGAGCGTGCGGCAACTAGACCGCTGCCAGCATTACATCTCTATCCAACTATATAAATTTTTCACAACCAATAAAAGTCAGTCTTATCTGGCAAAACAGTCCAACACAAAATGCCTTGGTACTTGTGTGTCCCTTGATGACAGCTTCAGGGTCTCAGCAGGCAGGCATAGTCTTTCAACTTCTGACTTGGTGGTGGGTTGGGCCGTAGATTATATCTCCGGGCGTTGGCCCTGCCAACTTCAGCACCATGATAAGCATCTCTGATTTCAGCCGATGGTGTGTGAGACACCGCTGCGGTGTCAGGCCCCTCCACCTGGCTTTCTGGCAGTAGATTATGTTCTTCCCTGGAAGTCGCTGTCATGTGTGGCTCGTTGTCCGCTTCCCTTGCCTCCGAGCGTTGTCTGGATTCTGGAGGTAAGGCCTTGAACCAAGAGGTATTGCGTGTTACTTCCTCTTCCCCTCTTTAGACAGTGACCATGGTGCCTTTTGTAGATGTTACTGTCCAGGTACCTGGCTCATATCGAGTTTGTAACTTCCCCCCAGGGCGTCTGTTCCGGATGATCACTCGGGTCCCTTGGCTTAAATGTCTTGGAGTGGCACTCCTGCTCCGGCTGGCACGTTGATTTCCTTGTCATCTCCTTTCCTGTGTTTCTTCGGTGTCAGCCGAGGATGGTGTCCAGCCTGGGGCAGTGGGAAGGAGGTCTCTTCATGGTCCTTGGAACATAAGGGTCCATGGGCTCCTTTGCGTAGTGCAGTGGGGAGTGCCCCGGTACTCCCTCAAGAACTCGTACAGTCTCTGTTCGGGGTCGGCCTGCTCCACTAATGCTATCCGGAATACCTTGTTGAGGGTCCGCATGAATCTCTCAACGTCCCCATTTGCCTGGGTCCACTGAGGTGTGATGTGACGGTGTTGAATTCCCCTTGTCTTGAGGAACGTGGCAAACTCAGCCCCTTGGAAAGACGGTCCGTTGTCACTCCGTATCTCAGAGGGGTATCCGAACATGGAGAATATTTTTTCCAACGCCGGCCCTACGTGTGTGAACGTAGTGGAGACAACTCTCTCTACTAATGGGTACTTGGAGTAGGAATCGATAGCCACTAGCGTATGTCCTTCCCCCGGGAAACTTCCAAAATCTATGCTGACCTTGGTCCAGGGAGATGTGCATGCTTCCTCCGTGATCAACGGTGCAGGTCTCTCAGGGTCGCTCGTCAACTGGCAGGACATGCAGTTCCTTACATATTCCTCCACCATACTCTCCAGCTCCGGGAACCATACTTTTTCCCTCATGCGCGCCTTCATCTTCGTTGTGCCTTGGTGACCCCCATGAGTGAGTTGTACTGCCCGGTGTCTCAGGCTTTGTGGTATTACCAATCATGACCCTCTTAGTAATACTCCTTCTTCCGTAGCACTTAGTTCATGCCGGATTCGCCAGATTTTCATAAGTGACTCTTTATCTTCAGCGGACCAGGAATTAGGTGGGCGTAGGTAGTCGGCCCACGAGCCTTCTCGAACTGCCTGAAGCGACCTCATGTAGATGTTATCGGCAGCAGCTGCTTCCTTGATGTCTTCTATTGTCATGCTTTGCGGACACGAGGTGAGTGCCACCCACTGGGCATATTCCTCGCAGTCGTCATCCACTGGTTCTGGCTCCTGCTGTGAGGGATGACGCGACAGGTAATCTGCGGGATTCTTGGCTCCTCGGCGGTATATCACCTCCATCTCATATGCTTGTAGCTGAATTACGCATCGTTCAATGCGAGGTGGTGGGTGTGGGGCAGTTCCCTTGAAAAGGGACACCAAAGGTTGGTGGTCAGTGACCATGACGAAGGAGTGTCCTTGTAGATATAAATGGAAATGGCTAAAGGCCCATTTAATAGCGAGAGCCTCCCTCTCGATCTGGGCGTATCTGGTTTCAGTCGGGGTTAGGGCCTCGCTAGCAAAAGCTAGTGCCGTCCACTTGCCGGGTTCATGTTCCCGGGTCAGGACAGCACCGAGACCCACCGGACTGGCGTCGACAATCACCTCAGTACGTTTCGTGGGGTAAAAGTAGGAAAGAGTGGCTTTCTCCAGAAGGGCATCCTTGATTCCCTGGAATGCTTCGTCTTCTTTCGGGCCCCACTGCCACGTGGCATCCGTCTTGGTCAGCGCTCGTAGCGGCTCGCTCCGAGTAGCTAGGCCCGGTATGAACCGGCCACAGTAGGTGGCCATACCAAGGAAGCTTCTTACTTCAGTCGGGGACTTTGGCGCCAGAGCATCCTTGATGGCCTTGGATTTCCTCGGGTCTATCTGGATGCCCTCCTGATTAAAAACATAACCGAAGAAGTCCATGGAGGGCTGAAAAAACTGACACTTTTCTTTGTGGAGTGTCGCTCCATGGGTGCTCAGTCTCTTTAGGACATCCCGAAGATGTTTGTGGTGTTCTGATGCGGTGGCGGAGTGTATCAAAATGTCATCGCTGACATTTATAACCCCCGGCAATCCAGATAGGAGTTCCCTGATGGTGTTCTGGAACACCTCCGCCGCCGATGAGATGTCGAAATTTAAACGCTTGTAGCGTCGGAGGCGAGATGGGTATTGAATGTGGTAATAAATTGGCTTTCCTCCGCTAGTGGCAGTTGATGGTATCCAGCGTTTAAGTCTATTTTCGAAAACCACTTTGACCTGTTCACGTCAGCCACAATATCATCCATAGTGGGGGTCAGATGTCTCTCCCTCCGGATCGCGGCATTCGGTAGCCACATGTCGATGCATGGGCGTATTTCGTCTGGTTGCTTGGGCTTCTCCACAACAACCATTGGTGATACCCACGGGGTGGGCCCCGTGACCTTTTCTATGACGCCTAGGCTCTCCAGTTTCTCAAGTTCTTTCTCCACCAGTGGGCGTAGGTGAAATGGTATCCGGCGGTGGAGCAGGGCGGTGGGAGTGACGGATCTATCGATATGTAGTTTGATAAGTTCACATTTTATGCAGCCCAAGACTCTGAATAGTTCGGGGAACCGTCCCAACAGTTCATCTACTTGATGTGCTCTGATGCGATTGGCAAATGCTATCAGTTTCAGGTCCTCAGCTGTATGGCTACTTATCAGAGTGTCGGCCTCTCGGTTGTTTATGTGGACTGTCGCCATCACCTCTGACTCATCGGCCTGAATCGGTATCGTGATTTTTCCTTTGAGGGGTAGCGGAGTGTCCGCTCCATAGGCAAATATCCTCGTCTTGGACGGCAGTACCTGGGGCAGTGTGCGTAGCTTGTTGAACTGCTGCAGACCCATTACGTTGACGGTGGCGCCAGTGTCAATTATGGCCTTAACCTCGTTTCCCGCCATCTGCACAATGCACGTTGGTTGTGGCCGCCGCCGTTGCTTGAGCTCTCGTGCGATTGAGATGATGTAGGCCTCTTCATCCTCCGACTCTGAGTCATCGTACACTGTGGGTAGGTGTCTCTCTGCCTTCGCTGGCAGTGGGTCGGCCAGCGACAGTTGACAAACGGCTTTGGTAGGCGTCCGTTGTTTCTTGAAAGTCTTTGACGAGTTTCTTCTGCGGCAAACAGATGCGAAATGGTTCGGGATTCCACAATTTGCACATGTCTTTACTTGGGCCGGGCAGTCCTTGGCCGCGTGAGGCTCATGCCCACAATACCCGCACCGTGTTCGGGGCGCATGTCTCCGATATTCTTTCTGTGGTGGTCCATGTGGTTGAGACCGCACCTCATCTGCCCATTCAACCTTGATGGTTTCTGTCTTGATCTGGGGTTTGTGTAATGCTTGTTCCATGGCGGTGGCTCTGACGTTTGAGAGTTCGTGAGATCTAGCCAGGATTAGGATATCTTCCAACCAGATCCCTGGTTTGGGTAGAATCGACCCTCTCAGCGCCTTGTCTCGGCACCCTTGGATAATCTGCCTCCTTATGGCCTTTGGTTGGTCTTCGTCGGTGGAACTGGCTAACTCCCTGACGCGGGTATGGAATTGGTCCATCGATTCACCATCCCCTCTGACGTGCCTGTCCCAGCTTGAAAACTTCGAAGTCTACGTTCAATTGGGGTTCAAAATGGCTGTTGAGGGCAGCAACTGCCGCGTCGTAATCATCTGTAGGCCCTGTATTAGGCAGGGGTTTGACCAGCCTAAATATTTCATCCCCTGCATAGTGTAGCAAAAGCGACCTTTTCACTGCTTTGTCTGTTTCTCTCGTGACCACAAAGTAGTTCTCCAGTCTTTCGAGCCATATCTTCCACCTTGGTGAGGCTGTGGACAGGTCTTCCGCTTTACTAAATGGCGGTAGCACCACAGCTGTGCCGTGTTGAAACGGGATGTTGATGGTGGCTGCTAGTGGATCTTCGGCCGCCATAGTAGCGGTGTTCCTGGATGAATTTTCCTGGGATTACCCCTTTTGCGCCGGCCCTGTGACGCCACGTGGCAGCTGCGTGGCTCACCTCAGCTCCGTCATGAGTTTTTTTTTGCAGGCCTCAGTTGGCGTGAGAGTGTCGTGGTCTTGTCCAGGGCTCTTCCAAAACTGGGTTGCTGCTTGTTATCCCTCCAGGGTGCAGTAGGGCGCTCCCCCGGTCGTTCCCACGACTCACGCGCAATGCGTGAGCATTTGCAGGGCGTTTTCCGAGTCTCACGCGCGAGGCGTGAGTGACGGCAGGGCGTTGCACCGGTCCGCGGCTTACGCGAGATGCGTCAGGAATAGCATCTAGTCGCGTCTGCGGTCCGCCTGTGTCACTTTCTGCACCACGTTCCCCAGTGTAGCTACCGGGAACGCTCCAAGGCCCAGGCGTGGAGGCAGAGACAGGTGTGCAGGCTCAGGGCCAGCGAGCGCCGCAGTCGGCAGGCACGCGGTAGGCACCGCGGAACCGCAGAGGAGAGCGAGTCGCTCCTGGCAGATCACCGGTGTACGGGCGAGAGTTGGGCCCCCTCCGCTCGTCGCCAATGTTGCGTGCTGTACTTTGGGCCCCTCACACTTAGGTGGGGCTCGCTCGCTTGCGCAGGGGCAGGTCGCGCACCAGCGACAGCACTCAGACCGACACCAGAGTCATAGTCGGAAGTGACGTGCACGAGCGCGCGTCTTCCTTTTATTTAACGCCGCAGGCCACTCCTGGTCTGCGGATGTAGGGATGCGTGTGAGCGTGCGGCAACTAGACCGCTGCCAGCATTACAATATCCACATTTCAATCCCTGAGCAGGGCTTGCACGCTGGCTCAGGGCTCGACCTAAAAAGGAGACCAAAGCAATTAAATGAAAGGATAATAAGTAGAGACAGCTGCAGATGGTGTGAATAAACTAATTGGAAAGAGCAATATGTAACTTACCAATGTAATGAGAACAAAAGTAAAAAGCGCTAGTTTGAAAAAACTAAAACTATTATTGTGCACCTCTAAAATGCAAGGAAGACACCTGAAGTCATACACCAAATAAGAAAGTGTTGCCTTTGTGCTAGACATTTTGATGACAATTTATAAGCTGTTAATGCTATGCTATTAAGAAGTCTTGAGAAAGTGGCCAGTGCTGTAAAACACAAGTGGGTTGTATAATTAGTGTTGACGATTAATTACTGATATATGTCGCGCTGAGAAGAAACAATAATTCAAGATCTGCTACCGCAAATTTAAATAGAAATCAGTTTTAACATTTTTATTTGAGCCTCCAAATAATTTGTTTTATTATCAAAATTAATAGCACTGAGGAGATAACTGTTTCATTTGATGGAGGGCACTTGGCGTCTGGCAAATTAATCTCCCATAATCATCCCACTTTAACTGACTTATTCTGACCAATACCAGCCTGAATTCACTGCATTAAAGAACCAGACCTATGTTCGCAGGAGCAGAGGGGTCTTTAATATTTACCAAAAGTCCTTTCTACACAAATGGACTATATAAGCAGTCTTCCTCCACCTAAATTGATGTGTGAATAAGTGTGGAACACGTAGGCAACGGGGATTATGAGGCTCTATTATCAAGAATCCAATTGATGAACTCTCTTTTTGGCTGGCGCTACTTTTGCAGGTAAGAGCGGTGGGGAGGGGCGAGGGTGATCTGAGGGAGTTGACAGATGACAGAATAGGGAAAATGAAGTACAAAAATAAATAAAACCACCTACCTTATGCCCGCCGCATTGCTGAGTAAGCAATGCAGTGAGCGCAAGGTAAGTGGTTTTATAATTTTTATTTCATTTTCCCTATTCTGGTGTCTGTCGACTTCCCCCACCCCGCCTGCTCCACCGCACCGCCATTCTTACCTGCACCGGCCATGCCTGCTTTTTGGGTTTCTTCCTAATTTTTCCATCACATCACTTTGGTATGTCACCCGCCCACAGACAATGTGTTGGGGCTTTCTCCCCCTCCCCCCACATTTCACTGTGCTCTTCTTTTCTTTTCCAATTTGTTTTGGTCCACCCACCTATCTGGATCTAGATCAAGAGCTAGGTGAGCTGCAAATTTCCAGATGTATGAATATTTTAGATGAAGTGGAATATATTCAAGTCTGTAAACGTTTCTTTTCACAGTGAGTTTCATTCTACTGTAAACTGTGGTCAAATAGATTGGGCATGCTAGTCGCCAATGTCTGCCTTTTAGAACAAGGTCCGCAGCTGTGTAGCGAGAGCATGAGGCTCTGGTGTTGACGACACATAGACAAGTGTGCACATGCGTGTGCACACAAGCATGGGCTGACTGAGTGGGACTACCTTTCAGCGCAGCCAAGTATCTGAGCACAGGTTGTTTGTCACAGTCGCATTCATAGTGTAAGAATGTAGTACATACCTAGATAGAGGGTGTGCTTTACTGTATTATGCATTTTCAGCTAAATCTGCAACAAGGTAAAGTTTCTCCCTATTTAAGCCTGGAGAACAGTGTGAGGCACCAATCCAAGGATAAACATAGATCCCAAGAGCAGATTCAATGTCATTTTTGCCATATATAAAGGTCCTCCACAATGCGGGACCAGCAACCTGAACAGCCGCCTCTCCTTCCACGCACCCAAAAGACACCTCTCCTCTGCCCAGCATGCCGTGGATACCGTCCCATGGATCTGCAAGACCAGAAGCAGAGTAAAGTCCTTCTCCTTCCTCACTGTTAAGAACTGAAACACTCTACCTCTCCACCTCAGGCTATATCCCACGCTACCCCAGTTCAGAGGGACCTCGAGACCTGGCTCTTCGACTGACCCCAGCACTTAGACGGATCTGCTCCCCATCTCCTCCCAGTGCCTTGAGACCCTCATGAGTGAGTAGTTACACTTTACCAGCCTGTGATTGATTGATAGATATCTGGACTCATTTTAGCACTTGAAGATTTGTTGTATTTCACTGACTCAGCTCCTAATTAAATACCTGGTGTTTGCTTTCCCTGCTGGGCCAAGGTACCTTCTTTGTGGCCAGCTGGAAGATCAAATGCCTCTCCATGTGATAGGCCAGGAGCCAGTGACTCAGCCTGTCACTGGGAAAGGAAAGTGTGGATTATGGATCACCCAGGATAGGGCAGAGGTATCTTCTGGTGCTTTTCCTTTCATCTTAAAGACATCCGCACAAGGGCAAGAGGGAAAGGGACAAGATGGATTTTACATGACCTTGAAGAAGACTGGATCCCTGTCTGGGGTGCTGGAACACCCTGGACATAGCCTGTATTGGACTCTGTGGATTCACCATTCTGGGGCCAGTGGTGCTGCCCCACTTATGCCCTCTGAGGGACTGCAGAGGGATGCAACTTCTGGGGCACTATGGATGAGAAGTGCTCCCCTAACATGACTGAGGACTGGGCCTGCAGAGGGGTAACCCTCATCAGACGTCAGCCCAGTGACTTCTGCTATCAGATGGGTGCCCTTCAGGAGGAGAAGGAGGCTATGAAACCTGAAGAGTGCAGGCATGGAGGGTATTCAATCTTGAGGGTGGAGAGATGTTTCTGGAGGCAACCCCAGGCTGATAAGAACACCAGGTGTTGGCCAGATGACAGGTCCTGAGTGCGGAGTTAAAGTGCAGAGAATGAAGGCTCCCACATTAAAATAACATTTTAGGATCAAGAAGGCTGAATATCAAAACACCTTTGAAAATTGAAGCCAGGGGCCCCAGAAAACCAAGGAACAATTGTCTCTCAGCCAGGACACAAAAAACGCCCCTTGTCTGCGGTCCTGTCAGCAGTCTAAGAACTCTCCCAGGGAAAGCTCAGCCCCCTGGGTTCAACACTAACAGGAGTTAGTGCTGGGAGGAGGTGCGCATTAGGCCATTACCCGCTGATGGTTGTTTCCCTGGGGGCCTCAGGTCCTGGGGACCAAATGAAGGACCGATGCAACACCAAAGAAAATGTCACAGGGGACCCCAATTTCACTGGGAATAAAAAAGGAAAACCTTCGACAAGCCTTGAAGCTTACAGGGCAGTCCAGTGCCCAGGAGAAGAGACATGTTCTTCTCTTCTCCTAGCCCCCTGTGCCTGGAGGGTATGTAGGTGTATCTGGTCAGCTGTTTCCACCTATGCTGACCGCAGACAGGACAGTAAAGACAGCGGGTCTCCCTACTGCATGTGGAGGAGGGCAGCTGGGCGGGAACATGATGATAGCTCTGTGCCACACACAACAGCCCTGGCAGGCGGCAGGATTTGGCTAGACTGTGCAAGTTGGGCTCCCATGCGGCCATTTTGTGATCAACCTGGGTGCCCCTCAAAGGCGGAAGGGGACAATCCGTGGAATATTTTAATTGCTATGCCTTAATTTATATAGTAACAGTTCTTCATTGCCTCTACTATAGCACTCAAAGGATACAACACAAGAAGAATGTTATGCATTCCCATCAGGCATCATAAAAAAATGCTTCATAGGAGATTGTTTTGTTCCCAGCTGCTGAAGAATTCTGTGAGGCTTTCTCACTTCTGATGGTTGCTAGAATCACTTTCTAATAGAATATTCAAACTAAACAAACACAAAACAACAATAAACAAATCGTTTTACCATTCATAGTATGAATTATAAATGAAATGTGGAACTTGTCATTTATCCCTCGTGGATTAATTGCAATAATGTAGCATTCTTTTCAGAAATGAATAGTGCAGGTTTTTAGACTCTGCACATCTCTTTCTCATATTGAATAACAGATGATTTGGGCTGCCATAGATATCTGAAAATGTCTGACAAACAGGAGGCAATCCCCAAAGCTACAAAAAGGTCTTTCATCTCTGAAGCAGGTGCTGCTGCAGGCAAAGTAAATGACACAATTCTTCCAGCTTTAAAACAAAAAAAAAGATGTTGTGCGTCTGGCAAATGAAAAATAACTGCCAATCTTCACATTTAGCATGCCTTTCAGCCATATAATCTTCAGTTTGCAAGCTCAACATGCCCTACAGGTCAATAACACTGAATATCTTGCAGCTGGAAAACCAACATGGCAAAATGCAACACATATGCAATCTGCAGTGCTTATTTTATTGGCTGCTGGTGGGGTCCACTGCTACTCATTTTTGCAGACCAGCACTTATTTTTCCTCATCATATTTTGATGGCGAGCAAAAGAGAGAAAAACAATGAGGGACTCATTCATGGCATTTTGGTGAGGGACAGTGCAGCAAGGCATCTTGCTGCACTGCCCTATGCCAAAGCGAAAGGGCAGGAATGCACCGTATTTAAGCAATACAGTGCATTCCTGTCCTTTCTCCCTGGGCTGGCTCCGTTTTGGCAGCCTAGCGCCAATGTAGGCACTTTTGTACCATTGTGCAAAGTTGCCTCTATTGCAAGCAGGATTGTTTGGGTACAGGAAGGATTACTTTCCTATACAAAAACAATCCTTTGAGGCATTTTCCTCTTTCTATGTGTGTTGCGGAATGCAGCACACATGGAACGGGAAAAAAAACGAGGAGACATGAACATATTTCTCCTCGTTACGCCTCACCTCAGGAGGTGCATGGATTTGACGCTTCCCTAGGTTTAGAATCTGTGTCGAAATCCTGCAGCCTTTTTCCCCGCAGGGAATCACAACCCGGTCGTTACAACGACTGCGTTGTGATTCCGCATACCATTACTCCTGAAGTCGAAACAACGATTTGCGGAGGGGGGGCGCTGGATGTTGGAATAGTATAATATACTATTCCAACTCCAGTCTGTGTGGACAGTAGGGAAGGTGTTGGATTTTAAACCCAACACAACCCCCCCTGAAAGTCGTTGTTCCGACTTGCAGAGTAATGGTATGCAGAATCACAATGCGGTCGTTGTAACGATCACGTTGTGATTCCCTGCGGGGAAAATGTTTTGGTGTAAACGTTGTTTACCCTAGGTTTATATCACTTTGTAAATTGGGGGCAGCGTCAAAATGTATAGGGGTTACATGGGAAAACCCACTGCAACACCCATGGAGTGCCACCTGGGCTCAGAGTAAGGCATCGATTTGCACTGCGTCACCCTACTCATGATTTATGAGGTCACTCAAAGCCACGTAGGGCTTCTTTGCGTGGCTTCATACATCTTTATGAGAGCCCTGCATCATGCATGTACTACTTTACTTGGTGCAAAAGAGACGCAGGGCTCTCATAAATAAGCCCCTGAGTGCCAGATTTACTATCCTCTCATGCAACACAGTGTAGCAAGGCAACTAGCTGTGCTGTGTTGCATGAAACGGTGAGAGCAGAATAGCACAATATCTGCTAAGATATGGCACACTTCTGCTCTCTCATAGAGCTAGTGCACTTCATGCAGCCTAGCACTAATGCAGGCATTAATGCATCACATGGCAATGATGTCTGAATTACAAGGAGAGCTGCTTTTTGCAGGAAGGCCTACTTTCCTGCACAAAAAAAATACCTCAAGGTATTTTCCTCTTTCTATGTGTCCTGCAGGATGCAGCACATAGAAAAAGCAAATCTCTAGGAGAAAAAAAGGATTTTAATCCTCCTTAAACCATCCTCTGGGAGGCATAGCGATTTCACGCAATCCCCAGTTTACAAGCCTTCGTAAATCTAGGATTGTGTGAAATCCACGGGTGGATGCACAAGAACTCCCATGCTCTGTCCATGGAATGCCTCCCAGAACAATATGTAATGCAATGCAGTGCAGGCCGTTGCGTTGCTTCACATTTCTTCACCAAGCTACACAAGGAGGCGAAAATCATCCCTTGCGTGTCTTTGTAAATATCTACTAGCATTTTAGGTTGTGGCTGTGTCACAAAAGTGACACAAGTATTACAAAGATTGCTCGGCTGTTCCTCAAACTAGTGAATGTACGTGTCACGCCAGTGTTTGGATTCTGTAAGGTCTTGTGAAGTCCTCGCTGGAATTTTATGTTTCCTTATCTGACACTCGACTAGTGTGTGCAGTAAACGGTCGACATGTTTTTCGCATATGTGCAATGACTAGCGATTCTTCAGGACCTTAATTAAGAATTTATTTTTAAGGACAACTGTCTACGTTTATGAGATCTACCTAAGTATCTACTGTTTTATTTAAACAATCAGTGTGTTCCACTGCATCTGCCTAATGGGTCATGTATGCGTGCAACAACAGTACCCGGCGGGTTGTACATTGGGTTCAGACATCCAAAGTTTGATGCATGTCTCCTGTGTCTTCAACTGCTCGACCTACCCCTTGCCACCGGGTCCGGGGCACCTTTCTGATTGTTTGAATACAACAGTAGATACTTAGGTAGATCTCATAAACGTAGACAGTTGTCCTTAAAAATAAATTCTTTATTAAGGTCCTGAAGAATCACTATTCATTGCACATATGCGAGAAACATGTAGACCGTTTACTGCACACACTAGTCGAGTCTCGGATAAGGAAACATAAAATTCCAGCGAGGACCGGCTAGTTTCTCTTTTTAATTAAAGCAGGGGACCCCCAGAATAAACTTGATCCTGGTACTCCTAGCTTTATTTTAACTCACATACACGTCTATGCTATTCTGGCCCCACACCCACACTTCACCTGACAGCAGTTGGATAGAAGATCTCCGCCAAAGTGCCCCTCTTTGAGGTGTCACCCGTTGGGTATTGCACTGCCGACCCAACGAGGAGCAGCCCAGATGATGAAGCATGACACCTGAAAGGGTGTGTGAGGGCATTACATCCAACAAAATGGATGCCCAACAGTAGGACTCCACGAGACATTACAGCATCCAAACACCGGCGTGACACGTACATTCACTAGTTTGAGGAACAGCCCAGCCATCTTTGTAAAACGTACGACTTCCGGGCAAACGCTGAGGCTGGACCCACCACTCTTCACGAGTGGAAATCGCCCATTCAAAGAAAATAAAACCCCCCTCCCCCTTGTTGTAAACTAACAAAAGTGACACAACCATGATACATCATGTTAGTAAATCCGGCCCCCAAAGTGAAAAGATGGAGGAAGAGAAGGAAGAAAGGGCACAAAGGGAGAAAGCAGGAGCCAGCAAGAGTGAGATGAAGGGGCAGCAGTGCCTGGTATTAGATTAAAGAGGCCTGAGGTGAATATATCTTTGTATTCAATGCAATGATCTTTTATAGCATGGGAGAAAACCTTTCAGTTCCGCACTCATGCCTTTTACAAATTAAGTGCTGGCAAAATACCATAAGCAATAGATCTTCCTCCTGAAAACATCTGGCTTACCTTAAAGCTGCTAATTACAACATGCACCTGATGCGCTTATTGCAGTGTACAGTATCATTTATATAGTACGCCATATCTTTGGTGAACCAGCATAGTGCTTTGTGAGAATTGCTTAACAGGCAAGCTGTTTTAAAGTGGATAGTTAGAAGGGTGATGGTTATCAGTTTGGCGTATTTAAGAAGCATTGTTGTAGTGTATGTGGTTTGTATTTACACTCCAATAACGTCGCACCTGTATAAAAGCATGAGGTGCTGCATAAAAGCAGTGGCAGTTGGTAGGGAATGGTGGCGAGTGGTAGAAAAAATAACAGAAACAAGAAACTTGGCTGCTGCTTGCGCCAATCGCCAGCCGCCAACCGACTCCTTTCCTTCACACAGGAGCCTGGGACATAGGAACCAGGAAGCAAGGACCCAGGCTTCCAGCCAACCACAACGCTGCAATGCAGCATTGTGATTGGTCTGAGTACTGTGGTTAGGTGCTCAGACATGGAATGGGAGCCTGGGCATGTTCTCCACCCCCCAGACTGTAATGCAGCCTTGGTGGAGAACATGCAAAGCACGCATGCCTGTTTCGTCGGCCCGAGAGGCTCGGCCAATCAGTCATTGTGCACTTAAGGTGCAGCCACCACTCCTCTTCCCTGTGACACGGGGAGCCCAACCCCGCCGCCAGGGGCAGCCTTAGGCATGTGCAAGCTGTGCACCTGCACAGAGCCACCAAACCCCAGGGGCCACCACGCCACTATATATCCTTAATATAATAATCTTTTGAGGATGGATACATATTTGCGTGGCGGCCCCAGGCAGGGATTTGGCCTGTTCCACTTCCAAACACCCTGACTCCCCCCCTCTTCACTGGCCTCCGCGCTCTGCCCCGCCCGGACCCCCTCTTCCGGGGCCCCCTACCTACGCTCCCTGCCCAGGGCCACATGAGCCTAGAGCCGCCCCTGCCGCCGCTTCAACTGCACTTTCAATGCAAAAAAAATAAAATGTTAATAATGGAGCGTTATCATTATTTTATTTTTCGTATGGAGCTTGCAGTTGAAGCAGTGGGGCGACACTCCTCCGTCCCCCTGCCTAAAAGTGTAGCAAAGGTGGCACGACCATCCTCTCAGATTGGTCTGTTTCCTGGGTCTCATGTGAGGGACCATAACCAAGCTTGAACGCCTTCAAACATTCGAGTTGTTTCTATTTTGATTATTGATGGAATCGAGATGCTCAGCTTGCCTGTAGCTCATTTCTTCTGAAGCTTGGAGGCAAGAAGTTATTCTGCGTTCAGGTGCCCATTCCTCTCAAAGCACCGTGATTAACTCCCCGCAGAAGCGGTGCCCCCCAGGAGCATACAGCAGCAGCCCGAGCAAACATTCAACAAATATCAACTTCCCTCAGTGGACCAGTGGCCGAGGAAGAGCGGACAGGCTCGGCAAACAATGACAGATCTTGGCATGAAGCCCTGCCTTCAGCGCAGACACTCGCTGTCATTTTTAGTTCAACCGCATACAAAATATTTACCTAACAGCTGAAGAGGTGAGGCAGATATAGTGTGCAAATAGGAATAGATTTCAGGCATGTTTTATCTCTTGTTTTTACCTGGCAGTGTCGTGCAAAACAGAAGTGGTGTCACAGAGCGTGTGCTGTGGAGCCAGACCAAATTACCCACTACTCCAAATGGCCACAATAGAGGCCTTATTTCCAAAATCCACAAACATTACACCGTGGCCACAAACGACTAAAATTCGAGCTTCTGTCCCAGAACCCTAAAGTGGCAGTGTTGGGACACAAAATACAGACATCGCATGGCAGTTATGTATTTTAAATATTAACAACAAGTGGGTTCCTTCCTTGTGAAATTGCACTCTCGGGGAAGCGACTGTTCTCGGTCAGTTTTTAGGTCGAGCTTCATTGAATTGCTTGCCCGCGTTTCTTGCTTGCCCTTGGCCACTTTAGTTGTTTTCCCACCACCCACACTATTTATTGTGAGCCTCTGCCTGCCTGGTCAGTGGTGTCAAGTTAAGCACTAAGAATAAGGAGTATCGTTGCCTACCGAATTAAAAGAAATTACGTGTTTCTTTTGCAAACTCACTGGTCTCCAACGTAAAAAAACAAGAGTTTTTGACTTTTAACAGCAGGCATGGGAGGCGTGCGGGAAAGAATGGGGCAGCTTTGTCAGCCTACACCAGCTGAGCTTGAGCAACCTGCTTTCCTCCCCTCTTGCTGCCCGTGTCTGCTCATACACAGTGCCCACAGCTCATAGGACCCCGAGGGCCAGGACAGCAGTTACCCCTAGATGCATCAACGTTGTCATTTGCGATTCCTTATTTGCGAAAAATAAGGAATCGCAAATAAGGAATCGCAAATGGCAATGCATCATTAATTTCGCTATTTTATTGAGATTCGGTAAAAATCGCAATTTTTACCGAATTCCAATAAAATTGCGAGTTCCAAATAGCGAATCCGCAATTCCCATTCATTCCTATGGGCTGAAATGCCCATAGGAATGAATGGGAATTGCGAATTCGCAATTTGAAATCGGAATGCATCAAAGCCTTTCAAGGGTGAAGAGGGGGGTCCAAAGGACCCCCCCCTGCACCCATGAAATGCACTTTTACATGTGAGTTACATACACACATGTCCCAAGGACATGTGTGTCTGTAACGTACACGTTTAAAAAATGCATTTTTATGCGTTTTTAAACATTTTTGCAAATTACCACGAAGTTCAACTTCGTGGTAATTTGCATTTGCAATTTCTAAAATCGCAAATGTTTTGAGGATGATGCATTGCATTTAAGGAATCGCAAATTTGCGATTCCTTAAAAGCAATCGCATTTTTGGAACTCGCAAAAAATAGCGATTTTCCAAAAATGCTTGATGCATCCCAGTAACCAATTTAGGAAGTGCAAAAGGCCGATTTTTGCGAATCGCACCGTTTGCACTTCCTAAAAAGGTTGATGCATCTGGGCATATCTTCCTTCTTCTTTACTATAAGGATATTAGTTATTTCCCATTCCATTATGGCCATCTCAGCAGGCTTAATTAGGCTCAGGTTTTAGGTCAAGCCTGGCACAGTGCGCATGCGCTGCTCTGCGAGGGATGTGTATCTGTATGTGTGGTGGAAGAAACGCCCCTCTTTTCAATTGGCTTCTGTTAGTGCCCTTATTAAATGCCTGTTTTTGTTTGGTAGATGGTAAGTTACTACCTTCTTTTGGTGTTTTAGACCCTCCCATGCAACTGCCCCAGTTACTGTTGCATTATTCTGTTTTTAATATAAGTTGGTTCCTGCACAATCTTTTTTCCTTTCCGTCCGCTCATCAGCACAGCTTCACAGACGCTGCAATTTATGTTTTGGACATATCGATATAAGGGCAGCTTTCACTTTTGCTTCCATCGCTGCCTGTTTGTTTGTGACTTTCCCCCTCCCTCCTTGTGCTCGGAGCCCTCCCCCTCCCTCG
This sequence comes from Lissotriton vulgaris, assembly GCF_964263255.1. NCBI lineage: Eukaryota > Metazoa > Chordata > Amphibia > Caudata > Salamandridae > Lissotriton > Lissotriton vulgaris. The sequence continues at coordinate 1,127,498,480 of NC_141687.1, forward strand.
AATCACATACACAGCTGTGGATTTTCCATGGTCGAGAGACCTCGCACTGCGAATCCCAACCCGAGCATGTCCCTACTTCTTTAATTTAATGCAACCCGCTCCCCTACTTTTTTGTTTTAGAAATGCGTCCCAGGATGGCAGGAATAGCCAAGTCCTAGAGATAAGGCTCAGCCGTTCAGGGACGGATGGGGAGGGCAGAGAAGGAAAAGGACTTTGGGACATATTTACAAGCCCCTATCGCCACCACAACGTCACTTTTTGTGCTGTTGTGATGGCGAGAGGGACCTTGCCTTATTTACAAGGCAGCGTTAAGCCACTTAATGTGGCAATACGCTGCCTTGTAAATAAGGCCCCCTTTCACGCTGTATTTAGCATGAAAGGGGCAGGCAATGGGTATTTTGGTGGGCGTTCCACCGCAATACCCTTTATGCTTATAAGGGCAGCATAAATAGAACGCAGCGCCAACATTAAGACCAGGGAAAACCTGGTCTTAAACAGGCAAAACGAGGAGAAATGCATTATTTCTCCTCGTTTTTCCTGTTTCCATGTGTGCTGCCTTGTACTGCACACAAAAAAACTGCAAATTGCCTATGATTATTTATTTGCAGGAAGGTGACCCTTCCTGCACATAAACAACCATTAAAAAAATGCAGTTTTGCAACTTCTATTTGTGCAGCGTTAAGCAGCACACATAGACGTTACAAAGCAACATTTAAAGATTGTTTATGTGCAAGAAGGTGAACCTTCCTATACATAAACTATCTTCCCCTCAACACAGACACCCTTGCACTATGGTGCAAGTGTGCCTGCATTGGTGCTAGGCAGCTAAAGTAGCAGCAGCACAGGGGGAAAACCAGGGCTGCACCATATTCTAGTAAATATGGTGCAGCCCTATGTTTCTAAAGTGACATACCCCTTTGTCTTTCTCTTCTTGCCCAGAGAAGACAAGGACTGTCAGTGTTCACTTCTCCTGCTCTGCCGCTGCCCTGTGTCCAGGGGCGGCTCTAGGCTCATGGCGGCCCTGGGCAGGGAGCGTACGTAGGGGGCCCCGGAAGAGGGGGTCCGGGCGGGGCGGAGCACCCCGGAGCTCAGGAAGGTGGAACAGAGCCGGAGGCCGCCAAATGCCTGCCAGGGGCCGCCACGCAAATATGTATCCATCCTCAGAGGATTATTATATTAAGGATATATATTGGTGTGGTGGCCCCTGGGGTTTGGTGGCCCTGTACAGGTGCACAGCCTGCACATGCCTAAAGCCGCCCCTGCTGTGCCTCTCGTTCTTCCTTCCTCCTAGTCCCTCTCATTCTGTCTCTGCCTCGCTCCCCCTCAGTTGCTGAAAAATGTGATTTTAAGAAATGGCTCTTACCCTCTCTTTCTCTCCTTTCCTTTATTTGTTCTCCTGTGAAATTGATCCAAAAAAGAAAAACACTTTTGCTGGAAATGTCGTATTTTTCGGACATTTTTCTATTCCAAAGTGCAGCCTTGGGGACGGAGAGGAAAAAAAGGATAAAAATATGAAACATATATAAATTAAATAAAGCAAGATAGAGTGGTCGCAAGGTGGCCAGATTGATTTTATTCACAACCACGCACATTAGCGCCACTTTGCTGGGTTTGCCAGTGAAGCACTACTTTCATTTTCTTTTTTTTAATGTCGTTCAGTTATACATAATATCATCGTATTGATAAATAAGGTAACAAAAATGCTTATAACACTCTTTTATTATAACTCTGCAACACGCTGCACACAAGCCACACTACTCTACAAAATAGCTTAGACACATTAGCAAAGCCAATAGCTCTGGCTAAGCACTTATAAGGTCCCAAAGGCGGCACCTATTGGCTATTCCAATGCTTTTTACGGTAGGTGGAGGGTGGAGACATGAAACAGTAGCATGTCTGCCCAAGTGTGGCAGAGTGCCGCCTACACTGGTGCAAGTGGGTAGGTTGTATTTACCAGAACCTGTACGCATAGAGAATGTTCCTGTTAATTGGTGCTGCGAGTTGTCCTGCATCCTGTTGACAATCTGTAGGCTTGTGTATTTGTGTCTTTTTATGAATCTGCATGTTTGTCTGTTTCTGTTCACGTGTCTGTGTGTTTTTTACCTGGATGCATGTTTGTGTTGGTTTGTCTGTCTTTATCTGTTCGCCTGTGTGTGCGAGGTAAAATTAATGCATTCCACCTGTGCAGGACCAAAGTTGTGCGAGACCGTGTCAGAATGGGAATGTCTGCGGGTTCTGGCCACTTGCAGACACAACTCCCATGCCTGTCTGCATTTCTGCAGCATTTTTTTTACTTTGAGACCAAGATTTGGACACTTGCACTGTTGCTAAACTAGCACAGAGGCATGCAAACTTCAAGCCAGCCAGTTTTATTGACTGACACAGATTGTTTTTTCTTCTTTTGCTCTGGTGTTTTGTCAGTTACATATTTATGCAGGAATGCACTGTTGATGTGAAAGTACCTTAAACCATTTGATGGGAAAAGGACCACAAACACTAGTTGCAATGGCTCTTTTATTGTACTGCCCAGTGCAAATTACACGAATAATACACTTGACGTTCGTGTGTGACATTTGCACAGTCTTTTGCACATTTTAAAATAAATATAGGATCACTGAAAAAAGTGATTCATTCCATTTTAAATTCCGTAGTTTGTCTTGCATCGCAGCACACATGCTCATTGCAGATGAATTTGCAGGGATCCGGGGCTTTGAGGGCACCATTGAAGTATTTCTTCCTCTTTGGGTTCAATTTCAGACAAGCATGGTCCTTGAGGTAGCGTGCATCTCCAGGGTGCCATCACTTGCATGGATGTGTCCAAGAAACAGCAGGCATATATGGCCTTTGTCAACAAGGCCATGTGCTATTCTGCCCTATACTTATGGATACAAGCATAATTGTAAAGGTGTTGCATACAGGATTGGTGGTTTGGACCTGGCACACTTTAGTCCAGGGCCTCCCGGCAGTGCAGGCCATGGTGCCGCAGAGCCAGTGGTGTCATGCCTTGCTATACTAGTGCCCCTTCTTCACCGGTCTCATCATTCTGCATACATGGTCCAGTGTATAACATATTGCAATAGTGCCGAGGAAGAGCAGAGGCCGGATCCTATAAATATGCCCTCTCATAGTCACATTACAATTAATAGATACACCCCCAACTGATACTAACATTTATTTTACAAATAAATAGTGTTTTGCGTGCTGTTAGTGAAAAACCATTACCTGTGTTACGATTCTAAAGCATAGAAGTCAAGCGACCATTAAACACACATTACATTTTTGCTATACAGCACATTACATTGATTTTTGCAGGTTTGTGTTTCCTACCAGCATTACTATTTTCAATGAATACACACTATTTATGTTATTTCTCTATCTTAAGTGAAATATGTTCTAAAGAGTACTAAGGGCCTCATTCAAGAAAAGTGACGCATCAATGTGTAAAAACAGCGATGCACCGCTTTTCAATGCGCCCTCCTTGCGACATGCTGGATGCGTCATATTTACAGTATGACGCATCAAGTCGCAAGGATTTACAGATGCGTCAGTATTTCTGACGTATCTGTAGGCGCAAAAATGACGCATTGCTGGAGTGTGCCACAAAAGTGACGCAACTTAAGCAAAGGGTCATTGCACATGGGAAAGTCCCATTTCAAATGTGCCTGCGTCAGTCTTACGCCTGCTGTGAGACAGGAGTAAGATGTTGACGCATTTGCGTCCTAGAAGTGGTGCAGTGATATCTCATAAATTTCACTCCATCACTTCTACGAGGCTTACTTGCGTCAGAACGCCCACCCTGCATACATTATACCTGGCCCAGGTATAATATGACGCATGTGTTTACAAAGTGACGCATCTACGTAGATGCGTCACTTTGTAAATATGACGCAACATGGTGCATGTTTTCCGCCGCTGGTGCGTCACAAAAAGTGACGCACCGGCGGCGCAAAAGTAACGCAAGGGCTCATAAATAAGCCCCATACTACTTAAATCGGGCAGTAAGTTTAAAGTGTGTAGTGCCTACTTCACAAAATAGTTACTGTTTTATAGCATGTATTCCTGAATCAGACTGCATGACCCAGTGTGTAGTAACTTTGAAGCTTTTCAATCTCTTGCGGCATAGCAACCAGGATAATGTACTGCATGGCTAAACACTTATAAGGCCCCAAAGGTAAGACCTATTGTCCATGCGTGTTGTGTTAAAGAACAAGAACCACTTTACTCTGTGGACTTTTTCAATGTGTCCATCTCTTCCACAGAAGCCAATAAGCTCCTCTCTTTAAAGAATATCTATCAACTGACACATGGCAGCTGCTCGATGTGTTCTATGTTAGTGGGTGCAATAAAAGTGTTATCTGCTGATCTATGAGTTAAACATGTTGTTGCCATCAAACCTCTGGACATAGGTGCAAGTGTTAGTACTCTATCATCTAGGCAGAGGAAGGACCGTATTTGTGGTGTTCCCCCATCCTCCATGTGCTAGCCCGCATAATGTCTCGTGCCAAGAAACCAGACCATATTTCACCTTTGTTAAGAGATCTGCACAGCTTTTCTTTTAAAGCCAAAATGTAATAGAAAATTGTTCACATAAACCATAAAGCTGTACACTGGTTTTACATTACATTTAAAGAATATTTTTCATGTCACATGAGGTGAGAGGACTAAGAGAAATAAAACTCGTCTGAAGATTTAAGGTAGCTGCAGTAAAAAAAAAAAAAACTTTAAAAAAAGCTATGTTTCAAGGTTTGGCTTTCAGAAGATGAAGCAGTTTACTAGAAAACCTTAATCTAAACCCTAACCTCCTTGCAGATAGAAGGAACGTGGAATTGTTCCCCCTCTGGGTCCCTTTCTTCTTTCATGTACCTGTAGAGAGCCACTCGGGCTCTCCCATACATTGTAGCAAAAAAATACATGCATGCACACATACCCCGGGGCGGGCTCGCACCGGGGTATAAATAAACAAGGCGGAAGACCACTCGGGGTCTTTCCAGCTAACCACATAACCAGAGTCTGTGTCACTTATTGAGAGTCCCTTCACCACGTGTTGGGCCTTGACCCTACACGCTACATTGGCGACGAGGCCGGCCTACCTGCACGCGTGCCGAGCTGCCTCTGTCGGGGACGCCGCTGTGCACCTGCATCCTGCAGCGGAGCCCACCCGCGAGTACTGCTGCACTGACCCCGGTTCCCGAGGCCCGCCCACGCGCCTTCCTGGTGGGAGCGCCTTCAGCCGGCGGGACTCGCCGGAGAGTCAGGGTGCGCGGGATCCAGCCTGAAGTTGCCGGTGAGTCTGCAGCTCTCCTGCCAGCGCGACACCCCTGCCTCCCTGTGGGAGAAGTCATGCGCGACTCGCGCGGCGGCACCACGTGGCCTCGGTGAGGCCCAGCACCAGCCCCAGCCTCGCAGCAGCCGCGGTCTCGGCAGGCGCACACAGACGCCCGTGTCACACCCCCGGCCCTGTCCCAGCATGCACGGCCCGGAGAGCGGAGTGACAGAGAGTGAAAAAAAAAAAGTCAACGAGCACAAGCAAAGCCAAACGGCTCCAGGACAGGAGACAACAAGCACAAGCAAAGCCAAACGGTTCCAGTACAGACAAATCCATACGGCTGGATAGCGCCAGGCCCCGCACTCTGCAATCACAGCCCGGAGGGGGGAAGAGAGCACACTTCCTACCTGCCGAAGTGTGAAGGGAAAATAAACAAGCACAGGCTAAGCCAAGCGCAGGGCTGCCAAACTCACCCCGAAGGGAACAAGGGGCAGCGCAAGCATCCTCACATCAACCACAAACCCTGGCCAGCCGGAACACCAGGGTTAGAGGCTCCACCGCAGGGGGACCAAGCGGAAAGCTCTAGAATGGCCAAGAGAGGACTGAACCATGTCAGTAACAGCGCCAGGAGCGATCCAAGATGGGGCAGGCCAAAACCTACCTCCAGTGGTCGCACCACCACCAGTGATAGCCGCGCCACCGCCACAGAACCAGAACCAAGCTGGAGCCCCCACACTGATGACATCCACCCACCTACACTCTGGCGCAGCACCCATTCCCCCGTTTAGCGAGGCAGCAGACCCTGCAACTGCGGCGATGAGATGGAAGGCGTGTGTTGGGAGGCTCAACCTATACTTCAAACCAGGGAGACGGATGGAACTGTAAAAAGGTCGCTCCTCATCCTGTACGGTGGGCCAGAGATTTACGAGCTGTTCGAGTCACTCCCCAACACGGGACCCGAGCATGACTATGACGCCGCGGTCGCGGCACTTAACGCGCACTTTGATCCCCAGCTCAACAATGATTTTGAAAAATTCAAATTCAAACGAGCATGGCAAACGGAGTCGGAGTCCGTCGACCTGTACTACGCTAGGCTACACCGGCTTTCGAGCACCTGCCCATTCACCAACCCACGGGAGGAAATCCGAGACCAAATCATAGTGGGCTGCAAGTAAAAACTCCTGAGAAAACTCATTCTCCGCCATCCGGGCATATCGCTAGATGAAATACTGATCCTAGCCAGGTCACACGAGCTATCCGACGCAAGGGCGGAGGAGATGGAGACTGCGCTACGCACACCGGTGATCGCCCCGGCCGCCGCAAGGACGACACCGATTAAGGAGGAGAGAATTGACGCAATCCAGAGAAGATTCCCGGCCACTCGCCCACGAAGTACCCCCTCACGAGGAAATCAGTGTGGATACTGTGGTGAAGACCATCCTACAACGGCCACATGTGGCGCGAAAGGAAAGACATGCCTAAAATGCGGGCGGTTGAACCATTTCGCCGCAGTATGTAGGGGAGGAAAGTTCAAGCCAGCTGGTCTGAGAGCCAGGGCAGTGACGCAGCGCATCCGGCAGCTATCACTTGACCACGACCCACCCCCTCCTGACCACCAGGCGCAGGAGAGATGACCTCGATACGAAGACGATGAGGACAAAGAAGTGTATGTCGTCTCCTACGTCAGCAGAGCGTCCACCAGAAGAAGGCCGCCGCCCATGTTCTCCATTGCTGTGGAAGGCACCGAAATAAAAGCCCTGATAGACACGGGGGCATCAGTGAACGTCATGGATTCAGATCAATATGAGAAAATGTCTCCCAAACCCCCGCTGGCACCTTCCACTGCAAGAATCTACACCTACGGCGGCACAGAGCCACTACCGCTAAGGGAAGTGATCCAAACGACCGTCGTAAACGGCGAATATTCCACGGAAACACGGTTTCACATCACAGAGGGGAAGAAAGGCACCCTTCTGAGCTACCACACGGCAGAGGACCTTGGCATTGTGTTCTTTGCCAACCAGGTGCATCAGGCACATGCAGACTTCATGCTGAAGGACTTCCCAGAGTTGTTTCAAGGCCTCGGAAAACACAAAGGACGGAAATTCAAGCTGCACATAGACACATCAGTACGGCCGGTAGCCCTTCGACACAGGAGAGTGCCATTCAACCTGAGGCCGCAAGTCGAAGAAGAACCCTGGAAACTGGAAGACCTTGGCGTCATAGAAAAGGTGTCGGGCCAGACACCCTGGATTTCCCCGCTGGCAGTACCACCAAAGCCAAAACAACCTGGGGCGATCAGGTTGTGTGTGGACATGAGGCTGCCTAATGCAGCCGTCAAGCGAGAACGACACATCACCCCTACCATGGATGATATAGTGGCCGATCTGAATGGGGTGAAATGGTTCTCGAAACTAGACCTCAACTCGGGATACCATCAGCTCGAGTTGGAACCAGCAAGTAGGTATATCACTACCTTCTCGACCCATGTAGGACTTCGACGCTACAAATGGTTAAGCTTTGGTGTCTCCTCCGCTGCGGAGGTGTTCCAAAACGCCATACGGGAAGGTCCATCCGGACTGAGTGGAGTGATCAACCTCAGTGACGATATATTGGTTTACTCAGCAACCCTCGAGGAACACCACGCACACCTGAGGGCCACCCTCCAAAGGCTTGTGGACAGCGGACTAACCCTACACCGGTCGAAATGCTCTTTTTATCAAGAGTCAATAGACTTCTTCAGCTACACGTTCACGCGGGAAGGTCTGAAAGGGGATCCCAAAAAGGCAGAGGCGATCAAGGCAGCGAGCACCCCAAGAAACCCCACTGAAGTGCGCAGTTTCTTAGGCATGGCCACTTACTGTGGTCGGTTTATACCCAACCTGGCCGCGCTGGCAGAACCCCTCGGAGCCCTCACGTGAGTAGACCACAAGTGGGAATGGACAGTAGCTGCCAACAATGCATTTCAAAACATCAAAGCCAGCCTCCTAGACAATACCGTCATGGCCTATTTCCAGCCCCGCCGCAGAACAGAACTGATCATCGATGCCAGCTCAGTGGGACTGGGTGCGGTGCTCCTGCAGGAATAGGGACCAGAAGGGTGGAAACCAGTCACATATGCCAGCAAGGCGCTGTCGGACACCGAGACCAGGTATACCCAGATCAAAAGAGAAGCCCTGGCCATAAAATGGGCATGTCAACATTTCCATCTTTACCTGTGCGGGCAGGAGTTTACTGTGGTGACGGACCACAAGCCGCTACTGCCATTGTTCGCAGGATCATCCAGGCTGGCACCACCACGTATCGAACGCTGGGCTGTCCAGCTTCAGGGTTACAACTTCAGGATTGTGTTCCGACCTGGGGCACACAATCCGGCTGACTACCTATCCCGCCACCCCGATGTCGTCAGCCAATATCCACCACGAGAAGAAGGCGTGGAAGCTGAGGAGTTCGTCCACATGATCTCGCAGGCAGCATGCCCAGAAAACATGACGCTGAAGGAAATAGGAGAAGCGACTGCCACGGACGAGACGCTAGTAAGAGTTCGCCAGGCTCTCGAGGAAAACCGCTGGGCCCATTTCCTTGATGGAGCACCGAGCCTTATTCTGGAAGTGAGCCAGGCGCGACAACAGCTGTGGCAAATCCGGAGTGAGCTGAGTGTAGGCGATGAAGGAGTCATCCTCAGAGGACATCTCATCGTAATGCCTGAGAGTCTCCAACAAAGAGCGTTAACTCTGGCACACGTAGGCCATCAGGGAATGGCCAAGACAAAAGCCCGTCTGAGAAGCAAGGTATGGTTCCCCCCCATGGACAGTCAAGTTGACGCGATGATACAATCCTGCCATGCCTGCACAATCACGGGCAGTGACCCGGCGCCGGTGATCACAGAGGATGCACCCCAGACGCCCTGGACACACCTCAACATAGACTTCGGGAGCTTCCCCGATGGCCGACGCACGTTGGTCCTGGTCGTTTCGTTCTCGAAATTCCCGATAGTGGAGGTCATATCTTTGACAGCTTTTCCCCCAAGTCAAAAAGGTGTTGAGTCGCATCTTCGCCACCATGGGACTCCCGGAAGAAATCAAGTCTGACAATGGGACCCCCTTCCAAGGGAGAGAATTTCAGAACTATTACGAGAGCCTCCGGATCAAGCATAGAAAAATCACCCCGTTGTGGCCCCAGGCAATCGGGGAAGTCGAAAGACTAATGAGAACACTCAACAGAGCCCTGAGGATCGCAGTGGACAGTGGGGAAGATCCGGAAATAGCCCTCGATCAATTTCTAGGGGCCTATCGGCAGACGCCTCACAGCACCACAAAATGTGCTCCCGCCCATGTGTTATTCAAGAGAGCACCCCGTGATAGCATCCCAACAGAGAGCACCTGGGTACCTGAGGAAAGAGATGCTGAGGTCATTCAAGCCCGGAGGCGAACCACCAACCAGAAGGTGAGTGAGCCATGCCAAGGAGCCCACTCTGAAGGAGGGAGACACGGTTGTAGTGCGAGATCGCCACGCCTAATGAATCGGATGTGTGGATCGTGGACAAGGTTCAAGGAACAATGGTGACTGCCAGGCAAAATGGACAAGTGGTGACCCGCAATGTGTCATGCTTTAAAAAAGCTAGTGAGGCAACTGGAGACCAACACACCGCTGAAGGTCCAGAGGCAGCAGATGATGGAGGTCTGGATCTCGGAGGGTCACTACCGGGGTCACCCATAACCAGGCAAAGAGGAGAGAGTCCGCCCAGAATGGCACTGCAAAACTTCACCGTGGAGAACAACCGACCCTGGGCGGCCCTCAGTGGCGAGAATGCAGGGACTACCCCGGCTGGGGTTGCAGGATCACCGTGTGCCCGGAACCAATGCTACAATCTGCGGCCCAACCCGAGACCCAGCCAGAATCTGAGAGACTTTGCCTGGACATCTCCGTGAGTCAAGAAACGCGTGATTGCTGTAAGGACAGAACTAAATTGAAGGAGGGATGTAGAGAGCCACTCAGGCTCTCCCATATATTGTAGCAAAAACATACACGCATGCACGCATACCCCGGGGCGGGCTCGCACCGGGGTATAAATAAACAAGGCGGAAGACCGCTCGGGGTCTTTCCGGCTAACCACATAACCAGAGTCTGTGTCACTTATTGAGAGTCCCTTCACCACGTGTTGGGCCTTGACCCTACACGCTACAGTACCCAATATTTCTATAGTTGAAGTATGTCAACTGTTAATGTAATAATAATAATTGTGCATCTAACTTTAATAAATAAACTAAATAAATGCGTGCTCTCTGTTGATTGATGTGTGCTTGGTTCACCTAAAGGCCACTTGCTCCTTTGCATTACACTGGTTATGTGTATCACTCAGGGTCTGTTACCTTGCACCTCTGTCTGGATTCATGGTAAAAAATATATATATTTAGACATAGGAGAGGATTTAGGCTAGAGTGGTCGACCTAGGGCCTGGGAACCGGGTCCGAGTCTCGGCAAGGACGCTCAACATCCTGTGATTCTGGGCAAATCACTTAATCTCCCAGTGCCTAACAGAAATGAATGTGTTAATCTGTAACGAAACTGGTGCTGATGTAAAGCGCTCTGATACGTGATGTCACAGGTCAAACCCTTTAAAAAAGATAAATATGAACTCTCAGTGCCATTTCCTGTGCGTTATTCTAAATCTACAGAGACCTTGCACTCTATAAAGAAACTTCTACTTTAAAATGAAGGTGATTGTGAGGAAAAAATACATTTCAAAGTGTAATAACAAAAGAATCTGAGGATATGTGTACTTTGCACCTTTTTGTTAAAGCTGACTGACAGTGCCTTATTAAATGGCGCTCCAGTTTGAGGTGGTGAAATGTCTGTGGGCATGATGAAGAAGGGATTGTAGGTAGAGGGTACACTCCTCTATAAAAAAAGAAATAAAGGTGTTCACTGCAATGCAAACACCAGCCTTCGAAAGTGACTTGTTGTTTGTCCCTTGGTGAAAAGTCCACAAATCGAATCTGAGGTCCCGATTTACAGTGCAAAGTCACACAAAGTAATGAAAAGTGGTAAAGAGTCTTGAGGGGTATAACATTCCGGGGCAAAGTGATTTTTATGCACCAATAGTTGTTTATCATGAAGCGTTTGTAGCTTGTGCAGGTCAGTATAAGCATCAATAGCTATTGACGCAAATCCTGATATATCAAGATAGCCAGAAAAGGGCTTGTGCCAAAAAAACAAGCATTTGCAATGCAATATGTCTCGCATTTGTTGGAGTTGGAGCTATTGGCATTGTAAATGGCAATATCTTTATTTATGTTTAAGAAAGTAAGGGCACACTATATCATAATATCAGCTTTTATAGCAACAGTACAGTACATTTATGGCTATATTAATGTAAAGGGGTGTGAATGGTTAAATAAAAATACAAAGAAAGAGTCTTAAAATGCAGGATGGACTGTATAGTGGGTGACAGGGACTACATATGATTTAATAAAAAAAAATATATATATCTAATAAAAAAACACAGGTGGCTGAAGGCTGTTTTATAAGATTTGAAGGTAAAATAAACCAACAAAATTAATAATTAGAGTGACCTTTTTTGCTTTAATCAATCAACTGCTATTTTAGTAATTAATGGAACACAACACAGGGTGATTTTGCAGCTTTAGCACACCTGAGTTATAGGACCATGAGCTGGCAATGGATGGTATAGGATTAGAGCCCCACCATAAACTCAAGATCTAAAACAAAAGCACTGACGCAGAAAGCATTCACCGCGCAATATTGTTTTTTTGTTGTACTTTTACCTACTGTGCTGCTGCGCGATGTGAAGCGCAATGTTTTAAACCAGCAAGGGTGATTTGGGACTGGCAAATAATGTGAATGAGGAGGGTAGGGAGCAAAGAGTGTGCAGTGGGAGGAGGATGGTGGGGTGGGGTAAGAGAAAGCCAGGGGTAGCGTGATAAAAAGATCAGATGGCAGGAGGAGTAGGGAAATGGTATTTTAAAAAGAATGGATGCCAGCATTGGAAGTGCATCTTTTTTAGCTGTAGCAAAGGGTGCGGGCTCACCATGACCGCTTCTGTTTCTACGACCCTCAAATAAGTTTGCAGACGGCGTTGCACAGAGGCTACTTGGGCTTGGGCTTGGACTTTGAAGTTGAGTTGAACTGAATTGTGTAGTGTGAAAATGTATGGCACCAAGTGTAATTATGTGTTGTTGTATAAAGTACATTAAGAGGAGTGTGTAGTGGAATTAGGTGTAGTGTGAATGTGTGTTGTGTAGTAGAATTATGCTGAATGGTATTGTGTGTTATGAAATCTAGTGTAGTGTAATTGCATCATGTGGTGTTTTGTTTTTATAGGCTGTAATAATAATATTGTGGTGTGGTTTAAATGTATGTGGTGTGTTGAGGAGTTATGTGGTGTTTTGTAAAAATGTGTGCTGTGTAGTGAAATTGTGTGTTGTGGAATGTATGTGATTTTTAATGTCTTTTTGTGTAGTTTAATTGTGTCATGCTGAAATATGTGGTAGCGTGTGGAAATATATTGAGACCCCCCTGGATATAGCGGCATGGATTAGCAAATTTAGCGGCAAAAATATGGAAATTTAGCGGCCCAAATATGGAAATTTAGCGGCATTTTTGGGCAATTTCTTTTACTCATAATCATTAATTCTCAGCCTTAAATCAATGGAAACTGTTTTAGCAGAGTATTCCGCTTTGAAATAGGCAACCTGGGATATGGAACAGAGGAAGCAGCCCATAGGTGAAGGTTGTTATTCCTCGGAAATGCAATCCTCCTTTTGCTTTAGTATAGGTTCTGAGAACCCCATAAAAGATGGGCTGGTAGCATCCCATGCGAAATGGTATTTCAGAACCAACCTTAGTGAAATTAAATTTTTGCCTAAGATCACACAATTTCAGCATGGAAGCCACGATTTTATCCAGATTTTCTGGTTTCACTCTGTAGTGCGGTGAGGGGCCCCCGGGCATTGAGAGTCAGTGCCCCCTTTGTGGTGGGGCCAGGGGCCCTGTTGTGCAGTGAGACGACCCCGGGCAGTGACAGGCATTCAAGGATGTAATCCGAGGAACAAACATTGCCAGACATTCGGGTATCCTGAAAACTCTCTGAGGCCATTGTGCTATCTTCAAAAAAAGATCCTTTCAAATGAATAAACCTTTTTTTGTGGGGCAATACACAGTGGTGCTGGCTGCGATCCACCCTAATCTTGGGGAAAAGAGAGAAATAACGGAAGGAGAGCTCTGTTAGTTGGGCATGGGGGCTAGAGCCAGACGATATGGAAAGGGTACAGACAGGGCAGAACCTTGGCACGCTTACTATGCCACTCATGGACCAAGTCTGACGTTATTGAAATGCCCCATGAAGACTACACCGCTGCACATGAAGCTGAGGAGATTTTCAACCAGCGCCCACCTCAGTTTAAGAATCTTCACCATTAAAGAGTATACAGTTTATATCTCTTGCCATTTGTCCCCGTGAGTATAGACCCAGTCATTGTTTTTCCAGCCAATAGGTGTGTAGGGAAAGAGCTCAGCAAGTATAAGGTAAATGTTGGATGTCTGAGATGCTATTTCTTCTCCAGCAGCCTGCATCCTTCCTTGTTGCCATGCCATACTCCTCACTGTTCCACTGCCCTAGATGCATTGCTTTGACTCTGTGAGGATTGGCTCTGTAAGGCAGTAACACCGGCGCCCTATGCTGCACCTTCATCTCTCCCTGAGCCAGTACATTTTCTCCTGAAGCCAGTCATCTCTGCAGAGTGCCCGTGGAGCCTCCTGGCGCCCAACACACCCACTCCTTGGCCGCAGTTTTCAGTAACAAACACTCTTTAAATATTAAATTTAAAGTTGTGCAGCATTAACAGTTCTAATCACCATCAAGCCTAATGAACACAAAGGAAGCAAGGGGAAGAACAGAGGCATATGGTTAATAATTATAATAAAGTAATAAAAACTCGCATGACTGTGTGAATTGAGCATTCCCTACGCCAGAGTGTCTGCTTCTGATCGTCATTTGTATTAACCGATGGGTTAACAATCCTTTAAAAAACACAAGTAATGCAATCTATCAATGACACTTTCTATATTTCAAAATGTGATTTAGTGCATGTCGATTTCGAAATGCTTTATTCGGTATGTATGAATACAACCATATACCAACAATCAAAGTAAAATTACAATACATCATAAATTTACATCAACTCTGGTTTACCAAATACCATCATTATTAAGTGCAATATACATTTAGCAGCACATGTCCAAATGGGCAGTCTTAAAGTGCTTATTGGTACGTTCTCCTAATAGTACATGTGCAAACTAGCAATATAAAGTGCAATAAATGCTAAAAGTACTCAATTTCTGACACATGTGTAAATTAGCAATATTAAAAGATGTGTATTGGTACATACGAACAAGTCCCTGGTTTCTTAATTGTTGGGAATGCCACTAGGTGATGCACAATCCCCAACCGTAGACGGGATAATACAAAGCGGTGGGAACTAGTGCTAACAACAGTGAGGTAAGATTGAAGACCTTCGTTAATATTATATTCTAAATAGGAATTAAACGTGCTTTGTTTTGCGTATTTATTCATTCTGGTACTACCTGTATGTTTCAGGAAAGTGACTTTAAGCTCCTGCTTTGACGACCCTGTCCCCATTGTTGGATCTTCAAAAATGTCACAGCCATTAAGTGTCTCATACCAAGATTGAATGTGACATAACCAGGGGATGTTTGAGCAGAGGTCGAGCTTTAGACAATCGTTAATCACATCCTGAGTACATTTTGTCTCTTCTTTTGACCAGATTGATCGCCATAGGGACAGGGGGCGTAGGGCAATTAAGTTGTTGACATGATTTAAGCCCACTTCCCTATGTATTAGCTCATTTGAGGCCGCAGCCGGAGCACAAAGCAATCGTTTCAAGAAGGCATTCTCCTCACGCTGAATTAAGTTGGCACTCTGAAAATGATATCCCCATATCCCAGCCCCGTACAGGGCTGATGTTATGCACCTAGAATTATATATTGACAGCATCTCATGGATTCTACGACCCCCTAATTTCGCTGCAAATCTAAAAACACAACTTGTGTTCCTTGCCATTTTGAAGTGGACACTGTCTTGTTCACTAGCCCACCTCCCATCTCCTGAAAATGTGATGCCCAGGTAACAAAAATACCTTGCGGATTCTAATTTCTCCCCTTCTAGATAAAAGGACCTGCTTTTTCTTGGCTTCCTACCACAAATCATTGTGAAGGTCTTTCCTTTGTTAATTTTCAACTTTCTGTGTTCAGTGATAGTGTGGAACTTATTAATCAAACATTGCAAGCCATTGTGGGTCCGGGAGAGAAGAACTGCGTCATCCGCGTATAAAAGAATTGGAATTGGGTTACCATTAATAATAGGTGCATCTGCTTGAATTCGTCTTAAAATTTTATCTATCTGATTTATAAAAAGAGAAAATAGGAGTGGGGCAAGCACACATCCTTGTCGGATACCTCTGTTAATTCTAAAAAAGGGTGTGCATTCTCCATCAGATCCGAATCTAACTTTACTAGACAGGTTTTCATACAGTCTGGCCAAGAAATGTATGATTTCAATTGGGGCACCCATTTCCAGCAGAACTGGCCATAGGAGCATGTGTTCCATCAGATCGAATGCTAAACTCAAGTCAGCAAAGCACAAAAAATAAATTGCCCTCTTTAGCTTTTGTGTACTTGCTGACTATGAGTTCCAGGTTCACACACTGCTCCATTGTTCTCATCCCCTTTCTGAACCCGTACTGCACTGGGGATAAGATGTTATTTTCCTCAACCCAGGCTTCCAGTCTCTCTAATAGAACTAGACTGAGGATTTTGATTGACGAGTCCAGGAGTGAGATGGGACGGTAGTATCGTGCCTCTGACCTAGAGCCTTTCTTATAAAGAGGCACAATAATGGACTGACCCCATGTTGGTGGAAGCCTGTCTTCTATGGCAGCGTTAAAATATTGTGTCAATATTGGGGCCCATAAAGTCATTTCATATTTATAAAAATCCATGGGCACCCCATCAGGCCCCGGGGCTTTACCGCCTTTGCTATTTCTAATTGCCTCCGTAACCTCAATTAGGGTCACAGATAACTGCTTTTTTGCCATTTAAAACTAGGTGCTGTATCTGTAAGTAAAATTGGCCCATCTAGTTTAAAATCAGAGTTAAAAATCCTAGTAAAATGGGCTATCCGTGCACGACAACTAACATGGGAGGTAATTTCAGGAGTGTTATCATTCTTTAAAAAAGGGCTATTTACAGTTTCCCAGAATAATTTATGGTTTTTTGTTTCTGCAGCCATATCCAGATTCGTCCAAGCTTCATTTTGCAGATCTTTTTTTCTGGTTACTAGGGCAGTCTTATAATTAAGGCGCTCCTCTCTAATTTTATCTGTGTCTCTGGGTTTGGTATCAAGTGCTTTTTTGAGCGTCTTTAGTGACTGGGCACAGTGCTTATCAAACCACGCCACTTGGGTTCTCCTCAACTTTCGACTTCTTACTGTAAGTGAGTTTTCAATTGCTTTAGTTATTTTTAGGAAATCAGTAGGTAAGATGCCCGGGATCACTTTGGATGCCAGGCAATAAACTATTTCCCTGCTGCATTTAAGAATTATGTCCTTTATAAATTGGGTAGGGTCAATTCTGATCCACTTAATTATCATGCCGTTTGGTCTTTCAGCCATGATCCCTTGGATAGTTCTTCCATACACATGGGTTTTTGGGCCCCAGCCCGTTAATTCCAGCGATATGCTGTTATGATCGCTCACTGGCTGTTCTATTACCCAAACATTAGAATAGACAGATCCATTAGATAGCAAAATATGGTCCATGTTAGAAAGGGCATCTCTCCCTCTAAATGTTGGGCACTCTTCGTTATCTTTATTCTTTGTGCAGTCTAGTAATTCCAGATCTAATTTGGCTACTAGATTGTTCAGCGCACTCCCATAATTAGTGTGTGAAAAGTGGTTAAAAACTGTACTACCTCCACTAAGATACTCCTCACGATGTCCACAGATCCCCTTCTGTGCATGACTACATGCTTGGATGTTAAAATCTCCCACCCAAAGTATTACTGGGGGTTACTTGATAGCACAAGTACTTCCTCTATTGCTCGCTCTATATCCAATACAATCATGCCCGGTTGGGTCCAACAATATTATTATAAAAATTAACTATAACTAAATCCCTACCTTTACCATGCACCAGACGCAAAATTGATGCATACTGACCCACCTCCATATAACCACCAGGGCTGAACTGTGTTAGAATAGTAGATACCAGAGTCAGTAGGCCTCCTTTTGCTCTTCCTGCTAAGAGTGCTATTGCATTCACGCTATATGATGTATACCCTTCAACTTGAATTTGGGCTCTATGCCACGTCTCCTGGAGACATATTATATCGTGGCCTTGCGTAATAAAATTATCCCAAAAAGGAGTAGTTATTGTGGCAGCAATTCCCGCTATGTTCCAGGTAATTACCTTTAAGCATTCAACAGAATTATCTTGTAGTACATCATGATGTTCAGTCCCTTCGGATATCTCTAGACTCACATTCAGAGTTATGTCCGTAATAGGAATTACATTGAGCTTAGTCATTTTATCATTTTTACACTGGTCACTATTTGTCGGGTTTAATACCATGTCACCTTCTACCCTATTTATACCCTGTAGCTCTTGGTCGATTGTGGCTATTCCACCAGGTACAGTAGCTTCAGAATGTGATTCTGTAGTTAGTTCTCTCAGTCAGTCATTCTCATCTAGTGAGCCGAACACCTGGAATCTGTTGTAGGTCGGAATTGTAATATTGTCCCATAGATTGTACAGAGTTGCTGGTTCATAGGCTACATTGAAGTGGTTAGGATGGATAACTCTAGGACAGTCAACAGTCCGCATTGTAGCTTGTCTTCCTGAATGGTTCCTATAGAAATAGTCTAGGGGTAGCAGGGTTGTATTGTATTCATGGTTAGAGGGTATGGGTGCATTTAGAATGGAATCTCTGGCCCAATCAGGAATCCTAAAATGTATGACTATACAGTCCCCATTTATCTCCTTTTTAATCGGTCCCACCCATCCCACTCTCTGTGTGGAGATAATTTGGTTGAATGTCTGACATAATATCGACAGACAGAATATTGAAATGCAAAAATATCGGAGCAAAAATATCGACAGCAAAAATATCGGAATCCTATCTTCATTAAGGTAAGTACAAAAATATCGAAAAAATAATATCGTGGTACAAAAATATCGGAATCAAAAATATCGTTTTTTAAAATATATTAATAATAATGTAAAAATAATATTAAAATACATATAATTTTACAACTATTAAATAAAAATATTAAAACAAAATTAAAACTAATACATTTACATTTAAAATAAATAAAACACCTAATAATTTAATGTAATTTTAATTTTTTTCATGTAATTTATTTGCTTTAATGTAATATTTTTTTGTTTTTACCCTGTACGCCTGTACCCCAAAAACCCAAAACTGACCCTGAACCCTAAAAATATCCCTGTACCCCAAAAACCCAAAACTGACCCTGAAACCTAAAAATACCCCTTTACCCAAAAACTGAAAACTGACCCTTATCCCTAAAAATACCCCTTTACCCAAAAACTGAAAACTAACCCTGAACCCCAAAAATACCCCTTTACCCAAAAACTGAAAACTGACCCTAAACCCTAAAAATACCCCTTTACCCAAAAACTGAAAACTGACCCAGAACCCTAAAAATACCCCTTTACCCATGAACTGAAAACTGACCCAGAACCCTAAAAATACCCCTTTACCCAAAAACTGAAAACTGACCCAGAACCCTAAAAATACCCCTTTACCCAAAAACTGAAAACTGACCCTGAACCCTAAAAATACCCCTTTACCCAAAAACTGAAAACTGACCCTGAACCCTAAAAATACCCCTTTACCCATGAACTGAAAACTGACCCTGAACCCTAAAAATACCCCTTTACCCAAAAACTGAAAATTGACCCAGAACCCTAAAAATACCCCTTAACCCAAAAACTGAAAACTGACCCTGAACCCTAAAAATACTCCTTTACCCAAAATAATTAATATTATTTAATTACCAATTAATTAATAATTAACAATAACAATAAAGTAAATATATTAGCACATTTGCTGTAATTAATTTAATTTAATAATTAATATTATTTTTCCCAATTAATTAATTAAGAATAACAATAAATTATATATAACAAAATTACTATAATTAATGTAATTAAATAATTAATATTAATTAATTACCAACTAATTAATAATTATAAATATGTAGAAAATTATATTAATTAATTAACGAATTAATAGAAATTAATTACCAATTAATTATTAATTAAAATATGTACAAACATATATCAATTAATTAATTATTATTAAATTACTTCCCACCCTATTCCCCTATAAACCCATAACCTGCTACAGAACATATTTATCAATTAATCAATTAATTAAAAATAATTTAAAAATATTTCTCAATTAAATAATTAATAATTCCTACTAATTAATAATTAATTTAACATAATTAAATTACTTCCCACCCTATTCCCCTATAAACCCACAACCCACTACAGTAGTAAAAGACAATATTTAATTAAATTACATTAAAAATAAATAATAAAACATAATAAATACAATATAATATACACTAAATGTATTTAAAAATTGATATTAGTAACATCGAAGTTATTAATTTCGATATTATTGACATCGATATTTACAACTTCGATATTACTGATATCATACCAATATCGATATTAAGACTGTCGATATTACTTATCTTCGATATTTTGTCCCATCGATATTTAAACTTCGATATTTTTGTATATCGATATTTAAAAATCGATATTTTGTCTGTGTACCAATTTGGTTAGCCCCACGCATTGGGAACCCACAATTTTGGGCAAGCTAGTACAGGGTTTTGTTCTTAAGGGTTTGCTGATTTTCGAATTGGGTGGGCTTAAGCTTTGGTACGTTAGCAAGAATGGCTACGTACGGGCTGCATTCTGGTGGAAGGTTAACCGCATCGCTGCGGCGGCTTTTCCCGCTGTGCGCGGCATTTTCAAAAATCCCGCGTAACGTGACAAAGCCAGCTCGTCATCCGCGCAGCGCAGGTAACGCCCATGACGAGCTGGCTTTGTCATTAGCGTCGAAGGGGTTAATCGTTGCGGGGATTATGTTATTAATATGCAGCGCTGGTACTGACATGTTCTTGTTATTAGGCATAAAACCCCCTTTCTCCGATTGTCCCTCATCAGGTTTCTGTCCCGTTATAGTATTAGAAATGTTAGTGGGTAGTTTTTTCGGAGCAGTTACTGCTATTACCGGGGACGGGAGGCTAGGTGCTCTTATTTCACTGCCAGACAAGTTATTACTGGGTTTACACTTTGGTACATTAGTTGTAGATAACTTAACTTGTGTGCCAAGATGTTCTAATAAATCTAAATTGGCTATACCCAGCTTTTCGAGATTTTCGACTTTGTCACTTAGGGCCTTCAGTCTTGCAGCCACTGGTGTAATGTGGGATTTTACCATATACTCTACTTGTTGAATCAGACCCTCCATGTTTGTAAGGGGTGAGTTTTGCTGAGTGATTGTGTGATTTTCATTCAAGTGCATATTTCTACTCTGCTGTGGTGTCTCTCCCCCCTCCCTTTTTCAAATGTAGTTTGAATTAATCTCTTCTTTTTACTTCTATATCTCTTCCCTTGCCTATTTACAACTAACAATTTCCTACTATGGACAGATTTGTGTTTGAACCGGCTGGATCCATGATCACTCGTACTACTTAATAGACTGGTGTTAGCTGACTCGACTATTAAGTTAATGTAATTAGTGCCACAGCCATCTGACTCCACTGTGACGCTAGGCACATCAATCACTATAGATGGATGGGGAATATCGCTGGTTTGTAGATTCGGAGTTAGTGACAGTCTTCTCTCCCGGGCAGCAAACACAGTAGGTGGTGACTGTTGTGGTGCTTCATCTTGATTCTGCCCATTCCCTGGCAAACCTGCATAGGAGTGTAATAGAATTGAATCCTGTGTCATAGCTGTTATAATTGAAGTATTTGCAGGTAAATTTGCTTCTTGTGTGGGGGGGGGTTATCAGGCACATGCTCGGTGGTAATGAGAAACGTCTTTCGGTATTTTCTATGGCATTGACAACAACCCCAATTGTTTGTTGTAACATTCTGTCAATTGCAGTTAAAGTTGGAAGTGGGGTTGGTGCCAACTTTAATTTCCTAGTTGTTGATCGTGTGTGCATTGGAGTCTTTTTAACCATGGTTCTACTTTTAGCCTCCATCAGTTCTGTAATTGGCCGCAATAAGATCGTTCTAAAATCGACAAGAGTGATTACCTTAACCGATGTTTTTGTTGGTAGAGCCAAGGGGGGCGGCCCAGCCCGGTCTCTTTCGGCCTATGAGGGCCTTAGAGGGCCCGCCCTTTGCCCGGGCTTCGCCCGGCGTCCCACTCGCGTCCCGCGAGGCGGGGCTTACACCAGCTTTATGCGCCGCCTGGCGCCGTCGAATGATGCGTGGACAGCAGGGGTTGCTGGGTGTTGTGGTCCCCAACCCGCACTCCGCTCGGCGGTCGAGCCGGTAAGATGTTTGCACCAGCGGGACAGCGGGAGGCAGGCGGAGGGGTCCGGTCACAAGGTGAGAAAAAGGCAGCAACCTCCCTCGTAAGGCAAGAGCAGGCAAGCAATGTGATTTATTTAAGGCATGGTTTCTGTTATTTGCTGCTTGTCTACCTTTCACTATTAATGAACTTGGGTCCATTTTGCCGGCACTTTTGTAAAAAGTACCAATTTCATGGCAAACCGCGAAATCGCGATATCGCGAAATCCTGGAGGGTCTGTATATTGAGTGGAATTATGAGTTTTTTATGTTGAGTGTTGGCATGTGTAAAATTGTGGATTTATGGTAAGTGCATTTCTATGGTATGAACTAGATTGTAGTTTTGTGGACAGGATTTTTGTTGTGTTGTGTAGTATGAATTTAAATCTGTGTGTGTGCTGTGGTGTGGAATTGTGTGTATGTTTTTGGCATGATGTGGAGTGGGAGTTTGTCGTGGTGGGGGTTGAATGTAGTGTGTTGTGGATTTATGTGGTGTTTAGTGGGAATTTAGTGAGCAGCAATGAGATAAGGGAGAGGGTGAGTTAGTTATGAGAGAAACGATATAGCTAGAAAATAGAGTGAAAGAAAGTGAAATGCAGAGCTGTTTGGGTATATTAGTGAAAGCAAACATTATTGGTCTGATTCCGATTCGGTAAAAACAACTCCGAATAGCCGTACGGAGCGTTTTTCCTGTACGAATCGTACCCTCCAACGTCCCCATATGTACGATGAAGTATGATTCGTACCAGGAGCAGGACTCCGTACGAATCGTACAAAGACCGTATGACTCTAATCTCCACACGATTCTCCGTAGGAACCCGCTGTACGCAACATCAGTACGGTTCGAAGCAGGTTTTCCCGACCCAGCAAGTACGATTCGTGTCGGGTACGCACTGTGAAACCCTTTTTTTACGGGAGCCCAAAACGTCCGGAGAAGCAGAGTTCACCTCGAAACAGGTATGGAACGCTCCCCCCAGATATGGTGCGTTTACCCCATGTCTGTAGGGGTACAGTATGTACCCCTGCGATCATGGGGTGTACGCACCATACCCCATGATCGCAGGGTGTACGCACCGTACCCCATGATTGCAGGGTGTATGGTGCATACACCCTGCAATCATGGGGTATGGTGCATACACCCCATGATCGCAGGGGTACGGTGCGTACCCTTGCGATCATGGGGTGTACGCACCGTACGTTGTGTATGTGATTGTGTGGTTGTCCGGACGAATCACCCTTACCTGACGTGGACCGTACAAATCGCATCCTCATACTTCGGTCCGGATCGAACTCGTCAGGTCGTACAGCATGTTTATGAATCATGTGGTTCACTGTGAGGGTCCGTGTTGTACGGTTTCACCCTTGCAATTCGTACAGTTTACAACGAATCGGACGGATTGACAAGATACGGATCGGGATCGTACTACACGATTCGGACGGAAGTGTACGATTCGTACGGAGAGGGCTCCGGATACGATTCTGATGGACGCTTTTTTTCTCTAACCGGAATCGGACCCTTTGTGAGAGAAATAAGGTATATAGTGCGAATGAACGAGAAAAAGAGATGGGATAAAGGGATAAGTGCAGAGCTATGGTGAGAAATTATTTGGTTAGTAAAGAGAGAGAGAGAGAGAGAGAGAAGGTATAGTGGGGCAAGATATGTAGTGAGATTTATTTTTGGGGGAGAACCAGTAGACGTTAGATACAGCTGTTTTATTACCAGTATGATAGAAGCGCTCTGATAATTATAAACATTTAAAATGTAAAAATGCCCATTCACTTTATTTTTCAAATATTAAAGGGGCATTTGTAGAGCAAGTTCTACTTGAGACTCCAATTATCCCATTGGAAACCAGTTTGAATCATAAACTCAGTTAAACACTATTATGTTCAAACCAGTTTTCTTTCCATAAACCTAAAACGTGGAAAATGTGTTATATTGTTGCTGACAATGTCATTTAAGTCTTGGCGTCACTCAAGCATATATTAATTTTGCGTAAATCACACAGTTTAATTCATATTAACTGTGAAGATTTTAGGGACTATTAAACTGTAATGCAAAATCTCTTGCAAGAGAAAACAAGCACGAGGTTAGGAAAATGAAGCAAGCTGTTGCAGATTGCGCAAGGGCATGTTCGTCGGGGGCTCCACTCATTAACCTACTGGAAATTGGAAGATAAAGGGGGAGGGGAGGGGGCGCTCAGATGTGGCGTCACACAGAGAAGAGAGCAGCTTATGGTCTGAGGTCTTTAAAGGGTCCCTTGGTAAACATTGCCCCCAAAGCAGGGCAGGAAGCCCAAAATGGCATTGCCATGTGTCTACTGCCTTCATGCTGTGGGAAGAGGCGGGCAGGCTAGCTATCTGACTTTCATCTGGACCTCCTGTTCACACCCGGAGAGCCTTTTACAATGGAAACTCCCTCCAGGGCTCACAGGGGTCTTTGCAGGTGCAGTAAACTTGAGCTGCAAGCATCTTTGGGTGAAGTTGCACATTCAAGGTTTTGGAGAAGCACAGGCCGCGGTCACAGTGATGTCACAACCAAGAAAGCTAATTAATAACAAAGGAGGGAGGGAGAGAAAAAGTGGATTCAGTCTCCCCAGGCATATTTAATAAACAAATTGGAATCCACTAAGACAGGGGGGTTGGTGGTCCCTACTATGGTGGGGAGCACACAGTGTTGTTTAAATACCCCTCACACACCAACAGGCCCCTTGGTGTCATGCTTCATCATCGGGGTCTTCGCACCCCTCTACGAGATGCGGCGTGCTACGACCGACGACTACGTGGGAGCACTATCTGTGGACTATGTGTGGATGTGTGTGGGGTAATGAATGTGAGTGGTGGAGTGGTGAGAATGAAAAAAATACCTGGCTCGTGGGGTGAAAAATAGACTTTTATTAAGCCCCCGGCTGGTGTCATTAAAAGGGGAGCAGTGGGAGGTTGCTAGTGTATAATTATGTACATCAACCTCGTTAGTGCGTCTACATGGACATGTTTCGGAGTCAAAAACTCCTTCTTCAGGACAGGAATTGCACAAAGTTCCTCACCTTACTCACATGCATGTAAATGTTAAAGTGCATTATACAAATAAGGAACGTGAAATATAGGTGTTATGTACCTAGTTAGTAGTTCAGTAATGTAGTCTTATTTGCTCACTTGGCATGTGTTAAAGACCTGGAGGGAGAGAAATGCATAATAAATATTATCTCACAAGGTTGTTAGGCTGTCATAAAGGTAACAGTAACCTAACGACAAAAAATGTGAAGGGTTGCCGTTTGCCTCCAGTTATCGTGAACCCTGCAATTTAAGTGACAAAAGGTGGGACAAACACACATAACAAACATAACACACATATTGGATATTAATTAGTTCCTTATGATCCTGTAGTGTGAGGATAAAAACAGCATAGAAATAGTCTTACTTCAATATTTTGATCAAAATGCCTCATGAGCCTTATGCGTGTTGTTGGGGTTTTTTTCTCATGCTACGTTCAGCGATCTAGAAACATGAGGAAATCTTGTTTAGGTTCATCTACTTACAGTGTTCTCCTGTAGTCCTTCCTCGTCTGAGGATATTTGATAACTCATGATTATTGCAGGATGCGATGTGCCCTTTTACCCTCAACGCGGCTCCGCTGGTTGTGCCGGTGTGAGGAGCGGTCGGCCCTTTTATACTGATGTTAGCCTGCTTAATTGTTAATTTAGTGAGTAAATTCAAGACGGATATATGCCCAAACATGGGCTAATCGCCATGTGTTTTACCGGCGGTGTGCGAGGGATCATGGTGCTGGTCCTGCGCATGCTCGCTTGTTATGGTTCCGAAAGAGGTGTTCCCTCGCATGCGCTGAGGTCGGACACTCGTCCTTGTGCATGCGAGAAAGAAACCGGGGGTGGGGATTCGTTCCGAGTGATTTTGGGAGACGAAGTGTCTCTAACATTATGAGAGAGCAGGTGTATAACCGCATGTATTCATCATTATTAGGTGCTCGAAACAACGGAAACTTTTACCATGACAATGAGAGTGCAAATATCGTTGCTAATTATTTTTGGTAGGATCGCTGCCAAGTGGTCACAAAAATATGGCTTATGTACAAGATGGTACAGTTTGGCTCAAAAAATTGATTAGTTACCCATTTGACATCAGGATAGGACATTCATACAGTGTTGGGGGTGTTATTGATAGGATCTTGATGATTTCCATCACAATAAAGGGATCTGGGTGGAGCCCCTACGGTACTGAACAGTGGGTGGTGCCCTTATATGGGGATAATGGGCCTAACGTAGGTAGTGTTTCATCGTAGTTGGCCCCATGATATTGCATAGTTAAGGCCTTCTGTGTTTGTGCCCAAACGGAAGAGCCATCTTTGTTCCTTTCAAAAAGGCCTGCCTCTGAGGGTAACTGTTCGATGATGGTCCAACGTAGGTCAATGACACAGTGTTGTTCCTCCAGATAGTGGGCTGCCATCTTCGTGGTGGATTTTTTACATCTGATATTGCTTTTGTGTTCGTTCATCCTTATTTTGACAGCCCTTGTGGTCATGCCCACATATTCCAAATTGCAAGGACAAGTGATCAGGTACACTACGTTCCACATTGGCTTCCATTCCTGAAAGTGAGGTTGCGGCTCTTTTTTGTGAGGTGGCAACTGCTGCTGTTGCCACAGGGATGATGTCCTTGTATCCCCTGTACCCTGAGCTGTTGATCAGGTACAGTCTGTGGTCTAGTGTGAACTAGAATGTCCTTTAAATTCTTACCTTGCCTATGGGCAAAAAGTGTTTTTTCTAGGTCGAGAGCTCCGCTGGTGAGTATCCTCCAATGTTTATTAATCATTTTTGATATTTGGTTAGAGTGTGAGCTGTACGTGGTGACACACATTGGTCTTGCCTAAGTGTTGTCTCTTGGTGCCCTATCTTCCAGGAGGGCCTCAGGGTTGTTGTTTTGTGCCCTCTTCATTGCTGAGTTTATTACCCTATCCAGGTACTTTCTCTGTCTCAATTTCTCTTTAAGATCTTGGGCTTGTGCTTTGTATTTGTCTATGTCGCTGCAGTTGCGGCGTAGACGCAGGAACTGCCCGTACGGCAGATTCTCTCTGAGATGGCGTGGATGGAAACTGTCAAAGCGTAGCAGACAGTTCCTTGCTGTTGGTTTTAAGTGTGTCTCTGTTTTTAGGACACCTGAGTCATGGTAGATGTTGAGATCCAGAAAAACCATAGACTCATTGGACATGGAGTGGCTGAATATTAGGTAGGCATTTTGATTATTTAGCCTCGTAAGAAAGTCTGTAACAGACTGGCTGTCCCCCTTCCAGATGACTAAAATGTCATCTATGTACCGTTTCCATGTCTGGATCATGTTTTTGAAGGGGTTATCTTGATGGAGAATTTTGGTGCACTCTAGATGGTGCACATATAGTCCCTTCGGAAATGGGATTGATGCACAGCATTTAGTTTATTGATTTACTATCATTGAGATTCGTTGAGTTAAGTGCTGTTGTAGGGTGACGCTCTCCGTCCGTGGCGTTCTTTATACAATAAATGAACGTGTGGCCAAGGAGTCATTGGTTACATCCCCAACAGGCACTCTATGCTGGTTCCTCTTTAAATAAGGACTCCGATTCAGTTCCTTTGTTCAATATTTTATTGCTTGAACTTTTTTTCTTTCTTTGCGATTATATTCATCACAATTAACTTTCAAATGTTGTTTAAATGTTTTTTTAAACACATTTCCTTTTTAAACACATGTTTTTCTATGAGCTCCAATGCATTTCAGGCATTGACTGCCCTTACTCAGGGAGCGAAGGCTGTTGAGGATACAAATATAACCATAATCACAACCCATAATCTATACATACAAACGATGTTGTCACTTGATAGGGTTCAAACCATGCGGGGATCTTATTAATGTGCCCATGATTATAAGTGTGGGTTCGAAATGATGTGCGGTGTTAAACCCGTGCCGTAGTGAATTTGGTTTATGAGAAAAACGCACTTACATGCAAGCCGATAATAGTCAGGACTCCAGATTCTGCATATAAAATATATACAAATCAATATACTGAATAGTAACATAAAGACGCGAAAAAAAGTGCATTGCAATGTTTGGCTAGTGTTACTACCCTTGTCTTCTGTTTCTGTTTCGCTCGATGGGGTAATCTCGAGTTTATTCGACGGATCAAGCCGTCTCCTAGCGTTCAAACCCTGGCGCTACCGGCATCCATAAAATGACTTCTGTGTCTCTGTGACGCGGGAAAGGAAAGTGAAGGCATACTCTCTGTGCTTAGGGAGTTGAAAAAAAGACTGACGCATGTGTTTTAAATGAAAGTAAATGTTGAGATAAATATATTGACGATCTCTCTGATAAGGATACCTATATGGTATTGGAGGCCAACCCCACCAGTGAATTCATGAAAGAATTGAAGAACATCATTGAGAAGGCAGTGGATAATGGCATAATCAATGAAAGGACCAAAAGTTTCCTGATTAAACAGAATCCCAAGAGCCCATGTCTACACATGATTCCAAAGATACACAAAAACCTAATGAATCCACCAATGAGACCAATAGTATCAACCTGTGAAAGTCTACACGAACCAATAGGTCAGTTTCTGGATAAATACTTGCAACCCATGGTCACGAAAATGCCAACCCATATCAAGGATACAACAGATTTCTTAAACAAACTCCAAACCATAACTAAGGAAGAAAAGGAAGAATTAATCCTCTGCACAGCAGATGTAAAGGCATTGTATACTTCTATCCCTCATGCCTCAGGAATAGAGGCGATAGAACAAGCATTGGTCCACTCTGATTTGAATCAGTCCTTACAAACTTTTCTCATGGAACTCACTTTGTTTACCCTATACAGAAGTTATTTCAGATATGGCGACAGGTGGTACCAACAACTCGCTGGCACATCAATGGGAAATTGTGCCGCGCCAGCATACGCTAACATTTTTATGGGACAATTAGAAAAACAACACATATTCTCAAATGAGAATATGTGTACCCACAATACCAGTCCGGTCCTCCACCAATAGGGCCGATGTAGTGGGCACCTGACCTCTCAGGAGGAGCACAAAATCAGCAGCTTTTTTAGGATGGGGCCCAAGACCCCGTCGAGGCAGGAACAAGAAAGGGAACAATGTAACCTGGCAACCGGAAGACAAAACAGACCCTAGGGTACACACCAGAAGCCTGACAGGGGCCCTGGCGAACCAAGCCTCCACGAGCAAGAGGGGAACCTAGCGATCAACATCACACCATGGCCACTCACAGAGTTACAGAACCAAGTACTGAACAATGGTCTTGGATATGTACCAACGCACAAATTAGACACCTTCGGATTGCACACAGAGGTACAGGATTTCATCAGAAGCATAAAGTTGAAAGCATACTTCAGTAATCGAGAAATCACCCCTGACAGATCAGACACTGCCCTAAAACCAACCAATCAACATTCACCCCTCCAGATAATGCGCTCCCAGTAGAGGTTTTGGCATTTGAAAAAGCCCTCATGGTGGAACTGAGCAAGTTAGACATCACCGATCACAATAACTTCTATAACATGAGCAGAAAGGAGAGTGAGGCAATAAAAGAACTTTCTCAAAATAAAGAACTGACAATCAAGCCGGCAGACAAAGGCGAAGCAGTAGTGATCCAAACCACAGCGGCATATGACCAAGTATGCAGAAGACTTTTGTCTGATAGGAGGAACTACCAAATTCGAACTAGTGACCCCACAGAACCCATACGCATCACAATAGGAGCAATGGTGGAGGAGGCTGTAACACATGACTGGCTCACTGAAAAAGAAGCTGAATTCCTAACACAAAAGAACCCCCAAACACCTTACTTCTACAACATTCCAAAAGTGCATAAGAGTCTAACAAATCCACCAGGCAGACCAATAGTGTCTGGAATCATGTCAATCCTGGAACTACCGTCAAAATTTGCCGACGCTTTCCTGAGACCATTGGTCCAGGCCACGGACACCTATTTGAAGGACACAAAAGCTGTCCTTCAGTTACTGAGGGATCACCCATTTGACCCAGACTCCCAGATGCTACTAAGTTTAGATGTGGAGAGTCTTTACACCAGCCTGCCCCACGATGAGACTCTCCTCATCATAGAAGAAGTACTGCATTCCAATACCTGGAAATACCAGACTCCACGAGGGGTAGTTATGGAGTGTATCTCCACTGTATTAACCAAAAACCTTTTCGAATACGAGGGCACTCTGTACCTACAATGCCACGGGACCAGCATGGGCAGCACTTTCGCGCCGAGTCTGGCGGCACTATATGTGCATCATCTAGAGTGCTCCAAAATTCTCCATCAAGATAACCCCTTCAAGAACATGATCCAGACATGGAAACGGTACATAGATGACATTTTAGTCATCTGGAAGGGGGACAGCCAGTCTGTTACAGACTTTCTTACGTGGCTAAATAATCAAAATGCCTACCTAAAATTCACACACTCCATGTCCAATGAGTCTATGGTTTTTCTGGATCTCAACATCTACCATGACTCAGGTTTCCTAAAAACGGAGACACACTTCAAACCAACAGCAAGGAACTGTCTGCTACGCTTTGACAGTTTCCATCCCCACCATCTCAGAGAGAATCTGCCATACAGGCAGTTCCTGCGTCTACACCACAACTGCAGCAACATAGACAAATACAAAGCACAAGCCCAAGATCTTAAAGAGAAATTGAGACAGAGAAAGTACCAGGGTAGGGTAATAAACTCAGCAATGAAGAGGGCACGAAACAACAACCGTGAGGCCCTCCTGGAAGATAGGGCACCGAGAGACAACACTCAGGCAAGACCAGTGTGTGTCACGACATACAGCTCACACTCTAACCAAATATCAAAAATGATTTATAAACATTGGAGGATACTCACCAGCGGAGCTCTCGACCTAGAAACACCACTTTTGCCCATAGGCGAGGTAAGAATTTAAAGGACATTCTAGTGCACACTAGACCACAGACTGTACCTGATCAACAGCTCAGGCTACAGGGGATACAAGGACATCATCCCTGTGGCAACTGCAGCAGTTGCCACCTCACAAAAAAGAGCCGCAACCTCACTTTCAGGAATGGAAGCCAATGGGAACAACACAAATTCACAAATTGCAACAGTAGGAACGTAGTGCACCTGATCACTTGTCCTTGCAATTTGAAATATGTGGGCATGACCACAAGGGCTGTCAAAATAAGGATGAACGAACACAAAAGCAATATCATAAATAAAAAATCCACCACGAAGATGGCAGCCCACTATCTGGAGGAACAACACTGTGTCAATGACCTACATTGGACCATCATCGAACAGTTACCCTCAGAAGCAGGCCTTTTTGAAAAGGAACAAAGATGGGTCTTCCGTTTGGAGACAAACACAGAAGGCCTTAAAAATGAAATACCATGGCGCCCATTACGATGAAACACACCCTACATTAGACCCATGATCCCCATATAAGGGCACCACCCACTGTTCAGTACAGTAGGGGCTCCACCCAGATCCCCGCTTTATTTTGATAGAAATCATCAAGATCCTATCAATAAATGTAAATGTAAATGTAAATGTAAGGTGATTTGTAGCGCGCTCAATTACTACCGGAGTATCCTGGCGCGAATGACCGCTGGGGAACCCGTCCTGGCTTTCCCTGTGAGATGGTCCCATGCTGGGTATCTCCAAGGTGAAGCCAGGCATCCCCGGCGTCTGTGGGGGGCCGTTGTCGCGATGAGGCAAGCTTAATGCCCAGAGTTACCGAGTGTGATCACTGACCAAAGTGGGCACCGAGGCGAGAATTATCAGTCCGCTGACCCTGGTCCTCGACCCTGCCGCGTCGGGAATCGAACCCTGGTCCCGGGCCGTTCTCAGCCTCCGGGTCTGCCACCTCTAACCAGTGAGCCACACCTCGCCACCCCCAATACTGTATGAATGTCCTAACCTGATGTCAAATGGGTAGCTAATCAATTTTTTGAGCCAAACTGTACCATCTTGTACATAAGCCATATTTTTGTGACCACTTGGCAGCGATCCTACCAGAAATAATTAGCAACGATATTTGCACTCTCATTGTCATGGGAAAAGTTTCCGTTGTTTCGAGCATCTAATAATGATGAATACATGCGGTTATACACCTGCTCTCTCATAATGTTAGAGACACTTCATCTCCCAAAATCACTCGGAACAAATCCCCAGCCCCGGTTTCTATCGCGCAAGCGCGAGGACGAGTGTCCGACCTCAGCGCATGCGTGGAACACCTCTTTCGGAACCATAACAAGCGAGCATGCGCAGGACCAGCACCAATATCCCTCGCACACTACCGGTAAAAGACATGACGATTAGCCCATGTTTGGGCATATATCCGTCTTGAATTTACTCACTAAATTAACAATTAAGCAGGCTAACATCAGTATAAAAGGGCCGACCGCTCCGCACACCGGCACAACCAGAGGCGTTGAAGGGAAGAGGGCACATTGCATCCTGCAATAATCATGAGTTATCAAATATCCTCAGACGAGGAAGGACTACAGGAGAACACTGTAAGTAGAAGAACCTAAACAAGATTTCCTCATGTTTCTTGATCGCTGAACGTAGCATGAGAAAAAAAAAACAACAACACGCATAAGGCTCGTGAGGCATTTTGATCAAAATCATGAAGTAAGACTATTTCTATGCTGTTTTTATCCTCACACTACAGGATCATAAGGAACCAATTAATATCCAATATGTGTGTTATGTTTGTTATGTGTGTTTGTCCCACCTTTTGTCACTTAAATTGCAGGGTTCACGATAACTGGAGGCAATCGGCAACCCTTCACATTTTTTGTCTTTAGGTCACTGTTACCTTTATGACAGCCTAACAACCTTGTGAGATAATATTTATTATGCATTTCTCTCCCTCCAGGTCTTTAACACATGCCAAGTGAGCAAATAAGACTACATTACTGAACTACTAACTAGGTACATAACACCTATATTTCACGTTCCTTATTTGTATAATGCACTTTAACATTTACATGCATGTGAGTAAGGTGAGGAACTTTGTGCAATTCCCGTCCTGAAGAAGGAGTTTTTGACTCCGAAACATGTCCATGTAGACACACTAACGAGGTTGATGTACATAATTATACACTAGCAACCTCCCACTGCACCCCTTTTAATGATACCAGCCGGGGGCTAAATAAAAGTCTATTTTTCACCCCCGAGCCAGGTATTTTTTAACTCTCACCACTCCACCACTCACATTCATTACCCCAAACACATCCACACATAGTCCACAGATAGTGCTCCCACGTAGTCGTCGGTCGTAGCACGCTGCATCCCGTAGAGAGGTGCGAAGACCCCGATGATGAAGCATGACACCAAGGGGCCTGTTGGTGTGTGAGGGGTATTTAAACAACACTGTGTGCTCCCCACCATAGTAGGGACCACCAACCCCCCTGTCTTAGTGGATTCCAATTTGTTTATGAAACAACCAAGAAAGCTGAATGAAGCGCTTCGCATCCCCATCCACGATGTATAAAGAACAACAGAACACAAGTTATTAGCAAAGTCTAGATCGTCTCACTCGTGTGTACGTGCTGGTTAGACAGATGAAAATAAATAGAATCACAGCTCCAATGAGAGCCTGCCTCCCTTCTGCCAGCTAAAACATGACATGTTTATTAATAGTATTTCAAACAGGCAAACAAACCAAGAGAAATTCAGTAATTTAAAATAAAGATATGTTCTTTTACCTGAATGATCATCCAAGCCATAAAACAATCCAATGATAAGGATTACAATGAAAGTGTTTGGGTGCCCTCCAGTGGTTGTATGAAGAACTTGTTGTACCACAAGAATAAATCAAAGCCCATATGTTTCAATGGCCGTGAAAGTGAAGGTAATTAGGCCAGCGATGCGAGGAAGAGATAAAAAACATCAAAGCGGCCGAAAGCGCCCGAAAGGGGAGAAAAGGAGGGGTGAGTGCAAGCCGAGGTGACAATAACGGCTGCGAGATGCGCTTATGGTGGCTGTGAATGCGCGCGTTCACGCGCACATACACGCAAGTATTAGGCCACATGCACGCAAGCTTTAGGCCAGGGTAGCATTTCCAAAAGCCCCTTTACTAAATGTCAAGCTACAGCGCCTGCGCTGCTGTAGGCTCGACTGAAAAACTCTTTGAAGTATCAGTTAGCAAGGAGAAATGCTTATATTTATGGGTGGGTGATAAATTCTGCTTCGCTGGCAAGGTTGACAAAGTTTAGACACCGTGTAGACACAGTTCTGGCTAAATTTCGTCAACCACCACATGGTGGAGTTATTTCCCGGTAAGTTGATAAGCGAGAATTGGCATACCCTAACTTGATTTTCAGGGCTAGGAGGGCTTCTGGTGAGATTTCCCCAACGCGGGCGGTCACCGGCGGCTCCGACCATTTGCGGTGAGAAAACTGCTGCTGAAGTAGAAAATCTACTCAAGCTGCAGCAAAACCAACTTGAGAAGCAGCACCCTCTGGTGCACCGCATGGTGTTGCTTAATCTGAATTGTCAGCATTTAACAAGTGCCCAGTGCTAAAATGAATGCGAGCAGCGCGACATGCTACCGCCCATTCGTGGAACTCCCCAGAAACTCACAGTTTTCATGTAACTCCATGGAATTCCGCAGAGTGAAACTCCCCGAATTCTGCCTATCCCTATTTTTAATCCCGCCAAACGATCTGTACATTTCATGTATACTGTACTGTTACATCACTGTTCGGCACACATACAATTTGCTGAACCGTCAAGAATTTGTTTGGTCATGGGAATGGAAGGGTCACTGTGGAAGGGCAGGTTTCCAGTAAATCCTATTCTAGACAGCTAAAGCTCTGCACCATGGTGTAGAGGTAGTGAATGGTGCTAGGAATCATTTGTAGTGAACCACCGCGGGGATGAGGGTACTAAAAGGCCATTTTCAATAAATTGACTCTATGGTGCTTTCTTTCCCTTGCACAACGTGCCCATCAACCTTGGCTCCTGAGTTGTGCTAAAAAATAATAAACCTGTCCCTTAGTGAATAATTTGTCTTGGCAAATAGTCCGTAACAAACATGACGTTTTCTTTTTTTCTTCCACTGGGTTGTAAGCTGTTGCACCATAACCCGATTTCATAACTGGGCACTATACCAAATCCCTATATTTCGCTTTCCCGTCCATCACAATTCCGTCCTCCAGTAAAACCACAATCATGCGCAACTGAAAACCACACACAAGCTGAAAAACAATAGGAATCTGTGCCTTGTTTGTTCACCCATCGCATCGGCAGCAACATCTCCTCGGCTTCTGAGTGTCATTCGAGTACTTCTGCTGCTAGAATTGTTGTTAAAGCCCCGCGATTGTGCTGAGCGAAAGCTAATTATAATAATTAAAAGGGAACTCATGAACCTGTCAAATTCATAATTATAAACCACAGGGACTTTTATCATTAAAACACACTGTTTGTAAGACAAATGCAATAAAATTGATTTATAATGAGAGAAGACAAAAGACCCCCTCTTTCCTTTCCAGGGTGATGTTTTGTGGAAGGCTTAGAATTATTCTCATAATTACAAATATTTGAATTGTAAATCGTCTTCTTGTGAGGGACGCAGTTTGAAATTAAATCAATAAGGCTTCAAAATCAAGGGGAGGCAGAACGTGTGCTCTCAAGCTCCTTATTGCAAGTTTTGACACGCTTCCATATATGTCACCAAGTGGTGCCACATTGTAGGTCACTCCTGCTTTCCCATCATCCTCCCTAGGGGCTTCCTAACCTTGTGTTTTTAGATGTTGGGGTGTGCAAAGATTTTATTACACCAGTGAAATCTTGCATAATTCAGATGTAGGGTCTTATTAAGAGTTTTGGTGGTCCTGCAGTGGCATATCACTGCTCTGCTCCAAGACCGCCGAAAATCACCGCCGCCCACCAGATTACATATCATTTTGTGGTCTGGTGGGCAGGCTGTGTGGCGGTCCCATGGTGCTGCTGTTTAAAGGCTCATTGTGAGCCTTAAACAGCACCGCCGCGGGACCGCCAGTGCGCGTTCCTGCACGGTAAGGAATGCACCATGCTGTGCATTTCTTCCTATGCAGAATGTGGGGGAGCAAACATACAGGGAGCACAACATGTGCCCCCTGCATGCATCCTTGTGAAAAGAGGCACAAGTGGGCCCTATGCCTTACCACTACCCTTTTCACAGCAGTCGCACCGCCATGATAAGGGTGGCGGTGAGGCAACTCAAAATATGCTCACCGATGCCGCTGCTGCACCACCAGCATATTTTGGCCTTGTACCGCTGCTAGACCACTGCAGGATCCTTGATCCGCAGCAGTAGGAGTTCAGTGGCGGTCCAACTACCACACTTGTAATACTGCAGGCAGTCCCGTAGTGTGGCAGTGGTCAGACCGCCACCACGACTTCAGCGGTCCCATAGACTGCCATAGTTGTAATAAGGCCCTAAGGTTTTACACACTGTTTGCATGGATTTCTGCTTTTTATTACATATGTGCACTAGCTTAGTTTCACCCCGAAAAACAGCAATGTTTCCTCAAAAGGACTAGCTGAAGACAAAGACTGTGATGTTTTCATAAGTTGTCTTTAAAACCATTTCCGTTGCAACTTTGAAACTGGATCGATGTTACCATTGTTTTCCTCTTTACAACCTGCAAGGAGGGCGACACGACCAGATTTTACAGTGAAAAACCACATTCCGAAGACTTTCCAAACGGCAGGTAATAATTATAGAATTCACAAGGATTGTGGGAAATCTGTGAGTTAAAAACTTTGCCAGCTATCACACCTGTGTGAAATGTTATCAACATTTGGGGTTGACCATTTTAGTGATCTGTGACCCCATACTATACAGGACACCTTGATATAACTCAAGACTTTCTTTGCGATTGGATCATGGTAGTGTTATGTTATGTTATGTTATGTTATGTGTATTTGTAACCCGCACTATCACCCATGAAGGTATCCTGGTGATGAACAGGTGTGTGCGGTTAATTGAAAAGCCAGGTCTTCTGCTTCTTGCGGAATTCAATAAGAGTGCACGAGGCTCTGATGTGGAGTGGGAGGTCATTGCATGCCCTCCACACATTTGAGGACTGTCAGTTGCTCTGGGGGACTGGAGCACCGATGCTTCATTTTGCAACAGGATGTTATCATAAATACCAAACATCACTTGTAGTCATGTGTTACCTGCAGGCCCAATACAAACTCCCTACTCAGTTTGTGGGTATGTCAGTTGCTTGGTTTGGTGTAATGTATTAGGGAGCAAGAACTAGGCCTGCAGGAACGTGCTGATCTGCTCAATTTCGGAAAGTAAACTGAGGTGTGTGGGAGGGAGACTTAACTCTGTTGTGAGCATCTATGTACAACTGCTCATGCCTGTTGGATAACCACAAGTGCTTGCAGATGAAAAACGTGTTGCTTGCCAGCAAACTACGTAAGAAGAAACTTTTCCAAAGTGAAGAGTTGATGTAAGCTGAGCAATACAGTTACGTTTGCAGTCTTTGTTAAGAAAGAAAAGGTAGCCTGAAATATTTCGCATTAACACGATTAACAAGTGTTGTTCACACCTTGATCTTTTCATATAGTCAATATGAGCATTCACCTTCTGAGTCTGACCAATGGCATACCAAATAAAGCAGCAGATTCCCTAAAGAGGTTTGACTTATGATGTCTCAAATAACCACCCACAATCAGGTGTTAAAGCCTCCTAGTTTACAGAGTAAGGTGTTTCACAGAACATCCCAAAAGGTTGGTATTTTTTGGTACATTTATGGAGATGCAAAAATATGGGGCCTTATTTATGAAGGCCTTGCGTCAGTTTTGCGCCACCGGTGCGTCACTTTTTCTGACGCACCAGCGGTGTAAAAAATGCGCCCTGTTGCGCCTTATTTAAAAAGTGACGCATCTAGGTAGATGCGTCACTTTTTAAACCTCTGCGCCACATTATACCTGCGTCAGGTATAATGTATGCAGAGGGGGCGTTCCCCCGCAAAAAGCCTCGTAATAGTGACGCAGTGAAATCTATGAGATTTCACTGCGTCACTTTTAGGACGCTGTTGGTCAAAATCTTGCGCCTGCCTCACAGCAGGCGTAAGACTGACGCAAGCCCTTTCACATGGGGCTTGTCCCATGTGAAAGGACGCATTGCTGGAGTTGCGTCAGTTTTGTGACACACTCCAGCAATGCGTCACTTTTGCGCTTACAGATACATCAGAAATACTGACGTATCTGTAACTCCTTGCGACATGATGCGTCATACATTAAATATGACGCATCAGGAATGTCGCAAGAAGTGCGCAGTGAAAAGTGACGCATCGCTGTTTTTACGCACCGATGCGTCACTTTTCATAAATGAGGCCCATGGTTCTCAACGCTTTTAAGGCAGGGCGAAGTCACAATTGTTAAAATGTAATAGAAGTGTAACAAAAAACACAATTTAAGACTGTTGGTAAAAGGAAACAAGGTTGTGAACTATTTGATTATGAATAGACTTTAAAAACACATTGCAATCGATCTGGAGCAATACTAAAGATTCTTACAAGCCAGAGGGTTTAGGAGCAAACCAGAAGGTTCTGGAACAAGTCAGTAAATAGACATCGACAGCACATGGCAATCCATCTGGAACATGGCAGAATGTTCTGGCACAAGCCGCAAGGTTCTGAAAACAGCCATCTGATGGTGGAAATCTTCTTTGATTTCAGGAGGGTTTAAATACTAACTCCTTGGCCAACACCCTTTGCTAAGCAATCGTAGTTCCAGTGAAGACACCTCCCATGTTTCTCCCACTGATCCAGCTTGCCTGAGCATCCAGGATATCTTCTTCCTCTATGAACCTTGCCCTTCCCAGAGAGAATTCTCGGTGATCTGCAAGAGATAAAAGAGATAAGAGAAAGTAAAGTACATTTAATGTTTGCCTTCTTCATGTGCACATGAAAGTCGGAAGTTTGAAACAAAGGAATCATAATTGAGCATCAGTAAAAGAACTTGGTGTACAAAAAGGCAGGATACTTGATTGTTTACAAGGCACTTAATTATTATTCAGTGAATTGTGCAATCTGAGCTATCCAGAGAGAGACAATAAATAAACAACACAGTATGTGCATAACCCAGAGAAAAGTTTATGAAGAAACAACTAGAAGAGAAAGAATTAATGTTTGAAAGTATTCTCATGTGAATTAACAAGTGTATTGAGTCTAGATCGGGAGAAACAATGTAAATCATTGAAACTAAATCAAAGCCATAAAGTTTTGTTTTTTTACTAAAGGGCACATTTTTTTTAGAAAGTAATGCAGTGCAGCAAGTCACCTTGCTGCGCTGTGTGATAGGGGAAGGGCAGTAATGCACCGTATGAAAAGAAATGTGTGCATTTCTGCATTTGTCAATGCTCTGGCACCATTTTGGCTGCCTAGTGCCAATGCAGTCACCCTTGCACCGTGGTGTAAGGGTGCCTCTGTTGCATGCAGGATTGTTTTTGTGCCAGAAGGGGCATCTTCCTCCACAAAAACTATCCTGAAAAGCATATTCCTCTTTCTATGTGTGCTGCAAAATGCATAGTAAGAGGAAGCAACTAGGAGAAATAAGGATATTTCTCCTCGTTACTCCTCCCCTGGGAAGGCGTACCTGTTTGGTGCATTCCCAGGTCTACCACGTTTGGTAAATCTGGGAATGCATCAACAACCATTGGAGTTGTGTGGGAACATCCACGCATTGCCAATGGAATGTCTTCCCAGGGCAGGGTTAATACAACGCAATGATTTACGCTGTGTTACTCCAGCTTTATGAAGCCACTCAGGGCCTTGCAGTGTATTCTTGTATGGCTTCATAAATTGCATCTAAGCTTGTGTCATGCTTGCACCATGTTGTGTGACACTACAGCGGTGCAAACCCAGACAGAAATATGCCCTTAAATGCTTGTTCTTCTTGTTGCTCACTCACTCTAACACTGTGAGGCAGATGACAGATGAGCCTGAAGGGTGCTAAATGGAAAGTGTTACACAGTCAGCAGTTAGTTATTTCCTTATTTTGTCATTTTCCCCATTCCTTGGTACTCAGCCAGAGTGAGGGCTGTACACAACTCGCTAGGTTGAGTATCAAGGGGTATGGAAGGACAAGCATCGTGCATCACTCCTGCCAGGCTGGTTATCACAGGATAGTCACTCTCTCTTCAGTAGTTGTGGTATCTGACATCAGGAAATTGGAAACAGTCCGTTTTGTAAAGGATTAGATTAACTGAACATGGGGTCTCCCATTTCGGAATCATAAGCAGAAGCTACTTGTGAAGTTGACTGGAAGAATTTTTTCATTTAAAGGAGGCTTATGCATTATTTTTTAAAGATATATTCCATACTGATTAAAATTTTGAAGTTAAAAAAGATGTCTTTGACACTTGTCCAGCTTTCTTTGAGTACGCATGTAAGAGAAATTGCACCATATACCTTGGACTTTTCTCTTGTTATTAGAATTTTTTCATCTGTTGGTAGCCATGTATTCGAACAGTCGAATAGTATGTCTCACTATTTCTTCACCAAATCTAGGGCCTAATTTGCAACTTTGTGCCACAAGGCTTCTTGCTGCACTGTCAAGGGTGAAACGGAAAAGAGAAGAATGTGCCATATTAATAAAATGCTGTGGCAACAAATGCTCAACAATTCAAACATTCACGCCCAGTCAAGAGATCTGGGTTAAATCCATCGTGTTTTTGCTCACTACCCCACCCCACCCCAGTCTGGACCCAGCCATACACAGATCAGTTTTGACCCTGTGCCTCATGGGGACAGTCCATCCGGAACTGACAAACTGGGTCCTCCCTGGACCAGAAACAAGCATCCTGGGACCAGTTTCTGGGTATCAACTCCCATCAGCCAGGCTTTCTTGTATCCAGTGGTAAAGCGAGCAAAGGACCCATTCCAGGGCATACCCATCTCACTTAGGTCTAAAAATGCTGCAGCAAGAAATGATGGAAGGAATGCTGAACAAATCAAACATTCACTCGCAGTCAAGAGATCTAGGCTAAATTCATCATTCTTTTGTTCACTATACCACCCCAGTTTGGACCCAGTCATATGCAAATCAGTCTTGTTACCACAAAACCAGCCCCAGGATGCTTTTTTCTGGTCCAAGGAGGGAGTTTAGCCTGGACTATTCCTGTGAGGAGCAGCACCAAGACTGATTTGCATATGGCGGGTCCAAACTGGGGTGGAAAAGTGAGCAAAAGAACAATGGATTTAACCCAGATCTCTTGACTGGGGTGAATGTTTGATTAATTCATTGTTCTGTCCATCATTTGTTGCCACAGTATTAATGAAATACGGCACATTCCTGTCCTTTTTACCTGCACACAAATTGCTGCCTTGCACCAATGCAGAATGCAGCAGACATAGAAAGAAAAAAAAATAGGAGAAATAAAGTTATTTCTACTCATTATGCCTCCTCTGGGGAGACACACAGTTTTGACACATTCCCAGGTTTACAGATCCTTGTAAATCTGGGAAGGTGTCAAAAACCATGGGTGTTGCTTGGGAAAACCCACCCCAACGCCCATGGAACGCCTCCTTGATGCCGAGTAAGGCAATGCAGCACAAAAGCCATACAAAGCCATTCAACTGTGGCTTTGCGTCGCCTTATGGATATGATTGAGAGGCCTACGCCACCGGAGCGTCATAGAAAAGTGGTGCTCCAGCGGCCCAGGCCTCTTGTAAATGAGGCCCCTAATTCTCCAATTAAATGCACAAGCAGGTGCTAGAAGTTTTGGATGGACGAGGAAAAAGTATCCGAGACGTTTTCCATCCTCCAAAGTTAGAGGAAAATCTGCAACCCAAAAAATAATTTTGGCAAGAGTTATCATAAACATAGAACTCTATCTAAAAATACACGAAGTGCAATACATCTTTAAGAAATTAAGAATTTTCATATTCCCTCTTTAATATCATGTGGAATTCCCCCTCTCTTGACCTCTATCCATCACAGAAGCAATGTTGAGCAGAATGAGTTCAAATTGACCTGCTGTCGCAGCTCTTCAAAGGAAAAAAGCATGAGAGGTGTTGACTAGCCCAGAATGTACATAAGCTCAAAATGATCAGAACGTATAACGATAACTATAAATACAAATAGGTGATCAATGTTATATCTTCATTACATTTGAAATGCAACCCCTATCATCTCTCTGAGCTTGTAGATTTAGTCCACTCACCAGTGGATTTTTGTTTTTCTCGCTCTATCTCCAAGCTTTGTTGTTATGCTTGATATATTATTATGCGCTTCTTGTCACCCACAATGACAAACCTGCAGATCGCATAATGCTATTTGTAGGCTGTGTTATAAGTCCAAGTTGTGCTCGTCAGATGGGTAATGTGATTCCCGAGCTTGATAAAAGAAAAAGATGAAAGAAAACTCTCAATACAAAAAGAATCTAAAAATAATTATATTTCCATAAATCTGTGCCTTTTATGTCCATTGTGTTCAAAGATTCTGAAAATCCGTGACACCACTAAAAACCAGGCTGAATATCACCATGTAATTATAGAGCAATTACTGGTGCCAGCACACACCGAGCATTGCATTACCTGAGAAATCACCAGAGATGCCTCCTTACAATAAGGGGACGGATGACTGTTTCCTTAAACAAAAGGAAGCTTTAAAAAACAACATGAAGTTCTTTAAATGCATTATTAAGTTGAGTGCTTTCAGCTGATGCTTCAAGAAGAACCCATTTCAAAGGCAGACGGCCCTATTGGGAAATTAGAAGGCCAGTGTCTTTCAGAGACAGGAGGGGCTGGGACTAGGGCACTCACATGTCAGGCTACATTTGTGACCTAAAGCCGATATAGCAGCAGGAGAGGAGACCATCTTAACTCGACCCTACAGGGGAGTTGTGTTAGGCGACTAGGAGATTCCTATGGACCTATTGGAAGCCCACCGAAGAGGGGGCCATGGACTCTTTGACGGCCACCACACAGGGACTCCTATAGCCATCATATGTCTATCACAGTTGGTGCCAGGAATTCTTTGGGGCATACTACAAAGGGTACCATGACCCCTCCCAGACACAGGTCAAAGGGCTCCCAGATGCAGCTTGCACAGGAACCCCTGCTCTCTCCATTTGTGTTGGTGAACGTTCAGCACACAATCAATGCGTTGTTTATGCCTCCTACACAGTTTTCAAATAAGTGGGTGAAACCGTGTGCTCCTGTGAAGATTTCCACAAGTAATGCAATTCAGTGCTGAGGGCGTGTGTGCTGCCGGTACAGGCATGTGCTGCCGGTACAGGCATGTGCTGGTGCACACGTCGCTTAGCACATTGTTACCAATAGGAAGAAGGTCTATGTGCATCGCCTGTCAAGTGAAATACTCCTGTCTTGCAGGGCTCACCAGCGCGCTAGACTTTGCTTGTAAGTCCAGAGGTGAGAGTGCATCAGCTCTAAGAGAGAACTATTATCAGTGTTTCTGATTCAAAAAAAATATGCCAAATCGCATATAATTACATGAAATGCATCTCAGGCACCTTGCATTAAAAAAAAAAGACTCAGAAGAGGATTTTCATGTTAAACAAATAGCATAGAACAACACACCGCCATTTTGGTTACTTCAGGATTGCTCCTACCCAGCTATGTTTCCCAGTTTCCTAGGACCATCCAGCTCCGCCCACCGCATTCTGCTACACATCTCCCCTTTTTTCAATTGTATTTTTCCTTTATGTTCCAATTGTATTGCCCCAGTGCATTTGTTTCATATCCTCATATCCCTGGCTATGGCAGAGCTATGGCAACACTGCTGTGCCCTACGGTCAAAAGCAGCGCAAGTGCATTATGCCCGCCCCATTTTTATTGAGGCAAAGATGGTAGGGCTGGGTTTTTTCTGCGCAGCACCACCTCTTCCTCATGCTGGCAGTAGGTGGAAAGCATGGTGGAGCTGCAACAGCTGTGCAAGAGAGTGCAATGTGACATGTGCCGCCACATCGGGGTCTCCAACATCCTTCGGCAGGTGGCGAACCACTGGGTTGATATAATAGACAAGTGGAGAACCTGCTAAGCCAGCTTGGCCTCTAGGTAGCAGCGCTAGGTATTTCATCACTAGGTAGTTATAGTTAGGTTAGTGATTCTGTAGTAAATACTTTTTTTTGTTTTGCTTATAACTTTGGAACAATTTGACGAATCTTGACAAAAGTTTCCAAAAGTATTTTGCCTAGTTAGTGCTTGGAAAGTTTCGAAGGGATCCGTCAAATAGGGAGCAAAAAAAAGGGGGTCCCATAACACAAACTCCCATGCATTTTTCATAGACTTCTTTAGACAGCGCTACCACAAAAAGTTATAAATGTAATTGCGTCAAATTTTGCAGGAAGCTAGATATTAATTCACAGATTGTGCTTTTATTGATTTGGCTTTAATCCGTTCAGTAGTTTTTGAGATATTAATGTTTAAAAGTATTTGTATATATGGAGGGTTGGGTTTAAGTGTCTCCTGTGAGAATCCCTCAAACCCAATTTAAAAAAATAGAGCGTTCTGATTACCCAGGGAGCTTTATTAGTTAGGGAGCTTTTTAGTTGCCACCTATGTTAGACTCCT
The DNA here is from genome assembly GCF_964263255.1 of Lissotriton vulgaris. NCBI lineage: Eukaryota > Metazoa > Chordata > Amphibia > Caudata > Salamandridae > Lissotriton > Lissotriton vulgaris. Next base: position 1,127,542,993 of record NC_141687.1, read on the forward strand.
GCAGAAGCAAGTGCCCTGATTAGCTGGATTTTGCACAGACCATTTCCTGGATGTTGGGAAACGCCACTTGTTTCTTAGTTTGCTTTATTGCATTTGTTAGTTTCATTCTGCCACTGCGAGGGATCGTTTTGACCCACAGTTGTTACCCAGAAGCCTGTGCGTGTATTTGAGGCCGTATTATGACTTAATTGTAGTAAGTGCCTTTCCAACACAGGGATAGATAGCTATTGTCCCTATTCAACCGAACATTTTGATTATGCGTTCTCTTTGCATTTAGGAGCTCTGTAGAGCCCACTCTCCTTGATCGTCCAGCCTGATTGTACGCGCTGGTGGAATATTTAGGTAATCCTTAAACTTTAGGTCTGCGCAATCACTACTTACGTTTCTTAATCAGACCCCCCTAACACCTAGTATCCAATCGTCTCTAGGTGCACCCTGTTCACACAGTCCTGATGAAGACCCCACTCCAAGGCCTTATTCACCTTGAACATCTTAGGGGTTGGAATGTTGACTACTACCATTACACAAGCCCAGATGTCTGAAATTCATTATCAGTGTCTTGTTAATGATATGTGTTATACCTGGAACAATTGACCTGTGATAGGCCGAATTGGTCTCAATATGTAAATTTGTAATTTACATTTGTCACATCACCTTTCCCTTGTCCACCACCCTCACACATTCACTTTGATCCCATACTTCTTGACCTTCCCTTCCCCAACACTAGAGCACCTTTCTTAATCCCTGGACAGCGGCGCACATTCCGCCGTAGTGCTGGGGAATTAATGAGTGGGCGTGTTTTGGACGGCCCCTGGCCGCCCACCGCACACGCCCACTGTGATGTCGGATGTCTGGGGACCGTCCGACGCACGCAACAAGTTAAAAAACGTTATTAAACTTTAGCTGGAGTGCGGGCAAGATGGCGGCTGCTTGAACCGAGTGAGCGTCACTCCCTGTCCGAGGCAGCAATTATGGACAGTTTGCGGAGCGAGAAGAAGAAAGTTACCCGCGATTGTTGATTTGTAATCCCGTCCACATCTCCCGGGCTACATCTCCTGGGGCTGAAGGAAAATTGCCGATAGAGATAGGAACTCATGCTAGTGGACCGCGACTCATGGCAACTCTGGCTGTGATCTGTGCGGCTGGTAACCACCGCCTTCTGGAGCCGCGCACACCTGGGGACCTGGCGGGTGTGGCTTGCATAGACAGCGCGGAGAGCAAGCATTGAGCAAGCAAGCACTGAGACAGCCGCGTTTGGCGGCCGGAGTAACTCAATGCCTCCCCGCAAGAATGGGAACGCTCCTGCGGTAGCCGGTAAAGCTGCGGTGGAATTATCTGTCGGCGGCGCCAGGAAAACTCCGATGGCCGAGAAGCCGGATAAACCGGATAAACCGGATAAACCGGAGAGAGCAGGGAAGCTGGACAAGCCGGAGAAGCCAGCAATCAAGACAATGGTGGTGAGTGGTAGGAAAGCTGGGTTGGTCAAAGGGAGGCAAGCGGAAAAACCTGCGGATAAACCTGTGGAGAAACTGCCATCCGGTGAGAGCGAAGTCACCCGAGTTAAGGATTCTGGAAAACTGAGGAATGTGGCTGGTGCAGCTGATAGCATTGGACGAGGGAAGGCATTAACTGTCCCGGTGATGTTCTCTGGAAAAGCAACCTCGTATAAAAATGAGATACAGGCTCCATAAGCAAAAACAACTCCTCCTGCCGGCATAATCATCATTAGTAGGGATAAAAGCAGTGATAAAAAGGAATTGGTTGCAGATGAGAAGAAAGATGGTGTTTTGGGGTGGAAAATTCGCTGGGGGGGCAGGAAGAAGTCAAGATGTCTGCAGAAGTTGAGATTGGGAAGACGTCTATTACACTGTCTGAACCCGCAGGTATTACGTGTCGTGAATCAAAAAGTGGTGAGGGGCCTGTGGGTCCTAATAATGCTGCGGGTCCAAAATCTCCCCAGAGACAGTTATTGGAGCAGGGGGACACCTGTATCTTTCTAACTCCGGCTGGAGAGAAGTCTGAAATAGATAATGGTAGTCTACCGGAGGCTCTAGATGGGGATAACTTCTTCTCGGTGGCTGAAGAGTCGGATGATGTGACCACTTGGGACTCCATTAACGGAAATCTTACTTCTGGCGAGGAGAGCGGTAGTTCCCCAAATAGAGCTGACACACTCAAAAAGACCACACCCCACCACAGTAAATCAAGGCTGGCGCTTATTCAGGGTCCAAGGGATGGTGACAGTGATGGCTCAGAAGCCAGCAATAATCTTCAGTGGGACTATGCTCAGACTGCTATCAGTCTTACGGGATCAGGAAGATCAAGGGCCCATGAAAAAGAACGGAAGGGATCCCGGGGGGAGCCCAACTCACCCCCATCCAACACCTTGATTTATGCCAAGTTAAAATCGATACAAAGTGAGGCGCGACAGGAGCATAAGAGGGCACAGCTAGCGACAATGAAGATACAGGGGGCTATTCGGAGGAATACCAAGGCATGTTCTGAGGTCATCGCCAGGACAGTCGCATTGGAGGAAAGAATCATCGAGCTCGAGACAGGGCTACAGAATACCAAGACCAAAGCAACGGCTAACGATGATAGACTGGCTGACATAATGTGGAAGCTAGAAGATTCCGAAAATAGGCTTTAAAGGAATAATCTCCGACTATTAGGAATCGAGGAGAAAGTGGAGGGTCAAGATATCAGAGGGTTTGTCCTGAAGCTGTTTCAATCCGCTTTTCCTGAACTCTCTCATTGGTCGTGGGACACTGAGATACAAAGAGTCCACCGATTCCCTCTTAGGCTAAAAAAGAATTCTGACTCCGAAGCAAAGCCTAGGGCCATTCTGATATTTTTCGGCAATTTTTTATTGAGGCAAGCTATCTTTGAAAAAGCACGACCCAATGCCAAAAGAATTGCAGAGGGCCATACTTTTTTTGTGCGCCCTGACTTTTGCCACACAACAGTGGAACGGAGGTGGCGACTGCGTTCGCTGATTTCCCCCTTTCAGAAGAAGGGTTGCGAGGTATTCTTAATGAACCTCGTACGGTTAAAAGTTATTTGTCGGGGCAAGATTCTGTTTTTTTCTTCAGAAATACAGGCTGAAGAATACCTGAAAGAATTTCTGATGGCTAAATGGCAGGAGGACTCTTAGTACAAAATCCAGACTTAATTAGATCCAGTCATTGGTCCGGATACAACAGATAAAGGAAGGGGGGGAATGAAAAAAAAAATGTTGAGATGTTTATATATATGTGGTTTGTTTTTCTCTTTTCCTTTCTTTCCTCTTCAAGGTTTATTTCGGATTTCTTACTTGGGTAATCTCTTTCGCTCGCTCTAGCAATATGAGGATGTATATACAGGGAGTGACCAGGGGATACTCGGGAAGTGGAAGGCATCACACGGGTCTGAGGACCTATTTTGCCTGTGTTTGGGGGTGGGGGTTCAAGGGGAAAGGGGGGTTAGGAAGGGGGATTCGCTATGGGGGGTGCAAATGGTAGGATTTCAGGTTTTGTGTCAAAATAAGTTAATGAAATTAGAATCAATACGAAGGTTTGGTTGTGTCTTGTTTTTCTTAGGAATATTTTGTCAGAGGTATGGCTAATATCAGAATAGTATCTATAAATATATGCGGGCTCAACGACCCGATTAAACGGCGTCGGGTAAGGGAAGATCTGTGATTCTTGCGGGCAGATGTTCCCTGCCTCCAAGAAAAGCATATCGAAGCCAGTCGCCATAAACTCTTAGATTTTGAGGGTTTACAACTAGTATCCTGGACAAAACTAGAGGCTAAGACTAAAGGAGTTGCTATCTTAGCAAGATGAGGGAAGGTTAATATAACTCACTCTTCTGCTGACAGTTTGGGCCCTTGAGTAATTGTGCATGGTAGCTTCCAGTGTAAAAATATTACACTCTGCTCTATACATGGCCCAGTACTTGACGACCCAGAATTATATATATGGTTGGATCTGGAGTTGGTAGAGTGGCCGGCCCCGTTTATAATCTGTGGTGATCTCAATATTAATATGGAATGTGAACTTATGAACCAACCAGGGACTATATATATTGGGAGAAAACCCAATGTTTATAGGGCTCTGCGACATCTGATTGATCTTCATGGATTGACTGATGCCTGGGCTTTTTTTAATCGGCATGACCCAGGATTCACTTTTTTTTCTGCACCTAATAAAATCTGCTCTAGGCTTGATTCTTTTTGTTTATTTCACCCATTCTCACTGAAGGCTCTAGTATTATAAGATTCCCAAGAGTAATGTTCGACCACAATCCGCTTTTGCTCGAGGTGAATATACAATCGTGTAGGAATAAATCTGACGCTTGGACGTTTAATCGTGGTTTGCTAAGTGACAGTAAGTATATTGAATCTATGTCCCCATGGATTACAAGATTTTTAGACGGAAATATAGATAGTACAGGCATCCAGAACGTCTGGGATACACTTAAGGCTGGGATAAGGGGGAAACAACCTGGTATGGCTGGGAAACTCAAAAGAAGGAAAAGACCAATTTACAGAGATTGTATAAGGAATTGGAAGAAGCAGAGCTGAATCTGGCTCACGTGATACGGATGGGAAGGGACAGCGATTCAGCCGAAACACACACCATTTTAGCAAAATCAGCTATAACGGAACTCTCACGGGCCAAAGCGGCTAGTAAATTTATAGCCTGGCGATCTAAAATGTTTGAGAATAGCGAGAGAGCAGGGCATATGTTAGCCATAAGAATTAGAGAAAGAGAGTCTGCCACACGCATTAAAAATATTCAGGATCCGGATGTCGGTCTTGTGTCGAGGAGAGGGCCATAGCTCTCGCTTTTCAAAGGTTTTTATCAAAAATTGTATAATGAAGATATTTGTGATAATGAGGCACTCCAGGGGGAAATTCGGGAATATCTTAAGGAGATCCGGGTTTATACGCTATCCTCTGAAGAACTGGATACATTAGATGCTGAAATTAGTATTGAGGAGCTCTGGCAAGCCATAGATTCTCTCCCAGCGGGCAAAGCTGTTGGTCCAGATTTCCTACCGGGTGAATTCTACAAGACATTTTGACCCCAGCTCACTCCTGTCATGCTGGAAATGTTCCGCAGAGTTCAGGATGGGGCGGTCCCCCCTGAGTCTTGGCGAAGAGCCTGAATTGTTACATTTTTAAAGAAAGATAAAAATCCATCTGATATGGGATCTTATCGCCCAATCACTCTCATTAATAGTGATATTAAAATATATGCCAAGATCTTTGCAAATAGGATCTCGGGAGTGATTAAGAAGCTTGTCTCTTCTCAACAACACGGATTCGTGCCTGGGCGTGAAACGATAGACCATATACACAGCACAATTGGGTTATTTGATTTAACTAAGGTTTCAGGAGACCCTATGGCCTTAATTCTGCTAGATGCAGAGAAGGCCTTTGATAGGGTCTCCTGGCCTTTTTTTATGGGCTGTATTGAGGCATTATGGTCTTGGGGAAAGAACCATTCAGGCGATACAGAGTATGTATAAGCAACCAACGGCTCAAATCTTGGTTATGGGGATCCATACGGGCACAATTAATATTTTAAGAGCACACGTCAGGGATGTCTCTGTTCCCCTTTATTATTTGCAATTTATATTGATCCCCTAATTAAAAAATGTATTTTGAATGTTTTGATCCGGCTGGTGGAATCCAGGGATGGATACACTAAAATACTGAGGTATGCGGATGACCTTGCCATCCTGACAGATTCTCCACAGACCGCATTGCCAGAAACCCAAAATATGACACTAAAGTTTGGTATGCTGTCAGGGTACCATTTGAATGATTCTAAGACTCAAATAATATGTAATAATAAAATCTCGCTTCCAGACCCACAGGTTATTGACAAGGCAAAATACCTAGGAATAAAGATAAGTTCCAATCCTGAGGAAATAGTGGAGATTAACTTAAAACCTCTGCTATGCAAGATGGAAAAGGACACACGTAAGATCAATAATTTGCAGCTAACACTGATGGGTAGATGCAACGTCGTTAAAATGATTTTTTTGCCAAAGATTCTTTACCTTTTTAGAGCTATCCCTGTATTGTTTGAACAAGTTTGGTTTAAAAAATTAGAACGTATAATCTCTTGGTTTGTCTGGGCTGGTAAACCACCTAGACGAGCCATGAAATACATGACCTTACCCAGAGAGAGAGGGGGCTGGTCCTTACCAAACTTCCGGTTATATAACTGGGCAATAACGTTGAGGCACATTGCTGTATTACTGGATAGTGAGGATTTAGAGGATTCTGATATATCGACTTATTGCTTAATTTATGGGGAAGAGGTTAAGGGGCTACTATTCAGACATATTGATTTTGCTTATTTTAAACGTGTGAGGTTTAAGGTTTTGGTAGCGGCTTTTCAAAATGTGGACATCTGTGCGGAAATTATATAATATTGGGAGAATATATATATATACTCCGGTAATAGGAAACGCTCTTCTTCCAGCAATTTTTGCAGATGGGTATTTCAGAGAATTGACCCAACAAGGTGTCACTATAGTAGGAGACATGGTCTCAGACACAGGGGTATGGACCTTTGAATGTGTAAGAAAAAAATATGGTATTAGTAACCAGCATTTTTTAAAGTTTTTACAGATTCGAGATTTTTTTTCTAGTTGGACTTCTATCCTGCTAGTTGAGGCTATCAGGGGGGGGCATTCCAGTATCTCTATGATTTATAAAATGGTAAATGAAAGGAGGAGTGATGATCTATCCAAACATCTTAGCCGTTGGCAGACTGGATTACATGCTCGGCAGGAGGTATGCGAAGATTCATTATGTCTTAGTCATACTGCTACTATATCCGCCAACCTCCAGGTTCAATGTTTCAAGACATGGTTCAATCTGTATATAACCCCACATCGTATACAACAATGGGACGGGATCACAGGAGTTAATTGCCCCAGATGTGAGGAATTTGCGGTTGACAGTATTCATATATTTTCATCCTGCCCCAGCTTGATCTCATTGTTTAACAAAGTTGAACAACGGTTGGAGCAAGTGTTTGGATATATGATACAATTTTCATCTTAGGCTTTAATACTGGGGGTAATGGATTTTGATATGACTCTATCAGAGTGGAAGTTATTTTATATTGCAATGGCCACATTGAGATTATGTTTAGCTATGGTATGGCTAGATCCTGCCCCCCGAAAGTACATGAATGGTTTAGTAAATTTATAAATATCGGGAAGTGGGAGCTATTGGTTTTCAAGAGGAGAGGGCCAAGGGCCCGAAGAGAGGGAGAATTGGTTTGGGAGCCTGTAATTAACTGGCTGAATTGGGAATATAAATGATTTGTGAAGCCGGATGAAAGCCCTGATGAAGCTGTCATTAATATGTTTTATTTTGTTTGCTGCTTTATCTTCTTTTTTTTTTCTTTTTTGACTTTTGCGCCTATTTCTCCTCCTCTAGTGATCCCTGTGGGGGAGGGGAAAGGGGGGGGGGGAATATGAAAAATGTGAGCAATGGCATAGATGTAATGTAATGTAGTATATATATATATTTTTTCTGGGATGGTTGATTCAGATGTCGTGTCATTTCTCTAATAAAAAAAAACTTTAGCTGGAAGAGCAACTGTGTTGCCGCAACTTAAATGCATAATGCTTTGAAAATAAATTGCATTCACTACAGACTATGATACATTGGTATTGTGAATGCTGTTTTCTATTTCTTTTGTTTGAAAAATTGTTGCTACTGTGACCAATTGTGTATTGCACTGCTGATTTGCTGCCAGCAACATGGAAAACATTTCAGCCTTCACTCGGGGACTTAGTCCCCTGTCCTGAAGTGTATAAATATATATACATGTGATGGGATCAGAAGGAAGGCGCAAGAGGCTACGTCTGGGCAAAGAAGGTTTTATTCTTAAATAGTCATATTTCTGACGTGTCTCCAGTTTGTATGTAAACAAAAGAAGGTGGGGAAGGTGGGGAATCAGTGGTACCTTCTCCCGGGCTCTACTCGTCCGCACTCGTCTTCCTTTCTCCTTCAGGTAAGGCGAAGATGCTTGACTTCCATGTGTCCAGAAAGCAAAAAATAACAAAACAGCAGGGTTCAGTATTCGACTCTCCTGAGACTGCGAGGGAAAAGGGTGTGAGGGAGCACTCTGGTGCACTCGGTGAAGAAGCAAACGGGAGACGGTGAGGAGTGAAAGTGATGGGGGTATTTACACTATGTATACAAGGCGGGGTAGTGGTGCATCACTCAACCCCAATGCTTCTCCCGCCTTCCGACCCAGCCAGAGAATCACTCCCATACCTGTGACAAGCACACTCCACCTGGAGTGTGGCTCGGCGGAGCGTGTCCCCGTTGGCCTCCTGGCTTCTCCATTAGTTCTCACCTCTCCTCTCCTCTTGGGCTGGCTCTCTTCTCTGTACGTCTCGGGTCTCTCTCGAAATCCTCACTCCTCACTTCTTCGGTCTCCTTCTTCTCTTCCTGGTCTTCGGTATTCGTGTACACCCAGGTCCGGCTACCTTCGTCCCTTATTGGGTCCCAGCCGATGACGTCATCTCTAGAGGAGGGGGTTCCCTCTATCATGTCATAGTTAAAGGGGCCAGTACCTGTTTCGGAAATGCTTGGTTCAGGTGCCTGCAGCCATTCATCCTGTCGAGGAGAGAGCATAGGTGACATGACGTCAAGAGGTTCCCACCAGTCACTCATCAGTCCCCTGGTGTCCTTTGCTGGCCTTATGACAATATTTAACGGGACAGGACGACGGAATGGGTATTATTTATTTAATTATACCTATTCCGCCATCTGTCGACTTCCCCACCTGCCGGGCTCTGCCCCGCACTACCGCCCCACTGCCCTTTCATGAGCCGGCCGCCGCTACTAAAGGTGTTCTCCTATGCCTTCACTACCACTTTCTTATTCTTCCATAAAGACAGACTAAGACACTTTTAGTACACAAACCCCATTATGGTCTGTGGCTTGACTTCACTGTAAATATTCTATCCCAAATTAAGCTGATACATTTCTTAAATGCCAAACTTTGAGGCCAATTAAGATTGCGCTGATTCCGCATCCTCCGGGCCGGTGGAAGCCACCGCTGGCCCAGAGGATGCGGAATCACAGCAGCAATGCCTCCAAAGACCCCCGCTAGATTAGGATGGCTGGGGGGTCATCGGCAGACGGGAAAACCGTCCACCGCTTTTCCGCCGCGGTCGCCTCCCGACCATGGCGGAAAAGCTCTAATATGGTGGCGGTGTCTATCAGGCACCGCCAGCCATATTAGGATGGGGCAGGAAACATGCTTTTCCACTGCAGCTTTTCCGTCGTGGAAAAGTGTGTCGTATTTTCAGTTTGGGGGCCCGTTTTGGGCCCCTAGGGTGTCAGGGGTGGGGGGTGCACATGAGGGTACCTATGGTACCCCCCTGCATTTAGATGAACAAAGCGGCAAGCACCGCGCGGTGCCTGCCGCTTTGTGCATGTAAATGCAATACATGCATTTTTAACCTTGTGGCGGGTGCTGCTTCAAGCAGCACCCGTCGCAAGGTTAAAGATACGGGATGTTACCACCAGGGTGGCGGTCACATCCTAATTTGCATGGAGGGACCGCCGCTGCCCATGCGGATGGTCCCTCTACCTCGGGGGTGGCGGACGGAAGCAGGTCTGTCCGCCATCCTAATGACCCCCTTACTGTGAATGCCTCTTTCTCAAAAACTAAATTTTGAGACTTAGCCCCTTTAAGTGCCCTGGATACAGAAGCTATGTTTTATTCTTTCCTTCTTTTACTTGAAAAATAAGTACACCTAACTCTGGCATAATTCCCTTGTACAAAAACCTTTGACATTCTCAGTAAGCTCTTTGTCCAATTCTTACCACCAAATAAACCTAGCTTTTTAAGCAGCTTCTTCCTTACACAGGTCTTTTCTGACAACTTCTGTGTGAACCTGCTTTGAAATTGAATCATGTCTAGATAAGACTGCAGTTCATCCTTACTATTGGCTACTTATATGTCATTTAAATCATCCGCCAAATCTAGCTTGGGCTACATATCATTCACTGACACATTATGATCCGGATACGAAAACTCATCATTACCACATCAGCGGTACACAGTCTAAATATCGAGTTTGTAATATCGACCTACAGAAATATCGAGTCTGAAATATCGAAGGTAAAGAATATCGAGGTCAAGAATATCGTTGGACAGAATATCGACCCGAAGGTGAGTAATATCGGAATTTTTTATATTGATGTAAGTAATAATGAAGTCAGTAATATCGATACCAAATATATCGATGTTACTAATTTTGATGTTACTAATATCCATATTTGTATTATTGGTATGTATTTTATTATGTATTTAATATGTATGTGTTATATATTTTTTGTTAAGTATGTTACTTGTTTTAAATTATATGTGTACTATTTGTATATATTAATAATGTTATTTTTAAGTCAATTTTATGTTTTAGTACTGAAGCGGGTGGTGGGTTTATAGGGTAATAGGGTGAGAAGTAATTTAAATATATTAAATTAATTATAATTTTTTAGGAATTACAAATTCATTTTAATAAATTTTTGCGTTTAGGTTTTGTAGCGCGTAGTGGAGTTATAGGGGAATTGGGTGGGAAGTATTTTAATTGTAATTAGGTAATGATTTATTTTAATTGTTAGTATTGATAATTCATTCATTTTTAATTACTTATTAATTGGCAATTCATTATTTTAATTGTTAATTTATTTTTTAAATCGGTAATTAATGTTTGAAATTGGTAATTCATTTTTTTAATTGGTAAATAATGTTTATAATTGGTAATTAATGTTTGTAATTGGTAATACATTTTTGTAATTGGTAATTTAGTTTTTATTGGTAATTAATGTTTGTAATTGGTAATTAATGTTTGTAATTGGTAATTAATTTTTTCAATTGGTACATTTATTTTTTAATTGGAAATTATTTCTCAATAATTGGTAATTAATGTTTTCTAAAAAGTATTGTTGGTATAAAAAATAGTTTTATTGTTTAAAGGTTTTTAATTGCTAATCAATTTTTAATAATAAATATGTTTTTGTTTTGAAAAATATTTTATTGTTCAATATTTATTATTTGGTAACTCATATTAATTAATTACTATGTATTGGTATTTATTGTTAATTTATAGTTAATTAATTATTTAATTGTAATTATGTTTTTAATAATTATTATTGGGTATTTGTAAATTATGTTGAGTTATTTAAAATTCAAATTATTAATTATTTTTACTATAAACATTATTTATAAGTATGTTATATTTAATTTTTATGCTATCCAACGCTTTCCCTACTGTTGCTCTCTCTGGAGTGGGAATAGTAATTTTTACCCTTACGCTCTCCAACGTTTTCCCTACTGTTTTACTCTCTGGAGTTGGAATAGTAATTTTACCCACCCGCTATCCAACGCTTTCCCTACTGCTGCACTCACTGGAGTGGGAATAGTAATTTGTACCCACCCGCTATCCAACGCTTTACCTACTGTTGCACTCACTGGAGCGGGAATAGTAATTTTTACCCCTACGCTATCAAACCCTTTCCCTACTGTTGCACTCTCTGGAGTGGGAATAGTAATTTTTACCCCTACGCTATTCAACGCTTTCCCTACTGTTTCATTTTCTGGAGTGGGAATAGTAATTTTACGTTCTACGCTATCCAATGTTTTCATTACTGTAGTTTTTTGGGACTTTACATAGTAGTTTTATTTATTTATCTATTTAATAATTTTTGTATTATTTTAGATAATGTAGTGTTTAATTAATGTTAAATATTTTGAAAGTATATTTAATTTTTAACATTTTTTAACATAATTATTTACTTTTTATTTATGTTATTATTTTGGGGCCGATTCCGATTTGGTAAACCAATCGTACGACCAAATCGAATCCGTAGCCCTTTCCGTACGACTCATACAATTCCATCCGAATCGCGTAGTACGATTCGTTTGAAAAATATACGACCAAATTGTTGCGACCTGTACAAAAAGCAAGGGAAAATCTATACGACACAGACCCTCACAGTGAACCGTACAAATCGTAAACATGCTGTATGAACCGACAAGTACGATACGGACCGGGTAATGAGAACGTGATTCGTACGGAAAACATCGCGTATGAGCGATTCGTACGAAGAGCCACACAATTACATACGCACCGTACCCCTGCAATCATGGGGTGTAGGCACCGTACCCCTACAATCATGGGGTGTACGCATCGTACCCCTACGATCATGGGGTGTACGCACCATACCCCTACGATCATGGGGTGTACCCACCGTACCTGGGGGGTCCGTTTCATACGCGGTTCGATCGAAATCTGCTTTTCCAGATGTTTTGAGCTCCTGTAGAAAAAGAGTTGTACGGAGTGCTGATGAGACGAATCGTACTTGCTGGGTCGGAAAATGCTGCTTCAATCCATACGGATGTCGCGAACTGCGTGTTCCGCATGCGATTCATACAGATTTTTAAGTCGTATGGTCTTTCGTACGATTCGTACGGAGATCTGCTTTGGGTCCGAATCGTACTTCATCGTACGTACGGGGACGTTTAAGGGTACGATTCGTACAGAAAATATGCTCCGTACGGCTATTTGTAAGGGATTTTACTGAATCAGAATCAGCCCCTTTATGTGTGTAGATGTATTTCTAATCTATAGTATTTATAAATCATTTATTAGTAATTAAAATAATTTTTAAAAGTTATTATTAAGTAAGTATATAGTATATATTTTATGTATATTTTTAATTAATGTTTTATTATCATATATGTATTATTTATTAATTTTAAACATTAATAAATATTTTTAACTATGTTTATTTTATTTATTAGTATTATTTACTTTATTTTACACATTTGTATTTAACAGAAAATAACCTGATATTTTTAAAAACAATATTTTTAACATCGATATTTTGGTTTCGATATTTTTGTACTTACCTTGTTGTAGCTAGGATGTTGATATACTTGCCTTCGATATTCCAGCGTCGATGTTTCTGTAGGTCGATATTCTGTGAGTAGATATTCTATCAGTGATTCCACATCAGCACCTCTCTCAAGATTAAAGCACCCTTCCTAAATCTTTTTAAAACCTTTTGAAATCTCTTATTGTTTTCTGCCACAAGTCAGAGGCGTAGCTAGGGGGGGGGAGCGGTACGCCCCAAGCGGCACTATATTGGAGGCGGTGGCGAGACCCTGGTGGCACATGGCAGCGACGTTTATGACTTAATTGGGGACATTGACACCTCCCCCACAAGTGCAGCTATGATTCTGTAGCTGAGGTCGGGGCACTGTCTGCACACGTGACATGCAGTTAGGTTAGTGAAAGTGATCCTGCTGCAGTGCACTCACGCACCACCTAGCAAGTGGTGGTGGTGTGTTGGTCGGCGTACTGTGTATGTGGTTCCCAGGGCCATCAATCTTGTAGCACGCGAATGCACTACGAATGACGGCCCTGGGCATCATTTTTATCCAGCCCCTGCGCAGAACTGCTAAAATTCAGCATTGGCGCGTGCCGCCATCACGCGCCTTTTTTACAAAGTAGCGTCTCGGCAGGGGACTGCTGGGCGATTTGAAAGCTCAAGACTTCTTATTCCTTTCTCTCTCCCGTCTAAACCCATCCCTCACTCTGTTCACCCCCTCATCCGTATTGGTTCTCTTGTTAAACTATAGCCTTTCTTTGTTTCTCCCCTAAGGAGCTCTTTATCTGTGATTCTTCTGGTGAAGAGATCTTTTATGATGTCTTGGCAAAAATGGTGAGTGCATCCCTTCCTTTTGTTTAAGTGACAGAATTTTTTTTAACCATTGTAACTACAAGTTGCGAGGCAGGACTTTGACTATTGAAATGCCAAGGTCTTTGCCCGTTAGGACCTCAGAGCTCGCTGTGCATCAATAACGTGCAAGGAATGTTCAGCTAGAGTTGTCTTAGTGGGGGGCAAACAGAGAAAATAAGCTGGAAATGGGAGACCAGTGTATAAAAAAATGTAAACTTGCAATATATTGGATGATGAACTTGTCTAGTCAATACCAGTAGTCCCCGATTTCAGTCTTTGGCTTTATTAAATGGATTCACTGCATTTGTTTTCACCACTTTTGATTTAAAGATGTTCCTTGTAGTCTTACGTTGTGTGTGTAAAATACATGTTGCAATGTTACTCCTCCACCTGAAAACCTAGGACTTAGTTTCTTCAGAATTGCTTGACTTGTTTTGTACATTTATTTCTCTTTGGTCGCTAGATCTGATGGATCCTCTCTTTAGTCTTTCCTCCATGAGGGTTTTTTTAGTAAGCGCATTCTGCAGTAGTCATGCGGTTTGTCTGGTGTAGACTCATCATGATACAGCAAATTGGTGTCTTCTATTTGCCACGACCCAAATCCCCTACAGATGAGAACTACTGGATGCAGGAAAATTTGCTGCCATGATTATTCGCATTTTGTTCTCAATTCTACCCCACTGTGGAGCATCAGCCTCCTTTGCGAGAAAGTACACCAAGGCTGGAAGATGTCTTTAAACACACTTGAGTTACTGGTGTTATTTTAACTGTCTTCGCTCTCTTTACATTTACATCCCAGTCTGAGCCTGCAATGCCTCTTTTTTTTTTTGTAGTTTTATATAGCGCAAACTATCAGTACCAGAGCACCTTACATGAGCATGAGTTGCCTTACAGACTGATTTATTTTAACCTTTACTGGAAACAAGAGTATTTTCCCATTTTACTCGTTACCAAACTGGGATCATAGCAATTATTATGATGACTGGCGTTCTGCCTATGGTACTTTAGAATACTGTAGAAATGGAGTTGAACAGGAAGTGAACAGTTTCATCAACAGTGAAGCGACTTTAGTTCTTTAAATAATATAGGGCAAGAGGGAGAAACTGCGTTTGGCATGCGAGACGTGAATTAGTTGAATAGCTTGCTCTGCCAAAACATGTTTACGTTTTTGATACCTGTTAAGGTCACCCTTGCATTCTCATGCTCGTAATTATTTGTGAGAAAAATGATCATGTGATCAATAGTAGAAACCTCTGTATAGCAAAATATGAATATGGGACTTGCCTGCAATTGTCCAGGTTGCCCACAAGTGGACCCTTGATTCTGTGATTCAGAGTATTACTTTTGTCAACAAGCCTTTTCAGACTCAGATTAGCATATAAGGAAATTTCTTTGGCAGGTTAAAGGCATGCCTTGGTACAATTGCATACAAGTAAGGAGTCTACCTCATTCCAAGATTAGTAATAAAGGGTCAACACCTGAAAGCACCAGGTCAGGTGGTTCAGGGCCAGCATTGGAACCCACCCTGGAAGTAGAGTGCAGTAATCCACCCCTGCTGATGTACAGGAACCAGGCTCACCGGGGGAAGGCTTCTAGATGGCAGCTCTCTGCTCACTTGTACCATCTACAAAGCTTCCTTTAGAACTTTGTTCAACTTACCCATTTTGACACATCAAGTCCAACTTTGGCTAATGAAACAAACTTGAGATATGGAATCAGATGTTTTGCCACCTTCTTTCAAAAATTATAGGCCCACTAGAACATCTGTATTTTCGGCAGAAATGTTAACGCTAAAAGACACGCCCAGCCATCCTTGACCTAAGTCTCTTAACAGAGCATTAAAACCCCTCAACATGTAGAAGAACTTGAATGACACTATTTAATATTTGCCCTTTATTAGGGATATACTAGCCAATCAGATAAAAATGATATTCAAGGATTTCCAATGACCTGCAGAGACCAGATACTCATGGATTCTCATGAATTCATGTAGGTTTTGCCACTGCATGACTCATTCTCAAAGGAACTGACAATCATGTTCATCAGGATTTTTTACCTGTAGTTAAATTCCACTTTAGCTACAAATCACCCACACCATTAGTGATTGCTAGTGCTGCAACTATAAAAAGAGAAACTAGCTAATCCTCATTTGGTTTAGTTTATGGAGTTGGTAATTAGGATGTTTAATAATTTCTTCATTACACAGTGAGCAATATGATAATGAAATTTAATTATTATTGACATCAACAATTGTGAATCTTTTGATTTGGTTGTTTGAGATGTAAACAACTATTCAACAGCTTTTTCTTTGATTAATATTTCATAGTTTCATTTGGAAGATCCAGATAAGCACCACATTACGGAAATTGTTTGAAGTTGTCACTTAAGTTTGGAATAGGGATTTCAATTTCATAGGATTTAAACATATTGTTACCCAGACTATTTGAAGGAATCACTGGAGACCCTGTTTAAACGATCAGACAGATCATCAAATCTTCATCCAGGTAAGGGACATAAAGCAGACTTTTAAGGCAAACTTTCATCTTTTAATTAATATACCCAATGTTAAGCCTAATTCCTCAATCTGCTAGAAGACAGCAGGCAATACCTGTCCAGTACTAAACGAGTATGTGATTAAAATATATTGCGATGCAACAGGCTTTGGTCCGTAAAAGACCTTCAACCCCAAATCCTTTCCCCATCTCTTTTGCAAATGGGTCTCACATTAGGGCAAAAATCAAAGGGGAGAAGGCACAACCCAATATGGCCCCGCTCCGTAGCGGCAAATTGGCAAGACATAAGAGACTGTTTGAGCACAATTCAGAAACTGCATTTAGTCAAACCTTTAGAATGAGTACAGTAGTACTGCTCTCATACTAAAAAATGCAATTCACAAACCTATGTGTGGAGACCTCTACCTCTACTACATCTCTGTTTTATGTGCTGAGATCACACCCAAGGAGGTATACGTTTAAGGTGTAATAACATCTATTAAGACCAACACATTGCCACCGCATATAAGACTCTGGTAATATTTTTGTTTAAATATGCTAGAGGTTGCAAACATCAGTCAACCTTGATACCTCTGTACCTATATATTATTATTCCAAAATGAACAATTGATGGATATAATACAGAACAATGTCATACATTCACCCCAGTACAGAGATCTGGGCCTAAATCCTGCGTTTTTCTGCTCCCTATTCCATTCCAGTTTGAACCCAGCCATATGCAAATCAGTCTTGATTTGCATATGACCAAGTCTAAACTGGGGTCGCATGGTGAGCAAAAGAATGATGGATTTAACCCAGATCCATGGACTGGGGGTGAATGTTTTGATTTGTTCTGCATTCCATTCATCAATTGTATGACTTTGTACTGCCGGTGTATTCAACTGTGTAGCTTTGACCCTGTATCATGTATGTGCATGTCATTTGCATGATTGAGGTAACTATTAGTGGTTATACCAGATGTCGCTTGGACCTCTTTCAAGTGCTTGCCGTTCTTTTTACCCAGCATCCCCCCCACCCCCGCTACCTGCCATGGGAGGCAATCTGAGGCATTGCCCCGGGCGTGAGAAGCTCTAGCTACGCCACTACCACAAGTTGCAGTAAATTAGATATTTCTAGAAGCATGTAACCCCTGACATGCCAACTAATATTGAGCTCAAGGATCTCTAATTATCTGAAAATTAAATTCTCCCATTGGTGTTTTGAAATCAGTAAGTTCCTGTGAATTCTCATGTAATTTATTTTGATGATAAGGAGAGACTAAATATGAATGGCAAAATGATTAACCTCTCTTAAATGTTATAATAAGATCACACTCACATGATCAGATTACCTTTGCAGAGAGAATGGGGAACATCCTTTACCCTGCATGCATTACTCCACAGTGCCATTACCCTGCAGTTTTTACTCCGCGAAATCTTTTACAATGCAGGGCTTTACACAGCAAACTATTACAACACATTCCCCAAAGTAATGCCACAGTGAAGTTAGAAAAGTTAATTGCACTGTAAGGGGTAATGCGTTGTAATAGTTTGCGGTGTAAAGCCCTGCATTGTCAAAGATTTTGCAGAGTAAAACCTGGGGAGTAATGGCAAGCAGAGTAAAAGTGTGCGGGGTAAAGTGTCCAATTCAGAGAGAATGGACGGACTGCACTTTAGTCGCTATTAGTGGTGGGATGCTTTCAGATAATGGCAGTTCAAACTAACTGAATCAGTCACTGTTTACTGCCAAAACCTAGTACAATCTCTCACTGGCTCAGATAAGAATATAGTTTTCCATGCAAAGGAGCACACTAATCATTTATAATCTCAAGAGATCGGTTCTAGTGATCTATTTATAACTTGCATGTTACAATCCCAAAGGGGATTCTCACTTTTTCAAACCTGTACATTTAATAAAGTGAGTATCATTGAGAGTGATAACATATGCACTGTCTTAGTGAGAGCTTTACGAGAAGAAAAAGGCTTGATAATGATAACATCATGCATGCATAGGAGGCGGCAGGAAAAAGGCACATCTGGAGGAAAAAGAAGTCAGGTGACCCCAAAGTCTCCAGCTGATGAAAATTTGTTTTTTACTCCGACCCATGTATAAATAGAGCACAGCCTCCCCTGCTCTGCTCTCCAAAAATAGTTTTGACTTTAAGAAGAGGGTAAGTAAGAAGATATATTACTGCTCACATATCACAAAATTGAAGAAAAGGGGTGCAAAACAGTAATATCTATAAAGCAAAGAGAAGATTACAATCTAAGCAGAGCCTATTGACTCGCTGATTTTCTCCATGGTCCCCACTGTTCACAGCAGTACATTAAATTAAATATAAATATTGCAAAACCATTTACATCACCATTGACCAGAGTGAGTTTAGGAACATGAACAAAGTTGCAAAGGGCCCAATACATAAAAAAGTATTAACGGTGTACAGGTACAAATATGTCGATTTACAGTTATTATTTGTAAATATGTCACATTATACTACCTCTGGAAACCTGCTCCAAAAACTGTTTTCTTGCATATAAATGGAATATTAGGTAACTCTCTCAGTGGGCTCCATTCCATAGCAGAGCAGTCTGGTTAGGAAGAATGGACACCCTATACAGATATACTTTTTATTCTCTGTAGTGAAAACACTTTATTCCCCACGTAAAAGCCTTTTACTTGTATCATCACCATATCTGGGTGTAATCATTTACCATTCCCATGCTTTTTTGTGGACATTTTGACATGCCCGTAACTACACAGGGGCGACTGCCACTGTGTAACATGTACACAAGTAATATACATATATACAATGGTGCCTTTTTAATAATGTTTTTATGTTTGATGGGAAAATATACAGGCAAGACAGGGCGTGGGAATGGGGGCATGCTTCTCCCCCAGCTATGCATGTTTACATGTAGGCTGGTGGGAGGAGCCTGTCCTCAAAGTTGAGCACAAGACACTTTATGACCAACATGTGGTTGAAATGTGGAGGTTCATAGATGATGTCTTCATCATATGGAAGGGGACCAGAGAAGAGGCCAATAGATTTGTGGACATTATCAACATCAATGCACACAATTTGAAGTTCACATCATATGTCGACCCCATAACTGCTAATTTTCTTGATATCACTGTTACGGTTAATGATGAGGCATTGAGACTTGTTTGTATAGGAAGCCCACGGCTGGCAATATGTTATTGCATGCCTCTAGCTTCCATCCCCACCATCCCCACCATACAATTGCCAGTCTCCCATATGGTGAATTCCTAAGAATTCGCAGAGCTTGCAGTTCGGAGAAAGCATTGATAGAGGCCCAAGGAATTGACAAACTTAGATTGATTGAATGGGGCTATGATCCACATGAACTTGATTTAGCAAAGAAAAAAGCAAACAACTAAAATAGATCGGAACTTCTTACTACAACTCCGAAGGGTCCCAGTAATAGATCCACAGCAATCGCCATAGTGGGGGCTGAAAAAGAAAAATCTAAAACAGACCCATGTAGATTTATATCCACATATAGTAGGCAGTCTCACACCATACAAGTTTGGGGTGAATACAAGTTCGTACACTACAGCCTTTTCAGATGTCCCTATTAAATTAAATGGACATTATACCTGTCGTACAGATCTCGCCGTTTATGTGCTTAAATGTGTGTGCGGATTACAATTCGTTGGGAGCTCAAAACTTCAGGTTCATGCTCGTATTCTGCAACACCTCAGGGCTACCGTAAATTCAGATCCAACCTACCCTGTTACCAGACACATAAAAGCAGAACATAATAACAATCTGAATGTTCTGCCATTCTCTTGCCTCCTTTTGCACCTCTTTTGTCTCTTTCAACATGTCTCTTGCCTGTTTCTGCATCTCTCTTGCCTCTTTCTGCACCCCTCTTGCCTCTTTCTGCACCTTACTTGCTTCTTTCTGCACCCCTTTTGCCTGTTCCTGCACCCCTCTTCCCTCTTTGTGTAACTCTCTTGCCTCTTTCTACACCTCTCTTCCCTCTTTCTGCTCCACTCTTGCCTCATTTTGTACCTTTGTTGATTCTTTCCACACTTCACTTGCCTCTTTCTGCAAACTTTGTGCCTCCTTCATCACCTCTGTTGCTTCTTTCTGCACTTCTCTTCAATATTTCTGCACCCCTTATGCCTCATGCTGCACTCATCTTCCCTTTTTCTGCATCTCTTGATTCTATCTGCACAGGTCTTGCCTCTTTCTGCACCCCTCTTGCCTCCTTCTGTACCTCTGTTGTTTCTTACTGCACTGCTCTTGCTTCTTTCTGTACCTCTCTTGCAAATTTCTGTACCCCCTTGCCTCTTTAAACCCCCCTCTTGCCTCCTTCTGCACCTCTGTTGGTTCTTTCTGCACTGCTCTTGCTTCTTATTGCACCTCGTTTGCCTGTTTATACAACTCTCTTACCTCTTTCTCCACTTCTCTTGCCTCCGTATGTACCTCTGTTGCTTCTTTTTTTCCACTTCTCTTCCTCCTTCTGTGCCTCTTTTGCCTCTTTATGCACCCCTCTTGCTTCTTTCTGCACTTCTCTTGCTTCTTTCTGCACTTTCTTGCTTCTTTCTGTACCCCTCTTGCCTCTTTCTGCATCCTTCGTCCCTCTTTCTACACCTCTCTTCCCTCTTTCTGCATCTCTCTTGCCTCTTCCTGCACCCCATTCCCTGTTTCTGCACCACTCTTGCCTGTTTCTGCAACTCTCATGCCTCTTTCTAGAATTTGTTTGTCTCTTTCTGCACCTCTGTTGCTTCTTTCCGCTCTTCTCTTGCCTCTTTCTGCACCTCTGTTGCCTCTTTCTGCACCTCTCTTGGTTGTTTCTGTACTGCTCTTGTTTCTTTCTGCACCTGTTTTCCAAATTTGTGCACCCTTCTTTCCTCTTTCTGCATCCCTCTTTCTACACCTCTCTTGCCTCTGGCTGCACCCCTCTTGCCTTTTTCTGTACCTCTTTTGCTTTTTCTGCACTTCTCTTGCCTCTTTCGCCGCCTCTGTTGGTAATTTCTGCACTGCTCTTGCTTCTATCTGCTACTCTCTTGCACATTTCTGCATGACTCTTCCTGAACCTCTGTTTGTTCTTTCTGTACGCCTATTGCCTCTGTATGCACGCCTGTTCTCTTTTTTTGTACCTCGTTTGCCTGTTTCTGCAATTCTCTTGCCTCTTTCTGTACTTTTCTTGCCTCTTTCTGAACCTCTGTTGCTTCTTTCTGCACTTCTCTTGCTTCTTTCTATAACTCTCTTGCTTCTCTCTGCACCCCTCATGCCTCTTTATGTATTGTTCTTCCCTTTTCCTCACATCTGTTGGTTATTTCTGCTTTGCTCTTCCCGCTTTCTGCACCCCTCTTACCTCTTTCTGCACCTCTTTTTCTTCTTTCTGCACTTCTGTTGCCTCTTTCTGCAACCCTCGCACCTCTTTCTGCACCTCTTTTGGGTCTTTCCACACTGACCTTGCTTCTTTCTGTACCTCTGTTGTTTCTTTCTGCACTTCTCTTGCTTTTTTCTACACCTCTCTTGCTTCTTTCTGCACCCCACTTGCCTCTTTTTGCACCCTTCTTCCCTCTTTGTGTACCTCTCTTGCTTCTTTCTGCTCCTCTCTTGCCTCTTTCTACACCCCACTAGCCTCTTTACACATCTCTTTTGCTTGTTTCTGCTCTTCTTTTGTCTCTTTCTGTGCCCCTCTTTACCTCTGTTGTTTCTTACTGCACTGCTCTTGCTTTTGTCTGCACCTGTCTTGTAAATACCAATAAATACAACATAAGATTGGCCCATCATAAAGATAGATGTAAGCTGGAATATCTAGATGTTGAGGTGAGGGCGGAAGGTGACCGATTGGCAACTAAATTGTTCAGAAAAGAAACCGCAGGTAACAGTGTCCTCCATGCTCTTAGTAGCCACCCAGACACTCTGAAATGGAGCATCCCTTACGGGGAACTGCTAAGAGCAAGGAGAAATTGTTCTAAATCAGAAGAGTACAGACAAGAGAGTGAAAATATGATACAGAGATTCAGGGAAAGGGGCTACCCCATATGGGTCCTAGATAGGGCCTTATCAAAAATAGAAAACATAACAAGAGAGAGCACTTTGGTACCAAGAGAGAATGAGGGCAAAGAGAATGACACCACCAGAGTAATCCTAACCTATAATAGGGGGTCTCAAAAGGTAAAGAAAATAATTGCAAGAAATTGGAATATCTTGAAAAGTGATCCTATCATTGGCCCCGAACTGAGTACCAGACCAGCAATTACATACTGAAAAAGTCGTAGTCTGAGGGACATAATCACGAAGGGAGATATCACAGACTACAAGGATAGGAACCAACATAACCTTGTAGGTTTCTTCCCGTGCTGGCACTGTAAAGCCTGCAAATATAGCTCAATGAGAAAGGACTTTGAGATTCCTCATGGCAAGACCAATAGGAAGATAAGTCAATTTCTGACTTGTAGCTCGACACATGTGGTATACGTGCTTGAGTGTCCGTGCAGGAAAAGATATGTAGGCAGTACGACAGTAATGGCCAAGAATAGAGTTATGCAGCACTTAAGGGCAATTACGAACAGGGATCCTCAATACCCTGTTGCGAGACATTTTGCCCAACATCACAAATCAAATTGAAACTTGTTAACATACTTTGCAATAGAACAGGTAAGCCCAAACCAAATAGGGGGTAACAGAGAGGTACAGTTGAGAAAGAAGGAATCCAAATGGATCCTGGAATTGAAAACACGACAGCCGAATGGGCATAATGACCATGAAGAGCTATCAGTTTACCTGTACGATTCCTAAACCTGACTAGGGAGTAAGAATACTGTATCAACTGAAATGTATGATATTTGAATAGATGTATGATTAGCATGTTTTAAGAGGTTCTTTCCTATTGAAATAAAAAAAAAGCTTGAAAGTGTATATATGTTTTTAATCAAAACTTTAGCACAATTGTAATTATATGTTTGTTTTACTCTAACTGGTAGAATCAAGATGCTCAGATTAGGGAGCACGTGCACTTCACGAGCAATTGAACATGTGACCCAGAGGATTTCACGAGAGAAAAGAGTAGAAGACTTCGTCACTTAGTAATGTAAAGATTTATTCACTTAAGTTCACATTTTTTCACTATATGTTTTTATAAAGCACTCCCCAGAGATATTGGACCCTTATTAAGCCACTAGGCGAAAGAATAAGGGTAATGAAAAGTACTAGCGCATTCAGCCTGAGGTAATAGAAATGTTCAGGTAGCCAATGTGTCCCCCACTCGCACCCTATCCATGCACCCATGTTCCTTGTATTTCGTGTAACTTCTTTTCCGTGCATGCCACAAAGACGCATATGCATTTGTGTCCAACTTTAACATGTCAGCTATCCAGTCCTACATGAAAATCCCGTTAATTGGGCTTCTAGGCCTATGGTGCCAACGTCTTTACATGGTGCACTTTTGAATCTTGCACACGTTTTCTCCATGTTTCCTGGCTCAGTCGAGCTAGGCCCCTAATTGAGGCTCAGAGTCTTTCCTGTCTCTGAAAGCTGTAGTTTAGGTATGCATCCCTGACCTCTGCCTTACTTCCTGCCCAGCGAAGCGGTGCCCGGCTCGGCCTGGACTGCCCGCCAAAACAGTATTTTGCCTACAAGTTATCTGCTCAGCCTCCTCGAAAACACATTCCAGTCTAGTGAAATAGGTAAACATATTCCCGGCTGCAGAGCAAAGGGCCCGGCCTTCCTGTCCTCCTTGCAAGTGATTTACTGAACCCGTTACCATGGTAGGCCCATGGCCCCGCGCATTGCACCAAGACACGTATGCACGCACTAGCATTCAGTATTGAATGGCCTCTGTCCGAGAGACCTTTTACTTCAGACACCACATCCTCCAAACATGAGATACCAGATATGCTATAGGTACAGGTTGCTCTGACATCCCAGACACCAGTCTCCTCTACTAGTGCTAAAGTCAAAGCCCCCAGTTCTCCCCAGTTACACGTCATGCTCAGTTGCGCTCGCATCTAGGTCATAAGTTTCTGCTGATTCTGCAAACTTTCTCCAAGCATCCACCCACTTGTGACGTTTCTTGTGACGTTTCTCTGACATGTCAAGTGCACGCCCATGTGTACGCCTTCTTACACGCCTCCTGTTACGCACATGTGTTCTTATCTCTCTCTTTTCACCTGTTACGCCTACCGTATACATTTCAATTATACTGTTTTACTATATATAATGTGTGATGTTAATAAAACGTTGAATGTCCCTTCCTGAACCTGTTCCACCCCCAGTAAGACAACCATTTTACATAGACAGACAGAATCCCTTACGAGAAGTTCATCCCGTCCAGACCCCAGGGGGTGAGCTACATCGAGTATTCGTATACACACCCCTGACCAAAATGGAATTATTGGAAATGAAGAAATTAGTGCCCTGTCATGATAAAGATCCAGCAGGATTCCACCGTGAATTAAAAGGCATGTTACTCATGGGAGACTATACGTATTCCGACATTCTTAAAATGTTAAAGGTATTGTTGCCTGCCGGCATCTACGAAAAACTTAAGGAGAAAGAATGGAAGGTGGGAGATAAAAAGATTATTTGGACTGAATTAGAAACCGAAGAAAATGGGCGGGTCCCAGGTACAGGTCTCGGGGAAAAAAACAAAGCATTACCAGGATTATTAGTACAGGTTTTGCCTAGATTATTGACAGTTAAAAAGGAACACTGGGATGCAATCTCAGCCTGCAAACAGAAACAAGACGAAGACACTAGTGATTTTTATTCCCGATTCGAGAAATGTTTCATTATTAATAGTGGCTTGAAAACAAGTAGTGAATCATATCCACATCTCTTTGTGACCAAATTAGTCGAGAATTCCTTACCACAAGTTAAAAATAGAGTACTGAAAGTCGAAAGCACATGGCAAGCTAATACTCCTTCCCAAATGTTACAAATGTTACAGTACCACCAGAACCGAATCAGAGAGGAACACGAACATGAACAGAGACGTATGAAAGATACGAAAATGAAAGTACTAGTTGCCCAGTCCGTCCCAGCAGATGGTCAGAAGAGGGGTACCACACAGACTAGTCATTCTGCAGCTCCTGTTAAAGGGAATTGCAACTATTGTAAACAGCCAGGTCACTTCATCAACGAATGTGCCGTTCTAAGACACAACATAGCCACAGGCAAAACGAAAGAAAGACCGCGTCCACCTAGACCAGAACATGTTCCACAACATGTTCCACAGAATATTCCACAGAATACGCAACCTCCACAGAATGCACAACAGACAGTAGCTGTACCTCAGCCCCAACCCATTGCAGCCACGATACATGTCACACAACAAATGTACCAGTATGCACAGTCAGATTACCCCGATTATCAGCAGTATACATGAAACAGCCTAGAGAGGGAGGTTGGCTTGCCCCTTATCGAGGTTCCTGTAGATCAAGAGGGTCCCTATGTACATAGTCAGGTATTAGGGAAAGACAGAAAATTTTTGATTGACACAGGGGCGAGCAGAACTACCATCAGTCACGACGAGGTTCCAGGGGCACCCCTCTCAGGCTCACAGAATGTTTCCCTTGGATTTTCAGGAAAGCCTATTGTTAATGAAGTGTCAAAGCCAGTTCCCCTTGCAGTTGGTCCATTGTCTCGTACTACAGATTTGTTACTTACGAAATCATGTCCTGAAAACTTGCTTGGTATTAAAACGTTGAAAGCATTAGGAGCAGTGATATGTTGTTCTCCAGAAGGAGTGAGATTGTTCTTACGTGACTTTAAAGGTCATTATGTGTTGAGAGATTTTGATCCAAGATTGCAAAATGTACCACAGCATTTATGGGCGCAAGGTCCAACTGATGTAGGTTGTATGCACATTACACCCTATCGTGTTACTCTTAAGCAAGGTGTTGTACTGCCCCGAATCCAACAATACAAATTACCCTCCGAGGCTGTAACGGCCTTACTGAAAATCATTGACAAACTCATTGCCCAAGGAGTAGTTGTAGAAACTGACTCCAATGTATGTAATTCTCCAATCATTCCGATCCTTAAACGAACAGACCCAAATGCACCTCCAGTCTACAGACTGGTGATCGACCTTCGAGAACTCAATAAATGCATAATACCACAGTACCCAGTAGTCCCCGATATTTCTTCCCTATTGACTGCCATTGATTTCGAAGCTACGTTTTTTACCGTAATAGATCTCAAAAACGCCTTCTTTAGTGTCCCCATTCATCCTGAAAGCCAGTATCTCTTCGGATTCTGTTTAAATGGCCGAACCTTCAAATTTGCACGTGCACCTCAAGGGTTCACGGAAAGTCCTAGTATTTACAGCCAAGCCCTGAAACGACAACTAGACAGTATTCACATGCCTACTGACACTGCACTGCTGCAATACGTTGATGACCTGTTAATTACAGCACGGACCGAACGTGACTGCGAACGCGCATCACTGACAGTCTTGTATTTTCTGGCCGAAAAGGGGCATAAAGTGTCCCCTTCGAAGCTACAATTCTGTGCCCAGCAAGTGGTATACCTTGGACACTTGCTGTCCAAGAGGGGTAGACAGTTGACACCTGATCGTATTCAGTTAATTGCACATCTGCCACAACCCAAGACACAAAAGGAAGTACGGGCCTTCATTGGCCTCACTTCTTACTGCAGACAATGGATTCCTCAATACGCATATCTAGCCAAGCCACTTATACAGTTGACAACACAGGAGGCAGCGACTTCGACTGTCCTCCCTTGGATTCAGGAACATACACAAGCTTTTAATGACTTGAAGAAAGCTTTATGTCAAGCACCAGTTTTAGCGACACCATGTTACAGCAAACCTTTTACACTTTTTGTCACAGAACGCGATGGCACAGCATTATCTGTTCTCACACAAGATCAAGCAGGACACCATAAGCCTTGTGCTTATTTTTCTAGTACATTGGATCCAGTAGCCAAGGCCTTGCCTGCGTGCTTAAAATCTGTTGCAGCAACAGCTCTAGCTATCAGACAAAGCGACTCAATAGTGTTAGGACATCCCTTGACAGTACAGGTTCCACATTCCGTGGAAGTTCTCCTAAACCGAACCCAGACTCAACACTTGACTATAGCACGACTGACAGGTTATGAACTGACACTGTTCCAGCCACACATAGAAATCAGACGTTGCAACATACTCAACCCTGCCACATTGTTACCGTCCATTACAACTGATCCAGCACCCCATGACTGTGTAGAAGTCATTAATACCGTGACAAAGCCCCGACAAGACTTGACAGACATTGCATTGCCCGACCCAGACCTGACACTTTATGTTGATGGTTCATGTATGAGAACAAGCACAGGAGAGTTAGTAGCCGCATATGCAGTGACCACTGAAACTGAAGTCATAGAAACACATCGTATTGACACATTATCTGCCCAAGCAGCAGAGCTCATCGCTCTGACCCAAGCCTGTATACTAACCAAGAACAAGAAAGTAAATATATACACAGATTCACAGTATGCATTCAGAGTCGTTCACGACTTCGGTGTTCTCTGGGAAGAGAGAGGTTTTTTAACTTCTCACGGTTCCAAGATCCAGCATGGTCCCCTCATCCAAGCCCTGTTAGAAGCAATACATTTGCCTACAGCCATAGCCATCATGAAGTGCAAAGCACATACCAAAGTCACTGATACTATTTCCCAGGGTAACGACCTGGCAGATCGAACAGCCAAACTCACAGCTCAGACTCAGACAGACATTCCGACTGACACGACAAAGACTGAAGTACCTTCCCTGACACATTGCATGACAGTTAAGGATCCCACACTAGACGTACTCGACATACAGACACATGCAACTCCAGATGAAATTAAGAAATGGACTGAACAAGGAGGGATCCAGACAGATCAGGGATGGATGACGAAGGGAACAGCCACATGGTTCCTCCCCGACTCTATGGTTCAAGTTATCATTAACACAGCACATAGTCCAGCACACTTAGGAGAGAAATCCATGTTAGACAGTTTACAGAATCTTTGGTTCAACAAGCATTTACGAGCAGCAGCGAAACAGAAAGTGCGTACTTGCATGATCTGTTGTCAGTTCAATGCAGGCAAAGGCATTCCCGTGGAACAAGGTGGATTTCATCCTCCTGACCATCCTTTTGAAGTCCTCCAGATGGATTATATCCAGATGGACAGATGCCGAGGATTCAAGTATGTCCTCGTAGTCGTATGTGCCCTTTCCCGATGGACAGAAGCATATCCAGTCCCAGATTACACTGCTGTAACCACTGCCAAACAACTGGTCCGTGAATTTTTCCCGCGATACGGCTTGCCCCGTGTCGTGTACTCTGATAATGGTCACCCATTCTCGTCCGAGCTCATGAAACAGGTATCACTCCTGTTAGGATACCAGTGGAAATTCCACTGCGTACGACACCCAGAAGCCGCTGGTCTCGTCGAGAGACATAATCAAACCCTGAAAACACGATTAGCGAAGTCTGTGCAGAAAAAGGTGTAGATTGGATAGTAGCCTTGCCAGTTGCCCTCTTTTACATGCGAATGGTAGCCGATTCTAGAACCTGATTGTCCCCGTATGAAATAATCTTTGGACGTCCCCCAAACATGTGGGGTACGCCTATGCCTCGCAAAATAACCGATGTTGACAGTACTATGCTGACAGATTACTTGGCTTCCTTGATGTCTGCACTACTATCTTGTCGTTCACAGGTCGCGGCTGCCTTCCCGGACAACACCCAAGTAAAACCGCATGAAATCGTTCCAGGAGACCACGTCTACGTCTGGAATTTCGACAGATCAAGCCCTCTGGAGCCGAGGTGGAAGCAGCCAAAATTGGTGTTGTTGACGACGAGGACCGCAGTAAAGCTAGAAGGCCGTAAGGGGTGGTTGCACTCCAGCCACGTGAAGCGATTTCATGGATTGTGTCCAGAAACTGTGAATAAGGACTGCCCCCTTTCGGACACTGACTCTAAACTCCCCCTGTTAGAGAAAACTCCTCAGCAGGAATACCGAGCCAAGTTGAGGTCTAGTAAGTCAGACAGCGTTTAATTGTTTAAGTCCCCCTTGGGTGAAGCGGTTAGACAGGTTTCTGACATGTATAAGATAGACCCAAGTAGTCAGAGAGATAGGCGAATTGAAAAGAGAGAACAATATTGTAAAAATTTGCACAGCCGATGCGTTATCGCATTAATTTTTATGTTTCTTCTGAGTCTTACGATTATATGCATAAGTTTAATGCTACATGTTTTCTTTTCTCTTGATTCTCATGTACATACTTCCTCTAATGATACTGTAGAGCACACTTTCAGCGACCTGCCCCCCCACGAGCTGTCCTATCGATTAGCAATGCGCAACAATACTTTCATACGTATGTTACACCATTCTCACCAGACCAGCAATGCCTCCAATTGTTGGGTATGTGGCCGACGCCCTCCCTATCAGAAATACAAGGGAGCTCTGCCCCTCTTTCCTTATCCGTTCACACATAATGGTTCGTGTGGTGCATGGTTTACTTTAATGTCCTCCCTAGACAGTAAGTCCACAGTTCTCCAAGGCGATTGGATATGGGGGAACCTGAATACAGTTATGAATAAAATATGTTTCCCAGACAAGGAAGGTCTTCCCCAAAGGACAGGGACCGATCTAGAAAATGAAGTGTATGGATTAGGTAATTTTACACTTAACCTCATGATTCTGAACGTGCAGTCTGAGATTAATTCGGACTTGCCGTTTATTACAGTTTTGCCAGTAAAAGGCGAATTATGCGTCAGAAAGAATGGTTCAGTACATTTAGGATACAGTGATTGTAATACTGTTGTTGAATTCAGCGATAAAGGAAAGTCTACTTTCAAAGCCTCCCGCCATTCTTATTTCATATGTGGTCAGACAGCTTATGTACGTCTGCCATTAGATTGGGATGGGACGTGTTATATCGCGTTCCTATTGCCACCTGTTTTTCTAGCCCCGACTGATTATCATCGAAATCCGCATCTTGTGCATAGAAGGGAGATCAAGACCCCGATTGTCGACCAGACTGAAACAACATGGGAGCAATATACAGATTTCAATAAAGGGTTCTTTTTCTTTGTAGGTCCTGTCCAGAACAGTAAATTGATACGCAAATTAACCCGAACTTTGGAAGCAGTAGTGAATGAGACTACTTCAGCTTTAGGTAACCTGACCGAAGAGCAGTCTGCTATGAGACTTGTTGTTCTTCAAAATCGCCTTGTCCTTGACGTCATCCTGGCCGATAGGTGCGGGGCTTGTAGAGTCATCGGATCCAGTTGTTGCGTGTTTATTCCTAATAACGCGCCATCAGTGTACAAAGCAATAACAAGGCTTCATGAGATAGCTCACCTGATACACCAGAATCCAGGCACCTGGACCTGGTCCGGTTGGCTTTGGAGTGTGATATCGGCCTGGGGATGGAAATTCTTGTCGTTCCTAGGAATAATACTGCTCATAGTATTCAGTTGTTGTCTCTGTCTGCAATGTGGGCCAGCGATTTGCGGCTTGTGCGCCACAGCTTGTATTCCCCGTCCAAGTTCACGTTCCCGTTCCCGAATGAAAAAAGATGAGCAAATGATGCTATACGAACATATAGATAGTCTCATGAAGATAGACATATCCTACAGGGTGTAGTAGGGGCCAAGGAGGGAATGAGGTAATAGAAATTTTCAGGTAGCCAATGTGTCCCCCACTCGCACCCTATCCATGCACCCATGTTCCTTGTATGTCGTGTAACTTCTTTTCCGTGCATGCCACAAAGACGCATATGCATTTGCGTCCAACCTTAACATGTCAGCTATCCAGTCCTACGTGAAAATCCCGTTAATTAGGCTTCTAGGCCTATGGTGCCAACGTCTTTACATGGTGAATTTTTGAATCTTGCTCACGTTTTCTCCATGTTTCCTGGCTCAGTCGAGCTAGGCCCCTAATTGAGGCTCCGAGTCTTCCCTGTCTCTGAAAGCTGTAGTTTAGGTATGCATCCCTGACCTCTGCCTTACTTCCTGCCCAGCGAAGCGGTGCCCGGCTTGGCCTGAACTGCCCGCCAAAACAGTATTTTGCCTACAAGTTATCTGCTCAGCCTCCTCGAAAACACATTCCAGTCTAGTGAAATAGGTAAACATATTCCCGGCTGCAGAGCAAAGGGCCCAGCCTTCCTGTCCTCCTTGCAAGTGATTTACTGAACCCGTTACCATGGTAGGCCCATGGCCCCGCGCATTGCACCAAGACACGTATGCACGCACTAGCATTCAGTATTGAATGGCCTCTGTCCGAGAGACCTTTTACTTCAGACACCACATCCTCCAAACATGAGATACCAGATATGCTATAGGTACAGGTTGCTCTGACATCCCAGACACCAGTCTCCTCTACTAGTGCTAAAGTCAAAGCCCCCAGTTCTCCCCAGTTACACGTCATGCTCAGTTGCGCGCGCATCTAGGTCATAAGTTTCTGCTGATTCTGCAAACTTTCTCCAAGCATCCACCCACTTGTGACATTTCTTGTGACGTTTCTCTGACATGTCAAGTGCACGCCCATGTGTACGCCTTCTTACACGCCTCCTGTTACGCACATGTGTTCTTATCTCTCTCTTTTCACCTGTTACGCCTACCGTATTCATTTCAATTATACTGTTTTACTATATATAATGTGTGATGTTAATAAAACGTTGAATGTCCCTTCCTGAACCTTAGTGGTGATGGAACATGATATCCGTTCCTCGAGGATCATAATTAAAGCCCGTATGACTCAGATCCCACGGACTCTGCCTCTCATTTGATTGAGCTATCCTTATTGATATTTAACGTATGAAAAAATAGTTCGGTAATTTTATTTACCACAAGCCACTGTGGCGAAAGAATAATGAATAAGAGAGTAAAGTAAATGTACTCAACCGCAACAATGATCAAAGTTGTTCTTGTAAGCAAAGTGAGACATCAGGAGTAAAACAAGAATGTAACATGAATACACTCCAAGATGTCAGCCAAAATGAAATGTGCAGTCCTGTTTCTATAGCCAGCACAAACTGTGTATGTAAATGGTGGAGAGCTGATGGATTGTTGTGTGAACAAGGGAGCAAAAGCTTCCGAAACGCGTAACAGCAATAAAGCTACACTGTGTACTATCCTGTTTCTGAGCGTGCGTTATAACTTGGAGGTTATTGAAAATTGAATGGCTGGCAGGGCTCTGCCAGTTTGACGCACCACCAGACTACGGGAGGTTCCCCCGTAAACGAGCCGTGGAGAGTGCGTAATATTTATATGTATATATATATCTTGCCCCTATATTTATATGTATATATATATATCTTGCCCCTTTCTGCACCTCTCTTGCCACTTTATGTACCCCTGTTCCCTCTTTCTGAACTTTTCCTGCCTGTTTCTGACCCTCTCTTGTCTCTTTCTTCTCCTATGTTGCTTCTTTCTGCACTTCTCTTGTTTCTTTCTGCATCTCTGTTGCTTTTTCTGCACCCCTGTTCCTCTTTCTGCAACCTTCTTTCTTCTTTCTGTACCTCTCTTGCCTCAGTCTGCCCAACTGTTCCCTTTTTCTGCACCTCTTTTGCCTGTTTCTGCAACTCTCTTGCCTCTTTCTGCAGTTCTCTTACCTCCTTCGGTACCTCACTTGCTTCTTTCTGCAAATCTCTTGCCTCTTTCTGCCATTATCTTGCCTCCTTTTGCACCTCTTTTGTCTCTTTCAACATGTCTCTTGCCTGTTTCTGCATCTCTCTTCCCTCTTTCTGCACCCCTCTTGCCTCTTTCTGCACCTTACTTGCTTCTTTCTGCACCCCTTTTGCCTGTTCCTGCACCCCTCTTCCCTCTTTGTGTAACTCTCTGGCCTCTTTCTACACCTCTCTTCCCTCTTTCTGCTCCACTCTTGCCTCATGTTGTACCTTTGTTGCTTCTTTCCACACTTCACTTGCCTCTTTCTGCACACTTTGTGCCTCCTTCATCACCTCTGTTGCTTCGTTCTGCACTTCTCTTCAATATTTCTGCACCCCTTATGCCTCATGCTGCACTCATCTTCCCTTTTTCTGCTTCTCTTGATTCTATCTGCACGGGTCTTGCCTCTTTCTGCACCCCTCTTGCCTCCTTCTGTACCTCTGTTGTTTCTTACTGCACTGCTCTTGCTTCTTTCTGTACCTCTCTTGCAAATTTCTGTACCCCTCTTGCCTCTTTATACCCCCCTCTTGACTCCTTCTGCACCTCTGTTGGTTCTTTCTGCACTGCTCTTGCTTCTTATTGCACCTCGTTTGCCTGTTTATACAACTCTCTTACCTCTTTCTCCACTTCTCTTGCCTCCGTATGTACCTCTGTTGCTTCTTTCTGCACTTCTCTTGCTTCTTTCTGCACTTTCTTGCTTCTTTCTGTACCCCTCTTGCCTCTTTCTGCATCCTTCTTCCCTCTTTCTACACCTCTCTTCCCTCTTTATGCATCTCTCTTGCCTCTTCCTGCACCCCATTCCCTGTTTCTGCACCACTCTTGCCTGTTTCTGCAACTCTCATGCCTCTTTCTAGAATTTGTTTGTCTCTTTCTGCACCTCTGTTGCTTCTTTCTGCTCTTCTCTTGCCTCTTTCTGCACCTCTGTTGCCTCTTTCTGCACCTCTCTTGGTTGTTTCTGTACTGCTCTTGTTTCTTTCTGCACCTGTTTTCCAAATTTGTGCACCCTTCTTTCCTCTTCCTGCATCCCTCTTTCTACACCTCTCTTGCCTCTGGCTGCACCCCTCTTGCCTTTTTCTGTACCTCTTTTGCTTTTTCTGTACTTCTCTTGCCTCTTTCGCCGCCTCTGTTGGTAATTTCTGCACTGCTCTTGCTTCTATCTGCTACTCTCTTGCACATTTCTGCATGACTCTTCCTTAACCTCTGTTTGTTCTTTCTGTATGCCTATTGCCTCTGTATGCACGCCTGTTCTCTTTTTTTGTACCTCGTTTGCCTGTTTCTGCAATTCTCTTGCCTCTTTCTGTACTTTTCTTGCCTCTTTCTGAACCTCTGTTGCTTCTTTCTGCACTTCTCTTGCTTCTTTCTATAACTCTCTTGCTTCTCTCTGCACCCCTCGTGCCTCCTTATGTATTGTTCTTCCCTTTTCCTCCCATCTGTTGGTTATTTCTGCTTTGCTCTTGCCTCTTTCTGCACCTCTCTTACCTCTTTCTGCACCTCTTTTTCTTCTTTCTGCACTTCTGTTGCCTCTTTCTGCAACCCTCGCACCTCTTTCTGCACCTCTGTTGGGTCTTTCCACACTGCCCTTGCTTCTTTCTGTACCTCTGTTGTTTCTTTCTGCACTTCTCTTGCTTCTTTCTACACCTCTCTTGCTTCTTTCTGCACCCCACTTGCCTCTTTTTGCACCCTTCTTCCCTCTTTGTGCACCTCTCTTGCTTCTTTCTGCTCCTCTCTTGCCTCTTTCTACACCCCACTAGCCTCTTTCCACATCTCTTTTGCTTGTTTCTGCTCTTCTTTTGTCTCTTTCTGTGCCCCTCTTTACCTCTGTTGTTTCTTACTGCACTGCTCTTGCTTTTGTCTGCACCTGTCTTGTAAATTTCTGCACCCCTCTTGCCTCTTTTGGCACCCCTCTTCTCTCTTTCTGTATCTCTGTTCCCTCTTTCTGCACCTCTTCTGCTTGTTTCTGCACCTCTGCTGCCTGTCTCTGAACTTCTCTTGCCTCTTTCTGCACCTCTATTGCTTCTTTCTGCACTTCTCTTGCCTCTTTCTGCACCCCTCTTGCCTCTTCCAGCACCACTGTTGGTTCTTTCTGCACTGCTCTTGCTTCTTTCTGTACCTCTGTTGTTTCTTTCTGCACTTCTCTTGCTATTTTCTACACCTCTCTTGTTTCTTTCTGCACCCTACCTGCCTCTTTCTGCACCTCTATTGCCTCTTTCTGCACACACAGAGCTAATTTTAAACTGACCTCTGGCTCAGTGGTGCACACATGCATGTGCAGAAAAGGGCTGCTGGCCTCTAAACTGTTATGCCCTATTATATGCTAGGGACTTAGAGGAAGTTTTAATCCCCTGTCCTATTATGTACTAGGAACGTACAGGGAGGTCATGCCAATTACAGGGATACCCCAACCCATAGTGTACCCTAGTGTATGTAAGCAGACCCCAGTCAGAGTCAGTTACCACCCGTACCAGTCAGCAAAAAGTTGTGGGGTGCCCAGGGCACAGGATGACTTTGCAATAGGCCTCTTTCTGCACGTATGTTGGTTCCTTCTGCACTGCTCCTGCTTCTTTCTGCACCTTGTTTGCCTGTTCCTACAACTCTCCTGCCTCTTTGTTCACTTTTCTTGCCTCCTATGTATCTCTGTTACTTCTTTTTTGCACTTCTCTGGCTCCTTCTGTGCCTCTCATGGCTCTTTCTGCACCCCTGTAGCTTCTTTCTGCAATTCTCTTGCTTCTTTCTGCGCTTCTCATGCTTATTTCTGCACCACTCTTGCCTCTTTCTTCACCCTTCTTCTTTCTTTCTACATCTCTCTTCCCTCTTTCTGCACCTCTCTTGCCTCTTTCTGCACCCCTTTGCCCATCTCTTTCCTGTTTCTGCAACTCTCTTGCCTCTTTCTAGAGTTCTCCTGTCTCTTTCTGCACCTTGTTGCCTCTTTCTGCACTTCTCTTGCCTCTTTCTGCACCCCTGTTGCCTCTTTCTGCACCTCTCTTGGTTGTTTCTGTACTGCTCTTGTTTCTTTCTGTACCTGTCTTGCAAATTTGTGCACCCTTCTTGCCTCTTTCTACACCCCTCTTCCTTCTTTCTGTACCTCTCTTGCCTCTGGGTGCACCCCTTTTGCCTCTTTCTGCACCTCTGTTGGTTCTTTCCGTACTGCTCTTGCTTCTATCAGCTACTCTCTTTTGCTCATTTCTGCACCCCTCTTGCCTCTTTCTTCACCTCTGTTTGTTCTTTCTGCACCTCTCTTGCCTGTGTATTCATCCCTGTTCACTTTTTGTGAACCTCTTTTACCTGTTTCTGCAATTCTCTTGCTTCTTTCTGCACCTCTGTTGCTTCTTTCTGCACTTCTCATGCTTCTTTCTATACCTCTCTTGATTCTTTCTGCACCCCTCATGCCTCTTTATGTATCCTTCTTTCCTTTTCCTGCACATCTGTTGGTTCTTTCAGCACTGCTCTTGCCTCTTTTTGCACCCCTCTTGCCTCTTTCTGTACCTCTTTTCCTTCTTTCTGCACTTCTGTTGCCTCTTTCTGCAACCCCCTTGTCTCTTTCTGCACCTCTGTTGGTTCCTTCTGCACTGCCCGTGCTTCTTTATGTACCTCTGTTGTTTCTTCCTTTGCTTCTCTTGCCTCTTTCTAAATCTGTCTTCCTTTTTTCAGCACCCCACTTGCCTCTTTCTGCACCCTTCTTTCATCTTTGTGCACCTCTCTTGCTTGTTTTTGCACCCCTCTTGCCTCTTTACGCATCTCTTTTGCTTGTGTCTGCTCTTCTTTTGCCTCTTTCTGTACCCCTCTTGGCTCCTTATACACCTCTGTTGTTTCTTACTGCACTGCTCTTGATTCTGTCTGCACCTGTCTTGCAAATTTCTGCACCCATCTTGCCTCTTTTGGCACCCCTCTTCTCTCTTTCTGTATCCCTGTTCCCTCTTTCTGCACCTCTTTTGCCTGTTTCTGCAACTCTGCTGCCTGTTTCTGAACTTCTGTTGCCTCTTTCTACACCTCTATTGCTTCTTTCTGAACTTCTCTTGCCTCTTTCTGCACCCCTCTTGCCTCTTTCGGCACCTCTGTTGGTTCTTTCTGCACTGCTCTTGTTTCTTTCTGTATCTCCGATGTTTCTTTCTACACTTCTCTTGCTTCTTTCTACACCTCTCTTGCTCCTTTCTGCACCCCACCTGTCTCTTCCTGCACCTCTTTTGCCTCTTTCTACACACACAGGGCGACTTTTAAACTGACCTCTGGCTCAGCGGTGCACACAAGCAAGTGCAGAAAGGGCTGCTGGCCTCTAAACTGCCATGCCCTATTATATGCTAGGGACTTAGAGGTAGTTTTAATCCCCATGCCCTCTTATGTACTAGGAACCTACAGGGGAGGTCATGCCAATCACAGGGGTACCCCAACCCATAGTGTACCCTAGTGTATGTAGGCAGAGCCCAGGGTCAGTCAGAGTCAGTTACCACCCGTTCCAGTCAGCAAAAAGTTGTGCCGTGCCCAGGGCACAGGATGACTTTGCAACAAGGCCTCTTTCGGCATGTCTGTTGATTCTTTCTGTACTGCTCTTGCTTCTTTCTGCACCTTTCTTCCTCTTTCTGGACTTCTGCTGCCTCTTTCTGCATTTCTCTTGCTTCTTTCTGCACCTTTCTTCCTGTTTCTGCACATGTTCTACCTCTGTAGGCATACTTAGAAATTTGCATTTAAAAAAACATTTGAAATTCATTGAAAACAACACAGGTTTCAGGGACACTATAGTTAGAAATTACCATTTAAAAAACCTCTGAAATTCACTGAAAAACCGTAGGTTTCAGGGACGTTGTAGTTAGAAGCACTGAGTTGCCAGCAGTAGGCTTTCGATATGTTCTTGTCTGGATTTTTCCCTGTTCTATGTAGAGTTCTATATCTAGGAACTGTATTGAGGTGGTGTCAGTAGTGCAGGTGAATCTCAAGTTTAGTGCATTTTCGTTTAGTTCTAATGCAAACAATTCTGCTTCTTCTTTTGGGCCTTTCCACAGTATGAAAATATTGTCTATGTACCGCTTGTACATGACCACATTTTTAGATAATATGGTCTGGTGCTTAGCAGTAAGTACCTGTTCCTCCCACCAGCCCATGTGTAGATTCGCATAGCTGGGGGAGAAACAGGTACCCATAGCTGATCCTTGTATTTGCCTGTAGTGGAGTCTGTTGAAGATGAAGTTGTTATTAGTTAGACACCACTCCGTCATCTCTAACAGCATTTTTGTATGATTGTACAATGCGATTGGTTTTACTGCTCGTAGCCCATCATGGTGTCTAATGCTAGTGTATAGAGATTGTACATCAAGAGTCATAAATACATAATCATCTTCCCATTGTACATCATATACTTTACGTAGGAAATCACTAGTGTCTTTTATATATGCCGGGAGTTCTTTTACATATGGTTGCAAGAAATGATCAATAAAAATGCTGGTTTTCTCAAAAAGGCTACCTATAGCCGCAATTATGGGTCTACCTGGTGGCTTTGTTTCATTCTTATGGATCTTAGGAATAAGATACAGTTGTGGGCATACTGGGTAGTCAGTTTTCAAGTATTCAAATTCATCTTTGCTCAAAAGTCCTGTGCTTTTCCATTTGTATAATTCATTTGTGTACTTTTCTTGAATACCCACCATGTGCGTGGGGGTTACCCTGGTGTAGCATTCCTGGTCTTGCAATTGCGACATTGCCTCATTATTATACATTTCTAATGGCCATAGCACAATGTTTCCCCCTTTATCTGACCACCTGATGACAATGTCTGATCTCGTTTTTATCTTTTCCATAAGCTTTTCATATATTTCATTCCTGTTCTGATATTTTTTGTAGAACTCATCTGAACTTTTTAGGGACAGTTCTTTCAATTCCTTAATCACGTAATCTGTAAATAAATCAAGCCCATCCTTTGGCATGACCGGCATGAACACTGACTTTGGTTTGAAGTTTGTTTTTTCTGTTCTGTAGATATCTATGTCTGCCATTTCTGCAGCCATGCCTGATGATACCAAATTGTTAATGTTATCATGCTCTATGTCGATCATGTCTCTCAAAGCGTTCATGTTTGCCGCACTTAGACCTTGACTGTTTTGGATACTTGCTTGCGTTGTCTCAATTTGGCTTGGTGCGTTTGCAAAATATTTTTGAAGTTTCAATTTCCGCATATATTGAAAGAAATCAATTCTAGTTTGAGCGTAGTCAAAGTTCGTGTGCGCGCAGAAAGTAAGGCCCAAAGATAAAATCTCCATTTCCCCTTGTGATAGTTCCATGTTGGAGAGGTTAATTACTGTGTTATCAATATTCTTTGTGTTATCTGCCATTATCGTCGAGTTTTCTTTCTGTATTGTTTTTTTGTTGTTGCTGTGGTTTTTGCCGTTTCTTTGTCTTTTTCCCCACCGTCTGTCTTTTCGGCGGCGACTTTTTGTTTTTGTTGAGAATCCTGTTTTGAGGTTGATTTGTTCCTTTGCTGATACGGTATTCTCGGTCTCAGTGTGGTGAGGCGCTGTAACCGTAAAAAAGCCAACTCTTGTGCCGGTGTCGGTATTGGTCCAGTGGCACCCAGGGAATTATTTGTCTCATTCTCTGATTCATAATCTGTACTCAAGTCTGGTTCACTTTGCTCTCCTGGTGTTCCCGTGTTGGTCATGGTCTTAGGTAAAGGTTGACTTCGTACCTGGTCGTATTTTCTTGCAAAAGTGTATATCCTCCCAGTCAAGTAG
Source organism: Lissotriton vulgaris (assembly GCF_964263255.1). Taxonomy (NCBI): domain Eukaryota; kingdom Metazoa; phylum Chordata; class Amphibia; order Caudata; family Salamandridae; genus Lissotriton; species Lissotriton vulgaris. The sequence continues at coordinate 1,127,582,631 of NC_141687.1, forward strand.
TCTTTTCTATCCCTTTGAAATTTTATGGCTTTTCTTTCCTTTATTTCTTCCTCATGCTTTAGAATTTTCACTTTTATTTCTTCCAAACTTTTGGCAATCTCTTCTTTGTTTTCTTTTGTGTCTAGTTCCTTTAAGATTTCTTCAATGCGGACGATCAGTTTTTCTCTATCGCTTGCCACATATTTGGTCAAAATTTTAAGCATGTTAGTTGATGCTAGTGCGCTGTTGTCCGTCCAGTCTTGGAGCATGGCAGGGTCTATATATATATATATTACCTACTGGCGGTCGCCAGTAGGTAGTTATAGTTAGGATTATTTTCAATAGGGAAATCGCAACATTCTATTGGGAATACCTTTGGCGCCGGTTGAGGAATCTGCATGAAAATGTCCTTAAATTTGCCTCGTGGCGCTCCGGTCCTTACCTGAAAGTTTGGGGGGGATTCGTCAAGCGGGGGCCGAGAAAAAAGGGGGGTCCCAAAACGTGTTTTCCCATGTTAATTTCCATAGGGCGGTCGACCTCACTTTTAGCCCGAACGGCTGAATGGATTTCCACGAAACTTGGCAAAATTGTAGGGACTGGTAGCCCGATGGGCCTTTTCTATGTCTCAAGATATGTGCTCCAGTGGATTTTGAGTAATTTAGGTTTAAAAAAAATATATATCTATAAGCGCGCCCCGGTACGCGCACCGGGGCGCGAACCAGCCTGCTACGCGAGTTCACGCGCGGAAGGCTGATTGGCTCTCGGATGTCTGTAAACATTCCAAACAGTCTAGAGCGGCCGCCATCTTGTGTCTCGGTAGGATCGAGACACAAGATGGCGGCTGTCTCTCAAGATGGTGGTTGTCTCCAGCACGGTTTATAAGTTTGATGCTGGTGGTTGTCTCCAGCATGGTTTATAAGTTTGATGCTCTGCTCCCCATAAGAAATGGTAGTCCCACAAAATATACAAATAATCTTGTATTCTCCAAACTGGCGTTGGATGCATGGGACCATCTCTCTACTTTCAGGACCCGATGGAGTGGGTTGTTTAGAGGTGCTCGGAGAAGATTGGGGAGGGTTTCTGGTCAGTTCTCTGATATCTGCTGCAGAATAGTTATTAGGGTGCTTTCGTTGCATGTGGCGTAGCATTGTGTGATTCCCAAATGAATATTTTTTTGCAGGGTTCCCCCTGGAAATTTCACCGCCACAGATGAGACAGGTCACCTTTGCAGCATTAACTTTTTTGAAACCCCTTGGGATTTTAAAAAACTCCCATATAAAGTGCTCTTTAGGTTTATATGGGAGATTGTCTTCAGACAGGAACGGCCTTCTCTCCTCCTCCTTCTCCTCCTCCTCTTCTTCTTCACCACCAATGTGATGTTGTGGTGGTCCTTGTGGTGGTGGTGGTGGTGGTGCAGATGCCCCAGCTGCTGCTGCTACTGCAGCCATTTCTCTCTCAATAGAAGCAGGTCTTCCTCACTCAAAGAATAAAGTGAGAATGAGGAAAAAAGGTGGGGGCTTTCATCATTTGGAAAACAAAACTGTTCTGAACCAATGAAAAGTGTTATTTTCAGGTCACATGAGCCGGGCTTTCATCATTTGGAAACCAAAACTGTTCTGAACCAATGAAAAGTGTTATTTTCAGGTCACATGACCCGACGCGCTTACGCTACGCGCCCCGGTGCGTGCCCGGCGGCGCTTAAGTAGCGCGTTCGTATGCGCGTGGATGCTTCCGGGTGCGCTTACGCCGTGCGTATCATGCGGACGCGGCTATGTGATACGTCACGATGATGTTTTCGTTCGCGGCAGTAGCGCTAACGAGACGCTCACCGGTACGCGCCCTGGGACACGCCGCAAGACTGCGCTTACCGGTGCGCTCACCGGGACGCGCACCAGGAGTGCTCCAGGGCAAAAAAAAAAGAAGAATATACATATAAAAATAGTATTACATAAATATACAATATAGGATTCATTAAAAAAAATATTATATTTCATAGCTATAGACATTTGCTATTAAAAAACCTATGAAATTCACTGAAAAAACCATAGGTTTCACATCAGTTATAGTTAGGAATTAGCATTTAAAAAACCTATGAAATTCACTGAAAAAACCATAGGTTTCACACCAGTTATAGTTAGGAATTAGCATTTAAAAAACTTTTGAAATTCACTGAAAAAACCACAAGTTTCACACCAGTTATAGTTAGGAATTAGCATTTAAAAAACCTACTAAATTCACTGAAAAAAACATAGGTTTCACACCAGTTATAGTTAGCTGGAAATTTTACTGACATAAAACCATTGAAATTCCCACGTTATAGTTAGTTAGACTCACTATAACTTGCGCGCCGGAAACGGGTGGAATTTAAGATCTGCTGTGTGATACACAAGAGTCTACACAATCTGGGACCCCACTACTTGGCAGATAAATTTGTGTACCATCGTCCTTCCCGCAATCTTAGGTCCAGTAACCAACTGTTACTTCAGGTTCCCAGACATTACAAGACCAGACAGGGAGGCCGTGCCCTCTCCATCATGGGCCCACGTCTTTTGGAACAACCTCCCCCTCTCCCTTAGAGAATGCTCGAGTCACTCAGCTTTCAGGAAACACCTAAAGACAGTACTATTCTAGGAGGTGCTTTGCTCGACCTGTTTACCTCACAGCTCCGCGCGGAGATACACCTTCGGGTGTGATGCCGGCGCGCTACAAGCCCATAAATAAAATAAAATAAATAAATAAATGCACTGCTGATGACGTCACATATTACATCACTCATGACATGGTCAGTGACATCACTCATGACATCACTGATGACACCATCCTTGTGAAAGAGTGACAGACCTCCTTTCAGTGTAATGTAACCCTTGAAACACATATTCAAAAATAGAAAATAACATTTTTAAAAAAATGGAGATACCCATACCAGTTACAACAGCCAATTCAGTAATACCACCATCTATATACACATCCACTCATTCACCAACAGTTCTATATAGCCACTCATACATATATTCACTCATCATATGTAATGAAACACCTATACATCCTGTTACACACAAAGTTACTCACACACATACTCACACAAGCAAATAAACTTTTGAACATCCATTTATTTGCATATACAGCTATACACACACTACCACCTTACATCTAAAGAAATTTACACATACTTACTCTCTTAAACAATCACTTATAGAAAGACATACTTATTTAAACAGGAACTCTTACAATCTCTTACTCTCACATATACTCACTTATATACATCAATATTCACATATACTAGATTAAAACATATGAAGTTACTGATAAAGACACTAGTGAGACAGTCATTCACTTAATAACACACACATATACACACTCATCCACCCATACAGTCCTGCACATATGTTGTGTTCAAAACACATACAAACAGAGAGTCAGTCATTGATGCATCTATGTGCTAAGTAAAACCCCCACCAAACCATACAGACACTCATACTGATACTAAAAACAACATCTAATAACCCATATACACACACATGTAGCTACTCACAAACCCATACAGCCACTTACACACAAAGTGAAACACTAATACATATATTTAAATATTTAAACATTTCTCACTAATATATGTATTCACTAAGATACACTTAATAAGCCAGTTAACCAATTAATTTTTTTTTAAAACATCCATTTAGACACTTATTTAAACATTTATTCTTCCATTGACTTTTACATATACATATATAAAACATATTTATTTTTCAGAAAGACACACATTCACTGGATGGTGTCATCAGTGATGTCATGAGTGATGTCACTGACCATGTCATGAGTGATGTAATATGTGACGTCATCAGCAGTGCATCGCAGGCGCGCATGTTATAGTGAGTCCAACAATTTCCAGCTAACTATAACTGGTGTGAAACCTATGGTTTTTTCAGTGAATTTAATAGGTTTTTTAAATACTAATTCCTAAGTATAACTGGTGTGAAACCTGTGTTTTTTTCAGTGAATATATATATATATATATATATATATATATATATATATATATATATATATATATATATATATATATATATATATATATATATATATATATATTTATATATATATATATATATATATATATATGCAAAACGCAGCGCCAGGAGGAGGTGCCGTAGCAGATGCAGGCGGGAACAAACCGCCAAAGAAAGCAATGAGAGGGAGGTGGAATCGGAAATAGACCCCTCCATGATGTCCAATACGGTAATTAATTTGTCGGATGTTATCCTCAACAAGGCAGAACTGCAAATCCTTGTGCTGGGTCTGTCCTTCAGTCCTGAATGCAGCTTTAACTATTCTGAGACTAGGATGGATGTTTACAGATTCATCCGTAAATTAAAACGTCAAAAGTTTCATAAACTTAAAGCAAAGAAAGTATCCACAGAGGCAGCTAACACCGCCTTGAGCCCTCCGTTATTGTTGGCTGGGGATGTTTATCTATATCAGGACTTGCAACAACTTCAGGATGAGCAAGGTGCAACAATCACTGATTTGGGGCTGGAAGACACGGATTTGGGGGGCACCATCAAAACACCTTTTAAACTTAAGTCTGTATTCCAGCCTATTTTGCCTTATGACAATCTGGATCTCTTCCATGAGTAGGTGATCTTGGACTTGAAAGAGCTATATAAACGTATTCATCTTGATAGTGTTCAACTAAACCATAAACAGCGCTGCTACATTGAACTTATGAAAAAACTGCGGGATAATGAGAACCTAATTGTAAAACAATCGGACAAGGGGGGGAACATTGTCCTGTGGCCTCGAGCGTTGTATATGGAATAGGCATATTTACAGTTAAACAAAACCTTGTGCTATAAACAAAGCAACTTGCAGATTTTAAAAGCCTCTTGGTCAAATTACTATGGTAAATTGGTGGCTTGGAAAAGTGGTGGGTTGATAAGTAACAATGAATATCTTTTCTTAAGAAATGATCATACTGTTATCCCATCCTTATATCTTTTGCCAAAGGTCCACAAAAACAGTCTAAGACCCCCTGGACGCCCGATCATTTCTGCAATAGGCAGTATCACAGAAAATACATCCAAATATGTGGATTACTTCCTGCAGGAATGGGTCTTATCTTTACCATCATACATTAGAGACACCACAGATTTTCGGTGTAAAATTTAGGATGTCTCCTGGGGGGAGGACCTAATACTCATTACCATGGACGTGACCTCCTTATATACTTCGATCAGTCATATCGATGGAGTTAAAGCGGTCGAACACTATCTAAACCGTAGGCCAGCATGTTTCTATTTGCATAATAGGATGCTTGTTGATATGGTCAAGATGTGTCTGGAGCATAATATTTTTATTTCGACAATACTATCTTTCAACAGATAAGGGGAGTTGCTATGGGGGCCTGCTTCTCTCCCAGCTATGCTTGTTTGCATATGGGGCTGTAGGAGGAGCAGGTCCTCAAAAGGCAATATGAGGACATCTTGAAAGAACATGTTCCCCTATGGCTAAGGTGCATAGATGACGTTTTTTTTATTTGGAGGGGGTCAGAAGAATTAGCCATACAATTTGTCGATAACCTAAACATGAACCATCTAAATTTGGAATTTACTGCCCACATGAGTAAGGATTCGGTGGTCTTTTTGGATACTGAAGTCTTCATATTGGATGGCTCCATATCCACTAGACTTTACTGTAATCCCACTGTGGGCAACTCACTGCTGCACGCATCTAGTCATCACCCTACGCACTTGATTCATAGCATCCCCTATGGGGAGATGCTTAGAATCAAGCGCATCTGCAGTAGTGAACAGGAATGTAAACTTGCCCAGAATGCATGCAAAAAAAGATTTCTCATGAGAGGCTATGGTGCATCCATTGTGAATAAGGCCATCAACAAGACTAAAAATCTAAGCAGGGAACAGGTACTAACCCCGGGGAAAGTGAGCCCAGCTGGGACTGATCTCCAACCATCTAAAGTCAGAGTCATCTTGGACTTTAGCAAACAGCATGGCGCTATTAGACGAATCCTTAAGCGACATTGGGGTTTACTCTTACGGGACCCCATAATTGGGGAGGATCTGACTCAACATAATCGATTGCCACAACTTGCTTTTAGAAAGGCTCAGTCGATGGCAAATTGCCTTGTTAAAAGTAATGCTGAGATTAAATCACCCTCCAACTGGTTATCAAAACAAAAGGGGTTCTTCAAATGTCTAATATGCAAAGCATGCAATCATGCCAAAAATGTAAAAACTTACAATACCCCGTTTTTACCTAGACCTGTCAAAATCACTAAAAGAATCACCTGCAAAATGGAGTATGTGGTATATGTTTTAGAATGTCCGTGTGCACTACGCTATGTGGGCAGCACAAAATTGCCCGTGCACAGAAGGATTCTTCAACATATTCGCGCCATTGCAAATAAAGACCAGGCATACCCGGCGGCCGAGGCATTTCGAGTCAGTCCATAATAGCAACCCGACCCTAATGAATTACTTTGCTATTGACTGCATACCATTGTCCCGTAGAGGGGGCAATAGGGAGAGTGCACTTCGCAAGCTAGAGACCAAATATATCCTAGAACTGAACACCAAGTCTCCCTTTGGATTAAATGCGACCGAAGACTTATACACATGTTTATAAATTATGATTTATGTGTATTTATGGTTTTAGGTCTGATAAATCATGAGCGCTCTGATTCAGTTATCCAGTCACAAAAACTTTTAAGATCCTGTGCACGAAATCATAATATCTTGGATTTCTTCTCTTATTATTTATGATTTTGCAAATCACTTGGGTGGCACTTTTTATATTATTTATGATACACGTTTATTTTCACTAATAGACCTCGGAACATTTAAATGTCTGAGGAATCACTTGTTAGTAGTTCGGCCATTGCCCTTTTTTGCTAAAAAAACTTTTTCTTTAGCAAGCTATGTTCGCCCACTTGGGCAACATTGAATAAAGCCCTGTATACAGGGTAACTATACACATAATTGTTCACAGCAGCTATTACAACTTTATATACGATATCATTACAACCATGGTATATAGTGAGTATATGGGGACCCATTGCAAGACACTTTGATTTGGGTTCATGTTTTACATAAATAGCCCCTCATTACAAGGGCATGCTATTTTGGGGTTTTATAAAGCATGTGAATCCTCACCCATTTTTCACCATCATATATTGGTGGCTAAATGTGAATTTGTTTATTGATTTTATAAATATTGATATAAATAATATTTATATTTTTAAACATTGCTTTATATTTATGAATTTATGTCCATTTACCATGGTCCTGATTTGTAAATATGAAATCGTTTGTTGAAATGTATTTGGCTGCTGTTGTTGTAATACAATGAAATGCTCGGTTGTACTTACTTCCGCATCTTTGATCACTTTTAACATGTATAGTCTGTCTTTTATTGCTGTATGGATTTAACACAGCTGTAAATAATGGCACTAGCACTTTAAACGGGCGTTTTGTTCAATGCAATGCATCATGTGATCAAGGTCCAGGTGGGACCGAAACGCGTCACGGCGCCTTTGGTGCGGGATATTTGAAAAATAAAATTGGCACAAAGAACTCTCTGGGTCCGCGTGTTCATCTGCTTGCCGAGAAGCTGTTCTGGTGAAGTACGATTTTATATATATATATATATATATATATATTACCTACTGGCGGTCGCCAGTAGGTAGTTATAGTTAGGATAATTTTCAATGTTAAATCTCAACATTCTATTTTGAATAACTTTGGCGCCGGTTGACGAATCTGCCTGAAATTTTCAGGAAAATGGTCTCATGGCGGTCCGGTCCTTCCCTGAAAGTTTGGGGGGGATTCGTCAAGCGGGGGCCGAGATAAAAGGGGGGTCCCAAAACGCGTTTTCCCCATGTTAATTTCCATAGGGCGGTCGATTTCACTTTTAGCCCGAACGGCTGAATGGATTTCCACCAAACTTGGCAAAATTGTAGGGACTGGTAGCCCGATGTGCCTTTGCTATGTCTCAAGATATGTGCTCCAGTGGATTTTAAGTAATTAAGGTTCAAAAAAATATATATATCTATAGCCGCGCTCCCGTGCGCGCACGGGAGTGCGCTCCAGGCGCGACACGCGACTTGCGCGCAGGAAGCTGATTGGATCTCAGTTGTCTGTAAACATTCTAAACAGTGCGGAGCGGCCGCCATCTTGTGTCTCGGTAAAATCGAGACAGAAGGGGTTTGAAAAAAAAAGGGGCAAATGACCATAAGGGGGAAGAGTAGACCCCCTCTGACCCCCTAGGTTTGATGTAGGGACTAAAATAGGGTCCTGCAGGGCATTAAAATTTTTTTTTCGTTTTGCGCGGGAATATGCGCTCTCCCGTGCGCGCACGGGAGAGCGCTCCAGGCGCGACGAGCGACTTGCGCGCAGGAAGCTGATTGGATCATAAGGGGGAAGAGTAGACCCCCTCTGACCCCCTAAATCCAGGACTATATTTATGAAGGCCTTGCGCTGTTAGTTTTGCGCTTCCTGTGCGTCAATTTTTGTGACGCACCAGCGGTGTAAAAAAATGCGCATTGTTATGCAATATTCAAAAAGTGACGCATCTATCTAGATGCGTCACTTTTTAAATATAGTGCAACGAGGTACATTTTATTACACTGCTGGTGTTATGCGTCACTTTTCTGTGCGCACTCCTTATGACGTTCCAGATGTGTCATATTTAATGTATGACGAATCATGTTGCAGATACAATATGGCGCAGAGTTTTAAAAAGTGACCCATGTACCTAGATGCGTCACTTTTTAAAATAGCGTCAGGTATAATGTATGCAGAGGGGGTGTTCCCCCACAAAAAGCTTTGTAATAGCGACGCAGTGAAATGTTTGAGATTTCACTGCGTCACTTTTAGGATGCTGTTGCATCCTTTAAATATAGTGCAACGAGGCACATTTTATTACACTGTTGGTGTGATGCGTCACTTTTCTGTACACAGTCCTTATGACATTCCAGATGTGTCATATTTAATGTATGACGAATCATGTTGCAAGGAGTTACAGATACGTCAGTATTTCTGACATATGTGTAAACATAAAAGTGATGCGAGGCCGGCGCAAAATTTTGACGCAATAGCATCCAAAAAATGACGCAGGGAAATCTCATAGATTTCAGTACGTTGTTATTACCAAGCTTTTTGCGAGGGATTGCCCCCTCTGCATACATTATACCTGTTGCAGATACAATATGGCGCAGAGTTTTAAAAAGTGACCCATGTACCTAGATGCGTCACTTTTTAAAAAATAGTGTCAGGTATAATGCATGCAGAGGGGGTGTTCCTTGCAAAAAGCTTGCTAATAATGACGCAGTGCGTCACTTTTAGGATGCAGTTGCGCCAAAATCTTGCGCCTGCTTCTCAGCAAACCTTTCACATGGTGCTTTTTCCATGTGAAAGGACACATTACTGGAGTTGCGTCACTTTTTAAAATAGCGTCAGGTATAATGTATGCAGAGGGGGTGTTCCCCCACAAAAAGCTTTGTAATAGCGACGCAGTGAAATGTTTGAGATTTCACTGCGTCACTTTTAGGATGCTGTTGCATCCTTTAAATATAGTGCAACGAGGCACATTTTATTACACTGTTGGTGTGATGCGTCACTTTTCTGTACACAGTCCTTATGACATTCCAGATGTGTCATATTTAATGTATGACGAATCATGTTGCAAGGAGTTACAGATACGTCAGTATTTCTGACATATGTGTAAACATAAAAGTGATGCGAGGCCGGCGCAAAATTTTGACGCAATAGCATCCAAAAAATGACGCAGGGAAATCTCATAGATTTCAGTACGTTGTTATTACCAAGCTTTTTGCGAGGGATTGCCCCCTCTGCATACATTATACCTGTTGCAGATACAATATGGCGCAGAGTTTTAAAAAGTGACCCATGTACCTAGATGCGTCACTTTTTAAAAAATAGTGTCAGGTATAATGCATGCAGAGGGGGTGTTCCTTGCAAAAAGCTTGCTAATAATGACGCAGTGCGTCACTTTTAGGATGCAGTTGCGCCAAAATCTTGCGCCTGCTTCTCAGCAAACCTTTCACATGGTGCTTTTTCCATGTGAAAGGACACATTACTGGAGTTGCGTCACTTTTGTGACGCACTCCTGCAATGCGTTACTTTTGTGTTTAGAGATATGTCAGAAATACTGACATATCTGTAACTCCTTGCGAATTGATTAGTCATATATTAAATATGACATATGTGGAATGTCATAAGGAGTGCGTCCAGATAAGTGACGCATCGCTATTTTCACGTAGCGATGCGTCACTTTTCAGAAATGAGGCCTCCAGTTTATTCACTGTGTCATAAATTTCTTTTCTAACACTCACCTTCTTTCAGTCCTCCTACTTCACTTCCTTTCACCTCTCATACCTTTCTGTTCTTTCTTACTCATTCTCCTTTCAATTATCAATGCACTATATTTCACTTACTCTTCATTTTTTAAGATTATAGCTCTTTGATGAGAATTGGAGGTAGTTCTGAAAAGAACTTTTGGTTTTCTTCTTTTAACTGAAGAGGAACAAAAACAGGGAATAGAAACTGCTCAACAGGAGCAAAAAGAAAAGAAAAAAATTAGGGGTGGGAAGGGCAGTGATGGTTCTCTAATGCCCGAACCATGAGCTGGACACTTTGCTCCCCATAGGTGAGGAGTTGATTGCAGTATCTGCATCTGACGAGCCCATGGTTGAATGCAGGTTGGATGTTGGCTACCTGCCCCTGAGATTGGTCTCTTCCAGAAGAAGTTGCTCCTCCTGTTGATGTAGAGGGAACCTCCTGTGCCAGAGCCCTGACACTTTCTCGGGCAAAATTCTGGGGGTGCCTGGTCTCCACATGGCGAATCATCGTGAAGTTGCCAAAAGAGTATTTCTTTAGGGGGTTACCCCGTGACAGGACCTTTTTGCAGATCCTGCACTCCACTTTTGGTGCATTCACCTTCTTCTGGCCTTCTGGAAACTTAAAAAATTTCCAAATGAAATGTCCCTTCACCTTTGGGGTAGGTGGCTCTTCATCAATGAAGTCATCTTCACTGCTGGATGATCTGGCAGCCATGATGAACCAAGAAAAAAGGAGCAGCAAAAAAGCAGGTCTTTCAGTCACAAAAGTGAAAGAAGAAGTGAAGGAAATGGGTGGGGATTTCATTCATTGTAAAAAAAAACTGTTAGCAACCAATGAAAAGTGTTATTTTAGGGTCACATGACCCGACGCGCTTACGCTGCGCGCTCGGGTGCACTTCCGGGTGCGTTTACGCTGCGCGATCGTAGGCGCTTCCGGGGCGCACACGTGGCGCGATCGTAGGCGCTTCCGGGGCGCACACGTGGCGCGATCGTAGGCGCTTTTGCGTGCGTTTAGGAGCCGCGCACGTAGGCGCTTCCGAGGGCACGTACGTTGTGCGCTGAAGTGACGTCATCAATCTTTAATAGAAATGCATAATCATTTTCAATATTAAAAAAAACAAATTTTATTTGTATGGTACGAAATGTTTTGCATTATTATTAACTTTTCATTCATATTTTTTTTTCACAAACGACAGTTGCGCTCTGGGTGCGCTTTCAGATGAGCTCTCGGAGAAGCTTACAGGAGAGCTTAGCTGAAAGCTTCCAGGAGCGCGCACCCAGAGCGCAAAAGAAAAAAATTATAAAAAAAATGAATATTTTAAAAAAACAGCAAATTGTAAAAAAAAAAAGGTTAGAAACTCGATATACAAAGGAATTAGCATTAAAAAAACCTATGAAATTCACTGAAAAAACCATAGGTTTCACACCAGTTATAGTTAGGAATTAGCATTTAAAAAACCTATGAAATTCACTGAAAAAACCATAGGTTTCACACCAGTTATAGTTAGCTGGAAATTTTACTGATATAAAACCATTGAAATTCCCACGTTATAGTTAGTCGGACTCACTATAACTTGCGCGTACAATGCACTGCTGATGACATCACTCATGACATCACTGATGACACCATCCTTGTGACAGAGTGACAGACCTAATTTCAGTGTAATGTAACGCTTGAAACACATATTCAAAAATAGAAACAAACATTTTCTAAAAAATGGAGATACCCAAACCAGTAACAACAACCAATTCAGTAATTCCACCATCTATATACACATCCACTCATTCACCAACAGTTCTATATAGTCACACATACATATACTCACTCATCATATGTAGTGATACACCTACACATCCTGTTACACATCAGCAATCATCCAAAAGTTACTCACACACATACTCACACATGCAAATAAACTATTAAACATCCATTTCTTTGCATATACATTTATACACACACTGCCACCTTACTTCTAAGGAAACTTACCCATACTTACTCTCTTAAACAATCACTTATAGAAACACATACTTATTTACACAGGAACTCCTACAATCTCTCACTATATATACTATACTCACTTATATACATCAATACTCACATATACTAGATTAAAACATATGTCGTTACTAATGAAGACACTAGTGAGACAGTCATTCACTCACTAACACACACATATATACACTCATCCACCCATACAGTCCTGCACATATGCTGTCTTCAAAACACAACACATAATATGCCAGTTACCCAACCAATTTTTTTTAAAAAAACATCCATTTACACACTTATTTAAACATTTATTCTTCCATCGACCTTTACAAATACATATATAAAACAAATTTATTTTTCAGAAAGACACACATTCACTGGATGGTCTCATCAGTGATGTCATGAGTGATGTCATCAGCAGTGCATTGTACGCGCAAGTTATAGTGAGTCCGACTAACTATAACGTGGGAATTTCAATGGTTTTATATCAGTAAAATTTCCAGCTAACTATAACTGGTGTGAAACCTATGGTTTTTTCAGTGAATATATATATATATATATATATATATATATATATATATATATATATATATACACACGAAAGTCCTAGCAGTGCAGACAACCATCACATCGGCGATTTAACCAGGAAACAGACTCCAAAAGCAAGACTTGGTGCTTTAACGATGTTTTAATCACAGTATCAGTTGTCCAAATGATGCGTTTCGGCCGCTAGACATGCAGCCTTGATCACATGATATATATATATATATATATATATATATATATTCAATGAAAAAACCATTGGTTATAGAACATATATAGTTAGGAATTTGCATTTACAAAACCTTATTTTACTCGCATAAAACCATTGAAATTCCATATATAGTTAGATGCGCTAACTATATATCGCGCACCCGCAATCCACTGCTGATGATGTCACATATTACATCATTCATGACATGGTCAGTGACATCACTGATGACATCACTGAGGACATCATCCAGTGACTGTGTGTTTCTGTAAAGTTTAAATATGTTTTACATATTGAAGAATGAGTAGATGTAGAAGTGTCTGGATGAAGGATTTAGTAGGTGCGTGACTGACTGTATGAGTGAGTGATCAAATGTGTCTCATTAAGTGCATGGGTTAGTGACTAAACTGTCTTAATTTGTGCATCATTATGTCTGTTGTTCTGTAAACTGCTGCATGTGTTGATCAGTAGCTATATGAGTAACTATATGGGTTATTGATTGATTGTCGAAGTATTTGTATGGGAGACTGAATGTGTGTGTGGCTGGCTGGGAGATGTATGACTCTGTGGAGATCAATGTGTTCTTGTATCAATGATTGTATAAGAGAGTAAGTATGTGTTAGTATATGTTTGAAAATGTAAGGTACTCTATGCTTAACTGTATTGATTAGAAAATGGAAGTGTGATTGATTCTTTACAGGACTGACTAGGTGTGTGAGTAACTCCATGGATGAATGGCAGAGTGTGAGTGTCTGTATAGGTGTATGAGTGCATATGATAGTGTTGTAAAGATGAGTGATTGTATGTTTGAATGATTGTGTGGGTGAATGAGTGAATCTGTGTGTAGACATTGGAATCAGTGAGTGTGTATGTAGTAACTAGTATTGGTGTGTCAATGGTTTAAAAAATTATATTCTGTATTTTACACTGGATGTAACAGAGGTTATATTAAAGTGTGAGGAGATGCATTTTATTGTCACATGAATGATATCATCAGTGATGTCATCAGTGATGTCATTTGAGATGTCATCAGTGATGTCATCAGTGATGTCATTTGAGATGTTATCAGTGATGTCATTTGAGATGTCACCAGTGATGTCATCAGTGATGTCATTTTAGATGTCATCAGTGATGTCATCAGTGATGTCACTGACCATGTCATGAATGATGTAATATGTGACATCATCAGCAGTGGATTGCGGGTGCGCGATATATAGTTAGCGCATCTAACTATATATGGAATTTCAATGGTTTTATGCGAGTAAAATAAGGTTTTATAAATGCAAATTCCTAACTATATATGTTCTATAACCAATGGTTTTTTCATTGAATTTTCAAGGTTTTGTAAATGCAAATTCCTAACTATATATGGACTATAACCTATGGTTTTTTCTGTGAATTTCATTGGTTTTTTAAAAGCTAACAACTGTTTCAACTGCCCTTTCATTACCACACTTCATCTGACTGCAGCACAACCTTCTCCCACCATGTTTAACGTCTGGATTGTTGGACATAGTTACATCCACTGGGCTCAAAGGTATGCTGAGAGCAGAAATGTACCCAACTTCAATTTACAAGATGTGGAAATTAAGTGGTTGGGCCAAAGAGGATTAAAATGTCACCAATTGATACCATTGGTGAAAACCTTTATGCATTTGCCAAAACCTGACCTGTTAATAGTGCACTGTGGAGGTAATGATTTGGGCACTTTGACAGGGGTAGGTCTGGAAATGCTTTTAAAGGACACCTTTGAGCAATTAATGGCACTTTTTCCTCAAACTGCCTTGGTATATTCCAATATATGCCAAAGACAGAAATGGAGGTGGTCCAACCAATTTTGTCTACAAATTGAGAAGTCGAGGAAGCATGTAAACAAATCTGTTTCAGCTTTCATGAGAGACCATGGAATGGGCTCCCTGTACAACAATAACTTGCGTTACTACATGCAAGATATCTACAGAGGAGATGGAGTTCACTTCTCAGATGAGGGCAACAGAATTTTCATTCTGAATTTAAGAATGTGCATTGGTACCTACTTATAAGTACCTAAATGTACCATAAACCCAAAAGCTCTTCTCAGAGCTACCCTTCATCTAATCACTCACAATTATTATTTTTTTCTAACTTTTTTCACTAATTTTCCACAAAATACGCTCCCCGGTTCGCTAACCGAAAGCTAACCTCGCGGAATTTTTTTCAAAAATGTTTTTTTTCCGCACATTTAAGCCTCCTCAGCCACCCTCAGAAAACCTAGGGGGTCAAGATAAGTCTACCGTGCCCCCTTCTACACATTCTGAACATTATTTGCCCTCCATCTTGTATCTTAATGCGACCGAAACACAAAATGGTGGACTCCCGTGACGCTTAATGTTCGCTAACCGGGCCGCTTTCCAGAAAGCGGTCCTAAAAAAAGGTGGGAAAGTAATTAGCAGAAAAACGACTAGAGACACTCTCACCAAATATAGATTAGCTCATACTACATAACAATCCCTTTCATTCTCACAAATTTGATTGAAATTTCATTTAGCCATTTAGCCTGTAGACCTATCTAAATACCCTGAGGTAAATTACTTCACAAAACACATCTAAAATATTGGAATTGACAACCAATGAAAACTTTACTTTCATTTACAATTTTTATTACCTGACATTTGATTGGTTATATACCTGAATATATATAAAGGAAGAGAAGGAAACACAGCCATTTTCACTGCTACTTCCTGAACTACATTTCAAGAGCCTTTTCACCTCCCTGTAAAGTTATTTGATAATTTGTAAGTGGCACTTTAAATTAATTTGTAAAAACGTTTATTGATAATTATTTACTGTCCCCCTGCTATAGTTATAGATACAGATAACCTCCTCTGTTACATTTATTGATTGACTTACACTTCTCTGCTATAATTATGAATTTACTTACTTTAACTTCACTGTTAAAAAAACAGAACTACATGTCTGAACTTAAACCCAACAGTGCCCTAACTCTTCTAATATAATTATTTTTTTATGCAATTTACAGCAAAAAAATGGAAGGGGAGCAAGAAAAAACTAATGTTTCCTCCGACATTACACCCGAAGACATTCTAACTGAAGAAAATGTGGATGAAGATTTTATGGATGAATCTTTTGATGAACAATTTATTCAAACCTTACAAGAGACAGAAACATCCATGTTTGACGAGATACCAGATGATATAATGCTGGAAGTTTTAATGAACTATGAAAATAATAAATAATTTTTTTTTAAATCAAAATAAATAAATAAATAAAAAAAACGAACAAAAACAACAAATAATTAACATACAGTATTAGAAAAGTCTATCATTCTTTTATCCTTAAAGTACACTGCCCAGAACGCTTTCCGGTTCGCGAACTTGGCGCTTACCACGCAAAAAATATATATATATATATTTTTTTTTGGACCCTCCTAGGCCCTTTTAAAACCTCCACATAAAACTTAGGGGGTCAACGAGGATCTACTATGCCCCCTTATGGTAATTTCCCCCTTTGTTTTGGCCTCCTCTTGTCTCTCGATCCTACCGAGAGACAAGATGGCGGCCGCTCCGGACTGTTTAGAATGTTGACAGACACCGAAGAGCCAATCAGCTTCGCTTCGCAAAGTTCCGATACGCGAAAAGTTCGCTAACCGGATCGCTGCCCGGAGCGCTGTTACAGATATATATCTTGATTTAAACGTTAATTTCTCAAAATCCACTGAAGCACATATATTGAGACCTAGCAAAGGCACATCGGGCTAACAGTCCCTACAATTTTGCCAAGTTTCGTGAAAATCCATTCAGCCGTTCGGGCTAAAAGTGAGTCCAACCGCCCTATGGAAATTAACATGGGAAAAACGCGTTTTGGGACCCCCCTTTTTTCTCGGCCCCCCCTTGATGACCCCCCCCCAAATTTCCAGGAGCTGCTCAGAAACAAAATGTGCCATTTTCCTGAAAATTTCAGCCAATTCCGTCCACAAACGCCAAAGTTATTAGGCATAGAATTTTCAAAAATCCCATAGGGAAAAAATCCTAACTATATATACCTACTGGCGACCGCCAGTAGGTAATATATATATATATATATATATATATATATATATATATATATATATAGCACAAACTCCTTCAAGTCCCGAAAAACCACTCCAGGACAACAACGAAACCGGACCCAAACGGATAATTTGCAAAATTAAAGCTTATTCCATCCTTCGTGCAGAAAACACGCCGCCATGACGCGTTTCGGGACCTCCGCCCCTTGATCACATGACATGGTCCGACATTACACCCATCATTTTTAAAGTGCTTTTACAACGTCAGCTGACCCCTCAGCCTGTGGATATAAAAAACAGACTTCAGCCTGGTTCAGTTGCGCTTGCATAACATATCCAATGTAAATTTACAATTGATACTATGTGGTCCAAATACATTGTACACTACAACATGCATACAGAGATAGAAAAATAAACATTTTCAGGGAGATTGTTCCTCCTTTTTGCTTATTAAGCTCTTTGTTCCCAATATCTCCTCATGACGGTTTCCATTAAATAAATTGATTTAAATATACAATCAATTAAAAGAATAAATTAATTTGTATATTTCATGTTAAAATCATGATTAAAAATATACAATTCCTACATTCTGTGCAAATTTGCTATATACTGTGTAAATATCGCAAATGGAAACAAAACATCATTAATGTTTCTGGGGAACTCATATTAAGGACCATTTTTCAAAATTGTGCCCGAGTGGGCATAGCGCTACATGTAACCACTGCGTTCACACTGCTGTATAGTAGGTTTAAAGCTGTTGCACTTAAAAAAGCTTTATCATAATCATAGTTATAATAAACACAACCCTGTTATCTAGTGATTAAAATAATATTTTTCCCTTCACCATAAACTGAAGTTAAAAACAGGAGGAAGGCTATTTACATGTTCGACTCAGTTTCATTCCCACTCCCTTACAGTGCTGCAGTTGATTCTTCTATAGATGCCCATACGGTTTATGTAAATGGATCTTCAAAAAAGACAAGAGTGTAAATCTTCTGTTTGATTTAAACCGTTAGGGGCTTTGGAATTAAGCTCCAAAATATACCGAGTTTCCAAAACTCGCAACTGGGCCTCTCTATCACCGCCTCTGCGAAGTGGCGGGACCATATCTATGGCATAGTACTGCAAACACCCTATATCCCCCCCATGGCAAGTATTCACATGTCTGGCGACAGGGTACACCTCATCCTTGTTACTCACTGCCCTGAGGTGCTGAAGAATGCGCTTGTGAACCTGCAACTTCGTGCTGCCCACGTAGCGCAGGCCACAAGCGCATTCCAACACATATACAACGAAGTCTGATCTGCAGGTGATTTTCTTTTTAATTATTTTCACCTCGCTGCTAAAGGGCGTTGTGTAGGTTGTACAGCTTTTTCCTATCCTACACGCCTTGCAGACTGCACATTTAATAAAGCCCTTGCTCTTCCCTAGCCAGTTGTCATCGGCTACCTCAGGGCTGCTTCTCACTAACATATCGCTCATGGACCTGGCTCGACTGTATGTTATGGCCGGCCTACTGGCAAGGATCCCACCAATAATCGGATCTCCCTTAACCACCTGCCAGTTCTTGCGAATAATGTTATATATTTATTTGTGCTGTCTGCTGTACGCCGTTATTAATCTTGGTTGACCAGACTCATTGTTCTCTAATGTTTGTGTAGAACCAGCATCCACTGTCAGACTGTGCTCAGAAGTTTGATTTGCACGTCTCATAGCAGCCTCTACCATCGCTATCGAATACCCTCTCTCAATGAATCTTTTCCTGCTGGCATTCTGTGCTCTCCCACAGCTTTCATCTGTGCTGCAGATCCTCCTGATCCTCAGCATTTCCCCATAGGGAATGCTTCGAATCAGGTGGGCTGGGTGATGGCTGGTGGCGTGTAACACCGTATTTCCTGCTGTTTCTTTACGATGTAGATCTGTCACCATGTTGCCATTGGCAATGCTCTCCTCCACATCTAGAAAGGTAACCTTTGTGCTGCTAACCTGACCAGTGAATCTTAGGTTCAAATCATTTACATTGATCTCCATTTTGAACCTGGCTGCCTCATCCTCTGACCCCCTCCAAATAATGATGAGGTCATCAATGAACCTTTACCAGGCTATGATGTTATTAGCCATGGTACCTTCATATGTTCTTGCTAGGACTTGCTCCTCCCAAAGCCCCATGTGCAAGCACGCGTAGCTTGGGGAGAAGCAGGCCCCCATCGCAACTCCCCTCAGTTGTTGAAATATTTGTTTTTGAAACAAAAAGAAGTTGCTTTTGAGGCAGATCTCTGTCATCTCACTGATTATGTTGTTGTGTTGTAGCATACAGGCAGGCCTACGCTGCAAGAAATGTTTCACCGCCCTCAAGCCATCATCATGATTTATACTGGTGTATAAGGAAGTTACATCCAGTGTTAATAATAGGTAATCTTCCTGCCACTCAATAGGTCTAATTTTATCCAAAAAGTCACCAGTATCCCTGATGTACCAGGGAAACGCTCTCACATGCTCCTGCAGGAAATGATCAATATATTTAGAGGCATTCTCAAATGTGCCCTGCCTGGCAGAAATTATGGGCCTCCCTGGCGGCTTGGTCAAACTTTTGTGAACTTTGGGAATCATATAAAAAACAGAGATTACTGGATAATTGGATTTGAGGAATTTCTGCTCATCCCCACTTAGTAATCCCATGCCCTTCCAAGCAAACAATCTGTTATGGAAAGCATCCCAAGCCTGTCTTGCTGTCCGCCAATCGCTCCTACAATAACAGCTTCTCTCATTCAATTGTAGTAAAGCCTCTTCCATATACATTTGTTTTGGCCACAGGACAATGTTGCCCCCCTTATCTGATTGCTTAACAATCACTGTGTTCTCACCCTGCAATTTTTTCAATAGGCTACCATAGGCATTGTTACTCTTTTTGTTGTACCTAACATCCTTTACCATAGATGCCTGATGCAGTTTTTTTAAATCAGATATTACCAGATTGTTAAAAACCTCTATATTGTCATAAACTGATATTGGATTGAATGTTGATTTGGGCTTGAAACCCGTAGCCCCTGGGGCATCAGTTGTTATCTGTCGTTCTATATCAGTTTCCTCCAAAGTTCCACCTTCTCTGTTTAATTCAACCAGGTCCACATAAAGACCGACCTCTCCTGCCAAACACGGACCAGAATCCAGATCAGTTCTGTTATTGGCCTTGGATGACGTGCGCATTTTTGTTTTATTCTGCAAGAATAGTTCTTTTAGTTTCAATTTTCTAATGTATTTAAAAAAATCCATTCTTGTTTGCGCATAATTAAATGTACATGGGGGCAATATGTCAAACCCAATGATAAAGTTTTAATCTCATTGGTGGTTAAGTGGACATCTGAAAGGTTAATTACAGAGAGTTGGTCGCTTACTTGTGCATTCATTTGCGGTTCTAGCGTTTGCGTCCCCGGCCCCTCGTTGGTGGCTTCACTGTGCCGGTTTGCTGCTCGACTTCTCCTCCGCCATTTGCGCTTGAGGTTGCGTTTCTGCCTGTTCTTGTACCGGCGGTGTGTGATCTTAGGGTCTGCCTGCGGTCATTTCATAGGCACTCCACTTCCTCTCCTAACGACCGCTTGGTAAACCCCACCGCTTCACCTGCATTGCGTTGATCACTTTCCGACTCACTGCCCGGTACCGAGCTTAGATTAGATTCAGACGTTGAAGGGCTAATGCCCCTACTACCACTCTGTCCAGTACCTGTTGTGAGAAGTACGGCCGTTCCCTTAGGCTGGTCATATTTTTTTGAAAAGGTGAATATATGGCCGTTTTGGTAATCTAATTTGTCCCTCTGAAACTTGAAGATTTTTCTTTTTTTGATTACCTCCTCTTCTTTAGTGAGTCTTTGTATCATTGCCTCACATAGTCGTTTTTCCTGCTCCGCGTCATCCAGCTTTCTGATCTGTTCATTCAGATCACTTATTATCACCCCCAGTTTTTCACCATCACTCTCCGCATATTTAATCAATATTCTTGATAACCTGCTGGAAGAGTCCAAATTGCATCTTGCCCATTCATGCAACATCTCCGGATCCGGGTTTTCAAAGCTTGGGGCAAGCATAATCCTCAAGCCACGGGGGACACGTTCAACCTCTAAATAGCGGGACAATGATTTCTTCTCCCACCATTTCGCCTGTTCCGTGCGCATGGCTTTTTCTAATTTCTTAAAAAGATCTTTCATTGCATTGCTCCCAGTGCCTGATGGCATCGCCTGCCACATGGAGTTATTATTCATGATGGGGGCGTTGTCGAACATTCCAATAGCCGCTTCCTCACGGCTTCTGACCACATCAGCGGCGACCATGATCTTTGCACGTTTTTTATTTATTATCTTTATCACGGATGATTTCATGCACTCAGCTGTGTGTAACGGTGGTTGTAAATAGCCCATCACACTGTGCTGCTTCCTCCTTCAGTACCGAATGTTGTCTCCCGCGACCCCTCACAGAGCCGTCAGCTGCTTTCCGTGGCATTGGTTCTACCACAGCTGTGGGAACCTCCTCGCCTTACTGTGCAGCCGCCGCTCTAGGAGATTCACGCTTGTAGGGGGCTAATGCGGTTGCTCTTACCAGAGCCTTTGAATCTTCCGGAAACCCGCAAGCTTGCTTGCTTCCGCTCTCGCCCTGGTTACTGAAGGGGTCCGGTATACACCCAGAAGCTGTCGGTGTAATAACATAGCACGAACTCCGTCAAGTCCCGAAAAACCACTCCAGGACAACAACGAAACCGGACCCAAACGGATGATTTGCAAAATTAAAGTTTATTCCATCCTTCGTGCAGAAAACACGCCGCCATGACGCGTTTCGGGACCTCCACCCCTTGATCACATGACATGGTCCGACATTACACCCATCATTTTTAAAGTGCTTTTACAACGTCAGCTGACCCCTCAGCCTGTGGATATAAAAAACAGACTTCAGCCTGGTTCAGTTGCGCTTGCATAACATATCCAATGTAAATTTACAATTGATACTATGTGGTCCAAATACATTGTACACTACAACATGCATACAGAGTTAGAAAAATAAACATTTTCAGGGAGATTGTTCCTCCTTTTTGCTTATTAAGCTCTTTGTTCCCAATATCTCCTCATGACGGTTTCCATTAAATAAATTGATTTAAATATACAATCAATTAAAAGAATAAATTAATTAGCATATTTCATGATAAATCATGATTAAAAATATACAATTCCTACATTCTGTGCAAATTTGCTATATACTGTGCAAATATCGCAAATGGAAACAAAACATCATTAATGTTTCTGGGGAACTCATATTAAGGACCATTTTTCAAAATTGTGCCCAAGTGGGCATAGCGCTACATGTAACCACTGCGTCCAAACTGCTGTATAGTAGGTTTAAAGCTGGTGCACTTAAAAAAGCTTTATCATAATCATAGGTATAATAAACACAACCCTGTTACCTAAAATATTATTTTTCCCTTCACCATAAACTGAAGTTAAAAACAGGAGGAAGGCTATTTACATGTTCGACTCAGTTTCATTCCCACTCCCTTACAGTGCTGCAGTTGATTCTTATATAGAGGCCCATACGGTTTGTGTAAATGGATCTTCAATAAAGACAAGAGTGTAAATCTTCTGTTTGATTTAAACAGTTAGGGGCTTTGGAATTAAGCTCCAAAATATACCGAGTTTCCAAAACTCGCAACTGGGCCTCTCTATCACCGCCTCTGCGAAGTGGCGGGACCATATCTATGGCATAGTACTGCAAACACCCTATATCCCCCCCATGGCAAGTATTCACATGTCTGGCGACAGGGTACACCTCATCCTTGTTACTCACTGCCCTGAGGTGCTGAAGAATGCGCTTGTGAACCTGCAACTTCGTGCTGCCCACGTAGCGCAGGCCACAAGCGCATTCCAACACATATACAACGAAGTCTGATCTGCAGGTGATTTTCTTTTTAATTATTTTCACCTCGCTGCTAAAGGGCGTTGTGTAGGTTGTACGTCTTTTTCCTATCCAACACGCCTTGCAGACTGCGCATTTAATAAAGCCCTTGCTCTTCCCTAGCCAGTTGTCATCGGCTACCTCAGGGCTGCTTCTCACTAACATATCGCTCATGGACCTGGCTCGACTGTATGTTATGGCCGGCCTACTGGCAAGGATCCCACCAATAATCGGATCTTCCTTAACCACCTGCCAGTTCTTGCGAATAATGTTATATCTTTCTTTGTGCTGTCTGCTGTACGCCGTTATTAATCTTGGTTGACCAGACTCAATGTTCTCTAATGCTTGTGTAGAACCAGCATCCACTGCCAGATCTTTTCCTACTGGCATTCTGTGCTCTCCCACAGCTTTCATCTATGCTGCAGAGCCTCCTGATCCTCTGCATTTCCCCATAGGGAATGCTTCGAATCAGGTGGGCTGGGTGATGGCTGGTGGCGTGTAACACCGTATTCCCTGCCGTTTCTTTACGATGTAGATCTTTGACCATTTTGCCATTGGCAATGCTCACCTCATGTCATGTGATCAAGGCCGCATGTCTATATATATATTATATACATACACAATATATATAATATATAGAAGAATCTTGAATCACCGTAGCCACAGCAATAAACAGGTACGGACCACGGCGTTATGATTTCAAAGTGCCGTGCGTTATTGCAGAATTTTGTACATTATACAATGTAATGGCAAGTGCCCAGCATGACACAGTTCGACTGTGATACCACGGTCTTGATCGCATGATGCACTGGACCTATTGTAACTCTTAAGTAGTGTCTAAATTAATTAGGTTAAGCAGTTCAACCACACCCCTAAGCAAAGAAGCTCAAAAACATACTGGGCAGGCACTTAATTTGAAACAAAACCAACTTCAATTGCTAAAAGAAAGTATCACTGCCTGGGGAGTTAAAAATAGTTGTTGAACATCAACAAAAAGCTGTAATAATCTGCATAAAAACAAATTAATACATATCTATGAAAAAAAAGTCTAAAATTTGAATCCAAATGACCATTCTATCCTGAAACTTCATTTTATCAAAATGATCTTACAACACCCCCTTAACAGTATTGATGTCACTATTACTCATCCAAAGAAAAAGTGATTGAAAGTAAAGTGCAAGTGCAAAAATGTGCAAAACATCAAATAATGCCAACTATGCTTCATATTAGTTGGACACAATAAAATAACACAAAGCCTGAGGCAAGCCTATGTGATATACAGAAAAAGTGCAAGTGCACAGTATACATACGACTAGGTGCAAAAAAGCGTTAGGCAAATTCAACACAACTAAGTTACACTACTAGTGTCATTCATATAGGAAGAAGTGCAAGTGCACAGAAAACATATAAACATATGACAAGTGCACATCAATTGATGTCATCATTAATTCATATTGATGCTCAACAGGATACAGCAGATTAGAAAGGAGAGGCTAAAACCAGTTAAACCACGTATAACCAGGTAAAAAACAGGTTAAACCCAGTAAAAAACCAAGTGAAAAATCAGCCTAAAACAGAAAAATATATAGAACACAATAGAACCACTGCATACCCACCTATACAAAATTGTGCAGGTCCTCTCCTGTATTAAGGCCATTAACCATCCTAGTATCTACCAACAGGATGAACTGGAACTCTAACTGGTGGAGTTTCTTCTACCTGTTACCACCCCTGATTGACTTGGGTACTGAACCTATTACAAAATAACTCAAATCATTAAAATTATTGTTATGGACTAATTTCAGATGTCATGCAACCAGACAATTCGGATCTGAGTTAACCACTGCATGCAGATGTTGGAGTATCCTATTAAAAACCTGCAACTTCGTACTACAACATATTGCATATGGCATGTCCACTCTAGTATGTATCATTAAAATTGTTGTTATGGACTAATTTCAGTTCTAATATATATTATTCAGGAAGGCTGCATGATTTGGGGAGCTTTTGGCACCATTTTGTATATAATTATTTTATTTGAGACTACAATCTCGATACTCTCATCCTCCGGGCAGGGTATATACATTTATACATTTATGTATTGTTTACAATAGTTCTACTTTTGGCAAAATAGGATGGCTGTGCACTTTGCTGTTATTTGTATGTAAATATATTTTTTGCATTAGGCAACTCACTTTCTTGCCATCATCAGTTTGTTTATGCTGATTAGGGTGTCATTCACAAAGTCTGCTCTTTATGTCTATTTAAGCCTATGTGAGGTGGGAGGGCTATATATAGCTGAAATTATATGGCGCCAAATAGATTGATAAAGCCTGCTGTGCAGGCAAAACGCGTCTCTCTTTCTTTGCCAGGGTCATGGGAGACCTGAATTTAATAAAAAAGCCTTACTCTTTCCTACCTCGTGTACGGGCCTCTTCCTTGTGGAGATGGATGGACTTACATATATATATATATATATATATATATATATATATATATATATATATATATATATATATATATATATATATATATATATATATATATATATATATATATATATATATATATATATATATATATATTAGGCATACAAACGTCTCCACAGTCATGCAGAAAAATGACGAGGCGAACCCAGGAATTGGTGCTGCTTATTTTATTCTGCTCTCCACCACTTCACCACCATTACGCGTTTCGGCCGACCACGGCCATGATCACATATATATACTTATACTTCCAATCCCGTAATTGCCGCAATTAAAACAGCTGGGCAAAGATTCCAGTTTTTCTTCTGGCTTATTTTTTGCAGTGGCACCCGGGCTCAAAAGCCTGAGAGGCCCACTGAATCCTGATTATCACAGTATTTTACCACCCAGCTGCTTGTGAGAGGGGCCTATAACCTTGCTCGCACTAAGGCCCATGGCACCCTTGCTGCGGAACAGTCCATGGCTGGCACCTGTTACCGCTGGGATTCTCATATAGATTTTTTACCTTATCAATCCTTAGGATCCCTGGTGGACTGAATCTTTTTGTCTGCTAAGAAGTGTAAAGGGAAGATTTCCAAATCATAACTTTTGACAACTTTGTAAATAATCAATCAAATCAACTTTACAAGGAACACTGACTACGGAATGAGGTTCAAAAATGTATTACAAAGCCAAAAATAACTGAACATACAAGCACCTCAGCAAGAGGTTCAAAAAATAAACTGGCACTAATACAAACATAATCCTACGCAAGAGTCTCAGACGACTCAAAATAAAAATTAAAGTAAGTTCAAGAAGCATTACGCAAACGATAATTGTTCCCACTTGAAGTCTTGTCTGCATTTGCTCCAAAGGGTAAGAAAAGGTTAGTCTGTCCCTACACTAACTCTAAGGTGACATTCCTACTTAGCATTCTCTCCCAGGCAAGAGAAAAAGGTGTCAGCAGTGATGACTTCCTAAAACGTACACTCAATTTCTGTAGGTAAGTAGCATTAAGCTACAGAGCTCGTTCTAAGATGCTCCTTCCTAACCCCTCTCCTGCCTGTCTTGCTCCAAGTCTACATTTTGCTCTCTGTCTCGAAATCTACTCTAAAGTCTGCCCTCAGATTCTGCTCTCCACCCTCAGGGTGCTGTCCCTAATAAAAAATCCCAAAAACAGTAAACATGCCCAAAACATACCCCTTCAGGCAGGTACAGCCTCTTGAATGCTTCCATCAAGACACCATCTTCATCCTAAAACCCTTGCTGTGTCCTTGGGTCCCAGGCACCTTCTCCACCAAATGTGGTATCTCTTTATTCCAGTATACTCCCTTCGTTCTCACTCCTACCAACCTAACTCCTAAACAATGGATTATTCTACCTAACAAGCGTTGTGTCCTTGCACCTGCAACAGAAACGTATGAGAAACAACCTTGCACACACTCTAAGTTACAATTCTACTTCAACTGCGAAAAGGAGCCTTTTCCCAAGGAAAGTTACACATTTTAGGTCTACATGTTAACTAAGCTAAGGAAACACAGTTAGGCCTCTGCTGGTGTTTTCATGTCTTAGACCTTTACACTTTCAAATGCATTTCTAATACTACAACATAATCATTACATTTCAATATTTCTAAGGCATTATTCTTCTCCTGTTAGAACATCACGCGTTTCTTTGATAGGCAACTTACACATGCAACTTCTAATAGGGCACGTTTATTCCTATTGCAACATTTTAAACACAAAGCAACATTTCTGCATTACTTAAGGCATATTCTTGGTTACAGCACTACATTCGTCTTCAAACAATATAAGCACACATCTACCTATTGTACTGATCCTGACCTAGTACTACATTTTAAAGTTCACACTGTAACATACTCCTCTAAATATGCGGGTGCTGACTATTGGGGATTACAATGCACCCCTACAATTTTCAAAATAACATGGCACTCTATCACACCTCATATCCCTGCTGGAGATAAGGCCCTGTCCTCCCAAAGTCACCGACACAAGAGAATGGGGCAGGAGCAGCCCTTAGCATGTGTCTCTTCGATAAGACCTATTTTTTCGCTTCTGATGAAAAAGAGCAGGTGCCTCATGGGAGCCCAAGCTCCATTTCAAAGGTGATTTCAAAATGACTCCTGTGAAGAACAAGAGGTTGCCTTTGCATCTTTGTGGCTCGTCTGAGAACAATCCCCCAGAAGTCCAGGAAGGCGGGGAAGGCCTGTATGCTTTATTTGCATTTAAATTTACATTTCTATTTACTAAGATACCCCGGGGGCGTCCGAGCACCTGCTTGAGGAAAGATTGCGAGACTCCGCACAAGGAGTTGGATAATACTCTCTTAAAGCCCAGACCACGTGAATCTGCGCCAGGAATAAACACCGCAGACTTAAAGCGTCTGCTGCTTTGAATGCACTCTCCGCTGTATCCCAGCAGCCGCGGCAGAGGCGAAGCAGGCACCGGTGAAGCAAGAAATGATCTGGCACAGGGCGATGGCTGATGTGGACTGAGCTACAGTCCAGCCCTCGTCTTTCCGATGCGCAATGCAGGAGCCATTAGTTGGCACAGTTTAGTTTCTAATATAGAGATGCCTGTGGCCGGTCGCACAATGGTTTAAATGCTGTAATTCGCGGTCTGGGTCAATGTAGTGTCTAAACGGTGGTAAAGTGTGATCTGGATAGTGATTGTTTTTCGCACCACACTGCAAAAAATGAATCACTTGCAGCCTGATTCATGTACGGGCCGTTTTGCGTGTCCCTAATAGCGAATCATAGCGATTCGCTATTGAGGACACGCAAAACGGCATTCATGTAGGAATTGCTACTTAAATAGCGATTCCTACATGTTCTTTATTTGCGAGTAGCAATTTGCTACTCGCAAATACTCCCCATTCATTCCTATGGGCCAAGAGGCCCATTGGAATGAATGGGGATTTGCGAGTAGCAATTTGCTACTCGCAACTGAGATAGCGATTTTAAGGGTGACAGGGGTGTCCAAAGGACGCCCTGTAGCACCCCTAAAATGCACTTTTGGACAGGTGTTGCGCACACACATGTCCAAAGGACATGTGTGTGTGCTACATGCAACTTTGAAAAATGCTTTTAAAAGCATTTTTCTGAGTTTTTGCTATTTACCGACAGGTCTGACCTGTCGGTAAATAGCGGCCCTAAAAGTCCAAAATCGCTATTTTGTTGTGTGTCATGAATAGCATTTAAGGAATCTCTATTAGAGATTCCTTAAATGCCATTCCACGCAAATATGCGAATTCTTAAATAGCGATTTTTGCATTTGGTATCATGAATACCAAATGCAAAAATTGCGCTCGCAAAGGGCCAGATTCTGAGAATCTGGCCCTTTGCGAGTGCAATTTAGCTACATGAATCAGGCTGCTAGTACTAGAGAGTGCTTGGTAAACAGAGAGAGGAGGAGACTGGCAAGGTGTCAGGTAATGTGCGCAGACAGTGGTTTCCTGGCAAGAATAGTTTCTTATTTGCATCACAAGCAGTGTGGGACTGGCCTGGTGGGCACCATGGCACTCTGGCACCCTGGCACTGCCAGACTGGTTAGCTTGAAAGGAGCAGAGTGCGGGCCATTTATTTTGGTCCCACACGGCCCACACACAGGCCCTTTCAAGCTGACCCATTTGGCATTGCCGGAGTGCCAGACACCCGACAGGCTGGACCAAAACTGATCACAAGTCTCTGATATTGAAGAAAGCAAACGCCGGTTCAGTGTCTGTGCTTCTACTCCTCCGGTGTTTTTTTTCACTCTTGCAGATGCTTTTTTTTTCACTGCTTTCTCCCTCTGTCCCTGTTCCCCTATTTTCTCTTCAACCTGTCTTCCTTTTCTGCATTTCTTTCTATTGCCTAGGGTCAAAAATCCGATTGAGAACAATAAGAGCTAGTCTCCAAACATGAGTACCAGTTCCCACTACCTACAACCACCAGTACAAATTAAGCACTGGATTGAAGCAGGCATCGGTCTGTTTGTACACCTCTGGACATTCTCTGTGTATGAGGTTACAGAAGGTTACAGAAGAAAGGGAACCCAATAAGCCAGGTGCTAATCTCTTACAAAGAAGAGTTACCTGTTTCAGAGGAGAAGCAGGAAGTGTTATAAAATAGGTGCTGAGACTGACTTTGCAAAAAATTGTCCGAAGTCACAGCAAGAAGCAAATAACCACTGGTCTAGACGGAGGCTCAGGGGCAGGGTGAGAACTAAGGTTGTAAGAAAAGTTTTTAAATAAATATATGCATCACTGTGTATGCGATTCCTTACATTTGCAAAGCGATTTTTTCATACATCGCATTTCCTGTTTTCTTTTATTTGCAGCGTTTGTGAAAAAAAAACGCTTTATACATCTAGCCCTAAATTTACTAATACATTATCCGGGTTTTGCATCACAAAAGTGATTCAAACCTAGTGCAAAGTCCTGTTTTGGGAATAGTTTGCAATATAAATCATGTTTTGTATTGAAAGGATGCTTACTTTGTGCTACTGTGCATCAAGGGAGTGTTCCATCGGTGATACTTGGATGTTACTATGCAACTATTCACTGGTATTGACACAAATCACTATCTACTAATATTTATAGACAGGGATTTGTACCGAAAAATTATGGCTCCTTGAGGTTAGCTCAACAGTAGAGCAACTTTTAAGAGTATCCCCACTTTTCCAACTTTGAATGTTTGCTGCGCTGTATAACACATACACACAGCGTAGAAAAAATATTAAACTACCTCAAAGCATAGTTTACACTGAAAGGGTACCCTTCCGAACAAAACATATGCTTGACATCACACATACTCACTTGCACCATGGTGCAAGTGAATGTGTATTGGCGCAAGGCAGCCTAATGCGCCCCAGCACTAAGGGAGAGGAAAGCGATGCCATATTTTAGTATATGTCAAGGTTGTCCCTCTCCCTTTGATGCAATGCAGCACAACAACTTTAGGTGCTGTGTTGAGTTGTGCCAAATGTTAGTCAATTTGGACCCTAGTACCTATCTTCAAAAGTTTGAGTTGAGGATTAATTAGGACCGCCGTGGAAATACAGGGAATAACAAGGAAGAAACAAGAGGCCAAATATTTCAACTATGGCAGCAACTTACAAAGGGAAGTTAAATTGATACTTAACATAATATCAGTCAATTGAAAATTGATTAGCAAATAAAATAAGATATAACGTTTTGTCACAAAATACATTAATGTATCAGCCTCACTAGCATCCTACTTCCAAACAAAAAGCCCTTTCAGGTGAGAAATTGCAGCTGGTATGAATATATCTGCCACCAAATATTTAAATGCAGTACCCAGCATTAGCATATATAAAAAAGAAGTGCGCCTTAATCTGATACACTCTCCTCTGACATTAGCAATAAACATGTTTTTCTATTATTTCACCATAGAGGCTGGCCAGGAAAAGCTTTTGGGTACTTTTCATCATTCCAGGTGCGGATTTACACCTAAGTGAAGAATTATCTGATTCAAACCCCTCAGTTCAGGGGGACTGGACATCTAAGACTGAATTTACAGTGCAGGATTACTACGAGGCTGAGATCTCAGTCATAGTGGCAGAGTTCTTCCATATGGGAAATTACAGGGAAAATTAATAAAGTTTATAATAAAAACATATACAAAAAATATTTTCCTGTAAAATATAATTGTAAATTAATTTAAAATAATTGTTTCTAACCAAGAAGTACATTTATTTAAAATAATAAATGGTGTATTGAATATTTAAAACATTTGAATATATTAATTTATTTAATAAATGTTATTTTTTACAATATAAAAAATAGCATTACGAGCATTTTAATTTTTAATTATTACAAAGTGCATTTTACAGAAAGTTAAATTCTTGAAAATATATTTTTAATTCTCAACAAAAGATTACAGATCTCATTCAATATTGCTATTTCCTGAGTTAACTATTTATTCAATAATTTTTAAAATAATAAGATATTTGTGTACTTTCAACTACACATGTTTTACAATTTGTGCCTCATCATGTACTGCTTATGACCTCATATATTGCATCACTCGTGACATATTTTCCAAATCTTTTGCATGTACTCATGCCTTTCCTCTCCCCTATAGCATTTTCTTTGGGGGGAGGGGGTGCAATAATTATCAGTAATTTTGAATAATGTTGTTCTTTAAATCTAATAAGTGGTGTCATCAATGATGGCATTTAACATGCCAAGAGTAAATGTAATATGTGAGATCACATACAGTGCTTGATGGGGAAGCAGATTATAATTAGTCGACCAAAGTATAACATTTGTATTTCAGTGTGTTTGTGTTTCTTAACATTAGTTCTTGTATCTCTTCAATACCTAACTATAATATCAATATTATCCTTATGTTTTCATTCAGTGAATTTCTAAGGTTTGTGTATCATAAGTTAAGGTCTTAGCACCAAACCTGACTATAGTGTCACTTTAATCTTTGATTCAGTGAATGTCTAGGGTTTTTTGATCATATTCTAAATTCGCCAACCACCCAATCCTGCATGGGTATACAGTCACCACTGTGCACAAAGTTTGTCTACCAAAATGTTACTATTTTAAAATTAGGCAACTGGTGAAATGGGTAGGCTGAATAAGCACATGTGAAAAGTGAATGTTGTATTACTATTTTTAGCTCCTTTATATTATGTCTCAAAGTATTAAACAACATACATCCCCTCACATTTTTACTCCTCTGGTTTCATACCTGCATTGACATCTCATTGCTCATTTACTTCAGCCGGCTCCTCAGAAAAGGCTTTAAATTCAACAACTCCTATTAAATGCCTATTAAAATGGAATTCAGGGGTGTTTCACTTTTTTTCTTGGATGCAAAATGTTAACGCTCTAGGTCAGGGCCGGACTCGTAAGTCCGGGCACCGGGCAATCCCCCAGTAGGCTGGATGGGATGTGGGCCAGTTTTGTGACAAGGGCCAGAACTGTTTTCATGCTGGCAGCTGCCCCCTCCCCGCCCTCTCTTCCTAATATTCCCTCTTTTTCTGTCTTGATCCTCACTTACTGAAAACTGTGACTTGAAGAAATAGTTCACAACCTCTCTTTTCGTATTTCTTTTACTTCCTTCCCTGTGAAATGGATCCAAAAAAGAAAAACACTTACGTGAAATGCCCTTTTTCTGACACTTTTCTATTCCAAAGTGTAGCCGCAGGATAGAGAGAAATAATAGGTTTTAAATATGAAAAATAAATACATAACTAAGTAAAGCAAGACAGCGTGGTTGCAAAGCAGCCAGACTGGTTTTATTCACACCCAAACACATTAGCCTCACTTTACAGACTTTGCAGTGAAGCGCTACTTTTGTTTTCTCATCTTTCTTTGAACAGCACTGTTGTCCCCAGGTGGGGAAAAGCACCATTCCTGGATGTATTGCAATACCTGGTTGATGGGTGGAATGGAAAAAAAATGTGTACCATGGCTCTGTGTTTATGGATGTGGTCTTTTTAACACCTTCCCTGCGCATGATGGAGCCATGCCTTCATGAACCACGGGTGGCGTGTGATCATGACGGCATGGTTCAGTCATGCTGCGGCCGCTCCACCCACGTGGCACTGATTCCCCGCCTGTGCGGGTGAATTAGTGAGTGAGCCGTGTCGTGATGGAACCACGCCTACATGAGCACAGCTCGCCCGTGACTCATGATGGTGTGGTTCCGTCACGAGCATGGCGGCACCACGCTCACCCCCCACCCCATAGCGCAGCGGCAGAACTAGCACCGTGGGCAAGGGGTTAAACCAGACTTTTTACGTTTTGTAAGGATATAAGCAATGGACATTGAAATGGTTCCCTTCAGGGCCCTGTAGTCACGTTCTCAACTTTTCAGGTAAAACCACTCGCTGATTTCTGAATAGCGAGTGAGAGATCGTTAAGGTAACCATGTTGTTTCTGCTTACATTTCACATGCTTTAATTAATCTTTCATTCCCTATGAGTGTGTGCTTTTACTTTTTTTTTTTAGGCAGCATATCACTCAAGTGCATAATTTGAATTGAGTCACATCCAAGTATTTATAGCGCGGTACAATTAGGTTGTAGCTGAAGGCAGTGCGAGTATCTCTCAGTCGGGCAGTATGGTGTTCAGTGGGGGAGAGGATGTGGCACTATGGCCAGAGCTGTCAAAGTTGGAACTGTGGAACTGGGTTCAGCCTTCATGACCAGTCCACCAGACCACTCTACTGAAGGAGCATATTCCCATGCTAGACCTTAGAAGGTCCCACTAGACCTTAGAAGGCCTAATGTCTTAGCACAAGCAGATGTACCCTAGTGGTGTCAATTGTGGGTTAATCTTGAAGGGCTGGCCACCGCAATCCATACTGAAGTTCATCTCCAGTCTTGCGGGCAGGCCTACAAAGCAGCACACCTTAGGGCAACAGTGATCCAGTCACTGTGACTCTGTAACAGAGGTCACATGAACCTTGAGCAGGTTAGGGCGGTACGAACTGTGCGACCACACTGGGTACCTATTTTGGGTGGGTGCGTAGTGTTTGCAAGTATATTATGGTTTAAAAAAACTTGCTGCCTCCTTCCTTGCCTCCAGTCATTTTTCAGCAACAATAAAAATGTCATGAGAGAGAGATCAGAGTTTTGTCTAGTTTAAGGGTTGACTCCTGGAAAGTTAGCACAAAGGGTTAATGTGCCTGCTGCAAAGAACATGCAGATCACAAAGTGCACATAATGTTAATTAGGTTAGTAGATTACTGCTTTTGTCAGGGAGAGCCTCTTGTTGCTTGCAGTTTATAAGTTAAAATCCTAACATAGAACAGTGAGCTATTCAACTATACTGCCTACTAGTATGGTTGTCATGTGGCCTCTACACCTTGTAGTCCTTTGTCTTATGTAACATTTCCTATACAGTGATTTACACATATAAATGATTGTCTCTGTGTAGTGTGTGTGATGTGAAGTGCTCTGACACCGTACACTGGCATGAGTGGCACTGTAAATCAAATTAAATGCACCTGAGAGAGTGTGGTTATGGAGACTTGAAGGGGAATGTTAACGGGTGGTAGTGAGGGAGTACGAGGCGTAGCTGATCATTGGGGCACCAACAAACATTGTTACACAGGGCGCCACCAGCATGAAAGCCAGCCCTGCCATCGAGATCAGTCCGACTCACCCATTGGTACCTCCACTGGCCTTGTTTCAGCAGTAGTAGCTGCAACTCACCAAGGATCGGCAAAGCAGGATTTGCACGCACGCCAAACTAAGTTTACAAACCTCACATTCTCTCTTCTTAATGCACAAGCACTTTTAACATGTGCTACCTGCTCTGGAGCCACTGAAATTATGCAGCAATGGGGGACAAAATGATGCCACAGTGTTGACTAAAAAATGCAACAACAAAAAAGGCTGCAGCGTAAGGCAATATATGTTCTTATACTTTATTATTTAAATATTTTACACTTATTAAGTTTCTGGAAAGATTCTGCCTCAGTATCAGTATAACATTCAAATGCAGCAATGAGAAAGGTGATCAGTCAAACTTTGCAAAGGGCAGTCCACTTTGCAGCAACTTAAGTCATGTTTTTTAGTAATTTTTTATCCATTTGACTACAAAAATGATTAGTTAAAACTGTAAGATTATGCAGTGGATAATATAGCATGTGGCAAATATGGCAGAGCCATAATTATATAGAAAACACTTGCAGACTAGGATATTTTGCCATTCATGTTTGAACTGCTCTTGTGGAAGAAGGGAGGAGAAGTGCTAATGAGAGAAACTGCATGGCTTGAGGACAAATGGCTTGTGATTCCACTTTTAAGCGTATTTGGGACATTGTATGATTGGAAATATATCCCATTTTGTGAATGTATTTAAATGCCAATAACTCCTATTAAATCTTAAATAATTAAATGTATCCATCGGTTGAATTAAATAACACAATAAGCTGTAACTGGTCAGTGAAATGCCAAATAAATAGAAAAAATTGGGATGTTTGGAACATTCTGGCCACACCTCTGACTTCGCCCACTGATTCAATCCTTGGGTTCTCCCTGCCCTCGGAGTCTCCGCCCACAGTTCCCCTTCTTTTTTACCCCCACTTCCATCACTGATTAGAAACCACGTGACCTGACCATGATGACGTTCGTATAGTCGTAGACGCGCACATCGCGCGCATCTCCGCCTCCGCGTCTGTGCGCAGAGGTTATACAGTTAGTTTTACCTTAGGGTGGGGTCTCTGCTGCCTGGGGATGCTCGTCATGGCATGCGCATTTTGGCTCGCGCATTAAAAAGTGCGCGTGACTCTGAGGCAGGCACCTCAGAGGCCAGAGACAGGACTAGGAAAGAGAGGCCCACAGGTGAGTCTATTTAATTACGACTGGACACCAGCCGTTTAAATTGCATGCAATGCAAATGCAATCCAGTATATCTTTTATGCAGCCCCACGCCATGCTGGAGGCGATGATACCGGCACAGGCATCCGGTTGAGACAAACAGCGTCATTGTTGTGGCTTGCCATGTTTTGTTATGCTGGCTTTGTAACAGGTCAGCATGGCCCTACCTTCAGAGCATAATGAAAGGGCTGCTTGGCAAAGAGGTGTTCATTTATAAAGGGATGTGCATCACATCAATATATTCAATGTAGCAAAATTTCACGCATATTAATAATTTTAAAAAAAGCTTTTGTATATGTTTTCATTTATTTTAATGATTTACATAGCGCTGGCATGATGCCTTTAAATCTCTCTGCCGCCAGGGGCCCAGGGCAGGCCCTTGCAGCTGAACTGGGGACCTTTAAGGACCCCCAGTTCAGCCTCCATACTTGGAATGTGTGTGAGGTATGAGAGTTTCAGTGGTCCCTCAGCTCATTTTGCTGGGGGAGGGGTGTTTGCGTCACACCACTATCTTCAGCTAGGTCTGTGTGATGAGTATCTATAGCGCTACCAAGAACCACGTGATGCCTCCTAGGCGCTTGGCTAGTGAGGAGCTTAGTTCCTGGGGTATAAGGGAGTGCTGAGTGAGTGAGATAGCATCCCTCCTTTTTTAGCAGGTCAGTGTGTGACTAGAGATTTGCGATTTACCACATCAGTTGTTTTTATAACAACTTATCTTGCCCTGTTTTGCAGTTTGTGTGCTGATACTTGTAGCCTGCGTTCATAGGAGGAAAATCTAAACTACAAAAGCAGCTTGTGTTCTTCTTGTCTATTCGATATTGCATTCTGGTAGCTGCAGTCCTGCATTTGTAAAATGAAAATAACACGTACAGTGTGTTTTATGCTATAGTTGACCCAGGATGCATTTTGATACTTGTAGTCCTTCATTTGTAAAACGAAAACCAGCAGAACATGTACTCCGTGTGTACTATATAATACACGTAGGAGAAATATTGCATTCTGGTACTTGTACTCCTGCATTTATAAAATGAAAATCAAAGCAACATGTACAGTTTGTATTTTTGTAGCATATCTGTGCTTGAAGGATTTCCCTTTGGTACTTACAGAACCAGAATGAAACTCAAAATTACATGATTTTTTTCTATCATACCTTCTCATGGGATATAGCTTTATGGAACTTGAATTCCTGGGTTATAAAATGAAAATCAAAACTGCATGTACAGTGCTCATTGTTGTATATAGGACTTCTGCGAGGCAGAATGCATTCTGATACTTGCAGACCTGTATTTATTTTTATATTGGTGTTCTGTTATGGTATTTTAAAGCGAAGCATTTATAATGAGAATTCAAACCACAGATGACGCTTGTATTGTGTCCTCCCACGTCTGTGTGTGGAAAGCTGTTTTCCTTTGTATATTCAGCACGGACAGGGTGCTGGTTATGATTAACTTTTATGTAGTATGTGCAGATTAGGTGCTGGGAGTTATGTGCATCTCAGTGGTTTAACATACTAGGCACCCTGGATGCTACATGCCCCACGATGAAGAGAAGGTGGCAGTGGGTTTGTGCACACACACTGTCAGGCCAGCAAACCTTGTGACCAAAGATGCTTGGAGCGGGTGCTGCGAGAGGTGTACCCACATGTTAAGGGGTGCTCACACATGCAAGGGCAGTCTGATGTGTGTACCACCATGGGATGACGGCTGGTTCAGGGGCACACCGCTGCTGGAGGGGGGTAGGAAAAAAAGTTGGTGTCAGTAGTACCCTTAGACCCAAGTATGTGGACACATATACAGAGACTAGGTGTAGTGAGTTGTAGCTAATGAGGAGGCCAAAACATTGTGTCAAAAACATTTATTGTCTTCATTTTGCTCACTACTGGTTGATGAAATTGTGATCGTTTTTGAAAACAGACTGTAAAATTACTCCTGACCAGAGTGTGATGCTTTCACCCCATCATGAACTTTTAGCCTCAGCACTTTGCATGAAAAGCTAGACCCAGGCCCATAACTGGAAAAACAAAACTACATGTCCCAGAATGCAAGGTAATGTCTAGGAAACAAGAGTAGCGCCTATTGTAATGGCATGTGGTCTTCTGGCAGCACTGCACCCCTGCAGTGACCACAAGCACCCAGCCCAGGAGAGACCATGGCACAACGTCTTTAATTATTCTCTGGCTCAAGGGCATTGTGATGGAATCATCCATTATACCTATGAACTGGCTCAGTTGTACATGGATGACGTGATCAAATATTGGAATTGTCTCATTCGTTGCAGACCTCGTGATGTCATCACTGCGGTTTAAGAAAGAACATTTGTTGAAAAATGCTTTGTTTTGGCCTTTCTGTCTCCAAACTTTTCTTGGGGGAACAACCTCCCCTAAACTCCCTCTAGTAGTAGTTGCTCACTGTGCTTGCTCACTACACACCATGTGGGGGCTGGTCTCACTTTTAGTTTGTTCTCTCTGATTCACTACTTGTATATTTTTGGTGCTCTCTTAAAGAATGTATATAGGTACATATGACTGGGTGGGTAACCTGATGTTCTTTAAGGTCATCATCTACTATTTACTCTGCTTTGAAAGTTGATACAATTGAATATACAATTGAATATGTAATGAAAATGTGCTGTAAAATTCACCATTTTGGTCTGTATTTTTCCAAATTTTTCTTGGGGAGAGAACCCTCCCAAACCCCTATAGTAGAGCGGTTGGGATCGCTTGCTGCGCTCGCTTGCTACGTGCCTGACGGGGGCTGGTCTGGCAAAATTTGGCAGGTCTGCTTTCAGTTCCCAGTCCGGCCCTGCTCTAATTGCTCATTAGTACTCTGTGGAGAAGCTGCAATTGATAACAGAGTTAACTGATAAACTGCTGGTTGGTGCTGGGAGTACATATTTCACTCCGCATGTTAGAATGTTTTACTGACATAGAAGAGGAAGATAATTGAGAACTCCTAAAGAATGTGTCCTGATTTTAGCTTTCTAGAGATTAACCATACTTTCTTTAAAAAAAAAAACAGAAACCCATTATTATGCTGTATCCACTAGTAAATGTCTTCAGTTTCTCAGCATTGAATTCACCAAGATGGTGACAGGTGTGCCACACTTTTGCCAAGAATATAGAATTTTAGCTTGCTAACTGTTCCTTTTAACAGCGTAGCAAAGCTCAAGAGGAACACTGGGGAATCAACTGAAAAGCTGATTCTGTTGTTGGAAGCACATGTTTCATTCAGCATGCCCAATTTTTTTTCTGACTTCATGAGTTAGACATTTGAGAATTTATAGAAAATGTGGCCTCACTTCAGCTATCTATAGCACCAACCATAATTTGTTTGGCAAAATGAATACACTAATTTCATACATTTCTAAAGGAGACATTTTGCGGCTTTCGTTCAATCAAAATGGTAATCAAGTGTGGCGCACTTTTGTCCTAAATACAGAACATTAGAGCTCTAGTTGTTCATTAGAAAAGTGGTAAAGTTGCAGGTCAATACCAGGAAATAAATAGGCGTGGGTGGAGACACAGAGTTTTTACTCCTGAATTCCATGGAGTTACATAAAAACTCTGCGAGATTCCACGGAGTTCCATGAGCAGGTGGAGTGGGTATTTTTGCAGTGCGAAACTCTGTCTATTCCTCAGGTCGGCAGCTTCAAACGAGCTCTGCTGGCCCATGAGCAGAACCCGAGGGGCGATGTCCCTGGGCTGTGCTCAGGCTGGCATGCTATTCAGAAAAGGGGGTGGTGATGAACAGAGTGTCTGAATTAAGCAGACCACTCTTACCCAGTCCAAAGATCAGGGCTTGATCCATCACCGTTATTTATCTCACTGCACCATCCCAGCTCAGAACCTGGCTATATGCAAATCAGTCTGTCCCTGGCCCAGTGCATCATGGGAACAGGGCAGACTAAACTACCAAGCCAATTCTTCACCAGAAAGGAGACAAGCTACCGGGGACTGGTTTCTGGCATTTCAGCCGTCTTCGGCCCGGCTTGCTTGAATCCTGATGGTGCAGTGAGAAAGGGACTCATGTCTGAGTATACCCTGCCACACCTATAGTGGCCAAAAACGATTCAGAAAAGGGGGTGGTGATGAACAGAGTGTCTGAATTAAGCAGACCACTCTTACCCAGTCCAAAAGATCAGGGCTTGATCCATCACCGTTATTTATCTCACTGCA
Source organism: Lissotriton vulgaris (assembly GCF_964263255.1). Lineage (NCBI taxonomy): Eukaryota > Metazoa > Chordata > Amphibia > Caudata > Salamandridae > Lissotriton > Lissotriton vulgaris. The sequence continues at coordinate 1,127,622,706 of NC_141687.1, forward strand.
CCATCCCAGCTCAGAACCTGGCTATATGCAAATCAGTCTGTCCCTGGCCCAGTGCATCATGGGAACAGGGCAGACTAAACTACCAAGCCAATTCTTCACCAGAAAGGAGACAAGCTACCAGATACCGGTTTCTGGCATTTCAGCCGTCTTCGGCCCGGCTTGCTTGAATCCTGATGGTGCAGTGAGAAAGGGACTCATGTCTGAGTATACCCTGCCACACCTATAGTGGCCAAAAACGATTAAAAAAAGGGGGTGGTGATGAACAGAGCGTCTGAATTAAGCAGACCACTCTTACCCAGTCCAAAGATCAGGGCTTGATCCATCACAGTTATTTATCTCACTGCACCATCCCAGCTCAGAACCTGGCTAAATGCAAATCAGTCTGTCCCTGGCCCAGTGCATCATGGGAACAGGGCAGACTAAACTACCAAGCCAATTCTTCACCAGAAAGGAGACAAGCTACCGGGGACCGGTTTCTGGCATTTCAGCCGTCTTCGGCCCGGCTTGCTTGAATCCTGATGGTGCAGTGAGAAAGGGACTCATGTCTGAGTATACCCTGCCACACCTATAGTGGCCAAAAACGATTCAGAAAAGGGGGTGGTGATGAACAGAGTGTCTGAATTAAGCAAGCGCCAAAGAAATGAGGCATTTCAAGGATATTAAGTGAACAAAATGTGGAGATGGACAAAGAAACAGTAGTGATGATGACACGTGTGAACTGAAACGAGAGAGACCATCCCCCTCCCTCCCTACTAGACCTGCAGGAGGACTCATTTGTGCAATGCAGAATCTTCATATCCGTCTTTGGAGGTAATTGGATTGAAAGGCTGCAACAGATTTTATGATAAAATGTATTGATTATTTTGGTATCTTACATATATGAAATCATAAAATATTATTAACCACACATCCAGTAAGCAGAGTGCCTCAATGGGTCACTGATCACTCTTCTGCCATGTGAGTCTAGGGTGCCCAGCGCTGTATGCCATAACGCTCGTTCAACAGACTCCTGGGAGCTGTGCTCCCACCCCTCCACACCCCGCTGCCCTGGTGAACCCTTCACCAGTACCACCTTACCTTCAGGGATCTCTGCCCCAGGCATCAAGTCCGGCCATGGCTTTCTTGCTTGGTGGGCAGGAGAAACTCACAGGCTGCCCTGGGATGCAGGTGTTGTGCCTCTGTAAAGTGGAGCTGTTAGGTGAGCTGCAGAGGAGCTGCCGGTGTGGTGCTCAGCTCGTGTTCTGATGCCTGACATCTGGAGTGGCTGCAGTGCCGCTGCCTCTGCTCTTCACAGACACAGGAACGGCCAGTGCAGTCGTAGTCTCCAGTGTAGGTGACTTATTTACAAGAGTGGGGTAGCCATTGGAGTCTCTCTCGTGCCCGCCCTCTGCTTGTTACCAGAGCCAGGGCAAAGCTTGGAAGGAGGTGGAGGGAGAACTCGGGGAGCTCCTACTCACTTTCACTCTCGGCTACAGTCTTGCAGCTGGCTGCGGCACCCACAGGGGGCCACTAGAGAGGTCAGCTCTCTAGTGTCGCCTGGGCACCCCTTCAGGGGCAGGGACTCGGGTTGGAGTCCCCCCTCTCCAGCCTGGTAGCGGCGCACAGGGGGCGTCACTTCCTGGGCGCCCAGGACTTGGGGAGGATATGTGTCCCTCCCCCACCATTGTGGCGATCTCTTTGATCGCTGTACATGACGTTGCCCTCCCTACCGCTTACCCAGCGTGGTGGTGGCAGGAGGGGGGCAGAGAATATTGTACTGTTTTCCTTTTTCGCTGCAGGTGGAGTTACAGGGCGATCTGGAAGCAAAGAGGTACAGAATGGTACCTCTGCGCGGCACCATGGTGGGTGCGAGAGCCAAATCCGAGGAGCCTCATGGGAGGGTCCTTGAAACCATGTTGGCAACCCGCTATTCCTTCGGGCGGTTGTGGGCCTGAACAACCAGGGGATTTGCTATTCGACGCTACTCCCTGAAAGGGGCGTGAGTAATGTACCAACGGTCACGTGATCCGGGAGAGGATCACTAGTAAGGGCAGCAAAGGTGGGGTTTACCCCAGTGCTACCTGGCTCATCAGGAGGGCAGGCAGGCAGATGGCCCAGTTGGTTGCCTGCCCTTGGATCGCCCGTAAGATAACCCACCTATTACATAATGGTGTATGTAATAAACCTGCAGCCACTTTACCCAAACCAAAAATAGGTTGTGTGTTTATTTATAGGAAATGTATGTTATGTTTGGGGGGGTGGAAAAGGATGCCTATGACGATACTATGTCTGCCCTCAGCACTTGCCCACTGACGCTCTCTCCCAATGCTCCCTACAAGCAGCAGCTTCTTTCTGTCCTTTCACAGTGATTGATCCCTCTATGATTTGTATGAATCTGTGCACTGGTTGTCTATCATGTGTTGTGATTGGGTACAGGGTGGGATGCTTTTCTGCAATTGGCTAGGATGCCTTTGAGACCCAGAAGATGGAAGTCAGCAGAGTGCGTGGATGGTGGCAGCTACAAGTGCAGGTTACAGATTGTACGACTGAGACTGGATGACTTTCTGGGATGCGGGCATAATATATTGGAAACAGTCTGGACCCTTTTTTCAGAATGGCTTTATGTCACAGCATAAAACCCAGATGTAATTGCTGGGTTTGTCCATCTGGCACAGCGATTGGGCTGATCGTGGCACTTTTCAGCTTCTGCTTGGTACAATACACCTTCTTAATTTGGTGTGGGTACCGGTAAACTCCGCCACGCACGTTGGTACGTTTTTTGCCGAACTCTGCTTTCCAAGTGGAGTGAGGAGTGGAAAAACTCTTCGAACTCCACAGAAGGGGCGGAATTTACCGCCCACCTTTAGAAATACACTGACAGGCTACATCTGGTGTTGGAAATACATGTTTCACTCAACATACTAGACTTTGTTCTAACACTGATGAGGACGTTTTTTTAAGCTATATAGAAACTATGTTCTAATGTTAGCTTTTTAGAGCACTAACCATAACTTCTATGCCAAAATAAACCCCCTCATTTTATTCATTTGTAAAGGAAATGGTTTTAGTTTTACATCTTTGACTCTATCTTGAAATCCTGACAGAGGATCCATATTTTTACAGGTTAAAATCAACTTAGAGCTTATCACAATTTCTAAAAGTAGGTAGGTAACACCAACAAATAATTTACATTGGCACTAGGATATGTTGTCAACTTTCATATATATTCATTTGTGTCATCTTCAAGCACAGGGTATGACTGCATTGCATTTCATAGGGGCCACTGCCCTGAGTTCTACAATGTCTGCTATGTCCATACTGTTGCTAGTCAATCAAGTTTGAGGGAGTAAGGGTCACCTTTGGGACCCTCACTCATGTTCCTGTGGTTCAAACTGTGCTCACCCTGCCATCTTGTATTTCTTAATTATTTTCAGGATGCAGGGACCACGTATGCAAGTTTTGTGGCTCACACAATATAGTGTTCATGTTGTGACCAGCCTATCTGGAATGACCAATCCCATTTAAACTGGGCAGTCAGAGCATACCTTGATATTAGGAGTCCAGATAACACTAACATTTACTGAATGCTCAGCCCTTCATGGCCAAGCCGATTCTTGAACACAACTGCATGGATTTACACCAATTAATGAAAAGTACACTTTATGAGTAAAGTTCTAAGTACCTGCCACATTAATGTGTGATTCCGTTCAGCCATTTTTTCAGTATCATGGAAAAATGTTATAAAAAGATGGGGGGTCTCTTGGACTCCCTGCGCCCCGCGGGTAATAGTAACAAAATGGGGAGGGGGCTTGTGTACTCCCCCCTGTGCCCCGGAGGCCACTGTCTCCCTGGGATCATTTATTCACAGGCCCCTGGGCCACGGGGAGCACCGACCCCCCGGGGCAAAAGCAATTTTAAAATAGTAGGGGGTGTGTGGCCCACGTGGCCCATGGAGGGTCTGTGAAGCCCCCATAACAAATAAATTATCCCCAGGGAGACAGTGGTCTCCCCAGGGATTTTTTTCTTTTTTAACCCTTTCGATGCTGATGACGAGCTCAGCTCGTCATGATGCATAGTTGAGCTGTGCTGATGACGAGCTGAGCTCGTCATGAATACAGCCTAAGTGCAGTTTCCAGCACAGGGGGGGAAAACACCTAGCAGCCAAGGTGTTAAAGATAGAGTAAGGGCATCAGTAATGTCATTATTGAAGTTGTAGGTGCTATCATTGTTGATGTCTCTTATGAAAAGGAGTAAGAAATGACCCTAAATGTTATCGCCCCATATCCTTGCTGGATTCCTCCATGAAGATCCTGGGTAAATTACTGTTGGTGAAAATTAATAAATGGACATCAGAGAATAACATTCTGTCCAATGCCCAGTATGGTTTCCGGTCAGGTAGAGGGACAGAGGACCAATGCCTGAATTTGAACATGATAATTTCTAAATACACAAAGGCTAAAAAAGGGACAATTTTTGTTGCTTACATGGATCTGTTCACAGCGTTCGATCTAGTGAATAGAGCCAAGTTGTGGGGTATGTTATTACAAATGGGATTGGACCCCCCTCTGGTCCACTTCTTGGCTGAACTCCACAAGGATCTAAAGGCTTCCATTAGAATGGACCAAGAGGGACATCGCACAGCGTGGTTTAAATCAGGCAGGGGTGTGCGACAAGGTTGCATCCTTGCCCCTATGCTGTTCACTTTATATATAAATTCTCTGGAAAAAAATCTTCTGGCTGCATCTGTGGACACCCCGCGTGCTGGAGACACTCACATCCCAGTGCTCCTGTACGCGGATGATGCTGCCTTAATAGCTAGGACACATCTGGGCCTCCAGAGACTTCTTAATGCATTCAGCGACTTCATGTCCTCTCTTGACCTTGTGGTTAATAACGCTAAATCCCATGTCATGGTCTTTGGGGCAGCTAAAAATAATACTAAATCTTTCTACTGTAAAGGGGAAGTGATTACTAATGTTAAAGTAATTTTTGACACTAGGGGTAGCTGGATCCCCCAGATATTAGCAAAGACTAAAGCAGTGAGGAGCTCTGTTAACGCTATTCTGAGCTTTTCAAGGAGATTAGGGGGGAAACCAAGTGGTGCACTTCTAGCTTTGTATAGGGCAAAATCATTGGCTATAGCTAGGTACGGAGCTGGATTATGGGGTTATGTTAAAACTGAAACCATTCAAACGGAGGTTAATAAGTTTTTCTGTTCTATATTAGGTCTCCCCTTATCGACAGCCACTTTTTCTGTCCATCAGGAGCTTGGAGTAAGATACATTACTGATATCCTCTCTATGGCACCCATACTTCTGTGGATAAGAGTTTGGACCAATAACAACTTAGGTCTCAACCACAACATTTTGACGGACTGCTTAAAATTGGATAAGTTTAAAGACATTGCTTGGCTGGCATACATTAATAAGTGCTCTGTAGAACTTGGGCGCCCGGAGATCTTCTCCTCCCCGCTTGATCTAAAAAAAGCAGACCTAGCCTGGGTCAAGGAAATTTTTTACAAACTTAAGTCCTTGGAGAGAGAACAACTCCAGTTAACAAAACCCATGGTCAGAGCACATTATATGACAATCACTTGTATTGCCATCCAACCGTATCTTGCCCTAGTCAACATCCCGTTCCACAGATGGCTTCTGGTTAAGTTTAGATTTAACCAGATTTACTTGGTACTCTGTGATAGACAGGGATGGTTCAAGCTTGAGGATGCACCTGTATGCGAATGCGACAACTTTTCCATACAAGACAATATGCACCTTATGTTATTCTGCCCTTTTTATCTTGTTCCTAGGCAAAAGTATCTGTTACCCTTGTTGAAGGGGAAAGCGTTTACGCAAGCAAAACCCGCTCTTCTATTCCTACAAATGCTTGATTCTCCCTTGGTAATGTTCAGTGTGGCAAATTACCTTGTTGCCGCTGTGCGGATTAGGAGGAGGAAAGTACAAGCCTAACTGTGGGGACTGGGATGAATTTGGTATTTCTTGCTTTTTTGCACATGATGAGTCCTTTTTAATCTGATCTTTTTATTGTTTTAAATTGTATTGTATCATATGAAATTTTTAAAACATGTACTTGGAATGATTTTTTAACCGTTGTAGTATGCTTTTATGATTTTTAACAAAATCGAATAAAGTGGTTTTTGACTTGACTTGACTTGATGTCTCTTATGATGTTGAACATTATGTCATATTCAATGTCATATGCATCAAAAGGAGGTGACGCAAGTTATGGTACAAGTCAAATAGGATATTATGAATGGTGTAAGGAAAGTTGTCACCTGTGATGTCATCATTCAGTTTATGTACGATATCAATCACAATGCAAGTGGAAGCTACAAACAATAAGTGGCAGATTCCAGCAGTGTTATACATTTGAGCCAGAACCGTAAATCAGTTTTTAACTGTGTTTTTTAAGTGAATTTCAATGTTATTTTTCAAAGTTTTTTTAGTTTAAAATATGTATTTACAAATGTTGTGTGACTTGTCAAAAGCTACACAGTAGAATCATTAATTTCTTCGCTCTTTCACAATCATTGACTCTTTCTTCTTTTGGTAAGCTTCAGCCACAAATTAATTGAGTGGCAGTGTACATAAACGTGTGCCTGTGTGGAACATCCACTGCCTCACTGTGCCATTGCCTCCACCAGAATGTTCATATCACTGAGTGTAGATGGTAGTGTGCATCTGAGTGAGTGACTGTGTGCTTAAACTTGTTCCTGGGTTGGGTGTCCGATACCACACTGTATTTTTGCCTCTATCAGAGTGTTCCTATTCCCCAGTGTAGCCCAGAGCGTCTTTCTGAGTTTGCGGAGGTGAGCATGAAATTGTGTTAGTATTGGAAACCTATGACCAACTGCACCTAAGGCTCAATCGGAATGTTAATGTAACCTCAAGTCTGTATCTGAGGAATGTTGTTGTGCATAAGTTTAGGTCTGCTTTGGAAGCCCAGTGCCCCACTGCATCTTTGCCACCATTGCAGTGTTCATATAATTGAGTGTAGCCACAAATGTGCATTTGTGTGAGTAGAAGTGTGCATAGACTTGTACCTGTGTTAGATGCCCACTACCTCACTGTACCTTTGCCGCAATCAGAGTGTTCAGTTACCTTAGTGTAAACAAGAGTATATATCGGAATGAGTGGTGGTGTGTGTAAACCTGTGCCAGGATCGGACGCCAACTGCCTCACTATACCTATGACTCCATCTGAGTATTCCTATCCATGAACGTAGGGCTAAGAGTTTGTCTGCCTGAATTGTAGTCTGCATATACTTGTGCCTGCATGTGACACCCACTGCCTCACTGTACCTTTGCCTCTATCGGATGGTGCATAATTGTATATCTGAGTGAGTGGTGATGTGCATAAAATTGTATGTGCATTGAATGCCTACTGCCCCACAGTACCAATGCCTCCATGGAAGTGTTGATATCTGTAGGAAATCTGCTATATCTTCATGGTCACCATGACTTTTTCGCCTTTTGCTGGACCCTGTTTTTGTGTTGGCTTTAGAACTCTACCTCTGCTAAGCGGTAGTACAGTGCTTGTGCTCCTCCGAAAAAAAATTGAATTACCATACTCCTAACGGGTATATTTAACCTATACGTTCTTAGAATAAAATGTACCAAGTTCCTGGAAGTTAAATGCTACTAGTGGACTGTAGCACCTAATGTGCCATCCACTATACAAGCAGTGCAGACATGGCTTAGGGCCTATCACAGTTGCCTGATTGACAGAGGGCAAAACATGCCCTACAACCCGTCAAAAGTAAAGCTTTTGACAGGTAGGGTGCATTGTGTATAAAAGTGGGACATGTAGAAAATTAACTTTACAACGTCTGCACAGTGACAAGGCCCTAGCAAGCTATTTATACTGTGGCAGACCTGCCACTCCCATGTAGATGACAGATTAAACAGATTAGAGATTAAAATACTGATAATGTATATCGGGAATCTTGCTAGCTAGAAAAATAATTGTAACCCTATTAAAAGGTATGCAAAATATAATTCAATTCTGAATCCAGATTTTTTAATAAATATAAAGGAAAAGTAACTTTTAGAATGTTGCTTTTACCTGCTTACATTGTCAGTAAGCTAATTAGCATATGGATCTGCAAGATCTCAGCTCGTGCTTAGCCTTGTATTGGTGTGAAATAACTCCCAGGAGCAGACTATAGGCTGACCTTATCAGGCAGAGATGACTCCATTGAACTCCCCCGATTAATGAGGGGGAAGACTGTGGGCATCCTTTTTGGCAGAAAATGACAAATCCTGCTTGACAGGTCTGTTGAGCCACAGGTAACAACTGGCCCACACTTGAAAGAGTGAGAACAGAATATGAAGACAATTCCTGTATATCCACTGTCTGGTTGCTGGAGTACCCTGACTTTGTTCTACCAGACCCCTGACTCTGGGTTTGTTGTGAGTACAGTGCCTGTCTCAAACTGGCATTTCAGTGTTAGATGTGGGAAGACACTAGTTTTACCTTAGTACACTTCCCATAGTGTGGCTGAAGTCTTTCACCATCTGGAAAGTGCCCCGGAAAATGGAATTTTGGGCTTGTTTGCAATGGGACAAATAGGGACTGCAGCTAGAGTGGGTACGGCAGCCCTGTGAACTTTTAAAACATTGGTTAAGATGTGCCCAGGAGTAATCCTCAACCGCTAGCTAGTACCAGGTATGAAGGTGGCTTCTCCAGGCACCCAATTCAGGACGCTTTCTGGACTTGAAACAGGTCAGTAGAGAATTGGACCTGCTGTCTGTGATCTGAGAGGAGCCATGAAGGACTGAACATGATCACTCTTGTACCCAGGACAATGAACTGGATTACATATGTCATTTTACTGTCCTCCTGTGTGGCTAGAGGGAAACAACAAGCTGCAAGAGGCCTTTTCCTGAAATTACTGAGTTGACCAGTGGCTACTGGACATTGACTGAATCCTGCTGTTGGCCTCTGTGTGACACCCTCAGAGTCTCTAAGTGCTTCCCTTGAGGTCCTGGTGGGCTTTAGAAGTGTACTCTGGTGGTGGGTTGAGACATGGGCCTGATTTAGATCTTGACAGGACTGGTCCCACTGTTGCTTTTAGGCAGTATTCCCGCCCGCCCGCTCAATTAGGAAGTTGGCTGCTCACTGGAAGGAAGACTGCCGCAGACCCTCTGCCTCCACCAGAATCTTTCTACTGCGTCGATGGCATCAGAGGCAGAAGCTGGTTTTGGAGGGAGTCCCACCAAGATTCTTGCCTCTAGATTACGATGTGCTTTTCGGTGTAGGTAACTTGGGCAGGAAAACCTCCAAGCTCGATTTGGCAGAATGGAAGAGAAAGAAGTGAAAACCATCTGCTTTTCAAGGGCCCACCACTGATTTAATTTTGATCTCCATTGTCCAGGTCCAGCCTGTGCTGTACTTCACCACAAGGCTCAGTCACCTGGTTGCCGCTGGGATCTGAGGTAGGCTTTTGATGTGGGTGTGGGTATACATTCAATAGCATGGTTATGTTGGTGTGCAATGCTATATGTAAAAATATGTGCAGTACACATTACCTACATATACATATTGACAGAATTACAACACAAGTTGTACTTACCTGTCTCTATACCACCATGGCCTCACTCTGTCAGGACACCACCAGCACAACAAAACATCTAAATGTGCTTGGTGGACACCCACTGGCATAACGGCGACGGAGTATTGTTAGCTAGCAGAGAAGACCACCGGCGCTGTGGTTTCCTGTCTATGGAAAAAACATTTAAAGACAGTGGGCAGACTGCTGTCAGCTGTATGAAGTGCTTGGGACCACAGCCCCAGCAGGACTTTGGTAGTACCGCCAACATCTAAATCACTCCCTTAGTCAGAAGGAAAAATCTTTGACCAAGATGAACCTGGTGTGTGCATCTAACCCACACTCCATCATGATCAGCTTCAAATTGCACTTAGGTTGTGGTCTACCGTGAACATTGACTATCATTGGCACTTTGTGCTTTTGGCATTAATTCTAATTAAAAAATCATATTGCTGGTTCCCCTTATTGGATGTTTGTCATTCTAATGTCATTTTGTTTATTGCATTTTAGTCTATTTTTTTTTTATTCGGTTTGGGATTTCTATTGTTTTGCATTGTGACTTTATTACTGTTTTGGTACTGCATAAATACTTTTCACATTTACATAAGTGAAGCTTACCTGCTCTGTGCCGAAGCTACAAGTGGTCTGAGTTCAGGTTCATTTAATGACTTGGAGGGTGGAGCATGCAAAGGGGTGTGACTATTCCTTAAAACAGTCATCTGGCCACCTCAAATAATAATTCAATGTCATACAGTATACCTGAGTGTGGCCCCATGTGTGTATTTGAATGAGGAGTGGTGTGCAAAAACATGTGATTGTGTTGAACTATCGCTGTATCACTGTATCTTTGCCTCCATGGGTATTCATATGCGCGCATGTAACCATGAGTGTGCATCTGAGTCAGTGGCAGTGTATGTAAATATTTGCCTGCACTGGGCACCCACTGCTTCATTGTACCTTTTCCTCCATTGGAGTGTTTATATCCCTGAAAAGAGTCCCAACTGTGTATCTGAATGAGTGTAAATGGGTGTAAATTGGTGCCGATTTTTGCAACACATTGTCTCATTGTACCTTTGCCTTCATTGGAGTGTTCATATTCCTGAGTATAGACCTTAGTCTGTATCTGAGTGAGAGTTGGGGTGCCTAACTTGGTGCCTGCAGTAGACCCCTTTGGCTCATAATTTTCTTAACATCAAAAGGTCTTGGCTAACACACACCTATAAAAGTCAATCAGTGTGGAATAGGCTGCAAGACTCTTGTCATTAAGAAAGAAACAAAGAAACAAAGAAAGAAATAATATATGCAAGAATAAATGCAAGAAAGAAAGAAGAGAAAAGAAAGGAAGAAGGGAGGAAGGAAGGGAGTGAGGGAGGAAGGTAGGAAGGAAGAGAAAGAAAGAAAGAAAGAAAGAAAGAAAGAAAGAAAGAAAGAAAGAAAGAAAGAAAGAAAGAAAGAAAGAAAGAAAGAAAGGAAAGAAAGAAAGAAAGAAAGAAAAAATACATGAAAAGAAAAGAAAGAGGAGGAAAGAAAGAAAGAAGGAAAGAAAGAAGGGTCACAAAGAGAAGGAAAGAAAAATAGAAGGAAAGAGTAAGAAGAGAGAAGGGAAAATAAGGATGAAAAGAGAGAAGGAAAGAATGAAATAAAGAAGAAAACAAAACAAAACAAGGAAAGAGAGAAGTAAAGAAGGAATGATAGAATGATGGAAAATGAAGAAGAAAGAAAGAAAAAAGAAAGAAAGAAAAAACAAACAAACAAATAAAAAGAAAGGGAGAAAGAAAGAAAGAAAGAAAGAAGGAAAGAACAAAGAAAGAAAGAAAGAAAGAAAGAAAGAAAGAAAGAAAGAAAAAAGAAAGAAAGAAAGAAGCAAATTACACAACTTTCACACACTCCTATCTTTTGTATTTGTTTCTGCCCTGGTGCTGGTATAATGTGCCACAGGGCTTCACAAGCTCACGCATTTGCCTAGATGCGTCACTTTGGAAATACAGTGCAACGTGGTGCAAGAATCACGCTGCAAGTACATCAAGGAAATGACGCACTGGCAGAGTGAAACTGTCATAAATGGCTCATGAATGAGCCCCCCTACCTTGTCTCCCCTATGCTGGAGCACAATGGCTGCCATGCACCAATGCAGGCACCCTTGTGCCATGGTGCAAGGGTGACTGTGTTGCGGAGTTGATTGATGTTGTGGCTCCATCACTTCTCAAGACGTCTGCAAGTGCGTCTGGACTAGTGGAGGGCGGAAGGGAACCAATTGGCCTTCTTGCAGTTTTGTTTGCCTGGTCTTTTCTTGAGGGGTACTAGGGTGTCGGTACAGTTGGAGATCCATTATTGGAGGTTGCGCATTGTGATGTTGTCATCTGTAAGCGATGGCAGAGTGGTGGTGCTGAGGGAGTTGACGAGAGGTTTTTCGCTGGCCTTGATCCAGCTGCGAAGGGGGGGGCGATGATGGTGGTGGTGTACGATGGGCATGGTGAAGACGTGATGTATACAATGATGGCCGGTCCATGAGAGTCTGGTGGTGAGGCTGTAATTGAAGTTCCCATTTGCGGGGAAGACGTGCTCAAGTGTGTGTCCTGCTATATGGGTTGGTGAGGTGACAAGCTGCTTGAGTCTGATGTTGGTGAGTTTCCCCAGAGGTGGGTGGTGTTCTGATCACTGGGGTTGTCCAGGTGAAACTTGAGGACTCTGAGTAGGATGTAGTCGGTGGATGGGAGAGCCTGGGGAGCAATGAGGCCTACAATGGCATTGGTGAATGGTAGTCCATAGCCCGGGAGGCCTGAAGATGATGGTGCCGCAGAGGATGTTGTTGGGGTTGTCCGGATCTGGAAGTGGAAGTGGTCCATGGTCACCGTTGGGTCATTGAAGTGCATGGTCAGTCTGAGCGTACTTTTGTAGATGACGGCAATGCCTCCTCATGGACGGTCTTGGTGGTCCTTGCGGGTGATTTAGTAGCCGTCAGGGATGGTGATGGCGATGTCTGGTCCAGAGCAGGGGTTGGTCCAGGTTGCTGTGAAGAAGGTGATGTCTGAAGAGGTTGCGTCAAGGAGGTCCAAGATGTGGTGTATTTGTGGAGGGAGGGGGGTGGAGTTGAGTCGGTCGGGTGCGGTGTTGGTCAGCTGGGCGGCAAGAGGCGCTGGTGTGCTGATGTGGCAGAAGGTGCGTTTGCCGTTTTGACAGGTGCAGGGTGCAAGGGTATTCTGTGATGCTAGATGGCAGGTGGTGTGGCGTCCATGGTTGAAGACCAGGAGGGTGCTGGCATCGTAGCGGTGGAGTGTCCGAGAGGCAGGGTCCCTTGTGCTGGGCACAGTACAGGGCCGGATGGACACGCACGGCCTTGCCTTTGGCTTCCCTTTGGCACCCCTGGGGCACACCCGCTGCGCATTGCCGCCCAGCATCTGCCATTAAGTAGTGCTGCAGGGGGGCTGAATAGCTGTGATGTGGAAAACGTAGGAAGGAACACTGGAGGGGCGGGACGCGGGTAATCGCAGCGGCAACGAGGAAGAGGATAGGGAAAAAGGAACTGCAAAAAAGCTCAGGAAAACAAAGCCAAACAAAGCAAAGAATAAAAAATAAGGAAAAAGGTAGAAAAGCAAAGGAGAAGAGCAGATAGATGAACAGGAAGTTGAAGTTAAAAGTTCTTTATAGAGAGCACTGTGACCTAGCGGCTTCCTGGCGCTAAAGTAGAGGGCTAAGATGAGTGGAATTCTACCGAAAGGAAATCAGCAGGAGTACGCTTGGTAGAACAGGAAGGTCTTAAGGGCCTTGCGGAATTGTAGGTAGACTGGAATAGATCTAATGGACAGTGGGAGACTGTTCCAGAAGCGAGGGGCTACTACAGAGAATCTAGTGCCTCCAGTTTTGGATCGGAGGAAGCGCGGAACATTGAGAAGAGCCTGATTGGAGGAACGGAGGGCACGGTTGGGAATGTAGGGACTAATGAGGGAATTAATGAAAGCCGGGGCAGTGCGGGCTCGAGCCATGAAGGCCAGACAACCCATCTTGAAAAGGGATCTCTGGCGAATGGGAAGCCAGTGAAGGGATTTCAAAACAGGAGTGATGTGGAGGGACTTGGAAAGGTGAAGGATAAGACGGGCGGCCTGATTCTGGATAGCCTGGAGACGGCATAGTTCATAGGCCGGAATGCCCACGTAGAGGCTATTCCCGTAATCAAGACGAGAAAGAATCATTGCCAAAATAATAAGTTTAAGAGCATCAGAAGAAAAGAAACGGGACACTTTCCGAATAATCCGGAGGGAAAGAAAGCAGGAGGAGACAACTGAGCTAATCTGGGCATGCATGGAGTGGTCCCGACTTACTTTAATGCCCAAGGTCTTTGAAGAGGCCGCTGGTATGGGCAGAGGGCCAAAGGTGGAGGGCCAAAAGGCGGGAGACCAGGGGGAGGTGGTAGGGCCAGTCAGGACCAACTCCGTCTTGTCCAGATTGAGTTTAAGTTGGTTGCGGTTCATCCACTCAGAGATGAAAGCTAGGGTAGAGTGGAATTTAGGAAGGGAGTCCAAAGGAGAGGAAAGATCAAATACTAACTGGAGGTCGTCCGCATAATTATACACGAAGACCCCGATGTCAAGAAGAGAGAGAATAAGGGGGTGGATGTAAAGATTAAAAAGAAGAGGGGACAGGGAGGAACCTTGGGGGACTCCTCATGGAACCAAGCGGGTGGGGGCAATGAAACCAGAAAGATGGACCGCCTGAGTCCGTTCTTTAAGAAAAGAGACGAGCCAAGAGAGGGTAGTGCCCCGAACGCCCGCTGCGCAGACACGGCCGAGAAGGATGGAGTGGTCGACTGTGTCAAACGCAGCGGAAAAATCAAGGAGCACCAAGGGTTGGTGTAGGTTGGAATCAGCCTTGCTCTTTAGCTCGTCTAGAATGGACAGGACCACTGACTCTGTAGAGTGGGCCGGGCGGAATCCCGCTTGGTGGGAGGCCAAAAGATGGTTGTCCTCAATGAAAGTGGAGAGACAAGTTGTAATATAACTCTCTAAGATCTTCCCAAGGTATGGAAGAAGGGAAATGGGTCTAAAGTTGGATGGAAGGGAGGGGTCTAAGCCGGGCTTTTTTAAAATGGGGAAAACTATGGCCGATTTAAAGGATTTCGGGACTAGACCTGAGGAAATAGAGGCATTAAGAAGGGAAAGGGGGGGATCAGGGCAGTGAGTGAAGAGCTCTCTTAGAATGCAAGCTGGAACACAGTCAGCCGGGGAGCCTGACTTCACTTTCTGGAGTAAAGCAAGAAAAGTGTCCAAAGAGATGGGGGGGAACTGGTCAAGGGAAGAGGAGGGCGGAGGGAGAGCAGGGGAAGGGGGTGGGGAAGATACTGAAGGGATGTTAGATTTGATCTTAGCGATCTTCTCTAAGAAAAAATCATTCAGGGACAAACAGAGAGCTTGGGAGAGGATTAGGTTAGGGTTGGCCCTGTCAGAAGCAACTAAGTTGCGAACTATGGAGAAAATCTCTTTGGGCTTATTGACTGATGAGGTGATTTTCTCCAAAAAGTAAGTGGTTTTAGCTGAGAGGATAGTTCTCTTATAGTTAGCTAGAAGAGACTTGTATTTAGCTCGCAGGAGAGGACAGTAGTTGCACCTCCAATGGCGGTCAGAGCGCCTACGGTCCAGTTTAAGAATTTTCAACTCGTCCGTAAACCACTTTTGGGCATCATGGGGGCGGCAAGCCTTGACCTTCCTGAGGGGGGCAACCAGGTCACAAGAAGAGGACAGCCAGTGATTCACGGCGCCAACTTAAAGATCAAGGGAAAGGTTAAGAAGATCGGGGGGAGAGGAAGCGAGAGAAGCACTGAGAGAATTGAGATCAACCCGATTCCAATTGCGAGCCAAAATATTCTTGGGTAAGGGGAGTTTCTCTGGTACTTCAAGCTCGATGGAGAAGGAGATCAGAAAGTGATCGGACCAGGTGCATGGGAGGACGGTGGGGGAGAGGATAGTACAGCTGGCCGACCATATTTGGTCTAAAGTATGACCATGAACATGAGTGGGGGAGTGAACGTGGGGGAGGAAGTTGAGGCACTGGAGAGTGGCCGAGAAATCATTGGAGAACTGGTCTTCCCTGGGGTCGTCCTGCCAATAATTAAAGTCTCCCAAAAGGAGCACAGATAAATTATTGACCACAAGCGGAGCCGGGAGTTCCTGCAAAGCAGGCACAAAAGAAGGCATGTTCTGAGGGGGACGATACATAAGGACTATTGTGAGGGGGGCCAGAAGGTTAACTGAGTGGGCAACTAAAAAATCAACACCAAGTATGGGAGGGTTGGGAAAAGGCTGGAACTGAAAGTTGGAGCGAGTGATCATCGCCAACCCCCCTCCGGCTTTACCAGCAGGCCGATCCGCCCAGAGGGCGTAGTAAGAGTCGGGAAGAGTGGACAATAGATCAGGGAGGGAATCAGCCAAGAACCAAGTTTCAGTGAGAAACAGAAAGTCAGGGGCCTCGGTGTCCAGTAAGTTAAAGAGCTTGAGCTGGTGCCTACCAGCCGATCTAGTGTTTAGCAGGTAGGCAGAGGCCGTGGTGGGGGGAGAGGGGAGGAGGGACAGGAGGGGGAGGAACGTGTAACCGGGGAGTGAACAGCGTAGATTCAGACGAGGGGGACGAAGGGACAGAGATACCCAGGGCGACTATGCGCTGAAGCAGGGAAGGGGCGATGGACTGAGTTGCATTAAAAGAAAACAACTGAGCTGAGGTATAAGTAGGAGCAGGAGCAGGGTGCGTGGCCCCTGGTCCCGGCCGGTAGCGGACGGGCACAGACGGGCTTGCCTTTGGCATGCCTTCGGCGCGCTGGCGGTGCGCCTGCTGCGCTCGTCCGCTGCGCGCACGGGGAATGCACATAGTAATGGGGAGGGGGGGCATGGCCTGTGGTCTCGTGGGCAATGGCGGCGAAAGATGTTTTCAACCCGCAGCAGCGCTAAGATCCGCTGCGCGGGGGTGGCTGACACAGATGGTTTCAGGGGGGAAATGCCCAAGTAGAAGAGAGCAAGGTGAGTAAAAACACAGAAACAATTAGCCAGTTTTAAAAATATTCTCGAGCGTTATCTCCCGGCTTCCGACTCAGGAGCAAGTTACCTCTACTGCACACTAGAAATCAGCGCGACTTATGTAGATATGAAGTGAAAGGGGGCGTGGCCTCATAGCAGTGGGAGTGGCCTGTGGTCTCGTGGGGAATGGTGGCGAAAGATGTTTTCAACCCGCAGCTGCGCTAAGATCCGCTGCGCGGGGGTGGCTGACACAGATGGTTTCAGGGGGGAAATGCCCAAGTAGAAGAGAGCAGGGTGAGTAAAAACACAGAAACAATTAGCAAGTTTTAAAAATATTCTCGAGCGTTATCTCCCGGCTTCCGCCTCAGGAGCAAGTTACCTCTACCGCGCATTAGAAATCAGCGCGACTTATGTAGATGCGAAGTGAAAGGGGGCGTGGTCTCACGGCAGTGGGCGTGGCCTGTGGTCTCGTGGGGAATGGCGGCAAAAGATGTTTTCAACCCGCAGCAGCACTAAGATCGGCTGCGTGGGGGTGGCTGACACAGATGGTTTCAGGGGGGAAATGCCCAAGTAGAAGAGAGCAGGGTGAGTAAAAACACAGAAACAATTAGCAAGTTTTAAAAATTTTCTCAAGCGTTATCTCCCGGCTTCCGCCTCAGGAGCAAGTTACCTCTACCACGCACTAGAAATCAGCGCGACTTATGTAGATGCGAAGTGGAAGGGGGCGTGGCCTCACGGCAGTGGGCGTGGCCTGTGGTCTCGTGGGGAATGGCGGCAAAAGATGTTTTCAACCCGCAGCAGCGCTAAGATCCGCTGCGTGGGGGTGGCTTACACAGATGGTTTCAGGGGGGAAATGCCCAAGTAGAAGAGAGCAGGGTGAGTAAAAACACAGAAACAATTAGCAAGTTTTAAAAATTTTCTCGAGCGTTATCTCCCGGCTTCCGCCTCAGGACCAAGTTACCTTAGTACAGGAACAGCAGATGAGAGGGACAGAAGGGAAGTCACGCTGCAGGGCAATGGCGCTCTACCATTTGACCACTAGGGATGAGGGGCAGGCAGGAGCCTATGGGTGGAGGACAGAATCGAACACTTGACCTCAATGTCAGAGGAATCAGCAGCAGCAGATGGGGACAGCAACAGCAGCAACCAGACGGTTCAGCACTGTGGAAAGAGGAGGTCCACTAAGGGTTAGTCCCACGTACACACAAAAAGCAAACTAACAGGGGGTAAGGAAAGGCAGCATCACCCGTTGCCTCTTTCGATCTTACAGCGGTGACCAGATTCTGTGTTCCCCAGCAAGTAACAGCGGATCAAGCTGCATACCTAAAGGCCTGGGCCAGAATAGGGCCCGGGCCCCTGGCACCCACTGCCACCAATGGCTTTTTTCAGTGAATTGAGTGAGTTAGTGGAGTCCCCCACCAGTCTTGTGCCGTACCCTTGGTGAAATAGGTCAGCCGCTGTGCAGGGATTACTCAGGGCACGGTGTGTGTCACCCACAGGTGTTAGGCCAGGGCCCGACTCGCCCCAGGCCTCCTCCTCTACGCGTCCTAATTTCTCCTCACCTGGACATTGACACTGGGGCTCAATTTACTGCACTCTCTCCAAATCTGTGACTCAGCCAGCATTAGCCTCAGCCAGGTGGGATTTCACCTGCCTGGATACAACAGTCACCTCCAAGTCCGCGGAGGAACCTCCAATGCAGGTGTGGCAACAGGGCCCCCTCAGACGCAAAGTTGCAGCGCTCCCGCCACACAAGTTTGGTACAGCTCAGGGGCCTCACTCTCCACAGAATCCGACCAGCAAAACATCCTATGGGCTGTGATGCAGAGAGGCGCAGCACACCATTGATAATCTCTCCATGCACCCCGCAGTAGTGGTGGATCGTAGTATGCGATGCAAACCTCCCTACGTTGGTGCCCAGCAGCTCCTCTACCATTCACAGCTCCAAGGGGCGCAAGGCGATCTTCTCACACAGGTCAGTAATGTTTCTCTATGCGACCTGCCAGATATCACCACCATGTAAGGGCGATCGCTGCACCTCAATGTCTCCCGCCACGGCCCAGCGACTCCGCAGTAGCTCTACATCCCTATCTGGGTTCGAGATGCAGGCCTAGCGAGGTCTCCCTGCCCCGGGGACTGTCTCTGCTTTCAAGGTTTTGAATGCCATGGTGTTGCAAGGAGTGCGAAATGAAAAGTGATGCATTACTGGTTTGGTACAACGATGCGCCTCTTTTCATAGATGTAGCCCTGATTTTCCTCTTCCAATGGGACTCTGGCTGGTCATCCTGGCTGTTGGGGGGCTTGGGGAGGGGTGTTGATCTGTGCTGCACTTAGCCGTGACTTCTCCATTCTGCATTCCATTGGTTTTATTTCCTAATTTCCATTCAAGGTGAACTTATAGGCTATTTTTGCATCCAGAGGCTAAAAAAGTCATGCTGGACTGACTAACATGAGTTTTGTTGCCGCAAATGGGCCTTTTGTCAGGGTTCATCTGCTAATGTCAGAATTTGTATCGCCTTCACGCTAGTGTTACCAGCAGTTTTCACTGCAGTTACCTGAAACTATCGCCATGTAGCGACTTATTGTAAATACACCGCTAACAGGGAATAGTTTTTGGTGATAGGCTGCGTTAAGAAACTGCCGAAAACTTGTGTTAGCCTTAGTTAGCGGCAGTTCTTGTGCATTTGCCCCCTAGAGTTTTACTCAGAAAGCATGATTTTTATTATTTGGTAAAAATTAGATCAGCCATTTTTTAGAAATTTGCATTTACAGAGGTACTTGGGTTGGGCTTGAAACGGTTACATTTAGATAGATCTGGATAGTTGATCCCCTGTGAGTTTTTAGATGCCAACATTCTTTAATAATAAAGTCTTCTAAGGCAGCTTTCTCACTTGTTGTCATTTTGGTACTGCAGAATCAGGACTGGTCAAGCAGTACCCAGCGATATGATTGGCTGATCTCAACACAAAGAAAATGTTTCCAGTGCCATTTCAGGACCTAGAAACCTGGCCTCATGTTCTGAAGTTACAAATATAAAACTATATTAGGAACACAGCATGGTCACCCTGAGGCCCAGGCACTTGTGATGAGACCCACAGGCACTGCCCTGTGGAAAGAAACTGTTTAAAAAAATGTGTCGTTGATGCTTCTGCTGAAAGCATCACAACACTCCTGTGAGGTGTTTCTGGTGCTCAAGCATCACCCCATGGTACCATGCAGTCTTCTCAGATGGAAGCTTGCATACTACTGCAATGCCATGGGGGTGAAGCTTGAGCACGAGTACTGTAAGAGCACTGCAGTACTCACAAATGTATTTTAAAGTATCTTAAATAACATAATGTGGTTGGATGTCCAATAGGGTGTGGCCACGTGGCAACTCGTGGGGGAATTGGAGGCAGGGCCTGCTGTCAACTCCCTGCTACACACAGCTAAAGGCCGTGTGCAACAGGGAGATGGCCGTAGGGCTTGGTTGTAGACCATGCCCTGCAGCCAAATCCCTGCTGGCCATGGTCAAAGTTTGTGCACAGTCGGAGGACGGCTGTGTGCGAGAGGTGGGTTACTGGGTCTTGTAAACTGGTGACCACAAGGCCTAAGAGGAGGCCAGCCCCTATGCCCAACCCCTGCTGAACATAACTGAAGACCTGCTGAATCATTTAAACACCGAAGATTTTCCTATGACTGTACCTCTCTTTGGGCCCACATAGGTTCCTTAGGTGTCCTTGTACTATCATTATCAAACCACCCTTTCCACACAATCCTCATAAAATTTCATTTTGCAATATAGTGTGAAAAAAAGGAAATTATTTGGTGGTTTTCTTTTTTATGCAAGGTTATCTTCAAATAATCAGCTTCTTCTCTTAAACAAACCTCAAATAAACCCTCAGGTTTTTAATGATTTTTTTACAGAACATTCAGGATCTGCAACTTTCAATCTGAGACTTCACCTGTTATTGAAAATGTTTCAGTCATTGTATTGATAGCTGATGACAATTTAACCTAGCTCTTCCCTCTGCAAGCTAATTTATTCAAAGGGGCTGATGATCACTTTCAGGATTAGACATAACGTCAAAGCTATTGACTGTATAGAAGTCAATATTTAGGTCCAAATAGTGTTCCATCACACTCCTGTAAAACATTGACACAAATGTAGAAGTAGGTAGAATATCATTTCTGAGTTAGGCATTGGCAGTGAAACTTATAGTCTTAAATTCTTGAGGAACTGCCCAGCAACATTAGTTTTGACATCTCTCTACAAATGAGGGAACCCTTAAATAGCATTGTCCTATGTATCAATATATCTGTCAGTTACAGCACATCCAATTTTTGCATGGCAATCCCTTCCAAATTAGACCTCTAAATGTGAATGTGGAGTTCTATTGCTTCCATTGTTTAGGAAGTATATAAATCTTTCCTATTCCTACATCTTAGGTGATCGTTTTCTCCCAAAATAATATTTCTTATAACCAGAAATTTGTGCCACTGATATTCTATCTCAATTCTTTGGATATTATGAAAGATAGATCCAATCTACTACATTGATGTTTCCCTCCATTCAAGAGATTGTACTACAGAAAAAGGAGCAAAAGAATATTATTGTATCAAAATATCATGGTCAGAAAATTGAGGGACAACATATTGAAAGGTAAGTGCATATAGAGGTAACGATTTGCTACTCTTAACTCCACATATATGCACCTTGAAAATATACATAATCAAAGTACATATATTTGGAGTTAGGTATTAAAAATATTGACCTACTTATCTTTTGAAATTTTGACATCGATTTTTTAGTCATGCTATTTCGTGCCATCAAAACTCCCATCTCAATATTGCTGCGACTTACCATTCAGGAGATTTGTCATTTAACTATCTGCATAAGAGGGTGCAGATGCTGACTCATAGGGGAGTCACAGGGCTAGATATAAAGAGCATTTTTGCAGTCGCAAGCAGCAATGCAAAAATGATTTTTGGTATGTTCAAAGCCCAAATTGCGATTCTGTAACTTTTTACAAAACTGAAATTTGGGTTTTGCAATTTTCTATTTGGAAGGGGTGTGTTGAGAGTGTTCCTTCCTACTACCGGATTGAAATGCAATGTACAAATGTTTTGTGACCAAAATGTAGTCACAAAACATAGGCAATTTACCGCCATTTGCATCCATTCGCAAATGGGAAGGGGTCCCCAAGCGACCACTTTAGTACGGCTGTTTCTAACTAAAATTGCTCACCTTGTGCTAGAAGGCTGAGATTCGTCTTTGTAATAGTAATCATATAAGAGCAAGACCCCAAGTGGATCTTTCCTAGGACATCATAGAGTCTAATTGAAAGCCAAGATGCCCGACAAATTTAAAAACATAATTTTATTTCCTTCCAATTTTCATCAAATTCGGCACAAAAGTTAATGTGCACATATCAGGGCATGGCACATACATACCCACATTAGATCTAGACAGTGACATCATAAATATAAAACCAAAAATGCTCACCAAAATCACGTAGAAAACTTTAAAATTCAAATCTGTTATAAATTCGATGTAAGTAGTCATACTTAGTGACATATATCTAAATTTATATAAATATATTACATATTAATATGTACCTTATTTTTCTTTCAGCTTCAATACATCTTCTGTAATGCCTGAAAATAATTGACATGTCGAAACAGGCCACTTATTGCAACACCCACAACAGTGGCCAAGCTGTCCAGCACGATGATGTTGATGCAACAAATTGGTCAATCTGTGTTCCTTATCAGGAAAGCGTTTCAGAAAGACTGTTTATCCCAGCAAATGCTACATTCAATCATTATGGGTCTGGATACAATGTTTTAAACCATACCGTGAAAAAATGTAAAGAACTGGAATGAATACCTGTTGGAATTTGCCCTTTCTAGGGTGGTTTCCCTGAAGTTTTTGTTTTTGTCCCTCCAGATTTATCGCTGATCAATGTGCCAGCCTTAGGACTTTGAGCGCTTTTGACACTGCCATTCAGTTTCAAAGTGCTGTGCTTGTCATATATAAATGGTGATTGGTGTATACGTGATTGGCTGATTTGAGTTAGCTGTAAGCCCCTTGACTAAGGGTAAGACATATATCTAAGGCACGTAACTCAAATGCTCCTCCATGGGCCTCCAGCACTGGTTGTGCCACCCACGGAGGTAACGTTTCAAAAAGTGCCAAAGGTTTGCCAAGACGGGGCCTATGTGTACAGGTTACTGTTTCTCAGCTTGGCACTCAAAATGCTAATTGCCAAGGTTCTACATGCCTCTTGCTATATCGGAGTACTCCCTGGGGACAAGTTTCGGTGTCGTGAAGAGGTCGGGCATGTGTATGTGTGCGCTACATGGGCTTGTAGTGAAGGCCACTGGTTGGTGTGTTCACTACGGTAGGGCCTTTTTCTTGCATTGGTTTGGCATGAATGTGGAAAGGCTATTTAACTGTATTTCCTAATGCAGAGGAGTGGCAGTAAAGTGTTTGGTATCGATGAGTTGGTAATGGCAAATCCTGTCCAGTTGTGTGATTGGATATGACATTATTATGGTGGAAATACCACTTTGGGAAAGTGAGTTTTTCCATGCTTATGGTGCTGTGTGCGCGTCTTCCTGTCTCCAATCCACATCTGGGTGCTGGCGGTACAGCTACATCTGTGAATTCCTGATGAGGCAACCATATACTAGGGCATCACGGGAAAGTGCAGACCTTTGACTCTGATGGGCCTTCCTGGGATGGAAAGGTGGGGGTGGAATTGGCACCTGCACTCCAATGGGCAAGGTCTTGGCCCCACTAAAGATATTGAGGAAGCCCCCCGGGGTAGGTGGGCTTTTGAACTGATCTCATCTTCAAAGTGCGTTGTGGGTATAATTACAGGGGCTCTGCCCTCATGAATTAGAGAGATGCTTTGGGGTTGGAACTATACTATGCTGGATCAACGCTGCAACATCGACAAGAAGAACTATTTGAGCTGGAATGACTGCCATTGGATTATCCACACACTTGTGATGGTCTGGGGCTTGTTGTGCTCTTTGAAGGGAACTATCACGTGGTGGATTTTGTCTGGATACTGCTGGCCTGCAGCTAATTGCCAACTGTCATGGCCCGGGTCAATAAGCACTCTGAAAGGGCCAGTTGGTTGGCCTTCCGTCCACAGGATCCCAGGAACAGAAAGGATCTCCCTGTTTCCACAAGATCAAAAGGACCACACATGTGGAGAAGTGTGGCTCAATGGTTAGAGCGGCAGACCCTGATGCAGAGGTCTGGCCCGGCACCAGGGTTCAATTCCCGACGTGGCAGGGTCTTGGGCTCATTGTCTGCGGACTCAATAATTCTTGCCTCGGCGCCTACTCTAATCAAGGGGTCCCTGGCTTCACCTTGGTGGTGCCCAGGAGGGGCATCTCACAGGGAGAGTCAGGAAGGGTTCCACAGTGTTATACACATTGGGACGCCCCGGTGATGGGCAGCTGTGCGCTTTACAAGTATCCCACATTTACATTTACATTTACATTTACAGAGTACGCAGGTTGTTTATGTGCAGGAAGGGACACCTTCTTGCACATAAACAATCTTCCCCTACAACGCAGGCACCCTTGTACTATGGGGCAAGAGTGTCTGCATTGGCGTTAGGCAGCTAAAATTAGTGCTAGCGCAGTGGGCAATGCTAGTTGCCCGTATACTTGTAATTACGGTGCAGCCCTGCGTTTTAGAAGCAGCGGAGCGTGGTGATAAGCCAAGAAGGCTAACGCTTCTCTCTGTCACTTCTTAGTAAATATGCCCCTCATTGTTTTGCAAGGGTGGTGTTGGGCCAACACCTTACACTTTGACCCGGAGATAGGCCTGACTGCTCTGTGTGAAGCACCGCAAGGGTGAGCATGAATTTGTGGCCAAGTGTATTTTACTCATCCTATCTTCACTAGCGGATTCTGTCTGGCTTGGATTCGTACCAGCCAGCCAGAAACAGCTGGGTCTAACAGTGCATATGAATATTGAACTAGAACGGCTTCTTGATGGTTTGGGTATTGAGCAGATATTAAGGACTAACAATGCAGTGGGACATAAATTATGTTTTAATAAGTGTGACAATCTAAAGCTGAAACGGGCTCAGAAAAAAACCATAGCCATGCACATCTATACGGTAGTCCAGTTAAAGCACGTTCGTAAATTCTAGTTTCAAATAAAATTCCTGGAAGCAAACTGTATTTCTTCTGAAACTAATCGGATACATCTGTTATGCATAAAGCGAAAACAGATTATGTAGATGCTAATATTCCTCAGCATGCCAAGTTAGTTCAAGATACAGCGCACATTGCAAAATTGACTATGGGTGATATGCACATGCAGGATGCTGAATACACCATAAATGTTTAGTTGGCCTCTATAACAGAATATGCATTGTACATAAAAATAAAATTGAACACCTAGTGAGACCTTAGTAGAAGGAATAGCTCTAGCGGAAGATTCACGAGTGGGAGATGTTAAAACAATTTCCAGAGTCTGTGACTTTGTAAACCTTTATACAAGCAAAGTAAAGCAGCTCGATTCCTCTGTAGTTTACGGTTAACTCAACAAGACTAAAAGAGAGAATTCTCAGAAATACAAGAAGTTTGTAGACATACAATGAAGGAAGTGGTGTGCTGGTGGCATTCGAAAATGAGGTACGCTCCACATTAGTATTTGCTTGTGACCAGTCCCATTCTGATGCCGTAAATATTGCTAATGCAGCAAATGTTGTTAGAAGGACAAAATCTGAAAACTTCAGTGGAATGTTTGGAGATGATTGTAGAAACCGATCATTTCAGGAAGTGCTTCTTGCGGAACCTAATGGATCCGATATAAGAGGTCAGTATTCCTTTGAAGCAGCCACTACCAATATAGCGTTGTCTATTTCCAAATTACTGATGTTTAACAGTTTAAAGAATTCAAGAACAGACTCTTCTTCAGTTCCTAGAGACAACACCAGAAAATAAATTCCTCTATTCATATGCAGTGCTCTTTCTATCCACAGCCAAACAAGACATCGAGAACTTGTAGAAAAGTTCCATAAACTAAGTATTTGTATTTCATATACTAGGGTTTTGAAAATATCTGCTGGCTTAGGAAATAGCATTTGTGCACTGTATGAGAGTGAACAGGTAGTGTGTCCATCAAAACTGAAGTTGCAAGTACTCACCAGTGAAAAAATTGATAACATAGATTACAATCCAAGTTCCATGACAGCTAAAGACTTCTTCCATACAACAGCAATAACTCTGACACCACACCCAGAACGAGTACTAGAAGGAGTTGATTGTGGTATTGTGGTGATTAATCCTGATACATAGCAAAGTCAAAACATATTTCAAATCTTCCTGTACTGTATATAAATGTTAAACCAGCTTCAATGTACAATACAGATTAACATGTTCCATTACTATCTGTAGTAGTTGATTACTAAAGGGATCTAATTGATGTTGCTAACACCTATGAATATAAATGGCTTGAAAGAGTGATGCTCAATGTTGAGAGTGGAAATATTTTGTCTGATGAAAGTGTATCCTGGGAAGAATATCATGTGTCACTGCTACCACCTATCAATAGACCACTGTTGATTATTGCATTGATGCCGATGTTCAAATAAAGTGTTCATTTTAAAAATCCATCGTCTTGCATTGCATTAACGACAATAAAGTGTCTCTTTGATATCTAAATCCAGGATAAACACCTATTATTTCAATGGACCGTCCTCTCTTCGCCCTAGCAAAACAAATGCAATGGGATGTACTATATGATGAAGATACATATATTGTGATGATGGAGGGACTTAATTTCGAAATGACTTTCTTTAAAGTAGGTGGAGACTGGCTTTTGAACAGTGAATGTACCAGTATGTTAGTGTGAACTGACATCACTACCATAGGAAAAGCTGATGCTATTTTGAAGGTTTCCCACTTAACTTGTAAACATCATTGTTAGACTTAGCATCTTTTCGCATGGTTCCCCTGTTTTTTGGCTTTTTGACCTCCTGTTTTGATAGTATGCTAGTCATTGTTTTTGCTGGTTTAGTGTTTGCACACTTTTTCACTGCTGTTAAGTGCTAAAGAGCAAGTGCTCCTACAGTAAATTGTGTTATGATTGGTTCTACATGATTGGAATATTTGATTTACAAGTAAGTGCCTAATATAGTGCACTGTGTGTACGTAGGGCCTGTATATCAAATGCTACTAGTGGTCCTGCAGCACTGATTGTTCTACCCACACAAGTAGCCTTTCAAAACTGTCTCAGACCTTCCACTGCAGTGTCTGCCTGCTGTTTTTACTGACCTGTCAACCTGGCAAGTGAACCTACTTGCCGGGCCCTAACCTTCCCTTGCCCTCTACATGTCACTGTTAATATGGTCCAAGGTATCTCTGTGGGCACGGTGTAGTGTATTTGAGTGTAGGACATGTAATAGTGCGCTTTAAATGTCCTGATAGTGAAATACTGTGCATTTCATTTTTCACGATTGTAATGCTGTCTGTCCCATAGGTCAAAATGGGAGCTGCCTTGTACCAGTATACAAGTGTAATTTACCATTGGGAAAAGATAGGGAAATGGTGTTTAGGCTCTTTCAATTCAGAATTTAATCACCCATCTTTTAGTGAAGAAGGTTTTTAAAATGTGTATTTGAAAATGCCACTTTTAGAAAGTGTGATCAACTATAGAGGGTGTTGGCTGTTAATTATTATAAGGCTAGGCCAATAATATAAATAACAGTCAAAATTCATATTTTTTTCCCTGTTTTTTTTTATATATATTCCCCATATAACAA
The DNA here is from genome assembly GCF_964263255.1 of Lissotriton vulgaris. Classification (NCBI taxonomy): domain Eukaryota; kingdom Metazoa; phylum Chordata; class Amphibia; order Caudata; family Salamandridae; genus Lissotriton; species Lissotriton vulgaris. Next base: position 1,127,650,031 of record NC_141687.1, read on the forward strand.
AGTTTTAGGTTGTGCTACACAATCTATTTCCCCAATATACAGACATAATTGCTGTATAGAAAACCTGCGTCAAAACACTGTTGGGAATTAATACCATGTTAATTAGTACCGGGACTTAAATTTACATTGATGATGAAGTGTACTCTGTATTCCGGCTTATACTCCCATTGAACCTCCCACCGTGAAAAGTCCCTTAAGGATTCCAGCATCTCATCAGCCTCGAGGGGGGATCTGATATTGTACATTTTGTTGTTTAACATAATCCGCAAGTACGCTGGAAACCTCATTTGTACCGTTGCGCCCAGGGATCTAAATTTGTCCATCCTTTGACCAAGTTCCCGTTGCCGATCCAAGGTGGTCTTAGAAAGGTCCGAGCGGACTTCAAAAAGAAATTCTGGACCATTCAATGATTTAGATTTCAGTGCTAGTTTTAGAATTTTTTCTTTTAGCGTGTATGTGAGGAAATTAACCAATATCTTCCTGGGTTTAACCCTTCCAGGGTTTAATCGAAAGGGGTTTCTATGCACCCTTTGGATGTATTTCTCCAACATATCAGACGGCACCTGATTCTTTTAGTAGGGCCACCACAAAGGACTTTATATCACTCCCTTCTTTCCCCACCGGGACCTTCAGGAGCCGGAGATTATTCCTCTGCGAGTAATTTTCCAAGGATTCCACTCTCTCCCGCACAGCATCACCCTCTCTTCGCAGATTTTGAATTTTTACTTCATCTGACTCCAGGTTAGCTTTAAGTTCCCCCACAGAGCCCTCCAGGGATTCCGTCCTTTCATAAAGACCATCCATTTTCTTCTCAAGTACTTCACAAGCAGCCCTGATCTCAGTTTGATTCTCTGCAGAGACCAAAAAAAACATTTCTTATATCATTCTTCATTGATGTGAGAAGGGCCTCAATCGAACATCCGACTGACTTCTCTGCCCCACCAGAACCGCCAACCTCTGACCCAGGCAGTGTAGGGGAGGCAAAAGTTGAAAAAGTTAAAACATATATAGGGAAGGAAAAAGTGTAAAAAAAGGGGGTCTACACCAAATGGCTTCCATTAGGTGCTGACAAAAAAAAGAGACATAAATAAAGACCAGCTCTACTTCCTAGCATAGATGTCTAGTAGCACGGGTCAGTTAAGGGGGGGCTGCTAGAGGGCGCAAAAAGCTGGCAATACATCAGGCCAGTGTAAGTAGGGATGGGTTTTCCAGGGGTGGGGACACTTGGGGTGGTGGGGGTGAAAGGTTAAAAAGTCCTCATAGGTCAGCTCTCTTGCAGATTTTTTTAGGTTTAGTATTGGTTATCACCAGGTTTTGTGTTATCAAGTTCAGAAGTCATTTTCAACAGGGTTCGGGATGGAGTTAGGAATGTCTGATAAGGGGTGGGAGGGGATAGATGAGAGGGATGAGTTGCTATGACCTCGCTTCAGTAGCTATCCTGGAATGTCAATGGCCTGCGCTGAGGGGTAGAAGAGATCGAAGCCTTCAATTTCTTAGAGATTCCCCGCGCAGGTCATTGTCATACAGGAAACACATTTCCTCAAATCAGCGACTTCTGATCTATTAAAAAAACAGAAATTGATTGATAAATTTGTGTGTACAGATCAAACCGCAAATATAAGAGGGATCCTCTTCATTTTAAAAAAACAAGCAAAGGCCCAAATAGTGGAGTACAAAGAGGATCACAGTGGGAGATGGCTCCTACTTAGAGTATCGCTAGGCGGTTTGATGTGTTCTCTGGTGGGCTACTATGGGCCAAATCAGGATGACCCTTCCTACTTGGACATTATTCGAAGGCACCTGGTAGACTTCCAGGACCCTGTAATATGGGTTGGGGACTTTAATATTGTGCTAAACCCTAACAAGTCACCCAACTCCAGAGCCTGTGTAGCCTCTAAATCCAGGCAATTTCTTGTGTCACTAATGGCACAGTTAGGGCTGGCAGATATATGGAGGGAAAGGGCAGGGGATAAACTGGGGGTCTCATTCCATAATCTTAAATACAAGCACAAGTCAAGAATAGACTATGCATTGTTTAGTTATAGCCTTAAAGATTCATTGGAGGATATAGCATATCTTCCATCCCATCTCTCCGACCACTCGGCTATCCTTTTCAGCCTAAAATCTGGTCAGCAGAGTAGACATGCCTCATGGTCTTTTGGCCGTACTATCTTATTAGAGGAGACCGAAACGGTTTTCTTTATATCTGAGACTAAATTTTTCCTCATGGCCAATCTTGAATCTGCAAATATTTCTATCATGTGGGATGCTTTGAAAGCCTTCTGGAGAGGCTGTATTACCAACAGAGCCTTTCATAGACGGAGGATATATAGGGAGAAGATTAACAGTCTCGAGGTGGAAATGAACCTTATTGAACGAAAGCTCGGCACCAATATAGGCTCAAAGGACGATCAAGAGAAGCTGACTTCGTTAAAAAATCTACTCAAAAGCATTCTACAAGAAAAGGTCGCCAGGAAATGGGAGACAAGTAAAATCTCTCATTTTGAATTTGGAGAGGTAGCAGGCAAGATCCTTGCTTGGAAAATAAAACCAGGATTTTTTCCAGGCTATTTATAAGGAAGATATCTATGATGACTATATTGCAAGGAGCTCTTGGCTTGATAAAATGTCCTTGCCCAGTCTTTCATATGAGCAAAGAAGGCGTTTGGAGGTAGAGATTTCCGAAGAAGAAGTGAGTAAGGCCATCGGACAAGTTAAGCGAGGGAAGGTGGCTGGCTACGATGGTCTACAGGGAGAACTTTATCGCGTTCTTAGCAAAGCTGTTATTCTAACTTTGGCGACTCTCTTTAATAGTATCCTTTTGAAGGGGGAGGATCCTCCAAATTCATGGAGTGATGCAATGATAGTCTTGATCCCTAAACCAGGGAAAGATATGACTGAGTGCGGGTCTTATCGCCCGATTTCACTCCTCAACACTGACTATAAAATCTTTGCCGCCATTATGTCTAACAGGTTGGTGAGTGTAATAGATTCATTTATACATCAAGACCAAAAAGGCTTTATAAAAGGGCGTCAATTAGCTGACCTCACGAATGATTTAGTCGGGCCATAGACATCGCCTCTACCTTCTCTCTTCCTTTGGCCGCCCTCACTTTAGACGCAACCAAGGCCTTTGATAGGGTGAACTGGACCTATCTGGCCACAGTTATGAAAAAACTCAATCTAGGAGACAGCTTCTACCGAGTTATAGCACTCATGTAAAAGGCCCCAGTAGCTAGACTACTTGTCAATGATGTTCTGACGGAGGCCTTTAAAATCACAAGGGGCACAAGGCAGGGCTGCCCGCTTTCCCCCCTCCTTTTCAACCTTTACATCGAGCCCTTTGCTAAGGTTCTTAGAGTGGAGTCTAATATTCCTTCTGTTAAATTTGGAGGGTGGGAAAGGCGGGTAGCCCTCTACGCAGACGACATTCTTATTTTTACATCTGACCCTGACCTAGCGTTTCCTACAGTTATTAAGAGGGCGGAGGAGTTTGGCAGGGTCTCGGGGTATGAGGTAAACGCAAATAAAACTGAAATAATGGCCTGGAACATCACTAATACACAACTTGACGTGGCCTCCTTCATGCGATATCTCGGAATTAGAATCATTCAAGAGGTTGGCAAAATCGCACAAAACAATATAGATCGGGTCTCTAAAGAATGTCAGAAAAATTTAAAATCTTGGGCCTACCTCCCATTATCCATCTTGGGGAGGATAAACTTAGTGAAGATGTCTATTCTCCCTAAATATACATTCCTTTTTAATACCATCCCCATGGCCTTTGATACTAAACAACTCAATAAATGTCAACGGGAGATTCATTCCTTCATTTGGAAATATAGAGCCACTAGATTGACATGGAAGAAGTTAAGGCGGAGGAGGGAAAAGGGAGGGTTGGCACTACCTGACCTGCAATATTATGCATGGGCCTTTCAGTTCTCGCACTCCAGAATGCTTTTGAAAACACCCTCTAGTACATCGAGAGGAAGAATGTTTCAGGCCATGCTAGAAGGTGCCGATCTACCAACTGATGGTTTGATCATGACAAATTCTTCAATCCTTGGCTAGAGTCTGGTCATTAATCAGAAAGAAAGTAGGGCTTTGCTACTTTTCAAATTTAGCACCTTTGTGGGTCTTTCCTGGTGTACCATCTTGTCTTCAGGACAGTCTGGCGATTCCCATGAAGGACCCCGGGGCTGTGAGGTGGGGAGACTTGCTGGCAGGGGTTCAATGTGGTCTTGAGAAAAGTTACGGGATAGGGTAGGTCCCGGCCTATCTAGGTTTAAACATATGCAGCTTCATAGCTTGGCTCGGGCTTTGTGTAGGAAAGGTCTCCCCCTGGGGAAAGTCAGTAACTTGGAAAACCAGCTGGTGGTAAGGCCAGGGGGCGGTAAAGACGTTGCATTTTGGTATTAGAATATTTTGGAGGAGATAGATGGGGATTTCATTCTCCCCGATTAGTTGTGGGGTGGTGAGTTGGGCTTTCAATGTGAGCAGTTATGGATGGATTCATTCACCCTTCTGCATAAAATAGTTAAACCAGCATGGCTGAGGCGCAATCACCTCTTCACGGTACACTGTGCTTATCTCTCTCCCTCAAAATTATCAAAATTCCAGCCAGGGAAAACATGTAACAAATGCAACCAGCCAGAAGCATCAGACGTGCATATGTTTAAAGACTGCCCTCCCATTTGTCTATTCTGGAAGGAAGTGAAGGCGTAGCTGGACTCTATTCTTAACACTTCACTGAATTTTACCCTCCCATGAATTATTTTCAGCATTGATGAAAATATTTTTGGCCATGCAAGATCCTTTCTTTTTTACGCAATCCTTTTGGCAAGAAGACAAATCTGCAAGTTTTGGGCAGACACTGCCACTCCAACACACTCAGGCTGGCTGACGTCCCTATATGAACTATCTAAGGTGGACTTGGCCAGATCTTGCAGCAAAAAAAATATAGCATTTTGGTACTTTTTGGTACAGTGGAGATAGGATTTCCTGTTTTTTTGTTTTTTTTCCCCGGGTCCTATGATTATGCCTTTCTCTACTCCATGGACCTTTGTAACGGGTTCCCCAGGTCATTGTTATGGTCCAACAGGTTGTAAGATACCTCGATGGAGTAATCTCGCTAGCCCTCCATCTTCCTTTCTTTTTGGATGCTTCCTCCGCCAATTTGTCACTCATGTCCCAGTACGAGGAACAACTTATATTCCTAGGTTGCTTTATTTAAGACATGTAAGGTGGTCGGTGCTTCCTTAAAGAGGGTAAAGGCAAATGAGGGCAATAAAAAAAACAGTCAAAATTCATTGCATAGAAACACACGTGACACTCATTGTGATCACATATTTCTTTATTTTTTTATTTTTTCATATCAATAGAAAATTGCTCAGTCGATTTTTAAAAAACTATTTTCAATGGTCAACACAAAAGTAGTATAACTCAATTGTTTTCATGAACCACACAAAAACACATACATTACATGGACAATTATTTACATATGGTAGACATCACACTTATTAGACAACAAACGAAAAGACAAAAACAACAAATTATCCACTTCAGAAAGTAAACAAGCTCAAATACCAAAATTCAGAATTACAAAAAAATTCAAAACAGAAAAAAAGACAAATGCCAAAATTGGTTGCAGTTATTCAAAATGCAGTTTTTTAACAACCTTGGTCTGCGCAGTGAGCAAACAGTGTGCAGTACAGCATAACCGCGTAACGTCATTAATATTTTTATAACCGTTCAATTTAAGATGCAAAAGAGAGTTTGCCTTACATTCTATTTGTCTACACTTGGAAGGTACTATGGTCAACGCATTTCGAACCCAGAAAATGGCTTTGTTGGGTTCTCCTCAGGACCTAGAATTGAAATGAGATGCAAATGAAAAAGAAGAAAAAAGAGAGAAAAAGTTACTTGTGTTATCATTGGCAACACAATTTATTTGGGAAAAACAGCACAAAGCATCTTCCCATAGTAATCTTATCCATGTAAGAATTACCTTGATCTGGGATCAGCGATCTCAAATTTAGGGATAATCCTATTTTGGTGTTGTTCGTTCTATTTTCAAAACTGTAAGAGAGAAGGTAAGAAGAAAAAATGAGACAAAGTCAGTCTTGTGTATGCGTGTTTGTCGTGGGTTCCATACTTCTTATTTTTTGATTATCATAATTACTTACTTTCAGAGGTTCAAAATGGTGTGGTGTGGTTAAACGGTGCATAATTTTTAACCTTGATTGGTATGAAGAAGAAAGGGAAAGTTGTTTTAAAAAAGTCTCCTCCTGTGTGATAATCTATGACTGTAATCAAGGAAATCAGTTGGATTTAGAGAGAGAAGACGCATCGGATGCGAAGATACTGTAGAATTTGACAGCCTACAAAGGGGAGGGGTAAAAGGAAGAATACTGGAATAATTCCATTTTATCTATTGATGTAAAAAAGCTTCTGTGTGTTAACTCTAAAAATTACCTTATCTTTTAAATCATTCGTTGGAAGGCGAGGGCAAAGTTTAGTAATAAAAATTCCCTGAGTGAAGAGAAAATGGAAATCTTTGAATCTTGCTTAATTCTTTGATCATCTTGGTGCTATTTGAAACATTGCATGGTGGAAGCATAATTTGCCAAATTTCGCTGGAATGTTTATCTAACTGATCTAAATGGAAAAGCGTAACGTGTTCTATACTGGCCGATCGCATGTAAACAACAATGTTGGCCGTTTGCATGAAAATGACAATGTTGTTCCTTTTTACCGCATATATCTAACATTAGCAAACAGTCGCTCTTAACGTTTTGCACTGTATTTGTGATCGCATGTAAGTTTTTTTTCCAAAAATTTGACTGCAGGCAGCAACAAATATTAGCAATAGGAGTTACGGTTCATTCCTGCTAAAATGGGCTAAAAATAACCGGCCTGTGGGCAGGCAATGATATGGGCTGAGCGCCTACCTTTCCATGCTCTTTTATCGGCTTCCAGCGACTTCCGTCTGGGAGGGAGAATACTTCCAGGCGAATCCGGGTTCTCTTTCTGTTTTTGTTACGCAGTCATGTTAAGCATGGGAGTGTGGCACGCCTACTGTTGTCTTGGTTACTATGAGTTCTCAAAAACAACTGTGTAGCTGCTTCGTAAAGTTTGGATTTAGGTAAGATACAACATACTTGGCATCATCGGCATCCAACTGATTCATGGGACTAAACCAGTCATTTTAATTACTAAAACTTTAAAGCACCTCCTCGTATTTCAGGGAAATGCGGCCCCTAGGGGAAGTGAGGTCGGCAGACCAGTCTTCCCCTGGGGTGTTCGCGCGATAGTTAGGACAGGGTGTAGGTCAGAGTAGGGGTGGGGATTAGGGGTGGGGGCTAGGGCTAGTATATAAGGGGACAGGGGAGAAAGTCCTTCCTCTTCCTGTCCCAGCGCCAACAGAGTTAGGATAGGGAAAAGTTTGAGTGTAGTTAGGCCGTACCTCGGTGGTTGCCTGTTATGTTGTCTCTTTAAATCCTTTTAGAATTGTTTTCCTATGTTCCATTGTATCCTAGCTTCCCTCCCTAGCAACCTCAGCAGTTACTGATGAAGAAGTCCTGTTTAGGATGTTACCTACCTTGCTCCTGTGTTTCTTTAAATAAACTACACTTATTTCATCTATTCTTGTGTAGTCAACTTTACAATTTTGGCGACTTGGCTTCAAGAAACACTAGGAATCTCGAGAACCCGTTTTTCATTTTATTTTTCTTCAACTTCATCATTTTGAAATTCTAATTATATGGAAAATAACTTAAAAACAAAGAAAACTTCAAAGGAATTGCTCCTACCGAAGCAATCTACCGACGTTATTTTAAAAAAGAAGTCCTCATTTCAAATTGAATATTCTTCTCATCGTTTGGAAAGCGTTACTGAAGATTTCGTGAGTAAACGTCTCTTCTCAAAGGACTTCGTGAGTAAAAGACTTTCATTTCATTTACTCTTTACTAGCGGTTACAGTCAATTCCGCTTACCGTTTTATTAATTTTTAAGACTTTGCTGTTTCACATTTTGGGAGATTGAAGCGTTTGTTCAGTGCATGCATCTTTTGAATTGCAACTGTACCTTCAGCGCGTTCGTACCAGCACGCTCCTTTTCAGTCCTCATTCACTTGCTCGCTCCTCCATTGCTACTTGTGATGTCATCTCGTCGAACGGAGCATTTCATGGATGCGTGTTGACGCGGAGCATTTCATTGGTGCGTGTTGACGCTTACGTTTTTCAGCGCGCTGCAACCTTCTATCTCCATAACAACGCTCATAACAACGCGCACAACGACGCTTCTCTTCAACAACGTTGTTTACGAGTGTGAAAAGCGGTTTATATATTAAAAACGAAGTCTGTTTAAACGTTCTAATTTCTAGTATAAAGAAGGAAATTTCAGTTTTAATTTTCTACTTCTTTCTTTATTATTTAAAAGCTTTTACATCTTTGAAGAAACCTACGTTCAGTGCCTACTTCTGAATTCACAAGTAAGCTATAAATTATTTTTATTCTTGTTTTCATTGCAAAATTTCACTATTCAGTCTCCACAACCTTTTTGGCCTTCTGGTTTAGAACCATGTATGAAATGGCTACAATGGAAAGCTTATTTTATGAACTTTATTGACACCATAGATGAGGATGGTAAAATGAAACCTGAAAGGAAAAAGAAATTATTTTTACACTCATTAGGTGCTGGTGGTCTCAAAGTTTATGAAGAAATGCCTAAAAGTGGTGGTAGTGGAGATTCCAACGTTTTTGATGATATTTTAAAAGACTTTGACAGTCATTTCTCTCCTAAAGTTTGTATAGGCATTACTCATTATAAGTTTTTTCACAGAAAACAACGACCTGGAGAAAACATAGATGTATACATTGCAGAACTTAAAAAGATAGCTGAGGATTGTAAATTTGACCATCTACAAGAACAATTCATAAGGGATCAAGTAGTGATGCATGCTTCTGATCCTTCCATTCAGGATAGACTTTGGATAAATGGTGATTCGGACCTTAAAGATATCCTAGCCATTGTCAGGAAGGCTGAACTTTCAGGTCGCAGCGCAAAAGCGATTAAAAATGAAGAAAAATCAATTTCTGAATCTAAAACTTCTTGTGATCAAACTATTTCGAAAGTTCAAAGTAAATCCAATTATAAGCAAAAGTTTCAGTCAAAAAACAAACCTCCTGAATTTAAAAAGAATGATAATTTAAAATGTTTTCGTTGTGGAAGCAGTTCACACTTAGCTAACTATGGGCCAGATGTAGGTAGCCCTTTACCGATCGGAATCGGCCGAAAATACCGATTTTCGGCCGTTTCCGATCGGTAAAGGGCTATCGAGATGTAGGGGCACATTTTCGGTAATTTTACCGACTCGGTATCATTACCAAATCGGTAAATTTACCGATTCGGTAATATGTGCCGAATCGGTAAAATAATTACCGATTCGGTAATATTTACCGATTCGGTAAAATTACCGAACATGCAATGTAGGCAGGCAATGTACCTTCTGCACATGGCTTACAGAATCGGTATTTTACCATGGAATACAAATCCATGGTAAAATACCGATTCCGGTGTGCATGCACATGTGTGCATGCACACCTATGTCATGTGACAGGCAGACCTGCCCTTAGGGCAGATATGCTTGCCACATGGCACCTGTGACTGTTTTGGGGGTGCCAGAGGGTGTCAAAGTGACACCCCCTGCACCCTTGTGAATTCTTTCATTACCGATTCGGTAAATACCGAATCTGTAATGCCTAATCATTCCTATGGGCTTCAAAGCCCATAGGAATGAATGGGCATTACCGATTCGGTATTTACCGAATCTGTAATTAAAGAATTGTTAAGGATTCGGTAACGAATCCAGATGTTGGGACCTACATACCATTTACCGATTTTGAAATACCGAATCGGTAGGATTCGGTATTTCAAAATCGGTAAATGGGATTTACCTACATCGGGCCCTATAAGCTTTGTCCTGCAATTAAGGAGAAATGCTCGAATTGCAGTTTGATTGGGCATTACTCCAGGGCTTGCAATAGACTCAAAAGTAAAAAAGTTAAAATTGTTTATGATTCATCTTCTGATGACGAAGAAGCTTTAACTAACAAGGTTATGCATTGTTATGTTGATGATGATTGTGTAAAAAGTATTACACCTTGTTCTATGTATGATAATTGCATTGCTAAACCTATTGAGAAAGTTTACATTTTTAATATTAATGACTCAGGTAAAAGGAATGTTCTTAAAAAACCTATATGCAAAATGCTTATTGGTGTGGTCCCTATTGACATTTATGCAGACTCAGGTTCCCCATATACCATCATCAATGAAAATGTTTGGAATTCTAAGTTTGTACGTTATTTAGGAAATGATCTCTATTCACCTGACATTTCTGCTGAAGGGTTTTCTGGCGGGAAAATTGATGTAATTGGTTACAAACCTTTAAAATTTAAGTTCAAAGGTAGAGAATCTTTAGGTAAATTGTATGTAGCAAAACTTGGACCTTCAGTTCTAGGGTGGAGAGATCAGTGGGATTTAGACATCGTCTTAAATCCTAACAGTCCAGATCCTGTTTTAGTTGTCAATGAAGGAACTGAAATTGGAGATGTTATGCTTAAAAAATTTCCCAAAGTGTTTAGTGGAAAAATAGGCAATTTTCAAGGATTTTCCCACCACATCGTATTAAAAAATAATGCCAATCCTAAAACTTTTAAAGCCAGAAACATCCCTATTTTAGTTCGTGGCGATGTCGAAAAAGAACTAGAAAAACTGGTCAGAGAAGACATTATTGAACCAATAGAGTTTTCTAATTGGATTTCGCCAGTTGTTATCGCAAGACGCGCCAATGGCAAAATCGGTCTTTGCGTTGACCTTCGTCATTTGAATGATAATATTGTCGTAGATAAATTTCCCTTACCTAAAATTAATGAGATGCTGTCTTCAGTTAATGGTGCTATGTTCTTTTCCACAATAGATTTATCTTCGGCATACCACCAGATTTGTCTTGACACTGAAAGTAGGCAACTTACTGCATTTATTACTCCCATGGGGTGTTTTCAATTTAAACGCATGCCATTTGGCTTGGCGTCTGCTGCTGCCATCTTCCAGCGCATCATGCACCAACTGTTCGGAAAACATCCTAAAGTTAAGTTCTTTCAGGATGATATTCTGGTTTATGGTAAAGACAAAGATGAACATAATGCTATTTTGGAAGAAGTGTTAGGTATTCTTGAAGAGAAGGGTTTAACTATTGAATTCTCTAAATGCAATTTTGCGGTCAAATCTGTGACTTACCTTGGCCATGTTCTATGTTGTGATGGTGTTTCAACCAAACCTAAACTGGTTGATGCCATTAAGGAAGCTCCACCTCCTACTTGTAAAGATGATGTAAGGTCATTTCTGGGAATGGTGGAATTTTATTCTAAATTTGTTAAGAATTTTTCAAGCAAAGTTTTCAATATTCGACAACTTCTGAAAAGCAAAGTCAGATTTGATTGGTCTCCTTCTTGCGAGAATGAATTCGACGGTATCAAGTTTGACATTATTAATGCTCCTGTTTTATGCCCTTTTGATGTAGAACTAAACTCCGTGATCACAGTTGATGCTAGCAACAAAGGCTTGGGAAGTGTTCTTTCTCAAATTGATAGTTTAGGAAAAGAAAGCATTGTTGCGTTTGCATCAAGAGCACTTTCGGTTCCAGAGAGTAAGTTCTCAGTTATTGAAAAGGAAACTTTAGCTGTGGTCTGGGCTCTTGAGCATTTTCGCAGTTTTGTATGGGGAAAGGAATGTATAGTGAGATCTGACCACAAACCCCTCACCAAACTCCTTACCACTGAAGGCCTTTATAATGCTACTGCTAGAATAGCTAGATTGTCAATGCGTTTACAAGATTTTATTATCAAAGTTGAATATTTACTTGGAAAAAGCAACGTTATTGCTGATTTTCTGTCCCGTATGCCTACTGACCTACAGGAATGCGAAGTGAATGAGTGGGATTCCCTTCATGTTGCTTATATCCTTGACAGTAATCCTTTTTGTATTGAGAAAAAGTTGTGGAAGGAAGAATATTTGAAAGATAAAATTTTAAATTCTGTTATTTCTTTCATTCGTGAAGGCTGGACAGAAAAAAAGGAATTGTTATCTGAGTTTAAACCGTATTGGGAGGTTAGAAATGAGCTAACTGTATGTGATGACACTATTTTTAGAGGCGACAGAGCTGTTCCTCCTTCACCTTTAAGAAACAACATTATTGAACTGTGTCACAAAGATCATTGTGGCATTGTGAAAACCAAGCAAAATGTCAAACAATGGTATTGGTGGCCAGGTATTGATGTTCTTACTGAGAGAATAGTTCGGGATTGTGTCACGTGTTCCAATTCAGACAAAGTTCTCAACACACTTAAACCTGACATGTGTGAACCTTTAGTACCAGAGGGTCCTTGGCATACTGTTGCTATCGATATTATGGGACCAATTGGGGAAGATCATAAATTTATAATTTCTCTGATTGATGTGTTTTCAAGATGGCCCTTTATCACTGTTGTTGACAAAGTAGATTCCTCTACTGTTTTAAACTTTATTGATAAAGTTTTTATTGAAGAGGGTCTTCCCAATCAGGTCATTAGTGATAATGGCGTTCAATTTACTTCGAAATTAACTAAATCTTACTTTGACAGGGTTGGCATTGTACATAAAACTACCTCTCTTTATAACCCCAGCGGTAATGGACTTTGTGAAAGGTTCAATAGAGTCCTGAAGAATGCCATACAAATAGCTATGCAAAATGGTGTGGATTGGGAAACTTCAGTTTTTAAAGCTGTCTGGTCTTACAGGACCAACATTCATGATGCTTTAAAAATGTCACCTTTCGAGATCATGAGAGGTCGTGTTGCAAGAACCAAGTGCAATCCCATATGGTTGCATGAAAAATCTTGTTTAGATGTATGTATGAGTAAAGTTAGATCTGAGGTTATTGATAAACATCTAGAGTATAAGAGAAATTTTGATAAGAAATGTTGCTCTAGTACTGCTAATGTTAGTGTTGGTATGTGGGTTAAAGTGAGGAAACCCTGGAAAGTTTGTAAGGGGGATTCTCAGTTTTCTAAACACCTTATGATTAAGAAGATTCTTCGCAATGCTGTTCTTTTGAGTGACGGTAAGGTGTGGAATCTTAAAAGAATTGCAATCTACCGAGGCAAAAAATTAACGAAAGATTCTAATAATTTACTTGAGTCCTCACCTTCTCCTCATTCTATTCATTGCGAGGATCATGGTGGTTTTAGTGTATCTGAAAAACTTTCCACCAACTCTAATCTTTCCACTACCGATGTTGCAGATCCTTCTCCTATTGTGGATGTAGTGGATCCTTCTCCCAGTGTTTCCACTTCACTTGAATCCTTTCCATCTAATCAAGATTCTAATTTGACATCTGTAAATGAACCTAATTGCCATAGTGATGTATTTGTGAACCGGAAACGTATTTGCTCTAAGCCCAAGTGGTTAGAAGATTTTGTTTGTTAATAATTTTTTTTTTTTTCTTTTTGTTTCCTTTGTTTATAAAGGGGAAGATGTGTTATGTTGTCTCTTTAAATCCTTTTAGAATTGTTTTCCTATGTTCCATTTTATCCTAGCTTCCCTCCCTAGCAACCTCAGCAGTTACTGATGAAGAAGTCCTGTGTAGGATGTTACCTACCTTGCTCCTGTGTTTCTTTAAATAAACTACACTTATTTCATCTATTCTTGTGTAGTCAACTTTACATTGCCCTAGCCAGAGGTTCCGGGGGTCACGGGGTAGTGCGGTGCTCCGGAGGGTAGTGTGGAACGGAGAGCGGCAGGTGTTCCTCCGGTGTCCCGGAGGCATGCACAGCTTCTGTAGCTTGCCGGCGTCTGAAGGGCTGCACTGGCTGGTAGGTGGGTGTGCGTGTGGGCGGGCCATGACTGAACCGGATGCTGCTGTGGTCCGTGCAGCGCTACTTGTTTTGTGCCCGACGTACTTTATCAGGCGTGGGTCAAAATGACCTGGACGCCTCGGTCAGCCTCTGCTGGTGTGGCTGCGGCGGTGGCGGCTTGCCTCGATGAGCCGCCACCATCTAGAGCAGGGCGTGGGCGGGGCGGTAAAAAGCAGGAGATGAGCCCGCGCGGAGGAAGGCGTCTGAGCCTCCCCGCGAGTGCGCAGATGGATCGGGAGGCTGGGGGGCCCATCGGACAGTTTTCAGAGGGGGGTTGGGCACCCAGGAGGAGCCAGGGGGCACCGCAGGACCTCCAGGTCATGGTGCTGCCTGAGGGAGGTTTCAGTGACTGGGCAGGAGACTCCAGTGGGAATAGTGGTGAGGAGGGGGAAAGTGCTACAGAGTAGCCCGCGGGGGAGGACTTCATTTTGTGCCTGTCAGATGGGGATTCAGAGGCAGTGTGCCACATGGGGGAAAAGCCTTCAGAGCAGCCTGTAGATTTGTCATCAGCAGAAAGTGGGTGGTCAGGGCTCAGGGTTCGAAGGGCAAAGGGCCCCTGAGGGCCCCGGCTGACATGCCAAGCAGGAAACCCCAGGTAGGGGGCGCACCGGCCCCTACCCATGGCGGGGGGCGGGTTGCTGAGGTTGAGCAGGAACCATGGGCAGCTAGGTGGGAACGCCTGACGGAGGAGGAGAAGGTCCGCGACCCACGCCGCATCATTGCTGAGACGGAGCTACGTTGGCAGGAGTTATGTGCCATCAGGGAGCTAGGTTGGGGTTACGCGCCCGGGGGCAAGGGGCCCTCGGCGCCTAGGGTAGTTCCTGGGGTAGGCAGGGGCCAGAAGAAGAGGCCTGGGGGTGCCTGTGGTGAGTGGGTCTGGGTAGAGGGGTAGGGAATGCTGTGACAGCATCGAGACCTGTTGGCGCTAGGATCCCCTCGGGCACAGACGGCCTGGGGGTGGGGAATTTAGGCCAGCGAGTGATGGTGGCAGAAGCAAGAGTGGGCCGGCGGGGCGCAAGAACAGCCTCCAAACACCGGGGCAAAGCTGCAGGGGGGTCCGCGGCAGCCTGCCCTCCATCCCGGGTTCGGGCAGAAGCGGTGCTGGAGTGTGAGTTTGTGCCTGGGGTGCGAGGAAAGGGTGCGAAAAGACTGGTGAGTGAGGTGCGGAGAGCGGTAGTTAAGGTGGAGGATGTGGAGCAATTGGACTATGATGAGGGTAAAGATGAGTTGGAAGAGGGGGAGCTGCGTGATGAGGGATGCTTGGGGAAGGATGCAGTGGCAAAGGAGAAGTTTGGTGTGTTGCAAGGGACACAGACCAGCACCGGTCGGGGCTCACAGGTGGGACTGAAGACAGCGGAGACCAGGCGAAAGGACCGGGAGATGCCCATCAAACTCTCAGGTGAGGGTGCTTGGTGGGATGTATGGGACGATGGGGCCAAGGGGGGACGTAAGAAGGCTTGTAGGTCGGTGGGGTTAGGTGATGCGTCGGTCAGGGATGGGGAGACAAAAGGGGGTTCAGGGGGAGCTGTTGGGGAAGGGAAAGCGCAAGTGGTGTTCGCCAGTGTGCAAACTGATAAGCCTGAGGAACCGTATAAACATAAGAAGAAGTTGCCTTATATGGGCTTGGCGATGCTGCTTGGGTCTCATCTGCCAGAAAAAATGAGGGCGAGGATATGGAAGCATGAGTATGTGGATGTTTTCAAATTGTTGCATAGGGAGATCCAGGCTAAGGAGGGGTCTAAGGAGGAGGAATGGGAGTTGACGAGGCGGATGAGAGTGCCAGTCACAATGGAAAATTGGATGTCTGCATTTTTGATTTATGCCAGTATTTATTGTGAAAAGCATGTCGATAGGGCGATCGCTCTTTTCAAGTATATGGACGTCATCACGAAGGCACAGTTGCTTTTCGGGAGTTTTGCCTGGCTCAGTTATGATGAGGAGTTTGGGTCCCGAATTAGCGTTAACCCGGACAAGCCTTGTGGGGACATTGATCAGGAGCTTTGGGTTCAATGGATGTCGTCTACCAAGGCGGCGGCATCGACTCATATGGCGAATGGCATTCCGGTCGCTTACCGGTCTTTTCAGTCGCATCCCACCCAGTCCGGGGCGGGTAGTCAGGGAGTTACCACGGGAGCAGGAAGTCAGGCTACCTACACAGGGATGGCTGGTCAGCAGCCCAAGCCTGGGGGAGCCACCGTTGGAGCGTGTTGGTATTGTAATAAAGGCTCCTGCACGCGACACCCATGTAGATTCAAACATGAGTGTTCCAAGTGTGGGGGGTGACACCCGGTTACACAGTGTTTCACGCTGGCCACTCTTTCCGAGCAGTGGAGGATTACGAAGGGCCGGGGACAGTCTGCGTCAAAGGGGCCCTATACCGGTTGATGTGGTGGCCATGGGTCCATGGCTCTCTCGGTACCCTGATAGAGAGGCGGTCTTGAAGTTGCATTGGGGGTTTTCGGAAGGTTTTCGGGTAGGGTATCAGGGTCCTCGGGAGAGAAGGTGGGCGGAGAATCTGAGGTCTGCAATGGAATTGCTGAAGGTGGTGGAGGAAGGCAGGATTGCGGGCCCGTTTGGCGGTGGCCGATGTTGGACTTAATTATTTCACCTTTGGGTGTGGTCCCTAAGAAGGAGCAAGGGGAGTTCAGGCTGATTCATCATCTGTCGTGGCCGGAGGGGAGTTCAGTGAATGATTTCATTGCGGAAGAAGATTCCAGGGTGTTGAACGCGTCGGTTGATGATGCTGTTGGTTTGGTGCGGAGGTGTGGTTGGGGGTGGAAATGGCCAAATGTGACATCAAGTCGGCCTTTCGCCTCCTTCCCATTCACCCGGCGGACTTCTCTTTGCTGGGAATGCAGTTTGGGGGGGCCATTTTTGTAGACCGGGTCTTGCCGATGGGGTGTGCGATTTCTTGTGCGCTGTTTGAAACCTTTAGCTCTTTCCTGCAGTGGGCCTTTGTGGACCGGAGTGGGCACCGGCTGGTATCACACTACATGGATGATTTTCTGTTTGTGGGACATGGTGAGACTGGTGAGTGTGGGATGGCGTTGGCACAGTTTCAGAGTTTGGCCCAATTATTTTGAGTTCCTTTGGCGCCTGAGAAGACGGCAGGGCCAAGTTGCTGTTTGACCTTTTTAGGTATTGAGCTGGATTCCCGGGATTGGCAGGCACGCTTGCCGGAGCAGAAGTTGTCCGAGATTCGGGTGTTTCTGTTGCAAGTGGTTGAGGTGCGGAAGATTGATTTGCGATCAGTGCAGCGACTTTTGGGCTTGCTGAATTTTGCTTGCCGGGTGGTGAGGGTCGGGAGGACGTTTTGTAGGCGCCTTGGCATGGCCATGTCAGGAGCGGTGCTCCCTCACCACAGGGTCCGGGTCACGCTGAGGGTCCAGTCAGATCTCGGGGTGTGGCTGACCTTTTTGGAGGATTTCAATGACGTTTCCATGGATTTCGGTCATGATAAGATGGTTTGGCAGGTCCAGCTCTATTCTGACGCGGCAGGGGCGGCAAGTTTTGGCATTTTTTGCGAGGGGAGATGGTGTGCGGAGCAGTGGCCGGGTCATTGGTTGAGAAAGGGATGGAGCATTGTGTTTTTGGAGTTCTTTCCTTTGTTGGTGGCGTTGCATGTTTGGGGACCCGAATTACAGAATAGGTCAGTGTTGTTTCATGCGGATAACAAGACGGTGGTGGACTTGGTCAACAACCAGAAGGCGAGGGATGTGAGGGTGATGCTCTCAGTCTGTTGTGGAATGAGTCTATTTGGTGTTGGCGTGACTGAGCGCGAAAGGTGCACTGTTTGGGTGGGGCAGGTAACCGCCCTCCGGGGGTTCCCTGGTTGGCAGTACTTGGGGGGTGGGGAGTCCATGCCGGGCAGAATCACCCATCCGGGGAGGGGTATACAGGTGCAGGATGGGGTTGTGGCAGGCAGGAGTGTGATGACGGTAGATGTTGGAGGAGAGTGAATGAGCAGGGTGGAAGTGAATGATATAAGTGAAGAGGTTGGGGCGTGAATTGGGAGTTGAGTAAGTGGAGTATGAGAGTGGATGATGTGTGAAACAATTGAGGGGGGATTGTTAACTATTTATTTGTGTTATATTTAATTGGTTGTCAACCCTGTCCTAACAAATGGCCTTTTACAGCGTGGACTGGTTATTGCGCGAGTGTCATCACTATCTGGTGTGCGAAAAATTATTATTAGCCTGGCAGTATCGCATCAGCCATTATGTGGGTACATGACCCAGGGGGACAGGGTGAAATTAATCAAGACATACAGTGGAAGATTTTGGGGTTAAAGTGAATGTACTTGCTTTTTTGAATCATCCAGGAAGCATTCTCGCTCATTGTGCAGTTAGAGGAAATAAAACGTCACATCATAGAGTCACAACGAAGAGGTTTCACTACAAATCGTAAATCTCAGGTAGCTCATTTAAACCGTCAACTGCAGTGTTGAACTTGACTATGAGCATTGCTTCTCTTTGCATTAGTTTTCTCTCCAGATCGCCACCACGAGAGTCTCGCTCAACTTTCGAAAACAGAGTCCATCTGAAGTCATTTTTGGTGTGGTTATTGTCCATCCAATGGTTGACAAGTGGAGCTGTAGCAGTTGTTTTGCAAATCCTCAATTTGTTGTGTGTTATTCGCTGTCTCGCTTCTTGGTTTATTTTTCCAATAAATGTTTTGGGCATGGGCACAGTATGCCATAGACAGCGTTTCTTGTTTTGCAGTTAGAAAATACGTCATGTTTCCAGGTGGTGTCCTTAAAGAAAAATAGCGATCCTTCCATGGTTGATTGGCAGCATACACAAGTTCCACATTTATAGTGGTCCACAATAGGTGACAGACATATTTTTTTGAGTGTATTTTTCAATAATGTTTTGGCAAGGATAACTTGGTTGCCAATACTACTTTCCTTTTTAAGGCAAAGAAAGGTCTTGTAAAATATCTGTCAAGATTTTGAACCAGATGCTAATTTTGGTTGATCACTTTTTTCAAAGAGTTTGCACGTGAACAAAACGTGGTTACACAAACAAGTCTTTCCCATGTCCAGTTTTTCTTTTTTCTGCAAAAGGACTTCTCTGGGGGTCCACCATGCCCTTTTCATGGCATATTTTAAAAGTTTATTTGGGTACCTCCATGCTTTTAGTTTCACCAATAAGTTGTTTGCGTGTAACATGTATTCTGTTTTCTGTGAGCAGTTCCATTTAATTCTCAAGAACTGGCCAAATGGTAAGTTATCCCTGAGACTTAATGGGTGGTGGATTGTGTAATGCAGTGCTTTATTCCTGTCTGTCGTTTTTTTTATGGAGCTTCGTTATTAGTACTCCTTCTGAGGCGTATACCTCGACATCCAAAAATGTCATCCTGTTTGAATTATGATTTAAGCTGAATTTAATGTCTGGTGTGCACGCATTCAGCCAATTGTGAAATTGAAGTAAGTCACTTTCACTCCTGTTGCCATATCAAGAAAATATCATCTATGTAACGCACCCAATTTGAAATGTGTTGGAAAAAGGGGTTGTTGGTATAGACAAGCCTCTCTTCAAATTTTGCCATATATAAAATGGCTAAGTACGGCACAAAGGGACACAGGCTTCTACTTCCAAACCAAAGGAACTGCCATGGGTTGTCCCCTTGTGCCACAGCTGGATCAGAGGAGTAAATCCAGCTCAGATGGTGGCAACAATTCCTCAGTGCACTATCAAAGAATAGTACACATGCCCAAGAATGTTAGAACGGAGTACAAGAAGGAAGATGACATACAGAGGTGGGTTCATGGCTATGAGGCATCTATCCACATGAATGGGGTCCCTGAAACGAATTGGGGGTAGAATTGTGTCCTCATTTCTCAGAAGATGCGGCAACACATTGTTAGCTTTCGGTAAGAGGTTAAATCTCACCCACATTGATATAGAGGATGCCCTTCTCGTTAGGTGTGGTCTCACTCCTGAAAAATACAGGTACCAGTTTAGAACCAGTAAGAAATCTGATTTACAGACATGGGTAGAGTGTGTAGATTATTTTTGCAGGTCACTGGAGGGTTGGGTGAAGGGCAACAATATGACAGATTTTAAGGGGCTGGTCAATTTGATTGTGAGGGAGAATTTGTCCAGTCTATCTTTTATAGAGCTGCACCAGCACTTGACAGATTGCAAGGTGACTGACCCCACGAAGGTTTTGGCTAGTGTATCGCTTAGGGAGGAGGGGCTCCCAGAGGAGGGTGTGGATCCCACAGAAATTACCCTTGAATCACTAGGGGACAGTGAAATGTTCCAGGGAAACTAGGTGCCTGCAAACACTAGCAAATACAACCGCTGGGTGACCATCAATGGACAAAGGGTAGAAACTCTCATAGATACTGGAGCCAGTGTGACCCCCAGTCCAGTGTCACCTGGTATTTAAGGAGCAAGTATTCCCTGGTGCATTCTACCAAGTAGTTGTTGTAGAAAACTAAGAGCGCCAATGTAAGGTGACGCAGAAATCATCTGAGTGTGGGGGGGTCTAAAGTCCCTTGCGGGTGGTTGTGAGTCCTACCATGCATATAGATTGTATGCTAGGTGATGAGCTGGAGCAGTCCTTGTGGAAGGATATGGAGCTCATGGTAAACACCCTTTACCACAAAACTTTTACAACGCACTACCGTTACAACGCGGTCATTACAACGCAAACCATTACAACGCATTGTGCTGGGGGGCGCTCTAGGATAGGGTATAAGTTTAATTTTCTATCCAACACCTTCCCTAGTGTCCACGGGAACTGGAGTTGGAATAGAAAATTAAACTTTTCACTATCCAGCACCTCTAAGAGCTATGCGTTGTAAAGGTATGCGATGTAAAAACCGCGTTGTAAAGGCAGGCGTTGTAATAGCCTGCGTTGTAACATCATACATCCGGAGCTCATATGGAGATGCTTGGGTTACCAGAGTGGGCATGCATGACCCTGCAGTCTATGGCAGCCAGAAGAGGTGATCAGAAAGACCTGGAGCCTGAAACAGTGGCCCAGGTGCCTGTCAAGAGAAAGGGCAAGGTGTGTGAGAAACCCACTTCTTAAGATCCTACGGTCCGGGAGGAGACTGACCTTGAGGGGGACACCCCGGAGCCTAGAGGGGAATGCTTGGATGAAATGGGGGGCTTATCTGACCTGACCCATTGGCAGCAAGAAGAGGGTCCCACCAGGGTAGAGTACTGTAGGGAGAAGAGAGAATGCCCTTCCCTAGAGGGTTTGCGGCAGCAGTCTGCAAACCAGGCAGCTGGTGAACAGTCTGGATCACACTGGATCTACTGGGAGAATGGTCTCCTATACAGTGAACCTAAGGTCACTGAGCCTGGGTCGGCCCGTGCGCTGGTGGTACACCAGCGCTTCAGGAACTTCCTACTGGGTCTGGCCTATGACATGCCTTTGGCAGGATATTTGAGGGAAGACAAAAACTTTGACATAATTGTCACCCACTTCTTTTGGCCTCAAATGCAAAGGCAGTTTGATGTACCTTGTAGGTCTTGCCAAACTAGCCACGCAAGTGGTAAGAATGGGAAGAAGTGTAAGGCTCCTCTCCAACCTTTTCCACTTGTAGGAACACCTTTTGAGAGGGTGAGGATGGACATTGCGGTGTCTCTGGACCCCAACACAGACATAGGCAGCAGGTACATCCTGATCTTGATGGCCCATGCCACCCAGTACCCGGAGGCTATCCCTCTAGGTACAACGACTGCACCTGTGGTGGGCCGGACATTAATTGGAATATTCTCCTGCATGAAGTTACCCAGAGAGGTGGTATCTGACTGGAGTACAAATTCCATATCCAAGTGTATGACATACCTGTGGAAGGAGTGTGACGTATCCTACAGGTTCACCACTCCTTACCACCCCCTACGTAATGTGGAAATTTGGCAGAGATCACTGTGAGCATTGAGCTGAAGCTATATTATTTCTGGCAGCCATCTTGACTGACCATGTGCTCGCCATGTGCTCCTTTCTTCTTCACTGTTGATTACCCTTGTGCTTTGCTAGAGAACTGTCTATACTTAGCCCCTGATACTCCGCACATGCTCAGAAGAGTCTGTAGCTGCCCATGCACCTGCTCTAGTCTGTTACTGTCAGGCTGTTTTAACTGAAGTCAGCAACTGATTGCCCCTCCTTCTTTGTTGACTGTGCATTGTTTGTATGGCCATCTATGTATGTAACTTTTCCTATGTGTACTTGTACCGCCTCCTTTTGAGCTCCTGTGTGGGTATAAAAGACCCACAGTTCTTCTACTCCTTATGCTACTTCATACACTGCCGAAGGGTGTTGTATGAATGTAGTTCCACCTCATGAGGTTTATAAAAGTATTTTCTTGATATTTCAGCTTCCATGCCTAACTCTACTTATTAGTCTGAGGACCCGTGCGCAGAAGGGCGAACGCCTAGCACCGGTAGGCCTTGCTGACTTCTCCTTTTACAAATTGGTGCCCAAAACGGGGCTCATTGGTGACTTAGATGCCCGAAGGAGTGTTCGAAACGGAGGATTGGAATCTCCGTATAGACGATCACTGCCAGAGGAGACCCGTGTCTTGGCACCCACAGCGTTTTTCCTCTCTTCCTGATCTGACCCTCCAGGTGGTGCCAGTCCTCAACGGAGATCCTTTCTGGTGTTCGCTGTGCAGAGACCGTTTGGTCAATTCAGAACTTGGCAGGGAGAGGCTGGAGATTTATGCTTGGTAAGGTCGTCAACATGAGCTTGACTTGTATTGGCCAATAATGTGATTATCGTGATTTGTGTGATTATATGTAAATTGCAATTTACATAGGCAGGTAATGAGGAGATTTTTCTCTAAATTGTGAATACTTGAACGGCGCACTTTAAGCTAAGTGCTACTTTGTATATAATATTGTATATACTACAATATTCTTGGCATGCCTGTTTCAAGCGCCCTTCTTAGAATGTGCTGCTTTCTTGGAGGTACAATGGGAATCTTGAACGAGCTTAGCCGGCTCCCCCCGAAGGGGACACCTAACAGGGAGATGTATATAAAAATGGTATTTCTTCTACAATGTACAGCACATTATACTCGCAAGGATCCTGAGTTGCGTTGGCCTATAAAAGGGTCATTCGACCTTACAAAAATTCAGTATGTGGAACAATTTATGTTTAAGCACAAGAGAAGACAAGATATGTTTGACTGTGTACAAATGTGGGATAAAGAAGTGCGTGAATGAGTGAGAAGAGAGCAAGCTTTGATAGAAAAAGAACAAAGCAAAAATATCTATGCAAAAGTATTGGAGGTGAAAAATAAAGAACTGAAGGAGATAAAAGAGAGAGAGGATAGGGAGCGTTGTTTACAGATACATGTCCAATACCCCGTCCGGCGTCCCCTCTACCCTCTCCTTAATAAACCTCAGGATGATTACATTTTGTTGGTTTGCTCTCCGCCTCCTAATACTCTTCCCTCTGCCCCTACTCTTGATTCTGATGATGACATTTCTCCTTCTGATCAGGGTAAGTTAGGATCAGATGCTCAGCGACAGACTTGCTCTTTTCTGGCAGCTGACCGTGCGACCACTCTTAGATCTGCTGCTCGCAAAGCAGCTTGTGGTAACTCTTCTGCTTCAGATCTTATAGCTGATGTACAAAAATGGCTGGATAGAGAGCAGTTATATTTTGTAGAGATGTTTACCACAGAAGTAATTGAATGGTTTAGAAAGCATTCCACAGAATTAGAGCCTGTTGATATAGCAAACGATTATAAACAATTGCGTGATGGTCTTTTTCTCCCTTCCCAGTTGGCTGACTTAATTAGACATGTGGTTAAACTGCGAGCCAATGCATTACGTTTGCGTGAGGAGAAAAAGGCAGCTGCTGCAGCCGAACAAAGAAATCAGACCTCCTTGTCGCAGGATGACGATCCAGGGACAGATAAGGCTATTGTGGTTCATGAGAGACCAATGCTCGAAGCCGCGCCTTTATATGTCCCTCCTAAGGGTGCAGGAACAGATGATAATAAAGATTCCACTGATGAGATGGGTTATTTTATTTATAATTGGGTATGTACTCCTTGGAGTAGAGCGGATGTCATGGCTCTTAAAGCTGATTTGCCTGATCCGCGGAAGAATACGAACGCTTTTTATGAAGAAGTTGAAGGGGCCATTAGTTCTTGTACTATGACTTTATCTGATATTGATATGTTTTTTGCGCTTATTCTACCCCCTGATATGTGGAGGTATATCTGTAAAGTCAATGATTATACAGCTTTTGGGAATTTTAAAAAGGGACTAGAGAGGATAGATGCGGAACGAGAACCAACACAGAATCCGCGTCAAGAATTTTTAGACCTTCCAAAGGCTATAATAGTTAAATTGAAAACTCTTATTCCTCCGAAAAAGATAGATTGGACTATGTTAGCATCCTGCAAGCAAAAGGCAGATGAATCGGTTTCTGACTTCTTTACACGTTTTGAGGAGACATTCCACGACTTCAATGGCCAGTCACTGACAGATGACATGGATAGGCATCTGTTTGTTGATAATTTTGTTGCAAACATGTTGCAAGGAATAGCTAATCGCCTAAAGGCCAGCGAGAGTTCATGGACTACGTCTTCACCAGTCTCTCTCTTGACTATGGCTCAGTATTATGAACAACCTCTTTCACCCAAACTACTTTGTTCCCTAATCAGTCTGCTTATTGTAAGGAGATTGGACATTGGGCTGCTGATTGTCTGTAATTGTGTGCTTAGTGTTACCAGTATGGCTGAGGACAAACGAGAAGCCGCCCAGGGATTTCAGGATATAAGGGAGCTATGAACAATCGTACCAGGGTTGAGGCTGTTGAGCATACTCAGGATTCTTCTAATACTTTTGATCGACGTAACCAATATCAGATGTCTTATTATCCAATCGCTGATTTGAAGGATTCTGCTTATGCATAGAATGCCTAGGATGGGGTATGGAATCAGTTGAAGTGCCAGTAGATCAGAAGGGTCCTTATGTTAATACACATGTTTTGGGTTCTACTGATTGGTTTTTGGTTGACACAGGAGCTACTCGTAGCGCCCTGTCTAAATAATTGGTTCCAAGGACTCACCTGCTTGGCTTAACCATTACATCGAAAGTTTTCAATGAGACACCTTCCCTTAGCTCACTGTTCCTTGGTTGAAAAGTCTTGTCTTGTTAGAGAAGGTATTGCACTAGCTTGCCTTCCTAGTACTTTGTGGGCTATGTCAGACACAGATGTAGGACAAATGGTTATTCCACCAGTTCAAATCCATGTGAGGGAAGGTGCTTCATTGCCTCGGTTACCTCAATAGAAAAATTCTCGAGGAGACATTAAAACGAATTGTTCAGGATTTGATTGAAGTGGGGGTTATGGAAGAGTTCCCTTACAATATTTGCAATAGCCCTATCCTTCCTATCTTAAAGAAAGATACTGATACTAAAGTATACAGATTCATCATTGACTTGCGAGAGGTTAATAAGATCGTAGTGCCTCAATACCCAGTAGTCTCCGACATCACAATACTCCTTACCATGGTTCCTCAGACTGCTACTATATTTTCAGTGCTAGATCTGTAGAACGCTTTCTTTTCGATCCCTATCCATCCTGATAGCCGATATTTGTTCTGCTTCACTTTGGATAATAGATCTTTCAGATTTTGTAGAGTTCCACAGAGGTATATAGAGAGTCCTAGTATTTACAGCCCAGCGTTGAAAAGACAGCTTGATTCTTTACCTGTGTCAACAGGGGTGGCTCTCATACAATATGTCGATGACATCTTGTTGGCAGCTGATACTCCTGAGCAGTGTGAAGAAGGAACAGTGTCATTGCTTTCATTTCTTGCATCACACCATCACAAAGTTTCTCAGAAGAAATAGCAATTTTGTAGACAGAAGGTTACCTATTTAGGTCACCTCCTGTCTAAGGAGAGACGTGCACTAATACCTGACCCCATTCAAGCTATTTTAGACACACTTGTGCCCCGTACTCAGAAAGGTGTTTGTGCATTCATTGGTATTACTTCTTTTTGTAGTCAATGGATCCCTAGTTTCTCACACATTGTTAAACCTTTGTTGGCCTTCTTGACCAAAGACACTCCAATGACTCTTCCATGGACCGCTGAATGTCAGAATGCTTTACAACAGTTGCGTCAAGCACTATGTTCTGAACCAATATTAGCCACGTCAGCCTACACTAAGGTTTTTACACTCTATGTACATGAGAGGGATGGTTTTGCACTTTCAGTTTTAGAACGGACAAACGGTGATAAGCAGCATCCTTGTGCATATTTTTCAGCTATCCTTGATCCTTTCGCTTGTGCGTTGCCTGGGTGTTTCCGTGCTGTTGCAGCTGCAGCTGTGACCATACATCAGAGTGAAGGGATAGTCTTGTCACATAGATTGCTTGTGTTAGTACCCCCTGCAGTTGATGCCCTTTCGAACCAAACCAAAAAGGCAGCATTTAACTAGTGCTCGTTTGACAGGATATGAATTGACACTTTCGGCTCCTCACTTTACTCTGAAAAGATGTTCAGCTCCGAATCTGGCTACTCTATTGCCATATCCAGCGACTCGGTCCCAGTCACAAGAGCCTCAACATTGTATATTCATTACTGAGGAACAGACCAAGGGTCGTGGCGACTTGCAAGATAGGTCCCTCTCAAATGTTGATGGAGAACTGTGGGTTGATGGGTCCTGTCTGAAATTATCAGATGGCACAACATCATCTGCATATGGAATCACAACACTTCAGACGGTAGTTGAGACAGCTCATATTCCACAGAAGTCAGCTCAGGCAGCTGAGCTAATAGCCCTGACGAGAGCATGTGAACTTAGTACTGACTTGTCTGTTAACAGCTACACTGATAACCGCTATGCTTTCGGAGTGGCTCACAACTTTGGGTTACTCTGGAAGGAAAGAGACTTTCTTACATCCCATTGGACGCTAATAGTGCATGGAGAGTTGGTGCACAATCTCCTGACTGCCTTGACATATCCTAAGAAAATAGCGATTGTTAAGTGTAGTACACATAAGAATGTGAAGATAGAATAGGACAAGGCAATGCCTTAGGAGATCATATAGCCTACGAAACTGCAATGCAGCAAAGCACCACATCTATGTACCTGGTGAAGTCACAGGCTGAAAGTTGGCATGATGACAGGCAGGAAGTGCTAGACATGCAGAGATCTGCCTCTACAAAAGAACTTGAGCAATGGTCTAAGGAGGGAACATTGGATGATGAGGGCTGTTGGAGAAATAAAGATATGACTAAGTGGCGATTGCCCAAAGCCTACTTACAGTTTATGATTCATATGGCACATGGGCCAGCACATGTTGGAGCCTCCTCGATAATGAAGCTGCTTACACAAGTTTGGGAGCATCCAGAGATTGCGGGCATGGCTAAAAAGATAGTGCAGTCCTGCTTGATACGTCTTCGGTACAATCCTGGAAAAGGGACACAAACTCCTACAGGAGGGTTTGCTACACCAACTGCACCTTTTGAAGTTCTTCAAATGGATTACATCCAGTTTGCATGTTGAAGCAATTTGCAATATGTCCTAGTAGTATGTGCCTTCAGTAAGTGGATAGAGGTGTACACTACGAAAGACAATATAGCTCTTATTACAGCAAATGTGCTTCTAAAAGAATTCTTCCCCAGATTTGGTGTTTGCAAACTTTTATGGAGTGATAACGGACCCCATTTTATTGGGCAAGTTGTTGAGTATGTACTGAAAGTATTAGGGATTAAGCAGAAGTTTCATGCTGCCTTCCACCCACAATCAGAAGGGCTAGTGGAAAGGTACAACTTTTTCCTCAAGCTTAAGCTAGCTAAAATCCAGGCTTCTACATCTTTGAAATGGCCTGACGCACTAGCCTTGGCATCGTTGTCCATTAGATCAGTGCTGCATTCCCAATCTGGCCTTACACCATATGTTGTAATATTTGGAAGGCCTATAAATATTTGGGGAATTCCAAAGCCGCGCCCGATACATGATGTACCTTGTGTCTTGATGAGTGACTACCTATCACTGTTGACTGACAGCTTGATTTCTATTCACCAACAGGTTCGGGGAGCTCTTCCTGACAGGTCGAAAGGTGAAGGCCACGAAATACGGCCCGGCGATCATGTGATGATCCGGTCCTTCCAGAGATCGAGCAGTTTGGAACTTAGGTGGCGTGGCCCAGACCAGGTTCTCCCAGCGACGGGAACTGCAGTGCAAGTGACGAACAGGAAGAACTGGGTGCATTCCACCCACTGCAAAAAAGTGCCATCTACCTTGGTGGAAACTACTTCCCTGGTCGACCATCGAGACATCGTGGACCCAGAGAGAGGCCAAGCTACATCACCTGAAGAACTTGAGGGAGTCTTCCCGGACCACACGATCCCTGGTGCATCCCGATACCAACTGCGACCCCAGAGAGAAACTGCATCGCTGAGAGAGACTGGTTGAGGAAACGTCCTGGGTTTGTGATAGACTGATGTGGTGAGGGTGGGCATCCTTTTGCTAAGTGACACTCGTCTCAGCCCTCAGTGAAGAAACCAATGGCTGCCCAGGACTTTAGAGCTCCATCTGCTTTGTTGTTTCAGCATCAAGAGACTATGTCTGTGAAAGACACCTCCACTGCTGCGAGAATCTGTGACAAGAAGATGATGTGCATTGTTGGGTTTACTGTCAGTGTTATCATTATGGCAGTAATGACTTGGGTTGTAGAGGAAGTAGCTCCTGCTTGAAGAATTCTGTCTGCCACTGCTCTGGCACCTATTGAACACCACTATTTTACTCTCCCTTATCATGAGCAGCAGCATAGACAGTCTTATTTGAACAACACATTTATCCAGATGTTACACCACACACATAATGCTACAAACATTACCAACTGTTGGGTATGTGGAATGATGCCTTCTCATCACAAAAAGGGAGGAACACCTTTCATTCCTTTGCCATTCTCACACAATGGTTCTTGTCAAGCCTGGTTCACACTTTTATTGGCTTATGAAGTGGCTAATATTACTGATTTTGGTGTAGGGGGATGAAACTACTATCTTAATAAAGTGTGTTATCCTGATGAAGAAGGCGATCCACAGCCTAAAGGGACTATATGGGAGATGGAGGAGTACAGACGAGGAAATGCTTCTACACATTATGTTTACCCAAATTCTCGAACATCTAAGGGTAATAGACCTCCTGTTATAGCTGTCACTAGAGCCCAAGCAGATTTATGTGTGAGTAGTGTTGGGAAAATTCCAGTGGGGAGAAGCGAATGTGCTCTGATTTTGAACATTGCTGGCACCAACAACAATAGCTTCACGTCTTCACATAACATGTATTTTATCTGCGGAAATAAGGGATATTACCATCTGCACTATTGGATTGTCTGGAATTTGCTATGTGTCCTTTTGGTTATCTCCTGTGTTTCTGGCACCTGCATCATATCACAAGGACTATCGACTGTTTAATGACATTTCCAAAAACAGATTTAAGAGGACAGCAAATCATGACAAGGTGGTTCAGACTGACACTGCACTGCAGCAATATGTTGATTTTAATTTCGGCTGTTCTTCTTTGTTGGTGCTGCCTTGAACAGTAGGAAAATCAGAGGGTTGACACATGTCGCTGAGGCTGTGACCAAGCAGATAGCTATGGCACTTGGAAACATCACGGAGGAGCTACAGATTGCGAAGATTGTGGCACTCCAAAACCGTATGGTCCTGGAGGTAGTCCTGGCTGATCGAGGTGGTGCATGCTGCATCATCGGGAGTAGCTGCTGCATGTACATTCCAGATCATGCTCCTTCAGTTTTTGATGCAATATCCAAGCTACACAAAATAGCTGTTGAGATTCACCCTGATACCGGAACATGGACTTTGACCGGTTGGCTATGGACTTGGTTTTTCACCTAGGGCTGGAAGTTGTTGACGATATTATGTATATTGTATGCGATTCTGATGACCTGCAGTTTATGTATACAATGCGGACCGATGCTTTGCTCTTTCTGTATCACTGCTTGTACACCTACCAGACGTGATGTTAAACAAATGAATGCCCAATGTGTACTAGATAAAGAAATTGATTAAATGATGCAGATTGATGTACATGATGTATACGTAGACTCTTCTAGATTATAGATGTCTTCAGCTAATTCTAAAAGGGCCATTTATGGAAATTTGGCAGAGATCACTGTTAGCATTGAGCTGAAGCCATATTTTTTCCGGTAGCCATCTTGACTGACCATGTGCTCGCCATGTCTTCCTTCCTTCTTTGCTGTTGATTACCCTTGTGCTTTGCTAGAGGACTGCCTATACTTAGCCCCTGCTACTCTGCACAGGCTCCAAATAGTCTGTAGCTGCCCATGCACCTGCTCCAGTCTGTTACTGTCAGGCTGATGTAACTAAAGACAGCAACTGATTGCCTCTCCTTCTTTGTTGAGTGTACATTCTTTGTATGACCATCTATGTATGTAACTCTTCCTATGCGTACTTGTACCGCCTCCTTTTGAGCTCCAGTATGGGTATAAAAGACCCACATTTCTTCTACTTCTTGTGCTACTTCATACACTGCCGAAGGGTGTTGTGTGAATGTAGTTCCACCTCATGAGGTTTATTAAAGTATTTTCTTGATATTTCAGCTTCCGTGCCAATCTCTACTTATTGGTCTGAGGACTAGTGCGCAGAAGGGCGAACCCCTAACACCGGTAGGCGGTCTAATTTTAAGGTAATGGTTTGATGGGGAGATTCAAGCAATCCCTGAAGGGCATGATCATGAGTCTGAATGAACCCATGAGGCATAAGCGGATATCCTCCTACCATGCCTTCGGTTTGCTTAGAGGGAGGCATCACAGAAGTCATTAGGGTTCAGTCCCTTTGAGTTGGTGTATGGGCACCCTGTGAGAGGACCTCTCAGTCTGGTGAAAGAAGTCTCGGAAACAGCTCCCAGGAAAACTCACCAGGATGTAATTAGCTACATGCTGGCCTTTAGAAACCAGACTGTACGCTTCAGGAAACTCATCCATTCGACCCTAGAAACCAGCCAGGAAGAGATGAAACGTTGGTACGACCAGAATGCCATTCTGGTAGATTTTCAACCTGGCCAAAAAGTGTGGGTCATGGCCCCAGTTGAGCCTTGCACTCTTCAGGACAAGTGGACTGGGCCTTTTGAGGTGGGGGAGCGCAAGAGTGAAGTCACATACCTGGTGAACTTGCAGACACCCAGTAACTGTTTGATGGTCTTACACGTGAACCTTCTCAAACCTCACTTTGAGAGGTCTGAAGCAGGCATGCACTTGGTGACAATTATGGGGTGGAAGAGGAGAGTGAATCTCGCCCTGACCTCCTGTCTGCCAAGGAGCACGATGGGTCAGTGGAAGGAGTGAACCTCTCCTCTACACTGACTCCAGAAGAGCAGAGTAACTGTTGCCAGCTGATGGGGAAGTTTGCCACACTTTTCTACCTGGTCCCGGGTGTCACCCCTTGGTGTACCCATGATGTGGACACTGGGGACAGTCCTTCTGTGATGCACTACATTTACAAGCTGGCTGACAGGGTCAAAGCCAGCATCAAAGAAGAGGTTTCTAAGATGTTGGCATTAGGGGTGATAGAGCCCTCCAATAATCCCTGGCCCAGCCCAGTTGTCTTGGTCCCAAAGGCTGCTGCACTCAGTGCTACTCCTAAACTGCAGTTCTGCATGGACTACCGTGGGCTCAATTCCATCACCAGGACTGATGCGCACCCCAGCCCCAGAGCTGATGAGCTCATAGATCAGTTGGGAGCTGACAAGTTCCTCAGTATGTTTGATTGAACAACTGGGTACTAGAAGATTGCCTTGAATGATGGGACAGAGGATAGTTCTGCATACTTAATGACTGAGGGGTACCACCAGTTCTGGGTGATGCCCTTTGCGTTGAAGGGCATCACCCAAAGGGCTTAACTCCAGCCACTTTTCAGACGTTGGTCAACCAGGTGTTGGCTATTCTGGAGGATTTCAGTGCTGCCTACCTGGATGAAATTACAGTGTTCAGTTAGAGCTGGGACGATCACTTGCATTACCTCTGGGACATGTTGAGGGCACTGCATAAGGCAGGCCTCACGATCAAGGCCAGTAAGTGCCAGGTCAGGCTGGGGTGTGTTGCAAACTTAGGGCACCAGGTAGGAAGTACCCAGGTGGTGCCCCTACAATCTAAGATTAACACCATTCTAGCGTGGTAGCATCCCAAGATCCAGACTGAGGTGAGTCTCTTTTTATGTCTCACTGGTTACTGTAGGAGATTTGTCAAAGCTATGGCACCTTTGTTGGCCCCCTGACTGAACTGACTTCCAGGAAGCAGCCAAGGAAAGTGATCTGGACTGATGCCTGTCAGACTGCTTTTAATGCCACGAAGTCTGCCATATGCACGGCGCCTGTGCTCAACGCACCTGACTTCTCCAAAGAATTTGTCGTCCAGACAGATGCTTCAGAGCATGTTGTGGGAGTGATGCTCTCACAACTAAAAGAAGAGGGCCTAGTCCAGCCTGTAGTCTTCCATAGCAGGAGACAACTCCCCAGGGAGCAGAGTTGGAGTGCAATTGAGAGTGAAGCTTTTGTTGTGGTCTGGGTGCTGAACAAGATAAGACCCTATTTGTTTGTGACCTACTTCCGAGTTTAGACAGACCGCAGCCCCTCAGATGGTTAATGCAGATGAGGGGTGAAAACCCCAAGCTGTTGAGGTGGTTCATCTCCCTACAGGGAAAAGACTTTATGGTGGAACACCACCCTGGTACAGATCATGCTAACGCTGACGGTCTGTACAGGTTCTTTCGTCTTAGTGAAGAGAACTTGCAGGTGGGTGGGTAGTTCTCCCTACTTTCAGCTGGAGGAGACATGAGTTAGACCTCCCATCCTTTGCCATTTTCCCCTGTGTTTTTGCTTTCTGACCTCCTGTTTTGATGGTATGCTTGACATCGACTTTGCTGGTTTAGTGTCTCTGCACACTTTTTCACTGCTATTCAGTGCTAAAGTGCAAGTGTTCCTACTGTACATTGTGTTATGATTGGTTCTCCATCATTGGTAGATTTGATTTACTAGTCGTAGGTATTTTGAAGTCCCTAGTGCAGTGCACTGTGCACGCACAGGGTCTGTACATCAAATGCCACTAGTGGGCCTGCAGCACTGGTGTGCCACCCACACAAGTAGTATTTCAAAGGTGTCTCAGGGCTATGACTGCAGTGTCTGCATGCAGTTTTTACTTCTCTGTTGACCCAGCAAGGGCACCCACTTTCCAGGCCCTAACCTTCCCTTGACCTACATGTAAGTTACCCCTAAGCTAGGCTGGGTAGCCTCATAGGCAGGGTGCTATGTATGTAAAAGGTAGGACATGTGGTAGTGTGCTTTACATTTCCTGATAGTGAAATACAGTGCTTTTCATTTATTTACTATTGAACGGCTGTCTGTCCCATGGGTTAACATGGGAGCTGCCTTGTAACAGCTTACAAGTGCAACTTTCCATTGGGACGATATGCAAATGGAGTTTAGGCTCTCTGAACTCAGAATTTATTAACCCATCATTTTGTGAAGATTGTTTTTAAGTTGTGTGTTTGAAAATGGCACTTTTAGAAAGTGGGGATTTACTTACTTAACCATCCTATGTGCCTCTGCCTGTTTGTATACTCACAATCTGGTTTTGGAGTGACAGGAGTTGGGCATGTGCATTCACACTAGATAGTCACAAGGGGGGTTGAGGTGTGTCCTGCCTTTCCTGGGTGACTCATGACCAGGCTGAATAGACATGCTCTGCGTTTAGAGTGGTTGGAGGAGTTTTCACCAGCACTTGAATATGCTGTTTCTGCTCTGCACAATGCTGTCTCCACCTCCTGTAGTGAAGCTTGACCAGGGGGGACAGAACTGGTTTTCACTGAACTCAGAAACGTTTTGTGTTATGTTATGTTATGTTAGGGGGGTTCTTTTAGAGCGCACTGACACCGTGAGTTTCCTGGCGCTGATTGGGATTCAGTGAGATAGCAGATAAAGATTAGCCAGATTGGGGAAAAAGCCAAGTTTTGAGAGATTTGCGAAAGAGAGTTAGTGAGTTAGCAGATTTGAGAGAGAGGGGAAAAGAGTTCCAAAGAGTAGGAGCAAGGTGTGAGAAACTCCGACCTCCAACCCTCGCGAGTTTGAAGGAGGGGGTGGCAAGGAGATGAAGATGGGAGGATCTAAGATTACGAGAGGGGCAGTATGGAGTGATGAGGGATTTCAGGAACCTAGGGGAGGGGCCAGTCAGGGATTTAAATACTATGCAGCCAATCTTAAAGGCTGCCCTGAGATTGACCGGGAGCCAATGCAGTTTGGCAAGGAGAGGCTTGGCAGACTGCCATTTTGGAATCCTGAAGACCAGTCGCTCCGCTTGGTTCTGAGCGATCTGCAGCCTATAGGGCAAGGTTTTGGGCAGACCGTGATATAAGGAATTTGAGAAGTCCAAGCGGGAAAGGACCAAGGCCAGGGTGACTTGGAGCAGAACTTCGGGGGACAGGAGATAAGCGACCTTCCTGATCCTGCGAAGCTGGTGCATACAGGAGGAGACCACCGCCCCCACCTGGGCTTTGAGTGAGAGTTCGGAGTCGATGATAACTCCCAGACTCTTTACGGATGCCACAGGGGCAGGGGGAGGGCCAAGCCCTGTGGGCCAGAAGTGTGGACCCCAATGGATGGAGCTCTTGCCTGGAAGAAGGAGCTCCGTCTTTCCAGGGTTCAATTTGAGCTGGTTTTGACTCATCCAGAGGAGAATGTGGGACATGACAGCATGAAAATTAGAGACAGCGGAGGGGGTAGAGAGAGGGAAGATGAGTTGTAGGTCCTCAGCGTAATTAAAGACGGTGACGTCCCACTGCCTCAGAGAAAGAAGGAGGGGGCGAAGATAAAGATTGAAAAGAAGGGGGGACAGAGAAGAGCCTTGAGGGACACCGCAGGTGGAGGGTACTTTGGGTCCACGGAAGGTACCCAGACTGACCGACTGAAACCTGCCAGACAGAAAGGAGTGGACCCAGGCCAACGCCGGGCCCTGGAGGCCGGCTTGTTCAACACGGCGGATGAGAATGTTGTGATCCACCGTGTCGAACGCGGCCGACAGATCTAACAATACCAGGGCCTGGGGGGTGCCCTTGTCAGCATTGCCTCTCAGAGTGTCGAGCACGGCCAAGATGACTGCCTCCGTGGAATGGCCGGGCCTGAAGCCGGCCTGATTGGCCTCCAGGAAGTTCGAGCTTTTGACAAACTGTGAGAGGCTGGCAGTGACATGGGCTTCCAGAATTTTGGAGAGGTAGGGGAGAAGAGAGATGGGTCGGTAGTTAGCTGGGACCGAAGGATCAGCCCCAGGCTTCTTCAATAGGGGCACAAGAACGGCCTCCTTGAAAGAGCCAGGCACCGTACCCGAGGAAAGAGAGGAATTCAGCAAAGGAAGGATACATTCGGGGAGGGACAAGCAGATGTTTCGTAAAATGGAGGGGGGACAACAATCATCCGGGAAACCAGACTTGACCCGGGTGGCTAGTTTCGCTAGGGTGGCGGAGTCAAGGGTAGGAAAGTGTGAGAATGAGGAAGTATTGTGAGGGACGGGAGTGGTATCAGCGTCAGGAAGAGAGGCAGTGATGGAGTCCTTAATCATAACGATTTTATCCACAAAGAAAGAACTGAGGGCGTTACAGGATTCCTGAGTGGGGGCCTGGGTGGGAAGAGTCCTGGTGTCAGTGGTAAGTTCCCCAATAACTTTAAAAATCTCCTTTGATTTAATAGGTGCGGAGAGGATTCTTTCAGTGATGTGTGCAGATTTGGCCGCGATAATAGCTTTCTTGTATTTATTACGCGCGGCCAGGTAGATGTCCCTACTCGTGGCACAATAGTCTCTTCTCCACCTGCGCTCAAGTTGGCGAAGTTCAAGATGTTGCTGTTTTAAGCTAAAATTGTACCATTTGTGGGAGTGACTATGCCGGGACCGAGGGAATTTAGTTAGAGGGGCCAGGACATCGCTGGCCGATACCAGCCAGTGGGAAATGTCATTGGCCAGCTTGCCAGTGCTGAGGTCAGGCGTGAGGGGAGGACGCGATTTTGAAAGGAGGTCAAGAAAGCCCTGGGTGTCTACAGCCCTCCATTTTCGCGCCATGCCACCCTCTGAGGGAGGAACCCTAATATGGCCAGTGATGGTGAGGGTGGCCTCGACCAAGAAATGGTCGGACCAGATGCAGGGAGTGATCACCGGGTGAGAGAGCTTGATCCCGTGGGTCCAGATGTGATCAAGAATGTGACGTTCGGTGTGTGTGGGGGCGTCTATATGTTGTTTTAGGTTGAGGGACGATAAGGCCTCGAAGAGCTCAGTGGCCTGGGGGCCAGCGTCCTTATGCTGGAACCAGTAATTAAAGTCCCCGAAGATGGCCACACGGGTGGAAGAAGTGGTGAGGTTGGCCAGCTGTTCAGCAAAGGAGGAGGGAAAGAGAGGCATGGGGTGGGGAGGACGATATAACACCACGAGCGTGATAGCACCCTCGTTCGTGCCCAAGTTGATCACAAGATTATCGACTGATGGGAGAGTAAGCGAGGAGGTGGAAATGAGTTGTAGATTTTTCCGGATTACTGCTGCCACGCCCCCTCCATGACGGCCGCCTGGTCGATTGGCGTTCAGCATGTAGTAATCAGAGGGCAGTGCCGCCAGAATGTCTGTAAGTGAGTCCTCCGATAACCATGTCTCCGAGAGTAGGAGTATATCGGGGCTCTCGGCAGTCAGTAAGAGGAAGACATCAGTCTGATGCCTGAT
The DNA here is from genome assembly GCF_964263255.1 of Lissotriton vulgaris. Lineage (NCBI taxonomy): Eukaryota > Metazoa > Chordata > Amphibia > Caudata > Salamandridae > Lissotriton > Lissotriton vulgaris. Next base: position 1,127,686,720 of record NC_141687.1, read on the forward strand.
AAGGGAACGGGTATTAAGATAGGATATGCGGATGTGTGACTCTGGAATAGCTGGTATGTCTGGCCCCAATAGAGGCCCCAATTTGTGTAAAACTTCAAAGGGGAATATTATTATAAATATTTGGGCCTTGACCCTAGAACTTCAGAACTCGTTTGGACTAAGGAACTTGCCAAGATTAAAATCTGGAGAAACTGTAAGGAGGAACTACCACTTTGCTATGTGCTTTGCTGTGTTGGCTTGCAGCGGCTGCTTCTTTCTTAGGCCATGAAAAGACTGGACTGGTATTCTGCAACTTATTTTCCAGAGTTTCTCCAAGGGCTTGAGATAGAGCTCGATCCCTGTTCAAGAAGGAACAGCAAAGACTTCAAGTTCATCTGCTACCAGCACTGGAAACTGTGTGTTTTGTGATGCAACAGAAGGAAAAGCAATCTGATGCCGCCACCGAGCCGCTGCTTGCACTGTAAACTGAGGGCACAGCACTTCGCACCACCTTGCTTTACATTGCAGCTGTGGTGTGCCTAATGACAACTCTCCGGCCGATATCACCGCCGCTGCCTCCACCGGAACCTGAGGGCACCGCTCATAAATAACTTGACGCTCTGCCCCATCCCACACTACAGCCTTGGCCTACCAACGCTGGTTCCATCAACTCCAGACTGTCTGCTGAGGAAGTTGGTAATTTGTTTATGGAGGAGAGTAGTGATCTATTCAATCTGAACAGTAATGAAGTTATGCTTGCTACAGTTATCACGTCAGTGAAAACATCATGTGAAATAGGTAGGTCGCAGTATAAATCCTATTTTCATGAGGTGTTGCAAATGTGCTCAACGCCCATAACAGGTACAATATCAAGGTGTTTGAAGCCTCTAACAGATACAATACCAAAGAACAAACTTCATTTACTCAACACCGGGCTGCATAATACTTCTGAGTACAAAGACAAACTATCCTCATCAAAAAGTAATTGCATTCTGTTTGCTAGATCATGTATGGTTTGTCAGGCAAGAAATGGAAATTTGGAAGAATTTTTCAAGTGCACGAATAAGCTTTGTCAGCCATCTATATATAGAATGAAAAACTCAGACAAGGACAAAAGTCAGAGCTTTTGGACTGCATTGCGGAAATACCACCATACACAACACTGCTTTAGAGGAGGATGTAAATATATTAGATGGTGCAGCCATATTAAATATGCTATCTCTCTCATCTTGTAAAATATTTGATGATTACGCTTCAACAATGTTATACCCTACATAGAAACTCAAACAAGGAAAGTGAAATGATTGGATCTTGTGTGGGATACATATATTACTGGAAGCATCAAGTAAAGTGTTAGAGTAAAAAGATGTGAGGATATTTGCAGGCGAGTTGAATCTCACACTCCTGTAGCCAAAGATTGGCATAGTTTCCTTAGATGAGATAAAAACAAGATAGAGTTGTTTGGTTTCCTAAGTAGGCATATGTGACTTATTAACATTGAAGGGAAGCAAGTAATTGTCACCTGTCAGGATAAAGTTGCAAGTTCCACATCATTGCGAATTTCAAAATGATATTCGATTCGATTTGAAAAATCTTTATTTCGATCACAAGATCATAAAAGATGCATTACATTACATACAAAATTTAAAAACGTATTAAACAACATTAGTGATCCAATTATTAAAAAGAAAAATGGTAAAATAGAGTGCCGCAATTTCAGTCTATCTCAAGTCGTCAAAACTTTTTATACAAGCCTTTTTACCCATCGACTTCGGGCGTACCACATAGAAGTTAAAAATTTAGACAGGGAAAAAACTACAATAGGGGTTAAGTCTGTCTTTAAAACTCTATAGGCAGTTTGGAAAGATTTAAATCCCAAATTCCTGAGCAAGGGGACTAGCCAGTATTTCCTCCTCTCATAGCCCTTACAGAAAAATACTACATGAACATCATTCTCCTTTGGATGTGCGCATACCGGACAAGTTTCATTGGAGGAGCGGCATGACCAGGATGCAGTGAATGATGCTAAGGGAAGAGTTCCATATCTCCATTGGAGAAATCATTTCCTAGTTAGTACTGGAGACATGGCATCTAAAACACTTTCAAGTTGATAAGAGTATTTAGCTTTTGTGAACAGGTAGGACAAAGATTCTTCTCTTGTACCATCAATTGCTTTAGTGAGCTTGAGTTCTTGATAAGCTCTGACCAGTACCTTTTTTGGGATCTTTGGGCAGGTGTTTAGAGGGTCCAACCATAGTTCCTGGAAACCAATTTCCTCCAGCATTCCCTTAATGTAAGTCATCCACGGGATTCTCCTGGCGTTGGGTAACTGCAGGAGTTCCTGTAGCTCCGCCCTATAGTTTGTGAGGTCTGGGCTAGACCATAGACGCCTCCAAAATGTCAATGGTTTAAGACCTAGCTCCTTCGTTATTGGTCGGATGCCCAAGTCCAATCTAAGGGGAAGTAATGGAGTGCTCTGTGGGAGGGCAACGATCTGTCTCGGGAATTTGTTCTCCGTTGATTGTAATTTAGACGATTGAATGTGACCCCACAGCTCGCCCCCATATGTGAAACCCGCCCGGGCTTGTGCCATGTAAATATGAATAATGGGGGTAAGTGGCCGGTAGGGAGATTTATTCACCAGTCTCATAGTGCCACCCGCCAACTGAGCCAGTTTGATGGCCACTTTTGACTGGTGAGACGACCACGTTAAATGTTCGTTGAGAGTGATCCCCAAGTATTCAATAGTATGCACTCGTTCTAATTGGACTGTGCCCAGCCTAGGTGGAGCGCGATTGTGGGGGTTAGGAATAAGAATCATGTACTTAGTTTTCTGTGGGTTAATTTCAAGTCCCCGCTCTGAGCAGAACTGTAAAAATCCATCCAGGACACGTTGAATGCCCATAGGGGATTTGGACAGCAGCAGGGTGTCATCTGCAAACATAATTGCAGGCACCCTGCTGCCAGTCAGTTTTGGGGCATCAGTGTTGGTGATCCTGGTCAGGTGGGCAACAACCCCGTTCACAAAGAGGCAAAACAGGGTCGGTGCGAGCACGCAACCCTGTCTTACCCCTCTGCGAACGGGGAACCTTTTGGTTAATTTGCCCCCTCTGCCACACCTCACGCGGGCATAGTTGTTATGATGTAGTCTCATCAGGATTGCCAAAATGTCTCCAGGGACGTTCAGCTCCTCCATGACTCTCCACAATTTCGCTCTGGGTACCAAATCAAATGCGGCACGTAAGTCTACGAAGACAGTATACAAGGTGCCGCCCTCAATTACAGCTGTTCTCCAATAAAGGAGATTCAGCCTAAAAATTTGATCTATTGTCGATACACCCTGTCTAAACCCCGCCTGATAGGGGGTCAGGATGCCCATCTCGTCTATCCAGGCCTGTAGCCGGTCCAAAATCAATCTTCCAAAAAGTTTTTGGGATATATCAATAAGACTGATTGGACGGTAATTGGCTGGGAGCAGAGGGGACCCCTTTTTATAAATTGGGACCACCTCTTCTCCCAGCCAAGTGTCACGAACCTCCATTCCCCCCAAGATGGCATTAAATATCAATGTGAGATATGGGGCCCATATTTCTGGTTCCTGCTTAAACAGGTCCCCCGGTACCCCGTCGAGGCCAGGAGCTTTCCCTGCGGATCAACCAGTGATAGCCTCATTCACCTCTTTTACCGTAAACGGAACCCCAGTTGGATCAGAAGCCGTTGTACCGCATGCTATATGGGGATACCCTTTTTCTTCAGAATACAGTGCCTGAAAGTGACTCTGCCATAAGTTAGGGGCTATATTGGGCTCAATTGCTGAGGATAAGTCCTCTGTACCATTAGAGACTATGCGCCAAAATTTGCGCAAGTCCCTGTTGGATAGTGATCTAACGAGGTTTTCCCAGTAATCTTGGTCCCATTCAGCCCTCGCGTTCTCCAGGAGCTTTTTATAAGATTTTCTCCTGGCTTGAATTTCTTCCTTACTATGGCGTCCTTTTATTGCAAGTAGCAATTTGGCCTTAGATTCCCTACAAGTGGCGTTATACCAGGTCGTCTTGGCTGGGGGGCCTTTTCTTTTCCCTGACGTTGAAAACAAGTCCAGCTCTAGAGTGCTAATTAAATCTGCATGTATTTGTGCAAGCTTTTCTATATTATCGGCATCTTGCTCCTCCTTCCCTATCTCAAAGGCCCTTTCCAGGAGCGGTATAATCCTTGCGTATAGCTTTGGTATTCTGTCTACGCTATTAGCCAATTTCTCCCACCTGATTTTTCTCTGATTATTTTCGAGTAGGAGTCCCGACGTGGCTTTGTCCGTTCCAAAGGATGTGGCCTCGTGCCCCGGTATGGAATAGGACAGTTCCAAGGCGTTGTGGTCGCTATCCGTTCTTTCGGTGACTTTAAAGTCAACTATTTGTGACCACATGGACAATTTAATGAGGATATAATCCAGTCTCGATTCACTACCCAGTTTGTTATAGGTGTGAAGACTGGGAATGTCCGATTTACAGCGGCCATTGCAGGCCCTTAGACCTTGGTTTAGAGTGAGGGCAGTTATCTGCAGGGCCAGGGGGGTCCAGGCCCTTGGTGGAGGGGCCACCGTCTCTGGGACAAGCCAACATGAATCTTCCTCGAAAGAGGGGCCGTCACGAAGGCCTGGTAGTGGTTCGTACTGTGCATTTAAGTCGCCTCCCACCAGGCACGCAAATTCCCATGGGATGCCTTCTAGGAACGCAGAGAGTTCCTCTATGGTACTAGATTCCTTTGACATGGGTACTGGCCGTGAATATATGTTAACAACTACCAGCTTCGAGGAGTTAGGCCACTCCAATAGGACAGCCAGTATGTCTTCAGAGGCGGTCTCTAAACAGGTAGCATGACAGCCTAGGTCCGTTACTATCCATGTCGCAAGTCCTCCCGATGGCCTGCCCCTTCCCCCCCACTTAGGGGGTTTGGAAAAGGCTGCGTAACCCTGGAATGTTAATTCTTCACACGCCCAGGTCTCCTGGAAAAGTAATATATTTTTTGAGCTGATGTAGGAGCCCCACTCTATGGAGTCAATTTTATTGGCTAGGCCGGCCACATTCCATGAAATCAAGGTTATGGGGTGCAGTTTGGTAGTGGCTGGTCCTGTAGCGGAGGAATTGTCAGCATTGTCCTCCATAGACGCCAACTGGCTTATGGTGGAATGGCTCATGTCGGATATTATATTGGTAGGGGTCACAATAGGATCCACGCTGCTTAATTCTGGGGCTAGATTGGTTTCCACTGTATTTTTTGACCTTGTTTGCGTGACGGGTAGTGGGAGTGCACTAATCTCGGTCCCATGAGAAGTTGGTAATTCTCCCCCCTCTTTGTCCATTTGTCAGTCAACCATTTCCAAACTACTATATCTATTGTAAGTGGGGAAATAGGCTGGGTAATGTATTCTGTGGGGCCCGGAATTCCTCTCATGAGTCCTCCCCCACCACCCCTCCTCCTTGTGATTGTTTCCCAGCTAGCCTCCTCCCCATACGGTAAGAAATGATCTGTAGGTCGTCCCCTATGTTGAGGAGGGACATTTCTCTCCCTACGACAGCTTTCCCAATCTTCCAGCAGTTCTTGATAGTGCCCCCATCTCTGGTCCTCTAGATTATAGGGGCTTGATGGATAGAAAAATGAGAGAGGCAGTGGTTGGATGTTACTGCCAAAATCATCAGAAGCCCAAGCGCAAATGTATGCAGCTTATATTCTGCTCTCTAAAGGTAACCAGAACGCAATCTCCCCTTATAGATTTTTTGGAGTGACCCACCCACGTGGCCCGCCTGACCATGGAGATATCACTGGTTATTCCTCTCGGGAGTGGTCTGTTTGTGGAGAGCCAGCTAATAACTTTATTCCTTAGTGATGTTGTTGATTCGAATGTCAGAGGTTTTAATTCAGGAACCCCCGCCAGAACTAAGGTGTAAGGGGCTGCTTCTGGGGGGAGGTTAACGGGTTTTTGTTTGCGGATGGGGTTGGATTTCTCTCCCATAGATGGTGGAGCGTCCTTGATATTAGTCGGGGCCGGAGCAGTATATTTGGGGAGGGGAATAGATTTTGGGGAGGCTGTTACTCTATGATGGGTTGTAGTGGGGGCATTGTTGGCGTTAGAGGGTTGCAGGGTCTTGTTTGGAATGACTTGAGGAGTTTGGGGGTTAGTGGGAGGTAGCTTGTTATTAATAGCTGTCGGGGGTTCGTTGCCCTTTTTAGACTTTGGTTCTGGTCCCCCTTTTACTGCTTTGACTCCACTGATATCAAGTTTCCTCGAATCAGCGAGTTGTACAGTAGATTTCTCAATGATGACTAGTCTAGCTTCGATCTTGATTAGTCTAGCTTCGAGGGGACTCAGTAGGGACCTAAGAAGTGTGCCTATGTCCTCCAGTGTGATATCATTGGTGGAGTTATCCACTAGAGTGATGTTAGTAGGAGGTGGTAATGGCATTGTATTATGGATTCTGGGGGGAGTTGTTGTTCCCAGCTTCTCTAGGATGGTAGCAGTGATGGCTCCTTTCCCACCTTTACCTCTCGGCTGTTTGGGTTTTGGTGACTTTATCCTATTACCTTCTTTGTTTTGGGCCCCCCTCTTTTTTTTTTTTATTGCCCCTTGCCTCACCCCCCCTGTCTCTCTCTGAGCTAAGCTCTTTGTCGTTGGCTGCCTCTATATTATTAACTGATGTTATTGAAGGGATTACTGCTGATGTCATGAATACTTGAACATTGCTGAAACATTGACTAATTCCCTCTTGATACATCGATTTCTAAGGTAAACAAAGACAGTTGGTTTTAGAAATGCTTGTTGATAAGCGTCTGTATTATTGTTGGGAACAATGCTTGTTGTTGGCTTTGGAACTGCTGCCTCACATGAATATTCATGAGGAGCACGTTGGACAGGTGCTCCAAACCGACGCAGCGCCACACGTGCACTGAAGCCTATAAAAGGCTTACCGGCTTGAGGTTAGACGCTTCGCTTCTGAGAAGGCAGAGCGTCACGTCAAGAGTTCCGGATTTCTTCGCCCAGCCCCGCCCGTCGGCTTCAACTGCGAGCTCAGCCTGCGGGTTCCCAGTCCTGAAGCCTCTCACCTGCTGATTAAACAAGGATCCTGCGAGTCTCTGGGAACCAGCGATCGGAGGTTTGTTTTGTCCCTTCCAAGGATTTCCCGGCTCCCTGAACTCCTCCAAGAGTGGGTCTTTTGACTTCCGGTTTCCGACGGAACGGTGTTCTCATCGGACCAATTGGTCCCACATCATTCCCGGTCCCCGCATGACGAGTGCATCCAATCAGAGACAAGTAAGATTATTTAGACCATTGTAGACTACGGCAGAAGGAAACAAACCTTGCTAAAAACAATTATTACGAACTATTAATCTTGCTGAAGACTTTCTTTAAAAGCAAACTGTTTGATTATTACGAACTATTAATCTTGTTGAAGACTTTCTTTAAAAGCAAACTGTTTGTGAGTTCATTAGAGACAATAAGAGGTGTAGCAGTGACAATTAACTGCAGGGTCAGTAAGACACACTGTTATTTGGGAATAATAAGTACCAAGTTGTGTAGATTGGAATTCTTGTTTGTATTCTTTTCTTTGTTTTTTAAACCAACAGACCCCAGTTAGCAGACTCACGCATTATTGTGCAAGGTAAGGCAAAATTATTGCATGCAAGAGTTTAGTTGCCTGTTTTACTAACCAGTTCAAAAAGAAACTAAGAGTCAAATCTAGAGTAATGCGGATTATTTACCTGACTCCTTATTTGTTTAGGATTTTTTGAAAGCACGATAACGCAAAGAAGTGCCTTAGAGCTTGCACATAGAAGTATAGGAGTGGGCTTAGCTCTTGGTTGGTATGTATGAATGTTAAGAGATTTCTGAGCTCATACTTTAGAGAGTTGTGGTTACAATTGTTAGGATTCTTAAAATGTCTATGTCTTTGAATGCTGTTTTTAGCCTTAAATCGTGATTCCGCAACTCACCAGAGAAGCCCAGAATACTTCAGGGGAAACTGACAGAAATCTCAAAGAAGAGATCCTGTGTTGTGTTTCTCTCTCTCTCACTTTCCCATCCCCATCCACTACCCTTTTCCGTCCCCTCTTCCCTTTCCCTTTGGGGGTCAATTGGTTGTGTCAAGTGTTAACTTCCTTGGCACACTAGTTGGTTCTTAGAGGTATTGGGATTAGTCATCTTCAAGAAGGAAACACCTGGACTCTTGCAGTGGCACTCCTTACAGAAAGCGAAGCCAATCAAACCGTCCAAGTTTCCACATGTAGTTGACTAATCTCATGGAGGACATGGATGCCGCTCAGTTGGTGGAGTTAGTACGCAAAATGAATGATGAGATTCAAGACCTGCGTCTTGAAAATCAATCCCTTAGACAAGAACTAGACCATACCAGGGGGGAACTGGAAAGCACCAGAGATGGGTTTACTTCTTGGAGAGACAAAGGAGACCCAAGGCAACCTGTTCTTTCACCACCTAAATTTGGGGCCCCATTTCAGACTCAGAGTTCAACATCTGGTTCTGGCCAAAATCAGCCTGCCCAAATCACAGTTGTTTCCCCACAACCTGTCCCTTTAGCCAACCCTGAACGCTTTACTGGGGATAGTTCACATTTTCAGACTTTCATGAGTCAGTGTCAGTTACATTTCTTATGTAAACCTCATGTTTTTACTTCTGACACTACTAAAGTAGCTTTTATCATCTCCTACTTGGGAGGTGTAGCGGCTAATTGGGCCATGCCTCTAGTAGATAAAAATGATCCGTTATTGAATAATCTAACACATTTCAAGAATGCAATGTCTAGACTATTTGCTAAGCATGTTTTCTTACAAGCTTCGGATAACGAGTTATTAAGTTTGCGTCAAGGTTCTAAGGATTTAATTTCTTATGTGACTACCTTTAATCGGTTGTTAGCTGAAACACAGTGGCTAGAATATAAAAGGATATCCTTGTTCTATCGAGGACTTAGGGAGGAGTTGAAAGATTCCCTAGCACATATTGTAAACTTACCTGATGATTTTACTGAGTTCCAAGATCTAGTGGTCAAGTTAGACCATAGGTTAGGAGAGAGAAGGACAGAAAGACCTAAGTCAGATTTTAGAACTTTACATTTTAAGTCAGAAAAGAAAAATTATGAAGATAAAAACGATCAGGTAGAACCCATGCAGATAGGGGGGATCAAAGGACCTTTGTCACAGGATGAAAAAGATAGGAGAAGAAAAGCCAATCTATGCCTATATTGTGGAAAAGCAGGTCATTATGCCAAAGAGTGTCCTTCTAGACCAGCTAAAAAGAAACTTATGGCCACAGTGCAAGAATTATCTCTGGACTCGGGAAACTAAATTTCCCGAGGGAAGGAGAGATTGTTCCTTCGGGAGATACTAAAACCAAGATCTCACAGTATTTAACTAATAATATCAATCACGTACCACGACATTTCACCATTAGAGTAGTCTTGATTCTTGCTAATCAACAAAAACATAGTATTCCGGTGTTGATTGATTCAGGAGCTACTGGGAATTTCTTTGACTTAGAATTTGCTAGAAAATTAAATCTTAAGAAAGTTCCCAAGAAGGAACCAGAACCAGTTCGAGCAGTTGATGGATCAGCACTTTCATCAGGTCTCATTAGATTCCATACACAACCTCTGCTCCTATTATCTGAAAATGGTCATACAGAATTGACTGTTTTCGATCTCATTGACACGCCGGCTTTTGGAGTCATTCTGGGAATCCCCTGGTTAGAACTTCACAACCCAAAAATCGATTGGGTGAAACGCACAGTAACTTTGGACTCAACATTTTGTAAAACACATTGTTATCAAGAGCACGGAGATCCCAAACAACCTCTGTTCTGTGCTGTCTCCCAGTCGGATTCGATAGAGTTGCCGCTCGAATTTCAGGATTTTTCTGATGTTTTTGATCCTGTAAAAGCTACCACGTTACCACCTCACAGGGTTTATGACTGCAGGATAGATTTAGTTCCGGGAACTGTTCTACCCTGCAGTCGCATTTATGCATTGACCGAACCAGAAACTCAATATCTACGAACATACCTTGACGAGCTTTTGGAATTGGGCTTTATTCGCCATTCCACCTCTCCAGTCTCTTCCCCATTATTTTTTGTAGCAAAAAAGACTGGAGACTTGAGGGCCTGCATCGACTATCGTGCAGTTAATAAGGCTACAATAAAAAATCGATATCCGCTACCTTTGATACCAGTGCTTTTAAACCAAGTAAAAGGGTCAACTGTTTACACCAAATTAGATCTCCGCGGAGCATATCACTTAATTCGCGTAAAGGAGGGTGATGAATGGAAAACTGCCTTCCGGACCAAGTTTGGTCTTTTCGAATGCACAGTGATGCCCTTCGGCCTTTGCAACTCCCCAGCAGCATTTCAGTATTTTATTAACGAGGTGTTGCATGATCTTTTAGACATCTGTGTCATTGTATACATCGATGATATTTTGATCTTTTCTAAAACTCCGGAGGAGCATGTGATACATGCCAGGTCAGTCTTACAAAAGCTCCGAGATAACTCCTTATTTGCAAAACTGGAGAAATGTGTGTTTAACACTCCCAAGGTCGAATTCCTAGGTTACTGGTTATCCCCTGAAGGTATTGTTATGGACCCTAAAAAGGTAAAAGCAATTCTGGAGTGGCCAACTCCTACATCTCTCAAGGAGGTGCAAAGAATACTAGGATTTGCCAACTTCTATAGGAGGTTTATCTCAGGATTTTCTGGAATTGTAGTACCAATTACTAGATTGTTACAGAAAGGGAAGAAATTTCAGTGGAATGCTGAAGCAGAAGACGCGTTTAACATTCTGAAAAAATCTTTCACTTCTGCGCCCATATTGAAACAACCAGACCCTGATAGACCATTCTTTGTCGAAGCAGATGCTTCACAGACAGCAATAGGAAGAGTTTTGCTGCAAAAAGATGTAGACACTGGTAATTTTCATCCAATAGCCTTCTACTCAAGAAAGCTATTACCTGCAGAGCAAAACTACACAATAACAGAACGAGAACTTCTGGCTATCAAGGCAGTGTTCCAGGAGTGGAGACATCATCTCCTGGGAGCAAAACACATGGTAACGATCTTTTCTGATCATAAAAATCTACAGTTCTACTCCACTGTGAAAGCTTTCACACCTCGACAGATGCGGTGGTTACAGTTCTTTAGTAAATTTGATTTCGTAATCACTTACCGACCTGGAACCAAACAATTACTATCTGATACTCTATCACGTTTGGTTTGTAATAAACATGAAGAGTTGGATAAGGGTGAACAGAGTATCATTCCAGAGGAAAAAATTTGCGCAGAGATCTCTCAGGGAGATTTCTTATCCTTACTCAAGGATCAGACAAAAGAATTGGACCAAGAGGTTTGGCTTGCACGAAAACAATCTACAATATCTGAAGGATTGTTTTATCATAAAGACAAAATATTTATTCCTAAAGAGGATCTGAGGAAACAAGTGATTAAATGGAATCATGATTTAGCTATCGCAGCCCATCCTGGCATAAATAAGACAGTAGAGTTGTGTCAAAGGCATTTTTGGTGGGAAGGTATGAAATCTGATGTCCAACAATACGTTCAAGCTTGTCCTGTGTGCGCTCGACAAAAAAATTCTCATTCTTTTCCTATGGGTTTATTGCAACCTTTGGAGGTACCTCCGAAGCCCTGGCACACTATCAGCTTGGATTTTATAACAGACTTGCCAAAATCATCTGGTATGACTACTATTTTAGTAGTGGTAGATCTGTTATCAAAAATGGGACATTTCATTCCTTTACCAAAACTTCCTTCGGCAGTGGACTTCAGTAATGTGTTTTTGACCAACATAGTTAAGTTACATGGTTTACCACAAAAAATTATCTCAGACAGAGGTCCACAGTTCCTGTCTAAATTCTGGAAACAGTTGAGTAGTCTGTTGGGAATAGATTTGGCATTATCATCGGCTTTTCACCCCCAAACTGATGGCCAAACAGAAAAAGTTAACCAATATCTGGAACGAAGTTTGCGGTGTTTAACAACAACCCTATCCTCAGAGTGGACAGAAGCCTTGCCCCTAGCGGAATTCACATATAACAACACAATACACTCAGCTTTAGGTTGTTCTCCATTTTATTTCCTTACTGGCCAACATCCCAGAACTCTACCAGTAATATTTCCAGAAAAAAGATCCAATATGCCAGCAGTTTCTGAAAGGTTGGCTAGTTTACTGAAATTCCAAGAAAATGTTAAACAGACTTTGATAAAACAAAAGGTTAGAATGAAAGACTTTGCAGATCAACATAGAAAACCAGCACCCAATTATAATCCAGGAGATCAGGTTTGGCTATCAACCAAGAACATACAGTTGGAGGGACCTAGGAAACTAAAACCCCGTTTCATTGGCCCATTTTCCATTGAAAAAATAATAAATCCAGTCTCGGTTAAATTGAACCTTCCTCTAGAATATAAAATACATCCTGTTTTCCATGTATCTCTAATCAAACCTGTTCAACCAGACACTCGTCCTGATGCACCACCACCCCCAGTGGTCATAGGAGATCATGTGGAGTATGAAGTCAAGAAAATCCTAGATTCTAGGCGAATTAGGGGGCGATTATATTATTTAATTGATTGGAAGGGTTATGATAGCTCAGAAAGATCTTGGGAACCAGAAACCAATGTACATGCTCCCCGTTTGGTTTGTTCTTTTCACGCCTTACATCCTGATAAACCTCGACCCCTGAGAAGACCTTTGGGGGGGGGAACTGTCATGAATACTTGAACATTGCTGAAATATTGACTAATTCCCTCTTGATACATCGATTTCTAAGGTAAACAAAGACAGTTGGTTTTAGAAATGCTTGTTGATAAGCGTCTGTATTATTGTTGGGAACAATGCTTGTTGTTGGCTTTGGAACTGCTGCCTCACATGAATATTCATGAGGAGCACGTTAGACAGGTGCTCCAAACCGACGCAGCGCCACGCGTGCACTGAAGCCTATAAAAGGCTTACCGGCTTGAGGTTAGACGCTTCGCTTCTGAGAAGGCAGAGCGTCACGTCAAGAGTTCCGGATTTCTTCGCCCAGCCCCGCCCGTCGGCTTCAACTGCGAGCTCAGCCTGCGGGTTCCCAGTCCTGAAGCCTCTCACCTGCTGATTGCACAAGGATCCTGCGAGTCTCTGGGAACCAGCGATCGGAGGTTTGTTTTGTCCCTTCCAAGGATTTCCCGGCTCCCTGAACTCCGCCAAGAGTGGGTCTTTTGACTTCCGGTTTACGACGGAACGGTGTTCTCGTCGGACCAATTGGTCCCACATCATTCCCGGTCCCCGCATGACGAGTGCATCCAATCAGAGACAAGTAAGATTATTTAGACCATTGTAGACTACGGCAGAAGGAAACAAACCTTGCTAAAAACAATTATTACGAACTATTAATCTTGCTGTAGACTTTCTTTAAAAGCAAACTGTTTTTAACACATTTGTATTTCTATCTGCAATTTTCAATAAAAAAATTTCAACACAAAAAAAAAAAAAAAAAAAAAGAAAAAAAAAAAAAAGCAAACTGTTTGATTATTACGAACTATTAATCTTGTTGAAGACTTTCTTTAAAAGCAAACTGTTTGTGAGTTCATTAGAGACAATAAGAGGTGTAGCAGTGACAATTAACTGCAGGGCCAGTAAGACACACTGTTATTTGGGAATAATAAGTACCAAGTTGTGTAGATTGGAATTCTTGTTTGTATTCTTTTCTTTGTTTTTTAAACCAACAGACCCCAGTTAGCAGACTCACGCATTATTGTGCAAGGTAAGGCAAAATTATTGCATGCAAGAGTTCAGTTGCCTGTTTTACTAACCAGTTCAAAAAGAAACTAAGAGTCAAATCTAGAGAAATGCGGATTATTTACCTGCCTCCTTATTTGTTTAGGATTTTTTGAAAGCACGATAACGCAAAGAAGTGCCTTAGAGCTTGCACATAGAAGTATAGGAGTGGGCTTAGCTCTTGGTTGGTATGTATGAATGTTAAGAGATTTCTGAGCTCATACTTTAGAGAGTTGTGGTTACAATTGTTAGGATTCTTAAAATGTCTATGTCTTTGAATGCGTTTTTTAGCCTTAAATCGTGATTCCGCAACTCACCAGAGAAGCCCAGAATACTTCAGGGGAAACTGACAGAAATCTCAAAGAAGAGATCCTATGTTGTGTTTCTCTCTCTCTCACTTTCCCATCCCCATCCACTACCCTTTTCCGTCCCCTCTTCCCTTTCCCTTTGGGGGTCAATTGGTTGTGTCAAGTGTTAACTTCCTTGGCACACTAGTTGGTTCTTAGAGGTATTGGGATTAGTCATCTTCAAGAAGGAAACACCTGGACTCTTGCAGTGGCACTCCTGACAGCTGAAGTTTGAGGCAGTTGGGTGTTAGGTAAGGCCATTAAGCTCATGTCCTCAAATTCACTCGGGGATTCGATGGTAAAGTCGGGGTCAGTTGTAGCAATACTTGGGAGTTGACACGATGCTAGATCGGTCCTATCACTGTTTAACCCTTCGGCTCTGCCTTCTGGAGTTCTGGCTTGAGCCATTGGGCCCATTGAGGATCTCCTGACCCAGTCTATTTCCTGGGAGATTCTTCTCTCCAGAACCTCAATTTCTTCAATCAAAAGGGATCCGGCTTTTGCGAAATAAGTATCAATGGGACCCTTTACAGCTGCAGCCGCAGCTAAGGAAGTTTTGCTTCTAGTTTCTCTAGCGCTCATTGTTCTAGAGATTGGGAGTCCTGAGTATGACAATGAAATGGGGGGGGCCGGGCCGGACTCTCACGTACTCGAACGGCCTCAAACGGCCCGCTCTTTGCCCGGTCTTCGCCTGCGCCTCCGTCCGCGCGCGTCCCGCGAGCGCGTTAGGAGGCTGGGCTAAATAGGAGGAGGGGGCGGGAAGAGGCACCAGGTGCGCGGAATAATGTTGCGCAAGCGCTCCTGGTCCTCGCAGTCCCGCTCCCGGTTGCTGGAAGTGGATTCCTTGATGCAGATGTTGACCGAGCACACGGGCTCCCAAGTCACAGGCAAGTCGCTGTTAAGCAGGGTTCAGAGGGCAGGAAAGATTCCTTAGCAGTCCGACTGCGAGCGGCTCCCGCGAAGCGGGGGCCACGAGTCGTTTTGTGCTCACAGGGAGGAGGGGGCGGGAAGAGGCACCAGGTGCGCGGAATGATGTTGCGCAAGCGCTCCTGGTCCTCGCAGTCCCGCTCCCGGTTGCTGGAAGTGGATTCCTTGATGCAGATGGTGACCGAGCACACGGGCTCCCAAGTCACAGGCAAGTCGCTGTTAAGCAGGGTTCAGAGGGCAGGAAAGATTCCTCAGCAGTCCGACTGCGAGCGGCTCCCGCGAAGCGGGGGCCGCGAGTCGTTTTGTGCTCACAGGGAGGAGGGGGCGGGAAGAGGCACCAGGTGCACGGAATGATGTTGCGCAAGCGCTCCTGGTCCTCACAGTCCCGCTCCCAGTTGCTGGAAGTGGATTCCTTGATGCAGATGGTGACCGAGCACACGGGCTCCCAAGTCACAGGCAAGTCGCTGGTAAGCAGGGTTCAGAGGGCAGGAAAGATTCCTCAGCAGTCCGACTGCGAGCGGCACCAAATGATATTGCCTTTCAATGGTAGGAAGCAGACGCACACGTTTGCTTCATTCTTTCCATGCAGCAACTGAAGATCATTCCAAAATAATTATTAGTACAGTAGATACCAACGTAGTCGGTCTTGAAACTGCTAATTTTAAGAACATTGGATGTCAAGAATTGTGGTTAGCAACTGGTACAGGAAAAATGTTCCGCTACATGCCAACTCACAGTATTGCAGCAAGCTTTAGCCACTGAATGTTCAATTCCTTTGGCAGTGGATACAATAGATGCTGCCAAGGCATTTGACTGGGGGCGTTGGGCGTATTTGTAGAAGGTCCTGGCATTGTTGGGTTTTAGTCCCGGTTTTATATCTACGCTTCTGAGTTTATATGAGAATTCGTCGGTTAGAATCTTGCTTAATGGGATATTGACTAGCAGCTTTGGCATTCATAGAGGCACTAGGCAAGGTTGCCCCTTCTGTCCCCTTTTGTTTGACATCTACATTAAGCCATGCACACAATTTCTTAGAAAAGATGGTCAAGTAATCCCATTTTGTATTACACACTTTTCTAATAAGATCACGCTGTATGCAGATGACCTGGTCATTTATACCTCAGATCCCATTCAGATTATACCTAAGGTGGATCATCTGGCGGTGGAGTTTGGGGTTCTATCAGGATATCAAGTAAACAATTCTAAGTCGGAGGTTGTGTTGGAATGTGGAAGGCTGAACAGGGGAAGTTAGGACAGTAATGAGATATCTGGGTATTGTCATTGTTCATCCCTTGGACGCAATTCCATTGCATGAGTTGGGCTGGGTGGTGAAGGAGGTGCATGTCTTACTCGCTAGATGGAAGAACCTGCAGCTTTCAATTGATGGGCGAGTGAATTTAATCAAGATGTCAATTCTTCCTAAATCAAGGTATCTTTTTAGTTGTACCCCTCTTACATTCCCAAGCTTGGCAATTGATAAGATTTAGAGGAAAATAACTATCTAAATATGGGCTTCAGGAGGGGCAAGGCCTGCATGGAAGAAGCTAAGGCGAAGGTTAGAGAAGGGTGGTCTTGCCTGTACTGCAGAATGACTTTTCAGTTAAAAAAATTGTAGGATGCTTCCGGGTAAGCCAGACAGCTCAACCTGGGGATGCTACTAGCAGAAATGACCAGTGAGTTAGGAGCCTTTGGCTTTAAAAAGTACGGCTGAAGATTTTAAAGGCAGCACTCAGTCTGTGATTTCAAGCCAGGAAGATCATAGGTATCGGCTATTACTCAAATTTTACACCTATTTGGGATTCCCCGGGTACCCTAGAGTGCTTGAGGGATGGGTTGAGTCTTCCATTAAGAAGGGCTGGGATAGTCTCTTGGGGGGGGCTGATGGCAATACAGGGGGTCTTACCCTGGAAAGTATTAAAGGTGAAGACTGGGGGCTCCCTGTCGAAGTTTAAATATGTGCAGGTGTCTTCCCGGTTCACAAGTGTGGTTCAGGAGATTGGGGGGTCTGAGAATTGGAGTCAATACTCTAAGATGTGAGGCCTAAATGTAAGGAGGTTGCCTTTAGGTATTGGAAGTTCCTGGATGCTGAGGATAGAAAAATGATGGCGCCATATGCTATATAGGAAGGTATCGTTCAGGGGACTGAGCTGCAACTAGTATGACAAACCTCCTTGAAGTTACTGTATTCAGTGGTCTAACTGGCTAACCTTAAGCAAAATTGCTTTTTTTACCATCAATAGACTATACTGGACGCCCCAAAAGATTGCAAAGTTTGTCCAGGAGCCAACTCCTAGATGTAGAATATGCGACTTCCTAAGAGCCAATGATGAACATATGTTTTTTACTTGTCCTGGGGTTAAGGTGTTCTGGGAGGACGTTGAGAATACTTAAAAGACATCTTGGGTGTAAATATCATGTTAAGCTCTGAGACAGTTTTAACTGGGGTAGATATGGCCTCACGCATGAGTGCAGAGGGCGCTCTTCTTTTATTTGGTGCTCTTAGCCAGGAGGGAGATCTGTAGACTCTGGATTGATCCATCTCCTCTATGCGTAACTGTCTGGCTCAAAGCGGTACATCGGACCTGACGTTTGGATAATGAGGCTTCGCCTGGGGATGCGTGCAAGGTATGGGTCGATTTTACCAGGTGGAGTGGAACTATGGGCACAGAATCAAGAGTACAAGAGGTTACTATGATTACACCACGGCGCTGCACTGGGTGACGGCTGGCAGGCAATGTTGGTGCGGTTGGGCCTAATGTGAATGCAGCAGGCCGCGGGTCAGACATTTAGGGGCCGATTACGATGCGGCTCGGAAGGATCTGACGGTAGGAGCCGTCCAAGCTTCTATCGTAATGGGCTCCTTGGTTTACTTTCGGACCGCCACATTATGATGCTAGAGGTCAGAAAGTAAACCAGCCAGTCATTCTGGCTTGCCTGCGACCGGCTCCAGGAGCCTGTTGGCCAGTAGTATGCCAGCCAGTAATCTCAAGGGCAGGCCTTTCTACCCTTGAGATTACTATGTCGAAGTCAGCCCCTAAGTGTAAAAAGACCTGAGTCTTACAGATGTTGTGGTGATATGTGGACAAAAAAACTGAAAAAATGAGTATTGCATCCATCGTAGGTGTTGATATATGTGAATCTCTGCCCTTTTTCCATGCTGTTGCCGGTTGCAACTCTTCGTCTGATTTTCATGGAAGAGGGAAGAAAGCAGCTTATGACACCTGCATGGAGCTACCCTCTACTAGTCCTGCATTCAACTTTCTGTCAGATCGATCAAGTTCTGGTGAACCTGTTCACTTTGGAAATGTCGAGAGATGCATTGCAGTAGTGTATAGCTGCACTTTTCCATCGCATGAAATAAACAGTGCTAGCAAATTCATGTCTGCAAATGGCAATAGAACTATTGAAAACATCCCACCTACACAAGAGGCTCTTATTCACATGTTCAATCTGCTTACCAAGAGGCCCATGTTTGGGATCAGGCGTTAGTGCCCATGCAAGAATTGCCAAATTTTAATGATCAGGACTGAAAGCTGATTGATGGAGTGATGGTACAAAATTGAACAACAATTCTATGGCATGCAGAGAACTTATTTGTTGAGGATGTAAACATTTTTGCCGAAATTAATGTAAATGCTCAAAGGTGAGCCTCACGTGTACTGACCTATGCTTTAGCAGTGAAAACTGTTATCAAGATTAAGACAGTATACAAACTTGAATTATCATTGTTTCATATTATAGAAGTGTTATCAGAGTTTCATATAGTCTTGCATTGTTTAATTACAATGGAAACATAATCTGAATTTTTATAGTATGTTTTGTAAGGATACAAATGATGCAAATAATAAGTTTACTTTTGCTACAGTGTGTGTTACTTATTCCTGTCGTCCTTAATGGCGGCCATTTTAGTTTTATATTAATGACGTCACTATCTAAATCCAATGTG
Organism: Lissotriton vulgaris; assembly: GCF_964263255.1. Classification (NCBI taxonomy): domain Eukaryota; kingdom Metazoa; phylum Chordata; class Amphibia; order Caudata; family Salamandridae; genus Lissotriton; species Lissotriton vulgaris. The sequence goes on from NC_141687.1 coordinate 1,127,705,742, forward strand.
GGGATGCACATGACATGCACTGACATGTAAACATGAACTTTTGTGCACATATTGTCCCAAATCGTAATATTTAAAGGATTGTTTGTCGGCCATCTAGGATTTTGATTGCACTATATGATGTCATAGGCAAGATCTACTTGGGGTCTTGCTCTCGTGGGATTTCTATGAATATATGACGTTACAACGCATACATTAACAACGCAGTTTTTACACCGAAACATCCCTTACAACGCATACATTTACATCGCATGGCATTACAAAGAATTTTTAAAAAATACATTTACAACGCATTCCATTACATCACATTATCACTCTACAACGCATACCATTACAACGTACACCATTACATTGCATTTAAGGTAAGTGTTGGATAGTGTAGGGGTAAAAATTACTATTCTAACTCCAGGGGGTGCAACAGAAGGGTAAGTGTTGGATATTGTAGGGGTAAAAATTACTATTCTAACTCAAGGGGGTTAAACAGTAGAGTAAGTGTTGGATAGTGTAGGGGTACTATGTGTTGTAATGGTATGCTTTGTAATGACATGCAATGTAATGCCTGCATTGTAGTGACATGCGTTGTAGTGTCATGCGTTGTAGTGACATGCAATGTAATGGTTGCGTTGTAGTGACATGCGTTGTAAAGGCTGTTGCGATGTAATGACTGTGTTTTAAATGTAGTACGATGTGATGACTGCGTTGTAAAGGTTGTTTCCCTGATTACTATTACAAAGACTAATGTCTGTACCAACTTTCACCTTTTTATCACAAAGTGAACGATTTTTCATTCAAGCAGCTAAAGTATTCCCCTTCGAGAATGGTTGGCAAAATAACTGACTACTCTTAAAAATTTAAACTTAAAAACTTTCATTTTTTTTCTTTTTTAACACATCCTGTTTTCATTTAAGAAAACAGGCTGCATTTTAAAAAAAAGATTGCTTTATTTAGAAGCAATCACAGACACAGTGGTCTGCTGACCCTGGAAGGCCACCATCCCTGTGATGGTAGCGAATCATAGTGGGTGGCAAATTGTGACTTACCTCATTCATCTTTTTGTGAAGGAGGTCTATTTGCGACCCACAATAAATCACTAATGAAATTCAAAAGAGTTTCATACGTTAGGCATAGCGATTGCCAAATTGCAATTCACAAAAAAGAGCAAGTAGGTAATCACTATTCCTATTTTTGTACATTTAGATGACAGTGTTTTCTTAAAGGCTTCTTTCGTTTCTCACATGGCACTGTTACTGTTAATCATTTGCTAACCCCTAGAATCTTTACAAATCTTTTACTTTCTGTTTTTGTATAGCAATACCTGGCCCATGGGCATCAGAGCACTTCAAAACAGATCTTTGATCCCCATCTTACAAAGACACAAAGTTCAGCCATTAGGCCACTTATCTACCCAATATTCTTGCTAATATGTTGAATGGTTCTGTCTGTGTTGGAATTTATATCTCTTTATTCAAGTAGGCTCCTATGTTTTATTCGATGATTATGTTTCACATTTATTAGGCTTTCATTTATTGAGTGTAAGACTAAACCTCTAAAAATAGTATTAAGAGAACCATTAGCAACTTGGTGTCCCATAAAAACGTGACTCTAGGTTAACCCTCCTTAAATTGATTAGCAGGGTATTTGTATCTGAATTACTTTTAAATGCCTTCTATACCCATTGTTTCATTTTTGACAGTGTCTTACTTATATGACAAGGGATAGGTGTGTCTACAGTTTCCGAATGAATCAAGGCTTGAATGTATCCCAGGAGTTGCAGATGCCATACCCATTGGACCATTTCTTTTGTTCCTGAAGATGTCTTTTCAATTACATTCAGAGTAGACTCTGTGTGTTTTATTTCTGCTTTCAGAAGTAACTTCCCAATAATAATCACAGTGCTTCTCTTTCTATGACCAGGCTTTAATGAAGACAAAGTCTTTGTCTTTAGCTTTGACTTCGCCTTCTTTCTACTTCCTTCAATATAGACGACAGCTATAGCAAAATATAATTTCAAAAATATTTCAACATAATGAAAAAGTTGACCCAGTGAAGCCTCCTCCAGGCTTTAAAGGGTGTACCCATAGCTTCTTGGACATGGAGACCCATGATATGAGTGGTTCGACAGTAGGCAAAGGCCTTGCCTTAGTAGGAGTCAGGGGCCAGAGAGTGTCCAGAAAATATGGGACTTTCAATTCTACACCACAGCCCGGGTGTCCGAACCGCTTCACTCTCAGTGGAAGATGCAGACCTTCCAACTCACAAGGTCCTACCCTGTGCCCTACTATATTGGCTCTCTTCAAACAATCAACCGGTGAGGAGCGGATATCACAGGGTGTGCACACAATTCAGTGAAAACACCTGAAAAGAGCAGACTTTCAGCTAATTGTTTGTAAGCTCTGCACTGCCATTGCTAACTGAGAGATCTAAATCCTCCCCAGGCTATTGTAAGCAGCCTCAAATGTTAACTTTTATGGTGTGCAAGGGCACAGGTGATGAGTTGAAGTGCCTCACGCTGAGCTCAGCATAAAGCTCCACCCCATCCAAGGCCCCACCTCTTTCCACACAATGAAACATTTCCACAAGTTGGCAGTCTGAAGATGGGAAGGTGAGTAGGAGTGGTACTAACGGGAAAATAGAGTGGCAAGGGTGTAACCCAAGCCCCTGCAGCCCCTAAGGCACAGGGGGTCCACAGCCCATCACAGGGGCCCCAATCATTGAGGGGGCCCCCATTCATCCCATGGCCAATTAATATCTGTGAGATGTAGACAACTCAGGGGCCTCTCTTTATATTCTATGACGCAGGCGCCTATTTATGATGGCTTGTGTCTGCGTTGTGTCACTTTTTTGTGACGCTGCAGCCGCGTAAACAATATGCCACACTATGCCCGATTTACAAAGTGACGCATCTAGGCAGATGTGTCACTTTGTAATGCCCTGTGCTACAATATAACTGCGTCAGATATAATGTATTGAAGTTGGGTGTTCCCACGTACAAAATGGCTCATAGAAGTGGTGCAGTGAAATCTATGAGATTCTTCTACGACTTGGCTGCATCACAAACCTTACGCCTGCTTCAAGCAAGAGTAAGGAGTGACAGAGGGCTTTACACACTTGACTTGCCCATATGTATTGACACATTGCTGGAGTTGCGTCAGTTAACTGACACACTCCAACAATGCGTTATAATTGCAGCACCAGATACGCCTGGATTCCTGGTGTATCTATCGAGTCCTTGGGGAATGGATCGCCGTACTGTAAATTCAGTGCATCCATGGTGTTACAAGAATGGTGCAATGAAAAGTGATGCATCAATGGTTTTCCCCAGCAATGAGCCACTTTTCATAAATGAGGCCCTGAATCTGCATTTCCTCTTCCCCTGGGACTCTGGCTGGTCATCCTGGCTGTTGGCGGGTTTGGGGCGTTTGCTGACCTGTGCTGAACCTGGTCCTGGCTGCTTCATTCTGCATTCTGGTGTTTTTTTTCCCTTAGATGTGTATTTGTAAGCTCTTTTTAAATACGTCGCAAACATAGCACTATGATTTGGCAATTGGCATTACTAAAAAAATCCTCGCTAAGCAACATGAAAACTGCTTAGCGACAATTCTTGTAAATATGCCCCTATGTTTTCCATGCATAACACAGGTACTTCTTGTAAATTATGCACAGGCAGTCATCTGTATGCAGTGCTGGAAAAGAAGGGTGATCCCGCTGGATCGCGTTTCCTGCAGCTATTTCTGGACCAGATATGTGGTTCTGCCTACCCAGAAAAAGATGCAGAAGTTGTCCTGGTGTCACTTTATGGCATCAGGACATAATTCAGCAGTGCTGCATGTTTTCTGCATTCCCTTTGTAGCAGTAACCTGCAGGTAGAGATGAAGCTTTTTTTATTTTAACATCCATCTGGGTCCAAAACAATGACCTGATTTAAAGGGCCATGGGCACTCGTTTATTCAAGTATCATCTTGGCTGGGAGGCATCTGGAGCCTAACATCGAGACACCAATTCGATGTGAGGACCCAGAAATTCACAGCTTGTAATCACTTCACTAATATTAAGAGAAAGTATGATTTAGAGACAGGGTTTTAACTTTAACTCCTTATGTAAGAGATATGCTTGCAATGTAAGAATTTAACATATATGTCTTTATGAGTAATTACACAAATATTGATTTAAATGGCGCCTATTTTTTTTATTTATTACATTTATAGCTCTTCTCATTTCAGTGTATGGTGTCAGAACACTTTACATCACACACAGAGGCACAATACATCAAGGGCCAGATTAAGGTAACCAAATACCGGTCGGTAATGGCCGAAAATACAGAATTTTGGCCGTTACCGACCGGTATTTGGTGTTTGAGATGTAGGGGCCACAAAATCGTCCGATTCGGTAAATTTACCAAATCGGTAGATTTACAGAATCGGTAAATTTACAAAATCGGAAAATTTACCGAATCGGAAAATTTACCTAATCGGTAAAATTACCGAATCGGTAAAATTACTGATTTGGTAAATAAGAAATGGTAAAAATGACTTTTGAGATGTAGGTAACCTCTAAAATACCGAATTTACATGAAATTCGGTATTTAAAAGTCTGTATTTACCATGGATTCAAATCAGGTGGTAACCAGGTGCAGGCTATAAAAAAGGGCCTAAAATACAACTGTTTGACCAGAATGGCGGCATTCTACGTGATTGCGAGGCGGCTATTGCTCCAGGCAGAAGCAGAGAGGGTCTGGAGAAGGGAGGAGCAGGTCTACAGGCAGAGAATCACCCTATTCCAACTGACTGAGCTAGAGATCATACAAAGGTACAGGCTACACCCCCAAACCATCCTGGAGCTGATCAGGGACCTCCACCCACTTTTGGAGCACCCAACCCCAAGGGCGCACACCATCCCACCCCATGTGCAGGTGCTGTGTAGCCTACACCTGCTTGCCTCTAGGAGTTACCAGAGTGTGGTTGCTGGGGTAGGTGGGGTGTCCCAGAGCTGCCTGTACGTTTTTTTAGGAGATTTCTAGAGGCCATAATGCAGAGAATGCATTATTACATCAGTTTCCCTGCAACGCACGCAGAACAGCTCAGGACCAAGACAGAGTTGTATCAAATAGCACATTTCCCCAACGTCATTGGCTGTATTGATGGCACCCACATACCAATATGTCCACCTGCGGCCGCAGAGTACATTTATAGGAACAGGAAGTCTACCCACATCATAAATGTACAGGTAATCTGTGATGCAAATTACATCATCACGGACATAGTTGCCAAGTTTCCTGGAAGTCCCCACGACTCATACATCTTTTAAAACAGTGGAATATACACACACCTGACAGCTGGGGAATTTGGCGAAGGATAACTGCAAGGTAAAACACTGTGTGAAACTCTCTTGATACATATTGCAGATGTATGTGTATGTGTGGATGAGTAATGTCTTTTTCTGTTACATATAGGGTATGGTGCATATGGGGTCCAGTCTTTCATCCTTACTCCCTACCTCAACCCTTCAACCCCCAGCCAGAGGAGATACAACAGGGCACACAAATCTACCAGGAACATTGTGGATCGCACCTTTGGGCTGTGGAAAAGCAGGTTCCGCTGCCTCCACAAAAGTGGAGGGGCACGCCAGTATACACCAGTGACCTGCTGCAAGATGATTGCAACCTGTGCAATGTTGCATAACCTTACCATGAAGAAGGGCACCGAGGTGGAATTATCTGATTATGAGGACCATGATGATGAACAAGCACTGCCTGAACCCAACACTGCTGGAGTAGCAACACCAACAGATGGCAGACACAGACGGGAAGAGATCACACGCAACTACTTTTAAGTAAGTAAAGAGACACAGACAGGTGGAGTATGCACCCAACGTACTTTAATTTTGTCACTACGCAGATTTCTAAAGCACAATTGTGCAACACAAATTATATACAATCAATGATGTTAGTCCTGGGTCACTTCCTCATTAACTGAACTACTCATTTGCGTCCACGCCTACCACTGCCAGATGTTTGTGGCTGGCTGTCTTCACTTGGCGTTTGGGCTGTTCCCTCACCGTGGCGCCTGCTGCTCCTCTGTGTCTCTACGACAAGGGGGCTTGCCATGCTGCTCCTACTTGTGCTCCCTTCACTCTCTGGCACATCCAGAGCAGCAGTTTGTGCTGTTTGTGCATTTATCAGCACCTCAACAGCACTGGTCATCCTAGCTATGCCCCTAGACACCTCATTGCTATTTTGCGTAAGTCCCTCCTGCATGTTTATGCATCTCCAGCATTGCAGGGAAGTGGCTGTGGCCAGGCGGTTGATGGATTTATTTTGTTGCTACGCACACTGCTTCTCCCTGCACCTTGATTACATTTCCTTATCTAGTTTGGTGCACAGAAGCTGCACCGATTGTGCCATATCATGCATCCCTGCAGCCATCTCCTTGTTGACATCAACTAATTCTCTGATCCCCTTCCCTATGTCTTCCATATTGTTGTTTAGGTTCCTCATTTGGCGTTGTACAGACATGATGGCCTTTGCCTGCATCCTTTGGATTTTGACCATGTTCCCCTCCAGACCACGGAACACACTGGGACCCTCCACACGTGCAGCTACACTGCTTTCTCGGAGCCTGTGGCGTCTGGTACCAGTACGGGCCACCTCTTCACTTGACTGCAGTGTGGCAGAGCTACTTCCCCAGGCAAGGTATGTGTGTCTTCCCCCTCCATGTCACCTGCTGATGACTCCATTTCCAATAGTGGGGCAACATATGCCTCCTGCTCTGTTGTGATGCAGGTGTTGTCACAGGCAGTGATGCAGGCATTTCTGGGGATGACAGTAACAGAGGGGATTGTGTACGTTCTGGGGATGCCTGCAACTCTGGAGCCATTTCTGGGTCTTGGGATGGTGGCTGTGTACTTGGTGCACCTGGCTCCTCTGATACATCCTGTGCACTTGGACCTGGCTCCTGACTCTCATCCCTCTCTGGTGCCGTGCCTTCAGTCTCCCGGGAACGCCTGCGAGATGTCTCACCTGTGGACATATGAGCGTACATTAGCTAAGCGCTACTACCTCACAGCCACTACAATTAAATAATTTTCACTTGACAATGTACATGTTGCCTGCGCTTCATTCTGTCTGGAATCATTTCCCTAAGTTGGTGGTTGCTGTGCTGTATGACATGGTCTTTCATTTACTGACTACATGTCCCATAATGCATTGCTCCTGTATAGTGCTAGCTGTACTGGACTGGGGTTCACTTAGCCACATAGGGTAAAGGAAAGGATGATGGTGTGGGGGGGAATTGCTGTGCATGCATCTTACCTTTTCTGCTGGCAGCTGTGGCTGAGCTGTCTACATCTCCCAGTCCGCAGACGCGTTCAGGTTCTATGGTTGAGCCCACCATCTCCTCCAGGTCAATAAGGGGGGGTTCTGGGTTCTTCCCTCCACCAGTTTTGCTTGCCTGCTTGTGCTGTTCAGTAATTTTTTTTGTCAGGCTCCTGAGGTCGTACCACCTCTTTTTAAGGTCCTCTATATCTCTAGGAATCACTTCGACTGCATTCACTTTTTCTTGAATGTCCAGCCAAATTTTCCTTTTGGCAGATTCAGCTACAGTGAGGGACTGCCTGCCAAACAATTTTTGGTGCTCCTTCACCACCTCCTCAACAGGGACCTGCAGCTCCATGCTGCTGAATTTTAGTTTCCTCCTCCTCTCTGGCTGATCTTTGTCTGTGCTGCTTGCCATTTTTCCAATTTAAAAGTGCACAAAACTCTTTCTGCTGCTCGGGGACTCAGCTCAGCTCCAACTGCCTATCCAGAGGCTTCTAATTAGTTGCAGCTGCCTGTGTAGCCATTTCCTGGTAGGGAGGGGGAGCGTGGTAGCACCTGATTGGCTGCCTGATTCACTTTCACTTTTCTTTGCTTTCCGATTCGGTATTTACCGATTCGGTATTTACCGAATCGGTATTTCCAATTCATTCCTATGGGCCAAAAGGCCCATAGGAATAAATGGGGAATACTGTTTCGGTAAATACCGAATCGGTAAATACCGAATGGCCGATTCTGAATTTTACCGATTCGGTAAAAAATACTGATTTTTTACCTACATTGCATTTACCGACTCATAAATACCGAATCGGTAAAAAAATACCGATTTTTTACCTACATTGCATTTACCGACTCATAAATACCGAATCGCTAAAATTCGGTATTTAAGAGTCGGTAAATTGCAATTACCTACATCTAGCCCCTAGTGTGTAAATCTATGTACAAGAAATGTTATATAAGACAATGAGGGATATAAGGATTAGGAATCACATATCATCCATGCTTGTTGAAACTATATATTAAGAGTGAAAGGTTGGAGGAAACACAATGATAGGATATAAAATGTATCGCAGTGATTGTGGTTGTTCTAAGAAGACTTTATTACTTTTTAAAGGAACCCTTTTCTGCAATTTTAGAATAAAAACAGATTGAGAAAAAACAATAAGGGTCTAAACCCATGACTTACACTTTGCAAGAAGCTCCTTGATGTCGGTAAATAGATCACTGTGCTATATTAGAAAGCTTCCAATTTATGAACTAGAAGTAACATAATGATCTCCATGTCACAAGCAGCAGCCGACTTACCTATCTAAATAAAATCAAATCTGTGATTTGCATGTTACACAATGTGAGTTGCAGCAGGCACATTAACCTTCAATGATACCTTATGTGTCAAAACTGTGACTGGACAAAACACAGAACTTTCCTAGAAGTGTATACCACTAAAATTATCTTACCACTATTATAATCCCCTCAAAATTGCTGGGCACAAAATGACCTCTGCAGCAGGTCTTAACCCTATAATATATTTTAAAATACAGGCTCTTTATTACCAATCAAGTAATCTAGAACACATTTACTATCACATATGTTATGTTATAGGCTGTTTTGTAACACGCTCAATTACTACCAGAGTTTCCTGGCGCGGTATACCGCTTGGGAACCCGTCCTGGCTTTCCCTGTGGGATGGTCCCTACTGGGAGTCCCCAAGGTGGAGCCAGGCATCCCCAGCGTTGAAGGGGCCGTTGTGGAGATTAGGCAAGCTAATGCCCAGAGTTGCCGAGTGGGACCCCTGGTTAGAGTAGGCACTGAGGCGAGAATTATCGAGTCCGCTGACCCTGGTCCACGACCCTGCCACGTAGGGAATTGAACCCTGGTCCCGGGCCGACTCCTTCTTCCGGGTCTGCCGCCTCTAACCAGTGAGCCACACCACTCCAATGTTTCCAATTTCTTTGCAGCAAATTATTTTTTTGTAATGGATGGATAAATTAACGATGAGACTCTACTTTTCAAGCTCCGCCTCTCATATCTCCTCCCACTTTCCTCCGCCACACCCTGACAACAATGTTTGGGTTCCCAGAGGATATGTTTTCTAACTCCAGAAAATTGTGTGTGTGGTATGATCCATACACAAAAATATCAGCAACATGAATTGACCATTGCTGCCTCAGCGCATTTGGTCGAGGCACACTTCCAGTTAATCATTTTTGGACAATATTCTATTTTTGAACCAGGTCGGCTGAGAGTAAAGATAAGTGATCAACATAAAGAAAACTGAAAATATGCATAGCCCAAAAAGTGCCGAGCTGCGTCATTTTAACAGCACAGGGATGCATTGAATTAACAACAATATGACGCATCTGTGTGCTTTCACCTGCACTGGCACACAATTGGCTGCCATGCACCAGTGCAGACACTCTTGTGTCATGTTGCAAGGGTGCCTGGGTTGTGGGGATGATAGTTTTTGTGCAGGAAGGGACACCTTCTTGCACAAAAACAATAATTGATAATATTTTTCTCTTTCTATGCGTGCTGGAGAATGAGGAAAAAACAAGAAGAAATAAAAGTATTTCTCTTTGTTGCGCCACTCCTATGACTCCCTTGGGGAGACGTAGGATTCTGACCTATTCCAAGTTTTACAAAGCATAAATCTGGTAATGTGTCAGGTTCCATTGATGTTGCATGGTAACACCCACAGCAACACTCATGGAATCCCTTCACTCCCTGTAATGCGTAAAAGGGGATCATATTTACAAGGCCATGAAAAGTCACTCAAGGTGACTTTAACCCCTTGGGCGCGGACGCGATTCTGCGCCTGTGCGGCACTTGTGAAGAGTGGGCAGGTTCATGACGGCCCCCAGCTGTCATCAGCACACGAGCACCGTGATGCATGACTGCTGGGGGCCGTCATCAGCATGGAAAGGGTTAAGAGGCCTTGTAAAAATGGGCAAGTCCAATGCGCTGCTGGTGCGTTACAAACGGTGACACACCAGCAGTGCAATGGGCTTCTAAATGAGGACCTGAATCTTTTGCTGTGCACGCATTTGGTGATGGTAAGAAACTGCAGGTTTGGTCAGCATCCAACCTTACAGCACGCCTAGGGCATCATTCAGACAAACATGGATTCCAATATATTGCATTTGAAAGACATTTCATTTTCTGCCAAGCCAGCGAGTACGAACGAGTTCAGACTAATCCCGAACAGATGTGCCTTTCAATGTAGGTATTAGTGCTAATCCAGGAGGTAATGAGAGGACATTCATTACAGATATTCGTATCAAGTCATCCAGCAATCCTCTGATGCTGCTCTCCAGGTGAGCTCCAAGCAACTGAAGGTGAAGGAATGCCGAAGTTCATCACAAGTCCTGTCGCTAAACCATCGGTCTCCAACATTTCTGATAGTAAAAGCTCCTTATGTTCAGTGAAAATCTTCCCCAGCTACTAATATTATTTGTGCTGTAGCAGTGACCACATCCCCAGACAAGATTACATTGTATTTTGTATATATATTTTGTTTGGAGCTATAACAGGAATGACTCATATGCGAGCCATAAAGGATACCCAGTGACCAATTCAGATAGCGGTAATATACCACGATCAACAAACTGAAACATTAACCCTCACCCGCCTCCCCAGACACTCAGCGGCCCATAAACTGTCAATCTCATAAATGAACAGAAAATCTTTCTGAGTGTAGTAAAAGTGACCTCAAAACTCATATAATCGTCAAAACAATCCCTGGCTTTGACTCCTACTTTCTTCAGGTATTTCAAAAGAATAGTATTACATACACTTTGTGAAATTTTTTCCCACCATATATATGTCCATACCTCTTCTTCACTCCAGTAATGTTGGGCAATCCTGTGCTTCCCAACGTTTTATTTATTTATTTATTTTATCAATTTATAGGGCGCAACAGCTACCCAAGAAGGGTTTCCCGGCGCCTAGACACAGCTAGAAATAAGGACAGAAGGAGGAACTGATTAAGCGGTTATTGTTCGTGCAGCCAGGTCTTTACAAGCTTTCTGAACCTACAATAGTTTTCTTCCTTCCGGATGCCTGGGGGAAGCGTGTTCCACAGGGAGGGTCCAAGATAGGCAAAAGATCTGCCCCCTGATCTTGCACGTTTAAATCTTGGTATGCAGAAGCAAGCTGCTGTCTGAGACCGGAGGTTTCTCTTCGGCGTGTAGAGGCAGGTAAGGGATTGGAGGTATTTTGGTGCTACTCCTGTTTTTATTCTGAACATGTAGTTCAGGGCCTTGAAACGAATTCTGCTCTCTATCCTGAGCCAATGAAGATCCCGCCGATGGTTCGAGACTCCAGAGTTCTTAGGAATCTTACATAGGAGTCTGACCGCAGCGTTTTGCGCTACCTGCAGTCGTCCGATGACAGATTTATTTGCGCCCAGATAGAGGATGTTGCCGTAGTCAAGCCTTGATGTGATAAGGGCATTGACTACGGTCTTTTGTGTTGACATAGGCAACATCCACAGGATTTTCCTCAACCATTTAGCTATGGTGAGACACAAGCCAGTAACTTTACTGGCCTGTTTGTCCATGGATAAGGCATTGTCCAGTACAAAGCCCAGATTTCGAGCATGGGACACCGGGGTAGGAAAAATGCCCATCTTGTCTGGCCAATGCGCAGGGTTCCAGAGAGCTTTGTCCTTTCCCAAAATCAGTATTTCTGTCTTGTCGCCGTTCAGTTTTAACTGGTTTGCTGTCATCCAGTTCAGTATTTTTAATAGTCCTTCCTTGAGTAACGACGGGGAGTGGGGACAAGAATTAGATAGGGAAAAAATGATTTGGGTGTCATCGGCATAGTTCATAAGCGTTAGATCTAGCTTTTCAACAAGTTCTGCCAGTGGTTTGAGATAGATATTAAAAAACAGAGGGCTCAGGATGGACCCCTGCGGCACTCCATGAGCTGCAGGTAGGGTGTCTGACACGGCTTGTGCAGATGCGATCTGAAAGGTTCTGTTTGCCAGGAAGGATTTGATCCAGTCAAGAGCCTTTCCTCTTACGCCATTTGTGTATAGCTCTCTAATAAGCGTTTCATGAGAGATGGTGTCGAACGCCGCACTTAGGTCCAATAACACAAGTGCGACCGTCTGGCCTTGGTCAAGATTTAGCAAGGTCAACGTTTAGCAAGGTCCCTTTAGGCCACAACGAGGCAAAGGCTGCAGGACAAGAGATGAACTCGAGGTAAATCGATATCAGTAGGAATCCCCAAAAGGATGAATTTGGATCAAGTGGCCTTTCAGTTCCTCAATTATTGCAAGCCAGTAGCCCTGGATCATGGGGCAACTCCAGACTGTGTGGAAGTAGGACTCATGATACCTTAGATAAAACATGTACTATGCTCTTCTTATGGCGTGTAGCCTCCTTCTATTGTAGTTCACTCTATGAAGAGTTGTGAATTGTATTAAGTGGAGTCTTTCCTTGATTGCTACCTCCGGCGGGTGCATCTGAACTGCCTCCCATTCTATATCTTCCATATCCCCTACATCCTCACATCATTTCCCTCAGAGCTTAAGCAGAGTGTCCGGCATGTTATTATTGATAGTTTTGTGGTTTCAGGGAAATTGCACCCTTCCCCGACAACTCTATTAGTAGCCGGTCTCCGAATAGGGCATATTTTGGGAGGCCGTGTCTGGAAGTCCCTCAGCTCTCTATGCATACTTCACTTGTGCATAGGTGAGGATTGGTTAGTTTCCAGCCCATATTCACATTGGAGCGAGGAGATTGGCCTAATGTCACCTCCTTCCATTAGGTCTCCAACTTTAGATGTCCCAATCAAGCCCCAAGTCTCATATCCCCTAAACTTCTGCCTTTCCTGGACCCACTGCCCTTCTTACAGGGGTGTCTCCCGGGTGGGCCTACGATGTCATCCAATGGTTTTCATGCCCTATTCCAGGTGGCAAGGACCACCTGGGTGGCAAAGAGAAAAGTTTGTGATCCTGCACCGCATATAAGTAATTTAAATAGGACTGTGTCCCTCATTGCGCCCTCTGGAGTCTAAAGCGGTAGTGGTGCCCTGGGGAGAAAAGCCTATCATTGCCATTAATAAGGTGGGACGCCCAGTAGTATGACTACAAGTCAGGCAAAGCAAGGCAACTATTGTATTGGTTACATTGTAGGGTTATTAAAGCTTTCCTGTGGTGTTGACCATCCCATAGTAGGGCCTGTATATCTCCCAGGTTTTAAAAAATGTCTCTTGGGAAATCTAGTAGTATGTATTGTGCAATACATATTGTAATTTTGGCAGGGAGATCATTTTAAACATTGCTGCCCTCCCCATTACAGTGAGAGGCAGACTGCGGCACATCTCCATTTCCACACAGCAAGCCCTCGCCACCCTCCACAGATCAAAGTTCCTATCCAATGTCATGAAACTACTGAGATATTTGAATCCGACCCACATCTGTCCCTTCCGTGGAAGGTAAAGCACTGATTTCTCCCAGTTGATATGATAACTGGAGTAACTGCTGTATTCCTCAAACAACCGGAAGGTGATGGGGAGGGTCAAGAATGGCTCTGTGACATATAGAAGAATATCATTGGCGTAGAGTGATATCTTCTCCTCCACTGCCATCCCTCCCACTATCCTTAAGTCATGTATCTGGGTTGATCCCGGACCACACATGCTAGTGACTCTATGGTAAGTGTAAACTGGAGAGGAGACAACGGGCACCCTTATCGAGTACATCTACTGATTGGGAACTCCACAGATGCCACTCAGTTCACCCTCACCACCGCCACCAGGCCTGATATGGTAGCTTGACCCATTTCCAACACCTGATGCCAAACCAAACTTTAGCTAGGTATGCTCAAGGAAAGGTCAGTTCACTGCATCAAACGTCTTTTCCGTGTCAAACACAAGAAAGACGTTGTGACCTGGTTGGACTTTAATATCAATTAGCCAAGTATGTGTTCATCTAAGATTATACATGTTGACCTGCCAGGGATAAAGCCTGGTTGCGCTCTTTTTATCAGGGGCACGATTACGTGATGGAGCATAGTGGCCAATTTTGTGGCCAGGATTTTAACCTCCATATTTTATACCAATATCGGGAAATAAGAGGGATAATGCTCCTGTGGCCTATACTCTTTTTGGATAACTACTATGACTGCCCTCCTGAGGTCCGGTGGGAGAGTACCCAGTTACACAGCTTCTACAAACATATTTAAAAGGTGGGGTCCCACCAACGCAATATAATGTTTATAGAATTCTCAACGAATCATGTTAGGTCCCGGGGTCTTCTTGGAATTTAACTGAGTAGTAGCAGCTTGAACTTTTGCCAATGTAATTTCTGCCTCTAGCTCTGCTATGCCTTAACATCAAATATGGCAGTGACCACTGATTGCAGGTATCTTTCAATTAGGGGATCTCCTGCAGAGGCCGTGCCCTGTAAAGGTCCTCATAGTAGTGAGCAAAGACCCCCGTGACAGCTGCATCAGTGCCAGCGCAGTTTCACCACCGAATAAATAATCTAGTGCACCCATCTAGCCTCGGCTTCTCTCCTTCCAAGCCAGGCCAATTGCTTCCCAGCCTTGTCCCCTCTGTTGTACAATCTGTGCAGTGTTGCAACCACCTGGCTTTTTGCCCCCTCCTGTGCCAAGGCGCGGTATTCATTTAGTAGGATTTCTAATTTCCTGATGTCTAGAGGATTCAACTCCAGTCCCAGGCCTCCCTTGAGCTCCAGGAGTTGACCCTACAACCGTTCAAGGGCTTCCACCTACCTCTTACGTTTTGGGTGATCAAGTTCTGGGCACTGTCTCAGAGAACTGTTTAATAAGCCTCCCTGTGTGCAGCTTTGGATGTGACTGAGTGTTAGTTTTCCTGAATTTATAGCTCCGTGTCCACCCTCAGACCCGCCGTCACCTCCTGGTCTCACAGCTCTCACACCATTTCGCCTCCCCAGATTCGCCAGCAGAGGGGATTGATCAGAGAGGCCCGAGCCAAAAAGTCTGCCTGCTGCACAACTTCTAAAAAAATATAGTCTAAGCAGGAGAACACTCTATGGCTCCAGAGATATATGAGTTGCTTTTTTCATGAACTTTTTTTACCTCCATAGATCTGAGAGTCCCAGGGTGGAGGCTAACCATGAAAATGGAGTGGGCCGCAGCAATATTGCTACTGACTCCAGCCTGTCCTGGTCCATCACTAAGATGCTATGAACGTCCCCTCTCAGAATGTGCACAGGAGAGTTCATCTCCAATTGAAGCTCCGCAAGTTTCTCCAGTGTGGGGCCTTCAGTTGGGGAGGTGCAAAGCTGCTGATTGGTGTAACCTCTTTTTGACGCCCAGAGTCCTTTGACACCCATATAGCTGCCCAATGGGTCCGTCCACTGCTTTGTCACTTTGAAGGGTGGGCTCTTTTTATCCAGAATGGCCACTCCCCTAGATTCCGATGTGTATCCTGAGTGTGCTAGTGCTGTGTAGGACCCTTTCCCCAGAAAAGAGCACTGCGATCCTATGAGATGGGTCTCTTGTAAAAGTTACATATATAGATGCTCTCCTTTGATGTATTGGGTCACAAGTCCCCTCTTGACCTTATTTCCCAGGCCATGCACATTCCGAAACAATACTGACAGGTTTCTATCTTTAAAGGGCAGAGGAGCCATCTCAGTCCAAGCGATGGTCGTTGGATACCAGGAAATTGATGTTTGCCAGGTTCCTAGCCAGGTTATGTAGCTGTGAATGTGGTCCAGATTAGGACCGGTAACCTGCCAACATGTCTGTACCTTCCACTTTTGAACTTTGCCAATTGTGAACCCAGGAATGTGTGTCCATTCCACCCACCCCACCCCATCCCACAAAGTCACCTGCGAGTGTGTCCCCCATAGGCTTAACTAATAACTACTCGACATAGGAATCTGAAAATTATGTAGCCCACCACCCAAACCCTAAAACTCAAATCCTTAATTCAATATCACACAGCCGGAGCCTACTGCCCCTACATGCAGTGGTTCTGTCTTCAGTTCGGGAATGTTTTCAGTTCAGACTCGGTGAGCCCTTTCATGTGGGGCAAGCAGACTCACACTCCCAGCCTCCAATATTGGCATCATTTCCATGATTGATGGCGCTGCTGCAAGACAAGATGCAGTGGTGTCGGAGGGGGGCATCTCCGGATCATGCTCCAAATTAGCGATAGCTAGCGCTAAAGGTTGAGGGGTCTCCAAGGCAGTGTCTTGTTTATCATCTGTAGCCCCATGCGTGGAGTCCCCCTCCCGAGTTATCAATTTGTTTTTCTTGAAGGCCATGGTCTGGTCTCTCTATGATTCTGAAGTGAATTCTGGGCCTCTACCAGGACTCCTGGTCCACCACTGTGTGTTCCCCTAACCTCTGTGATCACTGGCTTCTCATCCTGGGTTGCCATCAAACTTTGAGTTGGGCCCCAGTCCCACCAGCTGGGCATGGGAAAATTTCACTCCTTACACTCCTCTGCAGCCTAGGCTTTGCTCCAGCCATTGCCATGCCTCCACTGGTGTCTGGAAGAAAAGGTTACCCGATATAGCGCTTTCAGTTTGGAAGGGAATAGGCGCCTGTACTAGAGTTGGAGACTTTGCAATTTGTCCTTCACATAGTTAAACATACTCTGTTGTACCTCCCTGGTATGTTTGTGTTTATGTTTATAGCGCACACAGCTACTCACAAGAGTGTCCCGGCGCAAACCTGGTGGTAGGAAGGCAGAAAGAAGCTAGTTAGATAAAGAGTAAAGTCTTGAGCCTCTTCCTGCAAAGCACGAGATTCTGAACGCTACAGAGGTCAAAGGGGAGAAGGTTCCAGGCCGAAGTTGCTCTGAAGGTGAGAGAGCTCCCTCCCACTCTCTAAAGGCGAAATCTTTGAACGTGGGTGAGAAGCTGTGCGGCTGAGTGCAGCCACCTGGTAGGGACATAAAACCTGAAGCAATTCCTCAGGTAAGCAGGGCTGTGTCCATAAAGGGCAGTGTGTGCCAGGACAAGGGATTTAAACTTTACCCTTTCAATTACAGGTAGCCAATGTAGATTGTGCAAGTGTTGTCTTGCACTGGTCTTTATGGGAATGTTTAGGAGAGTTCTGGCAGTTGCATTTCGTACCACCTGCAGTTTGTTCAAAAGATAACTGGGTAGGCCAATGTACCAGGCGTTAGCGTAGTTGAGGCATGATGACACCCGTGCACTGGTTACAGTTTCCCTAGCCGACCTATGGAGGAAAGGGAGTAACATTTATAGGGATTTAAGTGTGCCAAAGCACTGCTCTGAAAGCTTCTTGATCTGAGTAAAGAAGTTCAACTTCTCGTCAAACCAAATTCCAAAACTTTTCGGGGGCTGGCCCTCAGAGGACGGCATGGGAGATTCCTCTGGTGAAAGTGCTCTCTGGAACTGAGGGGTGAAGTTCCCAAAAAGAAGGGTTTACGTTTTTTCCTCATTTCATATCAGCTGAGCGGCGGAGAGCATTCGAAAGATGGCTGACAAACAGGATTTAGCAAGGAAGGTAGAGGCGTCATTTTTCTTCCATGTGAGGATTAGCTGAGTATCATCAGCATAAGCGATGATCGTGGCTCCGAGGTCCTCCACCATCTGTATCAGGGGAGCGACATAGATGTTAAAGAGAAGATGGCTCAAAGTAGACCCCTCTGGCATTCCTGTGGTAACAGTCTGGGGGGAGAAAGAGAAAGGGGGAATCCAGACATGCTGTGCTCTATACTCAAGAAAGGA
This sequence comes from Lissotriton vulgaris, assembly GCF_964263255.1. Classification (NCBI taxonomy): domain Eukaryota; kingdom Metazoa; phylum Chordata; class Amphibia; order Caudata; family Salamandridae; genus Lissotriton; species Lissotriton vulgaris. The sequence goes on from NC_141687.1 coordinate 1,127,723,750, forward strand.
TTTCAGCCATCTCCAAGCAAAACACAAAACTCCAATTTCCAGGAGATGGTCAAGGAACAAGGAGTGTGGCACAATGTCAAAAGCCGTTGATAGGTCTAACAAAATCAGGGCTGCTCTACTTCCTGGGTCCAAAGTTTCTTAAATTGCTTTAGCAACTTCAACGAGAGCTGTCTCAATGTTGTACTTGGCTCAGAAGCCAGATTGAGCCTGGGAAATTAAGCAATGGAGTTTGATATAGTCTGACAGTTGCCTATTAACAAATTTTTTGCCAACTTTCGCCACAGCAGGAAGGTGGGAAATAGGGTGATAGCTGGAGGGGATGGTAAGGTGAGGGTAGGTTTTTTCAACAGTGGGAAAATGTTGGCCTGTTTCCGGGTTGTCTCACTGTGGCTGTAAAAAGAGAGAGATTGATCAATCAATTTAACACAGAGTTGATCGTCTCTGCGACCACAGACAGAAGTCTAGCTGGGCAGGGGTCTGTTGGTGAGTCAGATTTAAGAAACTTGAGATCCACCAAAGGGTCCGGCTGAGCGATGGGAGTGAAGGTCACCAATGTAGATGATAAAGTAGGAGACAACCCATTGAGCTGCATGTTACCTACTGAGAGATTATTGTCAAGATCAAAATTAGCTTGGAGAGCTTGGATTTTGTCGATGAAAAAGCAAGAGAGTTCTTCACACCAAGCAGATGCGGCGGGATGGGTAATAGCCTCCGCTCTGGGAGAGAGAAAGCTTTGAACGATACTAAAAATTTCTTTAGCATTGTTTTTATAAAGAGCAATGTAATGGAGACTGTTTGCTTGAGTGATCGATTCATAATAAGCCTTTTGTGCCTTTCTAAGGGCCAGCCTCGCAATCTGGCAGTACATCTATCTCCATATACATTCAAGTTTTTTACACAGTTGCCTCTGGGTTTTAAGAGTGGTTGAAAACCAAGGTTTAGAAGGAGAATCCCTGGTGCGCCTGCAACAGGTCACTGGAGACAATCGCTCTACTACCAGTTGGTAAAACTGTCAAGGGTTCCAGTCAGGTCATTGGAGAGACCTGAGCACATCTCTGCAAAGCCGGACTGAAAGCAAAAGGGTCAATTTTGCCAGAGGTTTTCCCCCGGGGTCGTTGACAGCGCAGACCAATTATGTATTTTCTATGTTTGCCAGAAAAAATAAATCAGAAAATGGTCAGACCAGGGCACAGGAAGAGGATCAATAACTGAGAAAGGGAAGTTGGAACAGATAAGATTGAGAAGGTGACCACCCCGATGAGTGGGGACGCTGACCCATTGTTGGAGCTAGGCAAGACTTGAAGAGTTGAGAAACTTCTGGGTGTCCCCAGCCTCCCCACAGTCCAAGTGGATGTTAAGATCACCGAGCAGTATAAAGTGAGAAAATCGTAGAGCTCGTGGGATGATTATCTCATCAAGAGTTTTAAGAAAAGTGCCTACTGGACCGGGTGGTCTATAAACCAAAGTACCTCCCAGCGAGAAGTGAGGGGAGATGGTAATACAGACATGAAGGGCTTCTACCTCCCCAATCTCCAAGGACTGGCCTCAGTGGAAAATCCACTTTTCTTTGAATACAACTGCTACTCCTCCTCCCCTTCCAGATTTACGGTCAGCTTGTAAGATTTTATATCCCCCAGGGATGGCGAGCTCAATCACTGGGTTGAAATGCTCAGTAAATCAGGTCTCAGTAATGAAGAGCAGATATAGAGGCTCATCCAAGAGTAAGTCAAAGATATCTTGTGAGTGTTTAGAGACCGAGCGTGCATTGATCATGGCCGCTCTAATTGAATGCCTTATCGGACTTTTACATGGACGAGAGGTAAGATGGGAGAGGTCTGCTGACCCTGGGGATAAACAGAACTTGCAATGGCTGCAGATGGTGGCCTGGTTAGCTAAAACCTCCCATCTACCCATCCCTGGTGCAAATCAAATTCCATTTCCTGAATTGTTGATGACAACATACCTACCCCTCTTGCTAACATTCCCAATCAAATTCTTTATACACTCAATGTCTTCCAAATTTCTTTCCTCATCCTCTTCAACCTTTCCCTTCTAATTTCAATTGACTTTTTAGTGTGTTTACTATAAACCCTAAGAACTGAGTTTTTTGACTCAGAACTAGACATGCGTTCTTTCTGTTCACAACAAACCGTAGAACCTCTAGCAAGGACACTGCCATATTTATGCATTCCTCTAGCTTTAACCTCTCCTGGTCCATTAACAATATGCTGTCATGATAAATTATTAGGCATACACCAAGCTCCCTTAAAAAGGCTGCTACCAGCTGTACATCTTTGTGAAACACCACAAGGCAGAAGGCAGACCTAATGGTAGACAAATAAACTTCAATTTTCGTCCAGCCCCCCTGACTTGTAGAAATCAGAATTGTCAAGTAAACATCTTTCAAATCAACTAATCCTGTCTGCAGTACGTCTCTCAAGAAATACATGCCTTCCATCTTGAAACAATGGTACTCCACCCAATTGTTCTGGTTTCTCTGATTTATCACTAATTTGATGCCCTTTTCTTTTTTTTCGACCAGAAATATATTGTTTTCAAAACACTCTAACTCTTTTCTTACTTCCAAAATTGCTCCCTTCGCTAACAATTACTGAACCTCCTTGCTTTCCATTTCTGATAGTCCTGTGCTGAACCTTATCATTCCTGGGAGATGATACCGAAATAGTTATTTTATAAAGTCTATATGATACCCATGCACTGACTCTAGTACCCAAAGATTCCTTGTTACCCGAGTCCAGGTGCTAAAAAATGGAGCGAGTCTACCACCCAATTTTAATGGGGTAACAATAGGGTTCATTCTTACCAGTTCATTCTTACCTAATACACAGGATGGCGGTCTCCACAACGTCCTCTACCTCTTGGTCTCTGTTTCTGTGGATAAAGTTCTCCTGATTGGCATGAGCTCTGATACTGATTGGGTCCAAAACCTCTTAAAAATGAAGATTTTGTGATGCCATGACCACCGCCAGGGAATGACCTCTTGTTTACCTGGCTCAACCAAAGACTGGCCAATCAAAGACTTTCTTGATCTCATGTTGAGATTTTTGCAAAGAACTAAATGCCCCGACCTTTTTGAACATTTTCTATATAAAGTCATCTCCAAACAATAACCATTTTGCAATCTTACCTGCTTCATTATTGGCTAATTCTACCAATTTCTGGCTGACTTTTTATAAAATACTTTTCCTACTCCCCATTGAGATAGCAGTATTTGCATTTCCTATCAAGAAAGGTGCTAGCTGTGGTATCAATCTGTTTTGTGAATCCATTCTCTTAATTCTTAAACATCCAATGTTTTCTTATTAATATAATCATCCTATCAAACATTTTTGTTAATGGCCCGCTAGATCCAAAAACCTGTCCTGACACATCTTTAGTCCTTTATCTTGTCCCTTCCTGGAATCTCGTCCGCCTTGGCCTTTAAATGCTAAAATGTTAGCATCAAGATCCAGTGTCATCATCACCTTATTAGCCAGGTTAGGCCTCTGACATTCTGAACCATAGCCTTACATCCTTAGAAATTTGCTTCCTTAGCCAACATACTCAGCTACATGTGCTTCCGAGAAATACTCAATCGCATGGGGTCAAACATAAAGTCTACTAACGTATCTGTTAGGGAAGCAGCTTACCCGCTACTTATGCCCTTTAACGGCTCAGATCTCTGTAAATTTCCATTGTTGTCATTATCTGAATCAAATTCAGAAGAACAACTCAACTCTACTTCTGCGCTACCAGAAGACTCATCGCAGCAAACAGCAGAATGTTTTCAGATCTTTTTAGACTTCTGATTGATTTTTTCTGGGCCCTTCCATTTGTCCCCATGCCTGTCCTTGACAAAACCATATTTTGTACGTCCACAAAATCCAATATCTCATTCTGCAGATTCTATTCTCTTCGCTTGTGTCAGGTCTACCTGTAGATGATTTCTTTCCCTACTTACATTACACCTTTTTGTTCTTGTGACGCTTAACCAGCTGACCAAAATCTCTCCTCCTGAGGTTTCAAACCTCCTGCTTGAAAAATATACTCCAATTCGTTCTCCTTCTTATCATTCAAATCAGCAGAAATGTTTTGTAGCATATTAATAATATTTGTCTCTAAAGAAATCTCCATAACTTTCTGAGTACTAGACTCTGTTATGTCCAATCACCACTATTCACAACCACTGTAGCCCAAATAATTATTTCTACCATTATTACTTGCCATAGGCAAATAAATACCTAAGCAACACAATTCTAAACAGCCAAAAACTTGCTTATTCGAAATAAACTCTGTCACCACAAGTAAAACATCCTGTAAACTACCTCAGCTCAGGAGCGTAACATAGGCCCCTGCAGCCCCCGCGGTGCAGGGGGGCCCCCACGCTGCAGGGGCCCCCTCACTCTCAGTAGAGGGAGATGGCTGCACCTGCAAGCAAGCCTCTGCAGTGACAGTCTTCACAAATAAAATGGTGCTTCTGCCCGCACGGCCTCCCCAAGTCCCCATAAACAAAACTGTGCTGTGCACGCCACGGTGACGCCCTCAAAGCCTTCGATTCTTCCTTCCCTCTCTTTATGTCTTGCTCCCTAGTGAAAACTGAGACTTCAAGTAACAGGTATTACCCTCTCTTTCCTCCGTTCGTTTATTTGCTCCCCTGTGAAATGGTTCCAAAAAAGAAAAACATTTTTGCTGGAAACATTGGGCCTCATTTATGAAAAGTGACGCATCGCTGCGTGAAAACAGCGATGCGTCACTTGTCATTGCGCCCTCCTTGCAAGACCAATGATGCGTCATATTTACAGTTTGACGCATCATTGCGCAAGGAGGTACAGATATGTCAGTATTTCTTAGGTATCTGTATGGCGCAAAAGTGACGCATTGCTGGAGTGTGTCACAAAAGTGACGTAACTCAAGCAATGTGTCCTTTCACATGGGGCAAGCCCCATGTGAAAGGGCCTGCGTCAGTCTTACGCCTGCTGTGGGGCAGGCGTAAGAAATTGACGCATTTGCATCTTAGAAGTGGCGCAGTGAAATCTTATAGCGCGAACATTACCCAAAGGTGTCAGAGCGCTTTAAAAAAGAACCAATACCTGCTTGATGGGTGTATTTAAAAACAAAATGTGTACAGCGACTGTGTGTTTACGAATGTGGTCTTTTTAAACCATACTGCCTATGTTTTGCAAGGATATAAGCAATGGGCATTGAAACAGGTCCCTTCCCGGCCCTGTAGTCATGGCCTTACCTTTTCATGCAAAAGCAATCACTAATTTCAGAAAAATGAGTGTAAAAGGAAAAAGGTAATCATGTTGTTCCTGCTTACATTTCACATGCTTTACTTAATCTTGCATTCCCTATGAGTGTTTGCTTTTTCTATGATGGTGTTAATTTTTTTAGGCAGCATATCGCTCTTGTCTAGGGCGTTAATAAAATTGAGTCACATCCAGGTGTTTATAGCGGGTCAGTGCAGTGCAAGCTTCTCTAAGTGGGGCAGTATGGTGTTCAGTGGGGAAGAGGATGTAGCGCTATGGTCAGAGCTGCTGAAGTGGAACTGGTGAACCAGGTTCAGCCTTAATGACCAGGCTCCCAGACCACTCTCCTGAGGGAGCATATTCCTGTGCTACACCTTAGAAGGTGCCGCAATATCTTAAAAGCCATGGTGTCTTAGCACCAGCAGGTGGACCCTAGTGGTGGCAAGTGTGGATTAACCTTAAAGGCCTGTACGCCATTATCCATGAAGTTCACCTCCAGTCTTGGGGACAGACCTATGAAGCAGCACACCATAGAGTGGCAGTGACTCTGTCACTGAGGACACAGGACCCTTGAGCAGGGTGGCTCCAGGGCAGTGCGACCGCTCAAGGTGCTAACTTCAGGTGGGGGCATCGTGTTTGTAAGTATAATATGGTTTTAAAAGCACTTGCTGCTTTCTTCCTGGCCTCCAACATTTTTGGGCAACAATAAAAATGTCTTGATAACTCCAGTGATTAAAGTAGAGAAAGATGATGTTTTATCTAATGGAAGGTTTGACTAATGAAAAGGAATGGCAGAGGTGTAATGTGCATGCTGCTAAGAACATGTGCCATGCAGATCACAAAGTGCACATAATGTGAATAGGGCAGTGGGTTTTTGCTTTTGTGAGAGAGACCCTATTATTACTTGCAGTTAATAAGTTATAATACTAACATAGAAGAGTGAGCTATTAACTGTCATGTAAGAGCTGCATGCAAACTCTAAGATATAAATTAGAGCATTCTTTTTTCCCCCAGTCTTCGATTATTCTAATGTTGCAAAAAAGGGTTCATTTGGGTAGAAATCCATTCTGATTATTAAAGAGAACTCCCAATTATGGTATTATGTTTTGAATTCTGAGTTTGTGTTTCTGCAGACCAATCACTATCAAACTATGCTGCCTACTAGTATGGTTGTCATGTGACTCCTACACCTTGTAGTCTTTTGTCTTATGTAACATTTCCTATACAGTGATTTACACACATATGAATGATTTGTCTCTGTGTAATATGTGTGATGTAAAGTTCTCTGACACCCTACATTGGTATTAGTGGTGATGTAAATGTTCTGATACTTTATTATTTTGAAATTTTTACACATGCTAACAGTTTCTGCAAAGATTTTTCCTTATTAGTACTAGTGGAACATACAACTACAGCAATGAGAAAGGTGACCAGTCAACCTTTGCAAAGGGCCCTCCACTTCACAGCAGCACAAGTCAAATGTTTTAGTAACTTTTAATATGTTCGGGCTATAAAAAATGTATTAGTTAAAATTGTCAGATTATGCAGCAGATGATGTATTATGTGGCAAATATGGCAAAGCCATAGATATGTGGGAAACATTTGCAAACTAGGATATTTTGCCATTCATGTTTGAACTGCTCTTGTGGAAAAAGGGAGAAGTGCTGATGACAGAAACTCCATGGCTGGGAGACAAATGGTATGCGATTCCACTTTTAAGGATGTTTGGGACATTCTGTGATTGGAAACGTATCCCACTTTGTGAATGTATTTTAATGTCAATAACACACATTTAACCTTAAATAAACATGTGTATCTATTGGTTAAATTAAATAATGTAATAAGATGTAACCAGCTAGTGAAATGGGAAACGAATATTAAAAATTGGGATATTTTGCTCTTTCTGCCACACCTCTCACTCCGCCCACTGACCCAATCCATTGGTTTATTCCCGCCCTCTGATTCTCCTCCTACTTTTTTTCCCCCACTTCGACCACTGCCTGCCACTAACATGCATTAGAGACAACTGTGGGCTTTTACCACTGGGTCTCTTAGAGAATGACACCTCAGGTCCATACACAGGGGTTAAATACAGCACAACGTGTTTGCTATTTGACGCCAGACTTCTGCAGCTTGTGTTGAGGAAATTAAACATCCCCTTGTGCTTGTATAAAACATAGCTGCCAAGTGGCATTGGCACCATGTTGTGACCATTCATAGCTTTTATCCAAAAACACTTTGCATGCTGGAATGTTTAACCCCTTACTTAGATGGTCACAAAACAACTCCCAGAATGTAAGGCGCTGTTGGCTTAAAATCCAAGCCTGGCTGGCGGTGTCACAGGTGACGATAGAGCCACTTGGAAGCAATGGTGAATCTGTAATTTAGCAGGCGTATCTATACTGTTAGTAAATTGTAAATACCGCCTGGTCTGAGGCCTCTGTTTGTTATAAAGTAAGGCCTAGTCTGGTGGTTCAGGTCAGTCCTTGTGAGGGAAACTGCTGGACTTGTTTTTACCATGCACTTTGAAAGTATTTTCACCTTGATGCGAGACTAAAGTTGGATTTTTTTACAAAACATGCTTGATTGTTGTATATTGCTGGACTGGTGATTGCTTTATTTTGCACTCTGAAAGTATTTGCATTTTTTCTTTTGCTTTACCAACTACAGTTTGCATAGATTTTCATTAGGTACTTGCTGATATGGTTTGTTTTTATTCTACATGCGGTGTTATTTATGGTGTTGCTTGCACTTGTCTGTAATACGTGTAGCTTAAATCTTGTATTTAGCATTGTTTACACTACAGGAATGATAAATTAAAACAGGCAAACATCAGCATCAATGTTCTGAAGCATCCAAACAGTTTTCTTCCTCAGCCTTGTTTGCCTGCTTGTTTTGCAGTGCTTCCTAATAAGACATTATGATTGAAATTGCTTCCTCAGTTCACGTTAGTATCATGCACAACCCTTGACAGTCGCTAGTGTGTGGCATGCAAATAATGCACCAGTCTATTTCTCTTGACTTTCACAGGACACTGAGTTATAGCTTGTGTACTTCTCATGTATATTGTCAGTCGAGTTTTCATGGAATTGCAGGTTTGGGTTGGTCTTTCAAAGTTTCAAGGTATTGTCAATTCTATTTCAGACCCTTCATAGTTGTTCATTGTTCTTCAGCCATAGGCAGTTCCTGAGACAATAGGATCACTCCTTGGCATTGTTCTGATTGCTGGCTCAGTTAAATAATCTGCTTTTGACAGTATTGTCACAAATGGCATAGCTTGTATGTTAAGAGTGTTTCCCACTTTCCCCTTAGAACTTGGAGAAAGACAATATAGAGGCATTTCATCGAAATGTTGGAGGTTTCAAATCAAAATATGGTACATTTCTGGGTGGTAGGGCAAAGTGGTAGATGGTGGGCCGCGCCGTCAGGGGAGGGGGGCCCCTCCATGTGCTTTGCAGGGGGGGCCCCCTCAAGTTTCGTTATGCCACTGCCTCAGCTGATAATAATAAGGAAACTACCATAAAAACTGCCAACCTTATTTTAATCTGTCACGCATCATTTTCTATCCAAAGCCATGAGTGTATCCCAATTGCCTAAAGTGGCCGTCCGTATGTCACGTTATGCATGAGGCACACGTGCCTAAACATATTTTGCCTTTCACTTATTTCTGTTAAATGTAAAAAAGTCTCATACTCCCTGCTGAGTGAACCCGATCTCAGCAGGTTTCAACATGAAGTAGAGGAAACTTTTGCTGTGGCAGACGCTCCGGATCCGGGGTAAGCTCAGCATTAGCTATGCAGCTCTGCGATGGCCCGCATTGTAGGCTGGGTCCCACGGCAGCTTGGGCAAATTGCGGCGATGCTCAGAGTTTGCCCGGCCCCAGTCGAACACTGTGCCTGCAGCACTGCTCCACAACAGGCACACACAACGCTGCACGCTGCCTGCCACAACCGGCACACGCACCCCTGCATGCGACCTCCCAAAGGACTGAATGCTGATTCAAAAGCTGCTACCAACTGTAACTAATTCACAACCTTATAACTGCCTAAAATTAAATAAAAACCCACATTTTAACCACACATTGTATATTATCAAACTGTAACGAATAAAGATTAGAGAAGAAAATCCTTTTTCGATTCATACACTCCAAATACAAATTATTAAATATCACGTTATATCACACTCTAACAACCCTTGTTGCAAAAAGAATGTAATAATTTCAAGTCAAATCAGAGTTGATTTAATCAATCCATAACCATACATCAAATTACATTGAAAATATATACTTACCTGCATAGAGGAGCAGGGAAAAAAAATAGCACAATGGCTCGGGTTCTTGCCTTTTATTGCGGTGGAATTTTTTGTTAGTGTTCTTTGTTCTTTAAAGGGGCTGTTGAGACTGGTGGCAATAAAGGAGATTGCAATAATGTTAGCCTTTGGTCTTGCCATAAAATTATTCTTGTCACTTTGATTTGATACCAGACAACAATTCTGCTTTGAGGTGAGGCTGTTACTCTGTGTCCTGTGGGATTAGACAGTAACTTGCAGTGCAGTCAAATGGTTACCGGGTCTCCGGTGATATCAGGCAGTCACTTAATTTTATTATACTCTTCGATATTTCAGCATTTCTAAGATGATTTCTGATCTCCTGTTGATGCCACAAGCGCTCGTCTGACAACCAGGTGACTGTTTCCTACTTCTGAAGTGTATAGATGAAAGAAAGGTGCTAGTTGTGGTGTCATTTATTTGTGTTGAGTGTTAGTATCTTGGGGGAGATCCAGAGTGTGTCCTCCAGATTTGAGGCAGTGGATCCTGAGAGCATCTTATGCATGTGGTAGAGAGTAAATGGGTTTTGAGGATGGATTCCCAAGCTGCATAAGTAAACTGGTAGGGTTGTTGCATAAAGGTAATTTATTTTATGATTTTGAGAAAAGCCAGGACTTTACTTCATTTTGGGCAGGAATGCCTCGTGCATGGAAAATGAATGTACTGAGTCACCTGACTGTTTGTGAATCTGGTATCCCGACTTTCTTTTTATCCCAGCACATGTGAAAACCCGCGTGCATTCTGAGGCCTCTGCATCAAATTGAATGGGTGCCAAAAGTGTACTCTTTAGTTAACACAAGACTACAGTCTGTTTCTCTTGTACCATTGGTGGTGGTTGCAGTATACTGTGTTTGGGCATGCCTTTTTTATCATTTCCAAGTAAGAACCTGCACTGACATTCATGCATTTATGTTGAGTGTATTTTATGAGTATGGTGTCTGTAATAAGGACTCTGTTAGCCATATGACATATGCAGTGCACTTACCTGGTTAGCGCTGAGTGCAACTTTCAAAAGGTCCACCAAGTGTGAACCCGGGAAATGATCCACATTATAGTGAATGCGTCACCCCCAGGGCAGCCGTGAACTCGCACTGCCACCCGGGCAGCCGTGAACTCACACTGCCCTGGGGCAGCGCATTCATGGGGGAAACCCGGGTGGCTGCTTTGAAGCCACTCTGTGATTTACTGAGCAGGCGGCAACTGCCTACACAATTAGAGATATTATTACAGGCAGGTGTAGTGAGTGACTGCACCTGCTTGCAAGGGGAGGTCTATGGGGTCCATAGGACTCCCTCTCCTCCCTACAGAGGGCTGCCATCAGGGGGTGCACTATCAGTGCGTCACCTTATAAGTGACGCATTGTCAGTGCGCCTCCTGCGCCTCCTGACGGCTTCTTTGCCTCTTCTTTGCGCCCGCATCTGTAATACGGTGTGGTTGCAGAGGCAAAGGGATTTACTCATTTGCGTTGGACTATGCCTCTTTGCAAATGAGGGAACACCCTCTGGTGATAACACTGGAGCTTTGTGTGCACCAACATTATCGGTATTACAGAAGGGACCTCACATGCATCTGCAGCCCTTTCTGTCATACCAAAGAGACTCAGAGGCATGCAAAAGGGGCGCAAACACCGGTGATACGAGTCCACATTGTTTGTGAATGTATGTGTGTGATGTAACAAGTTGGATTCATTTTGTATTGCCCCTGCTTGTGACATGGGACACAATGGAGATTGTGATACCGCCTCCCCAAACAGTGGAAGTGCACTGCCTGCACTGCTGAACTGGAGTGTGTAGCTCTAGACCCTTAAGTGTGGGAGGAAGGAGACAGGGCTGCTTTTAGCAATCCTATGTGTCATATTTATTAGGGAGTTGATGATTAGCCCTTTCTGAGCACTGCAATCTATTTGATGGTGAAGGAATGTGGTGAGTCAACAGATTCTACTGTTAGCCGGGGATACATTTATAGGCAGAGCCTCAGCATTTTTTCTTCTTTTTTTTTTTTTTGCTCATCCAATGGGTACTCATGGTTGGAGCCAGCATCATCACTACCTTCTAAGGAAGCTATCACGTCATATAAGCAATTGTCTGCATTATAGAAGGAAGAAGCTATGAAAAGAAATCACCCCAAACAAGTTATTAAACTGGAGACAGTGGTTCCACATCCTCTGATTGGAAATCATGTATAAAAGTGGGATCCAAACCTTCCCACTTTGTCCTAAATCTATGCTACTTCACTGAGCAAGGATGGCAGTACTCCACAGAATACATGAAGAGCTGCTGTGATCCAGAGTGGTATCCCAGAGACAAGGGGACAATGTCTGTGGACTGCATACCTTGTTGGAGAAGCTGTGGGTTTGCTTGAGATCTGGGAGCCTGCCTGCCAGCCTGCTCAGAGCAGAGAAGTGAGCGTCTTGTCCCACAGGAGCCACGGGAGCTGCTAAGGGAGTGTATCCTGAGCAGCTTTGTGTGAATCAGACAGTCTCAGGCCATCCTGTATGACCAAAAACCAAGTTTGCACACCAGACAATCTAACACATCATTTACCGAAACCACCGCAGAAGAAGACAGAGGACATGTGCTGAGGACTTCGCTCTGGTGCCACAGTGCCTTAGCCCAGATAAGAGGGTTCCTCCATCATACTAGAACAACCTGTCCACAGTGTCTTTGCCAAGACACTGCAGCATCTGTAGATTTACTGGACTGGACTGAGAAGGATTCCCACTTCAGTGATATTGGGCATAACTGTTCACCCCAGGCAAACAAAAGTGCGGAACATTTTTTCGGAAATCCAGACTGTGCACCATGTCAGGTAAATATCAAGGGCTGAAAGACATGGGGGCATATTACCAAGCAATAGCGATAATTATCGCTATTGCTTGGTTAGCGTGAAAAAATTATCGCCGAGCTGCGGCGATTTTTATCGCAGATAAACCTTGGTCTTACCAAGGTTTATCGCAAATGCGATAAAAATCGGCCGCAATGCATGAATATCGCTGAAAAGTCAGCGATATTCATGCATTAGCGAGCTAATGCTCTTAGCTATGTTATCCACCTCCCATTGGATAACATGGCTAAGAACTGCTCAGGGCAGGTGTTAGCTTTTGGAGATATTCGCGCTTAGCACGAATATCTCCAAAAGTTGGTAATAGGAGATAGCGATGTTAGCGACTGTTTCCAGTCCCTAACATCTTGGCACGCCCACTTTGCATGTCATTAGTGATAAATATCACTGACATGCAAAGTGGGGCCCTAGATGGTCGCTATCTCCTACTAGCTGTCGCTAACTGGTGTTAGCGACAGCTAGGTAATAGGGAGATAATTTTATCTCCGCTTTCTTGGCTTTTAAAGCCAAAAAAGCAGAGATAAACCCCCTTGATAATATGCCCCACTGACTTTTAAGTTTTCTAAATATATTTTAGCTGGACTTTTAAAGAAAACTTCAACCCATGGATCTGCTTAGTCAACGATTATGGCAACAGGAAAGTTGCTCCACTTCATTATAGTAGCCTGTACCTGTGCCTAATTCTAAAACTTTCTGTTTCTCTGTCCAGTGAACTCTTTTGAATTTGTAGAGTCCTTCACAGTAGTGCTGCCATTCACTTTGTAATGTATGATTTGGCCTTCAGCTGTGATATGCAGCAGTTCATTTGCTAAGAATTAAAACTATCTTCTCTTGTCTTTAAAGGCAGTCACTGAAGTCAGACTATGAATATTCTATGTAATAGCACAGTTACTTTATTATAAGATGACACAGTCACTCTTCTGTGAGGTGAGGTAGACAATTTACTGAGTGATCAGACGCTAAGTATTCTGTAAGGTCAGATAGTCACTTTACTGTGAGATAACATGGCAGCACTGCTTGACAGAAAATCACTTTGTTGTTTGAGATTAGACATCCTCTGGGCTGTAGGGTGAGGCAGTTTCTCTGTTACATGGGTATATAGCCATTATGCTGCAGTGTTGGCTTTATGCTTATTGTACTCTGAAGACAAGAAGTCTCTCTTTCCAGTGCGTAAGTGGATAGCAATCTTTAGTAAATGTCATATGGTCACTGTTGGAACCGGCAGGCTGAAGTGATGCCCCTAGCCAGGCAGAACCTACCGTCCCCATCAAGGGCAAGTGATTACACTCATTGTATAACCCATGTTTATCCTTGGGCTGCTTGGCAATGAGCATTAAGGCTTATATCAGAGACAATGTGTAAAGCTAAGGCACAGCAAACACTTGCGATAAATACACTGAGCGTCACAAAATAGACTTCACACAGGATGTATGTAAACGCGTTTAAAAGAAGCATGCATGTTAGAAATGGGATTTCTGGTAGGCTAGGGCAAGGGCCGAAGCCAGGCAAAAATCTCCACTCTAGTCAAAATAAGGGAGTTACACTCCTAAAATAACCCCCTGCTCATCCCCTTGGTAGCTTGGCATGAGCAGTCAGGCTTATCTTAGAGGCAATGTGTAAAGCATTTGCACATAACCCACAGTAATACAGTGTACGCACTACAAAAGGACACCACACCAGTTTAGAAAAATATCTAATATTTTTATATAATTGAAACAAGAACAAAAACGACAAAAATCCAAAATACTGTATGTAAAAAAAAAAGTGTGTAGATATCAAAATAAGTTTCAAACAAAGTTCCTCGATGTAGATAGCTCCGTCCGGGGCTTCCATGACGTCGTGAACCACAAATCCAACAGTTCTTGCTGGTTGCGGGGTGGCGGGCAGCTACGATGTCAGGAAGACCCGCAAACAGTACCTGTGAGAAATGCAGAGCGATGAGGCCTTCAAAGTCACTCGCGTTGCAGGTGGAGCTCCTCTCTGATGGAATCCGGAGCACTGGCGTCGGCAGACGGTGGATGCTGAGGTGCAAAGTGCAACGGTGTGGCGTACAGTGCCTCCTTGTCATGGTGCGAGCAGCGGTTCGGTGGCGGCATCAGATGGTGCCGTCGGTGAGACCAGGGTCGCGGTACGAGTTGAAGGCGGTGCTCATGACGGTGCTAGCAAGTCACGTCGTTGACTGACAAGCGGGAGTCGATGTTGCCAGCATCGGTGGGCCAAGACTGGGGTGCGAGATGAGAGCGGTGCTTCATTTGACTTACAAGCGGTGCTCTCGAACCACGGTCCAAGCAGCGCATTGATTTCAGGCATGGGGCGTCGGCGTCTGGGAGGCCAAGGTGGTGTGGAGTGCAGTGGTCACGGTGCGAGCAGAGGCTCGGTGGCGGCGTCAACAGGCGTCATTGGTGAGACCAAGGTTGTGTTGCGGCGGTGCTCTCTGCGGTGCCAAGGCTTCGGCATAAAGCGAGGCAGTGCGATGCCCACAGATTGCGGTGCAAGCAGCGGCTCTGTGACTGCGGCAACAGGTGTCATCGGTGAGACCAAGTTTGCTGTGCAGGGCCTTCAGGACACAAAGTCGGCAGCAGCGTCATAGACGTCGTTGAGTTGCTTTTCCTCTGATACAGCACCAAACACACAGTCCCCAGTGCTGCAGGCAGAAGAGCTTGAAGTCTTTGCTGTTCCTGAGACTTTGTGAACAGGGAGCAAGCTCTACTTCAAGCATTTGGAGAGACTCACAAAATAGGTTGCAGAAAGTCCAGTCCAGGCCTTTCACTGGCCAAGACAGATGCAGCCACTGCCTGTCAGCCCAGCAAAGCACACAGAAAAGTGGTAGTTCCTCCTCACAGCATCTACAGCTCTTCTTCTTGGCAGTCTTCTTGATCCAGATGAGTTCTAAAGTTCAGTGACCTGCGCCCCAGTATTTGTATCCAAAAGAAATCCTTTGATCCTCTAGGCAGAGGGTGTCTGTGCCCAGCCAGAACCAGTTCGGCCTTCTCTGATGTGATTTCCTAGTAGGGGGTGGAGATGGCTTTGTCAGAGGCAGACCAGGCCCTTTGAGGCGCAAGGAAATCTCCCCCCCCTTCCCCATTGCAATCCAGGTCTATTCAGCTCTTTCCTGACCCTACCTAGACTATCTGGAGCCCACCTGCTCCCCAGCCTTCTGTCATCCGAAACCCAGACAAGCAATCCACATTCCAGCAGAGGACCACGGGATGACTGAGCAAGAAAATACTTACTTTCTAAAAGTGGTATTTTCAAACACAGAATGTAAAAATCACCTTCGCTAAAAGATGTATTTTAACATTCTGAGTTCAGGCATACTAAACTCGAATTTCTACCTTGTTCCCTGGGTCAGTTTAGGATCATAAGATGTTATAATCAAACTGCCCACTCTGGCCTATGAGAACAGATAGCCTGTCAATTGTGAAAAACAAAATTGGCTGTCATTCACTATCAGGACATGCCACACACACCGGGCATGTCCTACCTTTCACATACACTGCCCCCTGCCCACAGGAGTACCTTGGGCCTACCTTAGGGGTGCCTGACATGTAAGAAAAGGAAGGTTAGGGACGGGCAAGTGTGTGCACTGGCCAAGTCGACATGGTAGTTACAAACTGCACGCAGACTCTGCAATTGCAGGCCTGAGGTACCTTTTCAGAGCTACTCACGTGGGTGGCACAATCAGTGCTGCAGGCACATGAGTAGCATTTGATTCACAGGCCCTGTCACACTCAGGTGCACTTTACTAGGGACTACCAAGTAAATCAAATATCCAATCGTGGAAACACCAATCCATAACGCAATTGACATAGAGAGCGCCTCCACTTTACCACTGATCAGACAGTGCGAAAAGTGTGCAGAAACTTTATGCCAACAAAAACAGAGTCAAACCCAAGAGGTCAGAAAGCAAAAACTCAGGGGAAACACACCAAAAGATGCTAAGTCTAACAATGCATATTTAATCATTATACCATAAACATCATATACTTTTGGGCATAAAACTCATTATTACTAGCAGTACTAAGTTAACTCATATTGTTACGATATCAATAGTATGCACACTGTGGGCAATTCCTAATCTAACCCCCCAATTGAGAGAGAGCATCGTTATGTGGTGCACGATATCGAACATATGTACATACACAATAAAAGAACACTGATTAGCAGTACCGTGGACCGGAGCCACACAGGTAAACCCAATGTCAAATGTATTGTGCTTTTGGCATGAAATCAGCATGTAAAGTGACACCAACGGCCAGTGTCATGAATCACAGGTGGTCTGCACATAATCACTCACACACACTCACCACTATGCAGTACAACAGGTACCAGCCAGTCCATACAGCATGCTCATGTGCACACCTATGCACTCAGCATCCTAATGCTGTGCCACTGGTACCCAGCAGGTCAGTGATTCATACCCTGCAGACTCTGGAACCCCAGCCACTCTGCACCTTCTAGTTTACCCCGATTGTCCTAAACCCCTGGATGGAAGATAACCAACCCCACGTCCCGGACACTGGGCCTCACACGGCCGATGTCTCACTTAATCTGGGTCCTTGGGAAGCAGGTGGGAATATGTGACTGTTTTCATTAGGTGGTAGACTTAAACAAGGTGTTTAGCAGCCACTTGGGGAGTTCGCCACCAGGTCTCAAAATACAAAGGAGCCTAGCAGTCTCTTGACTCATTTCTGAACTGTCTCCGAAGCGTTCCTTCAACCCAGTCCATCTCTCTCGCTTCTACCTGGCACCAGAGTGTCTTCGGAAGGGGACAGGTGTCTCCACACCTGGCCCCTCCCAAAAACATCTGTTGGTCCACTGTGATGAGGGTCAACAGGGAACAACTAATGAATGGAGAGTAAAACAGGGGAGTTTTGAGATAGGATGGGGCACCTCGATTGGTACATGATGATCAGGGTTGTGCCCAGGCAATTCGGGCACAGTGTCTGGTGCAGGTTGGTATGAGTCACACCAAACACTTCAGATTTCAAGCACAGTGAGTTGCCAATTTCATACCTCTCTTGAAATGATGCACAATGACCAGTGCACATTGAGATGAGTTCCATCAGGCAATTCTGATCACACACAGAAAGAGTTGCAATTCCACACCTCCCTGGCAATGAGGCACAACATCCAATGCACTATGATACAGGTTGCACTAGACCAGTCCGTTCACACACACAGAGGAGCATGTTCAGCAGAGCCTCATGAGATAGAATGAGGCGCTATGACTGATAGGGTCACACCCTGTGAATCAGACACTGCATGCAATAAGCCTGCAGTCGGCATCTTACATCAGAGAGATGTGGCACGATCGATGAAATGGACCATGCAGGGTCTCACAACTGTTGAAACCACTCACCACCACTAGATGCGTATGAGTGTCAGGGTCCCCGCAGTACAGGAACCACACATCTCAGATGTGGGCAAGATTTCTGGACTCCATACTAGACAATCCGGTCTCCAGAAACAAGTCGTAGTTCCACGCTCACACCGCACTACCAGTTGGGATTCAGTAGCTGATGTGGGCATTTGAGAGGGCACCACTCTCCAGAAGTCACAGGTATATGGTGTAGGTCCCTCACAGGAGATCTTTGATGTCCATGAGATCTATGGGAGAACAGGAGGCCAACTGTTGAGTTCTTGGAGAACACTCTTCAGGCTGTCACACTTCAGCAGGTCGTTGACCCAGGCCAGCCACTATTCGGACAGTTATCCTCCATGTACAGAACAGAGTCCGCTGGCAATGTGCACCACGCAATATGGGTTCTCTGGTCCCATGTCCCCACAAGCGTATCTTACTTCCTGCTTAAGAATGTCACCCATAGTTATTCTGTCATGTCTCTTTGAAGTTAGGGGTGGTTTAGGGGGTTTCATTTGAACCACCGATGTCTTCAGAAAATTGTAGGCATGTCTGCCATGGGGCCAAAGAATGCAGATCCTAATCTTTAGTGGGGCTATGACCTGGCACCAAGAGGCTAAGTGTCAAAACCTCTATCTTCAATCTATTCCATTCGACCCTCAAATGGCAGAGGCCTGCCATTCCCATGGGATGCCCATGGTTTATGGCTGTCAATTGTGGAATGCACAGATGTGCTCCCCGACCCCTGGTGTTCACTGGAGCCAGGCACCATGGTCCCAAAGACTCCTGGAGCATAGAAATGTCTGTATTCTATAATTTACATTTTTAAGCGAGTTAGGCAAAAAAAAACTTTACCAATGGAAAGGGTTTGGTATTGCAAATCCATTGATAGCAAACATCATGAGCATGCTCCCCTAATATCACTATTGCAGCCCAAAGTAATGTCAACACCTTCCCTATGTTAACCTGTGGGAAGAGTAGGCCTCTAAGGTAGGGAAAAGACACACAGGTATTCCTCACTGCCTGGGTGCACGTGTCTATTGCGCACACCGACCTGCGCTGGCAGGTTGGACACATAGTTCCCAGCACCAGGAGATGCAAGTGCACCCACCCGAGTCAGCACAGGACACTGGACACAGGTTTAACTAATACGTATGTCAGTGCACATGCACACATGTGTAATGGCAGGCGGCACATACAGTCACGGACACCATAGTTGCGGGTGCACACAGTCAGTGGCCCACAATGGCAAACTTCTCATGCATTTATTCACAATAGTTGCCAGTGCGTACCCGTCAGTATACTATGGCAGATGTTTCAGAATTTCAACTTAGCGCCACTTCCCAATACGGATCGGAATGGCATAAAAGAAACAGCAATAATAGTCAGAAAAAAGCAGGGAAACACTATCTGACAAGTATCAGGTTCAACAGTCAGGCTGCTACAAGTTGAGGATGTAATACTACTCAGATGTGAGGCCAGACTGTCACTCTGCCCTAGCAATGCTGTGGATGGGCACTCTGCTATAAACTGAAATGGGCAATCTTTCACTGGACGGAAGTGGAGGATTATTCTATTACTGTGCTGTGACGGATGGTCACCTTGGTGCAGTGCTGAAGCCGAAGATTACGTTGATGTGATGTCAAACAGGGTTTCTACTGCAGTGATGAGGTAAATGGTCCCTCTTCCATAGGACTGATGAGGACAGACACCCAGCAACAGTGCTGAATTGGCGTTCATTCAGCTGTGACATTAGGTTGTCACTCTATCATAGTGTGTAAATAGATGCTCAGTGTTCAGTAAGAAAATATGGCCACGTTGCTGCAGTGGTAAAATAGATTGTAACCCTGCTGTACAGTCAAAGGTTACAAAGGACCATCCAGTGCTGCAGTGCTAAGTTGGATACTCACTCTGCATGTGGTCCGATGATCACTCTGATGCAGTGCAGATATCATAATTAAACAGTCACTCCTCAGCAGTGCTGAATGTGATGACCATGCTGCCGTAAATTCAGATGATCAGTCTTTTACAGTGAGGAGATCAAATCTGAGCACATGCACTGCTGCAGTTCTGAAATTGAGGCTCCTCTACTAGGGGTCAAACTGGCAATCCGTTGCAGTGCAGAGATCCGAGAGGATGAATATGATGGATGCTCACTCTACCAGCTAGTAACACAGTGGCGGGTCCTCCCCTATGGCGGAGGAGCGCCGCCCCACTGCTTAAAGCAGTGCGAGAAGCAAAAACATAAAATGATAATAACTTTAAGTTATTATCATTTTATATTTGTGCTGCTTTGTGGGCGGGCGGGTCGGCAGGGCTATTCTGCTCTCCGAGCAGGGCAGTGGAGGAGTGGTTTGCCCACCCCTAAGTGCCCATTGACTGTTTGGTCAGCCCTCTCGGCCGCCCAAACCAGTCATGCGCACTTTCCCCATTCTCCATGCAGGCTGCATTACAGCCTGCATGGAGAATTGCAGTGCAGAGCTCATGGGTATACTGCGACTGCTGTGTTACTAGGAGGATGGTCACTCTGTCATGAGGTCAACTGACTAGTCCAGGTGTTCCCAAACTGTGTGGAGCGGCACCCTGGTTCACCGTAATGAGGTGCCAGGGGCGCCGCGGCACGATGTGTGAAATTTAACGCACAGTCATCAGCTGCCTGCCCTGCTGCGTTACACAGCTCGAGTTCTCCAGTCACACGCAGTGAGAGTCTCATGCTGTCTGGACTCAGGTCACACTGTTTAGGACAGCGACGAGCCGCACATCAACATGTTTTTTGAAATTATATAGCGCCTGATGTTAACTGTACTGCCGCAGCCCCAATCCATTATTGAGTCAAGTCTTCAGCGTTCATGAGAGGTAAGATCTGTCAGTGTCCCACTGTTTTTTGACAGGTCTCTTTGTGCAGCTCCGGGGTCTTACGTCGCAGCTAAGAAGGTAGCACCCAAAGTACTTCACAGGTCTTTAAAAGACCGTGTACTTGTGAATTAGGCTTTTGTTGTGTTTACATCCCTTTTTTAATTAATCCTCTTTTCTAATTTTTTATCATTGTATATTTATAATTGTCTTTTCTGAACATGTTTGTCTATACTACTAAAATACAAAATGAAAATGAGAAAAAAATGAATAATCAATAATCAATAATAAATAGTTTTGATAATATATATGTGTTGATTTATCTGTGAGATATCCATTCAGGGTTCAGAGTGTTATTTAGTTTTTTGGAACTCTCGTAGGCCACCCTTTTAAAATTACAGGACAGGTCCCCCTCCTTGTTTGATACTTGTGCTTTCCCCGTCTACCTGCCTTTTATTGATGTGGGGTCCCCCGTTTCTTTGAAATGCATCCCTTTTTACAGCCGCTCTGGTTACGGGTGGTAGAATTAGCCCCCCCCAAAATCTTTTTCAGCCCCCCAAAATGTGTCTCTAGTTGCCCGCCTGTCTCAGACTCACCATAAACTAGTGCAGAGAGTTAGCATGCCTGCAACAAAGAATGTAGTACCTTGATATCACCGAAAGGTATTTTATGTAGATAGCCCGAAGGGTTATTGCTTTTGCCACAGAGATCCTTTTGTTACTTGTGGTTCAGCTGCACCTGTGACTGAGCTGGGGGAGGGGGTGCTGTGCTTAAACATAATTTATGGGTGTAAAAGCTCCTGCTAGAGTTACTTGTGGGTCCAGCAATTCTCACACAACAATAAAAACATCAAAGCTAACTTATGATTAATGCTCCTGCTGGAGAGAGATCAGAGTTTTGTCTAGGAGCAGTTTTGACCCACCATAAAGAAGCACAGGGGGTTAAAATGCAATCTGTAAAGCTGGGCATAAGTCCAATAAAAAGAAGTGGGGGACGGACCAAGTTAGACACTATGCAAGTGGTATCATGACATCATGACGTAGCGCTATAAAAGAAATTAAAAAAAAATATTTACATTGTTTGTGTAAATACTGGGACAGACCACCCTACCTGACAGTCTTACAGTGGCTGCACTTATATACAGGGATAGAACAAAGGCAAAAGCATGCCCCTCGAATACCTGTGAAGAGATTGCAAACTGTGTGCCTTTGTTTCCCCTCTGCAGCATTTACATTTAAGTGTGAGGTTCCAAGGCGCCTCCAGTCAGGAGTTTCAAAGAAGAGGAGGCCTGATGGCCCCTTAACTTCGGCCTGGCTGGAGGTGAAAAAAAAGCCCCCTCACTGGACAAGTTCAGCATATTTCTGTGGGACCCAACTTCCTGGCAAGGGGGACGGCGTCCACCCTGTAAAATAGTGGGTGGACGCCGCATACCTGCATGTTTCCCCGACTCGTGCCCTGCTGGAAAGATCATGTGCATTGCACCAGTTTCAAGATCTTTGTAGAGTTTGCTTGTTGCTCAAATAGGAGCAATTTCTGATATTTATATGTTTCCCTCCTCATTGCTTGATTTTGCTCATGTGAAAGTGTCACTCAGAGTTCTGCGCCCTGGCACACGTCAACTAGCATCCAGGTGAGGCATGCACACACGATCAAAGAGCGTGCGTACACACTTAAGCGCTGAATGGCTGTGCGTGCACACAGAAAAGTGCACACACTTCAGAGAGAGAATCTCGAAAGTGTGCACAAAAGCAGGCACTTCTGAGCAGAGAGCGTCCACCCGCGAGCAAAGAGCATACAAACATAGGTAGCGTGCACACCCTCGAGATTGCTAACACACACAGAATAAAAACATTCCAAAGAGAGAGCATGTGAAGTGTGCACATACCGCCGTTAGCATGCCTAGACAGGCGAGGCGAATGCATGCACGTGCTCTTTGACCGTGTACACCAGTAAAAAAAATGGTGGGGAGCCACGGCCAACTGCCGATTAGGTCAAGGGAGCCACAGGTCAAAAAAGTTTGGGAACCACTGGACTAGTCTGACGCAGTGCGGAGATCATAAATAAATTCTTCCATTTTTTCTGATGCCGCTGTTGCTACTAAAGAATCACTTCATCTTCTGCACCACTTAAAGAAATATATCTGCCATCTCTAAGTGGCTGCATGCTTGAAGAATGAGGCAGATGCATGTGGATGCAACTGACGATGAAGGACTATTTAATACAAAAAAAGAGCGAGGCTGTGTCCAGCAACTCAGTGCCCAGAGATATCAAAGAGAACACACAGTTGTCCTGGGGGGGAGGGAGTGGGGGGTATCACTTTTACATAAAGGGGTATATTTAGGTGGAAGTCAGAAAAAAAGATTATGTTGGAAAGAGGGCAGGCCACCGTCAAGACTTCTGGCTGGCTGTGCAGTGTCATGACCACAAGCATATGTGCACAACCACATAAAAAAAAGAGATATTAAACAATTGGAAAAAAAGACAATAAAGATGCTACAGGTACAGGGCCCTGCAATTGGAGCGAAAAAACCTAAAGAGCGTGCCTATTTACTGCTTCCACTAGGCTACGTGGCCAAGAAAAGGTTCAAAGGGGTTTACTACTAGATGGCAAATTCTTTACATGATGGCTGAACAATTTTGCGTCCTTTTACAGAGGTACACTGCAGCTCCAGTCTTCCATTGCATATGTAGGAAAAAACAACCCTTTGTCTTTGCCTTTGAACTTCCAACATCACCCTTCTGATAATCATATTTGGATCTTACCACATGCCAGTTACGTTGATGCCACCAGATGTCTACACTGGTACTAGTACAACAGACAACTCATGAATGTGGGGGGTGGTTGGTCCAATACAGGTACCAAGAATTACCATTTCTAGACACGAGCTGTCAGCAGTGTACCTCTATGTGCATGTTTTATTCATTGCCTTCCAATTACCTCAACCCAAAAAGCTTCCAAAGTACTATACAAAAGTAGAGAGAAATTTTTATTTGCTTCTACTCACTGTCAAAATCTGATGACACTCCGTAGATGGGTGCGCCATATTTGGTTCACCGCCCAAAAACATTGGCTTGGACCTTCTAGTGATCACCGGGGGCTCTCCCATACATCCTTTCATTTTGATGTTAACAGAAGCTTGGCCTCCTTGGTGTTAACCTTTGACGGAGAAATCGACCATGAGTCACTTGACAAACAACCATCTTGTCATTCTGATGCTTTCACCTGATAATCCTGCTTTCACTATCTCAACAGCATGCCTATCCTGAAAGAGTGTCCCAAACTACGGAATATGTTGACTTTTTGCCATCTGTAGGAACTAAAGATCTTCCCCCACATTCTTTGTCTTCAAGTATCAACAGAATAGGAAATGCAGAAGTCCTTGAACCTAGGACCCAAGGAGTGACTTCAAGGGTCAGTTGGCTGACCTCCTGTTTCAGTTACAGGAACATAGCAACCATCCACAGTCTTCCATGCAACTACCCAGCTGACCAATTCCAACAGGAACCTGGACTTGGACCCTGTTGCTGGCCTCTGCTGGAGAGAGTGTTGAGCCCCAACTGCTGTCTCCAAAGTCTTGGACCCTTGGCTGGTATCGAGGTTTACTCCTGAAGTTTTCTGAAACTTGGGACTGAGGAACATTTTGCAAAGGTTCTGCTCTAAGAACTGACAGGGGACCAAGACCAACCTGCCTAGCCGATCCTACGACAGTGCAAAGCCGCTGGGCCAAAGATTCAAGTTGCTTGCACTTTGTTCCTTCCACAGCAGCAAATTCGATCTAGCGGAAAAGGTGTCTGGCCTCATGGACCCCTCTTCAGCTACAGCCTTCAGCTTTGTCCCACTGGAAGAATCCAAGTTCTAAAAATGTGGCTAAGTCGGAAGGTCGAAATCTCCAAAGGGTGAGGGTGCAAAAAGTATCCAACCAGTGAGGGACATTCTCTGGCCACAAAATTCAAATTCCTCAATCTCTGAACTTTCCCACCAAAAGTCAAAGACTTCACTGAGAACTCATTAAGTGGCTATTCAATGATGTGAAGCTCTCTTCAGCCAAAGGCTGCTGCCTTGCCGTACTGAGGACTTTTGATTTCCACCCCAGAGACTAAGCCCTAGGTAAAACCTCTCACCAAGATGAACCTGGTCCCTTCATCAAATCCACGCTCCATCACAGTCAGCCTTACACCTTACCCTTGCCCCAGTCAAGCACAACCAGATGACCGCAGTTGGCGCTTTATGCTTTTTCCAGCTATTTTGAGCCTGTACACTTTAAAAATGCATATCTCCGGTTCTATGTATCGGATTTTTACCATTTGGGTGTAACTTTCTTTATTAAAATGTATTCTATTTCTCTAAATGGTTTTTTGTGGTGTCTTTCACTTTATTAGTGTTCACGTACTGTATAAATACTTTACGCATTGCATCTAAGTTAAACCTCATTGGTTTTGTGATATGCTACCAATGTTAGCACAAGTTTGATGACTTTTTGTGGTTCACCCTGCAAGGATTTTGATTAATATTTGAAGTGGTTTCTCACATTCCCCTCAACAAATAGTCCAATTTCTTACACTTGCCATGTACTTCTAGATAATATATGTGCTTATAATTTTATTACACACCTAGCTCTTACCCGAACCTGCGCCTTGCTCTAAACATTACCTAACACCCAGGACGACTGGAATTATGCGATTGTGCAACAGCTGCATTTTTCACATAATTATGATTTGCCACACTTGCCACATAATGCATCATCTGCCGCATAATCTGCAGATTTTAACAACAACTTAAATGTCTTCCTCAAACAGTTCAAAAGTTACTGAAAATGCAGTGACATCTGTTTCCCCACAGTGGAAGGCCCTTTCCACAGGTTGGCTGGTCACTTTTCTGTTGTTTATTGCGACAGTTCAGTGTTAAAATGCTACTAGTGAGGTGCAACCTATGCCCAGACAGTATTCACAAATGTAAACATGCCAAGATAATTAAGTAATACTATCACACAATGGGGCATATTCTCAAGGAATTTTCGCCGAGTTATCTGCACTTTATCGCAGCCAAAGTGGTGATACATTTTTCACCCCATTTACAAGCTGATGCTAACAGCCGATATCACCGTTTACCTGCGATAGCAGCTGCAAAAAACATTGCAACAGATGACCCCGGCAACTAACTCAAATGAAATGCAGAGTAGGCGTTCCCATGCAAAATTCTGTGAAAACACCACTCCGCAACATTCTCAACAACCAGCCAGATAGGAAATAAGATCCCAAACCAGGTGACAAGGCGAGTTAGCAGCAGGAATTTAACACCTGCTCTTACCTGGTGTAAAGTTGGACGACAACCTGCACCATCAAAAGGAGCCCAGCCCAGAGCCACACCAGAAAAACAACAGATGCCATGGAGCTACTGATCATGCTGCTCGGAGCCCCAAGAGGGCCACAGCACCCTCCACCACCACCATCAGGCCGCTCCCTCCCCCGGACTTCCCCGCACCCCCATGGACTACCACAGAGGCAGCGCAGACAAAGACAGCAGATTTTCAGAAAATGC
Source organism: Lissotriton vulgaris (assembly GCF_964263255.1). Taxonomy (NCBI): domain Eukaryota; kingdom Metazoa; phylum Chordata; class Amphibia; order Caudata; family Salamandridae; genus Lissotriton; species Lissotriton vulgaris. The sequence goes on from NC_141687.1 coordinate 1,127,749,920, forward strand.
ACCAGCCTCACAGACCTAACACCAGAGGATGCCATTGCCCACTACAGGCTCAAAAGGACAACCATCCTCCGCATCCTGAACATCATGGCCCAAAAGCTGATGGTACCAACACAGTGGACAACCAACATCCCTCTTCAGACAATGCTGCTGGCTGTGCTGCATCTGTTGGCCTTTGGTACCTTCCAACCAACAACTGCTAGAGTTGGAGGTGTCTCCCTGCCAGCCCTATCAAAGTACCTCACAACTGTCTTGGATGCCATCATCAGCTTGGTGCTCAGCACCTTCACTTCCCCCACACCGTGCAGGAACAGCTGGAGACCAAGCAAGGCTCCTACACCATAGCTGGCTTCCCGCATGTGTTGGGGGCAATTGACTGCACACAAGTCCTACCCTTGCCACCTGCCGACACTGCACATAATTACCCCAACAGAAAACACACACATTCCATCAATGTGCAGGCAATAGTGGACCACCGGGGACTCTTCACTAATGTTGTAACCTACTACCCAGGCAGTGTGCATGATTCCTACATCTTTCGACAGTCCATCATCAACCGGCGCTTCCAGGATGGCACCTACCGAAATGCTCTGCTCGTTGGTAAGTACCAAATGAACACACCACACCCCCCAGCTCCACAATCATGCAACTCACAACTCTGGTAATGCACAAGTTACAAACTCACATACAACATGCCAAACAACATGCCCACCAACCATACACGACAGCACAACTTACTGTGGTAACCTGGGCTAGCCATGTACATGAAACATCAATGGCATGGCACCTCAGCCACACAATAGCAGATTGTGGGGAAAGTGGAAACCAGGCATGTGCGAAGGAGGCAAGTGACCCATGAATGGGAATGAACACAATGCCAAGTGTGGCATGGAAAGACTGCAGTATGCAGACCACAGACAGATCCATGTAGACATGCACTGCTGGTGTTTGGAGTGTAGTGGGCAGTGGATGCAACCATGTTACCTCAGTCAGTGGGGAAGATGGCAGAAATGTTGCTTGTTATGTCCCCCCCCTGTAAGCGTGAGCAGAGTGAGCTGGCCCGGCGTATGCCAGGCCATCATAGGAGTGTGAATAAAAAGCATGTAGCTCTGGGAATGGTTCTCTTCCAGAATGGCCAACGTGTCTGCCAGGGCGGCACCTCTCACCCCACCACGAGGCTGACGCCGTGAGCGGTGTTGCCTGCGATCCTGTGCACCTGCTGCACCCAGGGCCGCTGGTCCCCGAACCCGTCTTTCCCGACCCTGTACACCCAGGCCTCACTCTTCACCTGCCGACACTGGCTTGTGTCAAAGAGGGCCCACCATGTGCCGGTGCAAGCTCTAAGCCCGAGGCTGGCGACCTTGGCAGCCACCTCAGACCATCCCTGGCCTCCGCGACACAGGCCCCCAGCACTCCTTACTCGTTGACATCCTCCACAGCTGCCTCTGGCCTAGACTATGGTCCAGTAGGTCACACATTTGGAACTTAGTCTTGATTTTTCAATGGCAGAGTTCATATCATTGTACGCATGGAGAGGTGTAAAGGGAAGATGCATTTCAGTAGGAGGAAAAAAGATCATCGTTACGGAGGTGATCGAATCCTACCAACAACTACTCTGGTGTCACTAACTGTGCATCGCAAGCCAACGACACATGGCTGTGGGCCCCTGCCGACAGCTGCCTCCGGCCTACACTGCAGTCGAGTAGGTCACACATTTGGAAATGAGTCTTGATTTATTTATGGCAGAGTGTATTTCATTGTACAGGCCTCATCGCAGACTGCATCCCTTTTCAGCTCTGGTGCAACTAAGTCTGTTCCCCAACATTCATGGACACTCACTGGTTTAACTTTGGTGGCGCCTGAGTATATGGCCTCGGGCTTGTCCTGATACTGACTTGGTGGTCAAAATGAGTCTGTAGCATTCATCTCCTCCATATTGCCTGTTTATGCTTGGTTCTGCCCTCTGCATCATGCCTTGGAAGAACAACTTCCACTGTCCCCTGCAACCCTCCACAACATTCCTCTTGGACATCGACGAGGACCCACTCCGCTCGCGCGGTCCTACATCAGTGCACTGCAAGTCACCGTCCCGTGGTGGTGTTCCTGTGCCGGCCGCAGTGCATCCAGGGCTACTAACTGTGCATCTCAAGTAATGGACCCTAGCTGTTTGAACTTTGAACTTCTGATTGTCTGATCACTGTTGTAGTTGTTGCCAGCACCAACCATCTCCTGAGGGGTGGCAACACCCATCCAGCACAGGCGTCACTGGACATGTGACCCTGGCAATAAAAGGGGATGGGTGCACATGCCCATAGCCAGTCCCACAAACTATCTAAGGTGTCCGTGTGGTCAGTATGTGTGCATGAGGGCCCGAGTCCTACCACATTACATTGTGCTGTGTACAGCGGACACAACCATGTCACCTCAGGCAGTGGGTTAGACCTGGGACATGTAGATGTGTTGTACCCCGCTGTGAGCGTAAGCGGAGTGGACTTGCGTACGACAGTCCAGCGTGGGGTGTGATTAATCAACCCTGGGCTCTGTGCGTGGTTATGTTTTGGTCTTGCCAAGGAAGTAACTAATGCTTGTGTCTCTGTTGAAGTGTCAGCGCCACCCATCCCGCAATGGACAATGTTGAAATGTGCGGGCTCGGCCGAAGTGGTAAATGTAAGAGCGCAAGCACGCTTGGGTTCAGGGATCATACATGCCAACTGTTGTGTGTGACGCTATTATTGCAGCATAAGCCAAAGGTCTACCCTCAACCGCATTGCAAGTTCATCCAGAAATGAACTCTACAACTGCATCCACCCTGTCCTTACCATAGGCCTACACACATGTGGCCACCCACCTTCAGCGCAGAACATCACATTGTCGTTGTCAGGCTTGTGGACATGCGCAGACAGGCATGATAATGGTGTGCCGTAGGGGTGCAAGTGATGCAACCGCTCTACGCACACTATAAATAGGCCCCGGGGGATGGAGGAGCAGCAATGAAGCTACATAATACACAATGATGCTGCTCATTTGCTACAAGCAGTACATGTCAAACAGGAATCACTCAGTCACACATATCACACATCAATGAACCAGTGAGCCTGCCAACACATCATGCAGAACCAACTTCTGACTCATGTCACTCTGCACTGTCACAGGTGATCAAGGATATGCACTCTGCCCTTGGATAATGACACCCCTCCGAGCCCCGAACACACAGGCCCAGAGGTAGTACAATGCAGCCCACAAACACACCAGGGGCATCGTGGAATGCACATTTGGCGTATTGAAGTCACGTTTCCTGTACCTGGACATCACAGGTGGAAGTCTATTGTACAGCTCAGACATTGTTTGCAAGATGATCTTTGCATGTTATGTGTTGCACAACATATGTGTACGCACCAATGCCCAATGGATATAAGTGCCAGATGCACCGGATGATGATGATGAAGATGAGGCAGGTGGACCACACCCCACTGTAGCCGCAGCAGGAATAGCCCATAGGAACACCATTATTGACAATTTCTTCACATGAGCATGTCACATTGTGACAGTCCTTAGCAATCATGGGACAGTACAAAATGACCACAGGAACATCATGTGCAAATAAATGCATTCCAAGACACATTTCCTGAGTGCATGTCACTCATCTGTACAAGCACATCACTCAGACAAGTGTAAGTGAGACATGTAGGGCTAACATTTTCATGATTTGATAACAGATGGTGGGTGTGTCATTTCTGTACAGAGAGGCTGTTTAGGGTGTCACGTATTCGAAATGCCAGTTCTGTGTCTCACAGATAGTACCGAATCCCACTATTCGGCGTTTCACATGTGTCCCACATCATTACATATAGGCTGTCATTTGTGACCTACAAGTGACAACAGGGCTTCTTTTGGGGCCTAATTTGTACCACCATGATGCAGGAATGCATCCCTGTGACTCAAGTCTCACAACATGAGCAACATGTACGTAAGGGGGAGTCACTGGCCCTACATTAGTCCATGCTGTCATACTTGATTGATCATAGACAGGTCACATCTGTGTGCAGGAGGTGTTGATTGTCCTTCTGCAATGTGAATAGGAGATGCGGTTTCACAGTGTGTTCCCGGTATGTTTACGCATTGGTGCAGTTTACATACAGACTGGTATGTCAATGTACATTGTGACTGTTTGTGAGGAGATGCAAATCTGATGCGGGATGAGGACTTTCATGGAAAACATCATGGATGTGAGGTTGTGCTCGTACATTGTCATCTCACAGTTTTTTTCTCTGCTTTTATGGTGCATTTTCCTGCATGAAACATGGGAATTGCAGGCCTTTCGCTAGTTATCGCAGATTTTTTTCTCGCGGTTTGGGACATTGCCGCTTTTTCTGCGTTCGTGTTGCGCATTTTTTCGGCGTCGCGTGAATTTTAATGCGGTATCTTGAGACTATTACATGGCACCTCCGTGTTGAGAATACAACGTTAACACAGCGTTATTTTCCTGCAATGGAATGCGATGTGCAGAGTTGCGTTAAGCCAATTTTGCGATAATTATCACACATTCTTGAGAATATCCCCCAATGTGCTATATTGTTACGCACAATTTTCCTTTTCTGTGCCACATGATTTAATTAACCCTTCTGCGTAATTTGCTCCCCTTGCCAAATAATTCCGGCGGCCCTGCTGCTAACGACTGGAGGACATATCTGCTATTAGTGCACAGGATAGAAATGCGGGTGATATGACTTCCGATGTCTTTGTAATGCCATCCGCGTGAACATGTAGTACTGCATAGAGTATTTGGTGGTGCACTCCAAACCCTGACCCTAGACCTAGCCCTGATTTTTACCCTGACCCTGAGTTTCCCCTTAACCATTGCGAATAACAACTACCTTAATTCAAACTTGATGATATAACTGCAGACGATATGACGGCTCTGCTTCTGTTTCTGTTTGCACTGTCATCTGTGTAATATCACTGTATTGCATAGGGTGGTGTTGTGGCGCGCGCAGTAGGCAGGTAAGCGAAGAGGATACCTCCACCAAGAACCCTTCCCTTAGCGCTCGCGCAGACAGCATCTAGAACACATGAAAAGGGAAAACCCTTTGAAGTCAAAACTATCGCTATTTAATCAGAAAAAAAACTTTTCAAAAGAGGTTTTTTTTCTTCTTCCTTTTCTACCTTCAGCCGCTGCTCCTCCTGTGGATAATACCATGAATAAAAGATGCATATCCAATTAAATCCTGATTTAATTTCACTTCTTTGCGCAGCTGATGAACTCGAGAGCTTTCACAAGACGTGGGCATTAGCATTCTTTTGTTATGCGCATCTCCATACCTACGGGAAGTTGAGGAGTGTGAAATAATTGTGTTGGCGCACGGACTCGCAAGCTGTCTCCCGCTCTTAACCAGCTGTCCAGGCCGAGCCCCGAAGGTGCGAAAGAGGGTGCGGACCAGCGTGGGAGGCTCCGTGTGAACGGAGACTAGGCGCAGACGAGGGTTTCCAAAGGCAGAAGGCCAGAATTAAGTGTCATTTATGCTGGCGCAAATTTACACAATTTCCATCACTTCGCATTGCAATTGTTATGTGAAATGTCTCAAATTACGCCGTTGTGCCGCATCTCCTAATTCAGAGGTCGCTAGGGTGCAAATCCTATCCTGGGAATTATTGCGATGTGGTACTTAGAGGCTTATTTACAAGCCCCTTGCGCAGCCGGTATGTCACTTTTTCCCATTTTTAAAGTGACCTACCGGCAGCGCAAGGCACTGGGATACAGGAATGCCAACAAACACTATAACCACTTAGGCATATGACTGGCTGGAACAGCACAGTCTTTGAGAAACAGGCACGTCATCAAAAAAGCCCTAGGGTCGCTATTGGAATAGCAACAAGCAGCACCCTTGAAAGATGGGCCGGTGATGTATGTTACATTATCACATGACCACTGCATTCCCTTCATTGCATAATGGAGCAGGATAGCAGAACATCATTCTGGAGAGAGGCGGTGGCGGGGAGGGTTGTTGGGAGGGGGGTTTGTTATATATGCCAGATTCCCTCTAATTAATTCTTCAATAAACAACCCCTTGCCCCACGTTTAGGTTTCGCTGTGCTTGTGATTAGGTTTCACCTGCACAGCACTTGCGCTGTGCTTGTGCAATCTATTGTTATTAATATATCTTAAATGGGACTTACATTCCACCTTCACTTTTTATTTGTCTGTATGCTCAACGGTTTACTTTCCTCTGTTTCTATTGGTTGTAGCCTGTTCTCCCTTCTGTGTCTCTCTTATCAGTTTCCCTTGACCTAATTACTCTTTCCCATCCGCGTTGGTTCGAAAAAAAAATGTCTTTTGGTTAACGCTGTATATCGTTTACTGTTGACATTTTGTTATCTTTCCCTCTAAACACCTAATATTGCTATATTTTACTACTAAACAGACAGTCACAATTGCAGTTACCTTGCAGTTAAATGGGGCTTGATTTAAATGATGCATTGGCACAGGGGGGCCTAAAGCTCTAGGGACCCTATTAAACATAGATAATTGCTAAATATTACTACTAAAGAGACAGTCACAAGTGCTGTTACCTTGGAGGCAATAGGGTCATGATTGAAATGGTGCAGCAAGGGCAGTGGCACCGGGGACAAAAGTTGTCTTAACTCCTCTAAACACCAAATATTGCTGTACCTTGCTACTAAACAGGCAGTCACAATTACAGTTATTTTGCAGGCACTAGGGTCTTGATTTAAATGGTGCAGCAGGTGCAGTGACACCTGTGCCCAAACATTGTCAGAACTCCTCTGAACACCTGATATTGCTATATTTTGCTACCAAACAGGCAGTCACACTTGCAGTTACCTTGCAGTTAAAAGGGGCATGATTTGAATGGTGCAACAGGTTCAGAATCCTGGAGGGGGTCGACGATCGTCCCTATCTACAAAAAAGGAGACAAGATGGACCCAAACAACTACCGACTAGTGGCCCTCCTTGACAATGATGCGAAATATTTTGCGGGCACCATCCTAGAGGAGATTACTCTCTGGGCTGAGACAAACCTGATTATACCACTGAACCAGACCGGCTTTCGGAAAAAGACCGGTACAGCAACCAACATCCTTGCCATCTCTTTAATTATCAATGCAGCAAAAAACTCCCGCTGCACCTGTGCTATATCGACTTCAGTGCACCATTTGATAATATCGAGATAGGTAGACTATGGGGAAAATTGGAACAATGGGGCTTACCACAGCCGACTCTAAACATGTTAAAGCTTCTGCACACTGACACCTGGGTGCAGGTAAAGCTAGGAAGCGGCTCCCACCTTTCCTCAAAAGTTCGTACCACCAACGGACTCAAACAAGGGTGCGTGCTTGCACCACTATTGTTCAATCTTTTCATGGTGGATTTACCAAGACTATTCAACACTTGCAACTCCCACTCCCCGAGGTTGGGAGGGAAAATTCTGAGCAACCTTCTGTACGCAGATGACGTTGTACTACTTAGCCATACCTATATTGGTCTCCAGCACCTTCTGAGGAAAATTAATAATTATGCAACAGAAAAAACCTTAAAAATAAACCTCAGCAAGACCCGCACGTTCTCGATCAACACCAACAAAAAACAACAGAAGACCTGGTCTCTTGGTGGTCTAAAGATCGAGCCAGCCAGCGAGTACAAATACTTGGGAGTCATATTTGACAGAGAAGGCTCATTTGTGCAGCAGAAGCAGGAACCAAGAAGGAGAGGAGCATTGATCGCCGTGACACTGAAAAATCTAGCTACCCAACTGACGGGACCGACCATGACTCCTTATCTGAAAGTCATTCAGGCGAAGCTACTTCCCTCAATCACTTATGGCAGCGAGGCCTTGCGGGGAAGAGACTCCAAAAACCTGGACCACATACAGGTCAAAGCCTACAGAACAATGTTTTCGCTCCCGCTCCACACCTCCCCGGCTCAAATAAGATTGGAGTTTGGTCTGCAAAAACAAGATCTAGCCAGGCACGGAGCATACATTATTTGCTGTCACAAACTCAGATCCGCCACCACAGAAACATTACATTCTTTACTATGGCAGGACATACAAGGCAGGGACGCCTCTCAGGCAAGAACTTACTTGCAGGCAGCGCTGGAAGTTACTAAACTCTCCACGCCTTGGAACATGCAACTTGGGCACAGCGCTTTTAAAAAACTAGTGTGGAAAAACGTTAAATCACTTTCCCTATTAGAGGACAAGGTTCTTTTTTCCAAAAGATCTCATGCATGGATGACCCTCAACACGTACAAAGTCTTGACACCACAAATATATTTTAGCCAGGGTTACCCAAAAGCAACAAAAATGAGGTTCCTGAAACACAGATTAGGGATTCTGCCAAGCACAGAGTATCTTCCGCCATGGGCTCAGGACAGAGGGCAATGAGGTTTGCCCGCTTTGCAACTCGGACAATTGGGACATTCTCCATGTCACTTGTCTTTGTGAAGAACTTCAACAAGCACGACAACTGCTCCTCAAGGACCAGCTTAAGCAAAAAGGGATCAGCACCAGAAGGCAAGCGGTGCTCGCCTGCCTGAATCCTCAAAACACCAAACTGAACTGCAGATACGTCAAATTCCTCGCGATGGTCGAGCAAAGAATTCCAAAACCGCTAAAACCGAGGATCAATAATGTAGACACAGGTTATCAAGCAGACTGTCAGAAGGAAGTAAGGGAACCCACTGTCCAATTTTCTTAAAAAGGCGCATCGACAGCCACACTGTTCTTTTATTTAATTATATGCTCAATTTTTTTAACGGTTTTAAATCACGATATTTTATGATCCTTTTGTAACATGTTTTGCACTGGTTTTAATTAACTATGCATAATAAACTTTACCTTACCTCACCTTACCTTACCAGTGGCACCATGGTCAAAAGCTCTGGGGAACCCACTAAACAAAAATTGTTGCTAAAAAAGGGTTTGAGTCGTCCAAAGGAATTTAAACAGCCTCCTGTATTTGTGTTATTAAATATTATAAAGAACACCAACTGCACAGTCTTATAACAGGCATAGTGCAGTTATCTAAGAGGTACTAGGGCCATGCTTTCAATGGTGTAGCAGATGCAGTGACATCAGGACTTATAACCAATGCCTTGAAAAAAATACAGTATTTGTTACAACATACAAACTTCAAAGTATGTAGCACAATAATAGTGAATCTCACAGTGTACTGTTTAAATAAAGGAAGCAGCTCAAGACCTGGCTGTTCGAGCAGTAGCGGACCCCCCCTCCCCTAGCGCTTTGAGACCCTCCGGGTGAGTAGTGCGCTATATAAATCCTTTGATTGATTGATTGATTGATATGCAAATCAGTCTTGATCCTGTGCCTCATGGGAACAGTCCAGCCCGAACTGCCAAGCCATGGACCGGAATCAAGCATCCTAGGACCGGTTTCTGGCTTTCAGCCGTCATCATCCAGGATAGCTTGACTCCAGTGGCGTAGTGAGCAGGGGACCCACGTCTGGGCATACCCTTCCCATACAGGGCGAAAAGCAAAACACACAAGATGATGGACGGAATGTTGCATGTTCTCCACCGAGGCTGTAATGCAGCTTGGGTGGAGAAGAGGGAAAGTGCACATAACTATTTTGGGCGGCCTGAGAGGGCCGGCTAAAAAGTTATGTACACTTAGGAGTGGGTGCAAACTGATCCTCGGCTGTTCTGTCAGTCTCACCCGCCCCGCCTCTCTTGCAAAGCTTAGCTGCCATTCTCGAAAAAGGAAAAAATAACTGGTGAAAAAAAACAGTGGGGCGACAGTCCTCTTCCTTAGAGGAGGAGCCGCCACTGGTGGACCTGATGCAGTAGGAGTGACACAGGAAGTGCCAGGCACAGCACTAGCAAAGAGTAAAGCCAATTAAATTAACTATATATATGGGCAGCTACCTACAAAGAATTTAAGTAAAATATAATAATACGATAGGCCCATATCCTTAGCTATACCCCAGAGTTCACAAGAGGAATTCATAAAAAATCATAGTCCTGCCCAGTTTGTTTTTAATCTTCCTCTGGCTGACTGGCAGCTTGATTTATCCCCCCCTCCCGCTAAACGCCTTCTTGATGGAGCACGTGCCTGATTTGCAGCAGGGAATGTCGGGCCTGCTTTGATGTACGAGTCCTAGGTGTAAATAAGCACTTTTAAATATCGCATTTGCGGAATAAGTTGAAGCCACACAAAGCCGCCATCTAAACACCGAGGCATTAACTTCCAATTTCGATGCCGGTTTTCAGAGCACTCAAGTGCTCAGAGTATAAACCGGTGCAAGCGCAATGAATCTCTCATCTGTTTCAGACGTCGAGCAAGATATTCGACACGGGATTTTGGAGGCTTTGGGCTTTCCTTTTCACTAATCTATTGCCTCTTCTGGCGAGAAAAGGCAAGTGTCTGCTTTAAATCATGAAAACAGCGAATGAGACGGACAACGCTCGTTTAAACAGCAGCTCAATGGGTTAATGCGATTAAGATGTGTATCCTGGAATAATGTTAGGCGGATATATATCGTTGCCACCTTTCCAAAAGAAAAATACCGGCCATTTTTTCTTGTTTTAAGAGTCTGAAAAGACGCAGACATTTAACACAAAATTGCATGTTTTCATTTGTAACATGTTTTTGTCTGTCTTTGGTTAATTTTTAGTCAGGGATCATAAATGCACACAAAGAACACATTTAAAAGTGCTTTCAATTTATATCTGCTGTTTGAAGTATGTATAGATATGGACTAAAAATATCGACATGGTGAACTTGCTTATTTTTGTGGGTCCGGGACATTAAAATACAAATGGCGCTGGTAAAAACCGCTCAAGTGGCAAACCTCTGGATACATATGAGGACATTCTGGTTGGTTGGAATTTCAGTTACAGCCATCCTTCCACCCTCCACTTTATCCCACCCGCCCCCACCCCGCCTGCACCCATCTATCTACCGATTAGGAGTTAAGCATCATGGAATGGGGAATAACGATGCAGACCCCAAGTATATGGGATGGATTTCGGCATGGACTTCCTAAATGTGTGGTGTTTCATACAGAATTTGCCACCTGCTCTGAGTAGGGGGTCAATATCTGCAAGGCAGGGAAAAGGATGTAGGTGAGGAAAAGGGATGATGTTGGCTGTCAAGAGCAATGCCAACCCACGCCTTGGTGGGGGGGCAGAGATGGGGTTGCACTGCAGTCCATGCCCAAGGTGATTTTACCAGCCAGATTTTCTTAATACTGCGTTCCTGCACCCAGGAAATCTGGGTGAAAGAAATCTGGCCCACTTATAACTGAGTGGAACTGAATTCCACCTAGGCCCTAACCTTTTATCCTTCTGAAGTCGGTATAAAGATTTTGGCCTTTGCGAATGCTAATTAGCTAAATGGTATGTATGTAACATGTTTGATGCAAAATAAGGAATTGCAAAATTTGCTATTCCTTATTATTTTGCGATTGCACTTAAGGAATCGCAAATTTTGCGATTCCTTACATGCAATATATCAAAGAAAAAATATTTAAAAAATGCCCATAAGGATTCGCAAATTACCACCAACTTCTAGTTGGTGGTAAGTTGCAAATTCTTTTAAAAAAGCTTTTTTCCAAAAAACCAGAGGTGCCACATGACGCTCATACATGCCCTTAGGGCATGTATGTGCGCCATATGCCCCCAAATGTCATTTTCAGGGGTGCAGCAGGGTGTTCTTGAGACACCCCTGCACCCTTGAAAGAATTCCTAATTTGCGATTAGCAAATTGCTAATCGCAAATTGCCCCTTCATTCCTATGGGCCTCCTGGCCCATAAAAATGAATGGGTAATTTGCGATTAGCAATTTCCTAATCGCAAATTAGGAATGGTAAGGAATCGTTATAAAAAGCGATTTTGTTCATACATACCATTTTGCATTTCCTAAATAGCGATTCCTTAAAATTCGCTATTTAGGAAATTTCAAAATAGTTTGATGATACATATGGCTCTTTGAGTTTTGAGAAATTGCTCTAAGCAACCTTTTGAAAGCAGGCAGAATCAGGCAGATGTATTACATTTCTGGAGCTCCTTTAAATCCACTGGCTTTATTTGTTGCAATGAATCTGCTGGTGGGCTTGCCCATGGTCATGACTGGGGGTGCTTGACATTTGCACAATTTGCTTTGTGTAATTTTGCAAAATGACAGCAAAAATATGCAAAATGAAATATGATTTCTCTTTTTTTATTTTCATACTGCACCTGGATACATTTGGTTTGATTTTGTATTGACTAAGCTCCTTTGATCACCCTAAGGCTTCTTAGCACTTGGAGCATTGCAGTGATAGATATCCTGAAGCCTACAATAACCCTACCCTCCTCTCCCACGTGCAATCTCTCATTTGAATTGGGCAACGTCACAATGCAAATGCAGAAGCAACCACTTTTCATTGCATGGGCACTATCATTTCCCTCACACAAAGTGCAAAACAGCAGGATCTGTAGAAACATCTGCAACCATGCTGTAATGCCCTAATGACAAAGGATCACCAAAAATGGATACACATGCCAATTTCACTTATATGACACGAGTCTGAATTCCTCAGAACCCAATCCTGGCAACACTATTTTACAAAATAAATGCACGATTCTAGGCAAGCCACTTAAATTCTTTTTGCTTCAAATTCCAAACATGTGTAAAGTAAATGTATAAAAAATGAAAATATAGTGTACAGATCAATCGTGTTTCCTTTCTCTTCATCTTCCAATTCTGGTTTCTGTAATCTGTTCAGTTAGAAATTGGGTTACTGGTTTACTGGGGTGTGAGCCCTGGCCAATCAGCAATCACAACCCTAGTCAGGTTAAGGCACAAGCAAACAACAAATTAGCCTGTGCTCAACCCCCTGGTAGCTTGTCACAGAGCAGCCAGGTTTAACTTAAAGGCAATGTGTAAAGTACTTGCCCAGCACTTCAAACAGTAAAACAGTGAAAACACCACACAAAACGATCCCACACCAGGTTGGAAAAATTGAGCTTAATTTAATAAATAAAACAAGACCAAAAACAACAAAAACCCAATCAGTAGAACCAAGCTATGAATTTTTAAAGAATAAAGTGAAAAATAGCACCTAAAATCATAAAGCACCAACTGCCGCTATCTGGTTGCGCTGGACTAAGTCAAAGTTGGCCTCCGTGCAGCATGGGTCAGATATAGTCTCAGATTAATTCCGCTGAAGTTTTACCTTCTCAAGGTTTGTGGTAAAAGTCCTGTCACATTGTAGAGGGCCATGAGGAGAAAGGAGAGTGTTGCGGGTGGTTGTCAGCATGGTGCGAGGAGCAGGTCAGGCGCTGCAGAGCAGATGGGCAGGCTGGTGTTTCGTGTTGGCAGTCCCCCATGAGCAGTCGATGCTGCTTTGTTAAGAAAAGGGCTGGCGGCGGATTGCATTGTATTTTGGTGTGTGGGGCACATGTTCGGTGCGAACTGGCCCATTCGCGGTTGCAAACAGCCCAAAAACATGATTTAAAAGTAAATGAGCCAAACCAAGCATCCTGGACCTGATATGCACCACTTGGGGATCAGGTACCTGCTGCAGCTGAGTTTAGGAACTAATTAGGGACTATTTTATGCCAGAGGCTCAGACCAGGAGCCCAGAAGACTAACCCTTGGAGTCATCTTGGGTCCTGTGTTCATGATGAAGTTGCAGGTTCAGTTCTTCCCAAGACAAGCGGGCAGCATTTCAGCCCAGCGGGCAGTAGTTACTTTAGAGCAGAAGTCTAGCAGAATGGCAGTCCGTGTAGCAGCACAGCAGTCCTTCTTCCTATCAGCGTATTCACAAGTCCAGAAGTGTCGTCAAGAGTTGATGTCTGATGCCCTCATTTATAATCTGGCGCCCTGGTTCTGGAAGGTGGAAGAAGCTTCTAGAGAGTGGCCTTGACGTGCATAGAATTTCCTGGTTCCCCTACCCTGGTTCCAAGTTGGCTGGAGTGAATATTCAAGGTTGTTAAGCCCTTTGTGTGAAGGTAGAGCACCGGTTGTTCAGGTGTAAGTGGGGCTGTGCTCAGGTCTGCCCCCATCCTGCCATCAGATGGTCCACTCAGGCATACCTAATCCATCTATTATGTGACTGTCTGGGAGGAATTCACAAAGTCTAACTGTCAGCTGCACCCAGTCATGAGACCCAAGACAGGCTACAGGCACAAAAGAGTTGAGGGTACAATAATGCCAACTTTCTAAAAGTGGTACTTTCAAAATTGTAATATAAAAATCAGACTTTACCATTAAAGAGGATTCAACAATACAATTTCAGGGACACCAAGCATGATATAGTCACCAGCTCCCAACTGGGAATTACAGCTTATTAAATGTAATAAGGGATCCCCAATGTTATCTTCACAGATGGGGTAGGTCTCACAGAAGTGAAAACCGGATGTAGTATTTTTTACAACCAGGACATGTAAAACTTAAAACTGCATGTCCAGTTATTTAATTACACATCACCTTGCTATATGGGTTACCTAGGGCCTACCTTAAGGGTGACTTATGTGTCATAAAAAGAGAGTTTGAGGCTTGGCAAGGGGGTTTAAATGCCAAGTCGACCTGGCAGTTTAAAACTGCATTCAATTTGCAATGTCAGACCTGGGACAGGTTTCACAGTGCTACTTAAGTGGGTGGCACAATCGGTGCTGCAGGCCCACTGGTAGCATTTTATTCACAGTTCCTGGGTATATGGTAAACCATTCTACACTAGACTTATAAGTGCATTAAATAAGCCAATTAGGTATAACCCAATTGTAACCATGTTTTAGGGAAAGGATAACAAGCACTTTACTACTGGTAAGCAGTGGTAAAGTATCCAGAGTCCCAAGGCCAACAAAAATAGGTTCACCAAAATGTAGGGAGAGAGGCGAAATGTTTTTGGGAAAGAACACCCTAAGAATGACAGGTCTAACACACGTCTCCCCATCTGAAAGTGGGGAGAACCACCCAAACTTTTGGGAGTTCTCTTCACGAAGGTAGAAAAACCTAGAGAGACCATCAACATTGGTATGGTCTGAACCAGGGTGGTGTTCTACTGTAAAGTCCAGTCCCTGTAGGGAAATTGACACTTCATCAATTTTGGATTCTCAATCCTTATTTGCATTACCTACATGAGGGGCCTGCTGTCTGTCTGAACCAGTAAGTGAATCCCAAATAATTATGGTCTCAGCTTCTTCAGTGGCCAGACCACAGCAAAGGCTTCTCTCTTAATAGACGCCACTTCAGTTCCCTGGGAAGTAGCCTCCTAAAGATGGCCCACCTTTTTGTGCAGGACTGCCCTTATACCATGCTCAATGGCATCTGCTTGTACAATAAACTCCTGGGAAAAGTCAGGGGCCTTGAGCACAGGGGCTGTGCACATGGTCTATTTTTGGGAGTTCAAGGAACTCTGACAGGCCCCCGTCCACATCACCTTCCTGGGCTTCTTCTAGGAAGTCAGCTCAGTCAAGGGGGCAACAATGGTTCTATATCCCTTGACAAACCTCATTCAGTACCCATTGAGGCCTAGGAAGGCCCTCACTTCTGTTTGAGTTGTTGGGGGCTCCCAGTCCACGATAGTCTTTATTTTGGCATGGAGGGGCTGTGCCTTACCCTCGCCAATCAGGTGTCCCAAAGTACATCAGAAACCCCTTGCCCTATCTGGCCCTTACTGGCCTTGATAGTCAGGCCTGCTTGATGCAGGGCTTAAATTGCTTTCTGCAGGTGAAATAGGTGATCCTGCCAGGTGCTGCTGACGTCAGTCATGTCACCTAAATGCACAGCACTGTAGGCGTCCATTACAACTAAGACCTGGTTGACCAGCTTCTGCAAGGTGGCAGGGGCATTCTCAGTTCAAAAGGGCATCACTTCAACCTTAAAGTGGTCCTCTGGGGTAGAAAAGGTTGACATCTCTTTAGCCCTCTTGTTCTGGGCAATCTGACAGTAACCTGAAGTCAAATCAAAAGTGCTAAGGAACTTGCCAGCCTCTGCCAAGTACCAACTCACTGGTATTGGGGATGGGGAGTGCATCAGTCTTGTTGACTGAATTAAGTCCTCTGTAGTCATCACAGTACAAGATTTCTGGGGTGGTGCCCGGTGGAACTGCCTTTGGTACCAGCACCACTGGGTTGGACCAGGCACTACTGGAAGGCCCAATGACCATCAATTCCAGCATCTTATTAAGTTCTGCTTTGATGCTGGCCCCCACTTTGTCTTGTCAGATTGCCTTTACATTTTGTTCCTGACAGGCAGGCTGTCCTTAGTGTCTATATTTTGGTTACACAAGTGGGTAAGACCAGGAGTGAGGGAAAATAGGGAGGCAAATTGATCCAGTAACTGGTGACAGTCCCTCTGCTTCTCGTTGGTCAGGGTGGGGGAGAGGGTTGACACCCTCCACTGACTTATCCTTCTCTTTTAGATGACAGGAGATCAGGGAGAGGTTCCGTCTCCTTTCCCTGCCCCATCAATTGTCATCAGCAGCATAGTAACATCAGACCTCTTCTAGTGGGATATGAGGTGGTTGAAGTGAGGTCCTTTAAAGGGTTCCTGAGGGTCTTGAGATCCACCAAGCAGTTGGACTCCTCTTTCTCCCCACCACCTCATATGGCCCAGTCCAGCAATCCTAGAGAGCCCTGGGATCTACTGGCTCCATTACCCACTCGTTCTGCCCAGGTGGAATTCCTCCATAATAGCCAACTGGTCATACCATTGCTTCATTACTTCCTGGCTAGCTTCCAAGTTGTTAGAAACCTTCATCCAGAACTTGGCCATTTGCTCCCTGAGGGCTAGCATGCAGCTAACCACACCTTAGTGGGTTTTTTTTGGTCGTGCCCCCGCCCCTCTGTGGACCAGACTAAGAGGTCCTCTTACAGGGAGGCCATACAAAAGTCCAAATGTGCTAAATGCCACTCCCTTCTGTGACAACTCTCTGTAGGTAAAATAAGGCATGCCAGAAGGACATGCCACTTCCACCTCATGGGCTCAGGCAGGCCCATAATCATTCCTTTAAGGGTCATTTTGAATCTTTCCACAAGCCCATTTGTTTGAGGATTTGAATTTGAATTTGAATTTAAAAATACTTATAAAGCGCATGTACACTGAATCAGTTTCATGGCGCTGGTGAGGTCACTGAGTGAGAGCAAGAAGAGAGCTAGGTGCCAAATGTGGAGAACATATTAGTGTGACTCCACACTCCTTCCATATAAACTTCATGTAGGCAGATGTGAAGTTGTGCCCTTTCTGACACCACTCCTTTGGGGAAACCCACTCTGGTGAAAATCCCCACAAGGGCTCTAGCCTCTACAGGTGGAGTGACTGACATCAGAGAATGGTGTCAGGACTAGGGTGGCTTGCGGTCTAGGGCCCGCTCCACTCAGCAGAAGTTGCTATCTTCCGCCATGTCTGGTGCCATTATGTGGTAAAATGCATCAGTTTCCTCTAGGAGAACGTTGGTGGCAGAAATGTTCAAGGGGGTTTTAGTAGTTAAATTGTCTGGAAGCCTTTTGTTCTGATTTGTGCTGGAACATCTCTGTGCCTATGTATCGTCCGCCAGATGCGTGAGGTTTGGCACCCTTGTCGCGTCCGCTAGATGCGTGAGGTTTCATACCTTGGTCTCATGCGTGGGAAATGCAAGGGCGTAGTCACGTCGATGTACGCGACCGCGCCCTATCTTCCTTGCTCACTATTCTGTACGCTTCGAGGGAGTGGCAGGCTGCTCCTATTGCTCCGATCTTGTTTGGGGTATTTTGAGTTCATTTCACAGAGCGGATTACTAGCGGTGAGAGAGCCAATCCAGGGGGCGAGTTCGTTTCGTGTTCAGAGGCGGAGAGGCTGATCCGGGTCTGATTTCTTCAAGGAGAAGCTTCCTCGTGGGTCCTGAGTAGCTGTCACGCCCTTCAATATAGTAGAGTAGGTCGTACTCTACAGGTAGGAGGAACTCCAGTTAAACAACAGATTTCAAAGTCAAATTCAAGAGTTAAAGATATCGCTAAACCTCTTGAATAGGGTATAAGTTTCTTAAAATCCGCAATGTTATTTCCTAAGTACATATCGCTGAAATTCAATGTTCTTTGAATATTTGTGGTGCATTTTAACTTCAAAGTTCTCAGTAATATTGTGGCACATTTGATTTATCCTGACATTGTTGCATAGTAAACAGAACCGATGTATTAAGTATTATGTAAAGAAGTAATTTACTAATACTATAAAGACGCAAACTTCTTGTGTTGGTGAAGAATGTAAAGAGGATATTTACAGGTTCTAAGGTCACAAATTTCAGTGTGTTTATTCTTTGGGAGTCTAGTTCTGCTAATATTCTTGTTGGAAAAGACTACAAAATAAGAAAGAAAGTGAAATACTAGTACATATGCATAAATATGTGAACAGTCTTTTTCTACAGAAAACGTAAGTAGATTTCATTATTAGGCTGGCATAGTCTTTCTATGGTAAAGACCTTCGTTAGTATTATTTTTATTTATTGGGTTCAAAATAAGCAATAGTATACGTGAAACAATAACTTTTCCTTTTCAGATCTCCTTCCCAGCTGTTCCCTTCCTAATCCCCTTTTCCCCCCGCTTGATCACTTCAATATTCTGTGTATTTACTATAATCAGAATTGGAGGTATCGAGAGGTGGGCCCTTATATTATCATTATTATTATTATTAAAACAGTTTTGTATAGCGCGTGGTTACCCTAGAGCATCCCAGCGCTTCACCAAACAGAGTAACAGATTAAAAGAGAGAGAGGCACAGCGGATTAACAAAAGAGAAAAGTTTTCAGTTGTTTACAAAAACGCAGAAGGCATGGCTCCGAGCGTAAACCTATGGGGAGTGAGTTCCAGAGGGTTGCAACCTTTACGGAGAATCTCCTCCCTCCTGAGCGGGCCTTTTTGACCCTGGGGATCATGGGTAAGTGTTGTTGGTCTGAGCGTAATGTTCTACTTGCCTTATATGGGGTCACCAGCTTTTGAAGGGCAGGAGGGCCTTTGCCTTGCAAGATTTTATGTGCAAGGCAGAGAGATTTAAATTTCACCCTTTCTCGCACTGGCAACCAATGCAGCGCCCTCAATGCGGGTTTGGACGATCGTGACATAGGGATGTTGTGGAGCATTCGTGCCGCCGCATTCTGAACTTGCTGTAGTTTGTTCAGAGTGATCTCGGGGGCACCCAGATAGATTGCATTACTGAAATCTAATCTAGATATAATCAGGCCCTGTATCAAGAGCTTCCGAGATAGAAATGGAAGCAGAGGCAGCACTTTGCGCACCGATCGGAGAAGGCCGAAACAAACACCAGCCAGTTTGGTAGCCTGGGCCCTGAAGGAAAGATCTTGCTCCAACCAAATACCAAGGCTCTTGATCTCAGCCTTGGGTTTGGGGGGGATCCCAGGCAGCTAGGCCAGGCAGACCGGGGGAGTGAGGGACTTTTCATCCCCATCAGCATTATCTCGGTCTTTGAGCCGTTCAGCTTTAGTGCTGATTCCCCCATACAGGTGTGGACTTTGGATAGGCAGGAATGTAGCACCTGGGGATTTTCCGTGGCCTGGGAGAGGGCAAACACCAGCTGGGTGTCATCGGCATAGCTCACTATTTTGATGTTAAATGGAGCCACCACATCCTTTAACGGGTCCTTGTACACATTGAATAATGTGGGGCTCAGGGAGAAGCCCTGGGGTACTCCACAATGGAGGTGGGTGGATGCTGATCGTGCGCCCCCTTCCCAGACCTGAAAGGTCCGTTCGCTGAGAAATGACCTGAGCCATTTCAGCGCTGTCCCCCTCACTCCGGCATCTGACAGTCGTTGAAGTAACACTCGATGGTTAACAGTGTTGAACGCTGCACTAAGGTTCAGGAGGATCACTGCCACTGATCCTCCTGAATCCAAAATGCAACGTGCCTCTTCCGCGACTGCCAGCAAGGCGGTGTCAGTGCCTTGACCCGGGCGGAAGCCTGTTTGGGAACTTCTCAGCACACCGTTGGACTCAAGGAAGTTGGATAGCTGGGAATTAACCAATTTTTCCGTGATTTTACTGAGTCCCGGAAGTAGCGAGATGGGCCTGTAGTTCGCCATGTCAAGGGGGTCTAGGCTAGGTTTTTTTAGGAGGGCTTTTACTATTGCACCCTTCCAATTGGGTGGGACCACACCGGCACCTAACGAGGCATTGATTACCTCAGTGATAGGTTCCACAATGGAAGGGGCAACCAGTTTGAGAATCCTCATGGTGACTACGTCCCGGGGAGAGCCACTCTTAACGGACACTAAGACTTTAAGAGCTTCGTCCTCAGTGACTGGTCCAAAAGACTCCAAGGTCTTCAGAGGTCTTCCCTCATCATCGAAGGGCTCAGCTCCTATGTTAATTTGGGGCAGGGTAATCAGAATTCTTTCAATTTTAGTGTAGAAGTACTCTGCTAGATCATTGCATTTTTCTTCCAGATTATTCGTGGAGGCAGGTGGTGTAGGGACCCTCAAGAGCTACTTGATCACTAGAAATGTTCTAGTATCTAATATTATCACATCAGATCCTGAGGAAGACTTCGTCTGACAAATGGTCTCTGGTTATCTAGCGGCATGGTTTACCACTCATAGGATAAACCTATTGCCTAAGGCTGTCTTTGGGTCCAAGGGTCCTACAATATCAATACCCACCCTCTCAAAGTGTATGCTAACAACAGACAAGGGAGTCAGGGGAGCTTTAAGCTTTTTTCCAGTCTTTCCTCTAGCCTTGCAGGTGAGACAATCCTGCAAAAAATATACTAGTAGCTGTCCTCGCCCGGGGCCAATAAAAGTGGATGACAAGCCTGTCTATGGTCCTGTCCTGCCCCAGATTTCCTGCGAGGGGTATCTCACGAGCCAGACCCAGTAGGAAGGCCCTGTAACATTGGGAAACTGCCAATACACAAGTTGCCCCATGCTCAGAAGCCTCAGGTTCATTATACAGGGAGGTCATTCTCCTAAAACATTAGGTGATCTCCAGAGGTGTGGATAAGGTAGCAAAGGCCCAAGGATTTCTAGGCTTTAGACAACACTTAGATAAGTATGGTTAGTTGGTGGATGGAGACACACTCGAAGCTCTGGACCTCTTGGGCTTCAGGTTTGGGGAAACAGATTCGAGAAGTTGTAAGTGTGATCTCCACATAAGATTGGTTTTGTTTGCCAGGATTAATATCCGTTTCTTTCAGCTCGTAATATGAGGGCCAGAGACAATTCTGTTTGCAGCAAGGTTTCTTTATTTTTAATCAAACAACAAGGACAGCCGACACGTGTTTCGCCCCCTCTTGGCGATTTGCGCCGGGGCTTTTTCAAGGCTAAATAGGTTAAGTCACATCCAAGGTTCCTGTTTCATGATTTGTAAATTGTCCATATAAAAATAAAGTTCTTCAATAAAAACATTTCTTTCCAGGCTAATGCCTCCGTTCCTACGATCTTCCCGGCATGGCGATCCCTGCGTCAGGTCCTTCCGCCTTCCGCGGAAGGACCTGACGCAGGGATCGCCATGCCGGGAAGATCGTAGGAACGGAGGCATTAGCCTGGAAAGAAATGTTTTTATTGAAGAACTTTATTTTTATATGGACAATGTACAAATCATGAAACAGGAACCTTGGATGTGACTTAACCTATTTAGCCTTGAAAAAGCCCCGGCGCAAATCGCCAAGAGGGGGCGAAACACGTGTCGGCTGTCCTTGTTGTTTGATTAAAAATAAAGAAACCTTGCTGCAAACAGAATTGTCTCTGGCCCTCATATTACGAGCTGAAAGAAACGGATATTAATCCTGGCAAACAAAACCAATCTTATGTGGAGATCACACTTACAACTTCTCGAATCGATCTCCAGAGGTGTCACCACCTGCCTGGATTTAGCTTTGCACCTCAGGTCCTCAAGGTTTGGACACTCCTTCTGTGCCTTTCAGAACTCCTCCCTGGAGGGCCCTCCTTTCACTTGCCATCCAGCACGTTCAGGCAGGGTTCCAAGAGAGGCAATGTCCTCCCTAGTAGGATCTGGGGCTGCCTCCTCCAGTGCAGCATCCAGCTGGACTGGAGACATCTAGTGGATGGTTTTCCACTTCACTTGACCTTCCCCTTCCTGGCAACTGTCTGGTCCATTCTTCCAGGCTCCAGACCTTCTTGACTCTCCTCCTGGGCAGCCATGGACCTGGTGGTTGCATAGATCCACTCAGGCAACACTAACATTTCCAGATGTGACCTGAGCTCCACTTCCTTCCAGGCAGTGTGCTCAAAGTTATTTCCCAATAGACAGTACATGGGCGTAGCAGGGCTCACAGCAACCTTCAGAAGACATGGGACAACATAAAGGGGACAAGAGCCACAGGGTAGTTGATCTCCTGGCTGTCTGCTACCACAGCCTTGCGAAATATATTGGGTATTACCTGCTCTAAGGACACCAGATGATACCTGACAGTAGTCATACTGCCTCCTGTGTCCCTCAGAGCCTCCACCATTTGCCCATTGATGGTGAGCCACTTCCTACACTTTGAGGTATTGGAAGGCATGTGGGCTTTGGACACCTGCTGTGTATCACCCAGGTACACTAGGGTAACCTCAATAGTCTCCCCACACTAACTGGGGCCATGTTCTCCCCTAGCACTACCCTTGCTATCCCCTGTGACTACCCATCACTGGGAGCGGTGTCCTCTTGAAGCTCTTGGCATCTCCGTTCATACTCATAGCACTCATAGCATTTAGGGACAATCTTTCCAATTTTCTGATCTGTGATGCCTTTCTTCTGGTGGCCAGATTGGGACTTTGGATTAATACCTTTTACCATGTGAACTGTTTGGGGACCCTTGAGAAAAAGTATTTGTTTTCTTTTATACCCCCCACCCCTTTTTTCCGTTGGGAACCCTGACCACCCTTTTGGGAGTCCTCCCAGATGCTATCTTAGACACTGTGGTTCTGACCCAGAGGTTTACCTCCTCAGCAAGCTTCCTGGGATCAGCCTGTTATCCATAAGGTGTTGGTGCAGCTCTGGAAAACAAACATTGAACGTGTGCTCCCTCGGAATTATGTTGTACAGCCCAGTAAAATCATCCACTTTGCTGCCCCTCGCTCATCACCTCAGTACCTTGCTGGGATAATCCAAAAACCCCATCCAGGACTGATTTGGGAGTTTGTGGCTGTCCCTGAACCTCTGATGGTACTTCTCAGGTGTCAGCTAAAACGTAGCAACAAGGATTGCCTTTCATGGAGTCATACCTGGTCTGATCCTCTACCCCTTGTGTCAGGAGTATTTCCCTTCCTGCCAGGGCATGTGTTTCCACAGTTTACACCCCCAGTAATCCTCTGGGACTTTACGTGCCCGAGTGCAACTTCATAAGCAGCAAACCACTTGTCTATATTATCTTCCACCACAAAGTTAGGCACCAGCTCCTGGGGTATGCAGACTCTCACCTCACCTGCAGGCACTGTTGGTATGCAGCCACAATCGCTGTTCGTGTCCTGTGGCTTACCTTGCCATTAGATCCAGCTCCCTCATGCTCTTTTCATGCTCCAACAGTAACTTTTTCTCAGCCAACACACAGCTCTCTCCAGCCATGGCTTTTTCTCTATCTAAGGCCCTATTAGCCTTCACCCTCTTCTCTTCTTTTTTCAGCTTTAATTTAGCCATCTCTATCCTGAGCTTCCTCCCCCGTCCTGTCCTCCTTCGCCCCTGGGGTCAGGCCCCTGGAAGGCACCCTGCTCCTTGCACCGGGAAGGATTTGCAATCATGGGAGTGGGTTATCCCCTCCTCAAAAGGCTGCATGCCAAGACCCTCCTGCAGGTCCGGCTCTGATCCTTCCTCAACATCCTCTATTTCCTGGTGATCTGCTGGTGACTGGTGCACCTCTGCCGAAGCCCTCAAGGCCTTGAGGAGCTTAGCCTTCCTGGTGCTCATGTAAGTGGGTAGCTCCGTTTCCTGGCAAAACTCATAGAGACCAGCCACAGTGTAGCTCTCCAGATTGGCAAGCACTAATCCATCCATTCAGGTGTACATAGGAATACATTTTAAAAAACAAAATGCCAATCAGGGAGAATTTAAAACTTGAATTGGTCTAAGCTATGAGATGGTAGTGTACACCTAAAAACTATATGGCATTGCATAAAACCGCTGATCCCAAGTGTTAAAAAATGGGTCATAGGTTGACTGGTCAACCAGCAAACACTTAGGGTAAGGCTCAAGCAAACCCCAAAAGAACCTGTGCTCAACCCCTTGGTAGCTTGGCGCAGAGCAGTCAGGCTTAACTTAGAGGCAATGTGCAAAGTATTTGTGGAACACTTCAAACTGTAAAACAGTGAAAACACAATATAAAAAGATCCTACACCAGGTTAGAAATATATACATTAAATTAATAAATACACCAAGAGAAAAATTACAAAAATACAATGAGAAGAAATGGAGATATGAATTTTTAAAGAATAACGTGAAAAATAGCACCTCAAAAAATATAGCGCCAACCATGGATATCAGTCATGCTGGACTGGGTCAAAGTCAAAAGTTCAGGCTAGCCACAAATGAGTACCAGTCGATACAGTCCCAGATTAGTTCTGCTGAAGTTTTATCTTCTCAGGTTATGTGCCAAGAGTCCCGTTCACATTGTAGAGGACCACGAGGAGCAAGGAGAGCGTCGCGGGTGGTTATTGGTGGGGAGCAGGCTAAGAGTCAAAGATAGAGGGTTCAACATGTTTAGGATCCCCCATGAGTGGTTGATGCTAAGGTGTGAAGAGATGGGCTGGCAGGGGCTCGAGCTGGATTTTGGTGCGAGCGCTGCACTCTCGGTGCCAACTGGTCTGTTTGTGGATGAAAAGAACCCAAAAGGTTGATTTAAGAGCCTGTGAACCACTGCTTGGGGGTCAGGAACCTGCTGCAGCTGGGTCTAGGACCTGTTTGGGAAGCCTTTTGTGTCCCTGAGGCTCAAATCAGGAGATCAGCAGACTAGCCCTTGGAGTCACTCTGGGGTCCTCTGTTCAAGATGAAGTTGCAGGTCATGTCCTCAGGCAAGAGGGCAGCAGGCATCAGCTAAGCACAGCAGGGCAGCAATTCCTTTAGAGCAGCAGAGTGGCAATCCTTATACCAGCACAGCAGAGCAGCAGTTCCTAGAATAGCAGTCCTTCTTCCGGGAAGAGCATCCACAGGTCTAGAAGTGTATTCAAGAGTTGGTGTCTAAGGTCTTTCTTTTATACCCTTGTGCCCTAGTTCTGGAAGGCGGATGTAGCTTCTAGACAGTGGCTTTGAAGTACATGGAATTTCCTACCGCCCCTGCCCTGGCTCCAAGATGGCTAATGCAGCAATAAAGGGTTATTAGGCCCTTTGTGTGAAGGTAGATGTTGGAAAATGGCCCTCTCTGAAGGGTCACTACAAACTTTTTACCTTCCTCCTCCTCTTATTTTGACCTTCTTTTTGTTGGCTTTGTAAGTGAAGGGTAGGACATGTAATTGCATGTTTTGCATATCATGGTAGTGTCAAACTGCCGATTTCGTTTCTCACTACTGTGAGGCCTACCCCTCTCATAGGCCAACATTGGTAACTTCTTAATACATTTTTAAGCTGTTGTTTTCGATCAGAGAGTAGTAGTGTTTTCATATTTCGCATATATGGAATGGTAAAGGTAAATATTCCTTATTGGTGAAGTTGGTTTTAACATTACTGTTTTAGAAATGCCATTTACAAGTAAATCAAATATACACATCTGTGTAAACCAATTACACCATGTTAAGAGGAGAGTTCAAGTTTCTTTATTTTGCATAGTTAACAAAAACCATTGCAATATTAACAATTAAAAAATAAAAATGTAGACAAATATTCAATATGATTTCATCTACCATTGTTCCCTTTTTGAGCGCTATGTTATAAAATGATCTTCAAGTAAAACCAGTTAAAACCCAAGGACGAAAAATGCTATACAATTTAAAATCAGAGTTAATAATAGTGGCATTAATGAATGTCACTGGTTCGCTGGGTAGAGTGGGGTGCAGTCACAGATTTTTAGCTCCTGCCGTACTTGCCCATAGACCATTATCATATTATGTATGTTGTTCAGATTAACTAGACTTGTTGCAAGCTTTTCACTATAGTGCAGGTGATCTGTCCTTAGTGTGGTCAAAGCAAAGGCCTATTCCTGTCTACTGAACATCCTACTGTGTCAGAGCTTTATGTTTGATATTTCAAATTTTCGGTATTTTAGGCATTTTTAGTTTGGCCAGCATAAGGAATTTTACCAGTCTACAGTTCAATTGTATGTTCTCCGGGTTTAAGCAGGCCCACACTGCTTGCCTCCCGGTGCGGGTGCCTTTTTGCTTAAGAGGTTCTTTTAGGAACTGTTGCCGTTCTTAATGCTTAGAAGAAAGAGCACATGCACCTTAGCACTGGTAAGAATTGGTGTAGTGCCCAGAGTCCAAAGGCAAACAAAAAGAAGGTCTGAAAAAAAGGAGGAGGAAGGCAAAAAGTTTCTGTGGACAAAATATAAGGAACACTGTTCAAACACTTTGGGGGTCATTAGGATGTCTGGTGGATTGCCTCAGCCAGGTTGGCGGTAGCCACCGCCGGCCTGGCGGAGGCAATCCACCCGACATCCACTGCCCAATTCCCCCCAGCCATATTAGGATGGCGGGGGGACCGCGGCGGTGCAAAGCACCGCCCGCCTGTTTTCCGCCCCGGTCGCCTTGCGGCCGGGGCAGAAATTGTTTAATATGGTGGCGGTGTCTGTTAGACATCACCAGCCATATTACAATGGGCAAATTGACATGCCTTTCAGTGGCGGCAATGCCGCCACGGAAAGGCAGGCTGTCTTCACTCTGGGGGCCCCCTGCAGGCCCCCAGAGTGAAGGAGAATGGGGGGTGCACACGGGGAGTTACTTGGGGTACCCCCCCACATTTACATAATCAAAGCGGCAGGCACCGAGCGGTGCCTGCCGCTTTGGTTATGCAAATGCTGCATGTCATTTTCAGTATTGTGGCGGGCGGTGCAGAGAGCACCGCCAACCACAATACTGAAAATACAGGATGTTCCCGCCACTGTGGCGGGCACATCCTAATTCCCCCTACGGGACCCCCGCACTTATGGCGGGCGGTCCCGTTCTCCGTTAGGGTGGCGGGCGCCCGCCATCCTAATGAGCCCCTTATTGTTTAAGAGGATGCAGACCCCTCATCCATACTAGCAGAGTGCTTTATCTTAAGTGTAGCTCCTCACCAGCAAACAAGTTACTACTTTGACTCAACTTGAGAGCTTCTCCATGAACATTATATCTATACGTATCTGTCATGTGTTAGTCCCTTAAGGCAGTAACATCTATGTAATCTTGGTTAAAATAAAAGGTAGATGGGATGTACAGTTTTTTAGAAAGGCAACCTCATCCTAATGTGACATGTTTCAGTCCCATTTGGCTCACTCTAGAGTCTGGGGTCTTTCTTCAGAATTCGAAGTCTCTCTATCCACTGGCTTCCCTCCAATTCTTTTAGTGGGAGTAGTGTCTAGTAGTGATTATTAGGGGGGGTTATAATTTGTGTAATTTCATGTAGCACAATCATGTGCAATTAGCCAAAATGTCAGAGAGAATATGCGTATTTACTCAACTTGGGTAATTCTGCATTTAGCACTATTTTCTTAGTGCAAAAATGCCCCCTTATCTCTAAAATGGAAGTAAGTATGCATTTTGCACTAAGAAATCGTGCTAAATGCGGGCAAATATGAATATTGCATAAGTATGGGCCAAAAATCCGTTACGCTCGCCAAATTTGCGGATTTTCGGCAATTTCGCGATCCGCGAATTTCGCGAAATTGCCAAAAATTCGCACATACAGATTTATTTACCCAACGAGGTAGCACTTACTGATTAGCCAGTAGAAAGTACTCCAGTTGAGTAGAGGTATGGCACAACATGGTGGCATCTTCGTGGATAAATATGCAGGAAGGATTCATTCTGGCACGATGCTCCTGTCACAAAAAACCTCAACAGTAAGCACTTACAGATATAAAATAAAGCAGGTGCCGAGTTGAAGCTCAAATTCAGTAACTCATTATAATCAGCCAAAAATAGTGAGCACGGGTGAGGCTAGGGAGGTGTGCTTCCTCCCCATATCTACCGCTAATTAGATGTAATCCTTGATGGAGGTCTTTGCACCCACGAGTTTCTCGAGCGCAATCCCTGTGTACT
Source organism: Lissotriton vulgaris (assembly GCF_964263255.1). Taxonomy (NCBI): domain Eukaryota; kingdom Metazoa; phylum Chordata; class Amphibia; order Caudata; family Salamandridae; genus Lissotriton; species Lissotriton vulgaris. The sequence continues at coordinate 1,127,778,026 of NC_141687.1, forward strand.
TCCTGTGACCAAGAGGCTGCTTTCTTCTCATCTGCTGCTCTGATTGGTCTGACCCTTTATAAGCAAGAGGCATGTGAACTTGCATAGAAGCCCTGACGTTTGGCCCTGCCCCACACACACTATGGTATGCAACATCTTCGAGCCGTTCCTCACTATGATGGACAGCTCACTCGAGGGACCTCAGCGCCTTTCGGCGCGGTGCCAAAGTTACAGACACACGTGGTCACTGGAGACAACTCTTTATGCAGCTGTAGTGTAGCAAAAGCACTATACATTTACCCAACGAGGTAGCACTTACGCCAGTAGAAAGTACTCCAGTTGAGTAGAGGTACGGCACAACACCGGGCATCTTCGTTGATAAATATGAAGGCAGGATTCATTCTGGCACGATGCTCCTGTCACAAAAAACCTCAACAGTAAGCACTTACAGCTATGAATTAAAGCAGGTGCCGAGTTGAAGCTCAAATTCAGTAATGCATTATAATCAGCCCAAAATAGTGAGCCCAGGGGTGGCTAGGCAGGTGTGCTTCCTCCCCATATCTACCACCAATTAGATGTAATCCTTGATGGAAGTCCTTGCATCCACGAGTTTCTCGAGCGCAATCCCTGTGTACTTCCTGTGACCAGCAGGCTGCGGTCTTCTCATCTACTGCTCTGATCGGTCTGACCCTTTATAAACAAGAGGCATGTGAACTCACATAGAAGCCCTGACATTTGGCCCTGCCCCACACACACTAGGGTATGCAACGTCTTTGTGCCCTTTCCTCACTATGATGGACAGCTCACTTGAGGGACCTCGGCGCCTTTCGGTGCGGTGCAAAAGTTACTGACACACGTGGTCACTGGAGACAACTCTTTACGCAGCTGTAGTGTAGCAAAAGCACTATACATGTAACCAACGAGGTAGCACTTACTGATTAGCCAGTAGAAAGTACTCCAGTTGAGAAGAGGTATGGCACAACACGGGGCATCTTCGTGGATAAATATGCAGGCAGGATTGATTCTGGCACGATGTTCCTGTCACAAAAACCTCAACAGTAAGCACTTACAGATATAAAATAAAGCAGGTGCCAGAGTTGAAGCTCAAATTGAGTAACGCATTATAATCAGCCCAAACAACTAGTGAGCACGGGCGAGGCTAGGCAGGCGTGCTTCCTCCCCATATCTACCGCCTACAATTAGATGTAATCCTTGATGGAGGTATTTGCATCCACGAGTTTCTTGAGCGCAATCCCTGTGTACTTCCTGTGACAGGAGGCTTTTTCTTCTCATCTGCAGCTCTGATCGGCCTCTGACCCTTTATAAACAAGGCATGTGAACGCGCATGGAAGCCCTGCCCGTTTGGCCCGCCCCACACACACTCGGGTATGGAACGTCTTCCTGCCCTTTCTTCACTATGATGGACAGCTCACTAGAGGGACCTTGGCGCCTATGGGCACGGTGGCAAAGTTGCAGACACACGTGGTCACAAATCCGCAAGTTCGCGGATTTTCACAGGAACTCGCAGATTTTTTTGCCGATTTCGCACGATTTTGTGGATCGCAGATACGCAAAATTTGCCCATTCTTAATATTGAACATGAGCATGAATAGCAAGCTTAATGTGCACTTGAGTTGGATTCCTCCCCAACGTACTTACGGTATTTAGCACTATTCTTTTTGTGTAAAATGCCCCCTTCATGTCCAAAATAGACATGAGATGCATTTTGCATTGAGAAATGCTGCTAAATGCAACAGAACACAAATTGTGCTATTATCAGTAATTCTGCATCAAAAAGAAAGTGGAATTACCTAAACTACTCCCATCACTCTAGTGTAAATGGAATTCCACGCAGGCCCAGTAATAATCCAGGATAAAAGTCAGTCATATGCCAGGAACGTATAGATTTTTACTGCCGTGGAAGAATATCCTGGAAAAAATCATCAAATTTCATTTTAGATTTGAGATGTCATTGGAGATGTCACTGACCATGTCATGAGGGATGTAATATGTGAAGTCATAAACATTGCATTTGCGAGGGGCGTGAGTTATAGTTAGCTTAGTTAACTACAACTGCTGAATTTCACTAGTTTTGCACGAGTGAAACCTGGGCCTAACTATAACATCACTGTAACCTTTGGTGTTTTCAATGAATTTCTAAGGTTTTTTAAATTGCATTCCCGAACTATAAATCCCGGTAACCTTTGAGTTTTCCACTGAATTTCTAAGTTTTAAAAAAATGCTAATTCCCAACTATAAGGTCGCTGTAACCTTTGCTTTTTTCAGTGTATTTCTATGGTTTTTTAAGTAGAAGTCGTGTTTGCAGAGTGGTGGAGAAAGGGGGCTGCGCCTCCAACCAGCTCTCAGTCACCCCACTGTGGAGGACTTACATGAGGTATATTTTTCTTTGCTAGTGTGTTTGTAACATCCTTTGCCTATCACGCCGTCCATTTAATTGAAAAATATGGAAAAATTATTTGTTGTACTTTCAGGTAATTTGACCAATCTATTTAGTCAGATAACAACAACAAGAGCGTTTCCAATTTATAGCCATATTGGTTAAAGACAATGCAGTTTGAAGTTTAGGCATTCAGTGTCACGCACAATATTATTACTTAACTTACTTGAGTTATATTTAAACTTTATAAGTTAGTTCAAAAGATTAATTATCTCTATAGGAAACTGAATAACTTGATTCTATGCTGATTCTGCGATAATCATTCATCATAGAGATGTCAGATGACCATCAGCTTTTGACAACGTACTGGACTATCTCGAAAATGAGAGTCTACCTTAATTAAATGTTAGGAAGACAGACAAGTAGCAATGCAACATTTTACATTGAATAACTAGATTTTGAAATCATATTATAATTAATAATACAACTTGTATAATCATTTTTCTTTCCCTTGGTCTGTACTTCTTTATGAGCCTAGGGCCCTCCCTTTTGTTTAAACTACAAGATTCATACTGAATCATATATTCGAATATAGTTAGTAGACTAATTCTGCCCAGTCACTATTCTGTGCTATTCTTTATAAAAGGCACTACAATTGGGTTACTATTCTCTCCTTACTTTGCATGATTTTTTCAGATTATCTCTGTGCCTTTATTCATTTTCGGGTTAAGATTTAACGGTGCACAGTTGGCAGATCTTAGCTACTGCTATTTTTATCTTTCACACAGGTTATATTTCTTGGTAAAAATAAATTGCCGGCTAATGAAATTCCTTGATATAACTGCAAAAAGAATAAAATATGGGAAAGAGTAGCAAAAAGACTAATCTTCATATGAACAGAATGGATCGTAACAAGTATAACCGTACATAAAATAATATTAGTAATAAGCAAAGCTAATGTATAAAATGTTTTAATAATTTGTACTATTTTAATATGATGTTAAACTTTTTATTATAGATCAATTTCATCACAAGAAATCTTCTATCCTTTGTATGCAACGGTTTTAATTAATCAAGCATAATAAAATAAACTAAACTAAACTGGTAAAAATAAAAATAAAAACATTTCCATCAAAACAGATTATTTATGTAATTTCATATACATTGTTCTTGATACAGGGGACTATTTTAATCAATTACCTAAATTTCCTGAAGATGGTTTGACGGATGATCCTGTCACAACAGACCGAAACATTGACTGTTACGTCTATTTGCTTGTCATTTATTGTCTTCGAGGAACTGTTATCTATTGTTTGAGATTCTTTTTCCCTTGATTGACTTATTTGGAATAGATGTATACACTCATGATTTGTAGGTTCTTTTATATTTCCTCCATCATGGTGTTTTATTGTTTTTGGAATGTACCCTATTCAATTATGATTACATTAAATTTCTAGTTGTTTTGAAAAAAGATATACCCATGTTCTTTAAAAGCTTTAGTTAAATAAACTGATCATGTCCGCCTTAGTGATCTCCCGGCTGGACTACGCCAATGCCCTGTACAACGGCATTCCAGCTTACAGCCTATGAAAGCTCCAACTGGTACAAAACCAGGTGGCCCGACTAGTGTACGGCCTTTCCCGCTCCCACCACTCAACTCCGTTATTGAAGGCGCTTCACTGGCTACCTGTCAGGGAGCGATCCCTTTTTAAAACTGGCTGCATGGTCTTCCAGGCGCGCCAGGGCTCAGCTCCCGCCTTCATTACCTCTTTGATAAGGGAGTATGTCCCTGCCAGAGAGCTTCGCTCATCCTCCCAATCTCTTTTGCAGGTACCCCGCTACAAGCGCAAAAAATGGGAGGTGCCAACTTCTCATTCTTGGCACCCACTTTTTGGAACTCTCTCCCTGACCACCTTCGGTCAGTCAACCACTATTCCCTCTTCCGTAAAGGCCTCAAAACCTTCTTATTCAATCAGGCTTTCCCGCTGTAACCTGTCTTCACTGCTCCCTCTCATTGTACCAGTATCTATTGCCTCTCCTCTGCTAATTTTGCCTCCTGAGCGCCAAGAAACCGTTTGGTGAACGCAGCGCTCTATAAGTATTTTAAATTCAAATTCATATTTAAATAACTTGACTAATGATTGGATTTATTCTGGGCTGAGCTACTAATTTGGGCTCAACACTCAAACAACCAGTTGCAATTAAAATCTGAGTAAGATTAATGAATGGAATCCCTTGTAGCCACTATTACTTATTATTACCCTCTAAGACATAGCAGACTGCAATGTCCCAGGGGTGGCATTCCCCAGGGCCATTCTTGGCTCTTGGAAGGGGGGGCTGCGCCGCCCCCCTCCTTTGGTTTTGCCCCGGGGTAGTGGCAGACCCCAGGGCTGCAGGGGCATCTGTAAGGCCCCCTGCAATGTATAAATTTGAAGCCCCGGGGAGGTGGCTTTCCCTGGGGCTGCAGTGGGTCCACAAGGCCCCCAGGCACTGAATTGTTTTAAAAGTCCTGGGTAAGTGGCGTTTCCCGGTGCAGCAGGGGGCCGATACTGCCGCCAGCACTATATTCAATTAAAGTCCAGGGGAGGTGGCTGTCCAAGAGGAGGTGTTTATTGACCCCAGGTTCTGGGAATAGGATCATCCCCAGACTTTTTTGCCTCCTCCTCCTCCTCCTATTTTTTGCTGCATTCGTTTTTGTTGTCCTTAGGACTCTGTGCACTTTACCACTTCTAATCAGTGCTAAAGTGCTTGTGTTCTCTGCTTTAAAGATGGTAGAATTTGGCTTATACCCAATTGACATATTTACTTTTCATTTAACCCCTTCGCTGCTAGGCCTTTTCCCCTCCTGTGCTGAGCCCTTTTTTGGCAATTTGGGGTAGTGCGCGCTTAGGCCCCTGTAACTTTTTGACCACATAAGGTATCCACGCCAAATTTGCGTCCTTTTCTTCCAACATCATGTGGAATCCAAAGGTGCCCAGGGTTTCTGGATTCTCTTGGAGGGGTCCCAGAAAGTAACCAAAATATAGTGATTTTTTTGTTTTTTTCAGAAAAATTGGAAAAACTGGCTGCAAATGAAAGCCTCTGGGTTATTCCCTAAAAACGTTATCAAAAAAGGGTTTGTGGGGCTGAAATCTCCATTTTCATAGCTTTTAGGGAATAACAGTCTTTTGTCAGAGAACCGACATTTTTCACACAGTATTGGCATTTTTCTGTGACATAGCCTATTTTTGCTATTTTTAGAGCTTTCTACCTCCTTCCAGTTAATGGTAGAAAAGAGTTTGAAAGCAATAATGGATCCTGGAATGCTGTACATTTTCGAAAAGTACACAAAATTCTGAATTCTGAAAGGGGTCATTTGTCTAAATCCATGAAGGTTTCTTTATAGAAACTAACAGTTAAATATCGAAAAAAATGAAAATTTGTTTAAAAAAACAGCCTTTTGTCTCAACGTTTTCACCTATAACTTTTTCTAATTTTGAGAACTCTTGGAAAGCAATATACCGTTATGTCCGTTAGACCTTCCTGGTTGTGGGGATATATAGGACTTGTAGTGTCACCAAGAACCCGACAAACCCAGATCCAAAAACTGAGGAGCAACTTGCAATGGTATTTTTTCATTTACCGGGTATAGAGCACTTTGTTTTGGAAAATGTATACATGGAAAAATCTGTATGAAAGTCACCTAGGTATTTCTGAATTGGGTACAAATTATAGAGTTCAGAAACAGTATATAATTGCTAATTTTCAAAATTGGGAATACTCATACTAGCATGAGAATTATTGGTCATTTTTCAAAAAAAATTTTTTTTAAACACAATGTGTTTCATTGAAAGGGAGAAATGCATGAAAGCTCAATGGGTAATAACAGTTAATTTACAAATTTGAATTACCCCAATTCTCCCGATAAAAACGGTACCTCACTTGTGTGGGTTGGCCTTGTGCCTGCGACAGGAAACGGCGAAAAATGCAACGTGCTCACACCTAAATTTTGCAGTTACAAATTGACCCTTTTTTGGCAAAGTGCCTACCTGTAGTTTTGGCACCCTAGCTCTGCCGGCATCTAGGGAAACCTTGCAAACCTATACATTTTTGAAAAGTAGACACCCAGGGGAACTCAGGGTGGGGTGACTCCTCTGCCTACCCCCAGGTTTTGTTACCCAGAATCCCTTGCAAAGATAAGATTTTGACAAAAAAAACAAATTTTCCTGACATTTCAGTGGTGGAAAGTTCTGGAATCTGCGTGGATCAACAAATTTCCACCCACCCAGCGTTCCCCCATGTCTCCCGGGAAAAATGGTACCTCACTTGCCTGGGTAGGCATAGTGGCTGCGACAGGAAACAGCGCAAAACGCAACATGGTCGCACCTCAATTTTCCTGTGAAATTTTGAGCTCTTTGGACAAAGAGACTACCTTTAGTTTTTGCGCCCTGGCTCTGCCTGCACCTAGGGAAACCTAGCAAACCTATACATTTTTGAAAAGTAGACACCCAGGGGAATTCAGGATGGGGTGACTCCTCTGCCTACCCTCAGGTTTTGTTACCCAGAATCCCTTGCAAAGCTAAGATTTTGACAAAAAAAACAAATTTTCCTGATATTTCTGTGGTGGAAAGTTCTGGAATCTGCGTGGATCAACAAATTCCCACCCACCCAGCGTTCCCCCATGTCTCCCGGGAAAAATGGTACCTCACTTGCATGGGTAGGCATAGTGGCTGCGACAGGAAACAGCGCAAAACGCAACATGGTCGCACCTTAATTTTCCTGTGAAATTTTGAGCTCTTTGGACAAAAAGACTACCTTTAGTTTTTGCGCCCTGGCTCTGCCAGCACCTAGGGAAACGTAGCAAACCTATACATTTTTGAAAAGTAGATACCCAGGGGAACTCAGGGTGGGGTGACTCCTCTGCCTACCCCCAGGTTTTGTTACCCAGAATCCCTTGCAAAGATAAGATTTTGACAAAAAAAACACATTTTCCTGACATTTCAGTGGTGGAAAGTTCTGGAATCTGCGTGGATCAACAAATTTCCACCCACCCAGCGTTCCCCCATGTCTCCCGGGAAAAATGGTACCTCACTTGCCTGGGTAGGCATAGTGGCTGCGACAGGAAACAGCGCAAAACGCAACATGGTCGCACCTCAATTTTCCTGTGAAATTTTGAGCTCTTTGGACAAAGAGACTACCTTTAGTTTTTGCGCCCTGGCTCTGCCTGCACCTAGGGAAACGTAGCAAACCTATACATTTTTGAAAAGTAGACACCCTGGGGAATTCAGGATGGGGTGACTCCTCTGCCTACCCTCAGGTTTTGTTACCCAGAATCCCTTGCAAAGCTAAGATTTTGACAAAAAAAACACATTTTCCTGATATTTCTGTGGTGGAAAGTTCTGGAATCTGCGTGGATCAACAAATTCCCACCCACCCAGCGTTCCCCCATGTCTCCCGGGAAAAATGGTACCTCACTTGCATGGGTAGGCATAGTGGCTGCGACAGGAAACAGCGCAAAACGCAACATGGTCGCACCTTAATTTTCCTGTGAAATTTTGAGCTCTTTGGACAAAAAGACTACCTTTAGTTTTTGCGCCCTGGCTCTGCCAGCACCTAGGGAAACGTAGCAAACCTATACATTTTTGAAAAGTAGACACCCTGGGGAATTCAGGATGGGGTGACTCCTCTGCCTACCCCCAGGTTTTGTTACCCAGAATCCCTTGCAAAGATAAGATTTTGACAAAAAAAACACATTTTCCTGACATTTCAGTGGTGGAAAGTTCTGGAATCTGCGTGGATCAACAAATTTCCACCCACCCAGCGTTCCCCCATGTCTCCCGGGAAAAATGGTACCTCACTTGCCTGGGTAGGCATAGTGGCTGCGACAGGAAACAGCGCAAAACGCAACATGGTCGCACCTTAATTTTCCTGTGAAATTTTGAGCTTCTTGGACAAAAAGACTACCTTTAGTTTTTGCGCCCTGGCTCTGCCAGCACCTAGGGAAACCTAGCAAACCTATACATTTTTGAAAAGTAGACACCCTGGGGAATTCAGGATGGGGTGACTCCTCTGCCTACCCCCAGGTTTTGTTACCCAGAATCCCTTGCAAAGCTAAGATTTTGACAAAAAAAACACATTTTCCTGACATTTCAGTGGTGGAAAGTTCTGGAATCTGCGTGGATCAACAAATTTCCACCCACCCAGCGTTCCCCCATGTCTCCCGGGAAAAATGGTACCTCACTTGCCTGGGTAGGCATAGTGGCTGCGACAGGAAACAGCGCAAAACGCAACATGGTCGCACCTTAATTTTCCTGTGAAATTTTGAGCTTCTTGGACAAAAAGACTACCTTTAGCTTTTGCGCCCTGGCTCTGCCAGCACCTAGGGAAACCTAGCAAACCTATACATTTTTGAAAAGTAGACACCCTGGGGAATTCAGGATGGGGTGACTCCTCTGCCTACCCCCAGGTTTTGTTACCCAGAATCCCTTGCAAAGCTAAGATTTTGACAAAAAAAACACATTTTCCTGACATTTCAGTGGTGGAAAGTTCTGGAATCTGCGTGGATCAACAAATTTCCACCCACCCAGTGTTCCCCCATGTCTCCCGGGAAAAATGGTACCTCACTTGCCTGGGTAGGCATAGTGGCTGCGACAGGAAACAGCGCAAAACGCAACATGGTCGCACCTCAATTTTCCTGTGAAATTTTGAGCTTCTTGGACAAAAAGACTACCTTTAGTTTTTGCGCCCTGGCTCTGCCAGCACCTAGGGAAACCTAGCAAACCTATACATTTTTGAAAAGTAGACACCCTGGGGAATTCAGGATGGGGTGACTCCTCTGCCTACCCCCAGGTTTTGTTACCCAGAATCCCTTGCAAAGATAAGATTTTGACAAAAAAAACACATTTTCCTGACATTTCAGTGGTGGAAAGTTCTGGAATATGCGTGGATCAACAAATTTCCACCCACCCAGCGTTCCCCCATGTCTCCCGGGAAAAATGGTACCTCACTTGCCTGGGTAGGCATAGTGGCTGCGACAGGAAACAGCGCAAAACGCAACATGGTCGCACCTCAATTTTCCTGTGAAATTTTGAGCTTCTTGGACAAAAAGACTACCTTTAGTTTTTGCGCCCTGGCTCTGCCAGCACCTAGGGAAACCTAGCAAACCTATACATTTTTGAAAAGTAGACACCCTGGGGAATTCAGGATGGGGTGACTCCTCTGCCTACCCCCAGGTTTTGTTACCCAGAATCCCTTGCAAAGCTAAGATTTTGACAAAAAAAAACACATTTTCCTGACATTTCAGTGGTGGAAAGTTCTGGAATCTGCGTGGATCAACAAATTTCCACCCACCCAGCGTTCCCCCATGTCTCCCGGGAAAAATGGTACCTCACTTGCCTGGGTAGGCATAGTGGCTGCGACAGGAAACAGCGCAAAACGCAACATGGTCGCACCTCAATTTTCCTGTGAAATTTTGAGCTTCTTGGACAAAAAGACTACCTTTAGTTTTTGCGCCCTGGCTCTGCCAGCACCTAGGGAAACCTAGCAAACCTATACATTTTTGAAAAGTAGACACCCTGGGAAATTCAGGATGGGGTGACTCCTCTGCCTACCCCCAGGTTTTGTTACCCAGAATCCCTTGCAAATCTAAGATTTTGACAAAAAAAACACATTTTCCTGACATTTCAGTGGTGGAAAGTTCTGGAATCTGCGTGGATCAACAAATTTCCACCCACCCAGCGTTCCCCCATGTCTCCCGGGAAAAATAGTACCTCACTTGCCTGGGTAGGCATAGTGGCTGCGACAGGAAACAGCGCAAAACGCAACATGGTCGCACCTCAATTTTCCAGTGAAATTTTGAGCTTCTTGGACAAAAAGACTACCTTTAGTTTTTGCGCCCTGGCTCTGCCAGCACCTAGGGAAACCTAGCAAACCTATACATTTTTGAAAAGTAGACACCCTGGGGAATTCAGGATGGGGTGACTCCTCTGCCTACCCCCAGGTTTTGTTACCCAGAATCCCTTGCAAAGCTAAGATTTTGACAAAAAAAACACATTTTCCTGACATTTCAGTGGTGGAAAGTTCTGGAATATGCGTGGATCAACAAATTTCCACCCACCCAGCGTTCCCCCATGTCTCCCGGGAAAAATGGTACCTCACTTGCCTGGGTAGGCATAGTGGCTGCGACAGGAAACAGCGCAAAACGCAACATGGTCGCACCTCAATTTTCCAGTGAAATTTTGAGCTTCTTGGACAAAAAGACTACCTTTAGTTTTTGCGCCCTGGCTCTGCCAGCACCTAGGGAAACCTAGCAAACCTATACATTTTTGAAAAGTAGACACCCTGGGGAATTCAGGATGGGGTGACTCCTCTGCCTACCCCCAGGTTTTGTTACCCAGAATCCCTTGCAAAGCTAAGATTTTGACAAAAAAAAACACATTTTCCTGACATTTCAGTGGTGGAAAGTTCTGGAATCTGCGTGGATCAACAAATTTCCACCCACCCAGCGTTCCCCCATGTCTCCCGGGAAAAATGGTACCTCACTTGCCTGGGTAGGCATAGTGGCTGCGACAGGAAACAGCGCAAAACGCAACATGGTCGCACCTCAATTTTCCAGTGAAATTTTGAGCTTCTTGGACAAAAAGACTACCTTTAGTTTTTGCGCCCTGGCTCTGCCAGCACCTAGGGAAACCTAGCAAACCTATACATTTTTGAAAAATAGACACCCAGGGAAATTCAGGATGGGGTGACTCCTCTGCCTACCCCCAGGTTTTGTTACCCATAATCCCTTGCAAAGATAAGATTTTGACAAAAAAAACACATTTTCCTGACATTTCAGTGGTGGAAAGTTCTGGAATCTGCGTGGATCAACAAATTTCCACCCACCCAGCGTTCCCCCATGTCTCCCGGGAAAAATGGTACCTCACTTGCCTGGGTAGGCATAGTGGCTGCGACAGGAAACGGTTCAAATCGTACGGTGGTGAATTTACAATAACCAATAGCAACATTACCTTTTTGGGGGGGGGGGGGACTGAGTTTTTGGACCGGGGCTCGGCGGGCATCTTTGGAAAGTACCAAACCCAAACAGTTCTGAAAACTAGACACCCGGGGGAGTCCAGGGAGGTATGACATGCGTGAGTCCCCCAATGTTTTCCTACCCAGAAATCCCTGCAAACCATAAATTTTGGTTAAAAAAACAGTTTTCCAAACATTTTTGCGTGGGATCTCCGTGTCGGCACAAATGTCCAACCACCCAGCGTTCCCCTTGTTCTCCCGAGTTAAATGATACCTCACTTGTGTGGGTGGGCCCAAGGCCTGTGTCTAAGGCAGTGGGGCTTAATTTGTAAAACATAAATACTACTTTTTCAAAAGTCATTTTCGGACTGTTCTGCTTTGGGGCACCCACACAAGTGAGGTATCCTTTTACTCGGGAGAACAAGGTGAACGCTGGGTGGTAGGACATTTTTGCCGACACGGAGATCCCACGCAAAAAAGTTTGGAAAAGTGATATTTTTACCTAATTTTAAGGTTTGCAAGGAGTTCTGGGTAGGAAAACATTGGGGGACCTACGCATGCCATACCTCCCTGGACTCCCCCGGGTGTCTAGTTTTCAGAACTGTTTGGGTTTTGTACTTTCCAAAGAATACCACCGAGCCCCGGGCCAAAAACTCAGGTTCCCCCCCCCCCAAAATCAAGGTTGTTTTGCAATTGGCTATTGTAAATGCACCACCGTACGATTTGAACCGTTTCCTGTCGCAGCCACTATGCCTACCCACGCAAGTGAGGTACCATTTTTATCGGGAGACCTTGGGGAACGCTGGGTGGGCGGAAATTTGTGTGAGCCCAGTGACGCCACGCTTTCCCACACAAAAAAAGTGTGAAAAAACGGATTTTTTCAACATAAATTGAGGTTTGCAAGGGATTCTGGGTAAAGGAACGTTGGAGGACCCACGCAAGCCATACCTCCTTGGAAGCCCCCGGGTGTCTACTTCTCAGAAATGTGTGGGTTTGGTAGGTTTCCCTAGATGGGCGTCTAGCACGGGGCCAAAAACCCAGGTAACCCCTCTTGCAAAAGCTGGCGGTATTGACATTCAATACCGCCAGCTTTTGCAAGAGGGGTTACCTGGGTTTTTGGCCCCGTGCTAGACGCCCATCTAGGGAAACCTACCAAACCCACACATTTCTGAGAAGTAGACACCCGGGGGCTTCCAAGGAGGTATGGCTTGCGTGGATCCTCCAACGTTCCTTTACCCAGAATCCCTTGCAAACCTCAATTTATGTTGAAAAAATCCGTTTTTTCACACTTTTTTTGTGTGGGAAAGCGTGGCGTCACTGGGCTCACACAAATTTCCGCCCACCCAGCGTTCCCCAAGGTCTCCCGATAAAAATGGTACCTCACTTGCGTGGGTAGGCATAGTGGCTGCAACAGGAAACTGTTCAAATCGTACGGTGGTGCATTTACAATAGCCAATTGCAAAACAACCTTGATTTTGGGGGGGGGGGCACCTGAGTTTTTGGCCCGGGGCTCGGTGGTATTCTTTGGAAAGTACAAAACCCAAACAGTTCTGAAAACTAGACACCCGGGGGAGTCCAGGGAGGTATGGCATGCGTAGGTCCCCCAATGTTTTCCTACCCAGAACTCCTTGCAAACCTTAAAATTAGGTAAAAATATCACTTTTCCAAACTTTTTTGCGTGGGATCTCCGTGTCGGCAAAAATGTCCTACCACCCAGCGTTCACCTTGTTCTCCCGAGTAAAAGGATACCTCACTTGTGTGGGTGCCCCAAAGCAGAACAGTCCGAAAATGACTTTTGAAAAAGTAGTATTTATGTTTTACAAATTAAGCCCCACTGCCTTAGACACAGGCCTTGGGCCCACCCACACAAGTGAGGTATCATTTAACTCGGGAGAACAAGGGGAACGCTGGGTGGTTGGACATTTGTGCCGACACGGAGATCCCACGCAAAAATGTTTGGAAAACTGTTTTTTTAACCAAAATTTATGGTTTGCAGGGATTTCTGGGTAGGAAAACATTGGGGGACTCACGCATGTCATACCTCCCTGGACTCCCCCGGGTGTCTAGTTTTCAGAACTGTTTGGGTTTGGTACTTTCCAAAGATGCCCGCCGAGCCCCGGTCCAAAAACTCAGTCCCCCCCCCCAAAAAAAAGGTAATGTTGCTATTGGTTATTGTAAATTCACCACCGTACGATTTGAACCGTTTCCTGTCGCAGCCACTATGCCTACCCACGCAAGTGAGGTACCATTTTTCCCGGGAGACATGGGGGAACGCTGGGAGGGAGGAAATTTGGGTGAGCCCAGTGATGGCACGCTTTCCAACACAAACATTGCTGAAAACATTGTTTTTTTTAAGTAATATTGAGGTTTGCAGGGAATTCTGGGTAAAGGAACGTTGGAGGATCCACACAAGCCATAGCTCCTTGAAAGCACCTAGGTGTCTACAATTCAAAAATGTATGGTTTTGGTAGGTTTCCCTAGTAGCCCATCAATTCCAAACACATACACACATACTGGTTGGATTTGGCACGAGGGCAAGTGATGGTTCAGTATATAAAAACATTAACAAGAGATTTCCCAAAAAAGAAATGCACTGTCAATTACATGGACAAAGAAACTGAACCAATTACTTGCAGCTCGTGAGCTGTAAAGCCAGCGTCAAGGCACCAACCGCTTTACAGGCCATTCACACTCCTTTCATACCTAAAACAAAGAAAAACAATCACACCACCATGCACAAAAGGAACACATCACAACATTTACAAAAAAAAAAAAAGAGCACCCGTACTGAAAAATATAAAAATTAAAAAAAAAACAGCAAACAAATCCTCAAACACACACACTGGTTGGATTTAGCACGAGGGTGAGTGAAGGTTCAGCATATACAATTCAATTAGCAAGCAAATTCACAAATAATGAAATGCACTGCTAATAATTGAGAGAACGAGAAACTGAACCATTGACTCACAGCTCGTGAGCTGTAAAGCCACGACAAGGCACCAACCTCTTTACAGGCCATTCACACACCTTTCATACATGTGACACATACAAAACATTCACACCGCCAGCCGCAGGCCCTTCACATCAAAACACTCACACCAGCAGACAGCGCCATTCAAGGGCCCATCACATTCACACGCCCACATTCCAGACACAGCAAATACACAAATTGATGGACTGGGTGGAGTGGCACTCAGCTAGCACTGTGTGTAGTGACCATCAGAAAGTAAATACTCACACACCGCCAGCCAAGCGCAAGTCCACCAACACCACCAACCAAGCACTTGTCCACACTCACCGCCAGCCAAGCACCTAACCTTGCACACAAACACCAAAGCACCATCCATTCACACCGCCAGCCGAGCACCAATCCTTGCACACAACCAGCAAAGCTCCATGCACTCACACCGACAGCCAAGCACCTAACCATGCACTCCGCCAGCCAAGCAAAAATCCACGCACCCCCCAAGCACAACTCCAATCCATGCACTATGCCAGACAAGCACCAGTTCACGCACACCACCAGCCAAGCGCCATCCACTCACACCACCAGCCAAGCACCTAACCATGCACTCCGCCAGCCAAGCAAAAATCCACGCACCCCCCAAGCACAACTCCAACCCATGCACTATGCCAGCCAAGCACCAGACCACGCACACCACCAGCCAAGCGCCATCCACTCACACCACCAGCCAAGCACCTAACCATGCACTCCGCCAGCCAAGCAAAAATCCACGCACCCCCCAAGCACAACTCCAATCCATGCACTATGCCAGACAAGCACCAGTTCACGCACACCACCAGCCAAGCGCCATCCACTCACACCACCAGCCAAGCACCTAACCATGCACTCCGCCAGCCAAGCAAAAATCCACTCACCCCCCCAGCACAACTCAAATCCATGCACTATGCCAGCCAAGCACCAGACTACGCACACCACCAGCCAAACGCCAGTCCACGCACACAGACAATCCAAGCATAATGCAGCACACACCACCATCGAAATTAGATTTTTTTAAAGAAATACCACAAATCAAATGATGAAACCTACAAATCTGCTAACACAAAGTCAAAAACTAAATGCTGTGCACCAATGCACACCTTAAAGCAGACTAAAAATATTACAGAATACAGACCAGACAGTACACTTACAAGCTCAATGAAACTCCCAAAACTTCTTTTGTGTGTGGTACGATTTAAAACAAGCTGGCACACACAATCCAGGTTTTGAAGGACAGTCAGGGCAGTACAAACGAGACTCCCTCCGCACTTCTCTTCGCCAACAGACTCTACATCTTTTAGTGGGATTGTCTTTTGCAGTTGTGGGAGGAATGTATTCTGGAAAGTGGCGATCTTTCAGTCTGGCAACTTCCTCCACCACTCCAAATCTTGGGACACTTGCCTGTTCCACTAGTACAAGGCTGCCTATTATAGTCTCCTGAAACTTAACAAAAGGCATCTTTACCTCAGGACAAGATTTCTGGAACACAACGAAAGCATTAAAGGATGCCAAGTGGAAAAGATGAATAGCCAACTTCTTGTACCAAATGTAAGACTTTCGTAGAGCAGCATAAGGTTCCAACCTCTGATCTACTCTGTCAACACCACCCATGTACTTATTGTACTGTAAAATGCACACAGGTTTACGCACTTCAGCACGCTCACCCCAAACAGGCAGAGCTTCAGTGCTTTCATCATGGATTGTAGTCAGCATGTACACATCTCTCCTGTCACAAAACTTCACAGCTAGAAGCTTACCACATCGCAATGCAGTAGACTGTCCCCGCACAAGCCTTTTGCAAACAAGTTCAATAGGGAAACCTTTCCGGTTACTGCGCATCGTGCCACAAGCAACAGTGCCCACTTTTGCCAATTCCTTGAACAAACGCACACTAGTGTAGAAGTTATCTACATATAAATGGTGGCCTTTGTTAAATAATCGTCTGCCTAGTTCCCACACAATTTTCTCAGTCACTCCAAAAGTGGACGGACAAGCAGAAGTGTTAATGCTGGAATCCTTACCGGTGTACACCCTGAAATTATAAACGTATCCAGTCTCACTGTCACACAGCATATACAGTTTGATTCCATAGCGTGCCCTCTTACTAGGAATGTATTGCCTAAAAACCAAGCGGCCCTTGAACAATACCAAAGACTCATCCACAGCTATTTGTTTTCCAGGAGCAAAGATCTCAGAAAAACGATCAACAAAGTGATCAAGGACAGGCCGAATCTTAAAAAGACGGTCACAATCAGGGTGATCACGTGGCAACGCTAAATCATTATCAACGAAATGCATCATGCGAAGAAGAAGCATATACCGATCACGAGTCATAACTGCTGGAAATATAGATGTTGCCATCAAGGGACTAGTGGACCAATAAGAAGACATTGATGGCTTCCTTAGCAAGCCCGTCAAAAAAATTAATCCCAAAAACTTCTTCATCTCTTCAACACATGTGGGAGACCAATAGGTAGCTCTAGAATGGGGCTTAAGGCTGGCACTGTGGTCCCTCAAATACTGCTCTGCATACAAATTAGTTTGCTCCACAATCTCTTGCAAAAACTCATCGTCAAAAAACAATTGAAAAAATTGAATTGGCAGAAAATTGTCAGTATTCACTCTACACCCTGGAACACCAGTGAAGTCTGGCAATTCAGGCTGCACCATGCCAGGGGCAACCCAGACGTCATCACTAATATCGGAAGAAGAAGCCACCCTAGCCTGCAGCCCAGCTGCCTCTTGCTGCACTACATCAACGGGAACACTAGCATCCCCAGCTGCCTCTTGCATCTCAACATCAACAGAGGAACTCGCCTCCCCAGATGCCACTTGCTGCTCAACAACAACAGAAAGACTAGCAGCACCAGATGCCTCATGCTGCTCTACAACAGGAAGACTAGCAGCACCAGATGCCTCATGCTGCTCTACAACAGGAAGACTAGCAGCACCAGATAACCCTTGGCGAACAACAGCAATGTGAAGCTTTTTGGGCGCAGCCTTTACCACACTTGCCTCTTCCCGACGAGAAAGTAAGCGAAACCTTAAGGACCTAGGCAGCCGCTCAGATGGCTCTTGCCTCTCTACCGGCACATCAATGTCCCTCTCTACCACAGGCACTTCATCAGCACTAGAAGAATCATCATCCGATGAAGAAGATACCATGCGAAGAGAAAACTCACTGCCTGAATCTTCTGCAAATTCCTCATGCTCCGAATCGGAGTCAGTGTCTGGACCATGCTCAGAGGAAGTCTCAAAAAGCAAACTAACAACGTGCCGAGCAGTCATTCTGCGAGCAGCCATTATCCTTGCTATGCAAGAAGACTACACACACAAGTGAACAACAAGCTACACTGTGCAAAGTACGAAGTAAACAAGGTAGAGTCTTCACGCAAAGAACAACACACTTTAAAAACAATTCAAATCTAACAAAATATAAGAACACTCACCAGCACCTACTCTGCTGAAACACAGCAAAAAGAAAGGAAATCCCACTAGAAAGAAAAAAAAGTATAGATTAGACAAAGTACACATCAAGCAGCAATACAAAAAAAAGTTAACAATCAAGAACCACAAAGCCACACAAACAGCAATAACTAGACTTTTCAAAAAAACACATTCATCTAGGGAAAGTAGTACAACATTTTTTTACTTACCAAGCACATGCAACTACACAAGCTGCAAAACCAGCAGTAACTGAACCACAACCTACACCAATAGCAACAGCAAAAGCCTGGATCAAAAACAAAGAGGAAATAAAAAAATTAATACTACATTTCACAAACTACATAACAAATAAACAAACAACACACAAATTTACCCACAAAATCACATCCACACAGATGGGCCATCAAAAAGGGGGGGGCAGAAAATCTAAGTTAAAAATCCAACCCACCAGGAAGCGACCCTTGCAAAAGGGGTCACTTCCTACAATCTAAAATGAAATCCCTGGTGCTAGTGGGGGCATTTCCACCGCACAAACGCAATGCTGTGCGCAACCGTGAGGCTGGAAAGAGACATCAGGAGAGAGGAAAATCACTTGCCTCTCCCCTGATGCCTCTTTGCGGCCCCACACCCCCAAGACTCTCAAAAATAAATTAACACCTCCAGGCGCAGGAAGCAAATGGCTTCCTGACCACCTGGGAATCCCTGAAGATGTTGCACATGCTGTGCGCGCTGACGTCATCAGGGATTATCATGGGGAGGGGGGCAACAGAATTACTGTGGATAACAGTGATGCTGGACAGAGGCACTTGCATCCTTCACTTTCACAAGCTACATCCAAAAACAACTCCTATCACCAGGAGCTCCTTTCACCCCATCTGGTGCTCTCATCTGTCTGTGACCATTCATACACATAAGAGGCATGTGAACACGCACAGAAGACCCCCGTTTGGCCCCGCCCACCAACTAGCGGAGTGCACCATCTTCCCTAAATTTACCCACTATGATGGACAGCTTACTCAAGGAACCTGTGCACACATCGGTGCGATGGCATAGTAACTCACACGGTCACTGGAGACAAAGCAAGCGCTCGAGTTGCAGCACAAATTCAGGAAAACATTCATCAGCCCAAAAACATTTGTGACCTTCCCACTATGATGGACAGCTCACACAAGGGACCCCTGCGCACATATGTGTGATTGCATAGTAAAGCACACTTGGACACTGCAGACAAAGATGGCGCTCGAGTTGCAGCACAAATTCAGGAAAACAATCATCAGCCCAAAAACATTTGTGAGCTTCCCACTATGATGGACAGCTCACTCAAGGGACCCCTGCGCACATCTGTGTGATTGCATAGTAACGCACACATGGACACTGGAGACAAAGATGGCGCTCTACTTGCAGCACAAATTCAGGAAAACAATCATCAGCCCAAAAACATTTGTGAGCTTCCCACTATGATGGACAGCTCCCTCAAGGGACCCCTGCGCACATCTGTGTGATTGTCTCCAGTGTCCATGTGTGCGTTACTATGCAATCACACAGATGTGCGCAGGGGTCCCTTGAGTGAGCTGTCCATCATAGTGGGAAGCTCACAAATGTTTTTGGGCTGATGATTGTTTTCCTGAATTTGTGCTGCAAGTAGAGCGCCATCTTTGTCTCCAGTGTCCATGTGTGCGTTACTATGCAAAGATGGCGCTCGAGTTGCAGCACAAATTCAGGAAAACAATCATCAGCCCAAAAACATTTGTGAGCTTCCCACTATGATGGACAGCTCACTCAAGGGACCCCTGCGCACATCTGTGTGATTGCATAGTAACGCACACATGGACACTGGAGACAAAGATGGTGCTCTACTTGCAGCACAAATTCAGAAACACATTCATCACTATGATGGACAGCTCACTCAAGGGACCCCTTCGCACATCGCAGCGATGGCATAGTAACACACACATGGACACTGAAGACAAAGCATGTGTTAAAATTGCAGCACAAATACAAATAAACATTCATCAGCCCAAAAACACTAGTGAGCTTTGCCTAGGCAGGACAGGTGTGTTATTTAGCCACTTCTGATAAACACAAAAGTATACTTTATACATATATATACTTTACTATATGCCCTCAAAGCTTTACCAAGGGAGTAATTGTAAAAAAAAACAAGAAAGTGGCCAGGATGCAACCATGCCTCACTCCTCTGCTCACCTTTAAAATTAGCACTGTAATTGTATTTTTTAAATGTCCCCCATCAGCATTTTTTTACCCAAAAACGGCCAACACAAAACATCAGATGCTCGAAAACAGTTCATATTTTATGTTCCCCCAAAAAGGGGAGCGACCCTTCCCCAAGGGGCCGCTCCCCAAACAACGAAATTGCACAAAACATCAAAAAAAAAAAAAATACCTAGCATTCCAGCTGCACGATCGCACGATCGTGCAGCAGGAATGCTCAAAAGTGGCATCGAGGGAAAGGAAAAGCCTTTCCTTTCCCTCGATGCAAGTTTCAGGACAATCCCACCCGCCCCCGCCGCAAAACTAACCTGTTTACCAACGACGCGCAGGAAGCAAATGGCTTCCCTGCGCGTCGGTAAACAAAAGGCAACCTCCGGTGACGTCAGCGCGCCTCGCGCGCTGACGTCATTGATGACGCGGGCGGGGAGGGCGGGGGGAGGCAGGGGAAGGTCTTCCCCTGCCATCCCCGCAGAAACGAACGAAATCGGACAGACTCGGGGAGAGCGCTGGCGCTTCCCCCGAGGGTGGGGTTCATGACGAGCTGGGCTCGTCATCAGTGTTTGAGGAGGCTACACCATGACGAGCCCAGCTCGTCATCAGCCCCGAAGGGGTTAAGTCCCTAGTAAAGTAGTATCACATCTAACCATGGCCTGGAAATTAAATTCTACTAGTGGGCCTGCAGCACTGATTGTGCCACCCAAACATGTCTCAAGCCTGCCACTGCAGAGCCTGCATGTGCAGTTTTGAACTGCTGTTTTGATCTGGCAGAATAAACCTTTTGCCAGGCCCTTACCTTTCTTTTTATTACAAGTAAGTCACCCAGAGGGTGGACCCTGGACAGCCCAGAATGCAGGCTGCAATGCACTGAGAAAGTAGAACATGTACTTCTATGTTTTGCATGTCCTGGTAGTAAAAGAAATCTTAAATTAATTTTTCACTACTGAAAGGCCTATCTCTCCCAAGAATAGCATTGGATATACCTTATTACTTTTGAAACGTTTTATTTCCAAATGGGAAGGGATATCTGGTTCATATTTGTTGTCTCTGGAATGGAATCCTAATTTTAAATCCTAATTTATGGTGAAGTCGGATATAAATTACAATTATGAAAAGGCCACTTTTAGAAAGTTGTAATAAAAAGGTAGTAGAATGCGCACACTCCATATACTCGTTTCTGTCTTTGACTAGTTTATGGCGTGCAGACTGATGCCATGATCTGTCTCAAAGACACGGATATATAACGAGAATGCAAATGACATGTGTCTATCGCACCAAACAGTTGCACAGCCTTAAGCAGGAATTGTTCCTAACAATAAATAGACTTGTGTCTTGTACTCCATGTTTAATCCAAATATAAATCCAATATTTTAATATAATTCTTGTTCCAAACTTCATCCAATATTTTGTACTCCGGGACTTTGGGACAGATCATGGCATCAGTCTGCATGCCATAATCTAGTCAAAAACAGAAACAAGTATAAGGAAAGTATGCATTCTACTACCTTTTTTATTGCATCGCAAAATTCTGTCCCTACGTAAGTTTGCACCCTGAGAAAAAACACAAAATAAAAAAAAACGGAAAGGAAATGGCAACAAATGAAGTATCATCTTAGAGGCAGTGAGAGAACATCAGTTACCCCTGATGAAGGGCTATATAGATGAAATGTATTTTGGTGGAACTATATGAGGCTACACAGTATGAATCATTTATTCCTATATGTCACTGAAAAGGCAGGGTTGGGCATGCAGAAGGCATTTAAATAATGAAAACATTGTGGAATTCCGCTGTCTTCGGAATGTAAAATAATGGATGAAGTTTGGAACTATAAAAAGTTGAGGATATCATATTTGGAGGGTACCCTGGGAGGGTCACTCACCACAGGTAGAGATCCACTTGGTTCACCTGTGCCAGACATGATCTAGTGAGGTGTGGTGTGGGCACCTACCTACACTAAGTGTTTTCCTACTAAACCTCTCTAGGAGTTGTAGGCAGGGTGAGCTAGGCCCTTTGGTCTACAACAACTAAGTTCAGTAGAACTTAAGTATTATAAGTTTTGTTATATGTACCTATAGGTACCTAATGTGATCTTTCAAATGATATTGCAAAGATTACAATTGGTAAAACAACAGCAAGCTCTTATCACAACCGCTGTACACCAATGTGAGAAGTTGGCCTGGTATATGATGTTCACTATTCTAGTGAGCACCTTGCACCAGTCCAAACAACCCTTATGGTGTTAGTTGTAAAGTCAACCTTATAGACCAGCTATCCTAGTGGTAGCATGGACAAAGCAGTCTTAGGCTAAACTCAAGAGGGCATGTGAAGCCAGCTGTTTTACCATATGTAACCCCTTTAATACCAAATGAAAGGACACCACACAGGTTAAATATAAAATATATATGTATTTATTTCTAACACAAGCGCTAAGAATTCTTTATGAGGTCAGAGGCACAAGCACATAACAAGATACTTAATTATCATACAATAAGTTGCACAATATACAGTAGCACCCCAGGGGCACGTCAAACCATATACTAAAATAATGGTATAAGAACCACGTCATGAACAAAGGAAAGGCCTAGGGCCTAGGGAATCGCTGGGGCTACACTGTACTACCAAAGGATAGGAAGTAGGAGGCCCATGGGGGCGTGTGCAGAGTCTTTACACACACGCAAGGTACCATAGAGTTAGAATGGGAACGAAAGAATTGGAAACTAGTTCTTTTAGGTCACTTCCGGACGGCCTAGGAGAGAGCTACTTGAAACTTAGACACTAGGATAAATAATACCCACAGGAGCACCGGAGTACTCACGTTACCTCACCCACAGGAAGCGGGTGCATAGGTGTCAAAGTGTGTCGAGTTTCGTCGCTGAATCCTATGGAGCCTCGAAGAAAGATGTTCAGGCGACCAGGAGAGAAGTGTCTGGTTGGATCCAAGGGTGGATCGAGGATGAAGAGTACCTGAAAGCAGAGGGAACAGAGTCTGGGTCACTAGCCAGTGACCAGGAAGGAACCAGGAAGGAACCAGGCGATGTCGTGAAGCAATCAGGTGATGTCATGAAGCTTGTCTCTGCAGCCACATGGACCAGTAGGTATCGACGATGACCAGGAGCTGGGCAAGGCCTGTCCCACAAAGGATCTCACTGTCAGCGGTGTCGGCTTCCGTATTGGAGTCAACAAGCCTTGGCTAAGGCAACCCACACAGGAATCAAAGATGGCTTCTTAATCAGACCAGCATGGTCTGATGGGCTTCTCCTTTTCAAGGAAGCAAGAGCCAGTTTAGAGCAACCAGACCAGTGGTGTAGATTTAAGATTTTGTCGTCACAGAGGCCACTAGTCAACGGGCAAGTGACTGAACAGACGTGTCTAGCAGGAAAATGCAAAAAGGCCCCACACAGCACTCAAGGAGTATGGAGGGATGATCTTTGGTGCAGATGATGTTCAGGGCTGGGGCTTCTCATTCCCCAATGCAAAACTTCAAGGGTGCCTGAGAAGTTGCACGGAAAGCAATTCGCTGGC
Source organism: Lissotriton vulgaris (assembly GCF_964263255.1). Lineage (NCBI taxonomy): Eukaryota > Metazoa > Chordata > Amphibia > Caudata > Salamandridae > Lissotriton > Lissotriton vulgaris. The sequence goes on from NC_141687.1 coordinate 1,127,801,594, forward strand.
TTTCCAAGATGGCCGGTCCCACGTCTTGCGTCGCCTCCATGGGTCTCAGCTTTGCTGTGGCTGTGGATCGGGCTGAACGAAGTCTGGAAGTCTAGGTCTTGTCAGGCTCTGTGTTCGGGCTCCGGCAGGAGCGATGACAAAACAAACCGTTGATCGCTTGATGGTGCCTGCTTTTGCAGGGTGGTCACTCCTTGAGTACAAGGGAGATTCTTCAGTCTTCTATCTTCAAGTAGAACGTAGAAGGTCCAGAGTTTCATTTCAAGTTTCAGTCAGGATGAATCTAAAGTCTTGGGACGCAGCTCCTATCTATATACCAAATTTAGGGGCTGGATTACGTGCTAGGTCCCTCTTATGGGTGGGACCACGGAAGGGGGTGGTTACACCCCTTTCCCTTTGTCCAGTTTCGCGCCAGAGCTCGGGCTGGAGTGCCCCAGCACCGGTTAGAACTGGACTATGCATGGGGCACCTTGTGTGCCCCAGGCAGTGTCTCATTTCCTTCAGACCTCCCTGCCCCAATACACTAGAGCCTGTCTGGGGTGGTGCTAGCACCTCCCAAGACAGGAAACCTATTGTCCAAGCCTCCCTCGCTGGAAGGAATCCCAGCAGCAGGAGGTCAGACTTGTGTCTGTGGCAGCAGCATCCATTTTATGATGCTGAGGCTCTGGTTAACTTTAACCGGGATTAGTAGGAACAATATGTCTTCTCCCTCTAGAAGGGTGGAATGCTACCCCCATCGCCAGAACTGGCGAGGTGGTAGTATTCCAAAGCGTATGACACCTTACACAACATGTTTTGATAAAGCCAAACCAGTTAGCATTTAATCGCGAGGTTCATAATGCACTTAAGAGCATATGGTATGGCTATATCCTAGAACAGCTATAAGGACATGGTTCCGAAAGCTGCAGACAGGCTCAGCTCATGCTAGAGCCTCATCTCACATAAAACCAAACACTCTGCCTCCAGGATTGTTAAGGCCTGCCATAGGAGTGACTTATAGGTGTATATGTGTCTAGATATAAGGTTAGATATAGGAATACTATATCTAAGCAAGGGGTGATTACTCGACCTTGCCCCAGCTGAGTGATCAGCCAGTGTTGTCAGTTTAAATGGCCAGCCAGGGGTGGCAAAATATATGCTGCAGCCCCCGGTAGGCCTTGGATGCACCTATGCCCTGGGTACCTATAGTACACTGTACAGGGGCTCATAAGGTGACCCAATTCACAATTGATAATGTACCTAAAGTACATGGTATTGAATTTAGAGAGATCACAGCTGGGCTGTGGGTCTGATTAGCAGGCCCACAGCCACATTAAGTCGAAAACCAGTGAAGCAAAAAGCAAAAAGTGGGGTGACCATAGGAAAGCAGACCCTACTCTCCTACACAAGATTTACAATATAAAATTGGATTAATATTTGGATAAAACATGGAGTACAAGACGTAAGTCTGTTTATTGTGAGGAACAACTCCTGGTTAAGGATGTGCGTGTCATTTTCATTTTCACTTTTAGAAAGTTGCCATTTTCTTGCCTTAGCCATTTGATGCCTGCAGCCTGTTTCTTGTCGCATGAGTGGCGTAGTTGCATTTTGGCATTTGTGTATTCCTCCTAGACAGTCACACACAATAGGAGCTTAGGTGTGACTGGTTGGGCCATCACTGACCGGATGGGAGGGAGGAGCTGGACCCAGCCTTAGTTATACCTGAATAGGCTGTGTCCAGTCTTCACACAAAGCTGGACCTTGCCTTACTTACAAAGGGCCTAACGACCATGCATTGTGACTTCAGCCCGCTTGGAGCCCTGGACCTTGCCACTGTTTAGAAGCTTTTTACACCTTCCAGTACCAGGGCACTAGTGTATAAAAGAAGGACCTCGGACACCAACTCTTCAGTACACTACTGGACCTGTGGATACTCTGCCTGGAAGAAAGTCTACTGTGCAGCTTCAAGGATTGCCACTCTGCTAGATTGTTACTACGAAGGAGTTGCTGCCTTGTTGTGCTGACCTGCTGCCTGCTTCCCTCTTGCCTGGAGAAGAAGAACAAGACCTGCAAGCCATCCTGAATGCAGGACCCCAGAGTGACTCCAAGGGCGAGTTTGCTGGCCTCCTATTCTGAGCTTCAGGGACAGCACAGGCTCCTGAACAGCTTCTGGGCTTGTCTTTAATGAGTTTCTGACCCCCAAGTGGTGCCCCTCAGGATCTGGACCCTTGGTGTGGCTCAGTGGGCTCCTAAATCAAGCTTATGGGCTCTTTGCGACCGCAGTCAGGCCCATTTGCACCGGAAGGGTGCCACTCACATGGAAATTCAGTGCAAGCTGCAGCCAGCCTATCTCCTCACACAGCAAGCATCAACGCCATGGAGGACCGCCACTGCGAAGTTCCAGCTCAACTGTCCATGATGCCAGGCTTGTTTTTTGCACCAAGCCGACTGTCACTTGTGACCCTCTCCTTGTTCCTGGCGACCCTCTGCACTGCGAATGGGACTCTTGGCACAAACTTTGAGAGGGTAAACCTTCAGCTGGACTAATCTGGGACTGTAGTCAACCCATGCTTCATCACGGTTGGTCTGAACTTTTGATTTTGACCTGGTTCAGCGCCACCAGATATTCCTGTTTGGCGGTTTGAAGTGTTGCTCTGATACTTTACACATTGCCTCTAAATTAAGCCTAACTGCTCTGTGCCAAGCTAACAGGGCGTTGAGCTCAGATTAATTTGGTGTTTCCTTTTCCTTACCCTGACCAGGATTGCTGTTGGTGCTTGACCAGGGCTCACACCCCGGTCAACCAGTGACATAAATTCTAACATCTACTCATTGACTTGTCATTTGGGTTTTGTTTTATTTGTTAAAATCGACTCTATTTTTCTAAATAGATGTGGATTTGTCTTGTGCTGCATTTTCACTTTATTACTATTTAAATTGTTGCATAATTACTTTACGCATTACCTCTAAGTTAATCCTGACTGCTCAGTGTCAAGCTACTGGAGGGCTGAACACAGGCTACTTTGGGGTTTGCTTGTGCCTTCACCCTGACAAGTGTTGTGGCTCCTGCTTTAGTAGAGCTTCACCCCCCTCAACCAGTGACCCAATTTCTTATATGAACTAAAACCTGTCTGTCTTTTAAACTTAGCCATGTCCAGTGTCATAGAAGCCACCGCTGCAACAATGACATTACACCAAAAAGTGCCTGTCCAAACCAAATTACTACACCCTTTAAATATGTTATTAGAACATTTCATAAGCTACTGTTTGCAAAACATCAGCATTTTAAAAGAAAGTCATTAATATGCAGCCAGTCTTTTTCATAACCGTTTTGTATGCTTCAAGAATGTTAATGCATTTTATTTCTTCCAATGTGTGAAATAGGATAATGCGGGATCAGCATGCCATTGTTAAATGTGCTCTGGAGCATCAGGAACTGCAATTTAACACTCTTTGAGCGAGATTTACGAAAGGTTTTTGCATTTTGTAATGGACCGAATCACTATTTCAGCCCTTTAAGAAATGTAAAACAGCCATTACATATGACAAAGGCCAAGAAACTGTTGCAGTTTGCGATTTCTACCTCATAGAAATCGCAAATTGGGACAGCGGTTTAGGAAATGCAAATAGGGATTACCTATTTGCAATTCCTAAAGAGTATGTACAAAGCATTTCCTAAATGTGACTTGGGTATTCAGGAAATGCTATTACCATCGACTCAAAGTCGATGGTAACCATGTGCAAAAATAAAAAAATACATTAAAAATGCATTTTTAAATGTGACATCAAGCACACATATGCCCTTAGGGCATATGTGCTCTTACACGTGCTCTACGAATTTAGGGGTGCCTCCGGGGAAGCCTTAAGTCCAGAGGCACCCTTGGGTTTGGATTTCCTAAATTGAGTTTTTTTAATTAGGAAATCGCAATTTTGGAAATGCATACCATTTCCTTTTCGGCCCCTAGGTATGAATGCAATAACATTTCTTATTTGTGATTTTTTTATATATATATTTACTGTTCATTTCATAGCATATAACAATTATAAATAAATCATATATTGATCACAGTACTGTAGAAAAATTACAAAATTCAAAAGAAAATCAACAAATGAATATCATACAGAAGACAATTTCAAATCGACATCTCCATATGTTGTAACATGGGTTGCCAAATTTTCATCCTTAAGTGATTTGATACGATACAAACTGAATTCAAGATTGAACACATTATAAAACTTAGCTCGGCACATTTCATATGATGGCGCCTCTGGTTGTAGCCACATTGAAGCAACACATAGTCGAGCAACAGCCATAGCCATAAAAATAAAATACTAAATGGATAGCAAATCTGCGTGGGTTCCCTATCCCCGCCCACCCCTAATAACATGGGGGCAGATTTATGTTAACTAGCGCATCCCCAGGGATGCGCCAGTTAACATGCGCTTTTTAGAAAGAGAAAGTGCACACCGGGTTTAGTGTATAGTTAATCTGTGAGTAATTTAGACATGTGTTTTTCAATAAATCATTCTTCACTCATATATTTCTAGTTGATGTTATTTATTTGGTTTTATTTTTAGAGTATTATCAGTTCCTGTTTTTTTACGTTTTTTTTTAAACTTATTATACTTTTGCTCAAATATATCCTTTTTTAGTTTACCATGGACATTGTCATATACAAAACATTAAGAAATTATCACATACATAATCGCATTTTTTTAAAATAACCACATAATCATTGTAAGAAACTTAATGTAAACGCAGAATTAATTCCAGTTAACATGCGCCACAGTGCGCCACAGCTCCGCCAGCCATGGTGCGCCGCATTTATAATGCGGCGCACCATGGTGCAAAAACGGCACAGATGCGTGACGCATCTGTGCCGGAAATGTGGCGCATTGCTGGAGTTGCGTCGCAAGTGCGACGCAGCTCCAGCAAGGCTCGGGGGTGCCCCATTTTAACAATGCTGCGTCAAGACCTACGCCTGCTTCAAGCAGGCGCAGGCTTTTGACGCAGCATTGGCTTAAAAGTGACTGAGTGAAATCTCATAGATTTCACTCAGCCACTTTTGCGAGGCGCACCTGCCCCGGAACGCCCACCCTGCGCCGGAACGCCCACAAGCGGCGCAGGGCTTTACAACGTGACGCATCTGCCTAGATGCGTCACGTTGTAAATCGTTCGTAGGGATGCGCCACGTTTACGCCACCTTGCGTGACGCAACAGCGGCGTAAACGTGGCGCAAGGGCCTCATAAATCTGCCCCATGCTCTCTCTGGAGATAGAGACATCAACCCTCGTAGTTTGCAGCAGAAATTGTGCCATGCATGAAAAAAATTGTCTTAATACAATATAATCAAAAAATATATGTACGATATCTGCTTCATCCGACTGACACCTGAAACCTTTCCATCATAAACTCCACCCCACTTCGTCATTTTAGCAGGTGTATGATATAAATTGAATAGGGTTTTATAGTGTTGGGAGCGTAAGTTTGCCGTCAATATAACTTTACTAGCCATATCTATCGATTCTTGCACTAAAGAACCAGAATTGCCAAGTCTAACCCTCCACTTCTCTTCTTGAATCTCGATATCGTCTCGCTGAATTGCCAGTATTATATCATAAAGAATCCCAATCTTAGCTCCTTTAATCAAAGCTTCCAAAAGTTCATTAGTTAAGATAGGCAGCTGTCTACAATGTTTATGAATAAAGTCCAGTATTTGTAGGTATTTAAAGAAATCATTCTTGGCTATTGAAAATCGTTCGGCTAGTTCCACAAAAGAAACAATTCCCCCAGCACAATAAATATCTCCTCCTAGACGACGTATCCCCTTATCCCTCCAACTCATCATCTTTGTATCCCAAAATATCGAAGGGAATATTTCTGGAGTCAAAAGGCGTATAGTAACAAACCCGATTTAGTGATTTTCTAATAGCGATGAAATCACAAATTTTGTACATAACATTTTGCATTTCCTAAATAGCATAGGAAATGCAAAATAAGAATTTCGTGCATTTGGTCCTTAGTGAGAAAGCTGCAAATGTGACACTTGCATTCTCCATATGTGCAATGTCAATTCAATAGTTTATGTTGTCATTAATTTGAGAGTCAGAGAAAAATTTATAGTTAAAAGATGCAAAGATGGTCGAAGCTTAACAAGCTTTAAGGCTTACCGAGACTCAACGTCTCTGCCCAGTCCCCTTCACTCTGTAACACTGCAGACCCAGCTTTGTTCAATCTATATCTACTTTCCACTCCCACAGTATGATGCCTTTGTGTCTCACTTTGGCCTTTTTGGATTTAGCATCTGATTTTTTTACTGTCTGTCCTTAAAGGGAATAATTAGGAGACCCTTTAATTATGGCATAGATTTAAGCGATGTTTCTTTAGCAAGCAATTGGATTTTAAACTACTGGAAATCAATTTAGATTCTTCCTGCCAGGAAGGCTAATGCATGGCCTGTGTACTCTCCTGGCCTCACCAGCATACCCTCCAGCCACTTTATATCGCATTTATTTCAAAGTTTAGGTGAAGTCTAGAGTTCATTATAATCTACTCTGTTCAAGTTTAGCAGTCATTATTTAGTACTAAAACTTTTCCTTTATCCAACAACACTCGCTATCTTTGAAAGGGGTGACTGTGTGGTTGACTGTCCACCACTCCAGCACCGCATAGTGTATATACCATTATAGAGTTCAAACACTTGTTGATTCATTTTATATCAACGAGTATATATTGCAGCTTGTCTCACATAAAGCCTGATTGAAAGCAGGAAGACAAAGAAACCCTCAGGGGCCTTATTCTGGTCAATGAGAATTTTCCTTCTTTGCACCGGGTGCATTTTTAAAAAGGTGCTCCGGGTGCAAACAGTGGGAATACACCATATTACCAAGAATGCGCTGCCCCCCAGTGTGTACTAGTGTTGCCCTGGGTGCAGCGCATTACTGTAAAAAAAACAGAACGTCTGCTTTACAGTCGCCCCACATTTTCACAGTGCAGGCCGAAACCTGCCTGCACTTTTGAAGGGGTTTAGAGATTCTCTTGCAGGCGGGTGCAGTGAGCAACTGCACCCGCCTGCAAAAGGTTGTCTGAGGGGTCCATGGGATACTCTTTGCCCCTCCAATCAATCAATCAATCAATCAATCATTTGTTAAGTGCACTACATACCTGCGAGGGTCTCAAGACGCGGGGGGGGCGCTACTGATCGAACAGCCAGGTCTTTAGTATCCTCCTGAAGGTTAGCAGGTCTTGGGTCTTTCGTAGGCTCAGTGGGAGGGTGTTCCCTGTCTTGGTGGGGAGGTGGGAGAAGGAACTCACGCCAGTGGTTGTTCTTCGGATGCGCGGGATGGGGGCGAGTGAGAGGTCGGTGGAGTGTAGCTGGCGGTTGGGGGTGTAGAAGGAGAGCCATCTGTTGAGGTAGGCTGGGCCGGTCTTGTGGAGTGCCGTGTGTGCATGGATGAGAAGCTTGAACGATATCCTCTTGTTGACGGGGAGCCAGTGCAGGTTTCTCAGGTGGGGGGTAATGTGCCCGTGTCGTGGTACATCGAGGATCAGTCGTGCCGAAGCGTTTTGGATGCGTTGTAGTCGATTGATGAGCTTGCTCAGGGCTCCCGCATGGAGGGCGTTTCCGTTGTCGAGTCTGCTGCTGACGAGGGCCTGGGTGACTGTCTTTCTTGTATCTGTCAGGATCTATCTGTAGATCTTGCGGAGCATGGAGAGGGTGTTGAAGCAGGAGGAGGAGACGGCGTTAGCTTGCTTGGTCATTGAGAGCGTTGACTTGAGGATGATTCCCAGGTTGCGTGCGTGGTCGGTGGGGGTCGGGGCTGCCCCCAGTGCCGTTGGCCAACAGGAGTCGTCCCAGGCTGATAGGTTGGACCCAAGGATGAGGACCTCCATCTTGTCCGAGTTCAGCTTCAGACGGCTGATCTTCATCGAGTCGGCGAAGGCCTTCATTCCTTCATGGAGGTTGGCTTTAGCGGTGATGGGGTCCTTGGTGAGGGAGAGGATCAGTTGAGTGTCGTCGGCGTAGGAGATTATGTTGAGGTCGTGCTGTTGGGCGACGTGTGCGAGCGGGGCCATGTAAATGTTGAACAGTGTCGGGCTGAGGGAGGATCCTTGGGGTACGCCGCAGATGATCTCGGAGGCTTTGGAATGGAACGGGGGGAGGTGGACGCTCTGGGTTCTGCCAGAGAGGAAGGAGGTGGTCCATTCCAGAGCCTTGTCTCGGATCCCTGCGGCGTGGAGCCGTGCGCGTGGTGTGCAGTGGCAGACGGTGACGAAGGCAGCGGAGAGGTCTAGGAGGATGAGTGCTGCAGTCTCCCCGTTGCCTAGCAGGGTCCTGATGTTGTCGGTGGTGGCAATGAGGGCGGTCTTGGTGCTGTGGTTGCTGCGGAACCCTGACTCGGAAGGGTCCAGGATTCTGTTCTCTTCGAGGTATCAGGTTAGCTGTCTGCTCCAGAGGGCTGCCATCGGGGGGTGCACTGACAGTGCACCACCATTTAGATGGCGCACTCTCAGTGCACCTGATGATGGCTTCTTTGCCTCTGCACCTATGTCTGTAATACGGCACAGGCGCAGAGGCAAAGGTATTCTCTAATTTGCATGGGGCACGACAATGCAAATGGGGAAAGCCCCCTGCAGATAGCATTGGCGCTTTATGTACGCCAGCACTATCGGTATTACAAAAGGGGCGGCACAAGCTTCTGCGGCCCCTTCTGTAATACCAAAATGCCCAGGCGTGCAAAAAGCAGGCACAAACACCCATTGCACCCCCGGGGCACTTTATGTAATACGCCCCTGATGTCTCAGCTTGTTTAACATTCCTGTCTCTGTGTTTACTTGAGTGAGACTTAGCATGGTCTACACTTGGATGCAGTCTTTATATTACCATAGTCACTCTGCTAGGGGCTATAAGAGCTTCTACAGATTCTACTGATACCCCGTCTTGGGAATGGGAAGCCACTGCCTTCTCTGGCACGTAGCTGTTCCTGGTTTTTGCATGTGAAGAGTTTGTTCTGACTGAGGTTTAAATCACTAGAGAAGTCATTTGGTGTCCCTCCCTCTCTCCTTCCCTCCCTTCCTTCCTTCCTTCCTTCCTTCCTACCTCCATCCCTCCCTGCGCCCTCCCTTCTTTCCTTCGTTGAGGCGAAAACCCCCACTGCTAGGCCATGCATACTTAAATACAGAAGCCACAAATAGTGTACATTTGAAAAATAATCATACGGATCCTACTTGTCATAGAGAATGGATTGAAACAGTAGAGTAGTACCGGTTCCATATATTCTACGTACACTTCTGCCATGCTCAAATAAACTAATATTTTCTCATATAGAAATGGAATGCGAATAACATTGCAGATGCTGTAAGACTATAGGGCACATTCATGTGAAAAAAAGCAAAAAATAATTTTCTGAAAAAAAAGTGCTGCAACCACTGTCTGTAGACAAGAATGAAGGCAAGTGTGCCAGCAGAATATAATGTAGGTTTTTCAAAGTTTCCCAAACCAGAGGTTCATATGCAAATCAGGAACACTGTCCTCAGGGCACAAGTCCTATAAAAAGAAGTGCGGGGGCTGACTGTGTAAGACAATATGCAAATGACCTCATGACGTCACGATGTAGCGCTATAAAAGAAATAAAATAGTGCTACTTAAATTATTTGTGCAAATACTGGGACATACTAACTGTAAGACTGTCGTCTTACAGTCTCTGCATTTATATACAGGGACAGGAAAAAGTACATGTGAAGAGAAAGCAAGCTGTGTGCCTTGGTTCCCCTCTGTGGCATTTACACTTAAATGTAAGGTTCCAGGCGGCCCCCAGTCAGCATATACAAACAAAAGGAGGCCGGATGGCCCCTTAACTTTGGCCCAGCTGGAGATGAAAAAAGTCTCCCTCGCGCCTACACCTTGCTGCTGGGAACGGAAAGCAGGCAACGTGCAGGTGCTGCTGAAAGTTTCTCGGTTTACACAGGGACACGTTCAGCATATTTCTGTGGGGCCCAACTTCCTTGTGGCGGGGGGGGGGGGGGGGCGGTGTCCACCCTGTGAAAAGAGTGGAGGGACGCCGTGTACCTGCGTGTACCCCCAACTCGAGCAGAGACTGTCCTGGTTACTGCTGAAGTACACCCCCCATTGGGTATGCTATGCACAGTCGAAGACAGCTCTCTAATCAAGCCAAAGTGGAGGTCTGAACTGATGAAAAAATAAATGAATAAGGGAAGGGTGTCAGGTCCGACATAAGTTAGTCTTTTGCATACAATTCTGGACTTTTGCAAGCAATATGTACCCAATTGTAATTTGGGTAATCATGTAACTCATGAGGATGAGCTATGTAAGGCTAAGTAAGGCTTGGACTTGGGCCTGAACTGGTTGCAAGTTCGTGCTGCAAGATGGTATCAAATTTCGATTGAAAACCTGTGGCTGGGCCAATAACTAGCAAATCAACGAGACTATAGCTGCCCAAAAATTCACTCTCCGATCTTCAGACAATTTACCGTACATCAATTCCCATCTACTATAGACAAATAAACACAGGCATAGGGAGTTCAAATGATTTTCTTAGTATCAGACAGTATGATATGCTCGAGGCGCCGAGACTGCACCCTATTTCTTATGGTTCTGCAATTTACCGCTTGACCTTTAGTCAACATGACTACTACTGTGTTACGCACTGATCCCATCCAATTGTTTCATTGATCCCATGGCCCCTTTGAAAGGCCTGCTCCACATCTGCATCTGGAGAGTGCCTCTTGAAGCATGGAAGGGCTGGCAGGCATTGATCTATCTGTCTGTGTATAATGGACAGAAGTGCAGTTTTATAGCTCCACGAAAACAAGGACTGGACAATAATTGCACTCAGCTCTTCTTTAAAGCACAGCAGCCCTTGGAAAATGGCTTTTAATGGGTGCAATCAGGGAGAATTAATCTCCACCTTAGCTTGACAGCGGTCAAGGAGGGGTGGATAATGGGAGACCCATCCAGGTTTCAACCTCCCTCCGACAAATGTTCGACATGAAGATAACTGCTTGGGGTCCAGCGGCAGGCGGCCATTTTATAATGCCAGCTCCAGTCGTCATCTAGGTCAGACAACAGGTGGTTGATTGCTTGTCGGCACTCTGTTTCTAAACTCGTGTATTCAAACGTTGTCACTATCTGCAAAGAACCAAAAACTCCTCCATTCAGGTTTCGCCTCAAAGACTAATCAGTAATCACTGACACTTATGCAACTTACGGTGCAGGGGATACCCTCTACTGTATACAAATGCCGTCGGCAGTAATGCACTTGTAATAGGGAGGATAGGTCATCTGCCAGGTTTATGGGGGAGTATCCGATCTGTCAATCTCAAAATAAGATCCTATGTTTACTATGAGTGTTCATTGAGTTACACTTAAAGAGCTCCACTACTCCAGTCACTGGGTTCTCACAATATAAATATATTGCATAAATAAATACAACATGGACTATGTAGCTTATGTCTGCAAAACACCATGTATGCGCTAATAGCCAGAAATCTCGAGCAACCTTAGGAAGTTTCAATTCCTTCCTTTAAAAAAAAAGTGCCAAGCTGGCTTAGACCACCTAAGGTTAAATCTCATGTCCCTAAGAAAAAAACCTGCAAAATGTCTTTTAAGAGCATTGGGGCATATTTATGGGGGCTTTGGGCCGTGCTTGACCATGCAACATTGTACATGCATGATGCTAACATCTCAGTCATATTTTTGAAGCCACGCAAAGCCGCTTTGCATGGCTAGGTATGGCTTCACAAATATTAAGTAATGCAACGTAGCGCAAAAAATCGTACGCATTCCCAGGTGCGGTGTAATAAGGAGAAATATGCTTATTTCTCCTTGTTTTTTCCTCTTTCTATGTGTGCTGAAGTCTGCATTCTACAGCACACTTAGAAAGAGGAAAACACCTATATGCATTGTTTTTGTGCAGGAATGTGCCCCTTCCTGCAATCAACAATCCTGCCTGTAACACATGATGCCTGTGTTGTTTCTAGGCTGCAGAAAAGGCACCAGCGCAGGGGGAAAGGACAGGACTGTACCATATTGGATAAATCCAGTGCATTCCTGTTCTTTTGCTGTGACACAAAGGCAGTGCAGCGAGGTAACTTGGTGCACTGCCCTGCCCCACAATTCTAGTATACATGTCCCATAGTGCCTGCCCGGTTCTAGATCGATCTGAAGCCCTCTGTTTACAAAGGATTTATAGGTGTTGTGACATGTGGCACATGAGCTGTCTACTTAGACTCTTGGGGCTGGTGCAACATCTACTATGATACAGTATTGTTCCTTCCTTACCTAGTGCTCGTGCACTTGTAGGCTGTCTAGCACAAGTCACACACCAATGTGGCATAGTGCACAGGGGGCTGTGTGAGTAAGGCCTAGGTTTTGTACTGGAAGGATGCAAAATACCATGCTCAGAACTTACTTTTAAACTTTTCCCACAATGTATGTGTTCTGTCCAGAGCAGCACACAAGCAAAGTTAGAAAAGTTTGGATTAAAAAAACTTTGCCCCTACTTTACACCTGCCTCAGGTAGATGTAATTTTTTGGAGCATAGCCCTGTCTATCATTGCAAGTATATAAGGTTATGCGTCAAAAACCATGAACGAATGTATTGAAAATGCCATGTGCTACCCATGGAATGCCCAATGATGTAAAATAGCACAAATAGTGCCATTTGCGTCACCTGTACCACGGGAGTTCAAATCAGAGCCCTTGTACACCAGTAGTTGAGAGTGAGGGTCAGTGATTTTGAACGAGTGAGTGGGTGTAAGTGCACTTGTGACAGTGAGAGTGAAAATCAATGTTTGTGAGTGTATGGGTACATTTGTGTGTGAGTATTAGTGAGTAGGAGTGAGTATGAATCAGAATGAGTAATTGAGATACTGTGAGTTAAAGTGAGCAAAGGAGAGTTGGAGTGAATGAGTCAGAGAATGAGTATTAGTAAAAGTGACTGTAAGTGAGTAAGAGTGTGTTTGTTAGCATGTTTTATGCTTATGAGTCTGCTGCTGGTCCTGGCATACTCAAGATAATTCTTGGTTTATGGTGACACCCAAGATAATTTGCTGTCACTTACATACTGAAGGTCATACTTGGCATAAGACAGGACACCCATTGAATAATGTAGGCACTGACATACTGTAATTTGAGGCATAAGTAGGAAACTATGACAAACTTCAGCCACTGGCACACAGACTTAATTCCTGATACATAGGTGGCACCCATGGTGACGTTTGAAAACAATAGGTTGAGCACATGGCATATATTATAAACACCACTTTGAAGGATCACCAGCCACCACTGCTGTGGCGGCTGGTGGGAGACAGATCTACCCAATTTCAAACTATGGGGGTCATTAGGATGGCGGGCGGACTTTGTCCGCCCGTCATCCTTTTGTGAAATGGGACCGGCTGCCATTGCTGCGGGGATCCCGTTGTTGACATTAGGATGCACCCGCCAAACCGGTGAGAACACTGCCTGCCGCAATGCCAGGAAGGCATGTTGTGCACTTCCATGCAAAACGTGTCAGGCACTGCGTGGTGCCTGCCATGTTGTGCATGGAACTGCAGGGGGGTACCATAGGTACCCTCCATGTGCACCCCCCAGCCCCCAGGGTCTCTGGGGGCCCTCTATGGCCCCCAATTGCTTGAACCGCCTGCCTTTCCGTGGTGGCATTTCCCCGCAGACGTGCTAATATGGTTGGGGTACCTCCCAGACACCATATTAGCTTTTCCGCCCCATCAACTCTGCGACCAGGCGGAAAACCAGCGGACGGTCTTTCTGTCCGCCTTTGTTTCCCCCGCCATGGTAATGTGGCGGGGGGGAATTTGTAAGCGGGCGGTGGATTATGGCGGGTAGATCGCCACCATCATACAGGTCCTATATGTCTAGAGTGATAATTAAGTGTGTAAATATTACTTAGTTTAACCCTTGGCAGATTAGCCTAAATCCACTGTGTGAAGGTTTGAATCAATTACATTTTAGGGTAGTGGTAGCAATGTGTTAAATTGACCTAATTTCCTTTTGCGTAATTATACAGCATTTCTGATAAACTAAGTGAAAATACACAAAATGCCAATCTGGCAATTTTTGCTATATTTTAGAGCAAAACGAGTCCTTGGGTTAATTTTCGATGCAAGAAAGCACTTTCCATCCATACACCACTCCATCCATCCATCCGTCCGTCCGCCTGTCTATCTCTACACCCATAAATATAAGACCTCCATGTGCCGGCACTCGGAATAGGACTAACTCTCCAATAGCCGTTTGGCCTGAATTTCATACTTATTGTCCCTCCCAATGGATTACAGTCAACATGCTTTAGGTTTGCAAAGTAGCAGTTCTTTCAGTCAAGCAAAGCTTGATAACTGTTATTTTCTTTAAAATTTTCATTTTATGTGGCCTCAGGCTCCTATTTCATTCTTCATCTACTCTTCGTGGATCACAGCAGATCTTTGCAGCATAACCTTCAAAGACCAGTGCCTTAACTGTCCAGCACACAGCCTGTTACTGCAAGGGTCATCGCCCTCTGGCCCTAGAGTTATTTCTATCCCAAGCCAGTTGTCTGTCATCATCCCTATTCCGGATGCCTTTTCCCATAATTCTGAGTTGCAATGAGCGGTTTCAGGCCTGGCACTAGTCAGACCCTACAACAATTATGCAGTGCCCGCTGCTTAGAGAATAAAAGAAGAGTACTGTTTCCCTGCAAGAAGCCTCAGCGTTCTGCAGCATGCAATGCAGCTTTTCTTCTGCAGGAACTGTGATCCTCAGTGCAAAGCGGGGCTGCATTGCAAGGAATGATTATGCAGGATGCAGGAAGGTGTCCCTTCCTGCACGTAATCAATGCATTATGGCTATTTGTTACTTCTAAGTGTGCTGCAAAATGCAGCACACATAGAAGTAGCTAATCGTCATTTTTAATGATTGTTTATGTGAAGGAGGAAGGGACACCTTCCTGTACATAAACAACAAAAATGAGGAGAAATAAAAGCATTTAATCTTGTGTGCCATTCCAACACCTGCTCTTGCATGTGTTACTTTTAGGCGCTGCCATAGATTTACACCTCCTTGTAAATATGGGGCAGCATCAAAAAGCAACAGTTGTTGAAGTGGGACGCCTACAACAACACCCATTGCACAACCCTTTCACACAGATACCTGAGTTAAAGGGTACAGTATGTACAAACCGGTGTTAAGCCACAAAATCTGGCTTAACAACCCTTTGTAAATATGGAGGGTGGCATTGCCCACAGGAACATCATTAAAAAGTGCCATTTCTATGGCGCAATGTCCCTGTAGGTATGCCCCCTAGGTTGGTTAAAGCAATCAATTCCGATGTTTGTGTGTTACTGGTTGCTCACTGATTTGAATCCTGTTTGGTTCACTGAGGAGTAATTACATGGATATAGTGCTTTGAAGTCACTGCATGTGACAGAAAGCTCTGTGGATATGTAACTCAATAATTGAATAAAATTACACAAAGTATAAGATAGCCAGCTGCAGTTCAAACCAAGCATAGACAAAGCAAATAGGTCTCACGATTGGGTCCTATTGGCATTGCCAATGCCTTTAAGGCGGTGCTCTATAGTAGCGGGCTTGTTTCCTTTGACACTGTGCAGCATCATCAATATAAATACATTTTAAAAAGGAGCGATAACACAACTGGGGCTAGTAGTTCTGTTATTGAACTGGCACATACCGGGGAAAGATGTAGGCACCATTTGCTTGAATTTGGTTTTACCAATCCAAGATGGAGGACGCCACTTGGATTAGTAAACAAAAAGAATTGTAGAGATGGTAAAGAGATTATGCTCCACGGGAGGGAAAACACAAAATGGACAACCTGAAGCAACAAAAGCAATCATTAAGAAGCAAGCATAGAAGCCTGCCAATAATTTCAACCAACTGCAAGCAATGGGTGGGCTGTAAGCCGCAGTCAGTTCTTACGCTGTCTGACAAGTTCGGCCTATAAATGTATTGAACACTATATGATAGGCTCCCCAGCAGCTTTTAGATGTGCTGAATAACTAATTGCACACATTTAAATTTTTTTCAGAGAACAGGCACTCTGGAGAGAAGGTTTGCTTTTTCTTTAGCTGCCTGTCCCTCTTCTTACTTTTTTACTTCACAGTACAATAATCCCTTTACTTTTCTGCCTGAGGCAACTCAAGATCAGCATTACCCGTTCAGCAGCAGTTCTTTTTTAACAAAACCAATGGGATCTGTTTTGATAAACATAGGACAGCTTAGGAATGCCGCTCCTAGTAGGTTTTGTCGACGTCAACCTTTGCACTTGACCCTAAAAAAGAGTTTTGCACAGATATTAGCAACATATGCACTCGCCCTTTTAGCTCCCTTAGAACACACTATTGGGGTTGAAACCTCTGACCATGCAAGTTACAAACCGAACCCTTACACAATATCTCTGTTCACCCCCTTTTGAACTTCTTCCTCGCTCACCTTCACTTTTCTCCGTTTGTTCCCTATTCTCTACTACTCTTCATTCCTCTCTTTTTCAGTCTGGAATGCTTTCTCTCTGCTCCCTCAGCCTTTCCTTTTGAATGTCCCTTCAGTTTTAGTTCTGTTTTTATTCTTCCCTCTGTCACTTTCAGCATCTTTCTGTATCTCTTTTTCACTCCTTTCTCAGCCCTAACTTCCTCTGTGATCCTCTTTATTCTATTTCACCCTACATTGTGTCTTTTACAGTGGTCAAACCTGAGCTCGCTTTTCCTCAACTCTCACCATCCCAACCTTCAGCCTCTCCCTCTCTGGATATAGCTGTGTCCTCGCCTTCTTCCTCACCATCATTTCTTCTCTGTTTCACTCTCTCCAGTAGTGCTGCTGTCTATGAACTCTGGGGATTATTTCAAGCCCCTTGCGCCACTTGTGCGTAATTTTTAACACCGGAAAAGTGACGTAGGGGTGGCGCAAGGGGCTTGTAAATAAGCCTCTCTGGGTCTACTTTCAGCAACACAGCACTACTTCTGGCACTTTAATTCATGGAAACGGGGTAGAATTGTGACACTGCCCTGATGTTGGCTGTCACATTATCCTTGATGTGTGTATGTTTGCTAGTTTTTCATCTTTAGATAAGTCCTGCTATATGTGAATGTTTGCTCAATACTAAAGCCTTATAGCCCACCGTAGAGGGCTATACCTCTGTAGGCTATTAAAGGCCCTCTCCCAACAAGGGAGAGGGACTTTAATAGCGGTATAGCCCATCTACGAAGGGCTATAAGGCTATTAGAACATTCTGTCACTATAGGACAGAATTTTCTAACAAAAAAAACAAAGCCTTTTGGAAGCGTGAGGGGATTAGAATCCCCTCAGGCTCCCTGAAGCCTTTGTTCACAGCCAGAGCCAGAGCTGTGAACAAAGAAACATTGGAATGTTTTCAATGGAGCTCCCAACATGTCAGTGTTCTAATACTTAGTATTTTACTAACCAAAGAACATAACTATTTTGACTTTTACTGCTGTCAGACTTCTTCTGTTTTAGAATTGCAAGACTTCCTCAAATGTATTCATAAAACTTTTAAAAAATCTTATATTGTCAAGAATTGTGATCCTTTGCCCTGAATTTTTACAGATTCTGTCCAGTAATTGCCCTCTTACCAGGAAAACTAATAGGCCCCAGGAAAACTTTTAAGCTAAACGCACTCCATGCAGATGCGCTCAAAGCAGGACTGGCACTAATCAGTTGCCTTCACCTGGAGTTGTAAGTGAAACCGGACCCAGTGGCGTTCCAACTGCGTTCTGGTTAATCTGCTCCATCTTTTCAAAGTTACACTTCTTCCAACGGATCAAAGCTTGGTAACTGTTACTTTTTTCAAATCTTCTTAAGCACAGACATGTGTGGAGCTGATTTGCTGGATATGATATCATTCAAAATGTTCCGGCTGCCACTACTGGATGTGGGGATTTAGGGCCTGATGTAGGTAATCCCAGATTACCGATTCTTAAATACCAAATGATACAGATTCGGTATTTAAGAACTGGCAATCGGGATGTAGGTAATTTTACCGATTTAATTACCGAATCGGTATGATTCGGAAAATTACCGAATCGGATTGCCAAGGGATCTAATGGACAGGAATGCTGGGCACTGGAATAGACTGTGTAATTATGCTCTATGGGTGCTCTACTTCTGTTTTACCTCTTATATTTATGTAGTGCGGGGCCTCGTAGAACCTGAGCAAGGTCCAGGTGAGGTGAGGTCCATTTCCCTACCATGAAGGGTGAGCATGAATACAATATTTTCTTTGAAACTGTTTTTGGTGAAACACATTGTATAGGTGATTGACATAGTACGTTTATAATGACTATGCATTTTCCTCCATAGAATTCGTATTTCCTATCTGACATGAAGGGTTAATGTCATTGGTTGGTACAGGTTGTATCGTACTCAACCCTTTTTACATTCTACTTTTTCACTTTGGTGGTGGTAGTGTTTCTTTTGTTTCATCACTACTTAGTGTAACTATTGTAAGAACAGAGGCCCTGACGAATGCCATGGGATAAAATACCCGCTAGGCAGAAACGTGTTGCCCCGTTATTAGACAGATATTTGTTGACTGTCCTTTTTTTGCACTGTTCTATGTTTTTAATTAGGAGGTGTGGTTCGTCCGTAGAATAAAGTTAGAAATAGGAGGACACTCTATCCTATTTTAAAGCCACTATTTTTTCTGTTGCACGATTTCTCACTCGACCATCAAGGATCAGCCATCATTTTTGTTTTTTTTGTATGGGTGGACCAAATCCTTGACCAGCAACTAATGGTGCGGCGCTTTAAGTTCCAATGATCAGGGGACTAGCCTGATTTGCACCGGGGTTTGGCCATAAGATAGGACTGATCATTGAGTCAATTTGATGGTAACCCTTTGCTAATTGTTTTGGATTTGTCAACCATGTATGAATGATTTGTACCGTGTTGGTCTTTCCTATACATATAGTGTTCACCTTGTTTTGAAATAAGCTGTCTTGATGTGACTCATCCACCCCGAGATTCTGTTAACTCGGATTGACAGTGCAGCCACATAACTAAGCTGGTAGACCCCCCTGAATATAGGAAGAGCAGTAATAAAAACACTCTGGGGCAGATTTACAATTCCTGGCGCATCCCTGCAAATCAGCAGGGATGCGCCAGGAAACTTGCGACACTCATCACAATCCTTGCTCCACCACGGATGCGCCGCATTTACAATGCTGCGCTTCATGACGCAAGGAAATGCAGATGCGTGTCGCATCTGCTGTCGTAACGGCACAGTGCTGGAGTTGCGTCACGGGCGCGACGCAACTCCAGCACTGTGCCTACCCGGCCTATCTTGCACATGGTGCGTAACACCTTACGCCTGCTTCAAGCAGGCGCAAGGTTTTGACGCAGCGGGATCGGAAAAGTGACTGTGTGAAATCTTGTAGATTTCACTCAGGCACTTTTCCGAGGCATTCCTGTACCAGAACGACCCACCTGCGCCGGAACGCCCACATGAAACCTGACACAGGTTTCATGTGGAGCAGGGCTTTACACCGTGACACATCTCCCTAGATGCGGCACGTTGTAAATCCCCCACAGCATTGCACTAGCTTCACGCCGCTGCTGCGTCACAGAAGTGATGCAACAGCAGCCCAAAATTGGCGCACAGGGCTTGTAAATCTGCCTCTCTATACTAGTAACCCAATGAGCTACCACTTGGTTCTTCAGAGCAGTGGCACTCTGCTTGCTAACAGCAATAATTTTGCTGCAGTGCAGACAAAAGATTTCAGCTCGACAAAGCACATATCTCAGTCCTGTATTCGGGCTGCTAGGACATCAGCTCGAGGCAAGTGGCAGATGTGTACACCCAATGCTCGTTCTGCCATCTACTTTTCACAGCATTCAAATGCCAGAAATGATATGCGTTCAGGTGTTTTTGCAATACTAAAGCATCAAAGGAGTACGTCTTCCGAGTCACATAACTGGACTCCTTGTCACCGATTTCTACCTGTGACTTCCGTGGAAGAGGCCTTCTTATTGTCTAGTGAAGCTGTAAAGAATTTCTAAACTATGGATTCAGGAGAGCTGCTGCTTTCCTCCTCCTCAAAGTCTTGAGTTTCAGGGTGGTGTCCTCCTGATGCCGTTCTCCAAATTATTTTTGTTAATATTCCTAAATAAAGAGGAAGTACAAAAAAAGAGGAGAGATTGCACAAGGTGTGAACCAAGCCATATCCAAATCCCTAATATAGGAAATGGTGTTTGGACGGAATATCTGAAAAAAAATATTCTGAAACAAAAATATCATGTCAAGAATATCTATCCATCAAACAGATCATCAGCAGGAATATTGAAGAAGAAAATGTTTCGTTTTTAATGTGGTTTTAAATGTCGTAAAAATAGTGTAGAAAATATTGCTGTATGTAATATCATTTGTAAGTGTTAATTAGTATGAAGTTTATTGTATTGTGTTTTATTGTATCTGCTTTTTGTTTTAGATTTGTGTTTTTACTAAGATAATTGTTTCGTTTTGAAATTGTTGAAATTGATATATTTAGATGTTTTTTTTTAAATTTTTATTGAAAATACATGAGTCAGTAGAATTAAATTGATTACAACAGTCATTATGCCACATAACATCCGACAAATAAGGGTTTCAAAAATAACAGATTGAAAAAAAAGAGAAAAGCATGAAAAAGAGAAGAGAAAAAAAAAAAACTAAAAGAGAGCTGGAGTGCCGGATAATCAAAGTTTAGGTGTCTACGTCCAAATAAATCGAAACTGCACTCCAAATTTGCAACCCCAGCTTCTTTCTACTGCGCCCTTTGAGGGCATACAAACTATACTCCATATTAAACATAGAAAAAAACCTAGTCCTCCAGGACTCAAATGTAGGCGGTTCTTTTTGCAACCAATCAGAAGCAATACACAATCTTAGTACGGCTGTGGCTACAAAAATTAGATATACATTCTTGATTGGAATTACAGCAGCCGCGGGTCCCATCTCTACCCCTAACAAAATATGAACAGGTGATAAATGCGAGGGGGAGCTCCTAAGATTTCCATTAGAAACTTGTCCAGCTGCTCCAATAATCTTATTAATGATGGGCTCGCATAGAAAATATGCACATCATCAGCAGCAGGATTCCCGCACCGGAAACATTTCCCCTTTTGATCACCACTCCATTTAAAGATCTTGTCCGGGGTATAATATAGATTGAAGGCGGATTTAAAATGTTGAGCAGTTAATTTAGCAGACAGGAATAATTGGGTAGCCATTTCAATGGAAGTCTCTAAATGTATATCCTGTCGCCTCAGTCTAAGCCCCCACTTACGACTTTACTCCTCCAGATCATTAGGCTTCGTACTAAGCATGAGCGCATATAATGTACCGATTCTTGCAGCCTTTGTATTCGCTTCAATCAGGGGGTTAGATTGGATAGTAACACAAGTATTCAGAAGATAATGCCTAATTTGCAAATATTTAAAAAAATACGCCCGAGGCAAATGATACTGCTCCCTAAGTTGATTGAATGATTAAAGGCCCTCTTCCGAAAATAAATCTCCAACAAGCCTAATACCTTGAGATCTCCAATTATACACAACACGGTCCCAGAATACAATTGGGAAAAAAGTTGTAGCCGACAGTGGTGTGTACCAAGATATTTTTCCGAGCCCATACATTTTCTTTATTGTTTTCCATACTTTATATGCTGCCCCAAGAACCTTAAATATAGTACGTTAGTAATAGCTCCAATCTAAATTTAGAAACAGCCAATTTTTGGCGTTCACACAGAGTAGCATCTGATATATAGAAGGACATTCCGCTGTATCCAAGGGCCCCGCCCCTGTAAGTAATATATTCATATTTTGTATCATACATACATAGTAGTAATAATAATAATAATACTGAGTTTTATAGAGCGCAAGAGCTACCTCCGTAGGAAGTGTCCCGGCGCTGGCATGGGCAGTGAGAGTCATAATGCAAGAGAGAAGAGATTTATTGCGTGAAAAGCCATGTTTTCAGTAGGCTTCTGAAGCAAGGTTCGGAGGGTGCTTGTTGGATTTCCTGTGGCAAGGTGTTCCAAAGCCGTGCCGTACTTACGGAAAAAGTTCTTCCACCTAAGCGCGCCCTTTTCACTCGAGGAACGTGGAGATGGACCTTATAGCTAGACCTTAGGAGTCTGGCCTGAGAATATCTAGGCAGTCGTTTTTTTAAGTAATTTGGGCAGGTCCCATGAAGGGCTCTGTAGGCCAAGGTGAGCGCCTTGAATTTTATGCGACTTGCCACAGGCAACCAGTGTAGCATGCGCAAATGGTACATGGTAAAATCGGGTTTGGACCAGCCCCCTGACATTCTAGGTAATACCATATAACGCATTGCCCGCCGTGCCTTCCCCCGAGACCACAGAAATCGTGTGCCGATAGATTAAAATTTTGCAAGACTAGTTTTTGAGGATTTCTAAGGGCACGCACCTAAACAAGTAGAGAATTTTTGGGAGAATCATCATCTTTAATACATTACATCTCCCTACTAAAGAAAGATGTAAACATTCACACCGATCTAACTGTCGCCGCACCCCCATCAGCAACTCTTCCCAATTCGACTTAACAAGTGCGGCTGCTGAGGTCCGAATCCTTACTCCCAAGTAGGTGACCTCTTGTGAAACCCTTAGATCCAAATAAGTACTCAGATTCACACATAACATCTGAGTTTTGGCTGTATTTAGCTTATAGCCGGACACCCCCCCAAATTCTGTTGCCAAATACTCAATCTCTTGCATCGCTGCTGCAGGTTTGGATGATACCACAGCGACATCATCAGCATAAGCGAGAACCTTATATTGGCGGGCCTGTATGATTATTGGTTGGATCTTGGTGCTGGATTCGATCATTATAAAAAAAGGGTTGATATATAATGAAAAAAGAAGTGGGGAGCAAGGGCACCCTTTTCTAGTGCCTCGCTGAATGAGGACAGCTTCCGATTCGAGTCCCATGGTGCTTATCCTGGCGATTGGTTGACGATAAAGTGTCTGCACAGCAGTGATATACTGTGGGCCAAACCCACGTCGGCTCATCACATCCCATAAAAAGCCCCATGAGACTCGATCGAAAGCCTTCTCAGCATCCAATAAATTAGGCAGAGCGGCTCCCCTGTTACGTTGGCATAATCGAATAATGTTATTACCCGGCTTACGTGGTTTATCGTGCCCTTGTTCGGAATAAATCCATGCTGCCTGATTGACACCAATGGGGTAATGACAGTAGCTAGCCTAGTAGCCAGTATCTTTGAATAAATCTTCCCATCCGTGTTCAATAACGATATTGGCCGGTATGAGGCCGGGAGATTTACGGGCTTGTCTTTCTTGTCAAAAGTCAAGTCTTTCTTGTGGAACACGACAATACCAGCTTTGACCCAAGATTTAGGGGCCGCACCTTTCTGGGCCTCTCTAACTGTTGCTAACAAATCCCCTTTTAGTACTCCAAAAAAGCATTTGTAAAGTTCCAGAGGCAGTTTACAGGGCCAGCCGCCTTACCAGTTGCGAGCCCATTTATAGCTGCTTCCAATTCCTCCAGCGTAATTGGGGCATCTAACCTTTCAGCCTCATCGGCGGTAAGATCTTGTTCGCAATATTGGCGTACCAGATTTTCTGCACGTTTGCAATCGCGTTCACGTTTTGAACGCGATTGCTGACAGAGAGGTGGAGTTTGATATGGCAGCATGCCTGCTACTTTGGTTCCCCCCACACAGCAAAAACGAAACTCACGAGCAAATTTATTGATCTGGGGCTCATGCTGGCTCAGAGAGAGATTACGTGGCACTGGAAATCCAAGGAGGGCCCCTCTGTCAGACGATGGACGAATGAGTTATTGAAATGGTCCAGGTGCGAGAGCGTGATAAGAATGCGGCAGGCCACCAGAACGGGTAATGAGAAGAGCCTGGAGATGGCTAGGGCTTGGGAGATGATTGTGCAGGCTCTGTGCTACTATTTGATGGGGGATGAGGAAGAGGGACTTCCAGAGAATGAGGTTCTATGAGGCCAGGGGCATGTAGGCATACTCTCTATTGATAGCGAGCCATTCTGTCCGGAACCCACAGTCACACCCACATCAGCAGCAGTTGGGGGGAGGGTGGGGTGATGGGGTGTTATTAGGTCACCCTGGTAGGGATAAGAAGGATGCCGGCGACAGGATTCATAGCTGGTGAACACAGGAAGGGGGCGCAAGGTACTACGCATAGGCTCCTGGGGGGCATAGGTTGATGGTGCTAGCAAGTGGTCAACATTGGAGTGCACTAGCAGAGACCTGCTTCATGGATCCTGTGGGTCCTAGCGTTGCCAGTACGGAGGGAACGATTCCACCAGGTGGGGACTGGGGGGGAAGGGGGGGGGGAGTTGATGGGGATAAAAGCAGATACTTAATTGTGATGTTGACCGGAGACCCCTCTGTAGCACGTATGGCGATCTAATGCTGGAACTTGTTGTTGCGCCGCCCGGCCTCAGGGATGTGGGCTGAAGGGCTGTGTACAACTTTGAGTATGCATAGGGCCTCTTAATGAGGTGGTTATGATGGTCAATTTATTCCGATATTTTGTCAACTAATTCTGCAATAAAAACATATTTTCAACAAAAAAAAACATAGTGCTAAATGTTCACTGTTCATGCACCTGGATTGCCAGGTAAAGAATCCCTTTACCGGGATGAAAAAAAGTAAATACCGAAAAACAGAGTCTTATGCCTGGCACAGAATAGCCTGACAATCAATGCGAGCCTAAAATAATAAGGGGGTGGGGTGTTCTGTGAACTTAGTATTGCCCTCAAGATTGTCAAGTTTCCTACAGAAGTTGGCGAAATCTGCATGCTAGCTTGGAAGGCACATTCTAAGACTCTCTATCTTGTGCACATCCAGCAATCCCACAAATACTTCCACCCAGAATCTGACATATCAGTTCAGAGGAGCAGTTTTCTGAATACCAGTTGTACAAGTCTGTATAGTGTAAACACCCATATAAGTAAATGTCGAAAACATTTAGGGCCTTATTATGAGTTCGGCCAGCCATAGGCCTGCTGAACCTGTGGTGGCCGAGCGATCACCACCACATTGCGGGCCCGCCTTTAGTATTACAACTGGGGCAGTCGGACCGCCACAGGACCAGGATCCTGCGGTGTTCACCGAGTGTTTAGAGGTTGAAATATGCTGGTGGTGCTGCAGCTGCACCGCCAAGCATATTTCGAAAGTGCCTCTTCACGGTCCTTTTCATGGCAATAAGCCCACAATGAAAAGAGTGGCGGAGAGGCAACAAAGGATCCCTGTGGTTGCATGGAGTTTCATGCAGTGGGGGGGACATGTGGTGCTTCCTAGATTTTGAACCCCCAGTTATTGCATGGTGTGGCATGTATGCCAAGCCATTCAGGAAGGTGCAGTCAGCACTCAGAGAGTGGCAGTCTGCATGTTAGGCTCTTCTATGAGCCTAACAGACTGCTGCTGTCAGAATGCCGAAAGACTGCACGCCGGACCAGGATAAAAGTCCTAATAAGGCGGGCGACAGCATCCTGGCTTCGGCGGTCCTACAGCGCATGGAGTGTTGCCCCATCCGCTGTAGGATCACCAAAGTCGTAATAAGGCCCTTAGGGACTGAAGTCATACGTAGCACAGATTTGAGTGGCAGCCATGGCAAAGGCTCCACAGAGCTTTTACAGTCATGCACCTGCATTAGAGATGCCTTATTATCCTAATGTATGCTACACACAGAGAAGTAAGTGAAACATATCATCATTCTAAAATTGATAGTCTCATATAGGTGCCATTAGCCCATACTGCGAAAGTGCATTTCTGATACATTTTGTACTAAATATGGGGAACAACAGAACGTGTGGTATATTCTAGCCATTAACGGCTGCAGGTGGGAAAGCGATCTGCTCAATATCAAACTGTATGTGAGGAGTGAAAGTTAACTTTGGAACTATTACACTGCTTAGCCTTTGGAAGATTAGCCTATATTTGTTGTTTTTAGCTTTGCAATAATTGAAGGTAATGGTAGGGGGTTATAAAATTTCCTTAACTTCCTTTTGCATAATTATGCAAAATGTTTTGGTAAATTAAGTGAAATTACGTAAAATGCCAAACCTGGCATTTTTGCTATTTTTTTGTGGAAAATGAGTCCTTGCATCAATTTTGAATACATGGAAGGACTTTGCACTCAAAAAATGTTTTAAAAAGCAAGTTTTGTGAACAAGAGTCACTCGCATTTTGGGACAGATTTATCAAGGTATTGCGTTGCCCTTGCGTCACGCAGGGTATCGCAAGGGCAACACAATCCCTAAGTCAGATTATTCAACCAACGCAATTCCACCTTGTGTGGCCCTGCATTGCTTGGTGAATCTTGAGTCACGCAAGTCTGCACAAGTCACTGCCTTGCTTTACTCTGTCCTAGTAAAGAATTCCAGGGGTGGAGCATGGATTTTAACCCATTCCCAGATTTACCAACACTGCTAAATCTGAGTATGCGTCAACATGCTGTGCCTTCCCTGAGGAGATGACACAAGGATAAATATCTTTATTTGTTCTCATTGTTTCCTCTTTCTAAATACGCTGGTTCTGCAGCAAACTTAGAAAGGAAAGGCGTCTGAGGATTGTTTTTGTGCAGGAAGTTATCACCTCCAGCACAAAAAACAATCCTGCCTGCAATGGGGGCACCCTTGCAATGGTGCCAACGTTGTCACTAGGCAGCCAAAAAGCCATTGCTTGGCAAGGACAGGAATACGGTGTTTAATGTAAATACAGTGCTGCCTTTCCTTTTCAGGGCCAGGGACAGACTGATTTGCATATAGCCAGGTTCTGAGCTGGGATGGTGCAGTGAGATAAATAACGGTGATGGATCAAGCCCTGATCTTTGGACTGGGTAAGAGTGGTCTGCTTAATTCAGACACTCTGTTCATCACCACCCCCTTTTCTGAATCATTTTTGGCCACTATAGGTGTGGCAGGGTATACTCAGACATGAGTCCCTTTCTCACTGCACCATCAGGATTCAAGCAAGCCGGGCCGAAGAAGGCTGAAATGCCAGAAACCGGTCCCCGGTAGCTTGATTCCTTTCTGGTGAAGAATTGGCTTGGTAGTTTAGTCTGCCCTGTTCCCATGATACACTGGGCCAGGGACAGACTGATTTGCATATAGCCAGGTTCTGAGCTGGGATGGTGCAGTGAGATAAATAACGGTGATGGATCAAGCCCTGATTTTTGGACTGGGTAAGAGTGGTCTGCTTAATTCAGACACTCTGTTCATCACCACCCCCTTTTCTGAATCATTTTTGGCCACTATAGGTGTGGCAGGGTATACTCAGACATGAGTCCCTTTCTCACTGCACCATCAGGATTCAAGCAAGCCGGGCCGAAGAAGGCTGAAATGCCAGAAACCGGTCCCCGGTAGCTTGATTCCTTTCCGGTGAAGAATTGGCTTGGTAGTTTAGTCTGCCCTGTTCCCATGATGCACTGGGCCAGGGACAGACTGATTTGCATATAGCCAGGTTCTGAGCTGGGATGGTGCAGTGAGATAAATAACGGTGATGGATCAAGCCCTGATCTTTGGACTGGGTAAGAGTGGTCTGCTTAATTCAGACACTCTGTTCATTACCACCCCCTTTTCTGAATCATTTTTGGCCACTATAGGTGTGGCAGGGTATACTCAGACATGAGTCCCTTTCTCACTGCACCATCAGGATTCAAGCAAGCCGGGCCGAAGAAGGCTGAAATGCCAGAAACCGGTCCCCGGTAGCTTGATTCCTTTCTGGTGAAGAATTAGCTTGGTAGTTTAGTCTGCCCTGTTCCCATGATGCACTGGGCCAGGGACAGACTGATTTGCATATAGCCAGGTTCTGAGCTGGGATGGTGCAGTGAGATAAATAACGGTGATGGATCAAGCCCTGATCTTTGGACTGGGTAAGAGTGGTCTGCTTAATTCAGACACTCTGTTCATCACCACCCCCTTTTCTGAATCATTTTTGGCCACTATAGGTGTGGCAGGGTATACTCAGACATGAGTCCCTTTCTCACTGCACCATCAGGATTCAAGCAAGCCGGGCCGAAGAAGGCTGAAATGCCAGAAACCGGTCCCCGGTAGCTTGATTCCTTTCTGGTGAAGAATTGGCTTGGTAGTTTAGTCTGCCCTGTTCCCATGATGCACTGGGCCAGGGACAGACTGATTTGCATATAGCCAGGTTCTGAGCTGGGATGGTGCAGTGAGATAAATAACGGTGATGGATCAAGCCCTGATCTTTGGACTGGGTAAGAGTGGTCTGCTTAATTCAGACACTCTGTTCATCACCACCCCCTTTTCTGAATCATTTTTGGCCACTATAGGTGTGGCAGGGTATACCCAGACATGAGTCCCTTTCTCACTGCACCATCAGGATTCAAGCAAGCCGGGCCGAAGAAGGCTGAAATGCCAGAAACCGGTCCCCGGTAGCTTGATTCCTTTCTGGTGAAGAATTGGCTTGGTAGTTTAGTCTGCCCTGTTCCCATGATGCACTGGGCCAGGGACAGACTGATTTGCATATAGCCAGGTTCTGAGCTGGGATGGTGCAGTGAGATAAATAACGGTGATGGATCAAGCCCTGATCTTTGGACTGGGTAAGAGTGGTCTGCTTAATTCAGACACTCTGTTCATCACCACCCCCTTTTCTGAATCATTTTTGGCCACTATAGGTGTGGCAGGGTATACTCAGACTTGAGTCCCTTTCTCACTGCACCATCAGGATTCAAGCAAGCCGGGCGAAAGAAGGCTGAAATGCCAGAAACCGGTCCCCGGTAGCTTGATTCCTTTCTGGTAAAGAATTGGCTTGGTAGTTTAGTCTGCCCTGTTCCCATGATGCACTGGGCCAGGGACAGACTGATTTGCATATAGCCAGGTTCTGAGCTGGGGTGGTGCAGTGAGATAAATAACGGTGATGGATCAAGCCCTGATCTTTGGACTGGGTAAGAGTGGTCTGCTTAATTCAGACACTCTGTTCATCACCACCCCCTTTTCTGAATCATTTTTGGCCACTATA
This sequence comes from Lissotriton vulgaris, assembly GCF_964263255.1. NCBI lineage: Eukaryota > Metazoa > Chordata > Amphibia > Caudata > Salamandridae > Lissotriton > Lissotriton vulgaris. The sequence goes on from NC_141687.1 coordinate 1,127,830,591, forward strand.
GGTGTGGCAGGGTATACTCAGACATGAGTCCCTTTCTCACTGCACCATCAGGATTCAAGCAAGCCGGGCCGAAGAAGGCTGAAATGCCAGAAACCGGTCACCGGTAGCTTGATTCCTTTCCGGTGAAGAATTGGCTTGGTAGTTTAGTCTGCCCTGGTCCCATGATGCACTGGGCCAGGGACAGACTGATTTGCATATAGCCAGGTTCTGAGCTGGGATGGTGCAGTGAGATAAATAACGGTGATGGATCAAGCCCTGATCTTTGGACTGGGTAAGAGTGGTCTGCTTAATTCAGACACTCTGTTCATCACCACCCCCTTTTCTGAATCATTTTTGGCCACTATAGGTGTGGCAGGGTATACTCAGACATGAGTCCCTTTCTCACTGTGCCATCAGGATTCAAGCAAGCCGGGCCGAAGAAGGCTGAAATGCCAGAAACCGGTCCCCGGTAGCTTGATTCCTTTCTGGTGAAGAATTGGCTTGGTAGTTTAGTCTGCCCTGTTCCCATGATGCACTGGGCCAGGGACAGACTGATTTGCATATAGCCAGGTTCTGAGCTGGGATGGTGCAGTGAGATAAATAACGGTGATGGATCAAGCCCTGATCTTTGGACTGGGTAAGAGTGGTCTGCTTAATTCAGACACTCTGTTCATCACCACCCCCTTTTCTGAATCATTTTTGGCCACTATAGGTGTGGCAGGGTATATTCAGACATGAGTCCCTTTCTCACTGCACCATCAGGATTCAAGCAAGCCGGGCCGAAGAAGGCTGAAATGCCAGAAACCGGTCCCCGGTAGCTTGATTCCTTTCTGGTGAAGAATTGGCTTGGTAGTTTAGTCTGCCCTGTTCCCATGATGCACTGGGCCAGGGACAGACTGATTTGCATATAGCCAGGTTCTGAGCTGGGATGGTGCAGTGAGATAAATAACGGTGATGGATCAAGCCCTGATCTTTGGACTGGGTAAGAGTGGTCTGCTTAATTCAGACACTCTGTTCATCACCACCCCCTTTTCTGAACCCCTTTCCTTTTCACACAGCACAACAAGGTGGTTTGCTACTTTGAATTTTTGATAAACGTGGCCCTTTGTCTGTACATGCTATTCCAGTGCTCATGCAGTTGGATTTTTTTTACCAAAATGAATTCCAAATCTGTCACATGGTGTAATGGTGTAATTATGCATAATTCCACTTAAAAAGTTTAATGCAAATTTGTGCAAATTATGCAAATTGCATGCACATAATTAACATTTCACCTGGGCCTAGTTAATGGTTATATTAAATGTCTCTACCTTATATGAAGGGGTTATTAGTGTTCCTGTCGGTGGCCTCAGAGTGTGGTCAGATACCACTATCATCTTTCAACACAGAGGTAAAAGTATCTCCAATTCCTGTTCTACTTCCTGCCAGATGTTGCTGTTGTCCAGTACCCATTAAGTGTAGGATTTGTCTCAGAATCCCTTTCAGAGGGCCATGGCCACACAGGGGCTAATAGAACCAACTCTGATGGTTGAGGCCTCTTTCTCCTGATCTACTCTTGATCTCACTCAACGGGGCCAAGGACCCCTTCTACACTTGAGTCTCAGAGGTAGCTGTGGTCGAGCAGTCAAGGCTCTCTCAAGGGTATGTATGAACAGGTCAGTGAAAATTACCCAAATCTCAAGGTGCAGACAATGCGAGCAATAAAACAATGTCCAGTCAAATACTTGCTTTTGTAAGAAAAACTAATATTTAATGTCTAATTCTACATATGCACAGCAATACAACATTCAGAAGCAACTCAATCTCCCTTGGGGTGGGGGCTCTAGCATTTGTCAGGGAAATCCCTGTCCCACCCTCTTTCATGTAATGTTTTCAATGTTCTTCCCCATTTGCGCGAGGCCACATCAGGGAATGCAAACTATTAGGCCATACTGAAGAGTTACCATTTGACTTTTCTGTCTTTCAGTCAAAGGTGTCTATGGTGCTGCAGCACCTTCAGCAGTGAACAATATCCTCAGCGGTGTCCTGCAGTCTTTGGGGAAACAGTGAGGTGCAGTTGGTGAGCTAATCCAACTGGTCACAGCAGTAATGCTTTCATTCAGAGCCAGGACCCAAACGGTTGGCCACAGAGATATCGTCTGAACATTCTGGCATTTGGGGTTGCTTTGTTGCTCTCTATCGGGTGCAGATTTGGTGTGATTGCCCTTCACACAACAGACAAAAGTCTCATTCTCCGGCCCAATTAAGTCACTGATGGCCCCCACTGGCAAATGGGGTCAAAGCAACCAGGCCGTGTAGGTTTGGTGCCCTCGACACAGTGTTCAATACTTGGCACAGTTTACAGCAGCCCTCTCCTGACATACGGGGGCTGCTGAAAGCAGTTTTGCACACGGGCTAAATCCTCACATCTCAAACAGAGAGTTCTCATGGCACTTGATCTCGCTCCTTGCAACACTCTCCTGTTCCTCACTGGGCACACTGGTTTTGGCAAGCAGGCAGACACTGCTGCTCCAGGATCAAGGGCAGGTGGTCTTGCTTTCCATGGGTGATAACCCCTCACCCAGGAGGGAGCCTAGTATGCCTGGGCATTCAGTCCTGGTCACAGGCAGAAGTCTTGCAGAGATTTCCCTTCTCATGCAGACTGTCTGACTGCTCAGCAGATTATCAATATTTGGGGACTCAACCTCACCTTCTTATAGTCCTTTTCCACACACCAAATGTCATTTAGGGTATGAGTCTTTGAAGTTTTATTATGGGGTTCTGCTTCTTCTGAAGTGGGCACTTCTCATTTTCAACTTCATTCATGGAAGAGGTCTGTGACAGCAGGAATGACTCCGAAGCTGATCTTCCACAAGATAATTCATGGGAGTGAAAAGTGTTCGAACCTGGAGGTCAGCCACAGTGATATGTGCATCAAAGGATTAATCCCAGCCCTACTCTTCAATAGTCTCTAATCAGCCCCAACTCCCTTCCCGAGATGTGTCCAGTCCGCTTCCTTGTGATCTATCACTGAATTAAAGAGGAGTCCTTTTAGATGTAAAGGGAGTCTTGCCCTTCCCTCTAGTGTATCTCCATCCAGCTCACAGGAATGCAGCAATACACAAATCTGTCTGGGGGATTTCTCTCCTCCTCATGTCTTTACCAGGCAAGCCCGGGCTTCCCAAAATGGAACCCAGGTTCTCCATACAATGTCCCATTGTCACTCTCTCACTCCCTGTGCATTCATAGTACACTTTCAGTCCAGCACTAATACCTCTATGCATTGTACCCTCACATGTACAGATGCCTTCAGTACACACACTCAATCTATGTACAGAGGTCAGCACTGTAGTTTGTCTACCTTTAACCAAGGTATGTTCTTCCAAAACATATGCAGTGTCAGCACACACACTCACTATGTACATGCTGCACAACTCTTCACCCTTCATGTATTGTACTTAATGCACATGTGGTTCCTTCACATGCAAAGCACAGCACTACATCTCTCATGTAATGTATTTCTCTCAGTTATACATACTATCAGTACATGTACTAATCACACATGTACTGCTCCACCCATGTACTGTACCCTTCCCAGGCACACATACAACAAGTACAGAGTCACTACTCTTGCGCTATGCAGCACTCACATCTACCTGATGTAGGCCAAGGGGGGGTCAAGCACAAAGCAATGGAACTTTTAAAAAGGTGAGTTAGTCTGTGTGCCTTACTCCAGTGATACATGGTAAAATGGTCCTGTTCACTACTACTGAACACTAAATGATATTCTGCCACCACTCCGCTTGTGCTGCTTAACTCCTGGTGAGACGGTAGCCTTCCACCACTATGAGGGGAGACCTCTGGGTGTCCCTACCGGTCCACCAAGAACGCAATCCATGACACAGGCCTATTTCATAGAGCACATGCATGATCCATGATCACCTGTGACAAAATCAGCATTAGGGATCCAGACAACAGTAGAGCTTGGCATTCAGGGCCAGAGTCTCTTTTACCTTACAGAGGACTTTTTCCACCCCAACAATTTGCTACCCAGAGAGCACATGGATGTTGTAGGATGTAGCAGAGCCAAAATAGGGTAGTGGAAGGCAGATGATGCCACTTTTTTGTTAGATAACCTCTTTTTAAATGAGTTTCAGTTATTTTCACCTTCATGAAGATCAATGGAATATAAATGCAATCATACATATGAATGCACCAGAAGGGAATAGCCTTGTTTGGGCTTTATAACTGTTGCAACTCTTAATGCAGCACAATTTAGCACATCTTAATTGCTGCTTTCCAAATGGCAGTCCAGTTTTGGCCACACTTAGATGTGGCAATTGTTTGGACGCAATAGATTATTCCTTTCTTAATTAGAGCTGTTTAGGCAAATAAAGGTTGTAACAGTTGTTGGTGTGGGTTATAGTGATCACCTAGCAATGGAAATAAATCGAATGCGGCAACAGTTAAAAAAGATTAACCCCATTCCAGATTTAATACTGGTTTATAGTCATAGAATTAGTAGCAGAGTTTCAGAAAAAAATCTACCAGACCTTTTCAGGTCATGTAGACAGTTCTTGTCATCTAGAGTTGTATAATCAACTAATAAAAGCAGTTTAGTTTAACCTTAAATAAAATTATAACCCTTGCCATGTTCAGCACATGAACAAAACTAGGTTTTCAGTATAAACTTAAACTCTTACCAAATTATGTGACTCTATTAGACTTACTGTTAACATGGATAAGACCAAGACCCTGATATTCTCTAAGCTGGTGAAGAAGTTTGAGTGGTTTCTTGAAAATGCCCTGATAGAACAGGTTAGTGTCTTTATATAGCTAGGTCTCAATTTTGTTCGGAATCTGAAATAGGATGCACTGTTTTTAATCCTAAAACGTCATTAATGTCAGATGTCAAACATCCTAAAAGGTTTGACCTCTGGGTTGGCATCAGTTGATGAATTAAAAAAGGCAAATTTGGGCTAGCTAATTATCCACGCCCTCAATAAACCTGAAGTGCCAGCTTGAAGTCTATGAGCTAACTGGGAGCACCTTCAAAGCTTGTATCTAAAGCAACTTTTTAAGACTCTGGTAAAATCAATGATCCACGAATTAAGGCAAGAGTTTAGTCTTCAGTCTTGGGATGCAGTGTAATCTGCTGCGTTTAAGGTTTCTCTTCTTTCTGGTGAAGAGTTTGGATGAAGATAGTGGATCGACATACCATGGAGTGGTGTAGACTGGAGTGGTGTAGAGTAGAGTGTTGTAGAGTGGAATAGCATTTAGTGGAGTGGTATAAAATGGAGTGGAGTACAGTGGAAAGGCGTAGAGTAGAGTGGCGTGAGTGGAGTTACATAAAGTGGAATAGTGTAGAGTGGAGCAGTGTAAGATGAAGCGGTATAGACTGGAGTGGCATGGACTGGAATGGCGTAGAGTGGAGTGGCATAGAGTGGGATAGCATAGAATGGAGTATCATACAATGGAATTGCATAGAGAGGAGTAGCCTAAGGTGGAGTGGCATAGATTGAAGTGCCATAGACTGGAATGGCGTAGAGTGTAGTGGCATAGAATGGGATAGCATAGAGGGGAGTATCATACAGTGGAACTGCGTATAGTGGAATATTGTAGAGTGGATTGGTGTATAGTGTAATGGTGTACTGTGTAGTGGCATAGACTAGAGTGTTTTACAGTGGAGCAGCATACAGTGGTATAGAATAGAGTGAAGTGGTGTACAGTGCAGTGACATAGACTGGAGTGTGAAAGAATAGACTTGTGTACAGTGGAATAGCATAGAAGGGAGTGACATAGAGTGGAGTTGTGTAGATTGTAGTGATGTAGAATGGACTGGCATAGATTGGAGTGAGGTACACTGTAGTGTTAATGAGTCGAATAGTGTAGAGTGCAGTGATGCCATGTTTTGTAGTGTAGAATGGAGTGGCATACAGCTTAATAGTATACACTGGAGTGGGATAGAGTAAAGAGGTGGAGAGTGGAGTGGTGTACTGTCAAAGCAAATAGAGTGTAGTGACGTAGAGAGGAGTTTCATAAAGTGAAGTGTTGTACAGTGGAGTAGTATATATCTGTAACAAGAGGGGAGAGAGAGACTAAAGTGGATTTATTCTCCCTGGTTAATGTAAATAAACAGAATAGAATCCACTGGCACCCCTCTACGGAATGCGGCGTGCTGCGACCAGACGTTTGCGCTGGAGCACTTTTATTATGTAGACTATGTGTGGTGGTATGTGGGGTAAAAAAAGGGGTGAGTGGTTGAGTGGTGAAAGTGGTGTTAAAAAATACCTGGCTGGTGGGGTCAAAAAACTATTTAATCAAGCCCCCAGCTGGTAGTATTAAAAATGTACTTGGCGAGGTAGATGCTGTATAGTTAAGTACAGCTACCTCTTAGTGCGCATTCCGTAGAGGGGTGCGAAGACCCCAATGATGGTAGAATGACACCAAGGGTCCTTTTGGTGTGTGAGGGGTATTAAAAACAACACTGTGTGCTCCCAACCATAGTAGAGACCATACTATCTATCCCCAGTGGATTCTATTCTGTTTATGTACAGTGGAGTAGCACATAGTGCAGTGGTATAGAGTGGAATAACATTGAGTTTACTGGCGTACAGTGTAGTGATGTTTAGGGGAGTAGCATAGAATACAGTGGCGGAGAGTAGAGTGTCATACTGTGTAAATAGCATAGAGTTCAGTTGCGTAGTGATGTAGAGTGGTGTGGCGTAGACTGGAGTGGATTCGAATGGAGTGGTCTACAGTGTAATAGCATACAGTGGATTTCGTAGAGTAGAGTGGCATATAGATCAGTGGAATAGAGTGGAGTGGCATACAGTGGAATAGAGGGTAGTGCAGTTTTGTACAATGAAGTGGTATACAGTCGTGGAGAGTCATAGAGTGGAGTGGAGTAGAGTGGAGTGGCATACAGTGAGTTAGTGTAGAGATGAGTGGCATATAGTGGAGTGGTGTAGAGTGGAGTGGAGTAATTGAACCAGATGTAGCGTAAAAGTGTGTGAATGGATGTAGGTGTAATGTGTCAGGAATATACATTATGAGGTTTAAATGTTACTTTTTTATAGCATGTGTGAATAGTCAAAGTAGTGTTAAAAATATAAGTTTAAAAAAACTAATACCCTGATTATGAGTTTATCAGATGGGATACTCCAGCACAAACATGACGGATATCCCATCAGGCGAATTATTAGTTCTATAGGGTATAATGGAATTGTAATGTGGCGGAAAGGATATCCGTCACATTTGTGACGGAGTAATCCTGTCTGCTAAACACGTTGTTATCAGGCCCTTAGTTATCTATTGTGCTGCAGTATACAGCGTCACATGCGGATGAGAAGTCAGTATGTGATTGGCTAATGACTGTGTTTACCAAAAGTAATAGACAGCCATGTATTTGTTGTCACAGATTGGCTGCATTTCCCTGCATTGTGGGTTACGGTCTTAGATTATAGGTAAGTAGTTGTGTTTATTGTTGTTAACTACCTGTTACCACTTTGATAAAGTGGTATTAGGTAGAGAAATGTATTTATAAATATCTGTTTTTTTACAGCAGTTTTAGGGAAAACTGCACAATCTTTTTGTAATTTTTTTAAGTAGCGGGGTAATTTCTAGGTATTACTGCAGTAGACCTTTGTGTGCCTATTTAAATATGTTAAAAATAAAAAATACAGTAGTAGTACATTATATTTGTAAAATATAGTGTATTACAGTGTATTTAAAAAAAAGTATGTTTTAAAAAAATATATTTTTAATACCACTGTACATTTTAATTAAACTATATAGAATCTCATAAATATTTTTCCCAACCTATTATCACTTTAATAAAATGGCAACTGATAGGGGAAAAATATTTAACATAATACTTACCTATATCTGAAAGCATAATACAGAACACTTCCAAAGTGTACTTAAAAACAACACGACTGCCTTTAACTTTCCTGAAGGTAGTCATTAGCCAATCACAAAGGGCCTGACATGGAGGGTTTCCCTCCGACCACCATATTATAATGGCAGCAGTCAGAGGGAAATCGATGGAGGGTTCTGCTGCAGAGAGCAACATTGTAATCCCTTAAATGGCGACAGAGCCGGCCTTTGCTCCGCCATTGGGATTACAATTTCAGTTTCCGACAGCCTTACCATGTCGGCCTTTGCAACATGGAAAGCCTGTAGGAAAGTGACTTTGGGAATCCCTAGCTAGTCCGCCATTCCCTCTGGCCCTCTGCTATGGAGCCTGCCCCTCTAAACATCTATTTTTCAATGGAAGCTTGCGAAGCAGGCCTTTTCTTTCCGCCACACAAGCTTCCACTGAAAAATAGATGTTTGTGTAGTAAGGTGTAATCCTGAGATCGGAACCGCCAACCTAAATGTCAGGCGGTTCCAAACTGCAGCAGTCCATACAACATCATAATGAGGCCCATAATGACTCATTATCGCTATGTACCATGGTATTTCTATGAACTACTGCAAAATTCCATGAAAGTACCACAACAACAGATATAACTAAGTAAAAATGTCTTATAGCTTAAAGAATACTTACCCTACTTACCTATAGTACCCAAAAGAATCATCTGCGCACCATTATGTGTAATCCTTACAAATGACATTCAAATTCATCCTGCCGTTTTCACGCTACCCGTAAATACAAAGTGTATGGGAAACACATTTATTTATTTTATTTATTTAAAAAAAAGTCTATAGTGCAAACAAGACCCATGAGGGTATCAGAGCACTTTACAGTTGAGCAATACAGAGGAGGTAAATAATTCAGACAACAGGGTGAACAAAAATACAGGTGTAGAAAAAAATCTAGGTTGTCATAATTATGCATAATCATAAACAGTCTATGCAAATACTAGGGTGAGAGACATAAGTCAGCGCAGGCCAGTAGAATAGAGGAATGAGAATAAGCGAAGCAGATTACAAAGGAGGGAGATAGGTGATCTAATAACAAAGTAAGTATGAAAAGTGCATAAAGATGTAACTCTCTGAGTCATGCATTTTGTTGTATCCTTGTTTCATATGGGAGCCAGTTTAGGGGTTTCAGTTCTGGCGTTATATGGTGGTATCTTTTTGAGCCAGTGATGAGTCCAGCAACTGAGTTAAGAGAGCCCTTAGTGGAGCAATATTCGATCTTGGGAGGCCACAGAGGGTTGCACTTTCATAGTCCAACTTGGAAATCACCTGAGATGGCACTAAAGCTTTTAAGTCATTGGAGGGGAGAAAAGGTTTCATTTTCCTTAAGATGCTCATTTGGAAGTTCACTCCCTTGGTGAGAGCAGTAATGTGCTTCTGCATGATCAGTCTCTTGTCTAGCATTATGCCCAGTGAACATGTGGAGTCAATGATATGTGGTAAGCAATTAAGAGCCATTAGCTGATTCATCTATTCACTGATGACAGATGATTGTTTAGGTGGGCAATTAAAAATTAAAAGGAATTATGTTTTCGAAGCATTTAATTTAAGATCATTTAGAGTCAGCCAGTTTTGGGCTTTCAGTAGAGTTGTGTTGAGGGACCTGATATGATCTGGGGAACAGACTTTCAGGTACAGTTGGGTGTCATCAGCATACATGAGATAATGGACATTGGATAGTTTCAAAATTTCAGTTAAAGACTCCATGAACAAGTTGAAGAGAGTTGGTGAGAGTGTAGACACTTGTGGAACCCCTAGATTAACCAAGGAAGGAATATAAAGAGATTGATTAACCTTGAATCTTTGAGTTCTATTGTGGAGAAACGATGCATATCAGTTTAGGACGGGCCCTGAGAGCCCCATACTATGTGCCGGTAGCTCGAGTAAGCAGTCATGTTTAACTGTTTTGAAAGCTGACGATAGCTCAAGGAGGGTCAGAAGGCAAAAATTGTTCTGATCCAGCATTTTGAGCACATTGTCCACAATGTGGGTGAGATCGGATTCTGTACTATGAAAGCAACGGAAGACACATTGGAATTGATCAAGTAGTTGGAATTGTTCTATGTGGTTACAAAGTTGAACGTGGACACATTTCTCTATGAGCTTCTCCAGGGTCAGAATGTTGGAGATAGGGCGGAAGTTGTGTAGATCAGTGTCGTTTGCCTTAGGTTTTTTAAGAATAGGGTAAGCTGTCCAGCCTTAAGACAGTCTGGGATAGAGCCTTGAAGCAGTGAGGCATTGAATATCTTGGCCCATAGTGGGAGTAAGGATAGTTTAATCTCATTGAAGAAATTTGATGATAGAGGTGCAATGAAGTGGTTGGTTGGTTTCAATGCAGTGAGAGCTTTTCGAATGGTGTTAACATCCAAAATTTCGAATGAGCTCCAAGATGCATTGTTTTGGGGGGTATGAACTGGCGTGAGTGAAGGGCTAGGGACTGGGGAGGGTAGGACTGGTGGTAAGAACGGCAGGAGCTCCATTGCAATGCACAAATCATATTCCATCTTTGTTGTCTTTTCAATGAAGAAAGTAGAAACATTTTTGCAGTTCGGCAGTGGACCTGGTCCCAACGGGGAGAGATCGAGCTTGCTATTTTTATTGTAGCTTAACAATTTTGGACAACATTTGGGGTCAATTTTTAGCTTGGTCCAGTTGATTTATGAAATAGGTAGCTGTGCAGATTCTTATGCATTTGTTATAGATGTTCTTTAACACCATCAATGCTGGTCTTATTCTCCCTCTGCGCTGAAGAACATTGAATCCCATTGTTCATAACGAGCTCCACTGTGCCTCATGACGAGCTGAGCTCGTCATGAGCATCAAAGGGGTTAATGATCTCAGATGTTTGAGATGCTCAAGGGACGGAGAGGATCTCCACAATTTATCCGCTTATCTCAGGACCCTTCTTTCAACATTTAGATTACCATTCTACTATGGTTTGGAGATTTTGGAAGGTATTCTTTTTCACTGTAAAGGGGCGACCATGTCTAGAATGCTTGTCATGGATCAGTTGTAGTATTCAGTGAGGTTGTGAACATCGGACATACCCTCGGGGGTGGGTGGGTAAAATTTTATTACTGAGGGTTGTCAGATCATCCAGGTTGATGTTTTGCAGTTTTCTTTGCCAATGTTTTTTTTCTGGTTGCTTTTGATTGGTACTTACAGATTCTGTGATGAGGAAGGTGTTGCAGTGGTGGTGTGTCCAGTCGCAAGGGACAATTGAATCAAGTTGCATGGATTTTGGTTTGCTAATGATTACGTCTAAGGTTGCTCCCTTGACGTGATTAGGGCTGTCCCATACCTTGGTTAGATTTAAGTACAGAAGGGTCATTCAAGTAATTCCAGCTGAGATTAAAATCTCCAAGGAAGATCCGAGTGCCGTGATGATCTGTATTGGTACTCAATTGCATTTTGAGACCCCCTCCTTTTTCTTTGCACCCCCTTGATGCATATATGTATATATATATATATATATATATATATATATATATATATATATATATATATATATATATATATATATATATATATATATATATATATATATATATATATATATATATATATATATATATATATATATATATATATATATATATATATATATATATATATATATATATGTAGATATATAAATATATAGTAAAACGCATGTGGATACTATCAAAGTAGGACTGGTACTCCCCAATAGCCATTAGGTGTGAGTTTCAAGTGACACCAGAATCAGTATGCCTCCCAGTACATGTTATCAATGTGGTCCAGCTTTGCAAAGTAATCGATTTTCTAAAGAGCATATTTAATTTTTTTAATCCCTGTGTTTCACTCTTCATGAGCTTTTCGGTGGAGCACAGCCGATATTGAGAGTCAACCTTGTTTGCAGCACAACATTCAAAGACCAGTGCCTTCTTAACTGCACCAAAAAAAGCCTGTCACTGTATTGGTCATTCCCATCTGCTGCAAACCATTGGCCCCAGAAACGATTTGATGCAAAACAACCACCATGTGGCTGTACTCAAAACATGACTCACACTCACTAATATCCTAAAGCTGTGACTTTTAAGTAACACCAGACTCAGCAGTCCTCCCAGTTCTTTTTGGTCTATGTAGTCCTTCTTTGCAAAGTTGCCGTTCCAATGGGCCAAAGCTTTGTAACTGTTCATTTCTTTGAAATGTTTCATTTTTCCTAACCCCAGACACTTGTGTGGAGCTGATTTTCTGGCTGTCACATTGTACAAAATGTTGAGTCTGCCACTGCAAAACTCAGGGACTAAGGGGTCCATTACGATGGCAGGTGGACTTTGTCATATGTAGAAGCACTTTGCTCTTCCTGGCTTCTTCTTTTGGCAGTTTTCAGCTGCCAGGAAAGCCATACATTCAGGTGTTTATGCATTCCTGAAGTACCAAAGAAATACTTCTTTCTCATTCCTTCACTGAACTCCCCATCACAGATTTCCCATATGACGTTCTTGGCAAGTACCTTCTTCTAGTCAGGTTGAATTGTGAAAGAATTCCTGAAGTAGGGGTTCAGGAAGACCTCTGCTTTCTTCTTCCCCCTGTTCAGGCTCTGGTAGCTTGGCATAAAGCAGTAAGATGTATATAAAGAGGCAATGTGTGCAAAGTATTTGTGCAGCAAACACACAAAGAACACAATGAAAACACCACAAAATACTGCACACAGGGTTGGAAAACTAGCTGTTTTCATGAGTGAAACTAGACCAAAGCGGCAAAAAAACAATATGTACAACCGGAGTTAATTCGTTTTTAAAGATTAAATCAAAATGTAGCACATAGGGGTTACTTGAGGTCACGCTGGACAGGGCTAAATCCAAAGTTCATGCCAACCACCGATGAAGGGCAGGCTGGACGGAGGAAGTGTAGATGTAGAAAACCTAATGCGTCAGTTCCGATCTGCATGGACGATGAAGTCTTTGTCGGTGAACCACTCTACAATTCTGGTGCTACATTGTCATTGAGCCGCGCTGTCCATCATTCTCGAGCCGTGTAGTTCATCGAAGTGATATTGTCGATCACCTCCTGCGTGGGTGTCGAACTGCAATGCATTGGTTCCGATCCTTGCAAAGTTGTCATTGCATCGATTTTGATGGTTCTGCACAGCATAAGCCCACTTTCAAGGGCCCAGGACTGAATTAGACCCACTTGGCAGGGCATGGCTCACAGATGACAGAGTCCAGGTGCTGTCTCAGAGCTGTAGGAAGCCTTTGATGGCTCTGGGACTTCAGAACATGAGGCATGCCAGCAAGCCCTTAGAGTCACTCTGGGTTCAAGAGAAATGGGTTCAGCCCTTGTCCTCAGCAGAGCAGAGTTCAGCAGGTAGCAGGGCAGCAGAACAAAGCTGAAAAACAGTTCTTCCAGAGCAGCTGTCAAGCAGAGTGGCAATCCTTTTAGCACAGCAGTATTTACTGCTTGCAGAGTTCTTCACAGGTCCCATGGTGTACTGTCTTGTTAGGGTCAGAGCCCCAGTGCTTATACCCAGTTGTGCCTTTAAAGTGGGGGTGACTTCAAAACAGGCCCTTGAAGGGCACAGGTCCCACTTTCTCTTCAGCCCTTGCTTCAGTAGGGGGTAATCAACCCTTTGTGTGGGAAATACAAACACTACCTATTCAGTTGTAAGTGTCAATTACTCCTCTCTTCCTACCCAGGAACAGCTATCAGAACGCAGATGAGTGTCTGTCGCACCCATCCTTCCTGTGTTTGTGGCTGTCTAGAGGGTATGCACAAAGTGTAGACCAGATGTGTATTGGAGACAGGCTGCAAGGAACACAGAGCAGTAAGAGCACAGAAATGTCCACTCACAAAAAGTGGAATTTCTAAAACAGGTAAATCCAACTGTACCAGTAAAGAGGATTATTATTACCATTCCAAAGGTTTGAAACATGAAGCAGGTACTCCTTCAAATCCGAAATTACAGCTTTAAAGTGTTTTCAGGAATTCCCAATGCTAGCTTATGAGAGGAGTAGGCCTTAGAGTAGTGAAAATCAAATGTAGCTGTTTGTCACTAGTAGGACAATCAAGACTTACCAGTACATGTCCTGCCTTTTACTTACACAGCAACCTGCCCTCAAGGCTACCTAGGGCCTACCGTAGGGGTGCCTTTTGTGTAATAAAAGGGGAGTTTAAGGCTTGGCAAGTGGTTTTAAATTCCAAGTCCAAGTGGAAGTAAGCTGTACACATAGGCCTTGCAATGGCAGGCCTGAGACAGGTTTGAAAGGCTACATGTGTGGGTGGCACAATCAGTGCTGCAGGCCCTCTAGTCACATTTAATTTACTGTCCCTGGGTATATGGTATACCACTTTTCAAGGGACTTACAAGTAAACTGAATATGTTAATTGAGTATACACCAATGGCACCATGTTTAGGGGAGAGGCACATGCACTTTAGCACTATTTAGCAGTGGAAAAAATCCTAAGGGCCAACAAAAAGATGCAGCCAAAAGAAGGGGCAAGAAGGCAAAAGGTTTGGAGGGAGACTACCCTAAGGATGACAGGTCTAACACAGGGGCATATCATCAAGAACGGCGATAAAATTATTGCTGCTTTAGCTGCCGGAAACGGCCACTAAAACAACGATAATGAGCTTGATAATATACCCTTGTGAATTCCCATAGCAGCCCAGGTTCTGGTGTTAACCTGGGCTGCTATGGGAATTCACAAGGGCATATTGTGAAGCCCTTTATCGCCGGTTTAGCTGAAGTTTTCTGCCGCTAAAACTGTGATAATTTTATCGCCGTTTTTGATAGTATGCCCCACAGTTCTTGAATACCCTTAGCACACATTGGTGTTTTGCAGTGGCACATTAGTGTGCAGACAATCAGAATCCATCATAGCTTCAGGGAAAATTCCACAGCAGCACCATCTACTGGTCTTTCCAGAGCTGGATCATCACAGGATAACAACCTCATTCTACTGCCATCAACACCTGCAGCTAGACACAAAAAGCAGTTTGTGGTGTGGAAATTATGTCCTCACCAGCTGGCCCAAAAACATAAATGCACAAGAAGTTTCATGCACCTTGTTTAAACAGATGCTTCATAGGAACAATCCTGGCCACTACTTCATGGGTATAAGTGGGATACTAAAGCACCAACAGAATATGCAGCCGACCACATAGGTCATTCAGAGTGTGAAACAACACAAGATAGACCAGAAAAGAAACAAGCATTTGCAATGCAATAGGTCTCGCATTATGAAAGTTTGAGCTATTGGTTTTGTAAATGACAATTTTTTTATTTATGTGTTGGTTTTGAAAATAGCTAAATTAATAGCTTTGTCATTTTCAATGCTAATAGTTATAACTTTCGCAAATGCGACACCTATAGCATTTGTAATGCAACATGTTTTGTATTTACGTGACTTAGATGTATTGATATTACAAATAACAACGGCTTTTAATTTTTTTTAATAATACTTATATAAAAGTGATTGTAATTTATAATGGCAATAGCTTAAACTTTTGTAAATAAAGTTTGTGAAGATTATGTTCAGTGTATTTTATTGTGATGAAAATCCAAGAACAGAAGTGAAATAACATCATTTTGTGACATTTGTAATAAAGCTTGAAACATTGAGAGAACATAATTGAAGTAGTTGTTGTTGAATGGTTGCACAGATTGATGCTGTGGTGGCGCCGAGTGATGTTGTGGTGGCGCCGAGTGATGCTGTGTTGGCGCCGAGTGATGCTGTGGTGGCGCCGAGTGCACTCTGCATCTACTAAAATGAAACCTGGGGGGAGAGGGGTCATGATGCCAACCTCAGACGGTCAAAGACTGCGTGATGTAAAACTCTCAGCTCCCTGAGAAGAAGCCGAAGACTCGCTAAGGCTTCTGCTGCTTTCTGCGAGCACACTGCCGTGCTATCAGGAAGAGAAGGCGGTGTAACAAAGGCCCCCGCAGCGGTAAAAATATGTTTACATTTTGCCAAGAGTGGAGGGACGCGGTCTGCAGAGGTGTTTTAAACCCATCTCTTCGAGTCATGGAGTGGCCTTGAAGGGGATCGGTTCAAGGGACAGCGCAGGCCTTACGAACCAGCACAGTCAGAATAGACTGTCCGGCCGTGAAATGGATTAAAAAATATATATATATTCTTGTACACTCAATTTTACAGTGACTATCAACAACTCATTTCTAAATGCCAACACTATAAGCAGCAGTAGTAAATCAGCAAAATGCAGGGTTAAAACAAGCTCTTGGCATTGCTGGAGGGAGGAGAAATGCGAGACACGGCCTAGCTGCCGTGAAGTGTGAAGCAGTCGGCGGGGGGAGGAGAAATGGGAGACACTGCCTGGCGGCCATGAAGTGTGAAGCAGTGGGCGGGGAGCCCTTTGAAGTGAAGCTCTCCGAGGGAAAAGCGCGTGCTTGTGCTCACGTGAACTTTCGGAAATCTGCCCGATGGTTTGAGAACATTTTTGCTCACTAAAATTCTCCCCTATCCATTCCTTGCGGAATGGGATAGGCGAGCCCTAAAAAAATGGCCAAACGACCCATTTGGCAACGAGTATAGCAAGGTTTTAAGGCACTTTCTAAAAACGGCCTCAGCGTCAGCTAGTCTCAAGGAGAGGGGAAGCAGAGCCCAGGCTCTAGATCCTAGAACAGAAAGATCTTCCTCTTTGGTTTTCAACCTGAAACCCATCCTCCATCTACTTCAAAGGAGCCAGTGCATCACAATGACCAGGACATTACTAGATGCTTGGAGTTCTCCCATCTCCCCAGCTTCACAAAGTGGCTGGAAAGGCAACGAGGAAGCGCTGTAAGAAAAAGAACATCTTAAATTTACACAAACTATAGGTGGATACCTACTGTGTGTAGGTTTGACTTTTCGCTATGTATTAACATTACTACGTACATTATTAGCTGCCAAGGTTTCAGATTGCTATGAGTGACATTTTCATAATTTCAGTGTAATTATGAGTGACATTTCAACGACTATGAGTGACACTTTCTCAGTAGCAAAATCAAGCAGTAAAAGACGAGGGAATCATATAAATGTAAGACATTACATTTATTTGAGCAAAGCTGCTAATGTTTCAGATTGCTTATGTGTGACATTTTCATAGATTCGGTGGATTTACAAAAGACATTTAACAACTAAATGCATGACAGTTAGAGCTACACTTCTTGTGGACAAATTATGCAATGAAGTCCATGAAACAGACACATTTCAGAAATCACACTGAGTTCAGCAATAAGAAATTAGAACTCCGTAGCAGGTGCTTTTAAAGCAATTTCTTTTTTTTTAAATAATCAGCAACTTCCACCCCAACTTCAGCTTTAGGTGCGGCTGAATCAAACGGTTCTCTGTGACAAAAGAAGCAACCCACTGAGCTATCTATATATAATGCAGTTCATTACAATACAATATGCCGTTAGACTTTCTTTGCAGTATGCATATAAACTCTCTGCTCTACTTAATAGTGAGTGAAAACAGCCATGAGACGAACTCTGACAGCTCTCTAGCGGGGATAATAATCATCTGCCTTAACTCTGACTAAGCAAGTCTCACAGTGCTGGGAAAATAAAGGCTGCTGCTTGTAGTACCGCTGACAACTAAGGATATTAAATCCTTCAACTAAACTAGCAGTTTGATGATTTATTAGTGCAGACAAAACTCAGAGATGGCCTGCATTTACAACACAAACAGACAACTTCAGTGTACCCATTTCCAAAGCGCTATGCTGTGCTGGAGGCCCCCTCCCCATTCTTTTAATAAACATTTTGAGTTTCATCAGCGAATTATTAAATGCATATCTGACTTACCTGGTGTGGTCTCTTGATAGTCAGAATGATCCACTGGGAGGAGCTGCCTGCCTGAGTGTCACAGCAGAGATTGTTAGCCTGTCTCTTCTTAAGAGAGTCAGACAGACAGACAGACAGCCGTGCTGCAGCCTCAACCTGTGCCACCTGCTCTCACTGTGAGAATCACGGTTGGGTGGTGAGTCCGGCCATGGGCACTAGTTGGGCTTTGACTGGCTGGGCAGGGTACAGCAACAGTATGTGCCCAGGTCATGAGGAGGTGAACAGGTGATCGATTGTCGCCGGTGTCCTTCTTTCACTCTGGGCCATGTATCAGGGCGTGCAGAGGAACAGCAATGAATTCCTCGGTGCCTTGGGGCCCGACTGGCAGGCAGGAAATTAAACATCCTGTCAGACTGGTACAATCGAATGAGGACTTAACAAGGCCCGGGAACATCTACTAAAAGTAGTTGTGGCGCTAGGTTCTTTGGCATAAGAAAGCCTTTGTTCCATTGAGCAATTATTGCATTGTAAGTATGTGCCTCTGCAGAGTTAGAGACGAGCAACAGTAAGCTGCATCTCTCCTCGATCCTTTGTCCGTGCACCGACCCTTCCCTCCCATAGAGAGAAGCTGTCACACCAACCTCGGAGGGGTGGGGGACCTGGGCAGGGGGTAGAGGGACGGGAAATGAATAAATCCTTTCGGCTTGTTCTGTTCTTTCTCTGCCCCAAGCTTACTGCGCCGGCCGGCGTGACTCTCTATGCCAGTGAGGACGGGTCTTCTCGCCGGACCGCGATCTCCTGTGACTGCATGATTCAGCAGGGCTGGGCCCTGTCTTTCACAAGTGCCCTCGAGTTGGCTGGTCCCGGCTGCTCGGAAATAAAATTGCCTGCGGGCGGCATTGCCTTTATTAATTTAGTTCCTGGGCCTGTCCTGTCCTAGCGTAGCGATCTGATTGCAGGACAGGACAGATCTGAGGTGCGAAGTTCGCTCTGGCCCCGTCATTCACATGACTGATAGACTGTAGTGCAGCACTCCTCCGGCATCGGTGTGTGTCCTCCTATCGCGGCTGCGAATGTATGCCAATCCTGATAGAGCTGATGCACGAACGGACTCTTCTCTCAGCTTTCCTGGCAATGAACGAGCCTCTGCATCGGGACCAGTCACCCTTGACATACATGCACACTTCAAGAACGAACACACGCAACAACCAATCAAGTTTAGGTGATTTTTTGGCACACAAATGTATACCGTGTACATAAAGCATCCAAACATGACATCAAAGCGGAAATGAAACCAATAACCCGTTTTTCAGGTCTAACCTAGAGCGCGTAGAAAAAAAAGGATTTAAAATAGAGTTCCTTCACACCCTAGTTGGTGTAATGCGTCGACTCTAGCACAACCACTTTCCCTTTCTGTGAGGAGAAATCATGTACAATGCTCAGTCAGGCGGTTTATTTCAAAGATGAACGTGCGAGGGATGTGCATGATAACTTCCCGCAGCATTCGCCAGGCTGCTATTATCCGGACCGAGGGCCGGGGCATGAATGAGCCAGGCTCCCTCGATGAATGAATATTCACCAGTACATTATGTTCTCCCACCAACAGTTAGGCAGATGTGAAACCCAAGCATCTGTACAGTCAGAAGGGCCGTTTCCTGCGTGAACGCACCACGGATTGCACAACCGCGCTCGGCAGTAACCCCTGCGCAGCCCGAGGCGGGGACGGCGAACGCTGGACTGCATGACGCATGCCTGGCACCGGCGAGAACCAGCACCAGCCTCCTTAGAGCCGCCCGGGCGGCACTTTAGCACGGAAACACCTGTCGAAGGAGCCGGACTGGGCAGGGGAGTACATTTCACACGAGCAGCAGAGCTGCGATACATTTATTCTTCAAATTCCACACACGCATCGGGCAAGAGTGCCTTCACTGCTTGCCAGAAACAGAAGCGCGGGCTCACAACATAATATCTAACGAGACGACATGCTGACCCCAATACACGGAAGTGTGGGAGCCCGATAATAATTAGCTCACCAGTCAGTCTCTCCGCAAATCACCTAGCCCGCTTCATACACTCCCGCATAGAAAGATACAAAAACAAGTTCCCGCTGGGCCGCCGCGCTGCCTGCGACGACCCGGAAGCGGTTGGGCAGCCGGCCAATCACAGCGCGGCCCCAACCGGAAGTCCCGCCCCCATCGCGGCGCAAAGAGAAGAGACTGTTCGAGGAGTGTGTGTATGTGCGCATGCGTGCGGGAGCCTTTGTGTGAATGCGAATAGCAGGCAGGGCGACGCGACGTGCGCGCTCACGAGCTGCAATCTCCAGGAGGACAGGCTCGTCACAGTCTGATGTCCACAATATTCCCAGAAAAGCGGCAACATAAGTTGTCTCGCATAGACAGCAAAAGCTTCGCTTTTGCTTTCGTCTAGGCGAGACCTAAAAAACTGCACCACTAGAACTTCAGCAAACAACAACAACACCAGTCCAACAGACAACTAAGATCCAACTCCCTCGCCCTCGCCAGCGTCCCAAGGATTAGGAAGGCCAGAACCGGCGGTCGCCTGTTCTCTTACAACGCCCCCAGATTGTGGAACTCCTTCCCACTCTCCCTGAGGCGAGAACACAATCACTTTAGTTTTCGGAAACACCTAAACACCTGGCTCTTCCCTTGATCACCACTCCCTCTGCTCCCCCCTTTTTCTGTGGATCTATGGTCACTAGCGCTGGGATGCCCTAGGGTAGCTACGCGCTCTACAAATCCCATCTCATCAGCATTATTGTTGGAACTACAGCACCAACAGTAAGAGAAGGACAGGACAATCTGGATCATTTTGCTAAATACTGTAAACACTTTCTTAAAGTTGTTCCTTTTGGTGAGATAAGCAAAATAACTTTCTCAAAAATCATGGAAGACTTTTTAAATAAGAACACAAAGAAATGTGCAAAAACATACATAAGAATGAAAAGAAAATTACATTAATGAAAAAATACTTAAAAGAAAATAATCACAGAACTAAAAAATGCAGTAGTTGAACAGTTAAAAATGTGAAAAAAGTTGTTCACAAGTTTCAAACCGAAAATGTTAAAAATATTTTAAAAATTCAAAAAAGCGCAAAAAAAACTAAGCGTTCAGAGGAAAAGTCCTGAATCCAATCCGCTCTCCATGTAACTAGTAGTTGTGTACAGAGAGGCTCTATTTTAATGCTGGCAGAGAGTTGGGTGCAAGGATCTTGTGCCCAGATACCACTGTGAATGGTTGTGTGCCAGGCGCAGTGGGGTTACCACCTTGAAGAAGGTGTTACACGTGCTACATTTACAATATGATCAAACAATTGCAGAATTCATTGCAAAAAGCAAAGGTTAAAGTAAATTTATAGTTAGGTGAATGAATGAGGCAAGAACTAATGTTTTTAAAAAAAAACATTGACAATTGCCAGGTATAGTTTAGTCAACTAACTAAAATTTGCAATCCAGTCATGCACTGCTTTTGACCTCATATATTACATTGGTCATGACGTTCTAAGTAATATCAATGATGACATAACTATTGACATCTCAAATTTCATCACTGGTGATATTACTGATAATATTATCCACTGATTGTGACAGTATGCTATAGGTTTTATGGGCTCAAAGTAATTCAACAACCTAAATAAATTGAAAGATAATGTGCATAAACTCTGACGAGACACATAGCATATCCCTTAACTCTCTTACATTTGGAGGATATGACCCTGTTTTTACTGATATTCACTCACCTATCAAACAAAATGCCTCCATACACTTTAATGGAGTATCCCACTTTATAAACCTTGAACACACTACAAAAGACTGTTTGTTCTATATTCATTTTATCACCCTGCTTAAACAGACACATGCCCATTCATTTTCAGTCAAGAGGGGGCAGGTCTGCATCAGACACTGATAAGGGACCTTCAGCTAGGCAATGCTGACAAACCTCTGTAGTTTGGTAAAATATACCACATACAAGAGAAACAAGCATTTGCAATGCAATCGGTATCGCCTTTGGGACCTTATATGTATTTAGCTATGCAGCACATTAGACTGGGTGCTGAAACATCTACTGTTCTTTAACATGAAGGGAAAGTAAGCACCAAGCTGCGTGACACACCAGGTATGGGAACACATGGAGAGAAATATTGCCATTTAGCGGGAAATGGTATCGTTCAAAGCTCTGTTTTTAACATAAAATCAGGGCTTTCGGTGGTCAGATCACTGAAAATACAAGATTTGAAAAAAATATAATTGTATACGGGTGCTCGTGGAAGACAATTTCTATTGACTGGAATCTAGAAAATGCTAAAGTGATTCTGGTATTTTACTGACCTCTGCTGGTCGTTTTCTATAAAAAAAAAGTTAAATAGAGGCATTTGCCAGTCCCTTAGCAGAAAGCAATTCTGGTATTTTACTGACCTTTGCTGTTCGTTTTCTATCAAGAGGCAGCTGAACAGAAAAAAGTCCCTAAGCAGAAGCAGACAAGTCCTAGTGCTGATCTCCGCAGCCCACAAGGTACATACACATATAAGTATACACTAAAGTATATACAAGAGGTCTCGAATGCTCGATCTAAAAAGCAGAAATGTTTACAACCTTAGTGCCACTGGTACACGCACACTGTGAGTTTCACCATCTTGAAGTTGGCCAACTCTACATTGTACATTATTGCACATTGTGCAATGTCTCATAACTATCTGAGAAGTTATGCAAATAAATGTTCACACCTTGTTAATCTTCAATTTCCAAACAATCTGTTTGTGAGATTTGTTTAATTAACAGGTGCATGTGCTCAAACATCCACAGGGGAATAATAATTTGTCAACAGAAGCTTTCACTTTTCTAACAGATGTTGTGGAAACAGCCTTTGTCTTTATATCATAACCTACTTTGAAACTTGGTTCTGCAATCTACATCACATGCTCATTGTTAACCTTGTTTAACATAGAGTACTCCTTGCACCCATAACTTTAGCAATATTTAAACTGTGCAACTTAACATGATTCCTATGCAGAACCAGACTTGTCTCTAGGCCCTACACTATTTTCATTCTATACACACAGTAGGGCAGCATTTTAAGAGCTGTTGGGTTCCATGACAAGGTTGAAAACAAAAAATAGAGTCTCAACTGAGAGGTACTTAAGTCCGTGGAGTCTGTGTTTTTGTTTTAGGCGTATTATAGAACCCAACTGCTATTAAATCACTCCCTAAACAAGGTTTATCTTTCACCTTGGCTCAGTCTTCATGACTCAGTCCTCTGCACAGAAGAGAAGAACTCGAATTGGGCAAGTTGAACAGACCACCTTGATCTCTTGAATACAGGATAAAAGACCTCCCTGAAGATCTCCGAAAGGATGCCTGTTGGGTATTGCACCCTGCCACCCAACGAGGAGCAGAACCAAATGATAAAGCATGTCACATATGTGGGTGAGGATCCGTATATCCTACCAAGGTATGCCCTGAAGTCAGGTATTACACCTTAAGTAGCCTTTTAGGTCATCTTACCACAAACAAAGTTGATGATGAATAATACTTCGGAACGTCATACTTTTGATATTTTGCTATAGGTCTAGAGCAGTCACGGCCAGCAAAGGTAAGAATGGCGGGGTGGGGGTCGGGTAAGTTGACATTTGGCGGGATAAATTCAATTAAATTAAAGATAAAATAAAACCACTTACCTTGAACTTGCCGCCCCGGCAATGCGGCGAGTACAAGGTAAGTGGTTTTATTTTATTTTTTCTTTAATTTAACTAATCCCTTTGTATGTCGACTTTCCTGACCCAACCCCGCCCCGCCCCTACCCCACCGCGCCACCGCTCTAACCTGCGCCAACTGCCACGAGTTTGGAGAGAATGTATAATGGACCTACACGCCTCTTTTTCACCCTATTTATATGAGTTGGAGCGACAGACGGACAGACAGACGGACGGATGGATGAATGGATGGATGGATGGATCAATAGATAGATAGATAGATAGATAGATAGATAGATAGATAGATAGATAGATAGATAGATAGATAGATAGATAGATAGATAGATAGATAGATAGATAGATAGATAGATAGATAGATAGATAGATAGATAGATAGATAGATAGATAGACGTGTTTGTTTGTTACTTATGAGGGCATTCTAAATATTTGGCTGACACGGATCCAGACAACCCTGCTGAATTTCTTATGGAAACTCCTGAGACAGAGGATTCTGCAGAGTCTCATGAACAAGAAAGCCAAGTAATTTTAAAAGCCTTGTTTAACTATGTGCCACTATGACACCGCAGGTGGATAATTTCTGCACAAGTGCAACTTAACCATGGCGCAAAAACAAGGTAAATCTGTTTTTCAGCAACTTAGCTATTTGTGCAATGGGAAATGGAGCCTTTACATCTTGCATTGTTATTTCTTTGTAAATAACAAATCCTGAAACAAATTGACTCCGCTTCGAATTTAGGGGCTTATTTACAAGCCCCTTGGGGTAATCGGTGCGTCACTTTTAATATGGAGAAAAAGTGACGTACCGGCAGTGCAAGGGGCTTGTAAATAACCCTCTTTGTACTATCTTCGACTCTTCTAATGTAGATCACTACAACATAAACAAGGCAAAAACAGTGCAAAACCATTTGGCTTCATATAACATCATTTGCTGTTTCATAAACTTGTGCACTTATGCAGGCAACAACTTTGCACCCGTTTTTTATGCGATTGTACTGTCATGGCACATATGTTTAACTCTGAATTTTTCCAACAGTGCATTCACATAAAAACAGACGCAAAGCTGTACCTGCGTAAGAGCTCTTTTTGTATCAACCTCAAAACATCAAGTCCTCAAGTCGAAGAGGCAGAGAGCAGGGCCCGGTGAAAGAATATATGCCTGGTTGGCTTTCCGGAAGGTTGCGAGGGCTCATCGATGAACAAGTTCCTCACAAAGTGGCTCAGGTCTCTGCTGTCAGAAGAATCAATTTCCTCATGCTTTATGATCGAGAGAGCCCACCGAGCCCTGACAAACAGGCCCCCACCCGCGACCGGTGATTGCCAAACTACTCAATTACGCAGACCGAGATGCAATACTCCAATTCGCAAGAACACACAAGGACCGATTGCTCGTCAACTCGCACCTTTAACCCTTTCGATGCTCATGACGAGCTCAGCTCGTCATGATGCAGAGTTGAGCTGTGCTGATGACGAGCTGAGCTCGTCATAAATAAAGTAATAAAGCAATTTCCAGCACAGGAGGGGGGAAATGCCTAGCAGCCAAGGTGTTAAGGTATTTCCAGACTATACCAGGCTAGTACAGCAGCAACACCAATACTTTGTAGCCAGAAAACGCAGACTCAGGGAACTAAACATGTCTTATAAGTTGCTATATCCTGCGCGGATGAAAGGGATATACAACTCAAAGTCTCTTTTTTTTTACTCCCCGGAGGTGGTGTTCTCCTGAGCGGATGAGAAAACACATCTCAAGCCACACTCCCTGCCACCGCTAGATTCGGACTCCTCCCAGGGCTCATACACAGGCAGACAGAATATAGGCAATTTGAAACGACAGCACAGATTCTGTTCCAACTGGCGAACCCAGAACCAAGAAGAAGTGACAGAATGACCATTACCTGACATGACTTTATGACCAGAAAGCCTGGTCTGCCGTGGGTGGATATCTGTACGATTCAGAAAAGGGGGTGGTGATGAACAGAGTGTCTGAATTAAGCAGACCACTCTTACCCAGTCTAAAGATCAGGGCTTGATCCATCACCGTTTTTTAGCTCACTGCACCATCCCAGCTCAGAACCTGGCTACATGCAAATTAGTCTGTCCCTGGCCCAGTGCATCATGGGAACAGGGCAGACCAGACTACCAAGCCAATTCTTATACTGGGAAGGAAACAAGCTTCCGGGGACCGGTTTCTGGCATTTCAGCCGTCTTCGGCCCGGCTTGCTTGAATCCTGATGGTGCAATGAGCAAGGGACTCACATCTGAGTATACCCATCCATGCTTATGGTGGACAAAAATGATTCAGAAAAGGGGGTGGTGATGAACAGAGTGTCTGAATTAAGGAGACCACTCTTACCCAGTCTAAAGATCAGGGCTTGATCCATCACCTTTTTTTAGCTCACTGCACCATCCCAGCTCAGAACCTGGCTACATGCAAATTAGTCTGTCCCTGGCCCAGTGCATCATGGGAACAGGGCAGACCAGACTACCAAGCCAATTCTTGTACTGGGAAGGAAACAAGCTTCCGGGGACCGGTTTCTGGCATTTCAGCTGTCTTCGGCCCGGCTTGCTTGAATCCTGATGGTGCAATGAGCAAGGGACTCACATCTGAGTATACCCTTCCACGCTTATGGTGGACAAAAATGATTCAGAAAAGGGGGTGGTGATGAACAGAGTGTTTGAATTAAGCAGACCACTCTTATCGTGGATATCTGTACGCCTACACACATATCTCCACTACAATGGCTTATGGCCGCAAACGGAATGTCCGAACGCCCAGACATTTGGTACTATGATATTATGTATTGTAAAGTTGGGATGGTTGGGCAAGATTGGCAAACCTCCCCGGGTCTCCCCTTTTGGGCCCTTGTGGGGCTTCTGCCACGACAGGTACTCCTTGTTTTTTGAATTATAGGGGTGAGGGGAGGCGGAATGGGAAATGTTGGTTATATTTTGTTTGTAAGGTTGTTGACACCGAGCACACACTCCAATCATACACTGACACATAAATAATTGCAGAATATGACTACTTGGCTGGGAGAATTGAACATAATATCTTGGAATGTTAGGGGGCTTTTGAATAAAATCAAGAGGGGTGCTGTGCTTCGACTGGTAAAATGCTGTGATGCAGATAGACTCCTATTCCAGCAGACCAATCTTCTAGGAAACAAAAACCCATGTCTCTCCATATTCCTCTATAATACAGTATATCATTCTGGGTTTGTAGATGGCTCTCATGGCACATCGGTTCTCATACACCGCTGCATGCCACATACTATCACTAAACACTGGCTAGACCTTGGGGGGGCGCTTTACTGTCATCACAGGAACTGTGGGCAGGTAGCAGTTAACTATAGGACGTATTATTGTCCAGCCCCCTATGGGACGAACATTCTCGGACAGAGTTACACAGCTATGGGGAGAGCTACCAGAGGGCATGATGACACTGGGTAGTGATCACCCGGAAGGACCGCATCACCCAAACCGGAGGAGGCATCGCCATCGTCCACAGAAACACCATCCGAATCACGACCGACTCCGACGACAACATCACCGCCGCCGAGCACCTCCACTTTCAGATACACACCGACCCCAAGACCACCCTCATAGGCACTCTCATCTACAGACCCCCGGGACCACACACACAATTCAGCGAAACCATTGCAGACTTCATCAGCCAGCACGCCCTTACCTCCTCAGACTACATCTTCCTAGGGACCTCAACTTCCACCTGGAGAACAACAATGACAGCAACACTTCCGTCCTCCTGGACAACCTGGCCAACCTCGGACTCAAGCAACTGGTGAACACCCCCACCCACTACGCCGGTCACACGCTTGATCCCATCTTCTCATCAAGCAAGCACATCTCTTTTAGCCACTCCATCAGACTACATTGGACAGATCACAGCTGCATCCACTTCAACTTCAGGAGAACCACGACCCACCACCACCCGCAACAGGTTCCCTGCAGAATCTGGAGCAAGATCACCACGACCATCTCACCACCTCCCTCAGCCAGAACCCTCCCACGGATGGACGGCATTACAACGTGGGCTTTTACACCACGTGCCGTTACAACGCTGTTTTTACAACGCAAGTTGTTACAACGACTTGCGCTGTAAGGGCTGGATAGTGGAATAGTTTAATTTTCTATTCCAACTCCAGCCCACGTTACAGTAGGGAAGGTGTTGGAATATAAAATTAACTATTCCCTATCCAATAGCGCCCTCCAGCGTAAGTCGTCATAACAACTTGCGTTGTAAAGGCAGCGTCGTAATAGAAGCGCGGGGTAATGCCCGCGCTGTTAAGGATGTTTCCCCCCTCCCACCAACACAAGGGACCCCACGAAGCAGCCCGCAACCTCACACAGTGGCTCACCAACTGCGCCGATGACCTCACGCCACTGAAGAACCTTACCAGCAGACCCGGCAGCAAGAAAGCTTTGTGGTTCACCAACGACCTCAAAAACTCCAAGAAAACCTGCCACACCCTCGAGAAAGCCTGGCGCCACGACCAGACAACAGAGAACATGACAGCCCTCAAGAACGCCACCCGCAAACACCACCAGCTGATCCACACCACCAAAAGGACAATATTCAAAGAACGTCTGGACAACAACACCCACAACAGCAAGGAACTCTTCAGCATCGTTAAAGAGCTCTCCAACCCCAGCGCCTGCAACAACGACATCACACCCTCGCAAGACCTCTGCGATTCACTCGCCTCGTTCCTTCACCGCAAGATCGCTGACATACACAACAGCTTCGATGCACAGACCACGCACCCAACCACCGAACCAGCACCCCCCACCACCACCCTCGGCAACTGGACCCCGGTCAGCACCGAAGACACCACCCGCACGATGAACACCATCCACTCCGGCTCCCCAAAGGAACCCTGTCCTCACCACATCTTCAACAAAGCCAACTCCATCATTGCACCCCAACTCCGGGACATCATAAACAGTTCCTTCACATCCGCCATCTTACCGAAGAGCTGGAAACATGCCGAGCTCAGCGCCCTCCTGAAGAAACCCACCGCAGACCCCACAGACCTCAAGAACTTCCGCCCCATCTTGCTCGAAGATCGTCAACAAACAACTCTCCACCTTCCTCGACACAGACGGATCCCTCGACCGCTCGCAGACTGATTTCCAAGCAAATCACAGCACCGAGACCGCCCTCATCGCAGCTACTGACGACATCAGGTCCCTGCTCGACAACGGGGAGACAGCGGCACTCATCCTCCTGGACCTCTCAGCAGCCTTCACCACCGTATGCCACCGCACCCTGATACAACGCCTCAGCAACACCGGAATCCAAGGAACGGCCTTGGAGGGGATCATCTCGTTTCTCACCGGAAGAACCCAGAGAGTCCGCCTCCCCCCGTTCCGTTCCGCGGCCACCGAAGTCATCTGCGGTGTTTCGCAAGGATCCTCGCTCAGCCCCACCCTCTTCAACGTCTACATGAGCCCCCTTGCAGCCCTCGCACTGCAACACAACCTAAACAACATTCTCCTACACCGACGACACCCAGCTAGCTGATCCTCTCCCTCTCCAACGACCCCACCACTGCCAGAGCCAGCCTCCAGGAAGGAATGAAAGACGTCGCGGAATGGATGAAGCTCAGCCGTCTGGAACTGAACTCAGACAAGATGGAAGTCCTCATCCTGGGACCATCCCCCTCTGCCTGGGACAACTCCTGGTGGCCCCCTGCCCTAGGCACCGCCCCCAAGCCAACGGACCATGCACGCAACCTGGGCTTCATCCTGGACTCCTCCCTCACAATGTCCAAGCAAGTCAACACCGTCTCGTCATCCTGCTTCAACACCCTGCGCATGCTCCGAAAGATCTTCCAGTGGATCCCCACGAAACCAGGAAGATGGTCACACAGGCCCTCGTCACCAGCCGTCTGGACTACGGGAACACCCTCTACGCTGGAACCACAGCCAAACTCAAGAAAAGACTCCAGCGCATACAGAACGCATCTGCAAGACTCATCCTGGACATCCCCCATCACGGCCATATCTCGGACCACCTGAGAGACCTGCACTGGCTCCCCGTCAGCAAGAAGATCACGTTCAGACTCCTCACCCACACACACAAGGCTCTCCACGACACAGGCCCCAAATACCTCAACAGCCGCCTCGCATTCTACACACCCACACGCCAGCTCCGATCCGCCAGCCTCGCCCTCGCCTCCATCCCACGAATTCGCAGATCCACTGCTGGAGGAAGATCCTTCTCCTACCTGGCGGCCAAGACATGGAACACCTTCCCCACCCACCTACGGCTGACCCAGGATCATCTCTCCTTCAGGAAACAACTCAAGACCTGGCTGTTCGAGCACTAGCGACTCCTCCTCCCCCCAGCGCCTTGAGACCATAGCGGGTGAGTAGCACGCTTTACAAATCTGCTGATTGATTGATTGATTGACTGGAACGATGTGATGACCCCTCGGGACTGTTGGCGGGCCACGAGGACAGATCCCCACCCTAGCAAATCCAAACTGAATCTTCCGGCTAACACACTGGGATGGTCGGATATGTGGCACGCCTTTCATACCCCCACGAGTGGGTTCACATATACATCGGGGGTGCATGACACATTGTAATGACTAGACTACATATGTCTCTCCCATAGTTACCTGCATAGGGTATCACACACATCTATCTTACCCCGGGGATTATTATATCATTCGCAGGTTTAGCTTTGGCTGTGCTTGCAGGACCAGCGGACCCCATATTGATGGCGCATGTTCCCCAGGCATCTCAGGGACCCTAACTATCAAGAAGTTCTACATCAGGTCATCACAGATTACCTCTTTGCTAACTCAGATACAACCCCATCAATAATTATCCTGTGGGAAGCTTTTAAGCCTTCAATCAAAGGAGTAGAGGAGTAGATATTAGCTACCAAACTAGCAAAAAAAACGCAAACGCCTAGCTCAAATAGTAGACTTCGAGGAGCGCCAGCACTCACTAAAGTCGCAGGTGGCGTCTGGAACCTCCCCGGGATCGCAGTGCAATCTTTTGTTAATCCAGCAGCAAATCCATAAACTTTTCATTTCACTGATGAGGCTAAAGAGACCAAGTTGGCTTGACAACATAGTATATATCATGGGGCGATTAGTCCAAAAAAATGCTGCACTGACTATGTCAGGCCAAGACAGACCCTGTACCCGTACCGATACTTCGCTATGCAGATGGGGTGCTGCATGCCTCTCCCAAATGGGTAGTCCAGGTATTCGTGACATTCTTTGCCTCATTATACGAACAGCGGGAGTTCATCTCGGAGGCCCTTATGGATGAGTTCTTGTCAGATATCCCCCTGCAAGCTCTCCGATCAGGTAAGGGATATATTGGATGCCCCCATAACTTAAATGAGTTAAGAGCAGAGCTGATTAACACCTACCCTGACAAAGAGCTGGGCCCTATCGGTTCCCCTGAGGAAATATACATTTTTAGTCATGTTATGTTCCCTAGCGTGTACCCCACCGACTCCATGTACCAGCTTAAAGTGCATGTAACTTCCCTCCTGTGCCAGCTATGAAGACGCAAATACATTTGCGTCCAACGTTAACTTGTCCTCTTTCAGATCCACCCTGAATGGATTATATAGTCCGTTCCTAAGTATGCTATGCCACCGTCTTTTTGTAATGCACTTTACATATTTTTCTGCTCTGGCAAAGTAGGCCCTGAATTTCTGCCATCGAGCCTTTTTTCTGGCTTTCGACTCTGACAGCCTCTGCCCAGGCTACCTCTGTACCCGTGAACTCTGACTTACTTTCAGCGCGGCCCCTCGCGCTCAGCTCAGCCTGCTTTCTGCCAAGCCTGACTATAACCTTCGAGTTATCTGTTCCGCTCCTCGAAAATGCATTCCTGCCTACTAGCTTCAGTAAACATCCTCCCCAGCTGCAGAGCCAAAGGGCCGACCCGTCTCAGTGCAAGTAATTCATAGCTTCTGTTACCATGCTTCCATGGAAGGCCCCGTGCCCCCACGCTTCTCATGCAGACACTTAGGCGCTTATACACACATCCACAGTTAGCATAGAATAGCTTCTGCCTTAGAGACCTTTCCGCCCAGATAGTATGGCTCCTAAACATCAGATATCAGATATGATAGAAGTACAAGTTGATCTGACATGCCAGACTTCTGTCTCTTTCCGTTAGTGTAAATGTCAAGTCCCCTGCACCCCTCCAGTTACACGTCATGCAGCTGCGCGCGCATCCAAGCTTCCGATTTCTGCTGACATTGCAACAATTGCGTCACCTATCAGTGACGTTTCTAGCACACACCTCCAGTTCACGCCTAGTTCACGCCTCTTGATTACGTACTAGTACCACGTGTATACTGTTATCTTGTCTTCTCTCAGCTGTTACGCCTCTTGCACTATTGCTTATGATGTGAATTAAGTATATAAGCTATGTACTGTCAATAAAATGCAGCGCGCTCATCTATCCCTTCTGACACCCCTGTGGTGGTCAGAATCCGATATCCTGGCCATGACCATTCCTTTATGAGGAATAAAACCCTTAGAAACTCTAACACCACGGACTCTGTCTTTTTTCATCCGATCTGAGTTATTATTGATTAAGTACTTACCTGCATAGAAATTAAGAGAGTAAATTAATTATTTACGTCACCCCTAGTGACTTTAGGTGGCTTCATATGACAACACTGGGCCCGCACTTAAAAGCAGTACTTCAAGAAGCCCTCGAACAACACATTCTTTCCACTGACTGGTGGCATGCCGAAATAGTAGTCTTTCTCAAACCTGGTCGCCCCCAGAGGATCCTGCTTCATATCGCCCCATCTCATTGCTCAATTTTGAGCCCAAACTCATAGGCAAAGTTCTCGCTGATTGTCTTCGATCATGCATCCAAGACGATTATCAACACAGCTCAGTCTGGCTTTATGCCACAGAGTTCCATCATATCTCAACAAAAGGAGAGAGAGGGTTTTAGGGCACTCTTAGTCCCCAAGCAATATACAAGTAATCAAAAGAAGAGTGACCATAAAGATAAAGTATATGAAAGAGGTGGGTGTCGCACGTGAAGTCTGAGGCCAGTTGTAAGTGGTCCGATGGTAAGACCAAATTTCAAGAAAAAATACATTGTTTTTTCAGGAAACCCTCACTCACCCTAGTGGTGACATGCTTCATCATCGGGTCCACCGGGAGAGATCGAATACCTCCCCGGTGTGCTGCGACGCCAGGAGACTGCGGAGCAGGTTTTTGTGTGAAGATGAAGTGTGAAAAAATACTGAGGTTTAAAAATGTCAAAGGTTGTACCAAAAAAACTTTATTCACTGGTCAACCTGACATATTAAAAATAAGATATGTGAAGGGAAACTAGCCAATTACTTTATACTGGTGTTTACCCTGTAAAGAAGGTCAACATGTTTCTGCCCGTTTTTATGTGTTACTTTACTGGGCTTTCATCAGGACCGGTAAGCGAGTGTGCCAATGACAGGAGGGGCGCGCTAAGGCCCGCCCTGCCAATGGTCGTGAAAGTTAAAAATAGCACTATGTGTAAAAATGGTGCAAAAAGAAAGAGAAACAAACTCATAAGTAGTGGGGTTTTACCTCTTTTGCGAGGAACCTAGGAGTCTGTAGGAAGAAAAAATTGACAAACAGACAAATGCAAACATAAACACAAAGATATCGAATCATTGGTTTGTGCATATGTACAGTGGCCATAAAGAGTGACTTTGTGGCTTGACACGTGCTAGCATACCTATCAAGGGCCGTGGCCGGTATGCCTGGGTTGCGTAGTTGAATTCATGCCAAAATCCGAAGTGGAGGGGCCTCAACTAACGCTGATTAAATCTATTCAGCGCGAACTGTTGCATATGTGTGGTATAGCAACAGTGGCTAAACAGGCAGACTAGTCATGTCTAAGTCTATTTGTGAGGAAGTACAAGAAATATCTTGCTACCTATGGTGGGGTGTCAGGGAATGAACCCCGAAGGAAAAAATACGTTAAAGCAGCGTCCCGGTGCGAAGCGCCGTGACACTGCTGGCCGTGGTATATACATTACCCAAGCACACAACGCTAAGTACAAGGTATAGGATAAATGTCCTCACTTGTGAAGAAATAGATCCACGCCCCATAGAACACAGGAGGGGGGTGGGAGCGACAATGGCACACCCTGTAATTGAGGGAGAGAGGGAAACAAATACACACAAAGGAGGATTTTAGAACTGGCATGTTGGACAGGCCACATGAAGGGCCGCTCTCCCCCGGCCCGACCAGGCCCGAGCCCGGTCACGCAGGTACCACACACCACCATTACACGTCCTCCGTCCCCTCAGGGACCTCTACCCTCGAACATATCGACCTCGTGGGCCCGATCCACTGCCGGCCTGCGCGCCCATCCTGGGCGCCATCTTGGACACTCCACCACGAGGCCGCCTGGCCCCCGATCGACCTCAACCCTGGGCCTGGCCAGGCCTCAGACATCCCGGCACCACCATCCACCCAGGAGGTGAGCGGGCTACTTGGCAAGTCAATGGGAGAAAGAGGTGTCGATGGCTCTCCCCCGCCAAGTGCCGCTCGCCCATCGCCTCCCCGAGCGCTGGCTCCACCCCCCTGCTGGGTGTCTGGACTCCCTCATCCCGGACCTCCCGACCTCCAAGGGCGAGGGTCCGGACATCAAAGAACACCAGCCCTATAACTGGGGCAGCTCCAGAGCAGGAAGGCAGTTGTATCTTGGAATCGAGAGACGCAGAGAAGAACTCATCCTTGACGGACTACTGGCGCTGCCATAGCTCTGTCTCGTGCACCATCGTCTTGCCTGCTGGCACTGCCGCAACCTTCGTAACCTTCATATCCTTCATCGTCGTCGGGACCTGCTGGCGTGGCCGCGGACCGTTTGTAACCATCATCTTCATCGGGACCTGCTGGCTCCGCCGCGGACCGTCGTTTCCTTCGTCCATCTCGGGACCTGCTGGCTCCGCCGCGGCCCGATCATCTAGAACGCCGAGCTCGAGGATTGAGAGCTATTTCCATCTTTTTGGTAACAAGACTGTCCCGCTACCCTTTTCCCAAACCAGAGACCAGAATCGAGGGGACCCCTGAGTCCAGACCTCCTTGTACCATTCCATCGTAAACTTAAAGAATTGCCTATAAAGTCTCGTTGAACTTTAAACTTGTGTGGTGTCCGTCTGTGGGGGGGAAGTTACTTGTCTGTACGATCGCTGGAGACGGCTCTCCCCGGAGACCTCTCCCCTAATCCTCGGCCGACCCTCCCGGTCCGTCTAACATTGGTTGCCAGCGGCGCGATCCGAATCACCGCATAACCGTACAGAGAGTAGCTCACCCCACAGCGAATCACGATGACAACTAAAGAAAGCGGATCAACCGAGAAATTCCAGATGGAGAAATTGGACGAGTACAGCCATCGTGAACTAAAGCAGTTCTGCATCGAACTAGGTATCGCTACCACCGGACTAAGTACCAAAGACGATTTTAAGCACGCCCTAGAATCTTGGGCAGAAACCGGGGCTGCCGGAACCCCCGATCAAAGCATCGCAGCACAAACCACCATGGCCCCTGAAGAGCGAAGAACGGGTCTCTCGCAAGACGAGATCCAGGAACGAGAAAAAACCCGACTACACGAGCTGGAAATGGCCCGGCTCAAAATGGACGTTGAACTTAAGTTGGCCGAACAAAAAATCAACTTAGAGCACCTGCGTCTCCGAGAAGAAAGAGAGGAGAAACAGAGACAAAGGGAGCTCGAGGAAAAGAAACTGGCATATGAACATGAGCGGAAACTAGCTGAGATCGACCTACGCAAGCAGAATAAAGAAGTAGGGGTGTCCGAGCAACCCCACACCCCAGGGGCAACAGAGAAAAAGGTACACATCCCCAAGGATGTCGTTCGAGAATACTTCCGAGAGGACGACATCCAGCAATGGTTTAAGGCCTATGAAATCGCTATGACTGCACACCGGATCGATAGAAGCGATTGGGGAGCCGGTCTATGGGGGAGATTCCTCAATGAGGGCCGCGACGCCCTGCTGCAACTCCCGGACCACCAGATGACCTCCTATGACCATATGAAAGCTGCACTCCTCACCCGCTATGGCCTCACACCCGAGATGTACCGTCAGAGGTTCCGAGACTGCACCCGCATCCCGGGTACAACTTGGGTGGACTATGTAAACTACTTTAGCCGAGCCTTCGAGGGCTGGATCAAAGGAAGCAAGGTCACAACCTACGAACAGCTGTTCAATCTGATGGTATGGGAGCATCTGTCGAACAATTGCTTCATTGAACTTCGCCAGCACCTCCTCGACAGCAAGTTAACGGATCCCCGGCAGCTCGCAGCCGAAGCTGACCGGTGGGAAATCACCAGGGTGGGCCGAAATGGGTCCTACGAACAGAACCGGAACAACAATGGTCAGCACCGTCCCCGAGGAGGAGGAGGAGGCCAAGGACGCGGAAGGGACAACGCTCCGGTCGCCCCCGCTACCAGCACCACCCCCCCGGCCAACCGGGGCAGCACCCCGGCGCGACCGGGATACCGAGCCAATGTTACGTGCCATCGATGCCAACGAGTCGGCCACTATGCAAACGACCCAAGCTGCCCCCAGTACCAGAGCCCAAGACCCCGCCAAGTAGCCGCTGCTGCTCTGGGGGAGGAACAGATCTCAGAGGAACAAGAGGAATATGAACAGGAACACCAAGAATGGGAGCCAGCCGCCATGGCTCTAGCCTGCTTAGGGGGGAGAGACATGGTCCCGCGGGTCCCCCTACCCGCTAACACCCAGAAGTACAGCCAATGGGTGAGCATCAATGGACGCCGGGCCGAAGCCCTTCGTGACACCGGGGCCAGTGTAACAGCCGTCCGCTGTCACCTGGTGACCCCAGAACAATATCTGCCAAACATTCTCTGCCCTGTACGTTCAGCCGATAACTCGGAAAGTCTGTGTCGGATGGCCTGCGTCCCCTTCGAATGGGGAGGGGTCTCCGGCATGTTGAAGGTAACGGTCCGAGACGATGCCCCCGTAGACTGCCTCCTGGGGAATGACCTTGAAAGCTCTCCGTGGGCAGCCGTAGAACGAAAAGAACACCTGGGCATGTTAGGCGTCCCGGACTGGGCGTGCGTCACCACCCGGTCCATGGCCGCCCGTGCCAACTCCCGCCCAGAGGAACCCGAATGGCCGGCGCCACCGCCTCCGGTCGCCCCAGCCGAAACCACCGACCAGGACGTCCCCCCAGAACCAGCCCAAACTCCAGACCTCGCTAACCTCGACCAGTGGCCTCAAGAGGGGGGGCCCACGCAAGAACAATTTCGCCAAGAACAGAAGACCTGTCCCTCCCTCGAGGGACTCCGCCAGCAAGCGCTCGCCCAAAGCGCAGGGGATACCTCCGGAACTCACTGGGTCTACTGGGACAATGATCTGCTGTACAGTGAGCAAAGAATCGCGGAGCTGGGGGCCAGCCGAGTACTAGTGGTGCCCCTCCGTTTCAGAGACTTTCTGCTAAACCTGGCCCACGATGTCCCCCTGGCGGGACACCTGGGTCAAGATAAAACCTACAGTCGTCTGGTGGCCCACTTCTTCTGGCCCAAAATGAGGAACGATGTACACCAGCATTGCCGATCTTGCCCCACGTGCCAAGCCAGTGGAAAGAGCGGCCGCAAACTAAAAGCCCCCCTGCAACCTTTTCCAGTGGTCACCACCCCGTTCGAGAGGGTCGGGATAGACATCGTGGGGCCCCTGGACCCGCGTACAAAGCAAGGCCATCGATTCATCCTGGTGCTAGTGGACCACGCCACCCGCTACCCCGAGGCTGTTCCCCTGCGAACTGTGACAGCTCCGGTAGTCGGCCGGGCTCTGATGGGGATCTTCTCCCGTGTGGGCTTCCCCCGAGAAGTCGTCAGCGACAGAGGCACGAACTTTATTTCTAAATATATGAAGTCCCTCTGGCAACAGTGCGGGGTTACCTACCGATTCACGACCCCCTACCACCCTCAAGGAAACGGACTCGTTGAGCGGTTCAACCGCACGCTCAAAGGGATGATCGGGGGGTTGGAAGAGCCCCTCCGTCGCCAGTGGGACGTGCTGCTGCCGTGCCTCCTCTTCGCATATCGAGAGGTTCCCCAGAAGTCCCTGGGCTTCAGCCCGTTCGAACTGCTATATGGACACCCAGTGCGGGGGCCGCTCAGCCTAGTCAAGGAAGGCTGGGAGATGCCCCCTCTAAAGAACCCACCAGATGTCTTCCGGTACCTCCTAACCCTCCGCAACCAGACCCGGCGGTTCAGAGAGCTGGCAAAAGCCAACCTAGAGGCCAGTCAAGAGGACATGAAAAAGTGGTATGACCGGAATGCCTCCTCCATCGAATTTGAACCTGGGCAGCAGGTATGGGTGATGTCCCCCACCGAACCCTGCGCCCTGCAAGACAAGTGGACAGGGCCCTTCAAAGTAGTCGAGCGCAAGGGTCCTGCCACCTATCTCATCGACATGGAATCTTCCCGGAACCCCCTCCGGGTCCTCCACGCTAACAGACTGAAACCCCACTTTGTGCGTTCAGAACTCAGCCTCCTGATGGCCACAGACAACGGGGCTGAAGAAGACTCCTAGCCCCTCCCTGACCTCCTACGGACTCGGGAAAAAGACGGCTCCGTAGATGGGGTCCGACTCTCGGAGGCCCTCACCCGAGAACAACGCCAGGAGTGTCGAGTCCTCCTGTCACAGTTCGCCAGCCTGTTCTCCCTCGCCCCAGGAGTCACTTCCTGGTGTGTGCACGACGTGGACACGGGGGACAGCCCCCCTATCCGCCACCGGGCCTACCGCGTGCCAGATCGGGTACGGGCCTGCATCCAGGAAGAGGTAGCAAAAATGCTCACGCTCGGGGTCATCGAGCCCTCAGACAGCCCCTGGGCCAGTCCTGTAGTACTGGTCCCCAAAGCGGCCGCCCCTGGCACCACACCGGAACTCCGGTTCTGCGTTGACTACCGGGGCTTGAATGCGGTCACCAGAACAGACGCACATCCCATCCCCCGGGCAGATGAACTAATCGACCGCATGGGAGCTGCCCGCTACCTCAGTATTTTCGACCTGACGGCGGGCTACTGGCAAATCGGC
Organism: Lissotriton vulgaris; assembly: GCF_964263255.1. Taxonomy (NCBI): domain Eukaryota; kingdom Metazoa; phylum Chordata; class Amphibia; order Caudata; family Salamandridae; genus Lissotriton; species Lissotriton vulgaris. The sequence goes on from NC_141687.1 coordinate 1,127,869,040, forward strand.
CTCACACCCCGGGCACAAGAACGTTCTGCCTTTTCCACCCCCGATGGCCATTACCATTTCAAGGTCATGCCCTTCGGCATGAAGAATGCCCCAGCAACCTTTCAGCGGCTCGTCAACCAGGTCCTGGCGGGGCTCGAAGAGTTCAGCGCCGCCTACCTAGACGACATCGCTGTATACAGCCATCATTGGTCCGAGCACCTCCACCACCTCCGAGCAGTGCTACAAGCCCTTCAGCGAGCTGGCCTCACGATCAAGGCCAGCAAATGTCAGATTGGTCAAGGGTCTGTAACCTACCTCGGGCACCAGGTGGGAAGCGGCCTGGTGGCCCCTCTGCAGCTCAAAATTGCCGCCATCCAGTCCTGGCAGCCCTCCATCACCCAGACCGAAGTACGAGCCTTCCTGGGCCTCACGGGCTATTACCGAAGGTTCGTGAAAGACTATGGTACTATAGTGGGGCCCCTCACAGAACTCACGTCAAAAAATCAACCCAAGAAAGTCAACTGGACCCCAGAGTGTCAAACAGCATTCAAACAATTGAAAGCCGCCATGTGTTCCGCCCCTGTGCTCCAGGCCCCCGACTACAGCCGGGAGTTCGTCGTCCAGACGGATGCCTCCGACCATGGCATTGGGGCAGTCCTGTCTCAAATGAACACCGAAGGCCTTGATCAGCCAGTGGCCTTCATCAGCAGGCGACTCCTACCCCGAGAACAACGCTGGAGCACCATCGAGAGGGAGGCCTTCGCCGTGGTATGGGCCCTCAAGAAACTCCGGCCCTACCTCTTTGGCACACACTTTCGGGTGCAGACCGACCACCGACCCCTGCAGTGGCTGATGCAGATGCGGGGGGAAAACCCGAAGTTACTACGTTGGTCCATCTCCCTTCAAGGGATGGACTTCACGGTTGAACACCGGCCTGGGCCAGATCACGCCAACGCGGATGGCCTGTCCCGGTTCTTCCGCCTCGACGAGGAGAGTCCCCAAGAGGATGGGTAACTCTCCCCGCCTTCAGCTGGGGGGGACGCATGTTGGACAGGCCACATGAAGGGCCGCTCTCCCCCGGCCCGACCAGGCCCGAGCCCGGTCACGCAGGTACCACACACCACCATTACACGTCCTCCGTCCCCTCAGGGACCTCTACCCTCGAACATATCGACCTCGTGGGCCCGATCCACTGCCGGCCTGCGCGCCCATCCTGGGCGCCATCTTGGACACTCCACCACGAGGCCGCCTGGCCCCCGATCGACCTCAACCCTGGGCCTGGCCAGGCCTCAGACATCCCGGCACCACCATCCACCCAGGAGGTGAGCGGGCTACTTGGCAAGTCAATGGGAGAAAGAGGTGTCGATGGCTCTCCCCCGCCAAGTGCCGCTCGCCCATCGCCTCCCCGAGCGCTGGCTCCACCCCCCTGCTGGGTGTCTGGACTCCCTCATCCCGGACCTCCCGACCTCCAAGGGCGAGGGTCCGGACATCAAAGAACACCAGCCCTATAACTGGGGCAGCTCCAGAGCAGGAAGGCAGTTGTATCTTGGAGTCGAGAGACGCAGAGAAGAACTCATCCTTGACGGACTACTGGCGCTGCCATAGCTCTGTCTCGTGCACCATCGTCTTGCCTGCTGGCGCTGCCGCAACCTTCGTAACCTTCATATCCTTCATCGTCGTCGGGACCTGCTGGCGTGGCCGCGGACCGTTTGTAACCATCATCTTCATCGGGACCTGCTGGCTCCGCCGCGGACCGTCGTTTCCTTCGTCCATCTCGGGACCTGCTGGCTCCGCCGCGGCCCGATCATCTAGAACGCCGAGCTCGAGGATTGAGAGCTATTTCCATCTTTTTGGTAACAAGACTGTCCCGCTACCCTTTTCCCAAACCAGAGACCAGAATCGAGGGGACCCCTGAGTCCAGACCTCCTTGTACCATTCCATCGTAAACTTAAAGAATTGCCTATAAAGTCTCGTTGAACTTTAAACTTGTGTGGTGTCCGTCTGTGGGGGGGAAGTTACTTGTCTGTACGATCGCTGGAGACGGCTCTCCCCGGAGACCTCTCCCCTAATCCTCGGCCGACCCTCCCGGTCCGTCTAACATGGCAGGATTCCATTCATACAACTTATCTGGTAAGAATTATGTCTCCAAATTAAGGTCTCTTACGCCCGCAACGCTCAGCACCCGCTCGGCACCTAGCTTCACCCTCGCTGGATCTCGTGGATCCATTGCGACGGGCTAGCGAGGCGTTTAAAGGGCGGTGGCTGCGTGCGGACCAATCAGGCGCCTTCAGATGAAAGCGAGGCTTGAAGCTCAAAGCCGTTAAGCCAATGGGTGACGAGGAAGGTGCTTGCGTGATCTCGCGTGAGGACCTGGAAGCGAGGCTTGCATTGGAACGCAAGCCTCGATCTAAGGATGGGCGAGGTCCGCCCTTGTTTCAGAGAGATGTTGTCTAAGCGCTCACAAGACCACGTGAGATATTGACTAGAATCACAAAGAGGCTTGTAACTCAAGCTAAAATGGAACGCAAGCTTGGAATTTTGCGTGGCTGGTGTTGGTAAAAAGCGGAATGCGTAATGTCCAGCATATGTTACCCAGTGTTGGTAAAGACTTAAATGAGCAGCATAAGTCTGGTCAGGTTAGCTGAATCAAGTTATTAACATGGGAATATGTTCATGAATGAGTCTAAATAGCGCTGGTGTGAATAAATCACTCAACAAGTGTGGTTATGGTATTTGCATTCAAGAAGGGAGGGAATCAGAGAACTCGGGATAGTTTTTAGTTTTTTAGGACACTGGTCCACGGAATTTGGTCATTAAGCCCATTTACATGGGTGTTGAGTCGATAGACCCAGCGCTGCTCTTTTTCGAACAAAATGTTTTCTCTGTTTTTTACACAGTTGACCTGTTCGATCACCGTCCAGGTCATGTCATTCGGAGTATGGTTGGTTTGCAGGAAGTGCTCGCTGAGTTTCGTGGTGATTTTTTTGCATCGAATGTTGCTACGGTGTTCCCCGATGCGTGTCTTAACTTTCCTAGTGGTCATCCCCACGTAGCGTTTCGCGCAGGGACAGGTGATCAAGTAAATCACATTTGTCGAATTACAATTTGTGTGGGATTTTTGTGTCCACACTTTTCCTGGTTCCAAGTTGAGTTGTTTCGAATGAGTGGTCAGATGACAGACACTGCAGTCCGTGCATGGAAAATGACCCGTAACTGGGGGTAGGTGCCAAGCATCTGTAATAGACCTGGTTGCTGTGTTTGCACTGGGGACTGTTAATGGTCTTGTATGCACCAAAGCATCTTTAATGCTCCTGCCTTTTTTAAAAGAAAAAAGTGGTTTTTCCCAGTTGCTGAAATTGCTGCTGATAGTTCTCCAGTTTTTATTGATGGATTTTTTCACTGTGTCTGAGAGGGTGCTGTAGGTGGTTACACACGTAAGTGGTGTTTCCGTGGTTGTCCTTACGTTGTCCTCTAGTAGTGCCTCTCGAGGTTGATTTTGTGCTCTGGTTTGGCCTTTTTTCAATACTCCTTTGGGATACCCTCTTTGTGTTAGTTTGTCTGTTAGTTCCTTGGCCTGTTCTGGTGGACCCGATGATGAAGCATGTCACCACTAGGGTGAGTGAGGGTTTCCTGAAAAAACAATGTATTTTTTCTTGAAATTTGGTCTTACCATCGGACCACTTACAACGGGCCTCAGACTTCACGTGCGACACCCACCTCTTTCATATACTTTATCTTTATGGTTACTCTTCTTTTGATTACTTGTACAGAGTTCCATCAGGCACAACATCAGACGGGTCCATAATGCCATTGGCAGGGCCCAGGAGCTTGGCCGACCTGCTGCTATTCTTCTGGCGGACATAGACAAGCCGTTCAACTCCTTAAGTTGGACTTATCTCTTTAAACTACTCCGCTCTGTAAACTTAGGACCCTGCTTTATTGCATACACACAGCTGCTGTACACAGATCTCTCGGCCTCAGTGAAAATTGCGGGACATTGGTCGTCCCCATTTTCCATTTATCGAGGCACACGACAGGGCTGCCTCCTGCCCCCTGCTCTTTGCCCTGGCTATAGAACCCCTGGCTGTTTGGGTAGGTCAAGACCCGCTGGTTTGTGGGTTTGAATGGACACAAGAATATTCAGATGGAATTGCACTCTATATAGATGATGCCCTCTTTTTTTTTAAAGATTCGTGGTCCTCCGGACCCCGTATCCTTCAGATCCTTTTAATATTTGGGGAAACTACTAGGCTGGGAACTAACCCCTCCAAGTCCATACTTTTTCCTATCTGGGGTGACCAGAAATACCAGGCTTGGGCCCCACAGCTATCTCATGCCACAGATGGCTTTAAATACTTGGGTGTTTACATATTGCCGTGTCCCTCGACCTCGTGGACACACAGTATTGTTCCACTGCTCCCAGCAGTCCAGTCCCAACTGCCACTATCTTTATATGGACCTTCAGCCATTTCCAAAATTGTGTCCCTACCGCGACTACTATACCAGCTACAGAACTTCTCATACACCATTCTCCACTCATGGTTCACACAATTAAATGTGATCCTAAATAAGTTTCCTATGTCAATGAGGGGCGATCCGAGTCGCACTAACCACATGCACACAATCGACCTACTGCAGTGGCATCGCGACTGCAGATATATATGCATATTATTCTGCATCCCATCTCCTAGTTATAAATTAATGGCGGTTCGGATCTCAGTCAGACCCAGCGTATGCAGTAGAGCGGCTAGCAATAAAAGACACCCCCCTGCAGAAATTCCTATGCAGTAGGATCAACCTAGACACCCTCCCTTCAGCCAGTAACATTATTATACAACAATGCAGGCATGCAGTGAAATCTATGGGCTGATAGGAGAGACTAAAACAAACTACTCGCCTTTGGCAGGGCACATACATACGCTCAGTTTCTAGTCTGGCCGGTTTCCGCAAATGGGACCTCATTGGGATCTACACTTTAGAAGACATCATGCATGGCTGAACACTTAAGTCATTCCAGGAATTACAAACTGAGTTTCACCTACATAAATCTCAGTTCCACAGATATTTGCAATTGCAGCATGCTCTCAACCCTCACATTCGTCATTTAGCGACTCTAACCGAGTTTCACCCACTAGAGGGACGTTTATTAATGGAGACATTGGGCCACACAAGAATAAACAAATTTACCAGACTTTAATCACTCACTCACACAATACACTGCATAAGACCAGAGCGACGTGGGAATCTATTGGGATATGCTTGGAATGTGTGGGTGGGAGCTTGTGTGGATTTGTGGGGGTTCTGCCCTAGAAAGTAGAGTTCTGTGGTAGGTCAGTTGCTGCCGGGAGCTGGAGGACGTCAGACGGAATAAAGTTGGTTCCTACCTTCTTGGTGGTGTCTTCCTTTCAGTGGCGACGACTTGGTCTGGCGCCTTCAGTTTCCCCTCCTGTGGCACACCAGGAAGCTGTGCCACATTGTATACTGTCTGCTAGGATTTCTCCTGCTGTGCTGCCTGGATGTTTCCTGCTTGCTTCATGTTGCTTGGGTCCTCTTCTCCGTTCCTTGCTTTGTGCTCCTGTTGGTGCAGCGTGTGAGTTTTGTGGTATGGATACCCCATTGGTAATTTTGGGGTGTGAAGCTATTTGCTGAATAGCCACCGCATGCCGGCCATTTCATCTACAGTTGATGTCCTCGCGGAGCTGTGAGGGTCCCCGCACTATTGCCTGGACACGGATCTCCGTCACTAACCTTGTGATGTATTCCTGCACTTGCGCAGCTGCGCTCTGCGCGTCTTCAACTTCAGAAGTTTACAAATACGTCTGACACATCAGTGGCCATTTTGGATTAGGCCACATCTATTTCAACATGTGCAATCCGTTGGTGCACACACCGTTTTCTTCATTTGGGCCACGTTGGAATTTCAACACTGGGCATTCGGTGATGCGCACACCGTTTTCTTCCTTCCCAGTACTTTTATTGGTGCCATGTCCGAATTTCAACCCTGCACTTCCGGTGATGCACACACCGTTTTCCAAGGGCCATGTTGAAATTCCAACACTGCACATCTGGTGATGCGCATACCGTTTTCCAGTGCAATATTTGTTTCCAGCATGTTAGACGGGGACCCGGAGGGTCGGCCGAGGACAGGGGGAGAGGCCTCCGGTGAGGGCCGTCTCCAGCGATCGTACAGACGAGTAACTTCCCCCCCACAGATGGACACCACACAAGGATGAGGTCAACACTCTTTATATACGATTCTTGAAGCAAGGTTATCAGCGATACAGTGAGGTCGGGACACGAGGGTCCTCTTAATTCTAGTCTCTGAAGGGGAAAGGGTAGCGGGACAGCCTTGGTACCGGTCCGGTACGGGGGTGGCAAGATGGGTAGCTCACAATCCTCGAGCTCGGAGTTCTGGAAGGTCGGGCCGCGGCAGCGCCAGCAGGCTAGGATGATAAGTCTCGTTTGAGAAGGGCCGCGGCAGTGCCAGCAGGCAAGGGCAATGGTTCACACAAGGATGGGCCGCGGCAGCGCCAGCAGGTCCCGACGAAGGTGTAGGTTGCAGAGGGCCACGGCAGCGCCAGCAGGCAGGATCGATGGTTCACAAGGATGGGCCGCGGCAGCGCCAGCAGGTCCCAACGAAGGTGTAGGTTGCAGAGGGCCGCGGCAGCGCCAGCAGGCAGGATCGATGGTTCACAAGGATGGGCCGCGGCAGCGCCAGCAGGTCCCGACGAAGGTGTAGGTTGCAGAGGGCCGCGGCAGCGCCAGCAGGCAGGAACGATGATTCACAAGGCAGGGCTGCGGCAGCGCCAGCAGTCCATCAAGGATGAGTTCTTCAAGGTGTCTCTCGACTCCAGGATACAACTGCCTTCCTGCTCTGGAGCTGCCCCAGTTATAGGTCTGGCCTCCTTTGATGTCCGGACCCTCGCGCTTGGAGGTCGGGAGGTCCGGGATGAGGGAGTCCAGACACCCAGCAGGGGGGTAGAGCCAGCGCCCGGGGAGGCTGGGGGCGATCGGCACCTGGCGGGGGAGAGCCATCGACACTCCTCTCTCCCATTGACCTGCCAAGTGGTCCGTTCACCTCCTGGGTGGTTGGTGGTGCCTCAATGTCGGGGTCTGGCCAGGCCCAGGGTTGGGGTCGAGCTGAGGCCACGCGGCCTCGTGGTGCAGTGTCCAAGATGGCGGCTGGGCCGGGGCAATGCTGCTGATGGCGGCCCGGGCCGGCTGATGTCGAGGTGTTCGGGAGCAGGTGTCCCGTTGGGGACGGGTTGCGGGTTGCTTCTGTGGGTTGCTGGGGTGGTTCTTCTGGGGCCACCGGGAGAGCCGGTGTTCGGGCCTTATTATGCGGGGAGGGAGCGGCCCCTTCACGAGGCCTGTCCAACATGCATCCCCCCCAGCTGAAGGCAGGGAGAGTCACCCATCTTCTTGGGTACTCTCCTCACCGAGGCGGAAAAAGCGTGACAGGCCGTCCGCGTTGGCGTGGTCCTGGCCAGGGCGATGCTCCACAGAGAAGTCCATCCCCTGCAAGGAGATGGACCATCGCAACAGTTTCGGGTTCTCCCCCCGCATCTGCATCAGCCATTGCAGGGGTCGGTGGTCTGTCTGTACCCTGAAATGGGTACCGAAGAGGTAGGGCCGGAGTTTCTTGAGGGCCCATACCACTGCGAAGGCCTCCCGCTCGATGGTGCTCCAGCGCTGCTCTCGGGCCAACAGGCGTCGGCTGATGAAGGCCACTGGTTGATCAACTCCCTCGGCGTTGAGTTGAGAGAGTACTGCCCCAATGCCATGATCTGAGGCGTCCGTCTGGACGATGAATTCCCGGCTGTAGTCGGGGGCCTGGAGCACGGGGCGGTGCACATGGCGGCCTTCAACTTCTTGAAGGCCGCTTGACAGTCCGGAGTCCAGTTGACGGTTTTGGGGTTTTTCTTGGATGTGAGTTCTGTGAGGGGCCCCACAATGCTGCCATAGTCCTTTACAAACCGCCGGTAGTATCCGGTGAGCCCTAGGAAGGCTCGGACCTCGGTTTGGGTGACAGGAGGTTGCCAGGACTGGATGGCAGCGATCTTGAGCTGAAGGGGGGGCACCAGACCGCTCCCCACTTGGTGTCCGAGGTAGGTCACGGACCCCTGGCCAATCTGACATTTGCTGGCTTTGATGGTGAGGCCGGCCTGCTGGAGGGCGTGCAGGACTTCTCGGAGGTGGTGAAGGTGGTCTGCCCAGTGACGGCTGTATACAGCGATATCGTCCAGGTAGGCGGCACTGAATTCTTCGAGGCCCGCCAATACCTGGTTCACGAGTCGTTGGAAGGTAGCTGGAGCGTTTTTCATGCCGAATGGCATCACTTTGAAGTGGTAGTGGCCATCCGGGGTAGAGAAGGCGGATCGTTCTTGGGCCCTGGGGGTGAGGCCGATCTGCCAGTAGCCTGCTGTTAGATCGAAGATGCTCAGATAGCGGGCAGCCCCCATGCGGTCAACCAGCTCATCCGCCCGGGGGATGGGCTGAGCGTCGGTTCGGGTAACAGCGTTCAGGCCCCGATAGTCTACACAGAACCGGAGCTCAGGGGCAACGCCCGGGGCGGCAGCCTTGGGGACCAGTACGACTGGGCTGGCCCAGGGGCTGTCGGATGGCTCGATCACTCCTAGGGCCAGCATTTTAGAGACTTCGTCCTGGATGCAGGTGCGCACCCGATCTGGCACTCGGTACGCCCTGTGTCGAATAGGTGGACTATCCCCAGTGTCCACGTCGTGAAGGCACCAGGGGGTGACCTCTGGGGTGAGGGAGAACAGGTTCGTAAATTGTAGCAGGAGAGCCCAACAGTCTTGGCGTTGTTCCGGGGACAAGGCCTCGGAGAGTCTGACCCCTTCCACTGAGCCATCTTTTTCCAGGGTCCTCAGTAGGTCAGGGAGGGGCTCGGAGTCTTCTTCCGTCCCACTATCTGTTGCCATCAGTAGGATGAGCTCTGAGCATACGAAGTGGGGTTTGAGTCTGTTGGCGTGGAGGACTCGGAGGGGGTTCCGGGGGGACTCCATGTCTATTAGGTAGGTGACAGGGCTCTTGCGCTCTATCACCTTGAAGGGTCCTGTCCATTTGTCCTGCAGGGCACAAGGTTCGACTGGAGACATCACCCATACTTGCTGGCCGGGTTCGAACTCGATGGAGGAGGCATGTTGATCGTACCATTTCTTCATGTCCTCCTGACTGGCCTCAAGGTTGGCTTTGGCGAGTTCCCTGAATCGCCGGGTCTGGTTGCGGAGGGTCAGGAGATACTTATATACGTCCGGAGGGGTCTTCTGGGGGGCCATCTCCCATCCTTCCTTGACCAGGCTGAGGGGGCCCCGGACGGGGTGACCGTATAGGAGCTCGAAGGGACTGAAGCAGAGGGATTTCTGGGGAACTTCTCGATAGGCGAAGAGGAGGCACGGGAGCAGCACGTCCCATTGGCGACGTAGGGGTTCTTCCAGGCCCATGATCATTCCCTTGAGAGTGCGGTTAAACCGCTCGACCAGTCCGTTTCCTTGCGGGTGATAAGGGGTCGTGAACCGGTAGGTGACGCCGCACTGCTGCCAGAGAGACCTCATGTACTTTGAGATAAAGTTCGTGCCCCTGTCGTTGACGACCTCCCGGGGGAAGCCCACTCGAGAGAAGATCCCCATTAGGGCTCGGCCTACCACGGGTGCTGTCACGGTCCGAAGAGGAATGGCCTCGGGATAGCGGGTGACGTGGTCCACCAGGACTAGGATGAACCGGTGCCCCTGGGCCGTTCGGGGGTCTAGGGGCCCCACAATGTCTATTCCCAACCGTTCGAACGGGGTGGTGACGACGGGAAAGGGTTGCAAGGGTGCTTTGATCTTTCGGCCGCTCTTCCCGCTGGCCTGGCAGGTGGGGCAGGCACGGCAGTGGTTGGAGACATCATTTCGCATTTTGGGCCAGTAAAAGTGTGTTACCAGGCAGTTGTATGTTTTGTCTTGTCCCAAGTGTCCAGCAAGGGGGACATCGTGTGCCAAATTCAAGAGGAAGTCTCTGAAGCGGAGGGGCACCACCAGCACCCGACTGGCCCCCAGCTCAGCGATTCTTTGCTCACTGTAGAGCAGGTCATTGTCCCAATAAATCCAGTGGGCTCCTGCGGTGTCTCCTGCGCTCTGGGCGAGGGCTTGCTGCCGGAGTCCCTCGAGGGAGGGACAGGTCTTCTGTTCTTGTCGGAATTGTTCCTGGGTGGGACCACCCTCTTGACGCCACTGGGCCAGTTCGACAAGTCCTGGAGTTAAACGGGCCCTTCTTCGTTTTGTTCTGGGGGATTGGCACTTAGGGCGTCTCCCTCCGGGACGATTGGGGGAGGAGGTTCTGGCCATTCGGGTTCTTCGGGACTGGAGATGGCGCGGGCGGCCATGGACCGGGTCGTTATGCAGGCCCATTCAGGGAGGCCCAACATCCCCAGGTGCTCTCTTCTTTCGACGGCTGCCCAGGGGGAACTTTCGAGGTCGTTTCCCAAGAGGCAGTCCACTGGGTCATCATCGCGGACAGTCACCTTCAGCATTCCGGACACTCCTCCCCACTCGAAGGGGACGCAGGCCATCCGACACAGGCTTTCTGAGTTGTCGGCTGACCGGACGGGGCAAAGGACGTTCGGCAAGATCTGCTCCGGGGTTACCAGGTGACAGCGGACTGCCGTCACACTGGCCCCGGTGTCGCGTAGGGCTTCAGCCTGGCGCCCATTTATGTTTACCCACTGGCTGTATTTTCTCGTATTGGCGGGTAGGGGAGCCCGCGGAATCATGTCTCTTTCCCCTAGGCAGACCAGGGACATGGCGGCTGGTTCCCACTCGGGCTGGTCTGGTTCGTATTCTTCATAATCCTCTGGGGTTTGCTCTTCTCCCAGGGCGGCGGCAGCGACCTGGCGGGGTATAGGATTCTGGTTGTTCGGGCAATTAGGGTCGTTGGCATAGTGGCCGGTCCGCTGGCAAGTAACGTTGGCTCGGAACCCCGGACGCATCGGGGGGTTTCCCCTGCCGGCCGGGGGCGGGGTGTTTGTTGGCGGGAGCCGCCGGGACGGCGTCTCTACCCCGCCCCTGGCCTCCTCCTCCTCGGGGGCGATGGGGACCTTGGTTGGTTCTGTTTGGCTCGCTGGGCCCGTTTCGGGCAACTCGAGTGCTTTCCCATCGGTCAGCTTCGGCGGCGAGTTGCCGAGGTTCAGTCAGTTTACTGTCGAGGAGGTGTTGCCTGAGCTCGACGAAGCAATTGTTGGAGAGGTGCTCCCACACAATGAGGTTAAAGAGTTGTTCGTAGGTGGTTACCTGGCTGCCCTTGATCCACCCCTCGAATGCTCTGCTGGAAAAGTTCACGTACTCCACCCAAGTTGTACCCGAGATCCGTTTGCAGTCGCGGAACCGCTGGCGGTACATCTCGGGCGTGAGTCCGTATCGAGTGAGGAGGGCGGCCTTCATGTGGTCGTAGGACGTCATCTGATGGTCCGGGAGTTGCAGCAGGGCGTCGCGGCCTTCGTTGACGAACCTCCCCCATAACCCGGCTCCCCAGTCACTTCGAGAAATCCGGTGGGAGGTCATGGCTATCTCGTAGGCTTTGAACCATTGCTGGATATCGTCGTTCCGATAATATTCTCTGACGACATCCTTGGGGATGTGGACTTTAGGGTCTGTAGTGCCAGGAGTGTTCGGGCGCTCGGGCACCCCGAGATCTTTATTCTGTTTCCGAAGCTCTATTTCTGCTAGATTGCGCTCATGTTCGTAGGCTAGTTTTTTCTCTTCTAACTCCCTCTGTTTCTGCTTCTCTTCCCGCTCCTCTCGGAGCCGCAAGTGTTCCAATGTTATTTTTTGTTCCGCCAATTTCAGTTCTCCGTCCAACCGAAGTCGCGCCAGCTCTAATTCATGGAGTCTGCTTTTTTCTCGTTCTCGGATCTCCTCCGGGGAGTGACCCAATCTCCTTCCTTCTGTCGGAGTGGTGTTCATTTCTGGCGCCTCGAGGTTTTGGTTTTGGGGTACGGTCGTACCCGTCTCCGCCCAAGATTCTAGGGCCTTTTTGAAGTCTTCTTTCGTGCTCAATCCTGTGGTAGAAATGCCTAGTTCTATGCAAAATTGTTTTAGCTCTCGGTGGTTGTACTCTTTTAGTTTCTCCATCTGGAAGTTTTCGGTGGTTCCGCTCTCTTTTGTTGTCATTGTGGTTGAGTCGTGGGGTGAGTTACTCTCTGTACGATTACGCGTTGGTTCGGATCGCGCCGCTGGCCACCAATGTTAGACGGGGACCCGGAGGGTCGGCCAAGGACAGGGGGAGAGGCCTCCGGTGAGGGCCGTCTCCAGCGATCGTACAGACGAGTAACTTCCCCCCCACTGATGGACACCACACAAGGATGAGGTCAACACTCTTTATATACGATTCTTGAAGCAAGGTTATCAGCGATACAGTGAGGTCGGGACACGAGGGTCCTCTTAATTCTAGTCTCTGAAGGGGAAAGGGTAGCGGGACAGTCTTGGTACCGGTCCGGTACGGGGGTGGCAAGATGGGTAGCTCACAATCCTCGAGCTCGGAGTTCTGGAAGGTCGGGCCGCGGCAGCGCCAGCAGGCTAGGATGATAAGTCTCGTTTGAGAAGGGCCGCGGCAGCGCCAGCAGGCAAGGGCGATGGTTCACACAAGGATGGGCCGCGGCAGCGCCAGCAGGTCCCGACGAAGGTGTAGGTTGCAGAGGGCCGCGGCAGCGCCAGCAGGCAGGATCGATGGTTCACAAGGATGGGCCGCGGCAGCGCCAGCAGGTCCCGACGAAGGTGTAGGTTGCAGAGGGCCGCGGCAGCGCCAGCAGGCAGGATCGATGGTTCACAAGGATGGGGCGCGGCAGCGCCAGCAGGTCCAGACGAAGGTGTAGGTTGCAGAGGGCTGCGGCAGCGCCAGCAGGCAGGAACGATGATTCACAAGGCAGGGCTGCCGCAGCACCGGCAGTCCGTCAAGGATGAGTTCTTCAAGGTGTCTCTCGACTCCAGGATACAACTGCCTTCCTGCTCTGGAGCTGCCCCAGTTATAGGTCTGGCCTCCTTTGATGTCCGGACCCTCGCGCTTGGAGGTCGGGAGGTCCGGGATGAGGGAGTCCAGACACCCAGCAGGGGGGTGGAGCCAGCGCCCGGGGAGGCTGGGGGCGATCGGCACCTGGCGGGGGAGAGCCATCGACACTCCTCTCTCCCATTGACCTGCCAAGTGGTCCGTTCACCTCCTGGGTGGATGGTGGTGCCTCGATGTCGGGGCCTGGCCAGGCCCAGGGTTGGGGTCGAGCTGAGGCCACGCGGCCTCGTGGTGCAGTGTCCAAGATGGCGGCTGAGCCGGGGCAATGCTGCTGATGGGGGCCCGGGCCGGCCGATGTCGAGGTGTTCGGGAGCAGGTGTCCCGTTGGGGACGGGTTGCGGGTTGCTTCTGTGGGTTGCTGGGGTGGTTCTTATGGGGCCCACGGGAGAGCCGGTGTTCGGGCCTTATTATGCGGGGAGGGAGCGGCCCCTTCACGAGGCCTGTCCGACACAACACAATATTAGTTTTCAACCGCTCACCCTTTGATTACACTCCTCAGCAATACTTCGTTTGTGCACTTGATGTTGCGCACACCGTTTGGTAATATTATTCGTTTTAACCTTGTATAATATTTTATGTTTGTCACTGGTTTATTTAAGTTAATATTTAAGCTTATTTGTACTTTAAGGACTCATTATGGGCGGTAGGTGTTGGGCAGCAACTCACTCACGTTTGGCCATGGATTGCGTTTCAGCATCTCCACCCGTCTTACAATCTTCAGGTACTCCACCTCTTCCATGGGAGCAGTGGGAATACATAATCGATGCATATTTGGAAGCTATTGATGGAGAAAATTTCACTTCTAAGAAGAAGAAAGCTTTATTAATCTATAATTTAGCTTCTGTGGGTAGGAATATTCTGAAAACTTTACCTTTGGAGATAGTAAGCACTCGTGTAATTGGTGGTGATAATGGTGATTCACTCATTGTTGATGACTATGCTTCTATTGTCAAAACTTTAGCCAAAAGATTTAATCCCAAAAGAAATGTTGTTCTTAAGCGTCACAAGCTTCTACAACACGCTCAAATTCCTGGTGAGTCCATCGATGACTTTGTTGCTACTCTTAGAACCCTAGCGGTTACCTGCAACTATAGGGAGGACTTTCATTGGCTAGGAGTATTGAACACTCTCAGTTTTTTGTAAAAGAAATTAGTACTGCGGCTAATAGCGAAGTTAAATTGTTGAATTTTAAACCCAACTCTAAACCATTGAAGGGGTCCAACACCAGTGCTGTGAGTCCTACTACACATCACTCTAAACCCACAGTTGAGCAAGGGAAAGCCATGTCCTTCCGTTGTGGGAGCAAATCTCATTTAGGGAATGGCAAGTTTATTTTGTTTTGAACCAAACTTGTTACAAATGTGGAAAAAAGGTCATTATTCTTGAATGTGTAAGGCTGTTATGACTAAGAAAAATTCTGCACAGATGGTGAAGACCATTGCAGAAGATTTAATCGATTCTGATGATGATGATTATGAATAGTTGATGTTGTCTCCTTCATCGTCTCATGCTGAATGTGTTATTGAATTATCTTCTTTGGGAGGGTCTCATAAAAGGAAATCTCCTTCATACAAGATTAGCGTTAATGGTAAGTGGAGAAGTGTGGCTCATGGTGTAGAGCAGGCAGACCCAGAAGCTGAGGTCAGACCCGGGACCAGGGTTCAATTCCCGACGCGGCAGGGTCTTGAGCTCAAATGTCCACGGACTCGATAATTCACGCTTCGGTGCCAACTCTAATCATGGGTTCTCACTCTGCAACTCTGGGCATTAGGCTTGCTTAATCTCCACAACGGCCCCCCTGCGGCGGGATGCCTGGCTTTCACCTTGGGGATGCCCTGTAGGGGCTATCTCACAGGGAAAAGCCAGGACGGGTTCCCAAGGCAAGCGCCGGGAAACCTCCGGGTAGCTGTGCGCTCAATAAATGCAATAATAATAGTAATAATAATAATAAGTGCATTGGTTTTCTACCAGTTTCTGGTTCTCCTTTTACTCTCATCAATATGAAGGATTTTGGAAAATTGGATAGTGTTCAATTGCAACAATCCAATATCAAAATTTTCACTTATGGGGGTAAAAGGGTTGAAGTTTTGGGATAGTTTCTTGCGAATCTTGTCTTTGGTGCAGATTTGGCTATGAGGTCTGTGTACGTGGTAAAGGATGGAGGAAATTTGTTGGGGTGGGATGAGCGCCCTTAACATCAAACTAGATCCTAACCATCCTGATATAGTGTTGTCCAGCAATGCACCCAATCAATCTTACAATGTGCCTTCACCGGATTCAACCAGTGTGCACACAGTTGCTCATGTATCGAGTGACAAGTGGGTAAACAATTATCCTTAAGTGTTTAATGGTGACCTTGGAAAACTTAAGGGATTTCAGCATCACAATGTGCTCAAGGATGGTGCTAAGGCTGTGGCTCATAAAGTGCGCAAGGTATCTTTGAGTCTCCGCAAGGAACTCAAGAGTGAGTTGGAATGACTGTGTACAATGGGGGTGATTGAACCCATTGAAGGCTCTGAATGGTTGCCCCCCATTGTTTAGCACGCAAATCTGTTAAATCCCTGAGGATGTGTGTTGACTTGAGAGACCTTAACGCAAACATCTGGGTTGATCGTCAACCTCTACCAAATATGAATGCAATGTTGGCTACCTTGGAAGGTGCTAGGTTTTTTACTTCTCTAGATATTTCCTCAGCTTACCACCAAATTGAACTGTGCTAAGAATCAAGGCACCTTATATCTTTTACACCTGAGGAGGCTGATCTTTATAGACGTATGCCTTTTGACCTTGCTTCGGCTTCAGCAGTGTTCCAGATTGATGAACAATTTGTTCAAGGACATTGCTGGGGTTTTATTTTTTCAAGATGATATTCTGATTCATGGTAAGACTGAGTCAGAACACAATGAGAGGGTTAAGTACATCTTAAGCATAATTAGATCTAGTGGTTTGACGTTAAGTGTTGCCAAATGCAAATTTCTTCAGGAAGGAGTTGACTACCTCGCTCATCATATTTCCCACAGGGGTATAGCACCTAAACTACAAATTTTTGAAGCTATTCAGAATGCACCCACACCTATGAACAAGAATCATCTCCGTTGCTATTTGGGTTTGGAGGAATTCTATGGCAAATGTATGCTTTTCCAGCAAAACAGCATCCATGTTGAATTTGTTGAAGAACATTTTTAATTATGTGTGGGATAATGGTTGCAATAACAATTTTGAGTCTATTAAGCAAGAAATTGTACATGGTCGCCCCCTTAAACTTTTCAACATTAATGATCTGTGCATCATATCTACTGATGCAAGCAATGTTGGTTTAGAGGCAGTTCTCATGCAAAAAGAGGAGATGGCTGTGAAGAAACTATAGGTTTTGCTTCAAGGACTCTAAGGGGCACTGAAAGCACTTACTCGACCATTGAAAAGGAAGCTTTAGCTTTATGGTGGGGTATCCAACAGTTCAAGAATTTTTTGTGGGGTAATACATTTATTTTGAGGACGGATCATAAACCTTTGATTGATCTTTTTACTACTAAAGCTGGTGGCAGAGCAACGCCACGTATTGTGAAATGGCATTATAGATTGCATGAGTTCCGTTACAGTCTTGAATATGTGGCGGGTGCTAAGAACCATGTAGCCGATTGTTTGTCTAGGTTACCCCTCTCGTGTGATGAAGGTGAGTTGGCATCTGATGACTTAGAAACTTTTGTGCGGTGTGCTCTTTGGAGAACACTGTTGGTGGCGCACTTTCTGAACAAGAGTGGGTGGGAGCCACATCTACTGATGCAGAAGTTATGAAGGTCATTGACCTTTTAGCCAGTGTGTGGCCCAACGACAGAGATTGACCCTCTGAGTTGGTTCCCTAAAAAAAGATTAGAGAAGAGTTATCCATGTTTGATGGGGTGTTGAGGAGAGTGGGGATTGTTGGTGGTTCCGGTGTCCAGATGCAAGAGGATTTTAAATTTGGCCCAAAAAGGTCATTCGGGAATTCGTGCCAGGAAACAAAGTGTCAGAGAGGATTTTTGGTGGCCTTGCTTAGATAGAGATGTTGAACACTATGTTCATGACTGCTGTGTTTGTGTTGTAAGTGACAAGTCTCAGGTGACCCATCCTTCTCCGGTTGAACCTGTGGTGGTGAAAAACTCACCATTGTCTAGATTGGCTTTTGATATTGCTTTTCCTTTTGGGCTCATTGGGAGTTCTCCCAAATATGCCTTGGTTCTTATTGACTACATGTCAAAATGTCCTGAGGTCAGATTTGTGGATAATGTGAACTTGTTGTCTGCCATCATTTTTTCCGGTATGTATTTCTCAGGGAGGGATGTCCTGAGGAATTGGTGTCAGACAATGGAACCCAGTTGGTTTCCAAAGAAATGCAGGATTTTTTCAAGGACATTGGCGTATAACATATTCTCATTTCTCTTTATCACCCTCGCAGTAACGGTTTAGTTGAGCGCTTCAGCCGTGTCATCAAAGAACACTTACAGCTGGCTGTGGTTAATGGTTAATTGCATTGGCAGCAAGCTGTTACCAACATGTTGTGGGCTATGAGGACTATGCCACATGTTAGCACCGGCATAGTTCCTTTTACCTTACTCAGAGGTAGAGTTTCTGGTTCGAAATTGAACAAAGAATGGATGTGCAGGAGAGAGGTTGAAAAGAAGAGGTTGTCGGTTGTTTCGGATGTCAAGGCTGCCATTCAGGCTACGTATGATACTAGGCCTGGAGTTCATAGTACCATGTCTGTTAAGGTGGGTGATTGGGTCAAAGTCATAATGTTCTGTCATATTCGCAAAGGCGAGACTTGCTTTTTGGCACCCAAAATAGTATCTGCCGTGAGAGATCATGTGTTGGTGTTGGAGAATGGCAAGGTATGGAATAAGTGTGTTGTTTGCGTGGTACCCGAGTCCATGCTAGGTTATGTCAACAAGAACTTTGGTGTTCATTCCTCCTCAAGGGTTATGCCTACTCGTGTTCACGGGAGGATGAATATTCATTCTGGTTGTGTTCTTGCAAGGAGTGTCTCCACCAGATTGAATTTTTTCCTTCCAAGTTTCAAGATTACAAAATGTGTTGAAGTCTCATCTACTTCTAGTTTTTTCACTTTATGATGTGTTATTACTAGGTTTTTATTCTTGCCTTTTTTTATATTGATCTGTACATTATTCATGCCTTTGTTTTTATTCTTATATACTTGTTATTATGTATTCTGACCATTATGCTTTTCTTTTTGTTGTTGTGAAGGAAGGGGGGTGTTTTGGGATCTGATTTGAATGTATGGGTGGGAGCTTGTGTGGGCACATGGGGGTTCTGCCCTAGAATGTAGTGCTCTGCGGTAGGTCAGTTGCTGCCAGGAGCTGGAGGACGTCAGACGGAATAAAGTTGGTTCCTACCTTCTTAATGATATCTTGCTTTCAGAATCTGATATGCCGACTTTGACGGATGACGACTGGACGGAAACCCTAGCCAGCCCCCATATGCTGCGGTTTCCTCGGACACTGCCTTGTACAATTTAAGCACCTTCACCGAGCATATTATACTTGATCCTGTCTATGGAGGATGGGAGTGATCCAGTCCCCCCAATGCCTTCGATGTACTAATGAAGAGGGCTCTTTTCTCCACACAGTGTGGAGTTGAGTAGTACTGCAGCCCTTTTGGGTGATTGGCGGGAACCGTTTTAAGCAGCACATCCTGTTTCTGGGACTAAGCCTAGCCAAAAGGGACATAGCCCAGACATGGAAAGTACCCTCGCCGCCAAGATTAGGGGATTGGAAGAAGGCAATGGATAGGTGCATGGGTGCCAAAATTGTAGTGTTCCAAGCATGGGGATGCCCATAGAAGCATTGGAAAATTTGGTCCCGGTGGGCGACATATCGGGCCATTGATCTACCGCCCCCCTGCGACATTCAGACCCTTCATAATCCTGTCCGGCTATAAGTGGGTTATACTAGTACACTATGGGCAGACCGAATTGATAGTTAAGAGATTCATTTTTGGTAATATGCAATTACGAATAAACAATTGTGGTCGGTGCAGTTGGTAAATTATTCAGCCTGGTGTTCTACAGGGCATGTTGTTATTTACTGATAAATTCAGGTACACTGTATTGTATGCATTTCATGTAATACACCTGTCAGGTTCTGCCCATTTCGTATCCGTAAAAACAAATAAAATTTGTTGTGAACAAAATAAAACATCAAGTCCTGCCTCAGCACTAACTTGATTCTAACCTTTGACCTCAGATCGCTGCATCAGTTACTTTAATCTGCTGTGCTCTTTTACTAGTATGTCCTTTTGAGTAAGGAGTTTGAAAGCAAGATGTTAAACCTATATAAGGTCAAAAACATTGCCATGTAGATCAATATATTTGCCCTATAAAGTTTCTCAGCTACTCATAGCAGGTTGCACTCTGAAATTCACAGCAGACTGAAAAGTTCTATAAACCCACTGAAGTGGTCAAACTAGCTGAACGCTCGGTGCTCAGCTCTTTTAGTCAAGCTATGCTCAACTAATGTAGGACGGAATTCCACATGCATTTTTCACGGATGCCTTAGGAACTCCGTCATTTCAACGAATGCGTCTTTAGCACACATTTGCTCTGTACGCACGTTGTTTTAACAACTTGCCTCAGAAGGGCGCTGACTATTGGAATAGTTTAATTTACTAGTCCAACTCCAGTCTGCGCAACAGTAGGGAAGGTGTTGGACTTTAATTCCAACACCATTTCACCCCCTAATGCAAGTCGTTGTAATGACTTGCGCGCAGAACAACGCATTTGTTCTGATGCTGGCGCTGTGAAGGCACAGCGTGATTGGGGCTTTGGCCTAAAGCAGTTTCCCGTGTTCAACAAACCCTCCATTTTCAGGACTGAGCCTGGTGACTGTACCAATGGTATTACTTACATATGTCACTTTGCACCAATATGAGCAAACACATTTTCCCATAGAGGCAGAATGGGTAAAACCTGTTGATACATCTTTCCTTTTGTTTGAAAGTGCTGATGGGTGTTGATTTTGTCCTGGATGTAATAGATAATTAGACTCAATTAATATTCAAGGTAAGGCTTAATTGCTATTCAACTATGGTAACCCATGTTTGCACTTATGTTAAATGGAGACAGCTAACTATGACAATAATAAAATGATGACTCACAGTCCTCAAGTAGTCAGGGAAGAAAGTTTACAAAAAGAATACTTGTTTAAAGATTGGTGCTAACACAGTATATGCCCCTGGGGCAATGATGGTGCAACTCCAAAGAATAACAATTCACTAAATCATTTAAAAAAATGCTGGATGACTCCAACAATTTGTTTAAATAACACTGTTTGAGGACAAATACACAGAAAAATCAGTCTATAATTCCAAGGTTATGTGATATATTTTCATTATCTTTATTATGTTTACACGCTTCCAACCAAGTATATGGTCAGTAGACACGTGTTTTGTCCCTAATTGGACTTTTTCAAGGATGTGTGTACTAAACAAATAAGAGAACAGCGTAAGTGAGACAAACCTTACATATGAAATTTGTTCATTTTATACATGAGATAAATGCATTGCATGCTGCTGATGGAACAAGCAGAACTTAAAGGTGACTCAGAGAGAGAGCAAAATATAAGACTTATAATGCTCCATATACATGCCAAGTGCTGCAGCACTATTAGAAGAATACCTGGCAGGACAGTCAAAATGTAAAAAGGAAAAAGAAAAAATACAATGCTGTATTTATAGGCCGTATCTGTGTTAGAGCACCCTCGTTCTGGGGCAAAAAGTCAACTAAGACCACAAAACATGCACCAGAGAGAAAAGGATGTGTGACCCAAACAGAATAGAATATACTCTAACGCATTCAAAATAAACCAGTGAAGAGTAGAATTTTTTTTATTGTGACCTAAGCTTAATATGGTTTGAAAGGGCAGGTGGCTGACTCAATGTTAGAACATGATTTGGTTCAAAAGAATTTAGCTGAGTTATGTGTTCATAGTAAAATGGAAAATGAATAAGAGTTTCTTTGTTTGGTAATCCTCACTAAAGGACTCACAGTGAGACACAAACTGTGAGGCTTACCTATGAGAGCCCTGCATCCCTTTTGCAACGTGGTACATGCATGACTCAGGGTTCTCATATAGATTTATGAAGCCATGCAAAGCCACCTTTGAGTGGCAGCATAAATCATGAGTAGGGCAATGCAGAGCAAATCGCTATGTCTCCTTACGCTGCACCCGGGAGGCACTCTATAGGCATTGCGTTAGTTTTCCCTTGCAACACCCATGGAATTTGAGGCTGCCCCAGATTTACAAAGTGATATAAACCTGGTGAAGTGCCAAATCCATATGTCTCTTGAGGTGAGGCGTAGAGAGGAGAAATATGTTTATATCTCCTCGTTTATTTTTCCCTCTTTCCATCCATAGAGTGGGAAAAACGTCTCTTTGGATTGTTTTTTTGCAGGAAGGCGCACCATTCTGCACAAAACAATCCTGCCTGCAATGGAGGGTGCATACATTGGCTCTAGGCTGCCGAAATGGTGCCAGAACAGACAGAAAAGACAGGAATGCACTGTATTGCTTAAATACGGTGCACCTCTACCCTTCCACTTTGGCATAGAGAAGCGAAACAAGATGCCTTGTTTCGCTGCCCTATGCCAATATGTCATAAATTTGGCCTTGTATTTCTTATTCCTGTAGCAATAATAAATGAAATAGGATGATATAGGTGCCAGAGTACCTGTTTCGTCTAGGTAATCTGTAATTTAAAAAAAGGGGGGTTACTTTAGAATTTACGTCCAATTATTAATTTGTTTATAGAGAAAGGGATAATAAAAGACCCACCTCTCCTGTGGCATGTTTGACTGTTGGATTCTTCTTAATAACAAATGTGATCTTTCTCCGCTGTTCATCTTCAGTATTTTCAAGCTATAAATCAAAATGAGGATTATTAAATGTATTATCAATAAAATACCTCCAACATCCCAAGTAAAATGTTACGTCAAAATCTACCTTACAATGAAGTGGTGCTGCTATTCACTCATGGGCGACACTGGTGTAGACAGCCTATCAGGATAAAGACAACGAAAATATATCACATGACCTTGGACTTATGGACTGACTTTTCTGGTTATTTGTCCTCATACAGTGCTCCAGGATATTGTTTCATGTTTGTATTTAAGTGCCTTCATTTAGATGTGAACATCTCTATCACTGGTGAATAGGGATCAGTTTCTCTCGATTGAGGATAGCAGAATTCTCCTGGTTAAAGCTCAAACAATTATTTCTCCGCGCTTTGATTTCCCCCTACCAAGGAGCCCAATACATGAGTGGTATATTGATGGAGTCGAGAATCCTCCAATGGGACTGGACCTTCTGTTTTGTTTTTAATAGCAAACCATCCGTCCCTTTAATAAAGAGAAAAAAAATGCGTCAAGCTGATGGCACTGAAGCCAAAGGTAGATGAAGACTGGGAACAAGGTCACACATGGTAAGATCACCTCGTGTTTATGTTGTGTTATTTCACTCCCTCAGCCACAGAAGGATTTTACAGGGGGATATAGAAATGATTCAATTTTATGCTATTTCAGGTACAAACAGAAGGGTGAAATACAAATGAGTTGAAAAAAATGTGTAACTAAATGTGTATAAAAGGGTTTGTGAATCAGTCAATGGTGCTTCACACACCCTCGGGATCAGCCTCTATGCTCTAACATAAATACACTTGCACAAGACGACTCTGAATGACAGGTATCATCGGGGACATGATCACGGGATGATTCATTTCCGGTGCAGTGACTGCAACAGTGTTTACTATATTCACCAGAGCTCACCACAGAAACTCT
The DNA here is from genome assembly GCF_964263255.1 of Lissotriton vulgaris. NCBI lineage: Eukaryota > Metazoa > Chordata > Amphibia > Caudata > Salamandridae > Lissotriton > Lissotriton vulgaris. The sequence goes on from NC_141687.1 coordinate 1,127,891,904, forward strand.
GCTATCTATTGGCGTGCAAAGGCACACGCTCAAATCTTAGCTTTCTACTTCACTGAACTGTGGTATCTTGATCAAATCGCTTAATATCGCTGAACTTCATTACTGTTGTCTTGAAACATGATTGGAAAACCTTAAATACACACCAGCTGCCGCAGCTTGTAATGCATGCCCACCTTTGGCACCATGCACACCGAATACGAACACACCGGAGGCCATTATTTTATGGCATGCAATAACATGGTAGGTTCAGAAAGACACGTTCAGGCTGGACTCCGAGCAGCGGCAGGGCTCAAAACCCTGAGATGAATCACAGATAAAGAAGAGATAAATAAGACATGAACTATGAATTAAGAGGAGAATGGATCTCGCTTCGGTCGATAACGCTTGAATTATTGACCCTCTCATCTCGCGCTTGAGGTCTCTTATTACTCCAGCATTCCTCTGTAATTCCTTTCTAACAGAATTCTCTGATGAGCGTCGGCGGGGATACGAGCGGGCTGTTTAAAGTCATTGGATGATGGTTGTGGGCCGCCGAGTATTGAAAGGGGCAGCTCGATTGGTTATTGCTGGTGATCACCCACAGATCAGGCCTGAGAGCTGCCCCTCAGGTCCAGCTCGAGGACGTCTGTCACTAACCCCTTGCCATGCAACCTCCATCCGAAAACTGACCCCCGCATGCGGTACTGCCATAGATTAACGCTTTGAGGTATGTTTATCAAATAATTGTGCAACACAGCAAGCCGCCTTGCTGCGCGAAAGGGAGAGGGCAGGAATGTGCTGTATTTAACATTATATGGCACATTATTACTCTAGCTCACAAACTGCTGCCCAGGGCCAAGTCTGCATTGTAAGCAGGTTTGTTTTTGTGAATGAAGGGGCACCTTCCTGCACAGAAAGAATCCTCTAAGGCATTTCCTTCGTACGCGGCACATGTACAAAGAGAAAAAAAACTAGGAGAAATAAAGATAGTTCTCCTCCTTACGCCTCCCATGGGGAGGTGCAGCATTTTGACCCAATCCCATGTCTACCAGTAATGGTAAATCTGAGAATGTGCCAAAGTCCATTGAGAAGGCATGGGAACACCCACGCTACACGCATGGAGCACCTCCCTGGCGCTGAGTACCACAGGGCAGTGACTTGCGCTACCTTGACTTACTCCACATTTACCAAGCCACACAAGGTGGCTTTGCATGGTATGGTAAATATCACTCTAGGTTTTGTGACACCCTTGCGCCCCCTTGTGTAGCACAATGGCAATGCAAAATCCTGATAAATATGCCCCTTCATTCTTTATATGCTGCAGGATTCATGAGACAAGCTTATAAATCTTGGATTGTTGGTTTTATCACCTCCATACACATTATGGTTTGGCTTGACAGTGCAGCTGCCACGAGACAAAGTAAACGAGAAACACCAGGATAGGGGCTTTCACTCTGCCCACATACTGCTTGCTCTCCACACAGCTGTGATCCTTTTTTATAACCAGGTTCCTGAGCTTGTACTTTCAAGGGGCACACACATCACAGTGTAATGTTATTAAAACGTCTTCGATAACTTGATATTTTAGGGTGTTTTCTCTGGCAGCAGCACAAATAGGAGGAGGGCAATCATTACCTTACATGGATTTTTAGGTCTGGCTTGACAGTTCAACTGTCACTCGACCTTATGTGATGAACAAAAAAGATCTTTCAGAGTCCTACTTCGGAAAGGGCCAAGACCTCATCAATATTTTGGTCCCCCTGACCACAGGATTTGATGGAATTTGTGTGCTTCCACTAAAAAGAATTGCTGCATTGCACTTTTTGCTTGTGGAAAAGTTTATACATGATGCCTCAGAACTGAGTTAGTTATGATGACAAGGTGACATGGCTATAGGGCTGGTCTATTTATTGTAACATTTTGGCATTCATAAGTAGATTGTTATTATTCTCAAGTAAAGCCTATATATATTTTTTTTACATGGACTCGCATAGATTGCTTTAGTAGGCAAGGTTGGTGGTGGTGGTTCCCCTTCTGACAAACCGTGAGTATGCAAAATTTGCGCTGTGAGAATTCTTGTTAAGCCCAGTGAGGAGGGGTACTTTGCTTTGCCAACCGTAATTTGGAATGCATTTTTGATTTTATGACTGTATGCTTGTTGGTACCTAGTGGGAAAGACTATGCTCAATACAGTGGACCTGAGTTTGTTATAGTGACACGTCAATAATATCACCTATAGGCATGATTGGTGTACATTGAAATATTATGTCCAATGCCATAGGTCTGGGCTGGTTATGATGAAAAGTTATTGCAAAGACAGTAGACCAGGCTTATTTATTGTGAAAAGCATATGGTAAAGTCAGTAGACCTCTCGCAGTGGATTGCTGTCACATTATGCTAGAAAGGTATTTGGTTAGATGTGCTCTCACAGATTACCATTGTAGGCAAAGGGGGATGCGTTTAAGGATTCTGCCGCATTACCAGAGCTTGCAAAGAGGAGGGAACTCCAAACCCCAGAGACACCCGTGCCAGGAGGCGCTTTCAGCCGCGTCACTCCCACTGTGCCGGAGGCCCTTAAAACCAGCACAGGGCCCCCGCAGTGCGAGACGCGCGCGGGCGTTCCCGGACCACGCCTGGGCCAAGGGCGGGCTCGCCTGCGCCCGTCCGAGACAGGCAAGGCCGGGTCGGGCCACATCTCTTGGTCCAGTGATTCTGAAGTCAACTATACTGGTAAGGAAGTGTTGAACGCATAAATCGTTTGTTTGGAGTGCTACAGTAGGAATAGGGAAAAGAAAACTAGCCTCAAATAAAGCGAAGTCTGCTGGGAAAACAGTTCCCATCACAAACTATTTGAAATTCACCATAGGGATCATTAACAGGGCTGGACTGGCAGTTGCGGGCACCAAGCAATCCCCCGGTGCGCCACAAGGGTGGGGGCCGGTTTTGGGCCCCTGGGGGCCATTTTTGTTACAGGGCCATTTTAGCAGCATAGCTGCAAAATCGGCCCGGTAACAAAATCGGCTGAAAACCGGCCCCGGCAAAGAGCTCGGTCGCACCCCTAAACTCCCCCCTGGGGGTCGGCCGAGCACTTTGCCGGGGCCGGTTTTGGTTCCCAGTCTGGCCCTGATCAATAATGATGAAATTGTTCAAGTTGAAGAGCAATTGGCAGCCACCAAAACGGCCCTAAATGTTGCACATAGGGAGACCAAGACTACAATTGAGGATTATGTTCGTGATGATAGCCCTGGCCCAGAGAGCTCAAGGGGCGGGGCACAAGATCATGATCAAAGGAGTAGTAGTAATAAGAGCAATAGTCCCAACACCCCTAAGGTAAATCCATCCAAAATTTTGGGCACATGTGTATCAAATTCCCCATTGGAAATCCCGACAATATCTGATGCACTTGATCAGGCTGCACCACCGGCCAAAAGGAGCAAACAGCGCATTGCACCGGTAAAGACTTGCGCTAAGAAAACTAAACATAAAAAAGGGAAAAGCACAAATCATGATGGAAGGGGCATAGGGACTGGAGACGGGGGTTAACCGTTAAATATGCCTGATATTGAGGGGGGTGTGGCTAGCCACGAAGATGGCAGTCGGGTCCTGGTAGAGCTCCGGTCCCTCAGGGGGGTTTAATTCTCCTGAGCCGTTTTCCCAGACCGCTAGATGACCAAAAAACATGAGATCGACGCCCCGGAGGCCCCTGCTTCGCTAGCTGCCCTGGGGAGGCCGCCGGACGGTGACACAAGAGAGTTGAGAGCCCGGCCGGACCGCTGCGGTGATAGGGCATAAGCCTGGGCCTGGAGTGCGTAGCGGGCTCACACGTGGCGCAAACAGCCCAACGCGCTGAGAGGCAGTTCCCACCTGGAAACAGGAGCCACCGTGGGTGCTGAAGGACTGGGCCGAGCGCGGTGACGGCCGAATGAACATTGAACTTACACGGCATCAAACCTCATGTGGGACCCGAGCTGCCTCATAGTGGGGCCGCAGGAGGGCTGACACACCACGCGGCAACACCCTGCATGGCAATTGCGGGTGGCGGCGCAGCCTGAGACCCAGAACGTCCCAAAGGATACCCGGCGAACTGCACATCACCCATTGCACCGTGAGGATCCAACGGGATTTGGGCAGTGAGTTGCGACGCTTGCTGTGGCCCGTGCTGACCTGGACACTCTGCCCTCAAGCCCAATCTCCATGCTCGCCGCTGAGCCCCCCTCGCAATCTGAGGCCTGGGGTGGCCTCGGGGTGCTGGACGTGGGCCGGCGGCCCCTTCGGTGTGTCCGAGTACTCCCCAGATTTCACCCAGCTGACACAGAAGTCTTCTCCCCCCCTCGCGGCGGATGACACCACAGCGAGGACCCTGCGTTGTTCTTTGCCTTGCAGCCGAAAACTCAAGCACGTGCCCCGAACTGGGGCCTACATTGCCATTACCGGCTTGCGAACACAGAGTCCCCACCACAGACCACGGTGCTGTACACATAGGGGGAAGGGCAAGACTGGAGAAAATTGAACAGTGCCATCGACGGGTAGCCCCTCCCAAATTAATTGCTGCCCCTGCCTGGCTCTGGGACCTGCACTGGACGGCCTGACATTGCCATCTATAGCGCGATCCTTTGAAATGACAATTCTACAAACCCTACCGGGGACATACCTTCACCGACACGTCGCGGGACCCTCCCAGTCAACGGACCCCTCTCCAGCGGCGCCATTCTGGCAGTGGCATATACTCTCAACCCACCAGTGGATGACTTGAACCTCTCCACATAACCACGCAGAACTCAGCCACCACCCCGTCCAGCCACCCACCGGGGGGAGAGCATCTTGCCCCAACACAGTGAATTTGCGCCATGGGCAGAATCAGGGCCAAGACTCTGGATGGCCAACAAGGAATGCCCCCCCCCCTCCACCACGGTGGAGCTCTCCAGCCGGCCATCCTCACCAAGGGCCTTATCCTCGGAGATCATCGAGGGCGCTCCCGATAAACTGGATCTAATTCTCAAGGAAATTCAAGATTCCAGGGCGCCATTTGAACTACAGATTAATACGCTCACCACAGGCCTTACCCTGCTCAGAGCAGACCATGGAAAATTGGCCGACACAGTCAAGGACCACAGACAATCCCTCACTGACCTGGACCCTCAGATCACTGCGAATTCTGCAATGATATGGCAACTACAGCAAAAGATGACAGACCTCCTAGATAGGGTGGAGGATGTGGAGGGCAGAAATAGATGCAACAAGATCCGCGTCATTTGTTTGCCGGAGTGCAGTGAGGGTGCCAAGGCGGCAGACTTCATGGAGGCGTGATTCAGGGACAATGTGGCACCAGAGGGACTCTCCCCATACTTTTGTGTTGAACGGGCCCCTAGAATACCAATCAGACCATCCAAAACAGGCGCACCACCTCGCCTGTTAATAGAACAGGAAGCAGTGGCAGACCTTGACAAAAAAGAGGAGCTGCAGATTGCTAGTAATGAACACGCCGAAATGCTAGAAACACTATGGATAATTGATCATAGGGCATTCCTGCAACACAAACATACTGAGGCAGACAGGTCTGGCATGCTGCTAGCAGGCATAGTCCAGGATAGGCCCGACCCACCAGTCATAACTAGCATTCGTACACCTAATGGACATATAGCCCATACCCAATGAGAAATAAACTCAGCCTTCCAAGATTTCCCTAATACACTCTATGCTGCACCCACACCTGTGGAACACTCCTCCATTACGGAATTCTTGCAGGATAACCCATTCCTGTACTTTCCGATGAGATACAAAAGGGAATAGATGGTCCCAACCAGAAATTTGAGCCGCAATAAAAGGTCTAAATCATAATAAAGCACCTGGGATAGATGGACTACCCATTGAGTTCTATCACACATACCGGGAGACCCTGGTACCCACACTGGAATTAGTATATAAAGCTGTATTTGAGGCTGGCCATCTACCACACTCCCCCATGCAAGCACTGGTCAGCTCCATACCCAAACCGGGCCGCGATAGCCTGGACTTGCCCAACTATAGACCCCTCTCCCTGCTAGCGACTGAATATAAAATCTTAAGTAAAGCTCTCGCCAATCGCATACAGCCGTACCTCAATACACTCATACATAGTGACCAGTGCGGATTCCTGCCAAACCATAGCACATCTCTTTACACCAGGCGACTACATTATGTAATGAAGGCCACCTGCATGCTTATCAGTCCGCAGGATGCATAGCACTAGACCTTCGACAGGCCTTTGATTCTCTTGTGGGAATTTATGTTCGTGGCTCTCCAACGTTTTGGGTTCCCAGAAACATATCTTAAATGGGTACGCCTATTATATACATCCCCCACAGCCCGAGCCCGTACAGGGCGATATATCTCTGACCAATATACGATCCACAGGGGCTCTCGACAGGGATGTCCATTATCTCCACTCTTGTTTGTTCTTGCGCTGGAACCCATGGCAATAGCGCTCAGAGAGTCGGCAGAACGGCTTGGCATACCATTCGAAGGTGTGACCCACCTAACGTCCATTTATGCTGACGACATCCTTTTGTATTTACGGGACCAGACGGCCGAGAATGCTACCCTTCCCGATATTTTTAACACTTTCAAGCGTCTCTCGGATCTGGCAATAAACCCGGGAAAATCGGTGGCCTTTTTTTTCAGGGACCCACAATACCCAAATAACTTGTAGTTTGGCAACTATGCCTTGCCAGTGGCCCTCACCACCTTTAAATACTCAGGTATCCAAGTCTATGGAACACAGGTAGATCAAATTGAGGGTAATATAGTGCGGGCCATAACAGCCCTCCGTGCTAGTGTGGCCTTCTGGTCCTCCCTGCTGTTGTCGGTGATGGGACACATTGCTGTCTCAAAGATGGTGATGCTACCTCGCCTGCTGTACTATTTTGTGAATTTACCGGTCGTGGTCCCACAGTCTATCTTTAATACATTGAACACCATACTGGTAGATCCTATATGGGGACAGGGCCGCAGATAAATAAGCCTACGGAAACTCCAACTGGAGACCGGCAGTGGTGTCTGGGAGTTTCAGGCTTCAGAGCCTACTACTATGCTAGTCAACTCCAATGGCTGTCCTTCTGGACCATGGGGAGAAATTTACAGGAAATTGGGTACACACCTAGGGAATTGGACCAGGGAGTGCTGCATTCCTTGCTCTTACCTAAGGCCAAAATTCCCAGGGACGCCCCCCACCCCTATTAAAGACGGCCCTGCATTGCTGGAAGAAGGCATTATCTTATACCTCCCAGGTGGTTCCCTACTCGACGAATATCCCCCTCCTAGATGTCCCCACCCCACAAGGTAGACTCATGAAGGCCAGGATACATGATTTAATAGAGTCGGGAGTGGAGGACGTTGGGGCGTTATTTGGTGACGGTGGCCTGTTGGACCACAACTCCTTCCTGCAGATTATGGGTGCACATGCACAACTTTTTTTAGTACACGCTACCGTATCCCACTACATAAAAAACACATGGGCCCCACAGCGCAGTGAACCCCAACAGCACAACCTGGTACATCTCTTATACTAGATGGGTAATAGGGGGCTCCTGGTCCATTGGCTATACACAGGTGTAAGGGCCCACGCTGCGATCACACTTACCTCACTTAGAAGACAATGGTCTGAGGACTCTACCACGGAAATCTCTGATAAAGCATTGCAGAGCATGCTAGACCACCCAAAAAGAGTTTCCAGTAATGCCAAACTAAAGTTAATTCAGACTATGGTCCTTCACAGGTCGTATCTCACCCCCAAGCGGATTCACTGCATGTTCCCTGACGCCTCACATTGCTGCCCACGATGTAAAGGAGAAGAGGCGGACTTCCTCCATATGCTGTGGTCCTGCCCTCGCCTCCGGGGCTACTGGGAGAGGGTTCGTCAATCCCTGAGCGAAGTCACACAAATCCCTATGTCGGATGACGCCCTGGCCTGCCTCCCGAGCCTCCGTAGATGCTCGAAAGTCCAGAAGGTACGACTGAAGTTTACAGACTTGGCCTTCATATTAGCAATCAGAGCCCTCACCATGAGGTGGAAATCCCCTAGATGCCCAGCATTATCCAGCTGACAAGATGACATGATTTAATGGGGAAAGGCCAAAAGTGCAGCTCTTTAGAGAGAAGAAGAGAGGCGGCTTCGAAAACAACCTATTTCCATGGACTGGGAGATCATGCTACATGAGTTTGAACCACTTACCTCCCCCAGGGGTACCCCAACCCCTTTACACACAGAGTCAGTATGTGACTCATTCATGATAGGTTTCAGGTCTCAGAAACATACATCATATTCCATGATCACTGCGGACTCCCCTAGTACTGTATTGCTAGCATTCCCCTTTCAGATTACAACGGACACTGAAGACACTGACCGACCAGGAGTAGGGACTGGGTGGGTTAGGGAGGGTGGGACATGGTTGAACCTGTTATTCACGTTAACTGGAAATGTAACTACTTTATGCCGTGCATTTACCTACCATAACTGCAATTACTTGATATTCACATTGTCTACTGATACCATTTATTCTCCATTTCCTGTTAAATAATAAGGAAATAGTAGGGCAGATTCATGAAACATATATGTTGTGTCTATTGTAAGTACAAAACGATTGTCTATTTGTAATATTCCTTGCATCGAATTTGACATAACGGTCATTAATAAAGTATGTTAAAAAAAATATATATATGCCTGATATTGATACCGTCTTTTACATGGAAAAATCAACACCATTGAAAGGCGTATTATGATTGAAATAAAATCAGTACAAAAGGTTATCTGCCAATTAACAGAATTGATTACAGACCTCAGACAACAAAATATCTCCAGATCATGTCCAGAAACTATGCCAAATAGAGACCCTGTTAAGCAAACCCAACCCGATAAAAGTAAAGTAATTGACATTGAAACAAGGAAGGCGGTCCCTGATAAAAATTCTGTGAATCATGTGGTGGGGTCATCTGGCTTATCCGGTTTGAGTACTGCTGATAAAGGGATAAATGGAAGTCTACAAAAACGCTCTATCAAAAACACTGGTTCTGAAAAGTATCGGCAGTCTAAGAAGTATCAGGGTATCTCCTTAAATTTGCCCCCACAGGTCACCCCTATGTTATTATTTTTAAAAATGTTTCCACATTGTTTGAAAACCGTACAGAAACATGGGATTTGCTGAAAAACTGTGTGGTTTATTGGTTTGCTGTTAACACTCATTGCAACATTGGGCTCCTGACTCATGAAATAATAATGCTAAGGAAAGTGAGTTTGGTGGGTAAAATGGATAAAACCTGTGAGGGGATTGTACTTTTGTAAATTTTCGACATCCAGATCCTGTGGCTTGTTTATTAGATGAGGTTTTAACAAAACAAGGATGGTTAAGAGAGCATGAACATGTTGCCATTTCTGCAGTACCACTTGGGTACTTTTATACACCTGAAACTGAGCAACATATTAAATCCAGCAGAGTACGATATAGTACTACTAATGAAATAATCCCACCCATGCTAAACAGGTTTGATCTTTTGAGAAGCTGCAGTGAGGTGGATTGACTGAATATAAAAACAACTCTAATGGATGATTTTCTCCCTAGTAGAAGACCATTGAGTAATCCTATAGAAATAACCCGTGTAGATGTACCCTTTTCGGACGAAGGAAACCTCCTACCTTCCAATGGTGTTAAGATAGTGTCAGCAGAACTAACTATCCCCCCATTCTATTAGAATTGAAGTTGTGCCAGTAGTAGAAGGCATACCGTTCTGCACTAATAATGACCCCATTCCTTCCAGCAACTCCTTAAGTATTGATTCAGTAAGTAGCCAATCAGTTGGATCACTGCAATTTCTCTTGTGGAATGTTTCAGGGGTTAAAAAGAAACTGTCTGACCCATCATGGCTTAATTTTATACATATGCAAAATTTGATCATAATGCAGGAAACCTGGCTTGTAGAACCTTTCCATGTAAAGGGTTTCAAATTTTTTTTTACTAAAGCTACCCCATCTAAGGCTGGGAGAGCGAGTGGAGGTCTGGCTGTATTACTTTCGGTAACTTCCCCGCTGACCTTAAAGAAAACTTTTACTAACTCACAGCACTTCCAGTTCTTACTACTTAGAGATAAGGGAAAGCAAAATATTGTGGTGATTAATTACTATAATAATATTTTTAACAGAACAAAATCAGGAATAATCACTACGCTGGAGAAAGAGCTTGATATCTTTTTGAAGAGGTTGGGGGATGAGTATATAGTGATATGGGGTGGTGATTTTATTATAGAATTGTGTAAGCTAACGCCAACGGATCAATGTGGCCACATAGATGATTTCGTGGATCATATTGCTCACTTCTTACATAATCCCTATGGTGAATCAGTCAATTGCATCATGTATAAATATGGCCTGGAAGTAATAAAGATGGGTGCCAACAGTGGAGCTGTCGACGAATATACTTGTGAGGGGGCTAGAGCTTCTTCATGTATTGACCACATACTGATGTCAAGGAATAGTAGGCCTTTTGTGAATTATTGTATTATATCACATAGCTTACTTAGCGATCATTACCCACTTCTGCTAACATTAAATTCCAGTTTATTTTCCATTGGAAAAATATGTGTTTCTGCAGCTGATATCAGACCCCAAGGAGAAAATTGGATTTCAATCAAATGGTCTGGTGTTAATCCTATTAACTTCATGGAAAACTTGCAAGTAATAATCAAGATATAGAAATCTGTCTAGACGGATCCTTCAATAACATTGAGATTGTCACTGCTTTTAATAATATCTCCATAGGCATTAATAAGAATCTGAGATTAAAAAACAAGAATCATAAAAATAAAAGGGATTATTGCCCACGATGGTTTAACCAAGAATGCTCAAAACTGAATAGAGATTTGAAGGAAGCATTGAAAGTTAAACCCAGAAATGGGGAACAAATTAGAAGCCTTAGCAAATGCTATAAACAAGCTTTAAATGTAAGGAAAATAGAAATTAGAGAAATCGCATGGGACAATCTGGTCCAGGCAGCCAAGACCAAGAACTCCACCCTTTTCTGGAAAACTACAGATCAACCCCTGTTTAAGGTTGCTTCCTCGGCTGGGGTTGACACTGTAGTACCGCCAGAAGATTGGCTAGTGCATTTTGAGGACATTTTTAACCCCACCAAAAGTTGCAGTAAAAAGGATAATGATGGCAATATCATCTTATTAAAAATTCGAAAAATTGATACTATTATTGCAGATGAGATTGGAAATGCCCTAAAAGATAGTGCAAGTGGGAAGGCTGCATGCCCGGATGGGGTCACGATAGACATTTTTAAACATAATACTGATTTTTGGTCCCCCGTTTTAGATTAATTTTTTAAATGCTATTACTGATCGGGTGTTGCCTACAACCTGGGTTGAAAGTGGGATTGTCCCGATTTTTGCAAAATGTTACCGGCCGATTTCCCTCCTTGACTCCACATTTAAAGTGATGGGCAGAATTTTGCTAGCTAGATTGGAATGTTGGGTCAAGGATGGAATATTTTAACTGAAACCTAATACGGCTTCAGAAGGGAAAACGGTATGGTTGAACAGTGTATTAACTAAGATTTGCTTATAGGGAAATACACTCTTGCAAAGGCAGGTTTACTTCACCTTTGTTTTGTTGACCTCTCCAGCACGTTCGATCTAGTAAACCATACCATGTTATGGCAAAGGCTGGAAGGGATGGGGGCCCCACACAACATTATTAGTCTTCCGTCACAAATGTATGTCCCTTTAACATCAAAGATACGATACCGACAGAACGGGGAATGCACAACGCACTTTAGAGTTACCCGCAGGATCAGACAAGGCTGCGCCCTTGCTCCTCTTTTATTTTCATTATACATCAATGGAGTTGATTTTTTACTGCAGTGTCTAAAAGCTGATGCCCCTACTGTTGGTAAACAGGCAAAACACCTGTTTGATTATTTGCTGACGATGCAGTCTTGATCTCCAGGACTGCTAACGGTCTTCAACTCCTGATTGACAATTTTACAAAGTTTATGACTGATAAAGACCTAGCAATTAATTCTTCCAAGACCCTAGTTATGACGTGTGGGGAAAAGTAAAACCAAAAGCAGGACCCACTTCGTCGATGGTGTACCAATTGAAAGGACATCAACTTTCTCTTATCTATGATTTTTTTTTAACTGTAAAGGTACCTGGAATGCACATATTAACTTATGTAACTTGAAATTTTTAAGGACAAGTGAGACTATTTTTAGATTTTCACAAAAAATAGGCAACAAACCAGTGCGAGAGATTTTAAAATTATATGGGAGTAAATGTATATTAGGGGTATATTATGGTGGAGCTTTATGAGGGATGGCAGACACCACCCTGTTACAAACATTGGAAAATAAATTCTTACGAAGAGTTTTATCAGTCCCTAATTCCACGGCTACCTATATTGTCCATAAAGAAATAGACGTTCCTTTTCTAAGTGACTTGATCAGCATGTCTGCTATAACCTTATGGTATTGAATTTGGACAAAGGAAGAAACTCACTTCACTAAGGAAATAATAAGCAATTGTTTAACTCTTGATCAATCAAAGAAAATACCATGGTTAAAATATATCCATGGTCTTGTGATTTTAGAGACCCAATGAAAATCGAGAATTTTAGTAAGGGGGAGTTGAAAATGAGACTCTTTAGATCTAGAGAAACAAAAAGGGTAGCTGTGTCGCGTGCTAAATCAAATGTTAGATTATATTGTGAAGGGCCTTTTGCCCACATGCATCAAGCATTTTTGGAGTCGCAAACGGTGCGATTCCTTAAAATCGGCCGTTTGCGATTCCAAAAATGCTTTTTGAGATGCATCATTTGTTTTTGTTGAAAATCGCTAATTTTGCGATTTTCTAAAATGCGATTGCATTTAAGGAATCGCAATTTTGCGATTCCTTAAATGCAATGCATCATTCTTAAAAAAATTGCGAATTTGAAGATTGCAAGTGCAAATTACCACGAGGTTGAACCTCGTGGTAATTTACGAAAAATGTTTAAAATGCTCAAATTAGCATTTTAAACACTGTCATGTTACAGACACACATGTCCTTAGGACATGTGTGTGTGAAACATCCATTTTAAAATACATTTCAGGGGTGCAGGGGGGGGTGTCCTTTGGACCCCCCCTGCACCCATGGAATGCATCAACATTTTGCGAATTCCAATTTGCGAATTCGCAATTACCATTGATTCCTATGGGCCTTTTGGCCATAGGAATCAATGGGAATTGCGAAATCGCAAAGTGGAATTCGCATAATATTTGCGATTCGGTAAAAATTGCGATTTTTACCGAATCGCAAATATTATGCACTTTCAATAATGCATCCCGTTTTGCGATTCCTTATTTGCGATTCGGTAAAAATCGCAAATTTGGAATCGCAAAACGGGAGTTTGATGCATGTGGGCATTTGTCACTGGGCACCCATCCTTACCTTATTTTTATGAGAAATATGCAACATCGATTTTATTTAACTAGACTAAGGCTGAGAACGCTGCATTATTAGATAGCATTCCCAAAGATGGGTAAATGGAGCGTAAACCTTCCACTGTGCCCGTGTGATGATAAATCTGCCCAAAGCACTATGCATTTTGCATTATTTTGTAATTTTGATATGGACTTCAGAAAATCAATTTTACGTCCACTTTTCATCTCCAATAGACTATACTCCTATAAATCCACTTTTTACTTTATCTGTAACCTAGAACAAGTTTTGATTTGTAATGCGGTAATTGCCTTCACTCGACTTGCTAATTGACAAAAAACAACCTAGGCAACCTATAGAATATAATCACAGACAAATGGCTACAAGAGGTTAAGAAAATATATATTGCTTTATTCTCAGATTATATATTAAAAAAATGCATAACATATAGTACAATCAACAATGGACATGAATTAAAATTTACTATCACATAAGTGAAGGTTGAACAAATTTATACAATAGTGGCAAAAAAATATATATACACGAATTCTTGGATTAAAAGGGAAAACATAGAAAAGTGGCCGATAGGATCTCTACGCGCGTTTCGGCGAACCAGCGCCTTCTTCTGGAGTAGCCACACAAAGCTCTAGAACAAAATATTTTTTAAAAAAAGAACAACATTGCATTAATAATACATCTTTAAAACTGTATGTGTAAAAACATGTAGCAATCTACATCTTAACACTGTAGCCAACAAGTCTTGTATCTAGATAATCTAATATATATCTTTTCATTTCCTAGTGTGGGTCATGAGTCCAATCAGACACAGATCTTTATTTTGAGCACAATTGAAATGGATTAGTACATGGGTACAAAGGTATTCATGGGATATAGTGCTTTCCTAATGATAGTTAATTCAAAAGAGTTTAAAACCAGAGGCTCAAATGGATATATATAGTATATAAACATAACAACTTAATTGTCAGCGGACACCTAGATTTAATGACTATTGGTGTTCCTATTCTATTTTTATCATCGCTCGTATAATTCAGATGTATAGCTCACTTTTTCAAGCGATGTTATGTACTAGATATTATATAGGGTGATCATAAAAAGTTGGTACTCACAAGTAATTTTCAAGTTTTATATCAATGATTATTGAGACGTATAGCCGATGTTTTTTTGGATATTTTCCAACCAGTAGGTCTTTTCTTGATGCTATTGTTAAAAAAAGGGGAGGACAAAGATAACATTCTTTTTTAGTTTATTTTGTCCCTATTATTCAATTGGGTGTATTAGAAAATTTAAGAATAAAATTACCTTATTTCGGATATCAAAAATTAAGTCCCGCCTGCCAGATAGGTGTTAAAGATGTATTTCTAGAATCTGGTTTGTTTCAAATGTCAAGTTAGTTAAAAGATCTCCCTGCCTGTTGATTGTGAGACAAGAGGGGAGAATTGAAAAAATTAGAGAGATAAGCCTGACTATATTTTTTATTTTTTAATCACAATCCTGTTACGTTAAATATAAAAACTGAGGTTTCCCATCTTACCCGAGGTAATACGGCAGAGCTCCTTAAAATTGTGGATATATTTGTATTTGAGATGAAATTCTTCCTGTCAAGATAGATCATTGTCTACTATAAATATTAAAGTTGTCTATTAGATTACCTATAACGCATTCTATTATTCTACTGCTTAAGTGGCTTACCTTATAAAGAGAGTTCTTCCTGTATATTCTGGATTTTGATAAACACCTTGGATAATGGTTGTTTTTTTGGGTTAAAAGATCTCCCTGCCTAAAACGGGGGAATGATTCAAAAAAGATATATCAGGGTCCTAGCCTATTGCTATTTTACAACATTAGTATATCAAAATGATTGCAGGGTCTTACCCGAATAATTCGGCAAGGCTCTTTGCAGTATAACAGGTAGTATTCTCGCTTGCATGGATTTATAAAGACATCTGAGGTCTCAAGTGGTTTTTTGGAACAAAGATCTCCCTGCCTAAAACGGGAAGTAATTCAAAGAAGGAATGTCAATTTTATGCCTTTTCGATTTTTAAATATATCATTATTTGGCATATAGACCAAAAGTCTTACCCGAATAGATCGGCAAGGCTCTTTGAAGGTAGAAAAAATGGGGGGACCGCCCTTTCTATAAAACAAAGTAACATATAAGTGCGAGTTAGTTATTTTTAAGTTGAGAGTTTAATTTAAACTAAAAGTTATGTGCAGGGAAGAATCCTCAAAAGCATTCCCGGTGGGGGCATTCTTTACCTCTGATTAGCAGCAGGGCAGCAGTGAATCTGGCGGCGGGATTCCTGGGTGTTCAGCCGTGACGGATGACGTCTGGGATAGATCGGTGAAACTGATGGGATTCCGCTCGAGTATATAAGGGCGATTCTGATTGGTTTAAAGTCGGCTCACCTGTGCTGGCCATCTTTTTGTGAGAAACAGTCGTAGGACTATCCGTTTGATGGACATAGAAGACCCATTCAACAAGGGGCAGTTGGTTATTGGGATTTTTCTTAAACCTTGTGTATTTAAAGGTTGCGTTTTACCTGCAATGTATTTTAGAATTATCTTTCAAATTCTAAAGGATGGGATAATTTATTAAATGACACTTTATCTAGAATTATAATGAACTTCATGTATGCTGAGGTTAGGACTATTTAGCGCATAGGTTCACTTAACAAATAGCCAACAGAGTTTTAAGTGAAAATCATTCCATTCGAGTCAAACTGAAATTTATATAATAGCATGCTCCCAAGGGATTTCACTGTTGAGTCCTTGGTTATATGTATTAAAGACAAAAATCCAAAAGACTTCCCTTTTTTTACGAATTGCAGTTCCTCCTTTAGAGTCAGGGGTATGGATTTTCTCAAGGATTCTCCAAGTAAAGTCATTTTCGCTGTGGTTTTTCTCTATGAAGTGCTTCACCATTGGGGAAGATAACTTCTTTGTCCTGATTGCCGAGCGATGCTCGCTAAGACGTGTCTGTATCATGCGGGATGTTTCTCCCACATACCCTAACGGACATGGGCACTGTATGTAGTAGATCACATTAGATGATCTGCAGTTACTCATCTCTTGGGCTCTAGTTTTGTGGCCATTATGAGAAAATTCTTCTCCTCCTATAATATTGCTACAAGAGGAGCAAGAAGAGCAGGGAAAAGTGCCTTTGAGGGGCTTGTTTGACAATATAGACCTTTGTGATAGGCATTCTGAATTAGAGTTGTTGAATCTGGAATGGACTATATACTCCTTGATGTTTGGCCACAGCGAAAATGACTTTACTTGGAGAATCCTTGAGAAAATCCATACCCCTGACTCTAAAGGAGGAACTGCAATTCGTAAAAAAAGGGAAGTCTTTTGGATTTTTGTCTTTAATACATATAACCAAGGACTCAACAGTGAAATCCCTTGGGAGCATGCTATTATATAAATTTCAGTTTGACTCGAATGGAATGATTTTCACTTAAAACTCTGTTGGCTATTTGTTAAGTGAACCTATGCGCTAAATAGTCCTAACCTCAGCATACATGAAGTTCATTATAATTCTAGATAAAGTGTCATTTAATAAATTATCCCATCCTTTAGAATTTGAAAGATAATTCTAAAATACATTGCAGGTAAAACGCAACCTTTAAATACACAAGGTTTAAGAAAAATCCCAATAACCAACTGCCCCTTGTTGAATGGGTCTTCTATGTCCATCAAACGGATAGTCCTACGACTGTTTCTCACAAAAAGATGGCCAGCACAGGTGAGCCGACTTTAAACCAATCAGAATCGCCCTTATATACTCGAGCGGAATCCCATCAGTTTCACCGATCTATCCCAGACGTCATCCGTCACGGCTGAACACCCAGGAATCCCGCCGCCAGATTCACTGCTGCCCTGCTGCTAATCAGAGGTAAAGAATGCCCCCACCGGGAATGCTTTTGAGGATTCTTCCCTGCACATAACTTTTAGTTTAAATTAAACTCTCAACTTAAAAATAACTAACTCGCACTTATATGTTACTTTGTTTTATAGAAAGGGCGGTCCCCCCATTTTTTCTACCTTCAAATAGCCTTGCCGATCTATTCGGGTAAGACTTTTGGTCTATATGCCAAATAATGATATATTTAAAAATCGAAAAGGCATAAAATTGACATTCCTTCTTTGAATTACTTCCCGTTTTAGGCAGGGAGATCTTTGTTCCAAAAAACCACTTGAGACCTCAGATGTCTTTATAAATCCATGCAAGCGAGAATACTACCTGTTATACTGCAAAGAGCCTTGCCGAATTATTCGGGTAAGACCCTGCAATCATTTTGATATACTAATGTTGTAAAATAGCAATAGGCTAGGACCCTGATATATCTTTTTTGAATCATTCCCCCGTTTTAGGCAGGGAGATCTTTTAACCCAAAAAAACAACCATTATCCAAGGTGTTTATCAAAATCCAGAATATACAGGAAGAACTCTCTTTATAAGGTAAGCCACTTAAGCATTAAAATAATAGAATGCGTTATAGGTAATCTAATAGACAACTTTAATATTTATAGTAGACAATGATCTATCTTGACAGGAAGAATTTCATCTCAAATACAAATATATCCACAATTTTAAGGAGCTCTGCCGTATTACCTCGGGTAAGATGGGAAACCTCAGTTTTTATATTTAACGTAACAGGATTGTGATTAAAAAATAAAAAATATAGTCAGGCTTATCTCTCTAATTTTTTCAATTCTCCCCTCTTGTCTCACAATCAACAGGCAGGGAGATCTTTTAACTAACTTGACATTTGAAACAAACCAGATTCTAGAAATACATCTTTAACACCTATCTGGCAGGCGGGACTTAATTTTTGATATCCGAAATAAGGTAATTTTATTCTTAAATTTTCTAATACACCCAATTGAATAATAGGGACAAAATAAACTAAAAAAGAATGTTATCTTTGTCCTCCCCTTTTTTTAACAATAGCATCAAGAAAAGACCTACTGGTTGGAAAATATCCAAAAAAACATCGGCTATACGTCTCAATAATCATTGATATAAAACTTGAAAATTACTTGTGAGTACCAACTTTTTATGATCACCCTATATAATATCTAGTACATAACATCGCTTGAAAAAGTGAGCTATACATCTGAATTATACGAGCGATGATAAAAATAGAATAGGAACACCAATAGTCATTAAATCTAGGTGTCCGCTGACAATTAAGTTGTTATGTTTATATACTATATATATCCATTTGAGCCTCTGGTTTTAAACTCTTTTGAATTAACTATCATTAGGAAAGCACTATATCCCATGAATACCTTTGTACCCATGTACTAATCCATTTCAATTGTGCTCAAAATAAAGATCTGTGTCTGATTGGACTCATGACCCACACTAGGAAATGAAAAGATATATATTAGATTATCTAGATACAAGACTTGTTGGCTACAGTGTTAAGATGTAGATTGCTACATGTTTTTACACATACAGTTTTAAAGATGTATTATTAATGCAATGTTGTTCTTTTTTTAAAAAATATTTTGTTCTAGAGCTTTGTGTGGCTACTCCAGAAGAAGGCGCTGGTTCGCCGAAACGCGCGTAGAGATCCTATCGGCCACTTTTCTATGTTTTCCCTTTTAATCCAAGAATTCGTGTATATATATTTTTTTGCCACTATTGTATAAATTTGTTCAACCTTCACTTATGTGATAGTAAATTTTAATTCATGTCCATTGTTGATTGTACTATATGTTATGCATTTTTTTAATATATAATCTGAGAATAAAGCAATATATATTTTCTTAACCTCTTGTAGCCATTTGTCTGTGATTATATTCTATAGGTTGCCTAGGTTGTTTTTTGTCAATTGGTTCTTTTTCCCTGGCCTAGGAACTTTGCTGTATCCGAATCCTCAGGGGGTCCTTGTTAAATATTCAAGATTCACTCGACTTGCTATCAAGCAAAGGAAGGAGCTCTTACATCTGAAATCACTTGCCTATGAAACTGAATAGTTTATAAAATTTCTAGCTCCTCTAAATATATCATGTATTTTTTAGGATTTTGTAGATTTATGTTCTCTATGAAAAATTATTTGATTGCTATGGTGTTTTTTGTATCATTGGTGAAACATGTATTTCTTTTGAATAATGTTATCAGGGGGGAATTAGGTCACAGGAGAATGTACATCGATGAAACAAATTTTGATTGTTATAAAATTCTTGACAACTTGTTTTTATCATGTAGAATGCTTTTATGGATATACTTTTATATACCGAAAAAAGCTTGTTTTGACTTTGACTTTGATGGTGTTGGTCAACTGCTCTGACAAACCCGGAGAGTAGAATTTCACTGTGATGGTTCTCGATACGCCATATTGAAAGGCTAGTTAGGGTACATTTGGTATTACTCTGAATTAAAGCCTACAGATAGGATTTTTGTTGCATACAATTTCATAGATTGAACCTTTTTTTCCAACTGTAATTATGTATATATTTGTAATTTTAGGAATATATGTCTGTTGGTTGCCAACTTCTGCACACGCTTGTAGGCCTGGGTTGAACATAGCGTAACGCCATTGGTAAAGTTTATCAGTTCACTGGGAAAAGTTATGTCAGATTCTTTAGACAAAATCCATTTAAGCAGTGAAGCACGACAGAATCGGAGCCCCCAGAGGCAGCTCGAAGCAAGATGGCGGCCGTGGCGTGGGCTGTGTGAGCAGCTCGGTCCCCCAGCTCTGGGTTTGGAGAGAGTGCGGCATCAGCAGTTTTCCTCATGCAGTTTCGAGCGGGTCTGTTCCGGGGGAAAGCGGTTTGATATTAGCTAAGAAAAATTTGGAGGCACTTGTATTTTTCATGAACTTGACAGAGGAATCTCTTTGCTTGTTCGTTTGTGTTTGGGGAGGAGCTTTTCATTTTCAGTTGACGCGCTGTCCTGTCCTGGCTGCGTTTGTAGCGTTTAGATGGTGGCTGGATTCCTACTTCTTCGTGTAATTAGAGCCCAGGCCTGGCGGCTCCCCGCTTTCTTTTTTGGATTTCATCGGAGAGTGGTTCGAGGGAGCGGAGGCTCACAGGGTGCCGTGCGCAGGAGAATGCCACCGAAAGTAACTACTCGCAGCCGAAAAACGAAAACGCAGCCAGCTTCAGCAGAGGACATTGAAGGTAGCGATGTATGTGAGACTGATGAGACTGGTGAGAAGGGGGAAGGTGGCGATGCTGTCCTTCAGGATATTTCTAATTCAAGCTAGAAGAAGGGTGAACCTACTGGGAAAGTTAATGTTGTTACACGTTTGGCAAAACAGGGGGTCCAAACTCTTCCAGCTTTGTTTGAAAGGCAGTTATCAAAGAATGCCCTGTTATAGCCTGTGTGTAGTGAAGAGACAGTTTTGGATATTATTGATACTGTTAACAAAGAAATTTTTAATGCCTCCCCCTCTCGAGACAGTGTATCATTGGATTCTGCAGGCGCGATTACAAAGTTGCCAATAAGTAGCTCCGAGCAAGCGAATGAGCAAGAGAAAGAAGCCCAAAATAATATAAGTACAGAGAGGTACATTCTGGGAGTTGAGGTTTTTAAGACTCCTCTTACGGACGAAATGACTGGTAGTTTGGATAACTTGGTGTCGGAGATTGATTCATTGGTGTTAAATGAGGGTATCTCCTCACAGGACCTAATGGGGGCCCAGGAAATAACCAATAATTTCTATTCTATGTCGGATCAATCCTCAGATGAAAGTGTTAATCTAAGTAAAGATTGGGCTGATTATCACGAAGAGGGGAGCAGTTCAGATGACGACTTAAGAGCAAATGGTGCCTCCCCAAACACAGCTGTAACAACAGTCAAGAAATTGAAAAGTAGAAGATGTCGCAGTCAAATGCTAAGAAGGAGCTCTCAGGTATTGGTGCGGTCTCTTTGGAGAATACTCTGGCCGGGCCGGAGCCAGAAGAGACTCTAAGGACTGATGTAGAATTAAGATCAGGGGGACAGAGCTCGGTCCAGGAGATAACTCTGTGTACGATTTATAACACTATGATGGAACATAGAGCAGAAATAAAATCAGAGAATACTCGCACACAAGCAACATGTCGCATGGTGCAGAATGCTGTTCGCAGCGTGATTAAAATCTGCTCTGATATGGCTCTCAGAGTAACGGAAGAAAAGTCTAGAATTTCAGCCTTAGAAGATGAATTGGACGCTCAGAAAGTGGAAATGAACTCCATTAACCCCTTCCATGCCCATGACGAGCTCATCTCGTCATGCAGTACAGTGCTCCTGTGCTCATGACGAGCTGAGCTCGTCATGAACAATGGAAATCATGGATCTGCAGCACAGGAGGAAAATCTCTCTAGCAGCGATGGTGTTAAAGCTCATCGTGATGATATTAGCTATAAACTCTCCGATTTGGAGAACCAAGCACGAAGATACAACCTGCGTATTTTAGGCATCCCAGAGAAAAAGGAAGAATCAGATGTCCGGAAATTTGTCTGCGAACTTTTCACTGAGGCCTTTCCAGAATTGACTCTCTGGGACTGGGCAAAGGAGATACAAAGAGCTCATATGTTTCCACTTACTGTGAGAAAAGCTAGGCAAGGGAAGGAAGATCGTCCAAGAGCTATTCTTGTGCGATTTAGTAATTTCCTTGCAAGAGAAGCAGTTTTTGGATTAGCTAGGCCTGATAAAAAGAGACTGGTGAAAGAGTGTAATTTTTTTGTTAGACCTGAATTTTTTTCAGGCAACTGTAACTAAACGTTGGCATTTTCGTCAGCTGATACCTGGTTTTCAAGAAAAAGAAGCAACAGTATATCTACAAACTCCGCCTAAGTTAAAGGTTTTAGTTAAAGGCCAGACTAGGTTTTTTTTCTCTGAGATTGAGGCCAAAGATTTGTTGATGTCCTTGTAAGTAGTGATGGTTTTAAATACTTGTTGATTCTGTTTCTCTTTTCTGCATGAGCAACTGCTTAGGAGAATTTGTTATATATGTATTTTACGAATGGTGATATTCTCTTTCCTGCCCAGTTAAGGGGGGGAGCGGCACTCCATATTGTCAGGGACTGTTAGTCCTTGTGCCTCATATGGTGGGTTGGGAGGGGATGGTGGGGAGGGTGGAGGAAATGGGACATTGGGTGGGGGATGAGGGGAAGGGAAGGGTGAAGGTGGAGGGATGTGGGTGTGGGTGGAGTGGGGGTGAAAAGTCAGCAGCAGTCAAGTTGTCTATGATGAAAGACTATAAAGATTGGTAAGATAAAAGTGCTAAGTGACATGTCAATAACCTTGGTCTCATTGGTTGGGCATCTTTTCTTATTGTTGAAATATGGATAGGAAATTAAAGATCTGTGCACTTAATATATGTGGGCTTAATGATTAAAAAAAAAAGGGATATATTAGCTAAAATTGTTCCCCTATCATGTATTGATATATTATGTCTGAAAGAAACCCATATTGCATGGGCTAAGAGGGGATATTTGAAAAACTTAGGGTTAAGTTTGGTCGCCTGTTCTAAACAAACAGGGGTTAGGAGAGGGGTAGCTATTCTCATGAAACCGGGTCTTGGCTCAAGTATAAAACTACTGGAAGACAAATGGGGTCGGTGGGCAATTAGTGAACTCAAGATTGGTTCGCACAGAATTACGCTGTGCACTGTGTATTTTCCTAATTTGGATGATTCTGAGCTCATGAAATTTTTAAATATTGAATTGGCCCAATGGCCTCAACCTGTTGTAATGTGTGGCGATTTGAATATTCACTTGGAGGCTTAGAAAGAATACGTTGTATATTGGAAGAAAGCAGCAGATATTCAAAGCCTTACGAGAATTAATCTTAGATCATGGGCTTTATGACGTTTGGAACTCTACACATGCAGATGAGCCAGGCTATACATTTTTTTCGGCCCAGCATAGCAAATGTTCGGCTTGCTTATTTTTTTATTTCATCGCAATTTATAGGAAAAGCAAATTTAGAGATTTTGCCCAAACCTATTTCTGACCATAATCCTTTAATACTTGATCTTACGCTGGGCCTACAGCTAGGGAGAGGGAAACCAGGCATGGTCTTTTGAAAGAAATGTATTGTTGGATGATGACTATTGTCAATTCATGGTTAAGGTGATTCAGGAGTTTTTTAGATTTAATAAAGGAACAGCTTCGACTAAAATAGTGTGGGATACTTTTAAAGCCACTGTTAAGGGAGAAACCCTTAGTTTTTCAAATGCACGCCGTAAAAAAATACAAGCCAAACATAGGAAGGACTCTATGATGGTTATATTAGCGGAGCATAAGCTAGCAGATATGATTAGACAAGGTCTGGATGCACCCGTGGCCCAAAGAGATCTCACTGTTAAAAGAGCGACTCTGTATTCTAATATTGCCGATCAAATTGCGTCAAAATATGTTCAACACAAAGAAGAATCGTATGAATTTGGTGAAAAAACTGGCAGAATCCTGGCAAAAAGGTTAAGACAGAAAGCAGTCTTTAGTGATATTTCTAAGATCATTGATATAAACGTTGTGCTCCAAGAAACTAAAGAGGGCGTTTTAGAAGCTTTTCAAAAGTTTTACCAATCCTTGTATAGTGCTCCGACAGACGAGAAAACGGGCTATAGAGAAGGGGAATACTTGAGAGATTTAGAGACTATAGGACTCACGGATATGCAAAATACACTGCTATCTGCACCTATAACTTGGGAAGAATGTGAAACTGCTTTATTAGATTTAGCCCCTGGTAAGGCTATGGGTCCTGACAGCATCCCCTTAGAATTTTATCGTACTTTCAGACAGATACTTAAAAAAGAGCTACTAGAATTATGTCAGCAATCTTTCTTGGGCAATCCCCCAGATTCATGGTCTGAAGCGACTATAGTAATTTTTAAGAAAAAGGGTAAGAAGGATACTGACATGGGGTCGTATAGACGGATTTCTTTGCTTAACGCAGATACTAAGATTTATTCAAAGACTATAGTGCCCAGGTTAGTAAGCAAAAGACAGCATGGATTTATCATGAATCTAGACACAACAGATCACATTAAAAGAATTATCTCCATGCTGGATTGGTCTCAAGCTACTAATTCCCCTGTCGCGGTAGCCCTGTTAGATGCTGAAAAAGCATTTGACAGGGTTTCCTGGAGCTTCCTATGGTCAGTCTTAGTTTGGAAGGATTTCCCTGTTGAATTCATTACGGCAATTCAGGCTTTGTATATACAGCCAAAAGCTTCTATTCGTATCTCAGGCAAATTCTCGGGAAACATAGCTATAACAAGGGGGATGAGACAAGGTTGTCATTGTTCCCCCCTGTTATTTGCTTTGTATATCGAGCCCTTTTTAAATAATCTAGAAAATAATGCTGAAATAGAACCAGTTAGGATACATAACATTGCTTATAAGGTGTTTGCATACGCAGACGATATTGCAATTGTATCTTCGGATATCAAGACTGCCTTACCTAAGATAGTGGAAGCAGCTGATAAATTTTGGGGGTATTCGGCCTATAAATTAAATGTCGCCAAGACACAGCTACTACATTCAGAAGCAGGGCACCCAAACGATATGAATTTTGAGTCAGAGGCGGTATATTTGGGCATAAAAATTTCAACGAAAAATAGATGATATCGTTTGGCTTAATCTCAAGCCAATTAAAGTTTCTGTAAAAAAGACTTTAGAAAGGCTGAACAATCTCCATCTTTCTCTATATGGGCGCAGTAACGTCTTACAAATGCTTATATTTCCCAAATTTTTGTACTTATTTCGTACAATCCCTCTACTTGTTCCCACATCTTTTTTTGCTAGAATTGATAGATTATGTGCTAGGTTCCTGTTGAGTTATCATAGGTCTAGGAGAGCTATGAAATGGTGCATATTACCCAGTGCTAGAGGAGTGTGGGGGATACCTAATTTTCGTTTATATTACTGGATAGCCCTTTTACAACATATGGGCGTTTTGCTTTTACAGGATGTAAGCTTAGAAGAGTCAGCTACTCCATCAATATATGAAATGGTGCTGGGCGAGGAGGCCCGACAATGCTTAGTGCGTATAATTGAGCCTAGTTATTATAAAAAGACAACATTCAAAATTGTTTTCACTGCCTTTGAAATCTGGAGAAAAGTAAAGAAGAGAATCGTTTGCATTCAAATGTAAGCTATTATACTCCTTTAAATAATTGTCTCTTATTACCTGGTATCTTTAGAGATCAGGTGATGGTTAGATGGCATCGTAGAGGCATACGTCATTTGGGAGATTTATTTCAAGGGGATCAGGTAGCTTCTTTTTTGTTTTTGCAACAGAAGTATAAGTTAGCAAGAACAGAATTCTTTAAATACCTTCAGCTACGTAGTTTTATAGAGCATAAAATAACCCAAAATCAAATCATATCTAACAGAGTTCAGGTTTTAGAAGCTATGCGTTTAAGACTCAGAATTAGTCCTATTTACCAAATAATGATTAAAACCTTAGGGGATGATATATCGGTATGGGAGGATAAGTGGCAACGTAAATTAGGGGTGAACAAAATAGACATGGATAGAATAATTGAAGTATCTATAAAAGTATTATTTAATGGTTCGCTGAAGAGTCAACATTTTATGTTCATATTTGACTTATATTATACCCCCGCAAAATTGGCAAAGTGGAACTCTATAAGAGGGAATAAATGTAATCAGTGTGGGGTAATTGCCGCGGACGCTGTACATATGTTTTTTCAGTGTCCCAAACTGAGTCAATTTATCAAAGATGTTGAATACTTTTTGAATATCAGTTTAGGTATACAGACGCAACTGTCAGCGGAATTGGTTATCCTGGGACTACAAGAAAGCTCAGATAGATCTAGGACCGAAGCTGAGGAAGGGTTTATATTTATCTGCATGTCAATCTTTTCATTATGTATAACAACTCAGTGGCTTGACACAGACCCACCAGTTTTTAATAATTGGCAATCTAGATTACTTTCTATATATCATTTGGAGGCTGCGGTGTATAAATCAAAGGGTATGAGAAGAAAAATAATGGGTCAGACACTGTGGTCTCCTCTGTCAAAATGGATATGAACTTATGAATGTATGATTTATTCTGTATAAAAGTGATAATGTTGCAATAAGAAACTGGGTATGGGGGCGTGATTCTAATGTGATGAATTGTTTTTCTGTTTTGTTCTCTTTTTTTTTGGGCTGCTGGCTGACAAAAAAAATATCAATAAAGAAATTTAAAAAAAAAAGACGTAATCCATTTATAATCAAAAGTTATGACAAAGCAATTAGGCCTTTATTTATTATGCAAAGTATGTGTTAAAAGCAAACAGTTTTAATTACACCGTTCTAAAGCCTTGACATGGAAACTCAGAGATTACTGCAGCAGGCAAGGGGTGTGGTGCTGGTGACTCACCTAAATACACCTTGGGGGTACACATTTTGCACTATTCTAATTCCTATTTGGCTGTGTTAGTAGGAATTTTGAATTGTTTTGGCAACGTTATTTTGTGCATAGTGTTAATTTTAATACAGTAGACCTGATGGCTGCCTTGCAGGGAGTCCAATGAACCAACACAATAGGTCGAATTTCCTTATGGTGACAAGCTAATCATATAGGCTTGATTGTTCACAATGAAAAGTTACAATAAAGGCTGTAAGCCTGACATTAATTATAAAAAGTAGAAATTGAAGTAACTTGGCATTCAAGTGTAGATTGTAATTGCACCATATTAAAGCCTACACATAGTCATTTTGTTACATAGAATCTCACAGTTTACCATTGTAGTCAAGCATTTTGGAGGTGGTTACCCCCACCTACCTCCTGACACATTGTGGGTTTAGAAGATATGTACTGTTTGAATTCTTGTTAAGCCCTCTTAGAAGATATATTATTTTGTTTCAACAACTCTAATTGTGTATGCTATGCAATTTTATGACTGTATGCCTTATGGTTGCATTGCTTGAAAGTTTATGGTCAGGACAGGAGGCTTCAGTTGTTTATGGTAATAAGGCATTGACAACTGATACAAGCCTGATTGATTCAATAAGAAAAATATTTCTGTTGTCATAGGACTGATCTGTCTATTATGAAAAGATATGATAAACACATTACACATGACCCATTAATTGTCAAAAGCATGTGTTAAAACCAACAGGCATTTTAAAGCCTACATATAGGTATATGGTAGCTGAAATGTCAAAGTATTTTTGTAGGGAATGACTTTGAAGTTGTTTACTCCCTCTGACCAAACCAAGTGGGAGAAGATTTGAACTTGAAACATTCTTCCTAGAATCTGTTCATAGGTGTCTGCCAGGATCTTGTAAACAAAATTAATAATATATCCATCCATATTAATAAAATGTATATCCATATAGATAAATAGAGGGCCTTTGGGTCGACTCTGTTCTGGATTTGGTCTGTCTGAGTGCCATTTACACTGTGATTCCATCCAGGAAAGTGAACTGTATAGGGCAATGTTAAGTCTGCATTATTCATTAGCTCTTTTTCACTGTGAATGAGTGCATTTTCTAATCAAACTTCCACCTCCACGGGCGTGGCTTAGGAGCCAAGCATGGCAGATGTGCCTCCATAGAGCTCCGCTACCCGAGCCCGTTTGGTGCCAAAATCCTTCAATTATCCTGACCCCGGACCTCACCGCTGCTGCAAATTGCCTGTGGACCTCATCAGGACTTTTGTGGTAGAGTTTTGCAACGGTGGCGAGCGGAGTTGGCCCAGACTCGAAGCCAACGTGTGTGAGTCCTGAGAGTGTGGAGCTTGCACGAGGGATGTGCTGGGTGGGTCGGGCAGCTGAGGCTGTGGCCGGCAGACCAGCTATGGGAGCCTCATTGCGGTGACCGCCTTTGATCAGCGGGGCCTCGACTAGGTGCCAGTGAAGACTTGGGGTCGGAGGGGCCTGCCGGCGAGTGGGATCAGACTTTGGCCCTGGCCTTCCCTGCGGTGCCATCGCTGCGGTCCCATCCCCCTCTGTCCCCCTGTGCTGCAGCAGGGCACGGTGGCTTCGTGAGCCCGCAGCTCCCTTTGCAAGCTCCGCGCGGACCCTGTGCCTGACATTTGCTGCCTACCCCTGGAGCCAACAATATTGGTGGGGGCCCTGGTTTTGGTCGCCACTCACATTTCATCAGGCCTGCTATATCTGCTGGAGGACACCACCGGCCGGGTGACTGCGGAGCCCCAAGTCCTGTGTGCGCTGCCGGCAAGGATGGTGCCTGCCAGATCAGGCCCGCGAGCAGACGCGAGGGAGTCATCTTGTCGGCCACAGCCTCGGTGTTGGGAAAGTTGAGCCGGCCTGTTCAGGAGAGATTTCGATGGCACTGGGGCCATAGCTCCCACAGACACGGACGCACCCACATCAGGGGAGGAGATTTCACTGCTGCTGCCTTTTCTGCCCCAGTGGCCTGTTCTTTCTGGGTCTACCTGAGTGCCTCTTCTCGACAATTGCTGTCGGCCCGTGGCCCCCCTGGAGATCTCTGGGGCCGGATGGATGTGGTGCCCTTAGAGGTGTGCTGTGGCGGCTCGAGCGTTTTTTGGCGCCTGGACTTGCATCCTGCTGACGCCCCGACATAGCTGAGACTACTAGAGTTGAGGCATAATAATTTTGGAGCCTTCCTGTTATCGATCCTGGTGCAATCGGCCGGGGTGGGTGCCTGGGTCGGGGGTCTGGCGAGTCTGGACCATGTATGGGGTCTACTTGGCCATCCCTGCTTGGTGGCCGAAGCAGCTGGGCTAGGCCTGGTGCAGCTTGCTGTGGGGAGGGTCGGATTCTGTGAGGCCCGGCCTGGTGCCCTGCCCTTGGTTGGTCTGTCCAAAGGGGATGATGGACGAAGTGTTGAACATTGCAAGCACTCACCCCCAGTCAACTGATCTGGGTTTAATCCATCATCATTTGT
The DNA here is from genome assembly GCF_964263255.1 of Lissotriton vulgaris. Taxonomy (NCBI): domain Eukaryota; kingdom Metazoa; phylum Chordata; class Amphibia; order Caudata; family Salamandridae; genus Lissotriton; species Lissotriton vulgaris. The sequence continues at coordinate 1,127,921,187 of NC_141687.1, forward strand.
TAGCTCACTCTGCCACCCCAGTTCAGACATGGCCATATGCAAATTAGTCTGACTCTGTGCCTCATGGGAACAGTCCAGCCTGAACTGCCAAGTCATGTCTTCCCTGGTCTGGAAACAAGCATCCTGGGACCGGTTTCTGGCTAATCAGCCGTCATCAGCCAGGCTAGCTTGAATCCAGTGGCAAAGTGAGCAAGGAACCCGCATCTGGGCATACCCTGCCAACTTAGGGCGAACAAAGCAAAACCAAAGGGGATGATGGACGGAGTTTTGAACATTTGTAAGCACTCACCCCCAGTCAACTGATCTGGGTTTCATCCATCATCATTCTTTAGCTCACTCCGCCACCCCAGTTCAAACATGGCCATATGCAAATCAGTCTGACCCTGTGCCTCAGGGGAACAGTCCAGTCCAAAATGCCAAGCCATGTCTTCCCTGGACCTGAAACAAGCATACTTGACAGATTTTTTTCTAATAATCCACAGTTGCAAGTTACTAATATTCTTCCTTTTCTCTGGTCTGACCATAAGGCTGTATTATTTAAACTAACTATCCCTGATCGACACACTTGAAAGCCAGTAAAAAAAAAAACTGGTGAAAAGAGCGTGGAACAAAGTAATTGCTGTAGATCTGCTCGATGCCCCCTCTTTTGCATATGTTGCCCTAAGTGGGAAGGGTATGCCCAGACGTGGGTCCCCTGCTCGCTTCACCACTGGATTCAAGCTAGACTGGCTGATGAAGGGTGATGCCCTGAACCCAGTCCCAGGATGCTTGTTTCTGGTCCAGGGAGGACCTGTCTTAGCAGTTCGGCTGGACTGTTCCCACAAGGAACAGGGTCAAGACTGATTTGCATATGGCTGAGTCCAAACTGGGGTGGTGTGGTGAGCAAAAGAATGATGGATTAAACCCAGATCTTTGTGACTGGGGGTGAATGTTTACATTGTCTAGCATTCCGTCCATCAATTGTTTATTTTGCATATGTCGCCCTAAGTAGGAAGGGTATGCCCAGACGTGGGCTCCGTGCTCACTCCACCACTGGATTCAAGCTAGCCTGGCTGAGGAAGGGTGATGCCCTGAAACCGGTCCCAGGATGCTTGTTTCCGGTAAAGGGAGTACCTGGTTTGGCAGTTCGGGCTGGACTGTTCCCACAATTAACAGGTTCAAGACTGATTTACATATGGCTGGGTCCAAACTGGGGTGGTGTGGTAAGCAAAAGAATGATGGATTAAACCCAGATCTTTGTGACTCGGGGTGAATGTTTGCATTGTCTAGCATTTCATGGTTCAATTGTTTCTTTTGCACCCATTTCTTAAACAGATGCGCTTCCTCCGGCTTGTCCGATAGTCATCCAGACATGGCGGCAGGTGGTTCGGTCCACGGGCTGGTGAGGTAAGCTGATGGGCGCCACTCTCTTCTGGGAGGGTACTCATCTGAAACCGGTTTTAGCGCTTGTGGGATTCCACAGGTGGGACCTTATAGGTATATCTATGCTTGTGGACATTATGCAGGGGACCACTGTTAAATCATTTCAAAGGCTGCAGTCTGATTTTGACCGTCACAAATTGAAGTTCCATCGCTATCTGCAGCTTCGTCACTCCTTGACCCCCCTGATTCAGTAGCTCGAGTCTCTACCGGAGTTCTACCCGCTGGAAGGACACCAGCTGATGGGGGATCTTGGGGCCCACAAACTCCGGCAAATTTACCAGACACTCAATACACATTCCAAGACCACTATTCACAAAACCCGGGAGGCATGGGCAGCTGATCGCTCGGCCCTCACAGGTAACGACACGGTTGAGGCGTTGGCTAGCCCTTGGCATGCCATTGTCTCTACCAGATATAGAATAATCCAATTTAAATACCTCCACAGGGTATATTACACTTGTCTTCACCTTTGGAGAATGTGAAGACAATCGGGGCAATCCAGTCCCCGGTCTGTCTTCGTTGCGGTGCAGACGATGGTTCGATCCTTCATATGGTGTGGGGCGCTGCAGCTATTCTGGTCTGGAGTGTTGTCTTGCTTAGGTCGTGTCCTGGCGTTGGATATCCTGTCCGGCCCCAGACTGGCGCTCTTACATAGCACGAAAGACATTGGCGGGAACGGGTGTAAGAGACACCTCTTATTTTTGGGCCTCACCTTAGCTAAGCGCCACAAGGAGCAGCATTGGAAGGACACGTTCCCACCCAGCATAACGAACTGGAAAAAGGCACTGGACAGGTGCATGTCTGGGGAGATTGTGGTATTTCAGGCGAGGGGGGGTCCTCAGAAGCATTGGAAGATTTGGTCTCGATAGGCCACGTACAGAAGTCAGTCAGTCAAAGTGACTTTATTTCGATATAAAAAATATCTTAAAAAGCATACAGCATAAAAACATTGTTAAAAACACATTGTTAAAAAGAGAACCTTCCCACACATATAATGAGTTGAGAAACCCACAGTATGCCTCAATACCACAATCCTAACTGCAATACGGTGGGGTAATAGATTAACTAAGACGGTCTGTATATACAGACCTTAATTAAACAATTTGGCGAAGCCAGTTTGACCTTAAGCGCCAAGCCCATCCTAAGAACTTGGCTATGGCACATACATATAACGAACGAGTGTCCGTCTGTAAAATTCTTAGGGCAACACAGCACTGCCTGGTGCCCAAAACCAGGCACACGGGTTTGATCCACCGTCCACGAGGTGTCTTGTAGGCAGGGCATTCGAAGAGCATATGAGGAATGGATTCAGGCCTGGAGGGACAAAAGGGACAAGAGGAAACAGTTTGGTATGGTGGTTTCCACCGGGAAGTGAGCTCCCTTACCGGGAGCATGCCAGTTCTAAATTTAAAATAGAGGGCTCTGTCCCAAGGGGTTGTGATAATATCCAAGTAGATCTCGCGCAGTGGGACATCTTTAATCAACAAAAAAGACCTGGATGATCTGCACAAGTTGGTGTTGGTGTTCCTTTTGGCCGTAATCCAGGACCAATAAAGTTTTTTGAGTTCTAGCTTTGGAGGGGCAGTCCGCTGGTGCCAAGCCTCTCCCAGCCCTAAGTTCAACAATAGAGCTTTAATGTCTCTAAGCCATTTCACTTTCGCCCAGCTTGGGGAATCCAGGATTTCTCGCAAGCCCTCCGCATAGCTACTAAGTTCCTTCATCCTCCAAATGCGAGCCCATAGGAGGACAGAAGTATAGATCTGCCTCTAATGTCGCAGTCCGCCGCTCGTGATCCTATTGAACGATTGGTGGTGAATAATTTACCTCTCTAATATATAGATGTTAAAAAAACGTGGCTGGGAATTTCCTTGGCTTAGTACATGCAATGTTTCCTAAGTATGTACGTTGTGCATTAGGGGGGTGGGGGGTTAAATGTTTTCCCTGTTCTGATGTTTTGCAGACTAATGGGGGGGTTTCATACAGTACCCAGAGACAATATTTTATGCACTTCCTCTGTACTTTGTTTGTCGGGCTCTGCCTCTCTGGTACGCTGAAAATTCAATCAAATCTGTTGTTAAAAAAAATCATGCACATCCACCTGGAAATTATTATGCTTCAGTATCGGGCTGGTTGGGCAGTGCTTTAGCTTTGAATATTCTCCTTTCATAGATCCCCTTTCATTTCTTGTCTTCTCTTATTTTTATTGTAATGTTTCTTAAGAGGATACTATAGATCTCCAGGCAGTGCAAATGGGTTGCTTGTTCACATCTCATGTCATTTTATAAGGCAGCATATTATATTTGATTGAATTATATTCTTTTAATTCATCTTGCATATGTTATTAAGTTTGTGTGTGCTTTATTGTGGTTGTGCCAGAGGGTGATCGGATGGATCAGTGAGAGGTCTGATTAATTGGATGCATGAGTAACTTATTGAGTGTCTACACCCTTCAGTAAGACAAAAAGCACTTTCATGCCCTTAAACCAGATCTATATACATTGCCAATGCTTGTCTGTCGATTAGCACACTGTCCAATTAACAATAGAGGCATGCAATGGTTTCTTACAGTCAGCCAGTTATCCACACTATTTCCCTCGCCACAAGTTGTAGACGGCATGCCCTCGGCGGTACACACCCTGAAGGGATCTATCATGTCACAAAGTACACAACAAACACCCAAAATAGAAAAGTATAAGAACTCAGCAACCCCTGTGTTATCTATATATGTCAGCCCCTGGGCAGTTCCAGCAAGCATAGCCAATAACTAGGCCATAGCAGGCGAGCAGCTATCCGTGGTGGAGCATGTGTAGTGGCACCAGGGCCCATGGCTGTGAGGGGCCTCTTGCATCCCATTAATGGGAGGCTTTACTAACCAATAGTGGCCTAGAGAACCCATTTCGCATGCTTGCATTAGAGCCCCTCAATCCTAATGGGGCGACCCAGTATCCTACCAAACCTAGGAGATTAATGCTATATAACAACTTGTTCAGGATGGAAACGCCCAATTTCTTTGCAACTAGATTATTTTGATCCTGATTAACTAGGGCTTGCCAATTGATGGTGAGACACATAAAAACCTTAATTAATTAATAACCGACACTGACACAATATATGTTCTTTCTCCGTATATTTCTATTCATATATCAGAAAAACACAAGTGCTACATATCAAAGACACAGGACTGGTCTGCAACGTGAAAAACATAAATTAGTGTGATACGAAAACATGTGTGTGAAAAAAATAGTGTGATACGAAAACATGGAAAGTGATACAGCATGACAAAAAATGTACAATATGCAAAATAAACACAAAATTATTCAATGAGGTGTCCATTAGAACTCATTGGTATTTTCAAACATATCTTCAATTCTTGGCTATGGATATGTAAGGTATTGGTACGGAAAACACCTATCATGTTGTCGTCATTTCGACCCTATCAATAACGTGTGTGTATGAAAAACATCACAACGGGTCTTCCTCAGGACTAGAAAGTATGAATACAGCCTGGTCATACTAGAGGCATCATGTTGCTTGATGTTGGGCTCAAGGGGGCATCCCTCCATGTAGTCGAAACGTTGATGACACAAATAGGTGTTCCGTACCAATACCTTACATATCCCCAGCCAAGAATTGAAGGTATGTTCAAAAATACTAATGAGCTCTAAACGGGCACCTCATTGAATGATTTTGTGTTTTTTGTATATTGTCATTTGTTTATCATGTTGTGTCACTTTCCGTGTGACCAAATGTTTTCGTATGACACTAATTTATGTTTTCCACGTTGGAAAAAAGACCTGCTTCTGTGATATGTAGTACTTGTGTTTTTCTGTGATTTATGAATAGAAATATACGGAGAAAGTACATATTTTGTTTCAGTGGCGGTTATTAATTTGTTTAGAATTTTACGTGTCATGCCATCAATTGACAAGTCCTAGTAAATCAGGATAAAAATAATCCAGTTTTAAAGAAATTGTGGGGCATATTACCAAAAACTAGAGATGATTATCTCTATGTTAGTTTAGCAGCAATATTAATATCACCAAGCTCCGCCGATTTTTATCGCTTAGGAGCCTTGCTATTATCAAGGTTTATCTCCTAAGCTATAAAAATCGGCCGAAATACATGAATATCGCTGTAAAGTCAGCGATATTCATGCATTACCGAGCAAATGCTCTTAGCCATGTTATCCGCCTACCATTGGATAACATGGCTAAGAACAGCTCTGGGCAGGCGTTAGCTTTTGGAGATATTCGCGCTTAGCGCGATTATTTCCAAAAGTTGGTAATAGGAGATAGAGATGTTAGCGACTGTTTCCAGTCGCTAACATCTTGGCACGCCCACTTTGCATGTCATTAGCGATAATTATCGCTGACATGCAAAGTGGGCACCTAAATGCCCGCTATCTTCTACTAGCTGTCGCTAATTGGTGTTAGCGACAGCTAGGTAATAGGGTGATACAATTATCGACGCTTTAGCGGGAAAAATTCCTGCTAAAGCGGCGATAATGCCCTTGGTAATATGCCCCACAGTGTCCCTCACCACCCCTTGTTGTAAATATTTTTGTCCACCCTAAGCGTGGAAGGGTATACTCAGATGTGAGTCCCTTGCTCATTGCACCATCAGGATTCAAGCAAGCCGGGCCGAAGACGGCTGAAATGCCAGAAACCGGTCCCCGGTAGCTTGTTTCCTTCCCAGTGTAAGAATTGGCTTTTGTAGTTTGGTTTGCCCTGTTCCCATCATGCACTGGGACAGGAACAGACTAATTTGCATACAGCCAGGTTCTGAAACTGGGATGGTGCAGTGAGCTAAAAAACGGTGTTGGATCTAGCCCTGATCTCTTGACTGGGTGAGAGTATTCTGTTTAATTCAGAGACTCTGTCCCTCACCACCCCTTGTTGTAAATATTTTTGTCCACCCTAAGCGTGGAAGGGTATACTCAGATGTGAGTCCCTTGCTCATTGCACCATCAGGATTCAAGCAAGCCGGGCCGAAGACGGCTGAAATGCCAGAAACCGGTCCCCGGTAGCTTGTTTCCTTCCCAGTGTAAGAATTGGCTTTTGTAGTTTGGTTTGCCCTGTTCCCATCATGCACTGGGACAGGAACAGACTAATTTGCATACAGCCAGGTTCTGAAACTGGGATGGTGCAGTGAGCTAAAAAACGGTGTTGGATCTAGCCCTGATCTCTTGACTGGGTGAGAGTATTCTGTTTAATTCAGAGACTCTGTCCCTCACCACCCCTTGTTGTAAATATTTTTGTCCACCCTAAGCGTGGAAGGGTATACTCAGATGTGAGTCCCTTGCTCATTGCACCATCAGGATTCAAGCAAGCCGGGCCGAAGACGGCTGAAATGCCAGAAACCGGTCCCCGGTAGCTTGTTTCCTTCCCAGTGTAAGAATTGGCTTTTGTAGTTTGGTTTGCCCTGTTCCCATCATGCACTGGGACAGGAACAGACTAATTTGCATACAGCCAGGTTCTGAAACTGGGATGGTGCAGTGAGCTAAAAAACGGTGTTGGATCTAGCCCTGATCTCTTGACTGGGTGAGAGTATTCTGTTTAATTCAGAGACTCTGTCCCTCACCACCCCTTGTTGTAAATATTTTTGTCCACCCTAAGCGTGGAAGGGTATACTCAGATGTGAGTCCCTTGCTCATTGCACCATCAGGATTCAAGCAAGCCGGGCCGAAGACGGCTGAAATGCCAGAAACCGGTCCCCGGTAGCTTGTTTCCTTCCCAGTGTAAGAATTGGCTTTTGTAGTTTGGTTTGCCCTGTTCCCATCATGCACTGGGACAGGAACAGACTAATTTGCATACAGCCAGGTTCTGAAACTGGGATGGTGCAGTGAGCTAAAAAACGGTGTTGGATCTAGCCCTGATCTCTTGACTGGGTGAGAGTATTCTGTTTAATTCAGAGACTCTGTCCCTCACCACCCCTTGTTGTAAATATTTTTGTCCACCCTAAGCGTGGAAGGGTATACTCAGATGTGAGTCCCTTGCTCATTGCACCATCAGGATTCAAGCAAGCCGGGCCGAAGACGGCTGAAATGCCAGAAACCGGTCCCCGGTAGCTTGTTTCCTTCCCAGTGTAAGAATTGGCTTTTGTAGTTTGGTTTGCCCTGTTCCCATCATGCACTGGGACAGGAACAGACTAATTTGCATACAGCCAGGTTCTGAAACTGGGATGGTGCAGTGAGCTAAAAAACGGTGTTGGATCTAGCCCTGATCTCTTGACTGGGTGAGAGTATTCTGTTTAATTCAGAGACTCTGTCCCTCACCACCCCTTGTTGTAAATATTTTTGTCCACCCTAAGCGTGGAAGGGTATACTCAGATGTGAGTCCCTTGCTCATTGCACCATCAGGATTCAAGCAAGCCGGGCCGAAGACGGCTGAAATGCCAGAAACCGGTCCCCGGTAGCTTGTTTCCTTCCCAGTGTAAGAATTGGCTTTTGTAGTTTGGTTTGCCCTGTTCCCATCATGCACTGGGACAGGAACAGACTAATTTGCATACAGCCAGGTTCTGAAACTGGGATGGTGCAGTGAGCTAAAAAACGGTGTTGGATCTAGCCCTGATCTCTTGACTGGGTGAGAGTATTCTGTTTAATTCAGAGACTCTGTCCCTCACCACCCCTTGTTGTAAATATTTTTGTCCACCCTAAGCGTGGAAGGGTATACTCAGATGTGAGTCCCTTGCTCATTGCACCATCAGGATTCAAGCAAGCCGGGCCGAAGACGGCTGAAATGCCAGAAACCGGTCCCCGGTAGCTTGTTTCCTTCCCAGTGTAAGAATTGGCTTTTGTAGTTTGGTTTGCCCTGTTCCCATCATGCACTGGGACAGGAACAGACTAATTTGCATACAGCCAGGTTCTGAAACTGGGATGGTGCAGTGAGCTAAAAAACGGTGTTGGATCTAGCCCTGATCTCTTGACTGGGTGAGAGTATTCTGTTTAATTCAGAGACTCTGTCCCTCACCACCCCTTGTTGTAAATATTTTTGTCCACCCTAAGCGTGGAAGGGTATACTCAGATGTGAGTCCCTTGCTCATTGCACCATCAGGATTCAAGCAAGCCGGGCCGAAGACGGCTGAAATGCCAGAAACCGGTCCCCGGTAGCTTGTTTCCTTCCCAGTGTAAGAATTGGCTTTTGTAGTTTGGTTTGCCCTGTTCCCATCATGCACTGGGACAGGAACAGACTAATTTGCATACAGCCAGGTTCTGAAACTGGGATGGTGCAGTGAGCTAAAAAACGGTGTTGGATCTAGCCCTGATCTCTTGACTGGGTGAGAGTATTCTGTTTAATTCAGAGACTCTGTCCCTCACCACCCCTTGTTGTAAATATTTTTGTCCACCCTAAGCGTGGAAGGGTATACTCAGATGTGAGTCCCTTGCTCATTGCACCATCAGGATTCAAGCAAGCCGGGCCGAAGACGGCTGAAATGCCAGAAACCGGTCCCCGGTAGCTTGTTTCCTTCCCAGTGTAAGAATTGGCTTTTGTAGTTTGGTTTGCCCTGTTCCCATCATGCACTGGGACAGGAACAGACTAATTTGCATACAGCCAGGTTCTGAAACTGGGATGGTGCAGTGAGCTAAAAAACGGTGTTGGATCTAGCCCTGATCTCTTGACTGGGTGAGAGTATTCTGTTTAATTCAGAGACTCTGTCCCTCACCACCCCTTGTTGTAAATATTTTTGTCCACCCTAAGCGTGGAAGGGTATACTCAGATGTGAGTCCCTTGCTCATTGCACCATCAGGATTCAAGCAAGCCGGGCCGAAGACGGCTGAAATGCCAGAAACCGGTCCCCGGTAGCTTGTTTCCTTCCCAGTGTAAGAATTGGCTTTTGTAGTTTGGTTTGCCCTGTTCCCATCATGCACTGGGACAGGAACAGACTAATTTGCATACAGCCAGGTTCTGAAACTGGGATGGTGCAGTGAGCTAAAAAACGGTGTTGGATCTAGCCCTGATCTCTTGACTGGGTGAGAGTATTCTGTTTAATTCAGAGACTCTGTCCCTCACCACCCCTTGTTGTAAATATTTTTGTCCACCCTAAGCGTGGAAGGGTATACTCAGATGTGAGTCCCTTGCTCATTGCACCATCAGGATTCAAGCAAGCCGGGCCGAAGACGGCTGAAATGCCAGAAACCGGTCCCCGGTAGCTTGTTTCCTTCCCAGTGTAAGAATTGGCTTTTGTAGTTTGGTTTGCCCTGTTCCCATCATGCACTGGGACAGGAACAGACTAATTTGCATACAGCCAGGTTCTGAAACTGGGATGGTGCAGTGAGCTAAAAAACGGTGTTGGATCTAGCCCTGATCTCTTGACTGGGTGAGAGTATTCTGTTTAATTCAGAGACTCTGTCCCTCACCACCCCTTGTTGTAAATATTTTTGTCCACCCTAAGCGTGGAAGGGTATACTCAGATGTGAGTCCCTTGCTCATTGCACCATCAGGATTCAAGCAAGCCGGGCCGAAGACGGCTGAAATGCCAGAAACCGGTCCCCGGTAGCTTGTTTCCTTCCCAGTGTAAGAATTGGCTTTTGTAGTTTGGTTTGCCCTGTTCCCATCATGCACTGGGACAGGAACAGACTAATTTGCATACAGCCAGGTTCTGAAACTGGGATGGTGCAGTGAGCTAAAAAACGGTGTTGGATCTAGCCCTGATCTCTTGACTGGGTGAGAGTATTCTGTTTAATTCAGAGACTCTGTCCCTCACCACCCCTTGTTGTAAATATTTTTGTCCACCCTAAGCGTGGAAGGGTATACTCAGATGTGAGTCCCTTGCTCATTGCACCATCAGGATTCAAGCAAGCCGGGCCGAAGACGGCTGAAATGCCAGAAACCGGTCCCCGGTAGCTTGTTTCCTTCCCAGTGTAAGAATTGGCTTTTGTAGTTTGGTTTGCCCTGTTCCCATCATGCACTGGGACAGGAACAGACTAATTTGCATACAGCCAGGTTCTGAAACTGGGATGGTGCAGTGAGCTAAAAAACGGTGTTGGATCTAGCCCTGATCTCTTGACTGGGTGAGAGTATTCTGTTTAATTCAGAGACTCTGTCCCTCACCACCCCTTGTTGTAAATATTTTTGTCCACCCTAAGCGTGGAAGGGTATACTCAGATGTGAGTCCCTTGCTCATTGCACCATCAGGATTCAAGCAAGCCGGGCCGAAGACGGCTGAAATGCCAGAAACCGGTCCCCGGTAGCTTGTTTCCTTCCCAGTGTAAGAATTGGCTTTTGTAGTTTGGTTTGCCCTGTTCCCATCATGCACTGGGACAGGAACAGACTAATTTGCATACAGCCAGGTTCTGAAACTGGGATGGTGCAGTGAGCTAAAAAACGGTGTTGGATCTAGCCCTGATCTCTTGACTGGGTGAGAGTATTCTGTTTAATTCAGAGACTCTGTCCCTCACCACCCCTTGTTGTAAATATTTTTGTCCACCCTAAGCGTGGAAGGGTATACTCAGATGTGAGTCCCTTGCTCATTGCACCATCAGGATTCAAGCAAGCCGGGCCGAAGACGGCTGAAATGCCAGAAACCGGTCCCCGGTAGCTTGTTTCCTTCCCAGTGTAAGAATTGGCTTTTGTAGTTTGGTTTGCCCTGTTCCCATCATGCACTGGGACAGGAACAGACTAATTTGCATACAGCCAGGTTCTGAAACTGGGATGGTGCAGTGAGCTAAAAAACGGTGTTGGATCTAGCCCTGATCTCTTGACTGGGTGAGAGTATTCTGTTTAATTCAGAGACTCTGTCCCTCACCACCCCTTGTTGTAAATATTTTTGTCCACCCTAAGCGTGGAAGGGTATACTCAGATGTGAGTCCCTTGCTCATTGCACCATCAGGATTCAAGCAAGCCGGGCCGAAGACGGCTGAAATGCCAGAAACCGGTCCCCGGTAGCTTGTTTCCTTCCCAGTGTAAGAATTGGCTTTTGTAGTTTGGTTTGCCCTGTTCCCATCATGCACTGGGACAGGAACAGACTAATTTGCATACAGCCAGGTTCTGAAACTGGGATGGTGCAGTGAGCTAAAAAACGGTGTTGGATCTAGCCCTGATCTCTTGACTGGGTGAGAGTATTCTGTTTAATTCAGAGACTCTGTCCCTCACCACCCCTTGTTGTAAATATTTTTGTCCACCCTAAGCGTGGAAGGGTATACTCAGATGTGAGTCCCTTGCTCATTGCACCATCAGGATTCAAGCAAGCCGGGCCGAAGACGGCTGAAATGCCAGAAACCGGTCCCCGGTAGCTTGTTTCCTTCCCAGTGTAAGAATTGGCTTTTGTAGTTTGGTTTGCCCTGTTCCCATCATGCACTGGGACAGGAACAGACTAATTTGCATACAGCCAGGTTCTGAAACTGGGATGGTGCAGTGAGCTAAAAAACGGTGTTGGATCTAGCCCTGATCTCTTGACTGGGTGAGAGTATTCTGTTTAATTCAGAGACTCTGTCCCTCACCACCCCTTGTTGTAAATATTTTTGTCCACCCTAAGCGTGGAAGGGTATACTCAGATGTGAGTCCCTTGCTCATTGCACCATCAGGATTCAAGCAAGCCGGGCCGAAGACGGCTGAAATGCCAGAAACCGGTCCCCGGTAGCTTGTTTCCTTCCCAGTGTAAGAATTGGCTTTTGTAGTTTGGTTTGCCCTGTTCCCATCATGCACTGGGACAGGAACAGACTAATTTGCATACAGCCAGGTTCTGAAACTGGGATGGTGCAGTGAGCTAAAAAACGGTGTTGGATCTAGCCCTGATCTCTTGACTGGGTGAGAGTATTCTGTTTAATTCAGAGACTCTGTCCCTCACCACCCCTTGTTGTAAATAAGAACAGCTCTGGGCAGGCGTTAGCTTTTGGAGATATTCGCGCTTAGCGCGATTATTTCCAAAAGTTGGTAATAGGAGATAGAGATGTTAGCGACTGTTTCCAGTCGCTAACATCTTGGCACGCCCACTTTGCATGTCATTAGCGATAATTATCGCTGACATGCAAAGTGGGCACCTAAATGCCCGCTATCTTCTACTAGCTGTCGCTAATTGGTGTTAGCGACAGCTAGGTAATAGGGTGATACAATTATCGACGCTTTAGCGGGAAAAATTCCTGCTAAAGCGGCGATAATGCCCTTGGTAATATGCCCCACAGTGTTTCCCATACTGAACCAGTTGTTGTTATATTGCATTAGTGCTCCTGGCAGCCTGGCTACGCCACTAGGCCTTAGCTACAGATGCCTCTGTGTGTAGCCACGAACCGATGCGCGGGCTGCAGTGCTTAATATGAGCTGGTGCTTGCTGGTGGGGACCACATGCACTTATTTATAGGGACCGCCGCTTTTTTGCTCATCAGATATTTACAGAGATGAAGAGAAGGGAAAAAACACGCAATTCAGAAAGACAAGTGAGGAGGAAATTGGAAAAAGCGCCACAAAGGAAGAACGGAACCTGCAAGGGTGAGAAAAGGGGTCAGTGAGTGCCTGGGAGGAGGGATGAGGCATGGAGCGGTTCAAGACTCCAGCAGCCTGGCATTCGGTTTCCCGATGTTTAATTGCTCCGGCCGCGGGCTTCTGAGCACAGCTTCGGGCTGTGCAGTGGATTTAACAAGGGCAGAGGGAACGACCAGCTGCTTGGCCGTCCCTCACGTTCACGCCACCTTTTTATTTATTTATTTGCAGTTTTGTGGAGTGCAAATCAAACTCAAGAGATGTCAAATGGAATGGTGATGGGCTACATTTATATTCAGCCTACAGAGTCAGTTTAGAATTAATGCACACAGCACATGGGGCACAAATATTATACAAGGGTTGGTACTACATAGGTTCAATATGCATAAGCACAAGCATGTTTAACCTGTTTTTCAACTTATATATGGGCATATAAGAGAGGCAGGTTATTGTAGCTCTAAATATACATGCAAGGTGGGAGAAACACATATTGTGGTAAGGAATAAATATTGCCGGCTATTGGGGGTAGTGTCGCTGCTGGCGGAGACATTTCAGATCTTTTTTCTGAATTCTTCAAACAGAGGGTAAGTTCGAATATTGTGTGGAACAGAATTCCAAATCTTAAATTTGCTTCAAGAGCAGTTCTGTGTAAGAATATGTTCTTTTTTTGTATTTAGATATTTCACATTTTCCTGGGCAATATTATATAATATTTTACATGTAAAATATGTATAATTCTAGTGAGCAGGACACCTTTTCCTGTGCTATGTGAAATTGGAATTCTGCACGAAAATCTGGATCTTGCAATGCTTTTTGTAATGAAAACCCGATTTCCGCAAACTGTATGCATGTATATTTGAGTTTGCATATGTTATTCTCGCATCAGTCCAATATCCTTCTTTTGTGAGACAATTACATGAGGTGTGCTATCACATACAGGGGCAGATTTACAAGCCCCTTGTGTGACTTTTGCGCTGCAGTTGTGTCACTTGTTTGACGCAACAGCGGCGCAAACAATGCGGCCTATTTACAACGTGACACATCTCCCTAGATGCGTCACGTTGTAAAGCCCTGCATCACATTATACCTGCGTCAGGTATAATGTATGCAGGGTAGGCATTCCCAGACAGAATGGCCTCGTAAAAGTGACTCAGTGAAATTTACAAGATTTCACTGCGCCACTTTTAGGACGCCGCTGCGTCAAAACCTTACACCTGCTCCAGCAATGCGTGACTTTTCCGCCCACAGATGCGTCAGAATTTCTGACGCATCTTTTAATCCTTGCGCCATAGTGCACCGTATTGTAAATATGGCTCATCTATGGTGGCGCAAGGGTTTCTAAGGGTGGTGCAGAGAAAGTGACGCATCTGTACCGATGCGTCACATTCTTGTAAATCTGACCCACAGAATTCTACACAAAGGGTCTTATTAAAAAGCCCCTTGCGCCGCTGGTGAGTCACTTTTAAGATGGGAAAAAGAGACGTACTGGCGGCGCAAGGGGCTTGTAAATAAGCCCAAAAATATAATTGTGCTCTTAGGTGATATTCACATATCAGCCATTTTGAGACTTAAAAGTGATTTTTGAATGCATCAGGGTCCAGTTCCTCCCTTACAGACTGTTGCAAAAAGGGGGGTTCACCCAATAACGTCACTGGGACCTGGGTATGTATATTGCTGAGAGAGAGGGGTCCCAGTAAACACATAGAAAATTATTTACAAACCATCAAGAAAAATTAATTATAAAGACAAGAACGCCAATCTGCTAGCATTGTTTTTATTTACAATGTAGCTAAGCCAATTAATAGGGCAAACATTCTAGCTATAACACTTACAAATTTAGTATAGTGCCCTGGAAAAGGGGAGAGGGGAAGTGTGCAGTGAGTGTAGGAAAGGGTAAGTGACATAAAAACAAAGCTGAAAGGCTACAATTAATCAAAGACTCTTAAACTGATTCAGATTGTCAATGACCATAGGTTCAGTGATAATACTACAAAATAACATGCTTCATAAATGTACTCGATAGCTTAATTGTTGGAATGAAGCTGAAAACAAAAAAAACAGTCGACGTTTCGACCCCTGTTATGAAGGCAGGCTGAAATTGATCCCTTGCAGTGGGGTCTTCATCAGGACGGAAGACTCGGACACAAACCTATTTAGTACAAGAGAGGGTTTTATCATTAGGAACAAATCCACAGTATTGTAATTAAAAAACTCAGCACATCAAAGTTGGAAAAAACAAGACATACCAGGGATGCTTGTTTTCAAGGGCGGAGGGGGAACTAATACTCCCACAAGGCCGGCTTGGTGGAGCCAAGGCTGGAGGGCCAACCTCTGGTGTCAGACACGGCTGAAGAATAATTGAAGAAGCGTCATTCTGAATAGGGAAGAATTAATGCACTAGATAAGCTGGTGCCAAGCGGTTTAAATGGTAAACAGACGTGGTGGAGTAAGTGAACTTACAATGAGCACCACTTGTAGTTCCAGATGAATTAAGTTGAGTCGGGAACACCGAAGACCGTGTGGTTCAGAAAAGGCTAAAGGGTTACTTCAAATGAAGAAGGTCTCTAAGGATGGAAACGGGGAGAGAGACCGTCACTAATTATGCCACACACCAGGAGGGCATTTAGAAAAATTCAATCGGGCATGCCGGTTCAGAGTTATCAAGCTCGCATACTGCACTCTGCAGATTCACGCGTACCTGGTTCATCAAACCGGCATCTGTCAATAACAGAAAACGGAGGCCTCCAATGAAATTATTCGGAGAAAGTGAAGCCAGTATGTAGATAATTAGCTGGGTCTGCAAATGGAGGTCTCTCAGGAAGGAAAGGGAGGGAGAGACCATCACTAATTGTGCCATATGACAAGAGAGCCTATGGAAAAAACAGACAAATTCAATCGGGCATACCGGTAACGAGTTGAGTTGCGTGATGAAATCACCGAGCTGGCTGGGAGTCGCGTAGCTGGATATTCAAACCGGCATCTGTCGGTGACAGAAAACGGAGGTCTCCATTAAAAATATACCAAGATAATAAAGTCAATATGTGGGTTGCGAAAAATAAGGTAAAAGGTGTACCTGCAGTGAAAGGAGTTAATCCGAGTATCACCAGCAACCGCGTAGCGGAGTTCGCGTAACGGAGTCCACCAAGGGATTACAAACTATAGTTGCGATCACGTGGTGTGGATCATCATAAAAATAGAAGAGGGCAAAGTGTGTAATGGATTAAGATGCATCATCAAGCGGCCATCATTGAGTGGCTAGTGGTGTATGAATACAACACGGGCTGAAATTACACAGGAATAGACATACTTGAGACATCGCATTGTTGATGACAAGGAGCATGTGAAAATTGTTGATGTATGAAAAATTTGAACATGTACACGGTAAACCAAAAAACGGAGAAGGGAAGGAAACTCAGTGTTTGCTGGTAGCATACCCCAATTTAAACAATGGACATAGCAAGTCAGTATAAAACCTTGGGTGTAAAGTGGGTAAACCATGAAAAGATGTATTTATCACAATAGTTGAACAAGGAATTAAAGATTATCTGAAGATTTTGCAGCACCAAAGTATGGCGTACCTGTCACCGGACGGTATAGGCCAACCAGGCATGGTAATAAGATCTTGGATTGAAAGTGCACAATCATTAAACATAGAGTGATGTCATACATTCGATATAGAATCACATCTATTAACCAATGCGACTGTTTCAAAAAAGGAGTACCTGTCACAAGATGGTAAAAGCCAATATAACAATTATTACCTTATTTTGTAACGCTGGACGCAATTTACTTCCATAAATCAAAATTGGCACAAAATCTAGGTGGATCATGTGATTAATATCTTACAGAGTGGGAGGCAGACCTCACTATCGGAGCAGCGCTAGCTGGGAAAAAGAACTGTCATATTCATTGAGGCCATTGCTGATAGAATTAAAACGGAACTTCTATTTAAGCTCCCTTACATTCAGGATCTCCACAATGTTACCGCCTCTGGGGCCAAGTGTCACCTGTTCTAAAATGACCCACTCGAAACTTTCTGGAGAGTGAGTAGCAGACTTGAAATGTTGCACAAGAGGTGCGCTCTGAACTTCACAACGAATCTTGCTCATATGTTGAAGAATACGGACTTTGGCTTTTTGTTGGGTCTGTCCGATGTATATCAAGTCACATGGACACAAAATGGCATAAATAATGTTAGTAGAATTGCAGTTGGTATGAGATCTCATAGATGTTTTAATGTGCAGATACTGAAACTCCTTTGTCTGTATGGTGCTGTCACAGGCCTTGCAATGCCCGCACCGGTAGTGACCCACAATGGGTGGTAAATTCCACATAGACGACAGAGTAGGGTCTTCCGGACTTCGTAGGAAGGAACGAACCACAGAATGACGCACACTCTTGCCCTTTTTAAATGCATGAAGGGGGGGTTCTTTCTGATGTATATCATCGGCCACTAGTGCCAAATGTTGGTTAGTTGTACGTTTTATATCGTTGCTCTTTGTGGAAAAGGTGGTTACACATACAATGCGATTATTTAAAATATCAGGTTTGGTCTTGGGGACAAGCAAGTCTTCCCTAGGGTTAAACAAGGCGCGTTTCCTGGCCTGACGAACAAGTCTTTTAGGATAACCGCGTTCTAGAAGACGAGTTGATAAATCTTCAGATTGGGCCATATAATGATCTTTAAAAGAGCAATTTCTTCGGATCCGAAGAAACTGCCCGAAGGGTAGGTTATCCTGGAGGGCCCGGGGATGATGGCTCGTATACTGTAACAATGAGTTACGTTCGGTGGGTTTGCGATATAAAGTAGTTTTCAATGAACCACCATCATCAAAGATGGTAATATCCAGAAAATCTATTTTGTGTGGTAAATAAAAGAATTACCCTGTCGGAATTTCTATACATTAACAAGGATCATGCATATAATGAGAGGCAGAGTCCGTGGTGTCCGATTCAAAAGGGTTTTAATTCAGTAACTCGAGTTAAGGTAGAATCGGGTTCCATCACCACTAGGGATCAGGAAGGATCGTCATCTGAACTTTATTCACATAGTTCATTATTTATAGTTAAAACATACATTAACTTGCATAGAGAAGGCGGAGCGCTCTAGGCGGAGCAAGTGAAAGAGAGAGATAAGAGCACATGGGCGTGAAAAAGGGCGTGTAAGAAGGCGTACACGTGGGTGTTCACTTGATGAGTCACAGGTGTGTCATAGATGGGTGGATACATGGAGGGGGTCTGCATGGTCAGCAGGAACCTTTACCCTACTTGTGTGCGCGACTTGGTCATGACGTAGAATTGACGTGTAACTGGGGGAAACTGGGGGGAGCTGACTTTCGTGCTAGTAGAGGAGTCTTGAATGTCAGGACGACCTGCACTTCTGGTATTATCTGATATCTTGAGTTTGGAGGATGTATTATCTGACTTAAAGGTCACTCGAGCAAAGGCTGCTCATCACTAAATGCTAGTGTGTGCATATATTTCTTTGTGCATTTGCGTGGGGCCATAGGCCTACTATGGATGCGAGTTCTGTAAATCACTTGAATGGAGACAGAAAGGCTAGGCCCTATCTTCTGCAGGCGGAATATGTTTACCCTTTTCATTAAGCAGGATTGTGTTTCTGTGGAGCAGAGCAGATAACTGTAGGCCAAATTCTGTCTTGGCAGGCCAAGCTGGGCACCTCTCGGCTGAGCAGGAAGTAAGTGAGAGGTCAGGGATACATAGCTGAACTGCAGCTTTCAGAGTGTCCGGAGGCATGGAGCCTGAATTTGGGTCCTGGCTCGGCTGAGCCACAAAACGTGCTCATTTCGACTTTTAAACGTGCACCATGTAAATACATTGGCAACATAGGCCTCAGTGCAGAATTAACGTTTCTTTCATGGAGGGCCTTGTAACTAACATGCTAACATTGGACGGAAATGCAGAGGCATTATTATTACGGGCATGAGAAGGGAATTGCATGGTGACATGGACATACATGGGGTATATGTACATACATAGGGTGCATGTAGGGGACACACTGGCCACGTAAAATGTATATTTCCTCATTCCCTCCTTGTCCCCTACTGTGCCCTTCAGGACACATCTATATTCATGATACCGTATATCTGATCATACAGCATCATTTGCTCGTCTTTCTTCTTTTGAATACGTGGACGGGGAATACAGGCAGTGGCACACAAGCCGCAAATCGCTGGGCCACATTGCAGACAGAGACAGCAACTAAATACAACAAGCAGTATTATTCCTAGGAACGACAATACTTTCCATCCCCATGCTGATATTACACTCCAGAGCCAACCGGACAAAGTCCATGTGTCTGGGTTCTGATGTATCTCGTGAGCTATCTTGTGTAGTCTTGTTATTGCTGCATACACGTATGGCGCGTTATTAGGAATAAACACGCAACAACTGGAGCCGATCACTCTACAAGCCCCGCCCCTATCTGCCAGGATGATGTCAAGAACAAGGCGATTCTGAAGAACAACAAGTCTCATAGCAGACTGCTCCTCGGTCAAGTTCGCTAGGGCAGAAGTAGTCTCATTCACTACTGCTTCAAGTGTTCTTGTTAACCTGCGTATTAATTTACTATTTTGGACGGGACCTATGAAGAAAAATAATCCTTTATTGAAATCTGTATATTGCTCTAAAGCTGTATCAGTCTGATCGACAACTGGGGAATCAGTCTCCCTCCTGTGTCTAACATGTACTAGTCGGGAATCTCGATGATAATGGGATGGGGCTAGAAAGACGGGTGGCAGTAGGAACGCAATATAACACGTCCCACTCCAGTCTAAGGGCAGACGTGCATAGGCTGTCTGACCGCAAATGAAATAGGAATGGCGGGAAGCTTTGAAAGTAGACTTTCCTTTATCACTAAACTCGACCACAGTAGTACAATCACTGTGTCCCAAATGTATTGATCCTTTCTTTCTAACGCATAATTCACCTTTTACTGGTAAGACTGTTATAAACTGTGGACCTATATTTTTCTCGGTCTGGACATTCAAAAT
The DNA here is from genome assembly GCF_964263255.1 of Lissotriton vulgaris. Classification (NCBI taxonomy): domain Eukaryota; kingdom Metazoa; phylum Chordata; class Amphibia; order Caudata; family Salamandridae; genus Lissotriton; species Lissotriton vulgaris. The sequence continues at coordinate 1,127,941,036 of NC_141687.1, forward strand.
CATAAAGTTAAGGGAAGCATTTCCTTGTTCATACACTTCATTTTCTAGATCTGTTCCTTTTTTCTGGGGAAGACCATCTTCGTCTGAAAAACATGCCTCATTCATTACTTTATTTAAATCTCCCCAAATCCAATCACTCTGGGAATCTGTGAACTTTCTGTCTTGTGATGACATTAAAGCAAACCATGCTCCGCACAAACCATTGTGCGAGAACGGGAAAGGAAAGAGGGGCAGAACTCCCTTCGTTTTCTGATAAGGTGGGAGTCGGCCACATACCCAGCAATTTGTTACATTGCTGGTCTGATGAGAATGGTGCAACATTCGAATAAAAGTATTGGTGCGCAGTGCTAGTTGATATGACAGTTCATGGGGTGGCAGATCCCTGAATGTGTGCTCTACAGTGTCATTAAAGGAAGAGTGTATATGTGAACCAATAGGAGGAAAGAAAACATGTAGCGTCAAGCTGATACATATAATCGATATACTTAAAAGAAACATAATGACCAGAGTTACTATACATCTGCTGCGTAAGGTCTTGCAGTATTTCTCTTTTTTATCTCTCTGTCTGCTATTCTGGTCTACGATCTTATACATGTCAGGAACCTGTCTAACCGATTCACCAAAGGGTGGACTTAAACAATTAAATGCTGTCTGACTTACTAGACCGTAATTTTGACCTATACTCCTGTTGCAGATTTTTTTCTAGCAAAGGGGGCTTTGAGTCACTGGTTTCGGGGCAGTCCTTAGGTTCGATCACAGTTCCGGTTTGTCCATGGAATTTTTTTGATGTGTTGGGCATGAATCCAGCCCTTACGTCCCTCGACCTTGACGGCAGTCCTCGTTGTAAGCAGTACTAACTTCGGTGTTCGCCAGCGGGGCTCGAGAGGGCTTGAACGATCAAAATTCCGTACCAGCACTACGTCTCCTGGAACTCTTTAACTTGGGTGTTGTCGAGGAAGGCGGCTGCAACCTGTGAACGACAAGAGAGGAGTGCAGACATCAAGGAAGCCAGGTAATCTGTCAGCATATTACTGTCAACATCGGTAATTTTCGGTGGTCTACCAAAAACCACCTCGTAAGGTGACAGTCCTGTTCTGGAATGAGCTACCATACGCATGTAAAAGAGGGCAACCGGCAAGGCTACCATCCAATCCACGCCTTTTTCTGCACAGACTTTCGCTAATTTTGTCTTAAGTGTCTGGTTATGTCTCTCAACGAGTCCGGCTGCCTCTGGATGTCGTACACAATGGAACTTCCACTGGTACACTAACAGAAGAGATACTTGTTTCATTAATTCAGAGGAGAATGGCTGACCGTTATCTGAGTACACGACACGGGTCAATCCGTAACGTGGAAAGAACTCTCGAACCAACTGCCTGGCAGTGGTCACAGCAGTGTAATCTGGGACTGGGTACGCTTCTGTCCATCTAGATAGTGCACATACAACTACTAGGACATATTTGTATCCTCGACATCTGTCCATCTGGATATAATCCATCTGGAGGACTTCAAAAGGGTGGTCAGGGGGATGAAATCCACCTTGTTCCACTGGAATGCCTTTGCCTGGATTGAACTGGCAACAAATCATGCAGGTACGTACTTTCTGTTTTGCTGCTGCACGCAGGTGCTTGTTGAACCTAATATTCTGTAAACTGTCTAGCATAGCCTTTTCTCCTAAGTGTGCTGGACTATGTGCTGTATTTATGATGACTTGAACCATAGAGTCAGGGAGAAACCATGTAGCTTTGCCTTTTGTCATCCAACCCTGGTCAGTCTGGACCCCTCCTTGTTCAGTCCATTTCTTTATTTCGTCTGGAGTGACATGTGTCTGTATGTCAAGTACATCCTGTGAGGGATCCCTGACTGTCATGCTATTTTTTTTAGTGTTGGTACTTTTGTCTTTGTCGTGTCTGTTGCAGTGTCTATTGGAGTCTGGGCTGTAAGTTTAGCTGTTCGATCTGCCAGGTCGTTACCCTGGGAAATGGTGTCTGTGGCTTTCGTATGTGCTTTGCATTTCATGATGGCTATGGCTGTAGGCAAGTGAATTGCTTCTAACAGAGCCTGAATAAGGGGGCCATGCTGAATTTTGGCCCCATGAGAGGTCAGGAAACCTCTCTCCTTCCATAACACTCCGAAATCATGAACGACCCCGAAAGCGTACTGTGAATCTGTGTATATGTTTACTTTCAAGTTCTTGGCTCTGACACAGGCTTGTGTCAGAGCGATGAGCTCTGCTGCTTGTGCTCACAATGTGTCTATTCTTTGTGTCTCTATGACTTCAGTATCAGTGGTCACGGCATATGCGGCCATTAACTCTCCTGTGCTTGTTCTCATGCATGAACCATCCACATATAGTGTCAGGTCAGGGTCTGGCAATGCAATGTCTGTCAAGTCTTGTCTTGGTTTCGTCACTGTATTAATTACTTCCACACAGTCATGTGGTGCAGTGTCCTCTGTGCTTGAGGGCAAGAGTGTAGCAGGGTTCAGTATATTGCATCGTCTGATCTCTATGTGTGGCTGAAATAATGTTAGTTCATATCCTGTCTGTCTTGCTACTGTCAGATGTTGTGTCTGTGTCCTGTTCAAGAGAACTTCCACTGAATGTGGAATCTGTACTGTCAGGGGGTGTCCTAACACTATGGAATCACTCTGTCTTATTGCTAGGGCTGTTGCTGCAACTGATTTCAGGCACGCAGGCAGAGCCTGGGCCACTGGATCCAATGTACTAGAAAAATAAGCACAAGGCTTGTGTTGTCCTGCTTGATCTTGTGTAAGGACAGATAATGCTGTTCCATCTCGTTCAGTGACAAAAAGCGTAAAAGGCTTGCTGTAACAGGGAGTCGCTAAAACTGGTGCTTGACATAGGGCTTTTTTCAATTCTTCAAATGCAAGTGTATGTTCTTGTGTCCAAGGGAGGACAGTCAAAGACGCTGCCTCCTGTGTTGTTAACTGTATGAGTGGTTTGGCTAGATATGCATACTGGGGAATCCATTGTCTGCGGTAAGAAGTGAGGCCAATGAAGGCCCGTACTTCCTTTTGTGTCTTGGGCTGTGAAAGATTTGCAATTAACTGAATACGGTCTTGTGTCAGCTGTCTACCCCTCTTGGACAGCAAGTGTCCAAGGTACACCACTTGCTGTGCACAGAATTGTAACTTCGAAGGGGACACTTTGTGCCCCTTGTCTGCCAGAAAGTATAAGACTGTCAGTGATGCACGTTCGCAGTCTGGTTCTGTTCGTGCTGTGATCAGGATATTGTCTACATATTGGAGTAGTGCCGTGTTGGCAGGCATGTGAATACTGTCTAGTTGTCTTTTCAATGCTTGGCTGTAAATACTAGGACTTTCTGTGAATCCTTGAGGAGCCCTTGCAAATTTAAAGCTGCGTCCATTTAAACAGAATCCGAAGAGGTATTGGCTCTCTGGATGTATTGGGACACTGAAGAAGGCGTTCTTTAGATCAATTACAGTGAAGAACGTTACCTCGGAATCAATTTCAGTCAGTAATGAAGAAATGTCTGGAACCATTGGGTATTGTGGTATTATGCATTTGTTCAGTTCTCGAAGGTCAATCACTAGTCTGTAGACTGGTGGTGTATTAGGGTCTGCTCGTTTAAGAATAGGGATGACAGGTGAATTACATATGTTCGATTCAGTTTCTACTACCACTCCTTGTGCAATGAGCTTGTCAACAATTTTCAGCAATGCTACTACGGCATCAGGTGGTAACTTGTATTGTCGGATTCGTGGTAGTACTACTCCTGGTTTGAGAGTGACACGGTGTGGCGTAATGTGCATGTACCCTACGTCAGTCGGACCTTGTGCCCATAAATGCTGTGGTACATTCTGGAGTCTGGGATCAAAATCTTTCAACACATAATGTCCTTTAAAATCACGTAAAAACAATCGCAATCCTTCCGGAGAACAACATATAACAGCTCCTAGTTCTTTCAATGTCTTTATACCAAGCAAATTTTCTGGACAAGACTTAGTAAGTAACAAGCCTGTAGTACGGGACAATGGACCGACTCCTACGGAAACTGGCTTTGACACTTCGTTAACAATAGGCTTTCCTGAAAATCCCAGGGAAATATTCTGTGAGCCTGAGAGGGGTGCCCCTGGAACCTCGTCATGACTGATGGTAGTTCTGCTCGCCCCTGTGTCAATCAGAAATTTTCTGTCTTTTCCCAATACACGACTATGTACATAGGGACCCTCTTGATCTACAGAAACCTCAATAAGGGGCAAGCCAACCTCCCTCTCTAGGCTGTTTCATGAGTACTGTTGATATTCTGGATAGTCTGACTGTGCGTACTGGTACATTTGTTGCCTGACTTGTTGTGTGGCAGCTACTGGTTGTGGTAGAACTACTGTCTGTTGCGTGTTCTGTGGGGTGCTATTCTGTCTAGGAGGATGCGGTCTTTCTTTTGTCTTGCCTGTAGCTATATTGTGTTTCAGGACAGCACATTCATTTACATAGTGACCTGGTTGCTTGCAATAATTACAGTTCCCTTTAACAGGTGGCGTGCCCTTTTTATTCCCATTAGCTGGTACTGATTGTGCAACTAGCACTTTCATTTTCGTATCTTTCATGCATCTCTTTTCATGTTCCTGTTCCTCTCTAATTCTGTTCTGGTGGTATTGTAACATTTGCAACATTTGGGAAGGGCTATTTGCTTGCCAGGTACTCTCAACCTTCAGTACTCTATTCTTGATCGGGGGTAAGGAATTTTCTACTAGTTTGCTCACAAAAAGATGTGGGTACGATTCACTGCTTGGCTTAAGGCCACTATTAATCGTAAAACATTTCTCGAATCTAGAATAAAAATCACTAGTGTCTTCGTCTTGTTTCTGTTTACAGGCTGAAATAGCATCCCAATCTTCCTTTTTAGTAACCAATAATCTCGGCAGGACCTGTATCAAGAGTTCAGGTAGTGCTTTAGCTTTTTCCCCAAGACCAACACCAGGGTGCCGGCCTTTATCCTCTGTTTCCAATTCTGTCCAATTTATCTTTTTCTCTCCCACCTCCCAGTCTTTCTCTTTAAGCTTTTCATAAATGCCTGCTGGTAACAGTACCTTTAATAATTTAATGATGTCAGCGTACGTGTAATCCCCTATGCGGAGAATGTCTTTTAATTCACGGTGGAACCCCCCTGGGTCTTTATCATGGCAGGGCAACATCTTTTTCATTTCCAGTATTTCTATTTTCGTCAAGGGTGTGTAAACGTATACTCGTTGAAGCTCACCCGCTAGATTTTTAACGGGATGAACCTCTCGTAGGGGGTTCTGTTTGTCTATGTGGAAACTCTTTCTGTCGTGGTGTGGGGCAGGAATCATGCACGTGGTCAGAAAAGTCAAGTACTTATGTCGTTGGTCCAGAATGATATTAATTAATTCGGTACCTAGACCTATCCATCTCTCTAGAAGTATATCGTCCAGTAATTTATACAAGGGACCGGGATCAGAATGTTGACTCTCGTACAACGTTATCAAATGTTGAACCATGTAAATACCAGCCAAACGCTGTTCGTTCGGAGGAAGGCTCAAAAAGGTCTGGGCCACTACGTCACCATTATATATGTTAGAATTAGACACCCATTGAACGGCTGACCGGGCTAATTCCTGTTCGTGTACGGTGTGGGGTCTATCGCACTCTACTCGTCTTTTTAGTGCGTTCTCAGTAGCTTGGAATAGATTCTCGAGGGAATATCTTTCTTTTATAGGAGGTCCCTTTTTGCGGTAGTCGAGACATATGGGCCTGTCAAACGGTCGTGCTTTGCCTACGTAATTTATTTTACCCATTTCCTCTGTTTCGTGCTCAGCATCGTCTGATGCTGAATCCTCTTTCTCATCAGACTCTTTCCTGTGTAAGTTTAGAATCTCTTTTCGTATTTTCTTGTACATGCATTCTGTCTTTCCCACTGTATCATGTTTACCGGCAGCTATGTTTTCACTCCAATCAGTCATACCTTTAGTTACTCCTTTGTCTGGCTGGTCTTGTTCCCTGATCAGACAGTTAATCAAAGAACGTAAAATTGTGCGTTGTACTTCCACCTTTCTTTGCTCCATGGCCTCTTCTATACTCTCGGATCCCTCCCCCGTTCTAATGAAATGGTATATTTTGTCTAAATGGTCCTTCATGCCTGGTAATGTGATCAGATACTCTACAGCGCGTCTTAATCGTAGTGAGAACACGAGCATTGCACCCACACCTGGTACTGGATCGTATATACAATGTGAAATCGTTACATTAGTCTTATAGGGGGATGCTGCCATTTGTGGAGTTCGTTGTAGTCCTAACTCTTGCAGTGCTCGCGTTTGCGGCGGTGTTTGTGGCGTGTTTGTGGACCCCCCTTCCTCTGCCCCTTGGCCTAAGTCGTCTTTCACTGCCACTGGAGGCCGCAGTTGTATAAGCTGATCCTGTGTTGGGGGCGGAGGGAAAAAAGGATTGTTGACAGAAGGGACAGGAGGAGGGAATTCTGCGTTTACATAATCCGGAGCAGGCTCCGCTAGATAGGAAGAAATAAAAGCCTCAGCTTCTGTCTGTCTATGCCTACGTACTTTAGTCGGTATCAGTGGTGGTGGCAAATTACTAGGTACTTCTGAGGGGGTCACTTTAGCTAGTCCTTCAGCGAGGACGGGATACATGCCCGTGATGAGGGCATTTCTTTCTCTATCTACTTGTTCTGCCTTGACCCGTTCCCCCTCTTCCTTTAGTTCTTTTTCTCTGGCTTTTTCTGCTGCTTCTTTACTTCTCTCTACTTTGTGGAATTCTTTCTCTGTTCTCCTATGCGCTTCTTTACGCCATAACTCAATGGCATCTTTCTGGGACTGTCTAGCTTTCTTTTTCCATAGCGCTTCCTCTACTTTCATAATGCATTCAGCATCCCATGTTCCTGAGACAGGCCATCTATACTTTTCTTATAGATCCTTCGTGTAATCTACCCATAAGTCTAAGAACAGTATGGCATCTAGCCCATGCTTCTGATACATAAAATGGCCAGGGGTGTCTCTAGCCCGGACGGGAACTGACTCTTCCAGTATCCCTTTCCTGGTCCCTATCTGACGTAATTTCGAAAACAGTGGCATGTTGGAACTTAATTTCAACGAAAACACAATATACACAAGAATAGACTGAAAACAACCATTCACGCAACAACACTAATACATTGTTATGTTATGTTATACCGGGGTTTTATATAGCGTGCGGCTACTCGAAAGAGTGTCCCGACGCTTTAGAATTGTACACTAATCTCATAACACAACAGGGAAGTAAATAAAAGAACAGAGAGAAGGAAACCTAATAGGGCCAGAAACTACGAGGTAAAAAGCCAGGTTTTGAGCCCCTTCCTAAAAGCCAACAGGTTAGGAGTGCTGCGCAGGGTCACAGGCAGTTTATTCCACAACTGAGGTGCTAATAATTTAAAAGAGCGGCCTCCAGTGCGAGCTCTCTTCACACGAGAAACCGCAGCAAGACACAAGGATTCTGACCTGAGCGACCTGGCAGGATGGTAAAAGGTCAACCTTTTTTTAAGGTATTTTGCTCCGGAGACGTGCAAGGCTTTGTGTGCCAGAGTGAGAGTCTTAAAAATGATCCGCTTCCGGACAGGAAGCCAGTGCAGTGCCTCCAGGAGGCCCGAGGCTCTGGCATGGCGAGATAGTCCAAAGATGGCACGTGCTGCCGAGTTCTGGACAACCTGTAACCGTTGGAGCAGGTATTCTGGCAGGCCGAGATAGAGGACGTTGGAGTAGTCAATTCTCGAGCCTATAATCGCCTGCACCGTGATCTTCCTGTGTTCCTCCGATAACAGGGGGAGAAACTTGCGTAGCATCCGGAGCAGGCCAAAACAGGTGCCAGTGAGACCGATTACCTGTGAGCGTAGTGTGAGGCCATTGTCGATCTTAATCCCAAGGTTTTTTGCCACCTGGGACGAACTTGCTGGTGGAAACATGTTCTCAGGCCACCGCACTTTCCAGTCCGGGTCCGAACTGCACCCAAAAAAGAGGACCTCGGATTTATCAGAGTTGCACTTGAGGCTGTTATGTTGGAGCCACTGAAACACAGCCTCAAGGCAACCCTGGATCCTACCTCCATCGAAGTCCGTACCCCTCTCACAGGTGAAGAGGAGCTGGGTGTCATCGGCGTAGGAAATGATCTGAGCCCCGAAAGACTCCGCCAGTGCCGCCAGAGGGATCATGAAGATGTTAAATAGAGTTGGGCTCAATACTGAGCCCTGAGGAACTCCGACACCCAATGGCGACATCTCGGCGGAGCAAGCAGAAGCCCAGACCGTTTGTCGACGGCCTGCCAGAAATGATCGAAACCACTGGAGCACCGTCCCCCGGAGACCGATCTCTGAAAGTCTTGCAAGAAGACCCTCATGGGGGACGGTGTCAAAGGCCGCCGACAGATCTAACATCACCAGCATCGCTCTACCACCCGAATCCAGCACCTCCTTTATCGCCTCCGAGACTTCCAGGAGAGCTGTTTCGGTGCTAAGATTGGCGCGGAAACCCGACTGGGTGGGGTGCAGTAGGTCGTGGGACTCCAAGTAATCGGCAAGCACCTTGTGCACATGCTTTTCAATGACCTTCGCAAAAGCCGGCAGAGGCGAGATAGGTCTATAATTCGCCAACACCTCCACATCCAGACCAGGCTTTTTAAGCAGGGGAATAATCATTGCCTGCTTCCAGGACTGGGGAACCACACCCTGAGCAAGAGAACAGTTCAACAGGGGGTTCACAAGTGGATTAATGATAGCTGCCATTTTTGCCAGAAATTTTGCGGGGCAGGCATCCCGAGGGGAACCTGATTTAAGCCCAGCCAACAGGTCAAATGAAGCGGTCATAGAAAGAGGAGGAAAAACTGCCAGGTCCACACCTGCATTAGGCAGGGTAACAGCGGCATTCTCCGCCCGATCTGGCATCTCAGGCTCCAGCACAGGGAAGTGCTGGAGCACAGATACATCCTAACTAGTACATAGAAAAAAAACATGGTCCTGAAAAACTGTTTACTTTATGTACTGCAAAACAGTACAACCATACCGGTCTCATAAAGAGACACGTCTTTACCGTGCCCACTTGAAGGGGACACGTCTTTACCGTGTCTGTGTACCCAGACACGTCTTTACCGGGCTCAAATAAATGAACCCGTCTCTATGCGTTCCCAATAATGGTACTCACCGGGAAGCAGAACTTGAAGGCCTCGGAAACTAGATACTGCGTGACTGCTACTGCTGCGGCTACTGCTGCGCATGCGCCTTGGAACAGGTGGGCCTCGGGATACCTCGGACCTTGCTCTCTCAACTTGGGCTCTGGTTGGGATGGTCCGCAATCCTCACCGCCTCGTGTGGATGCCTGGTCGCAGTCTCCGTCTCCTCCGTGGGCCTGAGGAAGTAGGCAGGAAGTCCCGCTGTCGTGTACACTTGAAGTCCGTCACGGCTGTAGAAGGGGGCAGGGGGCTGGACCTACATCACCGGCGCGTGGGGAAGGGGACTGGTCCCTGCTCGGGCGCCAGATTATGTGGTAAATAAAAGAATTACCCTGTCGGAATTTCTATACATTAACAAGGATCATGCATATAATGAGAGGCAGAGTCCGTGGTGTCCGATTCAAAAGGGCTTTAATTCAGTAACTCGAGTTAAGGGAGAATCGGGTTCCATCACCACTAGGGATCAGGAAGGATCGTCATCTGAACTTTATTCACAGAGTTCATTATTTATAGTTAAAACATACATTAACTTGCATAGAGAAGGCGGAGCGCTCCAGGCGGAGCAAGTGAAAGAGAGAGATAAGAGCACATGGGCGTGAAAAAGGGCGTGTAAGAAGGCGTACACGTGGGTGTTCACTTGATGAGTCACAGGTGTATCATAGATGGGTGGAACATGGAGGGGGTCTGCATGGTCAGCAGGAACCTTTACCCTACTTGGTCATGACGTAGAATTGACGTGTAACTGGGGGAAACTGGGGGGAGCTGACTTTCGTGCTAGTAAAGGAGTCTTGAATGTCAGGACGACCTGCACTTCTGGTATTATCTGATATCTTGAGTTTGGAGGATGTATTATCTGACTTAAAGGTCACTTGAGCAAAGGCTGCTCATCACTAAATGCTAGTGTGTGCATATATTTCTTTGTGCATTTGCGTGGGGCCATAGGCCTACTATGGATGCGAGTTCTGTAAATCACTTGAATGGAGACAGAAAGGCTAGGCCCTATCTTCTGCAGGCGGAATATGTTTACCCTTTTCATTAAGCAGGAATGTGTTTCTGTGGAGCAGAGCAGATAACTGTAGGCAAAATACTGTCTTGGCAGGCCGAGCTAGGCACCTCTCGGCTGAGCAGGAAGTAAGTGACAGGTCAGGGATACATAGCTGAACTGCAGCTTTCAGAGTGTCCAGAAGCATGGAGCCTGAATTCGGGTCCTGGCTCGGCTGAGCCACAAAACGTGCTCATTTCGACTTTTAAATGTGCACCATGTAAATACATTGGCAACATAGGCCTCAGTGCAGAATTAACGTTTCTTTCATGGAGGGCCTGGTAACTAACATGCTAACATTGGACGGAAATGCAGAGGCATTATTATTACGGGCATGAGAAGGGAATTGCATGGTGACATGGACATACATGGGGTATATGTACATACATAGGGTGCATGTAGGGGACACACTGGCCACGTAAAATTTCTATTTCCTCAGTGTGTAGTAAATTGAAGATGGGGAGACTGTTCATTCAACCAGTTATGGAAGGATGTTAATAGGTCGGAGGAGCCATTCCACACAAAGAGAATATTGTCGATATATCTCATCCAGAGACCCAAATGGTCTCTGAATGGATTGAGATGATGTAGGAACACAACTCTATCACAACAACAGTCTCTAACTGGGCTTAGGTTGCCTTTCTCCTTTGTTCCACTGGCATATGCTATGTCCCACAAAATTTTGGCTTACAAGGAAGTAGTATGGAGGGATGTCTGTCAGACATTAGACAAAAGAACATATGCCATATTCAACACCAGTAGGTCTGAAAAATTGGCTCTACAATCTTTTGCGTCAAACAATAGAGTGGTCATCAAGCCCGCAGACAAAGGCGGGGCCATTGTCATCCAAGACGTGGTGAAGTATGAAAATGAAATTCTCCGCCAGCTTGATGACGGAGTCAGTTACCAGCGACTCTGGTCAGATCCATCTGCATCCTTGGCACTCGAAATATTGGAGATAACGAAGGAAGGGTTAGAACTTGGTTTTCTTTCTGAACATGAATTTAATTATCTCAACCAAAGGAATCCCAGACTTCCCACCATATATACACTACCCAAAATTCACAAGAGCATGTCTGGCCCCCCCCGGCAGACCTATTGTCTCGGGTTGTGGGTCCATGTTGGAGCCCCTGGGTAGGTACGTTGATTATTTCCTCAAACCGATTGCTGAAACCACTAGTACTTATCTAAGGGATACAATGCATACCATCGGCATTGTAGCGAATCTCCCCTTTGATACCAACACCCAAACATTGGTAACATGCGATGTGGTTTCACTTTATACTTGCATCCCACAGGATGAAGCATTGGCTGTAATGACCAGATATTTGAACCAACGCCCTGCCCCTATGGCAGTTCCTACAGAGTTTATTATAGCCCTACTGAGAATTGCTATGACCAAAAATGTCTTTGTCTTCAAGAATTAATTTTTTCTTCAGACTAAGGGGGTCGCTATGGGGGCTCCATTTGCCCCCGATGTGGCCTTTATCTACATGGCGGCCTTCGAAGAAAATGTTGTCCTACATCATCTCAATCCATTTAGAGACCATTTGGGTCTCTGGATGAGATATATCGACGATATTCTCTTTGTGTGGAATGGCTCCTCCGACCTATTAACATCCTTCCATAACTGGTTAAATGAACAGTCTCCCCATCTTCAATTTACTACACACTCAGACCAACACAAAATAGATTTTCTGGATATTACCATCTTTGATGATGGTGGTTCATTGAAAACTACTTTATATCGCAAACACACCGAACGTAACTCATTATTACAGTATACGAGCCATCATCCCCAGGCCCTCCGGGATAACCTACCCTTCTGGCAGTTTCTTCGGATCCGAAGAAATTGCTCTTTTAAAGATCATAATATGGCCCAATCTGAAGATTTATCAACTCGTCTTCTAGAACGCGGTTATCCTAAAAGACTTGTTCGTCAGGCCAGGAAACGCGCCTGGTTTAACCCTAGGGAAGACTTGCTTGTCCCCAAGACTAAACCTGATATTTTAAATGATCACATTGTATGCGTAACCACCTTTTCCACAAAGAGCACAATATAAAACGTACAATTAACCAGCATTGGGCACTAGTGGCCGATGATATACATCAGAAAGAACCCCCCCTTCATGCATTTAAAAAGGGCAAGAGTGTGCGTGATTCTGTGGTTCGTTCCTTCCTACGAAGTCCAGAAGACCCATCTCTGGCGTCTATATGGAATTTACCACCCATTGTGGGTCACTACCGGTGCGGACATTGCAAGGCTTGTGACAGCACCATACAGACAAAGGAGTTTGAGTATCTGCACATTAAAACATCTATGAGATCTCATACCAACTGCAATTCTACTAACATTATTTATGCCATTTTGTGTCCATGTGACTTGATATACATCGGACAGACCCAACAAAAAGCCAAAGTCCGTATTCTTCAACATGTGAGCAAGATTCGTTGTGAAGTTCAGGGCGCACCTCTTGTGCAACATTTCAAGTCTGCTACTCACTCTCCAGAAAGTTTCAAGTGGGTCATTTTAGAACAGGTGACACTTGGCCCCAGAGGCGGTAAAATTGTGGAGATCCTGAATGTAAGGGAGCTTAAATGGATGTTCCGTTTTAATTCTATCAGCAATGGCCTCAATAAATATGACAGTTCTTTTTCCCAGCTAGCGCTGCTCCGATAGTGAGGTCTGCCTCCCACTCCGTAAGATATTAATCACATGATCCACCTAGATTTTGTGCCAATTTTGATTTATGGAGGTAAATTGCGTCCAGCGTTACAAAATAAGGTAATAATTGTTATATTGGCTTTTACCGTCTTGTGACAGGTACGCCTTTTTTGAAACAGTCGCATTGGTTAATAGATGTGATTCTATATCGAATGTATGACATCACTCTATGTTTAATGATTGTGCACTTTCAATCCAAGATCTTATTACCATGCCTGGTTGGCCTATACCGTCCGGTGACAGGTACGCCATACTTTGGTGCTGCAAAATCTTCAGATAATCTTTAATTCCTTGTTCAACTATTGTGATAAATACTTGTTTTCATGGTTTACCCACTTTACACCCAAGGTTTTATACTGACTTGCTATGTCCATTGTTTAAATTGGGGTATGCTACCAGCAAATACTGAGTTTCCTTCCCTTCTCCGTTTTTTGGTTTACCGTGTACATGTTCAAATTTTTCATACATCAACAATTTTCACATGCTCCTTGTCATCAACAATGCAATGTCTCAAGTATGTCTATTCCTGTGTAATTTCAGCCCGTGTTGTATTCATACACCACTAGCCACTCCATGATGGCCGCTTGATGATGCATCTTAATCCATTACACACTTTGCCCTCTTCTATTTTTATGACGATCCACACCACGTGATCGCAACTAAAGTTTGTAATCCCTGGGTGGACTCCGCTACGCGAACTCCGCTACGCGGTTGCTGGTGATACTCGGATTAACTCCTTTCACTGCAGGTACACCTTTTACCTTATTTTTCGCAACCCACATATTGACTTTATTATCTTGGTATATTTTTAATGGAGACCTCCGTTTTCTGTCACCGACAGATGCCGGTTTGAATATCCAGCTACGCGACTCCCAGCCAGCTCGGTGATTTCATCACGCAACTCAACTCATTACCGGTATGCCCGATTGAATTTGTCTGTTTTTTCCATAGGCTCTCTTGACATATGGCACAATTAGTGATGGTCTCTCCCTCCCTTTCCTTCCTTAGAGACCTCCATTTGCAGACCCAGCTAATTATCTACATACTGGCTTCACTTTCTCCGAATATTTTCATTGGAGACCTCCGTTTTCTGTTATTGACAGATGCCGGTTTGATGAACCAGGTACGCGTGAATCTGCAGAGTGCAGTATGCGAGCTTGATAACTCTGAACCGGCATGCCCGATTGAATTTTTCTAAAGGACCTCCTGGCGTGTGGCATAATTAGTGACGGTCTCTCTCCCCATTTCCATCCTTAGAAACCTTCTTCATTTGATGTAACCCTGCGGCCTTTTCTGAACCACACGGTCTTCGGTGTTCCCGACTCACCCTAATTCATCTGGAACTAAAAGTGGTGCTCATTGTAAGTTCACTTAGTCCACCACGTCTGTTTACCATTTAAACCGCTTGGCACCAGCTTATCTAGTGCATTAATTCTTCCCTATTCAGAATGACGCTTCTTCAATTATCCTTCAGCCGTGTCTGACACCAGAGGTTGGCCCTCCAGCCTTGGCTCCACCAAGCCTGCCTTGTGGGAGTATTAGTTCCCCCTCCGCCCTTGAAAACAAGCATCCCTGGTATGTCTTGTTTTTTCCAACTTTGATGTGCTGAGTTTTTTAATTACAATACTGTGTATTTGTTCCTAATGATAAAACCCTCTCTTGTACTAAATAGGTTTGTGTCCCTGTCTTCCGTCCTGATGAAGACCCCACTGCAAGGGATCAATTTCAGCCTGCCTTCATAACAGGGGTCGAAACGTCAACTGTTTTTTGTGTCTTCAGCTTCATTCCAACAATTAAGCTATTGAGTACATTTATGAAGCATGTTATTTTGTAGTATTATCACTGAACCTATGGTCATTGACAATCTGAATCAGTTTAAGAGTCTTTGATTATTGTAGCCTTTCGGCTTTGTTTTTATGTCACTTACCCTTTCCTACACTCACTGCACACTTCGCCTCTCCCCTTTTCCAGGGCACTATACTAAACTTGTAAGTGTTATATCTAGAATGTTTGCCCTATTAATTGGCTTAGCTACATTGTAAATAAAAACAATGCTAGCAGATTGACGTTCTTGTCTTTATAATTAATTTTTCTTGATGGTTTGCAAATAATTTTCTGTGTGTTTACTGGGACCCCTTTCTCTCAGCAACCTCCCTTACAGACACCATCTTTTGGGTGGCATCTACCTTGTCGGTGTATTGCTTTTGCTTCACATGCTCTGCTTCCTGACAACTTTTTAAATTTTTTTTTTTTTATTTGGTATTCAGTTGTTTTCCTTTTTTACTTATACCGTTTTGTTCCTAACAAATGTAGATAAGAAGTTGGAAAAAAACAAAAGACATTCTGCGGATTTTGAAGTTTCTTTAAATGGTGCAATATTTTTTTTTCAGAAAGGGAGAATACAAAACTCAATTTTTATGTGAGCACACACCTGCCCCACATGTTGGCAGCAGCGCTGAGAAGACATGTTTAATAGGTTTTAACTATTAGCATTATTTGATGTTTTTTATGTAGGATTCCCTTGTAAGCCGTTATTATGAATACAAGTTTTAAAACTAGTTTTCACAACAGTTTAAAACAAAGGTTCCTTTTCATTGTTGGGAGGTTGCAAAGAGAAGTTCCCCACTTGAAAAGATCTTCCAAGACGACTCGAGCAAAGCACTGAAATGGCAGGCCATGAACTGGCTTGTATGTTCTCTGTAGATGCAAGGGAAGTGTCGGAATGAGAGTGATGCTTTTGCCCTGACAACCAATTAGAGCAATACAAATTGGCCTGGCTAGAACTCTTCCATTTTGGACAAATAGTTACCACAATTTCCAAGAATACCCCCTCCAAAGAAAATGGAAAGAGGTTAAACTCCAAGAGTTAGAGCACATTTCCTTTGTATAAATAGACCAGTCCACGGTTTCAAAGCCATAGTTTCAATTTGTCTTTTTGTCACAGTTGAATATGAGATAATGTCTATGAAGGTGTGGTGTCTTTTCCTTGTGACAGAGAGAGAATACAAATACAGAACGCAAGCTATGGGTGGCAGGGCTTAATATTCTGACCATTATCTTCATCATAATCATCTGGGTAGTACTCTTCAGTTTGCAAAGCTGTACTGGTAGCTGCATTGCATAGGCACTATGCTCAACAGATAACATCTTTATTTCTGAAACCGGTCAAACACACCATGGTGTCAAGAAGTCAGCACAACATCTTAGAACACACTTCAACCAGGCAATTGTGTAGTCTGAAATGTGTTCTTAGTTCTTCATTTTTAAAAACTCTCACCTGAAAACAAGTTCTTGTTTACGGTTGCCAAAACAGAACTTGTTGCTGAGTCCGACTTTGTGAGTATAGTAGTGAGAGGAATTAAAATGGGGTTCATTGCTGTTATGCGAATGACTAAAATATGGACGTATGTGCTGGTACTGCTGCAGTCTATGTAGATTTGGTATGTAGTTCCATTGTACCACTCTAAACTACCATCAGTTCAAATGAATCACTGTGTTGACTGGAAAATGTGTTTTTGGTTTTGGAAGGTGAGGAATGTCTACTTCATTTTCTTGGAAGAGATACAGAAGCATGAAGTTGATAAACCACAATTAATGAACTACTCCTCTCCTCCCACCTCAAGTATGTCACAGCCACATTCTTATATTCTTTGGTGGTACAATTTTGTTCCTACTTCTCCCAACCTATGAAATAATTGCAGCATTGGCAGGAAGACATTTTGTCTCAGTTTATCCAATGATTTTGGTGGTGCTACTTTGGCTCCAAGTGCTCTTCGAAGAAGGTTACCAGGTTCACCACATTTTGCACCATGGCAAAATTGGGATTACGCTCTGATGCTAGACTTTGGATGGCAGTGCTCATTTTAGAGTCTTAAAATATCTAACTAGCTTTTGCCATGGCAGTAAATATTTGTTGTGGTGCCAGCCTGACTTCTTCTTGATTAAAGGAGAGGTTTGTATTTAGGACATTCAAGATGAGGGAAGGACTGGACTCTCTCTGAGCTATACCTCATCTACAAAAAGCAAGAATAAAGAAGAAGTCAGGCTATCAATGAGGGCATCGTCTTCAAAGTAAGGCATGGTATACAAAATAACAATAAGACATTGCCTGGTAGATAGACATGAACCTTTAATGAAAAGTTAATATTACAAAATGTATCATACATCTTTTTCAATATTTAGAAATGCTGTAATTATTTATAACCAATAAGGTTGACCTACTTCTGCCACATCCAGAGTGGCCTTAGGCAAAGTGAGGGAAATAAGGTTCTGGGTAACAATAAAGGGAGAAGTATTAACCTAGGTACTTGGATTCTACTTGTTAGCATTTAGATAATGGAGACCTGCCTGGAACTGGAGCACAGTTGGCAGCCACAGGGACACTAGAGACAATTCATCAAGGCCACCAGGGTTCCTTGTCCACAGGAAAAACATCAGGGAGGCTTTCAACGAAATCATTAAAAATAAACATTTTATCCATGGTTTGCAGAATGCTACCAGGCCTTGAACACAACAATTGATCATTTAGACCAAAAATCATTAACATTTTCATTAATATCTGGAAGCAGCTAGGGGCTGTGGGGTCCTGTTAGAAATTGGGTTTCTGGTTGGCAGAGGTATGCTCCCAGTCCAAGCAGGAACCACAAGCCTAGTCAGGGTAAGTCACAACACACCCCAAATTATCCTGTGCTCACCCTCTTGTAGCTTGGCACAGCGAAGTTAGGATTTACTTCAGAGGCAATGTGTAAACTATTTGTGCAACAATTCAAGAAGTAATACAGTGAAAACAACACATAAAAACTGAACAGTAGGTTAGAAACATAGAGCTTAATTTTTATAAATAAAGCAAATTAAAAAAAAGCAAAAATCCAGCAAGTCAAACGTTTAGGCCGTCCGCGATGGAGTGTGGGTAGGAAACAGGGACACACTTGGGCCCACTGAACCACAGCAACTTAACCAGGATGTATCACTGTCAATGAAGATGCGAGGTGAAGCCAAAGTAATGCGTTGGTGCCGAGCCATGCAGTGGATGAGATGTGTTGATTTTCTCCACACAACTGCAGCAATGCGTCGGTTCTGAGTGCAAGGCACTGGTTCAGAATGCAATGTGTGGCTACTGCTCTTGCAGTAGGTGATGCATGGATTCCAAAGGTGATGTGCTGGTTCCGAAGTTGATGCGCCAGGTCTGCTCACACAATGATGTGGATGCATTGGTTCTGGCTCACGCAAAGGCAAAGATGCACTGGTTCCGATGAAGCTGCGTGGGTTCTAGTTATTAATGCACCTTAGGCCTCACTTCCAATGGTCCCGGACTGGGGTAGCACCACTTGGCAGGGCAGACTCACAGCTTGTGCCCAGATGCATGTAGTTGAAGTCTTTGATATCCCTGAGACTTATAGCAGGAGGCAAGCTAGCAAGCTCTTGGAGTCAATCTGGGTTCAAGGGATGCAGGTCCTCCCCTCCCCACCTAGGTAGGAGAGTAGCCAGCAGTAGGGCAGCTCAGCAAGGCAGAGTCCAGAATAGCAGCAGTCCAGCAGAGTGGCAGTCCTTACAGAAGCACAGCTGTTCTTCATCCAAGCAGAGTAGTCACAGGTCCCTAGATGTACTGAAATCATGGTGTTGGAGGTCCCGTACATATACCCAGTTGTGCCTTTTAAGTGGGGAAGACTGCAAAGAAAGCTTTGAAGTACACAGGGGTTCTTATGAGACAGGCAGCAGGCACAGATTGGCCAAAGTAATTAAATGTCAACTATCTAAAAGTAACAAAACCTTACACAAGAACACATTTTTACACAAGAAAAGACATTAATGACATATCTTGGATTACCACCGAATAAATCAAAATCCAAATTACAACAAAAATGTATGTAATCTAACGGAGCAATTTGACCAAAAAGTCTAAAATTTTCTCGAAGCAAGAAATTATTTTCCTTATACTATTATGCTCCTTTGTTGTGTCATTAATGTCTTTTCTTGTGTAAAAATGGGTTCTTGTGTAAGGTTTTTTTTCTTGTGTAAAGTTTTGTACTTGGAATGTAGTATGTGAAGCATGTCTTATTTATAATATGGACTTGAATTAGTGTTGTAAATAATTTTATATGTGTTTGTAAATGTTGTACAAAATAGATATTTTTTCTTCTTTTCATATATAAAGTTTGGTAAATACAAATTTAAAAAACAATTCAAATCAAAAAGGTATGAATAAAATACCGGTGAAAACAAGAATCAGTTGTGTTTGACCAATAAGCGAGAATAATCCCTTCCATTCTCTCTCTTCAACCATACAGCTGACCAAGTGTTTGATATCTAAAGCGCCAAGATACCCGTAGGGTGGCAGTAGCGCTATACAAGCATAGATACAATACAATACAATACAATAATGTGAGCTTAAAATATTAGTGGTACAGGCAATTTTGTTGTTTATTAATGAGTATATGGCCCAGCCTAGAGCACATTCCTGAAGGGCCTAACTCCCTAATGTTTTCAAACTTTCTAAAAGTGGCATTATCTAACCTGTAACTTAAAATCCAACTTCAACATAAGTTGTGATTTTAAATTGTGAGTTCAATGACACCAAACTTGAAAAGTCTATCTCATCACAATAGGTAATTACACTTAAAAGATGTACTAAGGTAATCCCAATGTTGCCCTGTGGGTGAGCTAGGCCTTGCAGTAGTGAAAGATGAAATTGGGAGTTTTTCACATTTAACATTTAAAATTGCATGTCTTGCCTTTTAAATAAATTGCATCTTGCCTTGTGGGTCATACAGGGCCTACCCCAGGGATGACTTATGTGCAAAAAGGGGGGGGGGGTTGCACTGTGAAGAGGTTTATCTTGCCAGGTTGTAGTGGCAGTGTTAAACTGCACATGCAGGCTCTGCAATTACAGTTCTGAGCCATGGTTAGAGGGCTACTTAAGTGGGTGGCACAACGAGTGCTGCAGGGCCAATAGAAGCATTTATTTTACAGGCCCTGGGCACATGTAGTGCACTTTACTTATGGGGTTAGGTCAATATTACCATGTTTAGGGCAGAGAACTCAAACACTTTAGCACTGTTCAGCAACGGTAAAGATCACAGAGTCCTAAAACTAGCAAAGACAATGTCAGAAAATGGAGGGAGGCAGGCAAAAGGTACGGGGTAGACCACTCTAAGGCTGTCAGCTCTACCAGACCTCAAGTGGAGTGGTGTGGCTCACTGGTTAGAGGCGGCAGACCCGAGAGCAGAGAACAGCCTGGGACCAGGGTTCAATTCCCGACGCGGCCGGGTCGTGGACCATGGTCAGCAGACTTGATAATTCTCACCTCGGTGCCTACTCTAACCAGGGATCACACTCGGCAACTCTGGGCATTAGCTTGCCTCATCTCCACAACGGCGCCCCACATACGCCAGGGATGCCTGGTTTCACCTTGAAGATACCCAGTAGGGACCATCTCACAGGGAAAGCCAGGACGGGTTCCCCAGCGGTCTACTGCACAGAGATACTCCTTCGGGAGTTGATTCTAGCGCATTACAAACCCACAATTAATTAATTGACCAATCAGAGAGACAAAAAAATTGCACACAATTCTGAAATAATGACATATGCGCCCTACACAGAACAGAGTGCCCCCAACACACTGGGGAAACATGCAGTACATTTTGAAAAAAGTGAGTACATTTTATCACACCTGGGAGCCAGTCAGAAATCTTTTAAATGATTGCAGCACATCAAATAGACTGTAAAAATAATTTACAATTAAAAAATAATATCCAGATACAGCAGACATTAACCAGGTCAGAAGCACACTTGTAAAACATTGACATCTAAAAATGAGTACAATCAGCAACAATATCTAAGGACCCAAAAATGGCTGTAACACCCCTGATACCTCTAATAGCATGTGCGTAAACACACACACAACATGCATCCACACACAAACACACAACATGGAAACACACACACCGCATACACACACACATGTGCAAAAATGACAGATTGACACTTGACGGGAGATAAAGTCATGCAGAAGAAAAAACATTTCTGACTACCGTACAGTCATCTTGCCACCAGCAGCAAAGGGATACACAGCAAGGTTTTCACAAAATATCCCAAATTTTCCCATTACTTTAGGCCCATTTATAGAATTCTAGCATCCTCAGGACAGCCAAAGGGAGATTGCAAAAATCCATTAAAACTGAGAATAACGTCTGTTGGCACAACAAGGGTTCATAGGTTCCATGACAACAAGAGTAAGGATGACAAGAATTGATTAACAGTAAAAATAATACCCATAACCTATAGATTTCCTCAGGCCTAAATACAATAGCAGTGTAAAAAAAATTAATATGTTTGTATGTATGTGTGTATGTATGTATGTGGTATTTCTATAAGAAAACCCCAACCAAAAGGAAGTGGAGTACTGTACAGTGTCAAACGACATGCATAAGGTCAAGGAGGGATTGGAGAGGTAGCTAAGTTGTGGATGGTTAATGCATTGTGATGTGATGTTTAGTAAAATGATCATTATTTTCTAAGGGAAAACGAGCCCATGTGGGGTCCCAAGAGAACAACTGTAAGACTTGGAAAATGAATAAAATTCTGAGAAAATAACAAATGTCCGGCTCACAATACAAAGCTCAACCTTGCCGCACAATATTAAGTGCCAGATGTATCAAGCATTTTTCCCATTCGCAAACGGCCCGATTCTGTGAATCGGCTTGTTTGCGAATGGGAAAAAGCCTTTTGGGATGTATTATCCCAAAAGGCATACACAAAATAGGGAATCACAAAAATTGTGATTCCCTATTTTGTGAATGTATTGCAATAATGTGACAGTTGCACGCAGCTCATCGAATAATCCTTGCACGCACAGGAAAGAGCAGAGGAGGAGCTGAACAGGGTAGAGAGTAGAGAGCAGAGAGCAGCTGTGAGCAGGGTCTGCCGCAAACGCTGTAAACGCCGTGGGAGCCGCCGAGCCGCTGAGCAGAAAACATTGAGTTTTAACCGCAGCTGCGAGACGGGAGACAGGAGAGGAGACAGGAGACCTTCCCCTCCCCTCGCTAGTGACAGTGGCAGTGGCACCGGACCTTCTGTGCCGGGAGTGCTGGTGGAATTACGAGGTGAGAACTGCGGGGGGAGTTGCGGCTGTTGGTGATGGTGAGCAACGAGGTCTATGGGACTTGTGTAGTTAGTAAATTGACATCTGACATTTGATATCTGGGGAGGTCAAAGGAGCCAAGGGAAGTCGAGGGTCTGCTCCACCCTTCTTACAGGTTGCCCACCCTAGCTGACCTCCTGTTAGCTCATCAGGATTTCAGAGCTTTGACTACTTCAAATACCCCAAGCTCACTCTCACCCCCGCTACCTATTGGAGGTCCCTGGTTTTTGGTCCTGGTCTACACATTGCATTTCCACGGTTTTACGCTGAGTGCTTGCTGTTCACCTCGGAGCTGGAGTTGGTGCCCACTTGCCGCGGAGACGGCGGCGACCACACAACAGCACCGGCAACCAGAGAGCACACCGGAGTGGAGTGGCCAGCTACAGGGTGCTTCAGGGCACCACAGGCAGACCTGCTACGGTCCGCTTTAACCCAGCCACCATTTACAACCTGAGTTCACGCTAGTGGCAGCCTTGAGGCAGATCTGCACCAGCGTTTGGGACACCAGGGCTTGGAATGACAATGCAAAGAGAAAAGTGAAAGTGACTTTCAAAGACATGTCAACAAGAAAAGAGAAAAAGAGAAAGAATAAGAGAGAGTGGTCATCTCAAAGGTGCTGGGTGAATTGGGCAAGGCAAGGCAAGGAGCCGCGTATTCCATCTCAACTTCATTTCAATCTTTCTAACCTCACTCCTCTTGCTTTTCTGCTACCTTGCTACCTTGCTCCACTGCGAGTATGGTCCACCCGCAAATTTCCACACTGTACGTACGTGGTCCTCACGGTCATCTCAAACGGCTAAGACAGGTCTCTAAGCTCTTCCCTTACCTTTACCGGCCAAAGTAGAGGATGAGATCAGGCAAGTTGAGGTCTACAGCCCCACAAAAGAGAAAGAAACGGAGAGGTAAACTAGAGACATCAACCGTGGACACTGACCAGATTTTAAACCTGTTGCCAAGTGTTTTTGGAAGTACTACAGTCAGCACGACCCAACTACTCTTGAAGGGAGCAGACGCGGCGGACCGTAACTCATTCAGTAACCAACCAAAAATAACAACAAAATTTGCCTTCCTGAAAGACGCTGGGTCAGCCGTCTTTTCAAGCAATATGAAAATTGTGGGTCTACCCATTCCTTTGAGCCCCACAGTGACTATCAGTAAGGGAAGCTCAGGCGGCAACAATGAGATAGGCAAATCTCAAATTAACCAAATGTCATTCACCAGCAAATTTTAGAGCCAATTCCTTCACAGGTGGGCAGAGACCGTAACTCATCCACGCAGAGTAATATAGGGGTTCTCGCAGTTATGACTTTGGGAA
The DNA here is from genome assembly GCF_964263255.1 of Lissotriton vulgaris. Taxonomy (NCBI): domain Eukaryota; kingdom Metazoa; phylum Chordata; class Amphibia; order Caudata; family Salamandridae; genus Lissotriton; species Lissotriton vulgaris. The sequence goes on from NC_141687.1 coordinate 1,127,964,465, forward strand.
GTCCCAACACAAAGACCACTCCAACTCACTTAGTGCACAGGTGTGACTTCATAGCCACTCCAGTCGTTAGACCAAATTCCATCTTTAACAACATCGACTCCTTAATAGAATCTAACAGTGTGACAACAAGCAATCCTGCAGCGACTAACACTGTCCCCCACTATGCCAGCCTGAACACATTGAGTAACCATAATGGACTACCAGCCAAATCCTGCCAAAAAGGACAGTCCAACCGTAATGAAGGAGGAGGGAGAATTCACCTCAGCTCTTGTACCATCCTTACTACTAGAGGACTGCTGAGAAGTCAGGAGCTGCCGCTGATGAGGAGCGGTGTACTGGGCACCACTCGCAACCTTTGCGGCAAGCCGCGCCTGCCGGAAGAACGTCACGGTGTAGCTGGTGGGCTTTGTGACTCAAGTGGAAGGCGGCCGGCAGCATAGAGGGGCTCCTAGCACGGGGCCCGGAGCAAGGTCGGAGGTGAGCGGCGGAGGCCTGAGCAACTGAGAACTGGAGCCGGTCGGCGCGGGAAGGCGGACTGAAGGCGGGGCGGCCTGGAATGCCACAGCGCTGTCCCTGAGAGTGCGGGGCCCGAGGCTTTAGAGATGCGCCCGCCCGTATAGCTGCATTCCCGGGAGAGGAGAGTGACTGCTGCGTGAAGCGCTACTGAAGGCCGGTAAGGAGTGGGACCCAGGGCAGATCGAGAGGCCCCGAGGAGACGCTGACACACGTGGGCGGGAGGCTGCATGGAAACGCCTGAATAGACTGCGATAGGGCTGAGAGGCAAGCAGAGGCGAGCTGAGAGGTAGCCAGTGGAGCCCCACAGAAAGTCTGCTGCTGGGAAGACTGGCGCCTCCAGAAGCCTGATAGCCCCCAGTAAGCCCAGAGTTCGCCAGCAAACAGCGCCGCTCCAACACTGGGACCCTGCAATAAATGTGACTGAACTTGAGCATTAGCATACGCCCTGGCGCAGCACGGGCGCCGTTTTTGACAAGCTCACTGGCAGGGAAGGGTCGGGGGGCATCACTTTCTCTGTGGCTCATACCCATACCTTTGTTTCTGCAGTTTTTGGCGGGGGCATCTTCCTTCCATACCTCCCCTCAGCCGCCGCAAACATCATCCGCGGCTGCCGAACGAGGGGGGTATACCGGCCCTTATAAACTCCTTGCAGACTACATTACCCAGGAGCCATAGCGGCGCGACACGCCGCCCAGTGACATTTCGCGCCAGGAGGCGCTTGAAAAGCAGTCCACCCCCCGCGTCACGGGACCGTGCGCGGGTCAGCGCCCGGGGCTAAGCCCAAGCCCTTTGTGGCCCTCAGAGGACCGAGGAGGCCGGGTCGGGGCACCCCTCTTGGATGGTCTCTTAGGACTAAAGATATGACCTAAGGTTTGCTTAAATAGAGACCAACTATTCAGAGCCTACCAACAATTGTTCCTGTTTCTTTTTTTTCCGTAGCCCTTTAGTCTTTTTAAGACCTCCTAGACATCCATTGTTCTAACTCAAGGTGCGTGCAGCTGGGTCATTAGCTAGTCGCACCATGACTTCTAAAGGGTCAGCCAAACAATCTGCCTCGCAAGGAGGGTCATTAAAGGGGACACTGGACCTATATTTAACTAGGGTAACATCGGCATTTGAGTCAATAGAACATAGCCTCCCTAAAGACACCTTAGGTAGCAAACGATTCCCTCCAATCCTAATTGACTCGCCAAACTCTTTATTACAGAGGGAATTAAATGCAATTTGCAAAACTAGGTATATCCCCATTGAACAGGGATTTGAACAATCCAGCCCCACAACATGCCCTACGGGTACTGGAAGCCCTCAGTTTAGGAATTCGCATCAACCTAATAAAAGTCCACTGGATGTCCCAGTTGTAATTACAGATAAAATTACCACCCAGGGGTTAGCACATCCTTATGTTCCTTCCCAGAGTATAAAACGTAAAGGTATGAAATATAAGGGGAAGCCATCAAAATATCGAAAAACAACTCTAAATCCCTCTTTGGTTACTGTCACCACCACCCCCGAGATACCCAAAGCGGGTCAAATACTGGAACCCCTATATCCCTTTTACCATCTATTTTGTTGGCCCACATTGAAAAATTGGTAAAAACTCTATTATCCCCGCTCATTGAAAGGTTAGAGAGCATTGGGGAAAAGCTTTCAACACTAGACAATAATACTAAGCCAACTAAGCCAAACAAGCAATCTCAGAGAACTGCTGCCACAAAAATGTCTGACACGACAGCACACAGTAAAATTGCCCAGAATAACCCTCTTGATCCTGTACTGTCAGTTATTAAAAACAAGGAGGTAGCCAATGAACTGACAAAGGCCCATAGCTCTGTTCCCAGAGCTGGGCGGTCGAAAGTAGGTAAATGTTCTGATGGGCTAGCTGGGAGTAATAGATCGATAAATTTACCACCAGAGGCAGCACCCTACGTATGTGTCCTCTCGGGGGTGCCTGTGCTCGCCACCAGGAAGATTGAAGGTCACCAGGACCTCAAAAATAAAGTCCAGTTCTGGCTGACAAAAAATAGACCGCTTCCATCCAACATTAACGCGACAATCCTAAATGTCAGAAGGGTGGGGTGGATAGGCTCCCGTCCTAAGAACATAACGGGAGACCTGGTCATTGTCAACTTCCGGGACAACTTGGTAGTCCCCTACCTACAAAGCTGGGAGCCACAAATAGGAGATGGGCCCATATCAACACTTGAATTGTGTGACTTTTACCCAAGATCTGCATATTCGCCAGGCACTAGGTGGAGTGTTGAGGGATACCACCGGGAGGGCAGGAGGGGCCCTGTACCAACTAGTTATCAGCAGTTACCCCCCCATAACTACCAGAACCTACCCCTTGGCCCAGATATGTTACCCTGATAGATCAAGGACTTTACTCCTATCAACTTCGTATTGTTTGATTGTAAGGAAATCTGATGTATTTTTATCTTGAATTTCATAGTCATTTTAATGTAAATGATTTTTGTATATTGTACGCTTTTATGGTTAATAATCTTAACTGAATAAAGTATCTATTGTATACTAGAGCACTCACCTCCTTTGGGGGGCGGAAGAATAGAATCTGCCCAACGGGTACAACACGCCCCAAGAGGGTCTGCGCCTACGCCACCCACAGAGGAAGTTCACGCAGTGGATAGAGATCTTTCGTTTTTAGAATCAAAAGAATGGGAAAAAATGCTGTTTTTGTACCGCAAAGGCGCCGTTGGCCACCCTCGACCATCATCTTCTCCAATGGAGGAGAAAATGAGGATTTCACGCAAGAGAAGGCATGGGCCACAGCCCTTGACATTCTACAAAGGTCAGCCGATGCAATGACTTATCAAGCAAACAAAATAGACATACAAATCAGCCTCCTGAACACACTGGCTGTGTATGTAGTCAAAATAGACAACAAGATTACAAATCTGAACAACTTGATTACACTGGCCCAAGTGGCAGCAGACCACCCGCAACAAGGATGTGATTGTTCACCAATAGTCGCGAAACTGAGCACGCTCCCAGAGATGATGCAAAAACTATTGGTAGACTTAAAAGAAATAACAAACACAAAGTCACTCCCTACAAAATATAGAGATGGCGACTCAAGTCCTGGAAACAAAGCTAAAGCGGTAGCAAACTCAGGGGCATGAGGAGCAGAGGAAAACGACTCCCCTTTACCCCAGGATACATCGACCACTGGCAGCTCAATGAGTGACCAACAAAAATCCCCAATTGCAGGCAAAGCAAAGTCCACTTCACCACCTTCAACCGAACAAGACATGGAAGACCAGATTGGCAAGGGGAAAAGACAAAGGAAGCAAAAAGGCCGCAATAAGATCGGTAGGCGCCAACAAGGGTGCACAGACATAATATTGACTCCAAAATATCGACTGGACATAATATCGAGTTTTAAATATAGACTGGACAAAATATCGACAGGACAGAATATCAATGACCAAAATATCGTTCTTAAGGTAAGTGATATAATATCGACTGTTAAAAATATAGAAAGTAAAAATATCGAAGTATATAATATAGATAGTAAAAAATATCGATTTTTTAATAATATCTAATTTTTTATAGTGTATGTTTATGGTATAATATGTGTGAAAAGTGTGTATTTATGTTATAATTAATTTTTATTAATGATTTTTGTTTTTATAATTATTGCGTAATTTAATTCTGTAGCGGGTTGTGGGTTTATAGGGGAATAGGGTGGGAAGTATTTTAATTATAATTAATTAAATATTTTAATTTATTTATTGATAGTAAATTTAAATTAATTGTTAATTAATTTTAAATAGTTAATTAATTAAATTTTAATTGGTAATTAATTTTAATTATTGATTAATTGGTAATTATGTAAATTTTACTAAATTATTTTTGTAGCGGGTTGTGAGTTTATAGGGGAATTGGGTGGGAAGTGATTAAATTATAATTTATTAATTAATTACATTTATTTTCATTTATTTAATTTCAAATAATTGTTAAATACTTTATCATTATTAAATAATTATTTGTGAATATTTTTATTAATTAGTATTAATAGGTGATCAATTGAAATATTTATTGTTAAATAGTAATTTTAATATATTAATTATTATATTGTATACAAATTTTATTTATTTTTAATTCATTATTAATAGATATTCATTTATACATTTTTTAATTATTTATGAAGTATTTACTTTCCCTAATGTTGTATTCTCTGGAGTGGGAATAGTAATTTTAACCCCTACGCTATCCAACGTTTTCCCTACTGTTGCACCCACTGGAGTGGGAATAGTAATTTTAACCCCTACGCTATCCAACACTTTCCCTACTGTTGCACCCACTGGAGTGGTAATAGTAATTTTAACCCCTACGCTATCCAACGCTTTCCCTACTGTTGCACTCTTTGGAGTGGGAATAGTAATTTTAACCCCTACGCTATCCAACGCTTTCCCTACTGTTGCACCCACTGGAGTGGGAATAGTAATTTTAACCTCTACGCTATCCAACGCTTTCCCTACTGTTGCACCCACTGGAGTGAGAATAGTAATTTTAACCCCTACGCTATCCAACGCTTTCCCTACTGTTGCACTCTTTGGAGTGGGAATAGTAATTTTAACCCCTACGCTATCCAACGCTTTCCCTACTGTTGCACCCACTGGAGTGGGAATAGTAATTTTAACCCCTACGCTATCCAACGCTTTTCCTACTGTTGCACCCACTGGAGTGGGAATAGTAATTTTAACCCCTATGCTATCCAACGCTTTCCCTACTGTTGCACTCTTTGGAGTGGGAATAGTCATTTTAACCCCTACGCTATCCTATGCTTTCCCTACTGTTGCACTCACTGGAGTGGGAATAGTAATTTTAACCCCTACGCTATCCAACGCTTTCCCTTTTGTTGCACCCACTGGAGTGGAAATAGTAATTTTAACCCCTACGCTATCCAACGCTTTCCCTACTGTTGCACTCTTTGGAGTGGGAATAGTAATTTTAACCCCTACGCTATCCAACGCTTTCCCTACTGTTGCACCCACTGGAGTGGGAATAGTAATTTAAACCCCTACGCTATCCAACCCTTTCCCTACTGTTGCACTCACTGGAGTGGGAATAGTAATTTTAACCCCTACGCTATCCAACGCTTTCCCTACTGTTGCACCCACTGGAGTGGGAATAGTAATTTTAACCCCTACACTATCCAAAGCTTTCCCTACGCTTGCACTCTTTGGAGTGGGAATAGTATTTTTTACACTTCTGCTATCGTACGGTAATATAATAGTATCTTATTTAATTATAGTATGTTACTATATATATATGTTTTAACAAATATCATTGTAAAAATTTATTTTTATTAATTTCATTTATTATTTAATTATTATAAGTTAATTTAAGTATTTTTAAGTATATTTTAGTAATTAAATTTTAATATTAATTTAATTTAACACTGTTTTTAATAAAGTCGATTTTTTTAAAAACTATATTTTTGTAAACGATATTTTGTACTCGATATTTTTGTTCTTACCTGTTTGTAGATACAAACTTGATATTCTGTCTGTCGATATTTTGTCAACGATATTTTTGCAAGTCGATATTTTGTCCCTCGATATTATTTCAGTGATCCGCCAACAAGACCTGAGCATCGACCCGAAGTTTAACACCATTAGACGACCAGCAGCTACAGAGTGTTATGACTTAAAAAGAACTGAAGAGCCAAAAATACAATCAGAGGACCAACTAACCTTACTGGAAAGCAGCAAACAAAAGAATATTGGCACTCCGCTACTAGCAATGGAAAAGGATGTAGCAGGGGCAGTGAAGGCCCACCTAGTATATAGGGGGAAAATGGAGCCAACCACAATCACTCATATAGCTCTTTCTGACTCAACACCTCTGCAAAACACAGAGGGTCAAAGTTCCTTCGGGCCCATCAACTCGCTTGGCAGCACCAATTTATCGAATCAGGCTTACACCAGCAGCTCACATAAAAATCATCCAGGCAATTCTTTAACACCGGCGAAGGATAAAGGAGGAGAAGCACCAATAGGCCGCAGCAAAAATCAAAAGTGCCCTAGTGCACGGAATATGGCACCTAATACACCTATTCACACAGCAATGAATGAGCAAACATTAGGGCCCTCTACAGGAATAGATCAAACGCTTCGTGCTCAAAGACTAGAGCCAAATTCAAGGCTGCCCATGGTCCCTTCTCATGGTGATCCAACCTTTACGCTATTCTACCCAGAGTACAAGTCTAAAGGCAGCTGCGATATACTAAATCACTGGAACATCATCAAATTGATAGAAGCGATAGGCCTGTCAATCGTTATAACCTCACAAGATATTATATCGATAGAATTAATCGCACCGGGCCAGGGCCAAATAAATGAAACCACGAAGGTCAATTGGAGCTAGATAGAGGCAATGAACAATATCTTAGGACACACAGAAACCTTCAAGCAGTGGGGCATACTCATTCTACCCGGAAGGGAATCAGGTTACCCACATGTTCTGCAGGCAAGCCGAGGCACTGAGGATACACGTATAGAAAAAAGAGCATTCTTGAGGAGTGCCTGTAACAAAAATCCCACTTCCAACCCTAAAGCAAGAAAAGTACGAGACGACCACATCACACTCAATAGGGATCGGAAAGAGGCCGGAACATGGTCATGGCTGGCGGGCTCCCTAAACTCAACCCGGCTACTACGCTGACATCACAACAGCCAAAAGGGTAATAACACCTGTCCTTTAAGGATTTGCTCCTGGAACATCAATGGGCTAACAAATAAACTGGAAGACAAAGCAACAATCTCCTACTTTCGATCATTCGAGATAATATTAATACAAGAGACATGGCTTGTGGAGCCGCAGCTAATAGAAGGGTTCAAAACTCATCATATTCCAGCCCTGAAATTGAAATCTTCGGGAAGAGGCAGTGGCGGCTTAGCAATATATAAATCAATAAATAATGCAAGTGCTTCACACGATCTAGTGAGCTCATCCCATTTCCTCCAGTCCGTGGGAATCTCCTTTAGCACAAACAAAGGCCAGCCCAGGTCCATCACTCTAATGAACGCCTATGTTCGCCCAAATTCAGTGTTGAGGCAATCCTTCTCAGATGAGGTGACAGCGACAGTATTAAGAACGAAATCTGAATTCCCGAATGTAGATATAATACTATCTGGCGACTTTAACATGTGGCTAATGTCTGACCTACAGAAAAAACGAGGTAACCAAATCACAGGAAGGCATTTGGGTCATACCACCGCAGGACCTACCAGGATGGCACAAGGAATACCCGAACATCTAGGCCTTAGAGCCCTCAATGGGCGCTTCCTCCCAGACACGCCACCTGGCCTTTCATACCTATCGAAAAATGGTGCTTTCTTAATCGACTACACCTTTGTCAGCCTCTCCCTCCTGCATCATATACTAGGCTTTGGATTCGGCAATAGAAAAAAAAGCGATCATAGTCCCCAAGAAATATTGATTAGACCCCGACTAATGCAACACAAAGAGGTAAGGGCACTGGCATCTGATAGCTACACGATCAATTTAAAACTAATTAAGTGCTCGGTTAGTAAACTACAAGTAGCAACGGAGGCAAAAAAAATCTTTGAGAGTACCAGTTGGTCAGCCGACGACCAAATTGCCAACTGGACAACATTTGCAACTCACTTGACAGACAGACACGCAAAACCAATAACGCATGCAAAATCAAACGGGGCACAACAGCCGACCTCCTGGAATCCCGTGTACAATCGGCAAAAAGAACAATGAATCGGCTATGGCGTGAATTAAAAACAAACCCAACGAACCCTCCAATAATAATAAAACTGAGAGAGGCCCGCAGCCACCTGAAAAAGGTAAAACCAGAACAACGCAGAGCTCACTGGAACTCTTTTTGGGCCAAATTATACCAAGACATAAAAACAAATAATTCTGCGAGGTTCTGGCGTACCATCAATAGTCTTGGACCGTGCGCCCGACAGTTTCGTCGTCAAATATATTGGAGTCTGAGTGGTATGCTTTTTTGCACATTCACTTCAATGACCACCAAGATAACATTTCTTATCAGAATACCAGCGAAGAAGGCAGCAAAGTTCAAAAAGCGGCAATTTGGCCCTCAAAGCGACACATTAAAACACCAACTATGGATGAATTTCCCAACGTAGGTCAAACAATCGAAAAAGTAACAGAGAGCTTAATCCATCAAAGCAGTATCATACATAGACCAGTTCAGAAGGACCAAATTGAAAATCAGATCAAAAAGGGTCAGAAGGATGGAGCCCCAGGTCCAGGAGGAATCCCTCTGGCTTTTTTCAAGGAAGATTCAGCCTTTTGGGATTTTAAGCTATCTCCACTTTTCAATTCCATCCTACAAAATAACATCATTCCACCCTCTTGGCAAGGATTGATTCTCACACCAATTTTCAAAGGTGGGGAGAAAACATCTCGTGGGAATTACTGACTAATCGCCCTTATCGACAATGAAGCAAAGTATTTTGCTGGGATATTGCTCAACTCGCTTCGGGTGTGGGCTGACAACTATTCTGTAATTCCTCTGAACCAAACCTGTTTTACAAGCGACACTGGCACCTCGGTCAATCCTATGACTCTCTCCTGCTTGATAGATGAGGCGAAGACCAGCACTAGTTCGTTTTACATGGGATTCATAGATTACAAAGCTGTGTTTGACAATGTCAACAGGGCTAAACTCTGGCACAAGCTTTCCAGATTGAACATCCCAAATGGCCTATTAAGAGCCATACAGCTCCTGCACCAGGACACATGGGTCAGGATTAGGATTGGGGATGGATCCAGACTGTCACGCCCAACCTTGACGACGAAAGGTCTTAAGCAAGGATGTGTCCTGGCCCCTACATTTTTTAACGTATTTTTATCAGACTTCTCGGAAGCCTTAAACAAAGTAAACTCTCATGCTCCCAAACTAGCTGGGTTCCAGCTGTCAAATCTTCTCTACGCCGATGACGTGGTTCTTCTAAGTAAAACAAAGATTGGCCTGCAAAGACTCATGGATGCTACCGCCGAATACTCAAACAAGAACGAGCTCCTGATAAATAACAAGAAAACTAAAATCTGGGCGGTACGTCCAGAAAGGCCGAATAAGCTGGCATGGGTCTTAAATCGTGAAAGTATTGCAGAATCCAACTGCCATAAGTATCTAGGTGGTCTCTTCAACAATAATGGAAGATATAAAACCCACTTAGAAGAACAAAAAAAGAAGGGAGCAGCGCTAGCTTTTGCAATCAGCTCTAGTGACCACTCTGCCTTCTACGAGGCCGGGTCACCCCTCCTGCTGCCAGACGCCTTCCTTCCTGTCTGCCTGCCTGCCTGCCTGAGTGACCCAGCTGCCGCTGAGCCGCCCATCATTGCCGTTTCCCGCCGCTGCCTCCCTGCGGCCCCGCCCACCTCCAGCCCATTGGCCGCCCCGCTCCCGCCTCCCAGCTGACCCGCCCTCCCGGCTGCAGATTTAAGGGAAGCGCTGCTGGCGTTGCTGGAGTGACCACTGTGCCTTCTAGGAGGCCGGGTCACCCCTCCTGCTGCCAGACTCCTTCCTTCCTGTCTGCCTGCCTGCCTGCCTGAGCGACCCAGCCGCCGCTGAGCCGCCCGTCATCGCCGTTTCCCCCCGTTGCCTCCCTGCGGCCCCGCCCACCTCCAGCCCATTGGCCGCCACGCTCCCGCCTCCCAGCTGACCCGCCCTCCCGGCTACAGATTTATGACGCCCCCAGAGCGACCGCGCAGCGGACGCGCGCAGCGGGAGCGTCGATTGAGCGCCGAAGGTGCGCCAAAGGTAAGCCCGTCTGCGCCAAAGGTAAGCCCGTCTGCACCCGTCCGCGCCTGGACCGCGCCCAGTGCCAGGACCCCTGGCACCCGCAGACCCCAGCCCACCCGCCGGACGTACGACGCCGCCACCCTCAACGCACTCAACGCCGGCCGAGTCCCGGGCTGCTACCGAGCCACCCCGAGACGCACCCACGGACCCTTCTGCTGCAACTCCTGCAAGTTCACCTGCATCCGGACCTGCACCACTCCAGCAGTGCCCAAGACCTCGACGAGCAACCGCAGCAGCCACCTGAGATGCATCCTGCTCAACACCCGCTCCATCCACAGGCACGCTATCGAGATCTGGAACCTGCTCGACACCACAGCCCCAGACGTCGCCTTCTTCACGGAAACCTGGATGAACGCCTCCTCTGCGCCTGACATCACCATCGCCATCCCAGATGGCTCCAAGATCATCCGAAGGGACCGCATCAATCACACCGGAGGAGGCATCGCCATCGTCCACAGGAACACCATCCGCATCACGACCAACACCGATGACACCCTCGCAACCGCCGAGCACCTGCACTTTCAAGTCCACATCAACCCCAAGACCACCCTCAGAGGCACCCTCATCTACAGACTCCCTGGACAACGCACACAATTCAGCGAAGACATCGCCGACTTCATCAGCCCACACGCCCTCTGCTCCGCTGACTACATCCTCCTAGGGGACCTCAACTTCCACCTGGAGAACAACAACGACCGCAACACCACCACCCTACTGGACAACCTCGCCAACCTGGGACTCAAGCAACTGGTGACCACCCCCACCCACTACGCCGGACACACACTCGACCCCGTCTTCTCATCCAGCAAGGACATCACCTTCAGCCACGCCACCGGACTCCACTGGACGGACCACAGCTGCGTCCACTTCAGCTTCGCAAGGACCACGATCCACCACCACCAGCAACAGGCTGCACGCAGGAACTGGAACAAGATCACAGCCGCCCAGCTCGCGTCCTCCCTGAGCATGAACCCTCCCACCAGCACAACGATCCCTAGCCAGGCGGCCACCAACCTCACGAAGTGGATCAGCGACTGCGCAGACGAGCTCGCCCCCCTGAGGACCCCGCCCAGCAGACCCAGCAGCAAGAAAGCCCCATGGTTCACCGACGAACTCAAAAGCTCCAAGAAGAACTGCCGAGCCCTCGAGAGAACCTGGCGCAGAGACCCAACACCGGACAACATGACTGCCCTCAAGCTCGCCACCGAAAACACCACCAACTCATCCGCGCCACCAAGAAAACTGCATTCAAGGAACGACTGGACAACAATGCACACAACAGCAAAGAACTCTTCAACATCGTGAAAGAGCTCTCCAACCCCAACGCCGGAAACAACGACATCACCCCTTCGCAAGACCTCTGCAACTCCCTCGCCTCCTACTTCCACAACAAGATCGCGGACATACACAACAGCTTCAGCACTCAACCGACGAACACCACGACCGAACCACCGCCCCCCACCACCACCCTCCGCGCCTGGACTCCGATCAGCACCGAAGACACCGTCCGCACGATGAACTCCATCCACTCCGGATCTCCGACCGACCCCTGCCCTCACCACGTCTTCAACAAGGCCGACGCTATCATCGCACCCCACCTGCGGGACATCATCAACACCTCCTTCGACACTGCTACCTTCCCGGAGAGCTGGAAGCACGCCGAACTCAGCGCTCTACTCAAGAAGCCATCGGCTGACCCCACCGACCTCAAGAACTACCGCCCCATCTCGCTGCTCCCGTTTCCTGCTAAAGTCATCGAGAAGACCATCAACAAGCAGCTGGCCGCCTTCCTCAAGACGAACGGATCCCTCGACCCCTCGCAGTCTGGCTTCCGGGCCAACCACAGCACCGAGACCGCCCTGATCGCAGTCACCGATGACATCCGAGCGCTGCTCGACAACGGAGAAACAGCGGCCCTCATCCTCCTCGACCTCTCCGCGGCCTTCAACACTGTCTGCCATCGTACCCTAGTACAACGCCTCGGCAACGTTCGAGTCCAGGAGAAGGCACTGGAGTGGATCATCTCCTTCCTCGCCGGAAGGACACAGAGAGTCCGCCTCCACCCATTCAGATCTGAAGCCACCGAAGTCATATGCGGCGTCCCTCAAGGCTCCTCGCTCAGTCAAACCCTCTTCAACATCTACAGGAGCCCCCTCGCAGACATCGCACGCCAGCACAACCTCAACATCATCTCCTATGCCGACGACACCCAGCTGATCCTCTCCCTTACCAACGACCCCGCCACCGCCAGAGCCAACCTTCACGAAGGGATGAAAGAGGTAGCCGAATGGATGAAGAACAGCCGCCTGAAACTGAACTCAGATAAGACGGAAGTCCTCATCCTGGGATCCTCACCCGCTGCTTGGGACGACTCCTGGTGGCCCCCCGCCCTAGGCAGCGCACCCAAACCAACAGACCACGCACGCAACCTAGGCTTCATCCTGGACTCCTCCCTCTCCATGACCAGACAAGTCAACGCCGTCTCCTCATCGTGCTTCAACATCCTGCGCATGCTACGTAAGATCTTCCGGTGGATCCCCACCGAGACCAGGAAGACGGTCACCCAGGCCCTCGTCACCAGCCGTCTGGACTACGGCAACACCCTCTATGCCGGAACCACCGCCAAACTCCAGAAGAGACTCCAGCGGATCCAGAACGCCTCAGCACGACTCATCCTGGACAGCCCCCGTCGCAGCCACATCTCCGGACACCTGAGAGATCTGCATTGGCTCCCGGTCAACAAGAGAATCACCTTCCGTCTCCTCACCCACGCACACAAAGCCCTTCACAGCCAAGGCCCAGGATACCTCAACAGCCGCCTCAACTTCTACGCTCCCAATTGCCAGCTTCGATCGACCAGCCACGCCCTCGCCGCCGTCCCCTGCATCCGTAGAGCCACCACCGGGGGACGGTCCTTCTCCTACCTCGCCGCCAAGACATGGAACTCCCTCCCCACCCACCTCCGCCTGACCAAGGACCGCCTCGCCTTCAGGAAGCAACTCAAGACCTGGTTGTTCGAGCAGTAGCAGATCCCCCCCCAGCGCCTTGAGACCCTCTGGGTAAGTAGTGCGCCATATAAATACGATGATTGATTGATTATTGACAAGAAGCTACTCGGCCCAACATTCGCTCCAACATTGCAGGCAGCACAGGCAAAAGTCAATCCTACATTAACGTATGGAAGTGAGGTGTTGAAAGGATTGGATAGAGGCCAATTATACAAAATCATTGCAAAAATCTATAGAACAGTGTTCAAGTTACCAACACAAACGTCACCAGCCCAAATTAGGCTGGAACTGGGCATTTGTAATCAATAACTGGCCAGATCAATGAGTTTCTTAATGTGCTGTCACAAATTGAGGTCATCAAAGGAAGGCAGCCTAGCGCAACACCTATGGTATTTCCTGAATACGAAACTATGGCGAGCATGGCATGAATACTGGGCAAGAGGTCTAAAAATTCTAGGCTTGAATGAAGTTTGGAACCTACAAGTCAGCCATAATGAATTTAAAAGGCTAGCAAAAATAAGCGTAAAGAAACTCTCCTCACTGGAAGATTAGGCACGTCTAGCAAGAAGAAGCCACGGCTGGATGACCCTGTTATCATACGCCCAGCTGACGCCTCAGAGGTATCTAACCCTGCCGTTTACTGCACGCACCAAATTAAGTTTTTTAAAATTGAGAATGGGAGTGATCAACTTGTTGTGTCATCTGCCTAAATGGAAAAGAGACCATGGCCAGGAACATTGTCGACTTTGTGGAAATGATAGGGAAGACATTATACGCATCCTACGCCTTTGTCCAAACCTGTTGAAGGAAAGACAGTCCCTTTTACTGAAAGGCTGGAACATCAATGAGGTCAGATAATGCAGAGCCACTGTACTGGGCTGTTTTGACCCACAGAACACCAATTTAAACTGTGCACTAGTAAGGTTTATGGATCGTGCTGTAAAAAAACTAGGGAAGGGGATCCATGAACAGCATCATTCATTAGAAAAATAACTGGCAAGCCTTCCCTGAAGACATCCAGAAAAGAATAAACTGTTAGACTCATCACACTAACTGCCTAAAGGGGCCGAGCACCCAGGCTGGACTACTACGGGACTCAAAAAACTTTAAACTTGGTCACGATCACAATAGCCCCAAAGACGCCGCCTCCAATGCTTTGGCGGCAGGGCAGCTACAAGAGATCTCTGACAATCGGGGGGGGGCTGGGGGTCTTTTACTATAAGGAATTGAGGTTCCGCATTTTTTTTAAAAAGTACATTTTAATCTTTTGTAAATTGCAAAGGTTTGTTAAATCATGCAATAAAGTTTTCTACTGTGAATGTATTTAAGGGATTGCAATTTGCGATTCCTTAAATGAAATGCAGGAAGCTTAAAAAAATTGCGACCTGCATTTAAGGAATCGTAAATTACCACCAACTTCAAGTTGGTGGTAATATGCGAATTCCATGAAAAATGCACTTTTTTGCATTTTTCAAGGTGCCATGTGGCATACATACATGCCCTTATGGCATGTATGTGCGCCACATGTGTACACATGCACCCTTGAAATTGCAAGCGTAATTTGCGAGTACCTATTATGTACTCGCAAATTGCGCATGCAATTCCCATTCATTCCTATGGGCCTCTAGGCTCAATCAATGTAGAATGAGCGAGATAGTTTAAGAACACTATAGCTAATAACTAACTCAGCCACAAGTAACCGCTTCATCTTGAACTCTGGTGTCAACTTGCACTCCTTTATTTGTTAACACACTCACCATGTGTGATCTTGGTCAGGTTTGACTTGAGTATACAAAAAAGTGATGGATGGAATTTTGAATTCATCTCAAGCACTGATAATTACTTGGGGACACATCCCAGTCCATGCTCACCATGCCATCTAATTTTGGACCCGGCCATTTGCAAATTATTCTTGACCCTGCTCCATCAGGAACAGTCCAGTCTGATCTGCCAGGCTAGGTCCTCCCTGAACCGGAACACAAGTAATGCAAGACCAGTTTCACCTTTATTAGGGTTTTCAGATATTGTGTGGTGGAGCTTTGAGTGAGCGATAGAGCGTTCATCAGTCCCAACTTCTCCAGAGCACATAGAGGCATAAGAGGGACAATGTGTACTTATTTTATTGTGTGGCAATGCCATATGCCCTCCCACGTAAATCTTTACTCCCTTCTCTTTTGAGACAGTGGAACACAGTAATCTTTGTCAAAATGGAGCCTCGTCTGTAATGCACTTCTATCAGTGTGCGCATAATTATGCTTCCTAAAAAGTAGTCCCATTCTGTGTTTGGCCACTGTCGTCCTTCTCTCTCCTTGTTCTTAAAAAGTCCTGTGTGACCTTTAGAAGGACCCCAACGGATTCCACCTCCTAAAAAGATATTGGCCCTGGACCCTTGGAACAGTACTGATACAGAACAACTGTAATATCACTGTGCATTGTTCAGTGATGGTGGGCTACTTACTGCTCTGTAATGCCCGAAAAGGCTACTTCATAAGGCCTTCAAAAAACACCCCAAATAAATAAACAACACAACTGCACCACAGTCCTCAGCATCGAGTGCATGCTACTGGCTTAGGCAGCATGAGATCCACTAATGTCAAACAGATCACAGGTCAACTGTCTTCATTAACCTATTTTTTTTTCCAGCCATATATAATATTAATAATTATTCTTATTGGTGCTTCGTATTGAGCATTGAGGTGCTGTAAATAGCTGGTTTTAAATTAACCCAATCTATTGAAAATTAACTAACCTCAGATGGATGAAAGGCAAAGCCAGCCTTGCTAGCATTTGTATTTATTTCCTACAATTGATTGCAATATAATTCATGATATTCTGTAATCCATGTATACACGACAAGCTCTAATGTCTTTATAATCAATGACTTGTGTTGCACCCAGTGCCGAATATAAAGAAAAGACGTCAGAACTCGAATATTATAATAAGTACAACGAAAATGGAGCATTTCTTTTCTTTCTTCTGCTCTATTATAATAGCTTACAATGAAAAGAAGGGAGAATATGTTTTTTGCATTCCTTAACTAGACAAGAGATAGAATCTTTCAGAATGTTTCTAAACATTCCATGCTACTGCACGTTTAAAAAAAAAAACTTACTTTTATTTAACTATTTGCAATATCTGTTTGCAACCGAACAGGATTTGATGTGTTTAGTTTTGCACTAGAGGGTTTATTTTTATTCTTCATGCTTGCAAAAATGCTGGCTCTTTCATATGAAAGAGCTACACACCAAGGTATTAACTGGTTTTTGGGAAGGGGATGATGTGACCATGTATGAAATGGGATAAAGTACCCCTTCAGAGTTCCATAACCTTTTAAAAGAATTCAGGTTTCAGCATCAATGCTCCCTCGGGTTATGGAACCTCTTGGTGACTTGCAATATCCTTATAATGTATAGCAAGGGTTACTTTATCCCTTATATCATTCTCAAGCGTTTAACTACA
This sequence comes from Lissotriton vulgaris, assembly GCF_964263255.1. Lineage (NCBI taxonomy): Eukaryota > Metazoa > Chordata > Amphibia > Caudata > Salamandridae > Lissotriton > Lissotriton vulgaris. The sequence continues at coordinate 1,127,981,280 of NC_141687.1, forward strand.
GACAGCAGTGAGCCTTTAGAGCTACCTTGCTAATATCTGCAGCAAGCATTTAATTCACTGATCCATCTTACTCAAGTTAGTGGAAAGTATTTAACTCAACGAGTCATCTTGCCGATGTCCCTGCCAAATGTTAAAGTCACTGTGTCAACTTGTTAATGTCACTGGCTAGCAATTAACTTACTGAGTCTTCTTGTCGATGCATGTGGAGAGCTTTAAAATGACTGAGTCACCTTGCTGATACTGCTGGAGACCGCGTAGTTCAACTGTCTTACTGATGTCAGTGGAGCGATTTTAACTCACTGAGCCATCTCGTTACTGTCAATGTCAAGAGTTAAACCAGCCAAGCCATATTGTTGATAACAGAAGGGAGCACTTAACTCAAAAAGCCAGCTTGCCAATGCCACTGGAGACAAACTAAGTCACTTAGCATCTTGCTACTGTCAGCAATGAATGTTTAATAACTCACTCAACCACCTTAGAGGAAAAGTATGCCAATATGAAGACATCAAGGGGGCACTTATTTAGATTAAACAGGAAGAGTTTTCATGCTCTGCCAGGCGGTATCAATATCTAAAGAAGAGGCTTCTGACAATTTCCATTTATCTGTGTCAACATGCAAGGGAGCACAGTGGCAGACACTATTATATTGCTTTCTCATGGATTGTGAAGTCACATTTGCCAAGAGAACCACAATTTGCCCCATCTCAATCAGATGGAAGTAGTAGTTCTCTCCCTTGTGTAAAAAATATATTTCTGGATGCATGCATACATTTCTGGCTGTTATTTCTAGGTCTTGAGGTCTGGTTTATGTCTGCCACTTACATTGATGCCGGCAGTGCCACTGGCACGAGGCTGTAAACCCATCTATCACCCCTGTGCTAGGGAAGGGCACCCTGAAGGAGATCTATCTTCTGAAAGGGATATATGAATACCCTAGGCTCCTCTTTCACTGACCATCTGATTTATGTGATTCTCTGATGTCTCCTTTCTGAGGAGATTTGGATCTTCAAAACAGTATGTAGGTACTGTAAATCCATCCTCGCAACTTGCCAAGCTCTAAATCTAAAAACCCTCGATACCAGGGGATCTCGTGATCTCACCATCAAAGACCAGCAGAGTGTAGATCTCCCATAATTCCAAAAACGGTGTGCAAGGCATGATGTACTGGAGGAGGTCCCAGAATAAACAGTATGGGCACTATTTACGAGCTGGTTTGCATTGCTCTTGCACCACGCAATGTGATGCATGAGTGAAGGTAATCTTAAGTCAGATTTATGAGGCCACACAAGACCACTTTGCCCGGCCCTGTGTGGCTCTTTAAATATGGAGTAAGGCAACACAGGCCAAACTGCAGCATTACCTTACTCTGCGAAAAAGTTCCATGGACATTGCATTTGTGTTCCCATGCAACTCCCATGGATTCTGATGCCTTCCCAGTTTTACCAAAAGTGGTAAACCTGGGAATGCCCCAAACAGATGCACCTTCCCAGGAGAGGCATAACATGGAGAAATATCTTTATTTCTCCTCATTACGTCCTCTTTCTACATGTGCTGCATTCTGCAGCACACATAGAAAGAGGAAAATGTTTCTCAGGATTGTTTTTGTGCAGGAATGTGTCCCTTCCTGCACAAAAACAATTCTGCATGCAACTCGGGCACCCTTGCACCCTGGTGCAATGTTGCCTGCATTGGAGCAAGGCTGCAAAAAGGGGGCCAGCGCAGAGGAAAAGGCAGGAGTGCACCGTATTGCCTTAAATATGGTGCCTTCCTGCCCTATTTCTGTTAGGCAGTGCAGCACAGCAATGTGATTTGTTGTGCTGCACTATGTGACTTTTTCATAAATTGATACCGTTGGGTTTTACTCTGAGAGACCCAAATGTATCACTGGTAGCTCTGACTTCCAGGAAGTTACTGATACCAGGGACACAGGTTACTCTGGAGATGCAGAGTTGCTGTGGATTGCAGGTGGACCCATGAGGTTTCCCTCAGAAATGCATAGGTTTGGTCGCTTTCAGTCCCTTCCGGTAGCTGGAGTACCCAGCTGAGACCTGATGTTTGGTCACACAAGGTCCTTCTGAACGCGATCTTGTAGTAGTTAACATGTAACCTGTATTTGCCTAGACACATTCTATTTAGAAGTGTTCTTTGCACTGGAGTGTTTATGTTGGTTGAGCATGTTAGCTCTAGAGTCCCACAAGGAAGTTGCTGTTGGGGTCTCCGTGGATAGGACGTTTCGCTATTACGGATGCAACTTCAAATAAAGAAGAAGTTGTTTAACCCTACTGGATTCCTCATAATTCTTCACGCTGGCGACAATCTTGCGGTTAAAGGACCTTTACATTTACTTCTATTCACTTAATTCGGAAACGTCCTAACGCGACTGATTTGACAAAACTACGGTACTGTTTGCACTAATCCTGCATTCCTGTCCTTAACTTTGATTGGCATTTAACACTCCATTCTTGCGAACGCATTTGTTTAATATTTAGTATTAGCTTAAAATCGCTGCCATTATTTGATCGCGGTGTACGCACTGCCTCGTGGCCAAATGCACTTCCTCGTCATGCCCCTACCTAGTCTCCCAGGCAACATTAATCTACGCATGCACTCTTTACTTCATCCCTCTGACAACAGAAATCAACAGCGGCACGCGCAATGTCACGCTTGGTTTCCTGGCAAAGTCACATGAAGCATTTGCATTGTCATTACTTAGTAACTCTAAGAAAGCTCCACACTGCCTTGGATTTCACTGCGCTGTGAAACGTGTCTGTCTATTGCTCACCAACCAGAGTGGAATCTCTTACGACAGTGACATGCACACTATCACAGTTAAAGCTCAAGCACTTCTTCAGTAATAGGTACACTTTCTCTGCCTACCTGAAAAGAGCTGATTAATTCAAGTTGCAGCTCCAAAGTCAGTAACTGCTTTTTCAACAGTGACAGGCACACTATTCAAGTTAAAATGGATACCCTTTCCTCAGTGATAGACACACTCTTCTTGTTAAATTCTTCTGCCTGTCTTAAATGTACTCTGCTATGGTGATAGGCACACCTCAGTAAATTCTGCCTGTCATACATATGGTCTTCCACGGTGACAGGCACACCATCAATATTCCAAGTTCTAACATTACTTACGTATGAAATACTTTATTCAAGATCTACATACAACCTTTCCGGTCATGTATAACTAAGCTGCACTCTTCCACAGTAATAGGCACACCTTGTATGTGATATTTATTTGTAACTCTTATTATACCAAAATGCAAAATGTCACACCACCTCAATTTATTCTCACAAATAAAGGAGAACCTACTATTCGCTGGTCTAAGTGGAAAAAAGTTTTCCTTAATTATGTTGGAGGTTGTGAGGTCTCTTTAAGTGCTGCCCAAAGGAGATCTGCTCCACTCTTGCACTGTTTGGGCTCTGAGGGGCAAGGGGTGTATGAACATTTCCTTGACCTGAGTGATGGCGAGACAGATAATCTAAATGAATTTGAAATATGTTTAAAAAACTTGGCAAACATTACCTTCCAAAAGTGAGTACCATTTTAGAGAGATACCACTTTGAACAGTGAGAACAAAAGCCTCAAAAATCTGGTGAAGTGTATATGGCGGATCTACAGAAATTAGGCTCAACATGCAAATTTGAAGGGTCTCTTGATGAACGCATATGCAACCAATTCATGTTACGTTGCAACATAGAGAGAATTAAGTATGAGTTGTGGCAAAAGGAGGACCCAAAATTAGATGAGGTTATCTTAATCGCATAAAGAATTGAGAACTCTTCTGCCTGTGTAGAAGTCATAAAGAAAGAGAATGGTTCTTCAAGTGATAAAGTACAAAGTGTGACAAAATCTGAGACAAAATTTTCCTCGAAACAAGCTGAACCTGTAAACATTACACCTTCAACTCTCAAATCTAAGAAGGGCTTTATGGGAAAATGTTTCCGCTGTGATATGGTTGGCCACTTGACTAATGATAAATCATGTCCTGCCTTAACTTCCAAATGTCACAGTTGTGGGGAAATAGGTCATTTAGCAAAAGCTTTTAGGGTTCAGAAATACAAGAAGAATACATGTTTGAAAGAAATTTGCTTACTAAATGAAAGGGATTCTAATTGTGATGAGTTACACTATAGGGAGATGCTGCTTCAGGTCTGTGTGAACAAGGGTAAGAGCCCAGTTGACAATTTCAAGGTGAATGGTCATTCCATCAATATGCTCTTTGATTCTGCGGCTAAAACTTCTCTAGTTCCAAAAAACTTCTTTGACACGTTGAAAGGGAAAGTGAAGGTTTTTAAACCTGATATCAAACCACTTGCATATGGTGGTCAACCTATAAAACTATTTGGTTACTTCATGGGTGATATCAAATACAAAGGGAGACTGACTGTGAGAAAGATTTATGTCTCCTCTAGAGGAGATAGTATTGTCAGCTGGATTCATCAGGCTGATCTAGGAGTGATTTTGGTTCTAGGTGGTGATCCCTGCATTGTTCTCAAGGACATCTCCTCTTCTACCGTTTCAGGGGATATTGTTGTCACTCAACCTTTTAAAATTGATAAGGTGGGTGATTTGCGTAGTGAATTTGAACCAGTCTTTAGTGAGAAGTTAGGATGTCTCTCAGGTTATACACATAAGATCCCTCTTAGAGAGGATGCCACACCTGCAACATGCAAAGTGCGCAGTGTACCTTTAGCAATAAGGGAGTCCATGTGCACTGAACTGGAGAAGTTGAGGAAGGAGGGCATAATTGTGGAGACAGAAGCAAGTGATTGGTAGGCTCCAGTAGGTCTTGCGGGCAAGGCTTCTGGTCAGGTGAGGTTATGTGTGGATCTTTGAGCTCTCAATCAAGCCGTCATTGCTGACAGATATCCTCTTCCCAATATTACTGAGATGCTAACACGATTGGAGGGGGCCGAATTTTTCTCCACATTAGATCTTAAAGCTGCTTATCATCAGATCAGAATTGATGATGATTCCATGGACTTAACTGCTTTCATAACACCATTTGGACATATAAATTCACTCGTCTTCCCTTTGGCTTGAATTCTGCGTCCTCCGTTTTCCCGCGAGCCATGGAAGATGCTTTGCATGGGTTGTCTGGAGTAAAAATATATCAAGACAATGTTTTGATCCATGGTTCATCTCAAAAAGTTCATGATGATAGGCTTAGGGCGGTTTTGGAGAGAATTAAGTCACAGGGTTTGACTTTACGAGAAAACAAGTGCAAATGTAATCTTTCAGTAATCGGTTACCTGGGGCACAACTTGACAAAGAAGGTGTTAGACCCAAAGACCATCTTGTAAAAACCATTGAAGATCTTCCTGTGCCACAATCCAGGGGTGATCTGGTCACCTTTCTAGGTATGGCAGAATATTATAATAAGTTTGTTCCCCAGTTTGCTTGCTGCACTTTCGCATTAAGGACACTCCTAAAGAAAGGTGCAAAAAGTACTTGGTCCTCTCATTGTCAAGCTGATTTTTTTTATGGCCAGAGAGCCTTAAGTTGAGCACCCTCTCTCCAAAGTTTTGACACTACTGCCCGCTCTATCTTGATTACAGATGCCAGTTCCAAGGGTTTGGGTGCCATACTCAAACAAGTAAAAGGTGTCTAGGAAGTAACTATCATGTTCCTCTCTTGGGGGCTCTTGTTGGACCAGAAATACAATACTCAGTAATTGAAAAAGAAGCTCTATGTATTTTTTGGGCAATTAGGAAGTTAAAAAGTTTCCACTGGGGTAGCTCATTTGTGGTTCGTTCTGACCACAAACGCTTAAAAGACTTGTTTTTTAAGAAGAGCTTAGTTGCAGTGTCATCCAGGATTTGTAGGTGGATAGTTGCTCTAGAGGACTACGACTTCATGATAAAATACATACCTGGTGCAGAGAATAAAGTCGCTGACTGTCTCTCTTGCCTAGTTCCTTAACACTGATGTGTCTGATGAAACGGAAAGTCTATGGGAGGATGATGAACACAAGGTGTGTGAAATCATGGAAGAAGTGATAAGTGAGGAAGAGGGGAAGGATTCCATGTAGAATGATGCTGTGGTTTGCGAAGTCTGTACGTTTTTATTTTTATTTATTTATTTTTGCTAGTTTTAAAGCGCGCAAATACCCATACGGGTGTCTCGGCGCTAGTGATCAGAGAACTCCTTACTCTTTGAGGGTAGTTAGACAGAGGAGAAAAGCCATGTCTTGAGGCTCTTTCGGAATTTGATGAGGGTGGGGGCAGTTTTGATATGTAGTGGGAGGGTATTCCATAATTTGGCAGTAGCTGTAGTAAAGCACCTGTCTCCCCAAGTGGCTTTTTTTGTCCGAGGGACAGACAGCATGCAAGTAGTAGAGGATCGAAGTGTTCTGCGATGCTCCAGAGGATGAAGAGCTATTTTTAGGAACTTAGGCCCTGGATAATTGAGGGTCTTGTAAGCTATACAAAGAGCCTTGAATTTTATTCGGTTCCTGATTGGGAGCCAGTGGAGCTCTTTGATGCGGTGGGATACTGATGTGAATTTGGGGATTGAAAGTAAAATTCTTGCAGCCGCGTTTTGAACGGTCTGGAGTTTGTTAAGGACTCCTTCCTGCGCATTAAGAAGCAGAGAGTTGCAATAGTCCGTTTTTGAGAACACAAGAGTACTAATGAGAGTTTTGCCAGCTGACTGAGGTAGATATGGAAGAAGTTTCTTGATTTTTTTGAGTATAAAGAATGCAGATGATGTCACGGCATTGGCGTGGTGGTGGAAGGTCAGTTTGTTATCGAAGATAACTCCCAAGTTGCGAACCTTAGTCACCGGTTCGGGGGGGGATCCCAGCTCCGGTGGCCACCATTGTGGGGACCATGCTGGTTTCAAGCTCCCGAATGTCATCACCTCCGTTTTATCAGAGTTAAGCCTGAGGCAGTTTGATGACATCCAGGAGCTTATTGCCTTCATACCCTCCTGGAAGTTGGCTGCTACGCTAGCTCCGTTATCATGCACCGATAGCACTAATTGCGTGTCATCGGCGTATGTGGTCAGTGCAGTGCCATAGGATTTTATCACCCTCGCCAAGTCCGATACATAGATATTAAAAAGCGTCGGACTTAGCGAGGAGCCTTGTGGGACTCCACAGGGGAGAGAGAAGGTCTGGGAGGTGTAGTTACCCTTTTTGACAATCTGTGGCCGGTTGGCGAGAAATGAAGCAATCAGGTCTTTGGCTGTTCCTCCTATTCCCAGGGCTGCGACACGGTCGATCAAAGTGATATGATCGACTGTGTCAAATGCAGCGGAGAGATCTAGGAGTATCAAGACAGCTGATCCTCCCTTGTCCATTGGTGACAGATTGGTGGACTGGTATAAAGAACTTGAGTGAGGAAGTTTGCAAATTCTGGAATGTGCAGGATGAATTGTCTGTTGGTGGTGGTTTGCTTTGGAGGTGTACTAGACTTGTTCCTCCATCACTAGTTAGGATGAAAATTATCTGATTGGCTCATCAGGGTCACCAAGGCATCTCAAAAACCAAACAGAGAATTTAATTACTTTTCTGCTGGCCTGGAATTGGTCTTCTTGTGGAACGTGTGTTGAGAGATTGCATAGAGTTTGACAAGATATACAAGACTAGAGTTCAACCTATGGTTATACGTGATGCTCCCACACGCTGTTGGTAAGAGGTGACATTGGATCTCTTGGGGCCTGTAACAAGCAAATCTGGTCAATCTAATGTGCTTGTTCTAATGGATATGTGCTCAAGATGGCTAGAAATCAAAGTTACACAAAGCATTGAGATGTTGTTACATTTTTAGACGATATCTTCTGTAGGGAAGGACTCCCTGATTGCCTGTTAATTTTTTTATTTTTTTATTTTTTTTATTTAAGAAGTTTTCTATAGCGCTGGCCTGACCCTAGGGTATCAGAGCACTTTACATCAGATACATAGCAGATAATCAGCAGATACATAGCAGATAGTAACCATATACAAAAAAGAAGGGCAACATTTTAATAGAAGAACACACAATAAAAGAGCAACACATTGTAGTGCAGGACAGATTTGCCTTCAGGTTTATTCGGAGTCTTAAAGCTGGAGCAGAGCTGGATGTCCGCTAGCTGCCTCTAGCTATCCAACCCTAGGGAGCGGTTGAGGAACAGGGTTTTGAGTTGGCTTTTGAATTCAACAAAGGAGGAAATGGTTCTGATGTGAGGGTGTTTTTTGGAGTGCTTCCGGTGAAGGATTTATCTGCAGTTCTTTTTCTTCTAGTTTTTGGTGGGATGAGTAGGAGGGAGTTTGAACTTCTCAGGTTCCTGGTCTGGCCGGCTTTTTTGAGTTTTTTCGCCAGGTATTCGGGTTTGCCGGTGTGAAGGGCTTTATGGGTGAGGCAGGCTGTTCTGAAGCTAATCAGCATTTTGACTGGAAGCCACTTAAGTTCCCTGAGTGCCGGTGAGATATGCTCGATTTCTTGATACCGGTGATCATTCTGCCAGCCGCATGCAGTGTTGTCTTGATGGGAGCCAAATGCACTTTATGAACACCAGAGAAGACTGCGTTCCCGTAGACCAGTCGTGACAGTACCAGAGATTGGGTGGCCTGTTTGAGATCACTGGGCGGAATGAAGGGTTTTATTTTGTTCCGTAGTCTGAGGTTAAGGAAAGCACTTTTGGCCGAATTCTTAATGTGTCTCGTCATGTTCAGTTTTGGGTCTAGAGTGATGCCTAGAGATTTGATAGAGTCTGCGAGATTTGTGATTCCCGTTGAGCGCATCGATGGCTTTTAACCATTCTGCAATTTTTGGGGTTATCTTCCTTATTCGAGATGAGGAGTGTTTCCGTCTTGTCGGGATTTAGTTTAAGGTGGTTGCTTGTCAGCCAGTGTTGGATATCTCTAAGTACATCATTGTGTCTTTGAATGTCTTTGAGAGAGGTAGTTTCCAGATAGATCTGGGTGTCATCAGCGTAGAGATGGAAGCGGATGTTGGTTTTCCTAAGTAGTTTGGAGAGCGGTTCCATGTAGATGTTAAAGATTTGCGGTGATAGCACCGATCCTTGAGGGACACCTTTATTGACTTGTTGGAGGTCGGAAGTGAAGTTTTTTATTTTTATTTTTTGTGTGTGATAATGTCGAAAGGAAGAGAACCATTTGAGGACTACCTCGCCAAGACCAGCTCTTTCTTGGAGGGGCCTTATGAGGAGTTTGTGGTCTATAGTGTCAAATGCTGCCGAGAGGTCAAGGAGAATGAGGAGGCAGCATTGGTCAGTGTCTAGTGATCCGTGGATATCATCGATGATGTTGAGGATCGTGGTTTCTGTGCTACAGCCTTTTCTGAAGCCAGACTGGTGGGGGTCCAGGAGGTTGATGTCCAGGTGTTGGGTTAGTTGATGTAATACGCATCTTTCTAGGGTTTTAGAATGAAGGGGGAGGTTCGACACAGGTCTAAAGTTGTTCAGATCCGTAACATCTAGGCCGGGTTTTTTCAACAGGGGTGTGACTTGACCCATTTTAAGGCAGTCTGGAACGACTCCGTTTTTCAGAGAGCTGTTTATGATTGTGCTCCAGAGGGGAGCTAAGGTGTGTTTCAGTTTTTTGGTCAGTAAAGGAGGAATGAGGTCTAGGACATGCGCTGAGGCTTTGGAGGTGTAGATCAGCCTGACTATCTCAGTTTCCTGAATGGGGCGGAAACTTAGCCAGGAATTGGAGGAGGTACCAGGAGAGCGATCAATCGATCCAGCCACAATGCTCTTCGTGGGGTGTGTGTTGTTGATGTCCAGTGAAAGTTTGATTTCCGTGAACTTATCATTGAAGAAGTTTGTGAAGTTATCGCATAATTCTTTGGATACCTGTATAGAGGAGAACACAGGCTTGGAGGTTTGTTGTCTAATGATGTTATAGAGCTCCTTGGGTCTGTTTTTGGCACTGTTCAGCACCAAATGGAAAAAGCTGGATTTCTTGTTTTTGATGTGATTGTTGTACTTCCTATGGGCTGATTTGAGTTGATCGCGGAGGATGGAGGTAGGATTATTTCTCCACTTTCTTTCTTTGGCTCTTAGTTCTCTCCTTTCAGAGTTGAGGTCGGAGTTGAACCAAGATCTGGATGGAGTGGCTCGACTCTTTTTCAGCTTTAAGGGAGCTAGTTGGTCAAGCATAGACATTAGCTTTGCGTTGTAGCACTCAGTGAGTTCATTTGTGGAGAGGTGGTCGTTGGTGTCAGGAAGAAGCGAGCTTATCCGTTCTTCAAGGATTCTCACTGGAACCTGGGAGAAGTTTCTCAACCTTTTGGGGGGGTCTTGCATAGGTGTTTGAAAGAGAGTTAGTTGATTGATATGAAATAAGATTATATGGTGATCTGACCAGTCGACGGGAAGTATGTGATTGATTGTGATTGTGTTTCTTTGAGGGATGATGGCATCCAGGGTGGCTCCTTTGTAGTGTGTCTCTTCTGTGCAGTACTGGATTAAATTGTTGTCACCTAGGAGACTAGATAGCGATTGGATTAGCTCGTTGTGAGTCTCATTCCACCACAGGTTAAGGTCGCCAAGAATTAGATTATTAAATCAATCAATCAATAATTTGTAGAGCACACTGCTTACCCGTGAGGGTCTCAAGGCGCTGGGAGAAAAAAGGGGGTGGGGCGATACTGGTCAAACAGCCAGGTCTTGAGTAGCCTACTGAAGGTCAGCAGGTCTTGGGTCTGTCATAGGCTCAGTGGGAGGGTGTTCCAGGTCTTGGTGGCGAGGTGGGAGAAGGTTCTGCTGCCGGTGGTTGTTCTTCGGATGCGAGGGACGGTGGCGAGGGCGAGGTCTGCGGAACGGAGCAGGCGGTTGGGGATGTAGAAGAAGAGTCGTCTGTTGAGGTAGACTGGGCGGTCTTGTGGAGTACTTTGTGTGCATGGATGAGGAGCTTGAAGAAAATCCTCTTGTTGACGGGAAGCCAGTGTAGGTTTCTCAGGTGGGGGGGGGTGATGTGGCTGTGGCGTGGTATGTCGAGGATCAGGCGTGCAGAGGTGTTTTAAATGCGTTGCAGTCGTTTGATGAGCTTGGCCTGGGTTCCCGCGAGAGGGCGTTTCCATAGTCTAGTCTGCTACTGACGAGGGCCTGGGTGACTGTTCTTCTTGTATCTGTCGGGATCTACCTGTAGATCTTGTGGAGCATGCAGATGGCGTTGAAGCAGGAGGAGAAGACTGCATTGACTTGCTTGGTCATTGAGAGTGTTGAGTCAAGGATGACTCCCAGGTTGCGTGCGTGGTCGGTGGGTGTCGGGGCTGGTCCCAGTGGCCACCAGGAGTCGTCCCAGTCTGAAGGGTTGGAGCCGAAGATGAGGACCTCCGTCTTGTCCGTGTTCAGCTTCAGTCGGTTGATCTTCTTCCAGTCGGCAAAGGCCTTCATTCCTTCGTGGAGGTTGGATTTGGTGGTGAGGGGGTCCTTAGTGAGGGAGAGGATCAGTTGAGTGTCATCGGCGTAGGACATTATGCTGAGGTGGTACTGTCGGGCGACTTGTGCGAACGGGGCCATGTAGATGTTGAACAGTTTCAGGCTGAGGGATGATCCCTGGGGTACGCGCAGATGATCTTGGAGGCTTCGGATCGGATTGGGGGGAAGCCGACACTCTGGGTTCTGCCAGAGAGGAAGGAGGAGGTCCATTCCAGGGCCTTGTCTCTGATCCCTGCGTCATGGAGGCGTGTGCGTAGTGTGCGGTGGCAGACGGTGTCTAAGGTGGCGGAGAGGTCCAGGAGGATGAGGGCCACAGTCTCACCATTGTCCAGCAGGGTCCTGATGTCATCGGTGGCGGCGATGAGGGCAGTCTCGGTGCTGTGGTTGCTGCAGAACCCTGACTGGGATGGGTCCAGGATGCTGTTTTCCTTGAGGTATCGGGTTAGCTGTCTGTTGATGATCTTCTCAATGACCTTGGCTGGGAACGGAAGCAGAGAGATGGGCCAGAAGTTCTTGAGGTCTCTCGGGTCCGCCTTGGGTTTTTTGAGTAGGGCTTTGATCTCAGCGTGTTCCCAGTTCTCTGGGAAGGTCGCGGTCTCAAAGGAGAGAATAATGACCTTGCGCAGGTGGGGTACGATGGAGCTGCTGGCTTTGTTGAAGATGTGGTGCGGGAGTGGGTCTGACGGGGAGCCGGAGTTGATTGTGCTCACGGTCTTGATGGTATCATCTATGTTCACGTTGGCCCAGGCTGGCAGGGGGTCGTGGTCGATGGTGTGCAGGGTGTCTGGAGTGTCGATGTCTGTTGGGACTGTCTGTGCGTCAAAGCTGTTGTGAATGTCAGCGACCTTGCGGTGGAGGAAGGTGGCGAGGGAGTCGCACAGAGCTTGCAGCGGCGGGATGTCGTTGGTGTTGGAGCTGGGGTTGAAGAGTTCCTTTACGATGTTGAAGAGCTCCTTGCTGTTGTGTGCGTTGTTGTCGAGATGGTCTTTGAAGGAGGTCCTCTTGGCAGACCTGATGAGTTGATGGTGTTTGCGGATGGCGTCTTAGTGGACTGCAAGGCTGTCCGGTGTCTTTTCATTGTGCTATTTCTTCTCTAGTTTCCGGCAGGTTCGCTTGGAGGCTAGGAGTTCTGGGGTGAACCAGCTAGCTCTCTTGCTGGTGTCTATGTGGTTGGGCTTGTTCAGCGGGGCGAGGGTGTTGGCGCAGTCGTTGATCCAGGTTCTGAAGTTGCAGGCGTCGGCGTCGATGTTGGAGGTGTCGGTGGATGGGCTGAGAGCAAGGTTTACGTGTAGTTGGTCTTTCGTGATTTTGCTCCAGTAGCAGCGGGGTATCTGTTGGGTGCGGTGGTATGTGGTGGGTTTCTGGAAGGTGAAGTGGATGCAGCAGTGGTCGGTCCAGAGGCGTTCGATTATGTGGCTGTAGGAGACGTGGGAGCTTGAGGAGAAGACGGGATCGAGCGTGTGGCCGGCAAATGGGTAGGTGTTGTGGCGAGCTGCCTCAGTCCGAGGTTGCGACGTTGTCAATCAGGGTGGTGGAGATGCTGTCGTTGTTGTTCTCAAGGTGAAAGTTCAGGTCTCCAAGGAGTAGTTGGTGGAGGTCAGGGCGTGCATGCTGATGAAGTCGGCGATGGAGTCGCTGAATTGGGGTCAGGTTCCGGGGGTCTGTAGATGAGAGTACCTCTGAGGGTGGTGTTGAGATCTGTGTGGATCTGGAAGTGCATATGTTCGGCGGTGCTGAGAGTGTCGTTGGTGTTGGTCGAGACCCTGACGCTCTTCTTGTGGACGATGGCGATTCCTCCTCCGACTCCGTTGGTGTGGTCTCTGCGAGTCATCTTGTAGCCGTCTGGGATGATTATGGCGATGTTGGGTGCGGAGGAGTCGTTCATCCAGGTCTCTGTCAGGAAGGCGACGTCCGGGGATGATGTGTTGAGCAGGTCCCAGAGCTCAACGGCGGGCTTGCGTGCGGAGCAGGTGTTCAGTAGGATGCATCGGAGGTGGTTGAGGTTTTTCTTGGCGGTCGGTTCGACGGCTCTGAGACTTGTGTAGCTGCAGTTCCGGCAGGTGAAGAGACCATGTGTGCATTTTGGTGAGGCCTTGATGCAGGTGTGGGTCCATCTGGGGTTGAGGGCGTGCAGTGTGCTGGCATCGTAGCGGCAGCGGTCATCGTGGTGGGCGTGGGGGCCAGGGGTTCTGGCGCTGGGCGCTGTCCAGGCGCAGACGGGTTTGCCTTAGGCACGCCTTCGGTGCGCCAGCAGCGTGGACATGCAGCAGCCGCCACATATGGGTAGGTGGGAGGAAGGAGCAGCTGGGAGGTGGGGCAGCAAATGGGCAGTCAGGGGGGTGGGGCTGAGGTGGACGCAGCGGCAGGACAGAAGCAAGGGCACAGAATCCCAGGGGCAACGGAGGGGACAAGGGAGACAAAGGCATAGAATCACGGGGGCAGCAAAGGGGACAGAAGAAGAAAAAGGCACAGAGTCACGGGGCAGGGAAGGGGACAGAAGGAGAAAAAAGGCACAGAATCACGTGAGCAGCGAAGGGGACAGAAGGAGAAAAAAGGCACAGAATCACAGGGGCAACGAAGGGGACAGGTGAAAAAAGGCACAGAATCACGGGGGCAATGAAGGGGAGACAGACAACAGCAGTCACAGACACCAAGAGAGTGCAATACAATGGAATGACAAATGACAAACAAACCTAAGGCCTACCACTGGCCAACAGGGATGAGGCGCAAATGGTAGCCTGTTGGTGGTAGAGGGCATCAAACTTCCTCAGCAGCGGCAGCTGGGGCAGGGACACACAGGCGGTGCTGTGTGGAGGGGGAGTGACCTACCTGGTGGGGTGAAGGGTCGCTGTCCTCACCGCATAGCGATCGGCCTATATGGGGAGGTGGGAGGGAGGAGCAGCTGGGAGGCGGGAGGCAGGGGCAGTGAATGGGTAGTCATGGTGGTGAGGCCGCGGGGGACACAGTGGCGGGAACGGAAGCAAGGGCACAGAATCCCGGGGGCAACGGAGGGGACAGAAGGAGACAAAGGCACGGAATCACGGGGCAGAGAAGGGGACAGAAGGAGACAAAGGCACAGAATCACAGGGGCAGCAAAGGAGACAGAAGGAGACAAAGGCACAGAGTCACGGAGGCAGCGAAGGGGACAGAAGGAGAAAAAAGGCACAGAATCACGGGGGCAACGAAGGGGAAAAAAAGGCACAGAATCACAGGGGCAGAAGGAGAAAAAAGGCATCTCCGAGTGCACCATGAGCTATCAGGTCAGATAAGTGTTCCCCGAATGCGGAGGTGTTACCTGGAGGATGATAGAGAAGATGGCAGAGTAAAGTTCCATTATCGTGGTCTTAATATTGGTTGAGAGACATTCAAATGTGCTGTATTTGTATGAATCTGTTTCTGTGATGACCATGTTGTCTTGATGGATGATAGCTACCCCTCCCCCTCTTTAGTCTTTTCTGTCTTTATTGATGATGGAAAAACCAGGGGGTACAAGCATGTCTAAGCATGGTGAGGCTAGCTCATTGAGCCATGTCTCCGTGATGAACGCAATGTCAATGTCATGAGAGAGGATGGCCTCTGCTAGTTCAGTTGCATGCAAAGAAGCCGACCTGCAGTTGATGAGCAAGCAAATGCTGAAAAGCTCTTTGTTGCTGGGAATCTTTTCTGTGGGCACCCTAGGTAGGGTTGTGAGGATGGGTGGTCTCAGGGGTTTTGTGCAGGGAGGCCTTTTCAGAGACCTGTGATCACTTGGATTTTGGATTTAGGGGAGTCAAAGGGGGTGTGTCACAAGAGGAGGCTAAATTGGCTGCTTCAATGTCAGACATGGCTGCTTCAGTTCTAGTGGGCCTTGAGGTCGGTGGTTTGGTATCAGTATTTGAGTGTTTCTGAGCCCTAGTGGGAAGGATTGTGATTTTAGAGGCAATTTGCGACCAGGGTTCCGTGTGCAGTCTTGGGGGTCTCTGAAGCTGAGTTTCAAGGGTTTATGAGGGCCAGGAGGGCCTCTTGCGGCTGTTGGAGTTGTTAGTGGGGGGAGCCCAGGGGGGAGATTGGTGTGGTCTGTGTGCCTTATCAAGGTTGGTGAGGATTTCAGACAGGCCCCGGGAGATCAAGTCTATCTGGTTTTCTAGTGACGTGAGTCGTTGAGCCACGGAGTCGTGGGAGGGGGTGAGGGCAACCTGGAGGGATTCGCTTTGTGTAGTGTAGGTCGGGTTTGTGGAGTGCTGTTTCTTGCTCATTGTGTAGGGCAAGTTGTCCCCTTTTGTAAACCTGGAAGGGGGGTGAATTGGGTCATGCAAAGAATTTGAGTTTCTGAGCTCTGTGTGGGAACTAGTGAGGTTAGGGGCCACTGTCGGCGGAGCTCGTTCCTGATGTTGCGGTGGGAGGGTCCAAATAGGGAGTGGAATTGAGTTTTCCTTAGGGAGATGTGGAGCATGATTAGTAGGGGTACTGTAGTGTGAGGTGACTCCGGGAAGGTGGACAGTGGGGGTATGGGGTGGAGTGGATTGTGTTTCCTGTTGGGGCCTACACAACAGGGAAGCTGGGGGTGAAGTCCTTTTGTTCCTGGGACTTCTTAACAGGGAGCCAGTTCTTCTCAGTCCCTTGGAAATTCCTTCAAGCAAGGGGACACAGCACAAAGCAAAGTCCTTCCCCTCTCCTTGGCAGTAAAGCAACTGCAGGTCAGTCCAGCAAAGCAACAGCAGGACAGTCCTCCTTCTTCAGTCTTCCAGCTTCCTCCTTGGCAGAGGTTCCTTCTTGATTCCAGGATGATCTAATTTTCTGTAGGCTGGGGTCCTGTACTTATAACCCTAAAAGTCTTTAATCCCTTTGTGCAGGAGGGCTCTGAGCCCGGTCTGAACCAGTTCTGGGTGTTCCTTGAGCACTTTGTTTTCCTGGCCACTCTTCTGCTTTCAGGGAGAGGGGCAGGGTCATCAGCCGCCCAGCAGGAGGAGGAGCCAGCATTGTGGAATGCAGGCACAGCCCTATTCAGGCCCTGGTGCTATCCCCTCCCACCACTCAAGATGCAGATGTAGTCATTCAGCCTAGGGCTGACTCAGCCAGCCTCCTGGGGGCTCCCAGCCTCTGTCACTCTCAAACTAGACAGTCAATTCACAAACAGGCCAAGGCACACAGAAAGGTCAGACAAGAAAACAGCAACTTTCTAAAAGTGCTGTTCTCAAACACACAATTTAAAAACAACCTTTCCTAAAAGTTGTGGTATTAAATTCTGAGTTCAGGGATGCCAGACTTTTATGTCCTACCTTGCTCCTATGGGAAGATATGCTGGTAGCCACTGTAGCCAGCATTCCCCATGATAGCCTATGGGCAAGGTAGCCTTATAATAGTGAAATACGAAAATGGCTGCCGGAGCATGTCACCTGTACTAATACGTGCTCTACCTCTCCCATACACTGCACCCTGCCTAAGGGGGTACTTTGGGTCTTCCATACAGGTGGTCAATGTGCACACAAAGGGAAGGGGTAGGCCTGGCCAGTGGGGGCGCTGACCAGGAGGACATGGCAGTTCACAGACTGCACACAGGCACTGCGGTGGCAGGCCTGAGACACCATTTTAGGGCGACTCATGTGGGTGGCACAATAAGTGCTGCAGGCCCACTAATAGCATTTGTTATCACCAGCCCTGGCACACTTAGTGCACTTTACTAGGGACTTCTTGGTGACACAAATATGCAAATCATGGATAACCAATCACAATAACAATTTACACAGGGAGCACTTGCACTTTGACAGTTAACAGCAGTGGCAAAGTGTCCAAAGCATCTAAACCAGCAAAAACGAAATCCAGCACAGTATCAAAAATACAGGAGGTAGAGGCAAAAAAGATAGGGGGAAACCATGCCAAAGATGCCAGGTCTTACAATTCATTTTAGCAGACAGGTGGGGGGGGGAGTTCATAGTGTATGAGTTCAGGCTGTGAGGTTTCAGATGGGTAGGTCGGGATTGGGTGGGGTGGGTTGGCGAGTCATGAGCCATAGTGTGAACTCTGTACGCAGAGGGATCAAGCCTCTGAAAGGGATTGTAGGGGAGGTGGGGAGAAAGGCAGATCCGCAGTGAGCGTGTTAGATGTTGCGTTAAAGGTTTTCGTCAGTGTCGGTCTTGGGCTTGTATGAATTAGACTCGGGACAACAAAAGTCGGGTGATGGCCATCTTAGGGTGGGATAGTAGCTCCGCGTAGGGCTTTGATCATGAAGATGGTTGCTGGTATCCCTTTATATAGAGCCCTTGTCGCTGAAATTAGGGTAATGGACCTTGTCTGAGGGTATGCTGTGGCTCTTAGAGCTTTAGGGGCAGCCATCATGAGGCCAGGCAGCCCCTGCAGTGGGCGTGGGGCTTCCTGAGGGGGCTGAGAGCTCTTGAGAAAGGTTCCCAGTTCAATAGGGGCAGAAGGGATCCTGACCCAGAGAGTTCTGTGCCTTAAAGGTGTCAGGAGCCAGATCTAGGAGCTGAAGCAGCACAGTAAGGGATAGGGAACCGACATCTTAGGGTCAGGCGGAATCAAGGGAGAGGATGCGCTTCTTTCAGGGTTTGGGCGCGCTGTAGCACCAGTCTGGGTCACTTCTGGGCAGAGCTCAAGGGGTGTGAGGCCTCTGATTTTAAGGCTGGGGGCCTTGGGGCTCGATGGGCCCTATTTCTTGGTGTTGCAGTGGTGCATGGCGGCCATTTTGAAGTCAGTCATTCTGTGAAGGTGTCTTTCCAAATCTAGGGTCAGCGTCTTGCTTAGGTGAGAGCCCTGGTTTGGTCTGGGGAACCCTTATAGGTAGATAGGATGTCTGGTCTCTTATTTTGTGGTAGGGATCTCTTGGCGCTTAGTGCGCTCTAGTCTTTGGTGGTATGGTCGAGCTTGGTGGCCATTTTGAAGCCAGTCATTCTGTAATTGTAGTTATTAACTAAATTTGGATATGAGCCCTCTGTTCGAGCGAGAGTGTTGTCTGGCTAGGGGTTTCCTTTGGGACTGTTAAGGGAGTGTGGCCTCTGATTAACTGGATGGAGGCTTTGTTGCACGGCGAGCCCTATTCCTTGATGGAATGGTCGCGCGTGGCGGCCATTTTGAGGCCAGTCGTCTTAGGCCTACGATCTTCCTTATTGCCGGATCTGTGGTCTTTGCTCAGGTATGAGCACTCAGCTGGATCGCAGTTCCTTTTGGATTGCTGAGTATGTGTGGCCTCTGATTGTGAGGTTGGGGGACTTGGTGCTTGGCGGCCTTACTCATGCATGCTGGCCATTTTGAGGCCAGTCGTAATTGCAATTATTCACTAAATTCGGATGTGAGCCCTCTGTTCAAGCGAGAGTGCTCGTCTGGCTAGCGGTTTCCTTTAGGGCTGTTAAGGGAGTGTGGCCTCTGTTTAACTGGGTGGGGGCTTTGTTGCACGGCGGGCCCTATTCCTTAACACCTTCAATGCTACAGTGATCCATCTTGGATGCTGCACTCCCTTGAATCCCATTGTTCATGACGAGCTTAGCTCGTCATGAGCACACGAGCAGTGTGCTGCATGACGAGCTGAGCTCATCATGAGCATGGAAGGTGTTAATGGAATGGTCGACGTGGTGTCCATTTTGAGGCCAGTCATCTTATGCTTAAATTAATGCCGGATCTGGGGTCTTTGCTCAGGTATAAGCACTTGGCTGGATCGGAGTTTCTTTTGGAGGGGATGTGTGGCCTCTGATTGTGAGGTTGGGGGCCTTGGTACTCGGCGGCCTTAATCCTTGATGGAGTGGTCGGGCGTGGTGGCCATTTTGGGGCCAGTCGTCCTACCTTAGGCGCTGCTCCGGGGCAGATTCGGGGCGGGAATCCTTCCAAATTCGAGACCTGCAGAACTTGCTTAGGAGTGAGCCTTCGTCTGGACTGTGATTTAGTTTAGAGGTTTCTCGAGTGTCCGATGCGGATCCTGGAGTGCTGAATGGAGACCACCAAGGAGTCCTGTCAGGCTGCTGGACGAGTTTTGCCACTGTGGTCAGTGTCGATGCCGTCTTCAGTTTTCTTCCAATCGGTAAGTGGCATTATGGTGTGTTGGGGGAGGTGGGGTTTCGGGATGGGGATTTACGGGGGAATCACCAATGTAGTGAACCCGATCCCGGGAGCCAGGTTTCAGATCTCTCTCCCACGGGAAGCACCAAGCACCAACGTTGAGCCCTCTATCATCCCGAAACTAACGGCATGGTAGAGAGGTTCCACCTTGTGCTAAAGAAGTCTATCCAACTAACTGGGGTCCAGGGCAGGAACTGGAGGTCTGCGATTGTGGAGAGAGTGATGGTTTACCACCTCACGCTTCACTCCACTACAAATAAAATTCCTTTTGAACTGTTTAGGTGACGGAGTCCCAACACTTATATGTTCCAATCTTGGATGAGGGGTAAGTGTACAGATGTTATGGATTCTGATGTGGTACCCTGGCTTGTAACCCAAAAGTTGAAGTCCAGCAAGAGAAAGGAGAACTTTGATGCAAGGCATGGTGTTTCTCACACGCATGTACGTGTGGGCGACATAGTGAGATTGCGTTATCCACAGAAGTCTGCTGTTTCTAAATATGCTCCACCTTTTAAAATGGTAAAACTGTTTCAAAATACTGTTAAACTCAGCGATGGATGAATGTGGAATCTGAGTAGGATTGCTCCAATGCGTCTGGTAATCAAACTAAACCAGACGCACCTGAGACATTCCCTAATGATTCACTATCTGTACACAGGAGTTCCCGCACTTGCAAAGTTCCTGGAACATTATGTGACTGTTTTGCACTGATCTTTCTTTGTTTGTTTCATGTTTCTTACGTTTCTTTAATGTGTAGAGGGAAGGTGTGTAGTAGTTAACATGTAACCTGTATTTGCCTAGACATGTACTTTGTTCTGGAGTGTTTATGTTGGTTGAGCATGTTAGTTCTAGAATCCCACGAGTCAGTTGCTTTTGGGGGCTCTGTGTATAGGACGTTTCGATATTACGAATGCAACTTCAAATAAAGAAGAAGCTGTTTAACCCTACTGGATTCCTCATACTTCTTCACAGATCTCCTATATGTTCCTGTGCACATTTTACGATGACCTCTCTCTCTCATTTACTCTGATACTCTCATCTAATATATGCTCAAGAACATTAAGTGGAACACTTCTTTTGCACATTACATAAATTATAATATGCCAGAAAGATGTCTCAATAAGTTCAACAATCCTCAATCAGGGCGTAGGGCTTTCACAGATGAAGCAGGTGCATAGTTACCGGGGCGAGAGCCAGGAGAGAGCCCATCAAACCCTGATAATTGCAATATTTTACCACTCTGACACCAGTCAAAGGGGTCACTTTCCTTGCTCTCATCAGAGGCCATGACACCATTGCTATGGCACTCTTGGCATTTACAATTATGTGTGTTCTTCAGGGAACAAATCTTAATTCTGCCAGGATCAAGTCACCTTTTATCCGGTGGGACTGACAAACAACAAATCACATTTGGGAAAAATTGTCATCTGTCATTCACAGCAAACAAATGAGGAAGTAAGTTCTAAATAAAAACATGTCATAATGATTTATTTATTTATTATTAATGTGTTTGACTTACCTAACTCGCTTTTGTTGCTCCATTAAATAATTTCCATTTAAATGCACATGAACCATTCCAATTAATCTTGAGCTGCTTCGAATTATGCTTAAGGATGTAATTGAACTGTTTTTCTCTGTCACACATGTCAAATCTCTGCAGGGTGCATTTATTACAAGGATATCTCAATAGCTCGATCAGGGATGTTTATATTTACTATTAATTTTCGCCTCTTGGAACCAGGCTTGTTTTTAAACTCTAAACACCTACGATGGAGGCTAATCCTGTAAATACGCCCCAAGCTGTACATATAAAAAATGTCTCACGCAAACTGGCTTCTTTTGTATAAAGGACATTTTATCTGGCTAGTGCGTAATAGAATGAGCAGCAATGCTTATGTTTTGTGATATTAAGAAATGTATTCAATATCAGGAGGACCAATCCTTGCCAACATTTTAGTATAACCACTGACTATGCAAATTAGTTACATTTAGATTAATTCTATGTAAGCGGGTTTTATGTGGAAATCCCAAATTCTGGCAAAAATCTCAATCTCCTTGACCTTAGTTGGACATTCTTCCACAGCAGCATATCCAGCATTGCTAGAAACATAACCATGTGACTATACTTTCAGGTTATAAATTGTACAAATGGTATATTGACTGAATCTCAGACAGATAAAGTGACGCTATTGTAAAATTTTTAAATGTCTGGCCCAAACAAGACAGGTTTCATTCCAGAAAGGTCTTTCTTTAGGTATTACATGGACTGCTTCAGATGTGGAATGCAGGATCTGAAATCCTCAGATTTATTACAACCTCAACAATAGGTGGAGGCAGTGGAAATCCATGCAGCTCTCTTAAATCTTTGCCCGTACTCATGCCACTGGCCTTGAATGTACTAACATTAAATTCCTCAAAAAGGAAATATACTAAAAATAAAACAAAGGATAACTGCACATCTATTCACAACACTATGGGCCAATCCACTAACTGCATTTTGTAGTAGGAAAAGTAGTTTAACATTAGTAGTACTGTGAGAAATTCATCCTTCATGCACCGATCCCCCATTTCTTTGACTGATACTGGTGGTAAATGATTCTGACTGCGCCCTGGGCTCTGCTAACCAGGCCCAGGGCCAGTGCTCTGATTAAAAGGTATATGGTAATTAGGTGTAATTCAAACTGGTACTGACAACCTACGGGTAAGTACCTAGTATACAGTAGGGCATGGAGGTTTAGAGGCGGAGCAGATTTAATGTACTTAAGTGTGCACTGCTGTGTTGTCTGATGTCCTTTTGAAAGTAATTTTTTAGACTAGCACCAGGAGGACCATGATAGAGGGGACCTGGGTCAGATTGACAGAATAACGTGGAGCAGGCAAATCAGGAGACCTGAAGCACTAGAAGGACTAGGATGGGGCCCTTAGGATAGGGAGGACTAGGGAAACCAGGCTCAGTGGGACCAGCACCAGAATGCCCGATACATGAGGAACAAACAAAGAGATACCACAGCAAAGACCAGGACTACATGGACCAGGAGAAACAGGATCAGAAGGATAAGAAACAGGCAATCCAGGGTAATAGATAAACCAAGGGAGCAGGACAAATGGATAAGAATTATGGATAGAATGGCTGAAAAGGTCTAGGACTGGGAGCCTGTGATACATTAGACCCAGGATACAAAGGACTTGGTCGAGGAGTACATTGAAATGATGACCTGACACACCTAGAAGTCCATGGTCAGTAAGTTCTAAGGCTAGCTACAGAACTATGAAGGCAAGGAGTAGGAGCACTAAGGCCAGGAGGAGCTGGACCAGATTGAAGAAGACTACAAAGATCAAGACCTGGAAGGGAATTGAAAATTACTATCAGGAAACCAGGATAAGCAGGGTGGGGACTAATACCAGGGCATCCAGATGATCAGAATGAGGAGAACTAGGTGAAGGAAAAAGATCATGACCATGCCAGAGCTAAGAGGGCTATGATGGTTAGGACCTAGGACAGTGGCAGCCAGAAGGACCAGTACCAAAATGACGAGGCTCAGGGGGACCCAAACAAGGAGAACCTGCATCAAGAAGACCATGGTCAAAGGTTGTAGTACCAGAAAGACTAAAAGGCTGCCCTTAAAAAATGAAACAAACACGTTTTGTTTTAAAAAAATTTAAAATGCATCCCGTTTTCCTATAATGAAAACGGGCTGCATTTAAAAAAACTGCTTTATTTTAAAGTCGTCCCAGACATGGTGGTCTGCTGAGCTCAGCAGGCCACCATCCCCAGGAGGGCCTGTCATTCCCAATGGTCTTGTAATTTCCAAGAGGCTCATTAATATTAATGAGCCTCACAATTTGCGACACCATTGGAAATCGCAAACAGTGTTAAATACTCTGTTGTACATTTCATTTTTCGCCTCGCAATTTGTGTACCACAATTAGTTGCAAATTGCGAGGAGCAAAATAAAATGGTCACACATCTGGCCATATGGGCTTAATTCCGAATTTGCCAGTCCTGTGGTGGAGGTACGGTGGCGGTCAGGGACCGGCACACTTGTGGTCTGACAGCTGTATGTCGCGTATGGCTGTCAGGCTGCCACAGGACCTAGGCAACCGCTAGGGATCCACGATCCCTTGTGGTGGAGCGGCAGTCTGAGGTTGCAATATTCTGGCGGTGCCGTTGTGCCACAGCACCGCCAGTCATATTACATGTTTCCTCATTGCCAGCGGTATCATGGCGGTGACTACGTTATGAAAATGCTGGGGGTGAGGAAACGTAGGTGGACTTACAGTGCCCCCTGTTACCTCAGAGACTGGGGGTGCATGCAGGGGGGCACATGTTGTGCCCTCCTGTCTGTATGCACCCCAGTTCCTGCATGGCATGACCGCATGACATGGTGCAGTCCATGCCATGCAGGAACATGCGTTGGCACATGAGCCCCAGCATGGCACTGCCGTGGGACTGCCTAATCACCGCCTGCCAGACCACAGGAAAACTCGTAATTTGACAGGTGGCTGGCGGTTGACTTGGCAGTGTGGCAGCAGGTAACTGGCATGGCAGCCTGCTGCCACACCGCCAAAGTTCTAATCAGGCCCTATGTCTTGACACATGGTGTTACGAAGTAGTATTTTGTGCCATGTCTGTCGAAATAACTTGGAAACATTCAAACATTTCTTACCTGTAGGCCTATAAATTAGGGCCTGCATCCAAGCCAGTTTTAACACTACTTCCTCAATGTCACAAAGTCACAGGGTTTGCAATCACAAAAGTGATTCTCGTAATGTACAAAACTCTTTTATGAGCTTATGAGTTGTGTTAGACCTGACATCATTGGCTTGAGTCTCTCCTCCATTTTTTCTGTTTGCCTCTACTGTGTTACGATGTTTTGCTGGTATATGCTTTGGGCGCCGTGTCACTGCTGATCAGTGCCATAGCGCAAGTGCTCCCTCTGTTAAAATGAGGTATCTATTGTATCCATGTTTGGCTTATTTGGTTTACTGTCAGTCCCTAGTCTAGTGCACCAGGAGTGCCGGGGCTTGTAAATACAAATGCCGCTCGTGGGCTTGCAGCACGTGTTGTGCCACCCACAAGAGCGGCCTGGTAAACGAATGTCTACGGGTCGGTCATTGCGAGACCCACGTGCAGTCTTGCACTGTCACGTCGGCTGCGCAGGTATACCTACTTGCCAGCCCCTCCAACCTTCCCTTAACTTCATGTTAGTCACCCCTATGGTAGGCCCATGGGCAGGGTGCATTGTAAGCGTAAGGTAGGACAAGCCTGACCAAGTTGGCATGTCCTGATAGTGAAGTGCCGCCATCTTAGGGCTTCACTATTGCGAGGTAGCCTGCTCTCCGTTGGATAGAATGGGCCGCCGGGATTATTAACGCTATAATCCTAGCTGGCCCGGGGAGCATGGTGCAATGTCGAGTTTGGTATCCCTGAACTCGGGGTTTAATTACGCATCCGTTGGTGTGGATGGTCTTTGGACTCTGGGTTCGAAAATAGCACTTTTAGAAAGTGTCTATTTTCTTGTCTAACCATATCTGGTCTCTGCTGGTCTTGCGTGTGTGTGACAGGAGCTGGGTGGCTCCAAGAGGTCTGGATGAGTCAGTGTGGGATGAGTGGGACATTACGTTGAGAGTAGGGGGAGAGTAGTTGTTGATAGCCTGCCTTGCCTGATACAATGCTGGCTCCACCTCCTGCCGAGCGACTGATGGCTCTGTACCTGCCATGGACGATCCTAGCCCCACCTCCTGCCAAGAGGGCGATAGCTCTGCTCCTGCCAGTGTCAATGCTGGCTCCACCTCCTGCGGGGCGTCTGAGGACCCGGCCCGGCTCAATGAATAGGCCAGGTGCTACTGCCTAGCTCCACCCACCACAGACCCAGGGTGTTGGGAAACCCCCGGCATAGACAAAGGGATCAAAGACGAAAAGGGGTATAAGAGAAGGACCCCTGAACTAAGACATCAGATCACTTCTGACAAGGAACCCTGTAACCAAGGACAAGAAGCCTGCTGATCTAAAGGACTGCCTACCCCTTCTGCCGGTGTGCTGTTGTTGGGGGAATCCTGCGGTGCTTCTTTATTTTTGCCAAGGAACCAGGCGAGAGGAACTGTGTGTGTACTCTCACGCTTGCTAAGAAAATCTCCAAGGACTGGAAGAGTGCCAGTCTCCTGCCGAAGTCACAGGGCCAAAAGACTTCACCTGCTAAAAAGTGCTATCCGCTGGAAGCTTGAATCCAGCACCTCTGAAAAGAACAGCAATCACGACGACCGGACGCTGGGCCCAACCGACGCCAGCAGCAACGCCAGTGAGTAGGAGTACGGCTCTAACTCCAGAGGACCTCGTGTCTGCCCCGCTGCTGATCGCATCAACCGTGTGCCCTTCGACGCCGTGAGCGCTGCTCACTCTGTGCAACTGCATCATCGACAACGCCTGCTGTGGCCTGATCGACACCGAAGACGCGACGCCGGAGTGCTCGACGCCGCTGATCATCGTGTGCTTCATTTTCCTAAGGTACTGTGTTGTTGGGGGTCCGTGTGACTCCAGGCCCGACGCAGCGCTCCTCGCGGTCGACGCCGAACCTGTGGATTACCTTTGCCCCAGCGTTGTGTAGCTCCTGTGTGAGTTACCCTGTTGCTAAAGAACTTTATTTCCAAGAAGAAGATTTGCTTGATACTAAAAGACTTTTGTGCTAAAGAAGAAACTACCTGTGAACTATCCTTTTTCCTTCCCGAACGTATTTATTCCGATTGTGTACAGTTTTGCCGTTATTTTGGTCTTGTGCTAAGCCTTATATAAAAATACTTATTTTTATAATACTACGGTGTCGTGTCCATTTGTAGTGTATTCACTGTATTACTGTATGTGGTCATAATTGCTTAACGCTCAGCCTCTGAGATAAGCCTGTACTGCTCTGCCAAGCTACCAAGGGGGTGAGCAGGGATTATCGAAGGGTGTGATCCCCTTGCCCTGACTAGAAAAGGAGTGTCCCTATTTGTCAGAAGTGTATACCTCTGCCAACTAGAGACAGCCGGTTCTAACATTGGTGGGTCAGCCGTGAGGATTTGGACTTTGCATTTATGACCCATGTACAGTGATTGGTGAGCGCTACATAGTGAAAGCAGACCATAACGCAGTCACAATCTGATTCGGAAGGATCCTATTTTTGTTTTCCGCTTTTCTGAAACTTGATTTTCTGAACACTGCCAGTTTCATCATGAGTGACAACGGAGTCACTGCCCCTGCTATCGTTGTTGTTGAAGAGTTCGAGAGGAGTAAGCTAAAAAGATACAAGAAAGATGAGCTGAAACACTTTTGCAACCAGTTTGAAGTTCCTACCACCGGCCTCTCGAGAAAAGATGATTTTTATAAAGCATTGCAGGCCTGGTGGGAATCCAGAAATCCCTCTGATGTGGTGGTGGTACCCACAGAGGAAGGGGATGAGGAGGTGCCAGTGAATGGACCTGTGGCCTCTCCTGGAAGCAGTGTTTCCTCCAAAGGTCTTTCCCCTGAAGAAAGAGAAGAAAGGGCGAAAGAGCGAGCTTACAACATGGAGATGGCAAGGCTAAAGATAAATGGGCAGTTGGAGTTAGAAAATGCGAGAGGTAGAAGGGAAGCTGATTTAGAGATCAAAAAGTTGGAGTTTGAACGAGAGAAGTTAGCTTTGGAGCGTGAAGCCAGGTTGAGGGAACTGGATATCCAAGCTAAAAAGTTAGAGTTGAATCCCTCTGGTGGCAGCATTCCATCCGAGCCTGCAGAAAGTAAGTTTTACTTCCCGAAAGATGTGATCAAAGATTACAACAAGAATGAGGATATTGGTCAATGGTTTAAAGCATATGAGTTAGCATTGTTGGCCCACCAGGTCCCTGAGAAGAATTGGGGAGCGGGGTTGTGGGGTCGCTTTGTGAGTGAGGGAAGAGATACCCTGTTAGACATGCCTGTTGCGGATAGGATGTCGTATGCTCATATGAAAGATGCTTTAATGTTGCGATATGGTTTAACCCCCGAGCAGTACAGACAAACTTTTAGAGAATGTAAGAAATTGCCTGGTACGACGTGGGTTGAATATGTGTCTTATTTTTGCAGAGCCGTGGATGGTTGGGTAAAGGGCAGCCAAGTGGAAAGTTATGAAGCTCTTTATGATTTGTTTGCGTGGGAGCACTTGTCTAATAACTGTTTTCCAGAGCTGCGCCAGCACCTGATTGATAGCAAGATATCTAACCCTAGAAAACTTGCTGAGGAGGCGGACCGCTGGGTCAGTACCAGGGTCCACAAGGGTCCAGTGGGAGACTCAGCCAAAGGTGGGCAGGGTCCCCAGCAGAAGAGTGGGGGGGACAAGGGTAAACAGAAGGAGTCTCAGAAAGGGCCCCAAAGTAATCCCCAAGGGAACCAAGGGAAGGGTTCCCAGCCTCCCCCTGAGAAGAAGTCAGGGGCCCCGATGGGTAAACCTGTTCATAGGGGCCCCCTAACCTGCTACGGTTGTGGGCAGGTGGGACACCGGTTTTATGACCCCCAGTGTCCCAAGAAGGATTCGAATGCACCGCCGCGTGCACCCCCTCGTCAGTTGGCAAGTGTAGCCTTGGGAGGGGAGGAGATGGTTGTCCATGGTGGGAGGGGTCCCGCAGAAATGTCCCTGGTCTCGCTAGGAGACATGCAAATGGTCCCTCCACCCCCTCTGCCTAGTAACACTAGTAAATATAGGCAGTGGGTGACCATTAATGGCCATAGAGTGGAAGCTCTCAGAGACACCGGAGCGAGTGTGACAGCTGTCAAGTGTCACTTGGTGTCCAGAGAGCAGGTGGTTCCCCACGCATTCTACCCCGTGATAGCTGCCGATAACTCCCAGAAAGAGTGTGAGGTGGCTCAGGTTTCCTTTGAATGGGGGGGAGTTTCAGGTACTCTTCAGGTTGCTGTGAGGCCCGCCATGCCTGTCGACTGTCTCCTGGGCAATGATTTGGAAGACTCCCCTTGGGCTAAGGTGGAGCGAGCGGCGCATTTGAAAATGTTGGGTGTGCCAGAGTGGGTGTGTGCAACCACTCGATCCATGACAGCGAGTAAGGGTGTTGATGGGGTCCCGCAGCCTGAAAGTACGGCCCAGGACCCAGCTGTGAAGAGAAGAGGCAGGAGGCGCGGGAAACCGGCCCCCGTTGTTCCCGTGGTCCAGAAGGAGGTAGACCCTGAGGGGGATGCCCTGGAGCCCACCGGGGAACAAATTGCCGAACTGGGAGATCTGCCCGAGCTGACCCACTGGCAGCAGGATGGTGGTCCCTCCAGGGAGGAATTCTGTGCGGAACAGAAAGAGTGCCCTTCTCTTGTGGGCATGAGGCAGCAGGCCTTAGCCCAATCCTCAGGTGATCAGTCAGGGTCACATTTTGTGTACTGGGAGAACGACCTCCTGTATAGCGAGCCTAAGGCTGCTGAGCCTGGGTCAGCCCGTGTGCTGGTGGTACCCCAGCGCTTCAGAGCCTTCCTACTGGGTTTGGCTCATGACGTACCGTTAGCTGGACATCTGGGGCAGGACAAGACCTATGACAGACTTGTCACCCATTTTTATTGGCCTCAGATGCGTAGGGATGTAGACATCCATTGCAAGACTTGTCGCACTTGCCAGGCAAGTGGGAAAAGCGGAAGGAAGCAGAAGGCTCCCCTCCAACCTTTTCCAGTGGTCAGCACCCCCTTTGACCGGGTGGGTATTGACATTGTTGGGCCCCTGGACCCCAAGACAGCCCTAGGCAACAGGTTCATCCTGGTCTTGGTGGACCATGCCACAAGGTACCCGGAAGCCATCCCTCTCAGGACAGTGACGGCCCCCGTGGTGGGACGGGCACTGATGGGTGTTTTCTCCCGGATGGGGTTCCCCAGAGAGGTGGTGTCCGACCGAGGCACCAACTTCATTTCGAACTATATGAAGTCTCTGTGGAAGGAGTGTGGGGTAACCTACAAGTTCACCACTCCTTACCACCCTCAAGGAAATGGGCTGGTTGAGAGATTCAACCGGACCCTGAAAGGCATGATTATGGGTCTTGAAGAACCAATGAGGCGGAAATGGGACGTCCTCTTGCCATGCCTGTTGTTTGCTTACCGTGAGGTGCCACAGAAGGCTCTAGGGTTCAGCCCCTTTGAGCTCTTATACGGTCACCCGGTAAGAGGACCTTTGAGTCTGGTCAAGGAAGGCTGGGAGCAA
Organism: Lissotriton vulgaris; assembly: GCF_964263255.1. Lineage (NCBI taxonomy): Eukaryota > Metazoa > Chordata > Amphibia > Caudata > Salamandridae > Lissotriton > Lissotriton vulgaris. Next base: position 1,128,010,890 of record NC_141687.1, read on the forward strand.
TCTCCCAGGAAACCTCCCCAGGATGTATACAGCTACATGCTGGCCTTTCGGAACCAGACTCGGCGCTTCAGAGAACTTGCTCAGGCAAATCTGGAGGCTAGCCAGGAGGAGATGAAGCGATGGTACGACCGGAATGCCACTCTGGTAGAGCTTCAGCCTGGTCAGGAAGTGTGGGTCATGTCCCCTGTGGAACCTTGTGCGCTCAAGGACAGGTGGACTGGACCGTTTAAGGTTGTGGAGAAGAAGAGCGATGTCACCTACCTGGTGGACTTGAAATCTCCCAGGAACCCCTTGCGGGTCCTGCATGTCAACCGTTTGAAGCCCCACTTAGAAAGGTCCGAAGTGGGCATGCTCTTAGCGACAGATGATGGAATGGAGGAGGAGAGTGAGCCTCTTCCTGACCTCCTGTATGCTAAGGAGCAAGACGGGTCAGTGGATGGTGTGGTCCTCTCTGACACACTGACCCTTGAGCAGAAACAGGATTGTCGCCACCTGTTGGGACAATTCCCGGATCTGTTTTCCTTGGTTCCGGGTGTCGCGCATTGGTGTGTCCATGACGTTGACACCGGAGACAGCCCTCCTGTGAAGCACAAGGCTTACAGGGTGACTGACAAGGTCCGAGCGTACATTAAGGAGGAGGTCTCCAAAATGTTCGCGTTGGGGGTGATTGAGTCCTCTAGCAGTCCTTGGGCCAGCCCAGTGGTCTTGGTCCCGAAGGCTGCCGCGCCTGGTGCTTCACCAGAACTCCGGTTCTGTGTGGATTACCGAGGGCTCAATTCGGTCACGAAGACTGACGCGCACCCCATCCCCAGAGCTGATGAGCTCATCGATCGGTTGGGGGCTGCCCGGTACCTTAGTACGTTCGACTTAACGTCTGGGTACTGGCAGATCGCCTTGACTGATGGGGCAAAAGAGAGGTCAGCATTCGCCACACCAGATGGGCTTTACCAGTTCCGGGTGATGCCCTTTGGGATGAAGAATGCCCCCGCCACCTTCCAGAGGTTGGTCAACCAGGTCTTGGCTGGACTGGAGGAATTCAGCGTCGCCTACCTGGACGATATCGCAGTGTTCAGCGCCAGCTGGGAGGAACACTTGCGCCACCTCCAGGAAGTGTTGTTGGCTCTGCGCGGAGCAGGCCTCACAATCAAGGCCAGTAAGTGCCAGATTGGGCAGGGTTCTGTGGTGTACTTGGGGCACCAAGTAGGGAGCGGCAAGGTTGCCCCCCTGCAACCCAAGATTGATACCATCCTGGCGTGGGCACCGCCCAAAACCCAAACACAGGTGAGAGCCTTCTTAGGACTCACGGGTTATTACGGGAGGTTTGTCAAGGATTACGGTAACATTGTGCACCCCTTGACTTCGCTGACTTCCAGGAAGCAGCCACGAAACGTGATCTGGACTGATGCCTGTCAAACGGCCTTTGACACCCTGAAGACTGCAATGTGCACAGCACCTATACTCCAAGCATCCGACTTTTCGAGAGAATTCATTGTTCAGACGGACGCTTCAGAGCATGGCGTGGGGGCTGTTCTAGCTCAGGTGAATGAAGAGGGCCGAGACTTGCCTGTAGCCTTCATCAGTAGGAGGTTACTTCCCAGGGAAACGAGGTGGAGTGCGATAGAAAGAGAAGCATTTGCTGTGGTCTGGGCGCTGAAGAAGTTAAGACCCTACCTGTTTGGGACTCACTTCCGGGTTCAGACAGACCACAGGCCCCTCAGATGGTTAATGCAAATGAGGGGTGAGAATCCAAAACTGTTGAGGTGGTCCATTGCTCTACAGGGGATGGACTTTACGGTGGAACACCGCCCTGGCACAGATCACGCCAATGCTGATGGTCTGTCCAGATTTTTCCGCCTTAGTGATGAGGACTCCCTAGGTTAAGGGTAGTTCTCCCCACATTTCAGCTGGAGGGGACACGTGTTAGACCTGACATCATTGGCTTGAGTCTCTCCGCCATTTTGTCTGTTTGCCTCTACTGTGTTACGATGTTTTGCTGGTATATGCTTTGGGCGCCGTGTCACTGCTGATCAGTGCCATAGCGCAAGTGCTCCCTCTGTTAAAATGAGGTATCTATTGTATCCATGTTTGGCTTATTTGGTTTACTGTCAGTCCCTAGTCTAGTGCACCAGGAGTGCCGGGGCTTGTAAATACAAATGCCGCTCGTGGGCTTGCAGCACGTGTTGTGCCACCCACAAGAGCGGCCTGGTAAACGAATGTCTACGGGTCGGTCATTGCGAGACCCACGTGCAGTCTTGCACTGTCACGTCGGCTGCGCAGGTATACCTACTTGCCAGCCCCTCCAACCTTCCCTTAACTTCATGTTAGTCACCCCTATGGTAGGCCCATGGGCAGGGTGCATTGTAAGCGTAAGGAAGCGTAAGGTAGGACAAGCCTGACCAAGTTGGCATGTCCTGATAGTGAAGTGCCGCCATCTTAGGGCTTCACTATTGCGAGGTAGCCTGCTCTCCGTTGGATAGAATGGGCCGCCGGGATTATTAACGCTATAATCCTAGCTGGCCCGGGGAGCATGGTGCAATGTCGAGTTTGGTATCCCTGAACTCGGGGTTTAATTACGCATCCGTTGGTGTGGATGGTCTTTGGACTCTGGGTTCGAAAATAGCACTTTTAGAAAGTGTCTATTTTCTTGTCTAACCATATCTGGTCTCTGCTGGTCTTGCGTGTGTGTGACAGGAGCTGGGTGGCTCCAAGAGGTCTGGATGAGTCAGTGTGGGATGAGTGGGACATTACGTTGAGAGTAGGGGGAGAGTAGTTGTTGATAGCCTGCCTTGCCTGATACAATGCTGGCTCCACCTCCTGCCGAGCGACTGATGGCTCTGTACCTGCCATGGACGATCCTAGCCCCACCTCCTGCCAAGAGGGCGATAGCTCTGCTCCTGCCAGTGTCAATGCTGGCTCCACCTCCTGCGGGGCGTCTGAGGACCCGGCCCGGCTCAATGAATAGGCCAGGTGCTACTGCCTAGCTCCACCCACCACAGACCCAGGGTGTTGGGAAACCCCCGGCATAGACAAAGGGATCAAAGACGAAAAGGGGTATAAGAGAAGGACCCCTGAACTAAGAAATCAGATCACTTCTGACAAGGAACCCTGTAACCAAGGACAAGAAGCCTGCTGATCTAAAGGACTGCCTACCCCTTCTGCCGGTGTGCTGTTGTTGGGGGAATCCTGCGGTGCTTCTTTATTTTTGCCAAGGAACCAGGCGAGAGGAACTGTGTGTGTACTCTCACGCTTGCTAAGAAAATCTCCAAGGACTGGAAGAGTGCCAGTCTCCTGCCGAAGTCACAGGGCCAAAAGACTTCACCTGCTAAAAAGTGCTATCCGCTGGAAGCTTGAATCCAGCACCTCTGAAAAGAACAGCAATCACGACGACCGGACGCTGGGCCCAACCGACGCCAGCAGCAACGCCAGTGAGTAGGAGTACGGCTCTAACTCCAGAGGACCTCGTGTCTGCCCCGCTGCTGATCGCATCAACCGTGTGCCCTTCGACGCCGTGAGCGCTGCTCACTCTGTGCAACTGCATCATCGACAACGCCTGCTGTGGCCTGATCGACACCGAAGACGCGACGCCGGAGTGCTCGACGCCGCTGATCATCGTGTGCTTCATTTTCCTAAGGTACTGTGTTGTTGGGGGTCCGTGTGACTCCAGGCCCGACGCAGCGCTCCTCGCGGTCGACGCCGAACCTGTGGATTACCTTTGCCCCAGCGTTGTGTAGCTCCTGTGTGAGTTACCCTGTTGCTAAAGAACTTTATTTCCAAGAAGAAGATTTGCTTGATACTAAAAGACTTTTGTGCTAAAGAAGAAACTACCTGTGAACTATCCTTTTTCCTTCCCGAACGTATTTATTCCGATTGTGTACAGTTTTGCCGTTATTTTGGTCTTGTGCTAAGCCTTATATAAAAATACTTATTTTTATAATACTACGGTGTCGTGTCCATTTGTAGTGTATTCACTGTATTACTGTATGTGGTCATAATTGCTTAACGCACAGCCTCTGAGATAAGCCTGTACTGCTCTGCCAAGCTACCAAGGGGGTGAGCAGGGATTATCGAAGGGTGTGATCCCCTTGCCCTGACTAGAAAAGGAGTGTCCCTATTTGTCAGAAGTGTATACCTCTGCCAACTAGAGACAGCCGGTTCTAACAAGTTGGAACATTATTTTGACTAGTAAAAAGACTTTTGCAATCACTTCCTAATTGCAAACAGGATGGTTTATGAAAGAGGCTTCCCCTTTCCATTTCCTATTCTGAATGTAATTTATTGATAGTTTATGATTTCAATTGCTGTCCCCTTAAAATCCCTTTCCCTTTGAGATCATCTTGGTAGCCAAAACCGGAAAAAAAATGTAAACAGCATTGGTGTGTTAAAGATTTTTGGAATGTAGTCATAGAGATGACGGTGTGCTGTCCCTTGCAAGCCACCATCTCTGCGATGACAGCCAGTCATGGAGGGTCACAAATTAGCATCTGGTCAATGAATATTAATTAGGCTGGTTGTTCTACAACCCCCTGCAATTCAGTATTTTATAAAGTGACCGAACAGTACATGTATTGGTTTGTAAAATACTATTCCATTTGTAAAACGTATGTTCGGAATTTGCAAGTACCGTTTTATGAAGGAAATATTCTGCAGGACTCCAACTTTTATAAGGAGATGAGTGTCAATTGTTTCCACTACTTTTTTGCAGTTCTACCTGTTGTGAGAACCTGTTGAAATTACATAATGCATAATAAAACCAAATTTAAGTTGTTTAGTCAGAAGCTGGGTAAATAGTGAAGTTCCTGTGCTATTTGCATGGCTACGGGGCAAGTTGTGCACAATGTACAATATTTAGACAACCACCTAGTAAATAATGAAGTGTCTGTTTGAGTAATTTGTAAAGCCATTGACATAACAGCTCCAGTGGCTTGCATTGGTAAGAGCTGAGGGACGGTGGTGTGGGGCATGGGGCGGGGCAGGGGTGGTGGAAGTCAACAGTTGACAGGTTAAGTAATATAAAATAAAAAAAGTAAAAATCACATACCTTGCGCTATCCGCATTGCCGACTCAGAGATGCAGAACGAGCAAGATAAGTGGTTTTGTTTATTTTTTTTGTAATATTACTTAAACCATCGTCTTTTGACTTCCACCACCCCGCCACACCGCTCTTACCTGTGCGAGTTGCTACTGCACAACAGTACACTGTTTCTGCTATTTAGCCAACTGCATGATAAATATTGAAATTTCTTTGCTACTTGCCAGGCTACTGGTCAAATAATTTAAAGTTCATGCTATTTAACCACCAGCCACACACATAATTAAGTCTATTTGCTATTTACATGGGTTCGGGTCTAATTGTGCATGTCAGCTGTTTTGTTAGCAGCTGTGTTTTTTGCTTCACTGCTAGCCAAATAATACAAAACCTTTGCGTTTTAGCCAGTGGCCAGGTAAATAGTGAAGTTTCCTTGTTATTTGCATGACTCCCAGTCAAACAGTGTAGAATCTCTGTTAATTAGCAAGCAGATAGGTATATAGTGACACTTTTCTGCTATTTGCACGGCCACCAGTCAAACAGTGCATAATCTCTACTTTTGCGACAACAAGCATGTAAATAGTGAGGCTATTCTCAGTGGTGGCCGCCGCCTACCTAAAGTCGTATGGCAACCACGGGTGGAGAGGTCGGCGAGTTGGAGAGGGGGGAGAAATAAAATATAAGGATACAAAAAACAGACTTACCTGCTGCCCCACTCCCCTCCACTCTGTTCCTGGTGACGCCTGCATCAGGGTTCCTCTCTGAGGGCCCATGCTCCGCACCCAATCAAGGCGTTGCTCTCACACGAGAGCAGTGCCAGTATTGGTCTGAGTGGCCTCATTTGCCACTCAGACAGTGCATTGGAGTCTGTGCTGTTTCTCCAGCCCGGCTGTGTAACACAGCCAGGTTGGAGAAACATAAGTGCACATGTGTGTTCGGCTGGCCTCGGATGGCAGGCCTAACACACATGCGCACTTATGAGTGCACTTTACTCTTCCCTGATATGCTCGGCCTGCCCTATACTTTTGTATTGGGCTCGGACAGCATTAATAAAATGATCATAACATTGTCTTATTATAATTGTATTTAGTGTTTGCTTGCTCGGGGTGTGGGGCGATTCTCCTCCACCATTATGGAGGAGTCGCCCCTGGTTTTTCTGCTCTTTGTGTGGCCGCTGTCAAATCGGTGCAGAATCTCCATTATTTAGCCAGTAGCCAGGTAACTAATAAGGTTTCTCTTCTATTTGCAAGGCTGCTAGATAAATATTTAATATTTTCTAATATTTGGCCAGCTGCCTTATAGTGCTTAATTTGAGCTGGTGATTTCCGGTGCTAAGCATCTGCACTTACTTGTCAGCACTGGCACTTAAACAAACACTGCCACCACGTGGAAGACTGCCCTAATTTAAATAGCAGTCTGAATTGTCACACTGCTAGGTGTGTGATGGTTAGTAGTTGTGTTGGTACTGTTATTGGCAGCGCTGGTAGGAGCAATTGGTGGTACAAGCTGCAGTGATCTCCTGAAAGGGCCCTGGCACTTATTATTTTACAAATTAAGCACTGCGGCCTTGTCAACAGCAGAGAAAATTCTCTATGTTCCCAGTGGCCTGGTAAATAGCCTCTTCCTTACAATTTTTACTCTTGTTGCTCACATGTAGCATGTCCTATTTACATGAACTTTTTTCACAGTGAAGAAAGATTACCAATTTACATCCACGTAGTTCACTTCTTCCTTCAAGCTTCTCTTCCACTATTTGTGTATTGCAATCAGAGCTTCATTTTATCCAGCATTTGCCAACGGCGCCCTCCCTCACTTATTTTCTAGGGACCATCATTTATTTTTTTCAACCGTTTCGATCCATTGCAAAAGAGATCATGGCCCACATGCATCAAGCATTTTTGTAGTCGCAAACGGTGCGATTACTTAAAATCGGCCGTTTGCGAATGCAAAAGTGCTTTTTGAGATGCATGAAGCAATTTTAGAATTCGTAACATTGTTGCGAGTTCTAAAATTGCGGGTGCTTTTAAGAAGTCGCAGATGTGCGATTTCTTAAAAGCAATGCATCATTACTTTCACAAGTGCAAAGTCGCAATTAGGGTGCCAAATTTACCGAGTGGTTGAACCACTCGGTAAATTTGGAAAAAATGTTTAAAATGCTGCAAATGTTTTTTTTTCTACATTCATGTTTCACACACACATGTCCTTAGGACATGTGTGTGTGAAACATGATGCGAAAAATACATTTCAGGGGTGCATGGGGGGGTCCTTTGGACCCCCCCCTGCACCCATGAAATTTTCAAAGTGCCACTCGCAATTTGCTGATGCCTTCCCATTGACTCCTATGGGCCTTTTGGCCCATAGGAATCAATAGGAATTGCGAAAATGCACTTAAGAATTCGGTATTCATTTGGGATTCGGTAAAAATTGTGATTTTTACCGAATCCCAAATGAATACCGAAAACAATGATGCATAGCATTTTGCACTTCTTAATTTGCGATTCCTTATTTTTCGCAAATTAGGAAGTGCAAAATGTAACAATGATGCATGTGGGCCAAAATCACTCAAGAGAGTGAATAAGGAAGAAGGACAAACAGTGACAAAGGGAGAAAGCAGGGAAGTGAGCAGTAATAACGCGATAAAGAGGAAGGGAGTGTCTGGGGTGGATTAAAGAAGCATGAGGTGGAATCAAAACTATGTATCCTTGGATTCGGCATCCCCACCCATCTATAGTGCAGGCCCGGCCTCTGATCGAAACATTGGTCCCAGGCACGTATTATTTTTACAGATTCAGCACTGAATTAAACCTTTACCTATTTCAATGGGTTGCAGCAGCTCGCCTGCTTGTAGGATAAGGCTCTTCGTTTGCATAGCAGATGGTGCGCACAGTGAAACCCTTATACATGTGTCGCCATGTGACAGATAGGTTTAAAGGAGCACTGTTCCTTTAAGGAAAGGCCATGCGGTTAGTAGAGTGGAAAAAATGGGGGTGGCAGGGGATGTAGAGGGCTGTAGTGTGAGATGGGGGATTAGTGGGCAGTGATATGCCGTGCTTTGTTATTCGGTTATTCCAATCAGGCTGTGTTTAATAACGCCCCCATGTGTGAAATTGTCCCCTACACCTGAGTGGCTGCGCTTGCTGTGAGGTTTGAATTCTGAATGTGTATGTATTTAATGAGGACATATTCGTTGGTCTGGATGGGAAATGTTTACCAGCGCACATTAAAGCCTTTGACATACCGGAACGGTGTTAATTCATGCCACATCTTTTATTGTTCTTATTCCAACCACGGTGATTTTTTTTTCTGCAAGATGTAGCCTGTCATGCTGCTTTAGCTCAGCTCAGCCAACATAAATCAAACTTCTTCCTGGCTTGTGGTCGCTTCAGTAGTAGACACAGTGTGACAAACTGCAAGGCCTTTAGTCACATTTACAGTAAATGCCTCAAAACACAAAACGTTTCTTTAAATATTTTTCTTTCTGATATTTTTCCTAGAAGGGGCGAGCTTGCAATAAAGTCTATGAGAGATAAGGGTCAAGAAAAAAAATAGATGAAAGTATGTTTCGAGGAGCCAATGATTTAAAAGATTTTTAGTATACGAGTAGACATTATATATGTGTTTTAACAGTTGATGATCTGGTCTTTAGAGCCAGTCCGCCCACTAAAAAAGGTGCTTATTACCAAAGTTTAGTAACAGGATTCAGAAACGATGAACAGGCTTTTATCAGCGGTCTGATAGCTTTTGATAGCTATAAGGGTAAAGTTTGTGTTTAAATTACTGAGAATTAATCCGAGGGCTTTCTGCAATTTGATGAACCAGTTTTCAAGACAATGCCTTAGTCTAATTAATATCAACCTATGACTGGAAATTTCCCCGTGGAGGAAAGCCCTCCCCCTCAACGGCAGTCTGTGGTCCTCTACTGGTTTATATTCCTGTATTCCGGACTTTAAGTGGGATGAAAAAACTGGGGGTCTCTCAAAGGGGTGTAGTTGATATAAGTAAAGGCGTGGCTGAAAAACACCTAATCTAAAAATCTGTGCTTACCATTGTGTGCCCCCCTACTGGTATTTTGCTTCTTCTGTCATTGCATCTAGACATGTAATACAACAAGTCACATTACACATACAAAAGGCGAGTACTATTGGCTTTGCCAATGGTTGTTAGTTGCATAAGACAAATAAGCAACAACTATGGCTTCGTTGTGCGGGGAATGGGATTTTGATACCTTTTCTGATTACTTAGATACCTATCTCATTCATCCAATTTTGGATCGGTTATTGACTGTCATTGAGTAAAAGGCAAACCCACATATGTTAGATCAACCCCATAAACTGACGCAACTCTGAAGAACCACTTACGACTGATAAAGTTTAAAAAGTTTAATATAAAACCAATGTCTATTGCATATACAATCCTCTCAGGATAAGATTCAAAAAATATACAGGAACTAAAAGGAACATAAATTCCCTAAAGAATCTCAGTCTACAAAAGAAAACAATTAAAACTAATTCCAAAATCAATAAATTGAATAACATAGATACAAAGTGAATCTGTTGCGTCATCTAAAAGAAGAGAAAAACAAGTTAAATCTGTCCCTACACTATGCTAAGTGACATCCCTACTTCGCAAGATCTTTACCTAAAAAGGTGTCAGCAGTTTGACTTCCAAAGAAGTTCAAACTCTCTTAGTCTCTGATGGAATTCTATTTCGAGAAGCAGTACCCTATCTGCCTACCCATCCGCTCTCTAAGGGTCCTCGGCCTACTGCTCTCTTGCGCTCTGCCCTTTCTCTCTGATCTTCTGTTCTGCGCTCTGAGCTCTGTGCTGCCCTTCTCCCCGGGGTGCTGTCCCTAAATACAAAATCACAGTATGGGTGGAACGCCCCTTTGACGCCCACCACGTACACATTTTACGTGATCTCATTTCTGGGTTTTTCCATAGCTTCATTTCTTCGCGTCGTCTGTTAAGTTGACCTTGCTTCTTAGGCGCCATCTTCGTCTTCGTGCTGGTAACCTCCATGACATTCCAGTTGACACTTTCAGAGCAAAGTCTATCACCTCAAACAAAGTTCTATTCATTACGTTTGTGATTATAACCCTTTTGGTCCTGAGAACGGTCACTTCTAAACAAGACCCCAAATTCCAAGCGTCGCTTATCTCACTTAGGCCATAAACTTCGTCCAGCATTGTCACTTTAAATTTAACAAGACCCTTGACTCTTGTCCCGCACGTACAGATCAAAGCTATCCCCTCTTCCTGAGAGGCCACTAAATTATATGCAGTGGACTACACTCTTGCGAACGCTTGGTCCGTTAGGTTAAAATCACACATGACCACACTATTCTAAAATTCCTACAACTCTTCTACACAGTATAACTTTTAACACATATATATATAATCGAATTAGCAAATCATTGATTATATTTGAATCCATGTTACATAAGATACAACGTTATACTCTCGTTTCTTACACAGTGCTATATAGTCTATATGTTTCTTCATCTTACATTTGCACCGCTTTCTCCATTTAGTAATTACATACATCTATGAATTCAGCTTAGCACGTTCTACTGTTCTTAAACATTTTCACACTTCTATATTAGCCCAACTTATGTATACGGGCCTTCCAAATTTTAATGCACATTCTAAAATACATACATATGAATACGTTTCCTATTATTAAGGTTACATCGGCTAACTTTACGCTACAAGTGTTAACTTTATGTTACAACTTCTAACATTATGCGATATGCTTGTAAATATGGTACGGATATACTTTTCATTCAAATTGCGCTCTCTCAGTCCCCCCTTTGATGACCTCTAGGGGTCATCACTAATACTTCAATTTGAATGACACTTTACACAGAACTAGTTACAAGGTTCCCTCTTTTTATCGTCTCGAGAGCTCTCAAACTTTTATACTGTTGATCTTGTAAAGCAGCTAATCTCCTTTCTTGCTCTCTCATGGACCTTTGTAACCGGTTCGTCCTATACCATTTGTACAGTCTCACTAAACCTAACAATGTGATTATGCAAATCAATATTATTAAGACAGGCTTCAATATGTACCAAATAACGCTTTTACCAAGATTGGCAAACCAACTTCCAACCTTTCCCATTCCATTACCTACTTTCTCCCAAACATTTACTTTTGTTAAATTTTCTATTTCTCGATGTATCTCTGTAATGTTCCGTATAACCTTCTCAAGTGGTTTTGAATTGTCTGGAATATAAGTACAACATTCCTGGACCTTCAAAGCCTTGCAAACTCCGCCCTCTTTTGCTAGCAGAACATCTAAAGCAAGACGGTTTTGAAGAACCATTGCTCTAATCGACTGCATTTCTCCTTCTACTAGCATCAATGACCTTGCAGTACTAGCAGACAATCTATCCACAACTGTAGCTAGTCTCCTGATCTTAACATCATTAAGTATTAAACCTAAAAGAGGAAACATTGCTCCAAATATGTCTCCAACTACTTCAGCATCTCCTACTTCCCTTTTCACTCTTGTCGAAGCCTTTCCTTCTATTATCTCTAAATCCTTTGCATGATATATTTTGGGGAAGACAATTGCCAAGTAACACGAACCATACCAATTGTCAGGCAGTTTTAAATAGGCATTTCTTCCACATACAAAATATACATTAGGAATCACTTGCATCCCTTTCATGAAATCTTTCGTATAATACTCTAACCGAAAAGCATGTTCGCAACTAACTTCACCTACAAATACACTTTCATAATATGTCTTGCTTCGAGTTAAACATAACTTTCCTTTCTGCGTTCTATCCAAAGCTATTGGACCATTACTACCCTTCTTTTTGTGTGCTTTTTCTTCTTCGGTCCAATCAGTTTTCCACTGTCCTGACATTTTTAGAATCTTCTGCCTTCTGTACCGGTCATCTACTTGTCCAATAAACTTCTTCTCAATCTCTGACACTTTGCAAGTCAGATTATTTCTGCGTGCATATGAAGTATCTAATGTATCCCAAGGAAGAAAGAATTTTGCTAATCTATCTTCCTTTTTGTGATAGTCCCACTTATTCATTTGTTTATAATTCGGGACTTCAGGCAGTACCGAATCATAATTTGAAAAGTAGTACTCAAACCCTTCTCTACCATAAAATATACTGAGCAATAAACTACATGTTATCCCATATGTCAGTGGGAGATGATGATATCTGATACCTTTGTCTACGGAAGCCGGCAATTGCATGCAAACATAACAATCCTTGGCCTCCTTGGCATCAATATACTCATACAATAACTTGGCATATGCATTTGATCTAAAATTTCCCTGTGACTCGTCTATGTGTAATCTACGAGCTTCATTTGCCAGTAACGCCTTTTCACGAATTACGTTGCTCTCCTCCTTCTTCCCAACTGGAGCAGGTTTCAAAGTCGTTACAGGCTTTACAACTGTTGTCTCCTTTTCACTTGCATGTCCTACTATGTATGATATGGTAACTACTGTAATAATGAGAAAAATTACTACTGCTATTAATGTGCCTATTATGCATTTGGCTTTTCGGTTTGGGTTGCCATTCTCCATGTTATCAAACAAGTTAGCTCTTTCTTTTTCGAGGAAAAGTTTTCTTCTTCAGATCTTTACTTGCTTTATTTGCTTTCTCAGTCTGTGAGGCGCTCTTAATCACTAAAAGTCTCTTTTTCACAACAATGTCTTTTATCTTTAACAACAGACAACCCTAAACCTTCTCCATCCTCTAAATGTAATCCCTAATTTTATTCTTCTTTCCACTCGGCGCTAGGTTATCTTCTTCTTTATAACTTAATCACAAAAGTCTTTATACCTCTACAATGATTTAGTGAAGGTCAGTAACCTCTCAGACTCGATTCCAGGAGTCAACATTCATCTCTTCATTGTCACAATTTGATCGAGATTGATCTTCTAAACTTCTCTCACTCTCCCAGATCTCTGTCCCCAGGATATCTGCTAGATAAGTCCATTCAGGGGTGGCGTATCTTCTACAGGGCACACGTACCCTTCTTGATCTTCTCGGACTCTCAGAGCCTGAATCCGTAGCTCCTTCGTCTAGATCTGAATCTTCAGAAATCGGGACAAGGGTTCTCTCTGGATTTGCTCTCAAGGTTGACCTTCTCCTTCTTTCCGGCCAACTAGCTTCTCCGTTCCTTGTCCTCCTGCCCCTTGTTCTTGGACTGGTCTCTTGATCACTTACAGCTTGTTCGGTATCTGACTCGAACTCCCAGCTGTTCTCTTCTTCTGAGACAACTTCGGTCTCACTGGTGTCCTGACCGTCATCAGCCTGTTCCGACACAGGCTCAGCCTCTTCGTTCACCTCTACAGCTTGACTTTCCCTCTCTGTGGCTTCTCTGCTTTCCGCTGGATTCTCATCCGAGAGAGGAGCTGTTTCTTCCAGAGGTGCTGGAACTCTTCGGGTGTGTGAGGCGTGTATCCAGTTGGGCAAGCCTCCACACTTTACCGCAGTGTTCGTAACTAGTATGACTTGGAATGGTCCTCGCCAACGCACGTCTAGACAGTTCTTCCTGACATGCTTCTTCACCAGGACCCAGTCCCCTGGACACAGGTCATGGCATAAGTCTTGTGCTGATGGAACCTCTGCAGCCTGGACCTGGAGGGACACAGAATGAATGGCATCAGATAGTCCCTTGCAGTAGTCCAAGATCAAATCGTCTGTGATGTTCAACAGGGCTGCAGTCGGAACCGATGGCAGTCTCATAGCTCTCCCCATTAGCACCTCGTGTGGAGAAAGACCTGTTCTTCTATCTGGTGTGCTACGTATGCTCATAAGAACCAATGGAAGTGCATCAGGCCAACTCAGAGATGTCGATGAACAAACTTTGGCGAGTCTGGATTTTATCGTGCTGTTGATTTGTTCTACAATCCCCGAAGCTTCTGGTCGATAACTACAGTGGAGCTTCTGGTCGATACTCAAGGCTGAACATAGCATCTTCACTATTTCGTTGTTGAAATGAGTTCCTCTGTCCGATTCCAAGGAGGCTGGCACCCCAAACCTCGGTATCAGCTCTCTAAGTAACAATTTTGCTACTGTAAGTGTATCGCACCTACGTGTAGGGTAAGCTTCAACCCATCTAGAAAATATGCAGACAATCACTAAGACATATCTAAGTCGATTGCACTTGGGCATTTCAATAAAATCCAGCTGCATTCTATTGAAAGGCCCCCCAGACCTCCCTATGTGACTCAATGTGACTGGTGTTCTTTTTCCTACGTTTAGTTGCTGACAAATAGCACAACGCTGACATACTGCTTCTGCCGCTACTCTAAACTTCGGATTGTACCACGTTTGTCTGAATACCCTCACCATGGCGTCTCTACCTATGTGTGCTGGTCCATGCAATCTTCTTGCCATTGGACTAACAAGTTCGTTTGGTAAAACTGCTCTCCCATCTGCAGAAATACAAAAATTCATCTCACTTTTGGTACAACCAGCTGTTTCCCATGCTTGTTTCTCAGAATCTGGTGCATTTTCCTGAACACACTTCAATTCGTCCCACGTATCTACAGTGTCTAGCAACATAGTCAAATCAGTTCTTTCTTGTATTCCCCCCACTTCTACATTGGTGTGAGAATACCCCTGTTCCGCACAGTAACGCGCAACTTCGTCTGCGTATCGGTTACCTTGCGACACAAAGTCTGTATTCTTTGTGTGCGCGGCGCATTTGACGACCGCTATAGCTGCGGGACCTTGTAGTGCTTCTAACAATAATCTCACGAATTCTCCATTCCTAATAGGAGAACCCGAGGAGGTCATGTAACCTCTTTGAGACCACAACTGCCCGTAGTCGTGAACTACCCCGAAACCATACTGGCTATCGGTGTATATGGTGACTCGAATTTTGTTGCCTGCCAAACAGGCACGGGTCAAAGCAATGATTTCAGCTACCTGAGCGGAGTGTACTCCTTCCAGGCAGGCGGCTTCCACCACTCCGGTGATGGTACAAACTGCATATGCTGCTCTCAGCTGACCGATATCGTCTCTTACGCATGAACCATCAACAAAGAATATTTCATCAGGGTCGGTCAATGGCTCATCTACGATATCTGGTCTTGGTTTGGTGCATAGTTCAGTCACATCAAGGCAGTCATGATCTGTACAAATTTCATCATCAATATCATTTGGAAGTGGCATCAAAGTAGCAGGATTCAAGACAGAGCATCTTTTTAGGGTCACATTCTCGGCAGCCAATATGACTTGCTCGTAGCGTGGGAGCCTGCTATTCGTCAGATGCTGAGTCTTAGTCCTGGTCATTAACAATTCCACAGAATGCGGTACGTACACCACTAACTGATGTCCCATAACCACATTTTCACATCTTTCAATGCTGACACCCGTTGCAGCAACGGATTTGAGACATCCGGGCAACGCTGCGGCTACTGGATGTAATGTAGCCGAAAAATAAGCAACTGGTCTACGCGCATTTCCGTGTATCTGGGCCAAAACTGCTAAAGCACAACCTTCTCTTTCGCAGCAGTAAAGCAAGAATGTTTTTTCGTAATCAGGCATTCCCAAAGCCGGGGCACGACACAAGTCCTCCCTCAGCTGCAAAAATGCCATCAAACAATCTTTGTCCCATGGTACCGGATCACTCACCCCCTTGTGCGTCAGTTTTTGTAGAGGTTTTGCCTTCAGTGAAAAGTTTGCTATCCACTGCCGACAATAACCAACCATGCCTAGAAACATCCTGACTTCTCTTTGTGTTTTAGGCGCGTTCATTTTCATGATCGCCTCTATTCTGTCTGGAGACACCTTCCGTTTTCCCTTTTCAATCCTATGGCCCAAGTATTGCACTTCGGTCAAACAATACTGCAATTTACTTGGAGACACCTTGTGTCCGTTCTCGGCCAAGTGATTTAGTAAGGTGATGGTGTCTACCTTGCAAGCTTCCTCAGTTTCTGACGCAACAAGCAGGTCATCTATGTACTGGACCAGAACCGAGTTCATGGGCAGTACTAGATTTTCAAGATTTTTCTTCAGCAGCTGGTTAAAAATCGATGGGCTTTCTGTATACCCCTGGGGAATACGACACCATGTTAAAACACGATTTTCCAGCTTAAAAGCGAACAGATACTGGCTCTCCTCATCTAAAGGGATCGAAAAGAAAGCCTGACACAAGTCTATCACTGTGAACCATTCAGCTTGGAACGGTATCTGAAACAATATCACTGATGGATTCGGTACCACTGGACAACATGAAACAACGATATTATTAATCTTTCGAAGATCCTGCACTATTCTGTATTTCCCACTAGGCTTCTGCAAACCCATAATCGGGGAGTTACATGGACTTCCCACGATCTCCTTCAGTATTCCCTGTCTAATCATGAATTCGATCACAGGCTTTATTCCTGCAATTGTCTCCGGTGTCAACTTATATTGTGGTGTTCTTGGATACTCAGCATTGGGTTTTACCATGATCTTTACCGGTTCTACCCCCTTAATCAGTCCTATTTCCTCTCCAGTAAAATCCCACACCTCAGCTGACACTGTCTCCTTCAAGTCCTGTGGAAGCTCCTCCACCGTTAGGGTAGGATATAGTTCCACGCATTCCTGCGAGTTCACAACCTTAAAATCAGCATCATCATCGTTAGTCTGCACTTCTACTCCTTCTGGTGTGCAATATATTGTGCAGTTTAATTTACACAACAGATCTCTTCCTAGCAGACACACAGGACTGGAATCACAAATCACAAACTGATGTTCATCACTGTAATTCCCTATCTTCACTGACACTGGTTCTGTTAGAGGATTCGTCATTCTCCTATTTGCGACTCCTACCACCTGAATCGTCTCTCCCGACATTGGCAGACCTGGGACTACCGCCGATCTCAAAGTGGATCGAGTGGCCCCCGTATCCACCAAAAAGGTCGTAGGACATCCAGCCACCTCAGCCTTTACGTATGGTCCCCTCTGATCTACCTCCAGGGCTGCTCCTAGGGTACAGTCTTCTTCCCTATTCACTCGTTGTCCTGTAAGGGGATCAACGTAGTAGCATTCTTCTCCTCCTACGAACAGTGGCAGTTGTCTATAGGTTTTTCCTCCATTTCCAATGCGAGGCGGTTGAGGGAACTGAGCTCGAGGAGTCTGAGCCCCCCCTTTGACAAACTTTCCCTTCGGGACCACATCCTCCTCCTGTTCTATTTCCCCCGTCTCGACATTATAAGGACACTCGCGTCTCCAATGTCCCACCTCGTTACACTGATGACACCTCGTTGTCTTTTTCAGTGTCGCGATATCTACTCTAGGTCTCGGTTTTTCTTCCTCATCTCTGCTTTGATTATTCTGTTTCTTCCCTAGGGTTCCTGTTCCCTGTTGCCGCTGTCCACCCTTTCCAGCTGACTGCATCTGTACCAACATCAGCTTCTCCTTAAGTTTCTTTGCTTTCGAATCTATTTCATCGCTACAGTACCTCGCATACCTCAGAATCTCATCTAAAGGTTTGTTTTGCCAACAAATCAAATGCTGTTGAATCATTAAGCTTATGTCTGGTCTCAATCCCAGAACGAACTTCGACACGAACTGTCCTATGTCTTTAGGATCCATCACATCCAATCCACTGTACTGTTTGAATGCTTTCAACAATCTCTCATAGAACTCGTGAACGGTCTCTTTAGGTTCCTGAGTTGTTCGATCTATCTTAACCCAGTCTATGTCCTGCAACGGCACCTTCTCTTTTAACCATGCAATTACCCTCTCGTACTTTTCCATGACTCTCTCTGATGGACCATTCGTCTGGGCATCTCTCGCTGGTTCACAAATGGGCCATTCGACACTAAGATTACATGCCGTCCACAAATCTCCAGGTACTACAATGTCAAACAGGGTGTTCAAGTCGACCCACAGCACCTTAGAGATCTTCACGAATCTCTCTACCTGCTTGTACCACTCGACGGGGTTCTCCCTTAACTTTGGGAAAGAATTGGTAAATGCCGCTAAATCCCCCCTACTCCAGGGCACATGCACGTAGCTTCCGTTCGCGATCTCTCGCAAAGGGAAAGCTTCCATTCGCATTAGTTCTCCATCCGGGGACCTTGTAAGTGTACTCCTTCTGACGGTTCCCCTCTTAGACCATCTTTCCTCCCATTTATCCAAGTCCCTCCACATTCTGATACTCAAGATCAGTTCCTTTATGTGTACTTTCAGCCCAATCGTCCTACGCTCATCTAGATCCTGATCCGTGCAGTTTAACCTATGGTTACCCTGTAAAGCTTTAATTCGTGATAAGTCTATCATATACCTGTCTGCCAACTCAGATAACTTTTCATGAACTGACCTCGCTTTTCGAGTAACATCCTTAGCCATAAACAGTATTTCATCCTGTTCGTACAATTCGATCCTTTCCATTGGCAATGTGCCATCTATTATTTCATCCAAATCTGATTTTAAACTCATTACATCGAGCCGTTTTGCTTTTATCTCAGCTCTCAGTACCTCACTCCTAGGTGGTTCGTTTACATTCCTCTCACCCCCACTACGAGTTCTACGTCTCGGTACAGGTGAGTTATGAGGCGTCCTTCTTGCTTCTCTTTGTTCCCACCTCTCTAGATCCCAAGCCTTTCCATCTTCCCTTGGGGTATGGTGGAACAATGTTCTATTCCCCATCACTGTATTCTGTCTTTTTAGCTCGGCCTCTCTAGATGCGAGATAGGATCCTCCATTCTGTTCTAAATCACTGCTATTCCCTTGCTGTCTGGTGTCACTCAATAAACGGAAAGGTCCTTCACGGCCCTCCATGTTCCTGCGATCCCGTCCGTGATCACCGGATGCATGGCGAGACGCTTCGCGACTCCCTATATTCTCGTGACTCCAATGTCACACATTTTCGTCCGGTGCATGGTGAGTGCACCTGAAACTATCTCGGTACTCCTGTGTCCTTCGTTCTCCATCACTAAGGATGAGGCGAGGTATCCCCCCACATCCTGTACTCTTGTCTTCACACAATTGTCTATTGCCACTGGTGGTATGGCAAGTATCTCCTTTGCTTCCTTGACTCCCTCCCTCCCACTCCGGACTGCTTTCGCCAGCTCCGCAGTGAGAGAGGATCCTGTTATCCTGATCTCTCCATTCTGCTTCTGTTTCTATTCTTTTATTCTGAGTCTCTTCGGCAGCATCCCATTCTTTCAAATACTCCCTTAATTCCTTAAAGGTTTTCGGTTTCGGTCCCCTCAGATCCATCTGTCCTCTTTGACCCCCTTGTTCTGCCCAGGGATCCGTTGCTGGACCCAATGGGGTACTCCGATTCCTTGGTCCTAGCAACTGCCTTTGGGAATTGATCGTATTATTCCTACTTTCCATCTCTGCCCTTTCCCTGTCCCACCGTGCCTGTTCCTCTTGCTGGGCTCCCTCCGGGTTATAGATTGACACTATAGGACCTATGGTAACAGGTACTTGTAGAGCATCTGGCAGCTGATACGACCTTGCACGCTCCGTTTCTGGCACCTTCTGGACCACAAATCTTCCTACTACTCTCTGTACGGGACTAGCTTGAGGTACTTCCTCACCTTTCTTGGGATCCCACTCTGTTACTGGGAGCGGCTTATATTCCCCCCACCTAGCCCCGTCCCCTTGCTGTAGTTCGGGACTTTCGGCTTCTCTGTTGTACGGAGGTGGTCTGTCTAATAATAGCCTCTCTATCAGATCCTCATCCGGCTCGCTATCCTCATCTTCTTCTAGAGGTTTCTTTTCTCCCGTAGCCTCTAGCATCGGGTACAATTTGTCTGCTTCTATTTTTTGCACCCTCCGCTTTTTAGCTTCATCATCCCATTTAGCATCCTGCACTGCTTTTACCGATCGTCTCACTCTTTCTTGGCGTCTATTCAAGCTCTTGTCGTGTGCCGCCCTGAACCATGCACTAAGGGCTTCGAACTGTGTTGGCCTCGGTAGAGGTCTCGTTGCTAGCATTACCGCTTTCAGTTGATTCAATTCTTCTAATCTGAACGTCCCGTATCTCGGGAACGTCAGTTCCTCATTTCCTTCTGTCAGCTTGCTCCACTCGGAGATCCATAGTATGGAGTGTAACCCTACATTCACAGCCATATAATAAGCTGGTGTGCCTTCTGGTGGGGCTTCTTCCCCTGCATACGAGCTTCCTCTATCTCTCTTAAAGATCGCCCTTAAACGTTTAAAACACTTCATTTTCAAAATCTACGATTTTACTTATTTCTCTTCCTTATTTACTTCCCGATGACAAACAACCAATCCCTACGCGGCTCGCGCTGACCAGCCTATCCCAGCGCGACTCTACGCTAACCAGCCAATCCCAGCACGGCTCTACGCTGACGTCACTCGTCCCCTCTGCAGCAGTTCCCCTCCTTTCTCAGCTCGTCCCGCGGTCTTGCATGCGTCTCATTCATACGCCGAAAAATGACTACTTCCGACCAAGCGATCACTTTTCTTGACTGTACGTCCACAGTCTAACTGTAATTGTCACCTCAACTGACGAGACGTCTTTCCTCTCACGTTCAGACGTTCGCCTTAACTGATAGGTTACTTACAAACAGTAAACGTCCGACCAGCGTCCGTTACTCAAACACTCACTCAGACATTCCCCCTATCACGGTCCTGCGGGCGATCAATGGTACCTCATGACCCCCTTTCAATGGTAGACAATTACTCTGGGTGTTCGATACACCCGAACCACTTAAGCCCTTCTCTGAACTTAAGATTTTATCCGGTTGCGCGCGCTCACAACTTTCCCTCAATCATACTACAGGCATTCAACTCCGCTTGACATTACAACACAGGTACAACACAAAACACCGCAATCTGGCAACGCATGACCCTTATACTCACTCTCGATCGACTCTGCTGCTTTTCTTTCTCGCACCGTCAGCACCTTCTTCGGCAGGGATTCTTCTTCTGGTCGTCGATGACTAGGGACCTTGGGGTAATCTAGACCTGACCTAGGTTGCCTTCCTCAAGAAGCCAACCATCTTTCTCTGCTACCAACTGCGGGGAATGGGAT
Organism: Lissotriton vulgaris; assembly: GCF_964263255.1. NCBI lineage: Eukaryota > Metazoa > Chordata > Amphibia > Caudata > Salamandridae > Lissotriton > Lissotriton vulgaris. Next base: position 1,128,031,902 of record NC_141687.1, read on the forward strand.
TTTGATACCTTTTCTGATTACTTAGATACCTATCTCATTCATCCAATTTTGGATCGGTTATTGACTGTCATTGAGTAAAAGGCAAACCCACATATGTTAGATCAACCCCATAAACTGACGCAACTCTGAAGAACCACTTACGACTGATAAAGTTTAAAAAGTTTAATATAAAACCAATGTCTATTGCAAATACAATCCTCTCAGGATAAGATTCAACAAATATACAGGAACTAAAAGGAACATAAATTCCCTAAAGAATCTCAGTCTACAAAAGAAAACAATTAAAACTAATTCCAAAATCAATAAATTGAATAACATAGATACAAAGTGAATCTGTTGCGTCATCTAAAAGAAGAGAAAAACAAGTTAAATCTGTCCCTACACTATGCTAAGTGACATCCCTACTTCGCAAGATCTTTACCTAAAAAGGTGTCAGCAGTTTGACTTCCAAAGAAGTTCAAACTCTCTTAGTCTCTGATGGAATTCTATTTCGAGAAGCAGTACCCTATCTGCCTACCCATCCGCTTTCTAAGGGTCCTCGGCCTACTGCTCTCTTGCGCTCTGCCCTTTCTCTCTGATCTTCTGTTCTGCGCTCTGAGCTCTGTGCTGCCCTTCTCCCCGGGGTGCTGTCCCTAAATACAAAATCACAGTATGGGTGGAACGCCCCTTTGACGCCCACCACGTACACATTTTACGTGATCTCATTTCTGGGTTTTTCCATAGCTTCATCTCTTCGCGTCGTCTGTTAAGTTGACCTTGCTTCTTAGGCGCCATCTTCGTCTTCGTGCTGGTAACCTCCATGACATTCCAGTTGACACTTTCAGAGCAAAGTCTATCACCTCAAACAAAGTTCTATTCATTACGTTTGTGATTATAACCCTTTTGGTCCTGAGAACGGTCACTTCTAAACAAGACCCCAAATTCCAAGCGTCGCTTATCTCACTTAGGCCATAAACTTCGTCCAGCATTGTCACTTTAAATTTAACAAGACCCTTGACTCTTGTCCCGCACGTACAGATCAAAGCTATCCCCTCTTCCTGAGAGGCCACTAAATTATATGCAGTGGACTACACTCTTGCGAACGCTTGGTCCGTTAGGTTAAAATCACACATGACCACACTATTCTAAAATTCCTACAACTCTTCTACACAGTATAACTTTTAACACATATATATATATATAATCGAATTAGCAAATCATTGATTATATTTGAATCCATGTTACATAAGATACAACGTTATACTCTCGTTTCTTACACAGTGCTATATAGTCTATATGTTTCTTCATCTTACATTTGCACCGCTTTCTCCATTTAGTAATTACATACATCTATGAATTCAGCTTAGCACGTTCTACTGTTCTTAAACATTTTCACACTTCTATATTAGCCCAACTTATGTATACGGGCCTTCCAAATTCTAATGCACATTCTAAAATACATACATCTGAATACGTTTCCTATTATTAAGGTTACATCGGCTAACTTTACGCTACAAGTGTTAACTTTATGTTACAACTTCTAACATTATGCGATATGCTTGTAAATATGGTACGGATATACTTTTCATTCAAATTGCGCTCTCTCAGTTGTAAAGAACATTGAAAATGCTTCAGGTCTGAAATGATGAGAATGTGAAAGAACTATAACGAGTCTCTTTGAAGTTACCTCAAAGGCAGTGACAAGTGGAACTGATGCAGAGTCAAGATATGTTTTCACCCTGAGGGTGAGGGCAAAAACGGAGAACCCAATCGGGACCCGTCTCAACGCATGCTTTTTTAGAGAACACGGCCCACTCAAAGCCCTGTCGGTAGTGTCAGCTAAAGCCATCTCCCTGCAGCCAGTTTGATTGCCGTCCTAGGGGCACCAACGAATCTGGATAGGAAGAGTCTGTATCTTGACATGAAAATTTCCACATGTTTACATGACTGGTTCATGGCATTGCTGTTTGTTGATGAACTTCAGTGGGTTGTCTCACTTAGGAATGGTTTCACCATTCTCCATGCGCATTGCAGACTCATAACTGCTTGGCTTCCCAGTTTAAGTTTCACTCTTCCGAAATAGCTTGTGAGGTTTATTAGAAGAGGATACCTTTCCATGCGCTTGCCCACAACATACATAATGTGGAATATTTCCATGCAATATGTAATACAAGAGCAAATAGGAGGCAGGTTCCTTCTCTGAAATATTACAATGTGCCTACCTAACCGTGAGGGTAGAGGAACCCTTCACAATGAACAATTAGTACAATCAATCTTTGTACTTGTCGGGTACAAGGAAACAACACTCAGGGCCTGGTTTACAAAGGTAAACTTAGATTTGAAGTCTAAGTTTAATCCTGACGTCTATGTTTCGAATTCAGGTCTAAATTTAGACCAGCTCTAAACTTCAAATTCAGATCCAGGTTTACCTTTGTGAATGGGGCTGTTATACATCAGGTCTGAGGTTAGACTCCAGGTCTAAATTTAGACTTCAGGTCTAAGTTTAGCTTTGTGAATTGGGCCCTCAGATTCAATACCGAAGCACAAACAGCCAACAGGAGATTGGGAGGTTCAGGTCCTATAGCCCTCAAGATATTGAAATAGGAGGGTAACGTGCTTGAGTGCTTGGCAAAATGTACTAATACCATACGGTTTGTGCTGTTTGCTTCGTGATTGTTAATTTCATGTTGAATTTATATGCAGCCTTTGTCATGCCCACTTTGGTATTAAGAACCAAGGTATCATATGGAGCAAGAATTGCTGAAGCATTGGGCTATTATTTACATCCACCTGTCTAATGGCGTGCTTAATCATAGAGCTGACGTGGGATACAACCCTGCGCTCTTGGCGCAGAAACCAGGCGCAGAAACCAGGACCATGCTGCCTTCCCACGCACTGCCTCTGGTATGCTCTGCCTCTGGGATATTCCTGGCAAAGATGCTACACCACGGCCTCTGTGGGAGAGGTCGGGGCAAGTTAGATGCCCATTGGCCACCACCCAGCTGACCCGCCCTCCCGGCTCCTCACTTATGACGCCCCCAGAGCGACCGCGCAGCGGACGCGCGCAGCGGGAGCACCGACTGAGCGCCGAAGGTGCGCCAAAGGTAAGCCCGTCTGCGCCAGTCTGCGCCTGGACCGCGCCCAACGCCAGGACCCCTGACCCTCGCAGACCCCAGCCCACCCGCCGGACGTACAACACCGCCACCCTCAACGCACTCAACACCGGCCGATTCCCGGGATGCTACCGAGCCACCCCGAGACGCACCCACGGACCCTTCTGCTGCCGCTCCTGCGAGTTCACCTGCATCTGGACCGGCACTACACCCGCACCCACCAAGACGAGCAACGGCAGCAGCCCCCTGAAGTGCATCCTGCTTAACACCCGCTCCGTCCACAGACACGCCATCGAGCTCTGGAACCTGCTCGACACCACCTCACCAGACGTCGCCTTCCTCACGGAAACCTGGATGAACGCCTCTTCAGCACCCGATATTGCCATCGCCATCCCAGACGGCTACAAGATCATCCGAAGGGACCGCATCAACCAGACAGGAGGAGGCATCGCCATCATCCACAGGAACACCATCCGCATCACGACCAACACCGACGACACCCTGACAACCGCCGAACACCTTCACTTCCAGGTCCACATCAACCCCAAGACCACCCTCAGAGGCACCCTCATCTACAGACCCCCGGGACAACGCACACAATTCAGCGAAGACATCGCCGACTTCATCAGCCCGCACGCCCTCCTCTCCGCTGACTACATCCTCCTCGGGGACCTCAACTTCCACCTGGAGAACAACAACGACCGCAACACCACCACCCTGCTGGACAACCTCGCTAACCTCAGACTCAAGCAGCTGGTGACCACCCCCACCCACTACGCCGGGCACACACTCGAGCCCGTCTTCTCATCCAGCAAGGACATCGCCTTCAGCCACACCACCGGACTCCACTGGACGGACCACAGCTGCGTCCACTTCAGCTTCAGAAGGACCACGACCCACCACCACCAACAACAGGTTGCACGCAGGAACTGGAACAAGATCACAGCCGACCAGCTCACGACTTCCCTGAGCAAGAACCCACCCACCAGCGCAACGAACCCCAGCCAAGCGGACACCAACCTCACGAAGTGGATCAGCGACTGCGCTGACGACCTCGCCCCCCTGAGGACCCCGCCTAGCAGACCCGGCAGCAATAAAGCCCCATGGTTCACCGAAGATCTCAAAAGCTCCAAGAAGAACTGCCGAGCCCTCGAGAGAACCTGGCGCAGAGACCCAACACTGGACAACATGACTGCCCTCAAGCTCGCCACCCGAAAACACCACCAACTCATCCGCACAACCAAGAAAACTGCATTCAAGGAACGACTGGACAACAACGCACACAACAGCAAGGAACTCTTCAACATCGTTAAAGAGCTCTCCAACCCCAACGCCGGAATCAACGACATCACCCCATCACAAGACCTCTGCAACTCCCTCGCCTCCTACTTCCACAACAAGATCGCGGACATACACAACAGCTTCAGCACCCAACCGACGCACGCCATGACCAAACCACCGCACCCCACCACCATCATCCGCGCCTGGACCCAGATCAGCACCGAAGACACCGTCCGCACGATGAACTCCATCCACTCCAGATCTCTGACCGACCCCTGCCCTCACTACGTCTTCAACAAGGCCGATGCTGTCATCGCACCCCACCTGCGGGACATCATCAACACCTCCTTCGACACCTCTACCTTCCCAGACAGCTGGAAGCACGCCGAACTCAGCGCTCTACTAAATAAGCCATCAGCCGACCCCACCGACCTCAAGAACTACCGCCCCATCACACTGCTCCCATTCCCTGCAAAAGTCATCGAGAAGACCGTCAACAAGCAGCTGGCCGCCTTCCTCGAGACGAACGGATCCCTCGACCTCTCGCAGTCTGGATTCCGAGCCAACCACAGCACCGAGACCTCCCTGATCGCAGCCACCGATGACATCCGAGCACTGCTCGACAACGGAGAAACAGCAGCCCTCATCCTCCTAGACCTCTCCGCGGCCTTCGACACTGTCTGCCACCTTACACTAGTGTAGCGACTCAGCAACGTCGGAATCCAGGAGAAGGCACTGGAGTGGATCACCTCCTTCCTCGCCGGAAGGACACAGAGAGTTCACCTCCCCCCGTTCAGATCTGAAGCCACCGAAGTCATCTGCGGCGTTCCTCAAGTCTCCTCGCTCAGCCCAACCCTCTTCAACGTCTACATGAGCCCCCTCGCAGACATCGCACGCCAGCACAACCTCAACATCATCTCCTACGCCGATGACACCCAGCTGATCCTCTCCCTCACCAACGACCCCGCCACCGCCAGAGCCAACCTTCACGAAGGGATGAAAGAGGTAGCCGAATGGATGAAGAACAGCCGCCTGAAACTGAACTCGGACAAGACGGAAGTCCTCATCCTGGGATCCTCACCCTCAGCCTGGGACGACTCCTGGTGGCCCCCCGCCCTAGGCAGCGCAGCCAAATCAACAGACCATGCACGCAACCTAGGCTTAATCCTGGACTCCTCCCTCTCCATGGCCAGACAAGTCAACGCCGTCTCCTCGTCGTGCTTCAACATCCTGCGCATGCTACGTAAGATCTTCCGGTGGATCCCCACCGAGACCAGGAAGACGATCACCCAGGCACTCGTCACCAGCCGCCTGGACTACGGCAACTCCCTCTATGCAGGAACCACCGCTAAACTCCAGAAGAGACTTCAGCGGATCCAGAACGCCTCAGCACGACTCATCCTGGACATCCCCCGTCGCAGCCACATCTCCGAACACCTGAGAGACCTGCACTGGCTCCCGGTCAACAAGAGAATCACCTTCCGTCTCCTCACCCACGCTCACAAAGCCCTACACAACCAAGGACCAGGATACTTCAACAGCCGCCTCAACTTCTACGCTCCCAAATGCCAGCTTCGATCGACTGGCCACGCCCTCGCCGCCGTCCCCAGCATCCGAAGAGCCACCACAGGGGGACGGTCCTTCTCCTACCTCGCCGCCAAGACATGGAATTCCCTCCCGACCCACCTCCGCCTGACCCAGGACCACCTCGCCTTCAGGAAGCAGCTCAAGACCTGGCTGTTCGAGCAGTAGCGGATCCCCTCCCCCGAGCGCCTTGAGACCCTCTGGGTGAGTAGTGCGCTATATAAATGCTTTGATTGATTGATTGATTGATTGATCACTTAAAAGCAAGGTAATTCTTGCATTCAATTTTTTTAAAATACTTCTATAATATCAGATTCACAGGAAAAGTTCTTGCCTAACTACAATAGAACTCAGGCCAGACCCAATGTACCAAATGCCAACAAGGTCCACAAAAGCTGCTGCACACCTGATTCTCCCATAGAGAGTATCAGAGAGATGCATTGGGGCCTGAGGCGATGGGCATGGTGTGGCAGGGGGAGTGTATAAATGTTATTCTGAAATTTGGATTTCCATCCCCGGAGGGCCCCAGAGTCCTTGTGCTGTTAGAGAGAATGGGGAAGTCACAGTCACAGATGAAAAGGGTGCAAACTGCGTGGGCTAGTATGACACAATCCCACTGCTCCCATAGAAACCAGAACTTCAGAGGCAGTACAACCATAAAATGCCATGGTAAAGAGAGCTTTCCTCTCCGCAACTTCTTTTGCCTTTAAGACAATTTCCTTCCTTTTGTTGCACAGATATTGACTTCACAAAAAAGGAACCCAACTATGTTTAGAAGGTTGACCCTCCACTGGAGAAAACAACAGATTTCTTGTGAAGCCCTCACCCACCACAGTTACCCCTTGGTGGCATGCTTCATTAACGGGTCCACCCCGTTTATATCTGTGGAACGAAGCGTCCTGCGACCTACGGACTACGTGGAAGCACTTTCTCTATAATGATAAAGACCATGTTTACAAAATAGGAGTGGGGGGTTTAATTGTAGGGTGAAGTTTAAAAATACCTGACTAGTGGGTGTGACTAATTTAATCTAAAGAAAAGGTGAGAGGTAGACAAATGGGAAAGCTTGAGATTCGCCCTATGTTCCAGGGACATGCGGTCCTTTTGGAATCTAGTTAACACTGGCTCCACAGAGGGTAAGTCGGCAATAGAACCAAACTTGGGGGCAGAAATCTGGAAGATCCACTTTGAAGCACTCTACACAAGGGCAGAGAAAGATGAGCGCCAAGTCATCAATGAGTGCGTTTCCCAACAGCCCCATAATTTCATTGTGACTGTAATTTCCCTGCTAGAGATAATGGGAGCACTGAGAAGGGTGTCCCCTCAAAGGCGCCAGGTCTAGACAAGATCCCGCGTGACCTACTACGCAGTGAACCTAATATTTGGGCCTCTTACCTATGGACCCTGTTTAATGACATCCTACATGGAATGTCGATTCCCCCGTCTTGGTTTGGGGCGAAGATCAGTGGCGTCACTAGGGTTGGTGTCACCCGGTGCGGGTAACTCATGGTGTCACCCCCTCACAACTTACCGGATGGACCACGTCACCCTCTGCCTGCACCATATCCCCTCTGTCTGCACCATCTCTCCCTCTGTCCACACAATCTCCCCTCCGCCTGCACCATTTTACCCCCTGCCTGCACCATCTCACCCTCAGCCTGCACCATCTCCTCTCTGCCTGCACCATCTCCCCTCTGGCTGCACCATCTCTCCCTGTGTCCACACCATCTCCCCTCCGCCTGCACCATCTCTCCCTCTGCCTGCACCATCTCCTCTCTGCCTGCACCATCTCTCCCTCTGCCTGCACCATCTCTCCTCCGCCTGCACCATATCTCCCTCCGCCAGCACCATATCTCCCTCCGCCAGCACCATCTCTCCCTCGGCCTGCACCATCTCTCCCTCGGCCTGCACCATCTCTCCCTCTGCCTGCACCATCCCCCTCTCTGCCTGCACCATCCCTCCCCCTCCGCCTGCACCATCTCTCCCTCCACCAGCACCATCTCCCCCTCCACCAGCACCATCTCCCCTCCGCCAGCACCATCTCCCCTCTGCCTGCACCATCTCCCCTCCACCTGCACCATCTCACCTCCGCCTGCACCATCTCCCCTCCGCCTGCACCATCTCCCCTTCGCCTGCACCATCTCACCCTCTGCCTGCACCATCTCCCTCTCTGCGTGCCTTATCCCTCCCCCTCCGCCTGCACCCCGGGGCACTGCGAAACACAGCCGATATTACAGAAAAGGATTTCTTTTAACTACGGTATTACTTGGAATTTGTCATCTGTTTTTGTCTGTGGGAATTTCAATGTTGGGAGCTTTCTGGGCAATTTCAGTCCATTGCCTGCCTGAATTCAGTGACTAGCAATACCGAACCCTCTCATTTCAAGTAACCTCTTCCCTTCCCAGAAAACTGTTCTTATATAACCGAGCAGTGTTTTTCTTTGACTTATATATGCCCAATCAGTTTAGCACCTCGATCTCTGCACTGCGATGATTTTTTTTGTGCTTGCTTGTGGTGTTTTTCACGTGATGGTTTGAAAGTGAATTGCTTTCATTCACATCATTAAGCTCCTGCCGGCCGCAGACAGAGCTGTGTTACATACACAGCCTAACCAGATGGATGGTGTCACCCCCATGTCAGGGTGTCACCCGGTGCGGTCCGCACCCCCCGCACCCCCCTAGTGACGCCACTGGCGAAGATTATTCCAATTTATAAAAAGGGCTCACCACTCCTCCGAGCCAACTATCATCCAATAGGCTTAATAGATGTTACTCAAAAAATATATGCAAGAGTGCTACTGGATCGAATGGAAAGCTGGATGGAGGAGCATTCTATACTTAGTTCCTAGCAAGCAGGTTTTAAAGCCAAGATGTCCACAATAGATCAGATACTCAGACTGCAACTTCTGTACTGGAAGACTGTTCTTTTGGAGGAAGGCAGCCTCTATCTGATCCTTGTGGACTTAAAATCGGCCTTCGACCTTGTCCCTAGGGATAAATTGTGGTCCATTTGATTAGACTTGGGGATCCCCCCTTACCTCTGTTATCAGATGAAACGGCTCCATGAAAACAACTATGCCCAAGTTTGGTATGGCAAAAATGGTGAGCTTTCCAATAGACAGATGGGTAAGGCAAGGATGTGTTTTGGCCCGACCCTCTTTTGTTTATTTATTAATGGTCTGGTGGAGGTTCTGAATGCTGGGGGGGACATAGACGCCCCTAGGCTTGCGAACAACAGGGTCCATGCCCTGATGTTCGCAGATGATACCCTCTTACTATCTAAGTCCACAATGGGAATTGGGGACTTGTACACAAAGCAGTCCTGTCCCCAGTAATGCATTGGTATTAGGGTGGGCGTAGTTAGCGAATTAGCGCTACGCGTAGCTACTCGAAGTGCACTTCGCACTATGCGAGCTACGTGTAGCACTACGCAAACTGCGTAGTAGCATGTTCGCATTGTGCAAGATGTCTTTTTCAATGATTGCACAGTGCGGATAAGCATCCAGCACTATGCAATCATCTAAAACAGCGTCTTGCTCAGTGCGAGCTGTTCTTTTCTGCCGCTCAAGTAGATTTTTACTCGAGCTGCAGCTTTCTCAATGCGGACTGGTAGTTTCTCATTGCGAGCCGTCGAGAGCATGCGTGACCACTCGCAATGAGAAACCTGACCTCCCCGCGTTGAGAATCTCACCAGATGGTTTATTTTCCATGTTCGCGATCGGCAACTTGATGTTGTTGATTTCGAACAAGGAAAAAGTCTTGCAAGGATGTCATTTTGCTTGCTCGCGGTCGCCAACTTGACGTTGAGGACCGCGAGCAAGCAAAACATGACCACTGCACTACACTACGCTGCGATACGCATGTTTGCACTGTGCTACGTGCAGTACGCATAGTGCGAAGTTGTGCAAACTTCGCAAACTACGCAAGTGAAGTATAGTGCTTCGCTCAGGGTTAGTATTACTCACATCATCATCAGCAACATCTCAATGGCACAAAAGTCAGGTCGCGACACCAAAGGGTCCAAGGCAAGAGAGTACAGTAACTGCTGCAACAAAAAAAAAAGCATTGAGCCTAACAATATCTGATCTCAAGAAGTCACCTGCATCAGTGGCACCAGAAAAGAAAAAAATCCAGGCTACCATTCTCGGCATGTTTAGGTGGATGTGACCAAGAGGGCTTAAAATTGGTTTTGTTGCCACAGACAAGGGCAGTCATATAGTTAAGGCCATATCTGTTTGGCGCACTGCATTAACATCATAGTTCAAGACTTTTTGAAAAAAGAAGTCTGAGTTAACAACTTACTGACTATTTGTAGAAGAATCTGCACACACTTCAGCCATTTTTTTAATTTAAAGCCCGCAAGCAACTGAGGATCATTCAAGGTGATAACAGAATGCCAGATAAGGCACTCATCCAGGAGGTGCCATTATGTTGGAACTCTGCTTATTACATGCTTGAACATCTGTACAGAACAATCAATGAATATGTCATGCAAAGAGGGGCTGCAACTTTGAACAGCATGATCATTGAGATGGACCAATGGGGCCTACTTAAAAGCCTGACAGAGATGCTGTTTCCTTTTGAGATGTTCACATGTGACGTCAACAAGGAGGACTGTACCATGGGCCAAGCTATCCGATTGTTGCACATGCAACAGGAACAGCTAAAGGAGGTGCCTGCAATGTACGCAGGAGTGGAGGAAAAAAAGAAGTCTGTAGGGGGGCAGCTAAACTACACAATAATCTCTTTTTCTGTTATGGGCACACTATCACTCTCAACAAACTTTTCACCAACATACATGTCATTTATCCACCCATGCGTCATTTCTTGCCTTTGAGTTTGACCCATCAAACCCCCTGGAGGATTTATTTTCACCCATACAATTTCACCCACCAACCCAGGCAGGCATTCTTCCTTTCACGCATCCTTAAACCACCCATGCATCCCATCAGCCATCTATATGCATCCCGGGCATTTCACTCACACATCCTTCTCTCCCAGTCATATGTTACAAGTCACCCATCCTTCCTCCTTCCATCCTTCTTTCCCTTTTCTAACAACACATCAAGGTCTGACTATGAGCGGGATATTGTCAAGAACGTGTGATAAGTACTGCAAATTGAGCTTAACGCAACTCTTCATATCGTATAACATCACTGGAAAATAACGCTGTATTAACCAAGTATTCACAACACGGTAGTACCATTCGATAGGCGGACAATAACGCATCAAATGTCCGCGATAGTCAATGCGATGCCGTAAAAATGCAAAACACGAACGCAAAAAAATTTGCGATGAGGCCAATCGCAATACAAAAATCTGCAAAAAAAGAGTGACAGGCCTTCAATTCACACACATCAGGCGGGAAAAATCACCATAAAAGAAAAAAAAAACAGACAAACAAATGCCAAACAACAGAGAAGCACAATGGATGTTGCCGGAGCAAGTACAGAGGACAACCAGAACCCCACAAGCCCCCAGGAGGACCAGCCAGGAGGACCAGCCAGGGACCTCCTGGTGAGGAAAGGGCAAGGAGAAAAAGAGTAGGAAAAAGCGGTTCAGGCCGCAGGAAAACAGGATCCTGAGAACGGAGGTGGTAGAACACTATCAACAACTGTTTGTCACTTCCACTGTGTAATTGTCAACAAAAAATGGACTATGGCAGTCCATTGTGGACAAGGTGAATGCAGTCAGAGTGCTGAAGAGGACAAGAGGTGCTAGAATGATGTCAAGTGCCAAACCAAGCTGAAACTCACCAACAACTGGAAGGTAGTAATGCAAACTGGAGGTGGGAATCCTGTGCCACAGGAGGACCTGGACGACATGAAGGAAATGGAGTCAACAGTCATCAGTGGGGAGAAGGTGGCAGGAGTAAGGGGACTGGACACAACAGCACCAGGACACAACAGCACCAGGGTGAGTAAGGACCACGGACTGGGCGTACGGGGGAGATGGGCACAATGGCACACATGTACAACTAAGTAGAGCACATCTGCGGACAAACCATGCCCCAGCCCCCAGCTCCCACCAAGAGACCAATGTACCCAAGCATGCGACATCTCAGCACTGCATAAGCACAGAAGTCAAAGGCACACCGCATGATAGGGATAAGGGGCACCAAAATCGGAGCTGCAGGGGCGAGTACCCTGAAATGCAGGACATACATACATAACATGCAAAGCACATCGACACTAACAACAATGTGGTACAAACCACAACATGTCCACAACAGAACAAAGGACACAACTGGTGCCGCTTGTGTGTAGAAATTGGCCAATCACATTTGGCATTGCCGGAAAATGTGAGTTGGTAATGTACAAGTACAAATACACATCAATCATATTGCTGAAATGTCCACTTTCCCGCATCAAATAGGCAGCTCCTCCCAAACAGCTACAATGTACACAGTCATGTGGTCTGTATGAAAACATGCACAATGCAACAAAAGACATGTGAACACATTGTCAAACTGCATCTCCCCTTTACATTGCAGAGGGAGAATCAACACCTCTTGCAGAGCAGCCGGAATCTCTCTTCTCTGAAGAGGAAAAGGAGCTCCATAGCTTCGACTCCGATGCCCTCCCACAGCTCGTGGAGAGCCTGCGCACCCCACCTCCAGTAGCAGGGCAGCCCAGCTACCACGAGGAGACCCCACAACCTGCACAGACCATGCAGCAGGCAGCACCCACTACCACGGCTGCCTCCCAGGACCCCCATGAAGAACACATGGCCTTCCAAAACCATGTGTTGGGGTCCCAGGAGAGTCTGGCTGAACAGGTGTGGGTGGGCTTCAACCACACAGCAGCCAAACTAGATGACATACGTGGGTGTCTCAGTCCCATCAGGGACCACTCACAGTCCCTAACGGACACCCACAGTCTGCTCCATGCTCTCTAATGGACCATGGCTGACACCGCTGGAGCTCTGACTCAGTCAGAGTGGCACTAGCGATGTCACACGGGTGTTAGAACACATGTGGAGGTCAATGGAGACCATGGAGCTGGCACAGGCGTTAAGAACAGATGCCACAGCTGCACACCAGCGAGAGGTAGCTGGGTTCCTCATTGACCTCAGGACCATCCTCATGGCATTGCTACCACAAGAACTGGCCCTGATGCATGCTGCTTCTCCCACTACATCCACCTCTCCGGCCCCTGGAGTGTCAGTGCCACACAGTGCAGTAGACATTCCACCTCGGTCCATTGATGTGTCACTGCCACACAGTGCTGGAGATGGAACACCACCACCCACACATGAGGCACATGAAACAGCCGAGGACAAAGATGCGGATGAAACCGCCTCACTGGTAAGAAGAAACTGTAGCATCCATCTCTGCCATACGGCCTGTTTCTGCTTGGTTCTGCCCTCTGCATCACCACCTTCACTGTCGCCCAATGCAATCTGCGACACTCACCTTGGACCTAGACATGGACTGCCATATTCTGTTTGATTGCCAATGACGCAGCAATCAGACTGCAGACTGTACTCTTCCTCTTCCTTTGGACTTGTCATTCCCTGAAGGACTCTGGCTGGCCCTCCACAGGCCAACATTGTAATGTGGGGTTTGCATAACCCTGTACTGCTCCAGATGCAACACTCAACTAATTGTGCCTTAAACATTCATAATCACACAGATGTATCAGGTCTATGGTCTTTTAAGAGTGGAAGTATGGATGAATGTAGGCTCAATGATTCCCACTTACGTCCATGTAGCGCATGTCATTGAACTTCGGTCACAGGGTGACACTTTGAAGAATGCGGTCCGGGTGGAGCCCCTTGTTCATTGTTCAGACACTTATGCTGGACAGGCATATGGCAGGCCAGCCAACTCCGCTTACTCTCACAGGGGGTGACAACAATGCTACATGCCCCAGGTCTTCCCTGTAGTGATCTGTCACAGGTCTAGTTTTCAGCATGCCACAGCCACTCCCTCCAGGCTGGTGTACACCCACACCACACCCATCCAGCACACTCTTCACAGGACATGTGACCATGACAATAAAAAGGGCCGGGCACACGTGCTCAATGCCATTTCCACTCTCCATCTGGGTATATCCTTGTGGTGCTCATGTAGGGCCTAGGGCCCTGCAACATCACATTTCCCCGGCCCGAAGGTGACATGCTGTCGTCTGCACCACGATGCTCAATCATACAAGGTCCATGACTTGCGGGGCACAGCCTTGGTGGCACTGAATACACTGCTGCGGGCACAGGCACACCGCCACGGGATGGTGCCTTTCGGTAAACTGAGGAAAGGGCCCTGTAAGTGCTGAGTGGGTGTGCAGCCTGCGATGATGCCCTGTCCTGGTGGTCTGGACTGCTCAGGATTCGTTTGCCCTGCTGGACCGCAGTGTAGGCCAGAGCCAGCGGGCAGCGTGGGCCTACCACCACGTGCCGTCGCCTCCCAGATCACAGAGTTGGTGACACCTAAAGGGCTGAGCAGGTGTGCAGCCTGCGATGATGCCCTGTGCAGTGATATGTCCCCTGCCATAGCGAAATCAAGACCCAGAATTAAATGTGAGACCTGGTGGCCCGCGGAGCAGGCTGCGTGATGTGGAGGGTGCCATGTTCGTGGGCCACGGGCTTGGGGCTTGAACAGGCACGTGGAGGGCATTCTTTGCGACACACTGGTGGCGGAAGGTCAGCAGTGAGGCCTGGGTGCACAGGGGCAGGCATTGACCTTTGGGCAGCGGGAGGGGCTGGGGTTCAGCTGCCTGGGTGCACAGAGGCGGGCATGTACCGTTGGGCAGTGGGAGGGGCTGGGATGCAGCTGCCTGGGTGCGCAGGGGCGGACAGGTAGTGATGTTGTGTGCAATTGTGTATACTTTGCCATTCCTGTTTCTGGACTCTGTTTCAGATGTGGGATCTATTTCAGATGAGGGACCTGGTGAACTGCACTACATACCGGCACGTGGTTGGAGACACACCAGTGGCAGCAGGTGAGCAGTGAGGCCTGGGTGCGCAGTGTCGGCACTCTCTCTCTCCCTGTCCCACTCTTCTTTTCTATTTGTGCCTCTCTCCCTCTCTTTACGTCTTCCTCTGTCTCTCCCTCTTTCCATCTTCCTCTCTCTCCCTCTCCTTTGGTCTTCCTCTCTCTCTCTCACTCCCTCTCTTTCTGTCTTCCTCTCTCTCCCTCTTTCCATTTTCTTCTCTCTCTCCCTCTATTTCTGTCTTCCTCTCGCTCTCTCTCTCCCTCTATTTCTGTCTTCCTCTCTCTCTCCCTCTCTTTCCGTCTTCCTCTCTCACCCTCTCTTTGTCTTCCTCTCTCCCTCTCTTTCTATCTTCCTCTCTCTCTCTCCCCCTCTTTACATCTTCCTCTCTCTCCCTCTCTTTCTCTCTCTCTGTATCTCTCTCTCTCTTCACTCTCTCTCTGTCCTGTGATGGCCGCATGACACACCTTCTCTTCTGAGTTTTTGTCTCGCAGGCTGTGACCTACAGATTGTCTTGAGGAGAGCCGCCATGTATCTTCATTGATGTTCTTTTGAGTTATTTTAAATAAACTTTCTTATGGTAATTTGTAGGTGAATGTGTGATGCTCATTTTTGTAACGACACATGCATGTTACAAGTGATTGTGCGACTTCAGTCGATTTTTTTTACATGATTTCGGGAAGTTGATGTGACATGTCTTTGCCCGGGGGGTGCCCAGGGGAGGGTGCCCGGGGGCACCGTCCTGGGTGGCGGTTGGTGTTGTGGCCCTGTTGGGGCTCTGAGCTGCATGATCAGTGGCTCCATGGCATCTGTTGCCCTACAGGTGTGGCTCTGGCCTGGGCTCCCTTTGTAGTGCACACTGTCGTCCGACTTTACACCAGGTCAGGGCAGGTGTTAATTTCCTGCTGCTAACGCACCTTATTGCATGTTTTGTGATCTTATCGCCGATCTGGCTGGTTGTTGAGAATGTTGCAAAGTGGTGTTGTTGCGGCTTTTTGCACGGGAACTCCTACTCTGCATCTTATTAACGATAGTTGTGGGGGGTCTTCTGTGGCGATGTTTTTTGCCTCTGCTGTTGTAGGTAAACTGGTGATATGGGTTGTTAGCACTAACTTGTGAATGGGGCGATACATTTATCACCACTTTTGCTGCGATGAAGTGCTGTTAATTTGGTGATAGTTCCTTGAGAATATGCCCCTTAGTCTTCTTCATAAAACTTTCTCTGCTGAGTTGAAGATAGAGGAGGCCATTAGTTACTCATCTCCCACTAATGCTAATGCTAAGTAAAGGGTGTCTTCTTCAACTGCTCATAACTTAGTCTCAACTGTACTTAATGGCTAGATCTATTGGTGAATCTGAGTTTTTGAAAAGAAAAAGAGTGGCCAACTGGGCAGACAATCTGATATAAGGTCTTCTTGGTTGGAAAATGTAAAGGTGACATCCTCCTCCTCCTACTTCCTTCTAGTCATGGTGCAATCAGTTCACCATCGACTGCTGCTAATAATAATACTAGGCCTTGACGAGAAGCATACACAACTTTGGGGTGTAGGTAAGTAGGGTCTGCTTCCTATGGTTACCCCCACTTGTTGCTAGGATTCTCTGGTTTTTTGACTTTAGTGTGGCTGTGGACCTGTTAATCAGGCCCACAGCTCATCTGTTCTCTCGGTTAAAGTTAAACAGAGCCACAGCATCACAAAAGTTACTTTTGCATTGGGGTGATTGAAGCCCCGGCCCGAGCACCTTTTCCACTGAAGCTCAGAGGCCCACACTCCACGAGTGTCCCGTGGGCATGCTTTGTGCATTTCAGCTAGACGAGTCTTTGCGGTTCCTAGTCCATTGGCTATTGAGCCCCAAAGAGGACCAACCTTTGTTTTAACTTGCATTCCTGGTTGCTCCTGGCTTGCTCCAACTTCCCTGCAAAGGAGAAGTTCCACAGACCTTGCTGGTCTGCAGCAAAGCCAATCTCGACATCCTGCGTGGGTTGCATTTGCCAAGGCTTGTTGGGTCCAATCCAGATACCAACACCGCAGTCGAGTAGATACTTTGTGGGACAGCTCGAATCTAGCTCCTGGTTGTCGTCGACACCTCCTGGACCTCGTGGCTGAAGAGACAAAATTCACCTTTTCACCTGAAATCACCCAACACCTGGTGGCATCTTTCTATCGCCGCCATGGTCACTGGCTAGTGGCCCAGACTCTGTCTCCTCTGCTTTCAGGTTCTTCACATCTCCGATCCACCCTTGGATCCACCCGGACACTTTTCCTCTGGTCGCCTGCAACACTTCTTCGCAGCTCTCCATTGGAATCGACGACGAAACCTGACACGAAAAGACACCTATGCACCCGGCTTCTCTGGCTGAGGTAACACGAGTACTCCAGTGATCCCATGGGTATTGTCTCTCCAAGTGTCTTAGTCTAAATAGTCTAAAAGGGTTCCATCGCAGTTCACCTCCTTGTACCCTTTTTCTTTAAAATTGTACCATGTTCGTTCCCCATAGAAAGTCAATGGTAACCCGCAGCTGTTTTTAGACACTGCATGCGTCTACCGTGGGCCTCATACATCCTAACCTTTGGTTGTCCTGAGTAGCCCCAGTGATTCCACAGGCTCCAGGCCTGCTTTCTATTCCTCACGTGGTTCTTATACCACTATTTTAGTATATGGTTTGTGAGGACTCTAAGGCAAAACGTATACTGTGCAACTTATTGTACTTATTGTATGCTAATTAAGTTCCTTGTATTGTACTCTTACCTTTGACCTCATAAAGAGTCCAGATGGGTTGTGTTTAGAAATAAATACATATGTATTTGATATATACCTTGTGTGATGCGCTTTCCTTTGGTACTCAAGAGATTATATATGGTAAAACAACTTGCTTAACTCATCTCCAAGTCTTAGCCTGAAGGCTGCTCTCCACAGCTACCCCTAGGATAGCTTTCTATAAGGCTGACTTTATAACCTTCCATCAATAAGGGTCGATTGGACTGGTGCAAGGTGCCCACTAGAACTAGTGGACATCATCTACCAGACCAACTTCTCACATGGGGTGTCCAACGTGACTATCATTTACTGATTGAGCATGAGAAAGTAAAAGAAAGCCTTCTCATCTCAACAAACATGCGTAAAATACCTTACTTGGGCGTGCAATCTGTGCGGCAGAGTAGTAGTACTAGTAATAGTAATAGTAAGGACCAATGGGTGTTCTGAGTCTTTCAGTACCACCATTAGACTTTCCACAAAATATAAAGGGAAGAGGGAAAGCTGACTAAAAAACCAGAAGAAATCAAGCTACAGGCAGACTAATAACAGAGTCAGAGGCAATTTGAGGTTAAAAAAAAGACACTAAAAACATAAATAACTAAGGGGCATCTTATCAAGACAGGCGATAAAATTATCGCTGCTTTAGCGGCAGAAAACTGCAGCTAAAACAGCGATAATGGGTTTGATAATATGCTCTATGGAATTCCAATTGAAGCCCATGTTAGATGTGAAGGACATTTAACCTGATCTTCAATTGGAATACCATAGAGCATATTATCAATCCCATTATCGTTGTTTTAGCGGCCGTTTGATGCCGCTAAAGCGGCGATAATTTTATCCCCTGTCTGGATAATATGTCCCTAAGTCTGTAAACAGGGTAATGCAGGGATAACAAGAATTTAGAAACAGCTAGATAGAAGAGGATTTTGGAAAAAATAAAATTAGGAAACTGAAATAATAGTTCAAAATAAGGAGCGGTAAATGTTAGGGAAATATATATTAATATTAACAACTGTGGGCCAGCAGAGCCGTCAGATTATGAACATTCCTGGGAGGCACCTCCAGCTCCTCCACCCGCCTTGAACAACCTAGTCTCCTTGCCCCTGGATGCTGATGATCATAGAAGACATAATTAAAGAGACAAAAAATGATTGGTGTTAAATAAATACTAAGTAATCGCTCCAAAAAGATTTTTTGACAGGAAACACCAATTGCTATTACATTGACCTTTCCTAAATCAGATCGACTACTAGTAGACTAGTAGTGCAATCGCGGAACGTCCTATCTTTATTATTCCACAGTTCAATTTCCTGAATCCGAAACCTACCTAGCCTGCCTATCCAAAGTCTTGGGAATGAATTAAAAAAAAATGATAGGAGGAGGAGCTTCGCCGGCGACCAAGATGGCCGCGTGAGCTCGGAGCTCCGAAGACCTCCCGATCCTCCGCAATAATCCTGCGACCCATCCTGTCCCACGATTGTGGGAATCGATTGCTAAGCCGCGGCACCCGCTTTCGGAATGAAAATCTGACATTAATGGACTCAGTTAGCTCGACGGACCCCGGAGGCTCCGCCCGCGTCACTGGCGACCGTAGAAGAGTACAGCGGTGTCTCCACATGGTACCTCCCTGCCTACGCTTCGTCTTCCCGCTGGGTGCTTTTGATCCTTGAGCGCCTTGCTGTGCGGCCTCAACACAGGACTTTGGAGGTACCGTCGTGTGCGTTGTGCATAATACACTAGACTTTTTCACCCCTGGTGTCCCCCCGTCCCGAGAGTGCCAACATGGCGGGCAAGGGTGGTCCGGACACAGGCAAGTCTCAGCGGCTCAACAGGAAACCATCCCAGTCCCAGTCCACCATTCCGGAGCGATTCTCCCAGTCTAAGGGATCACCGGTACTAAAGACTCGAGAAGGGATGAATCACCGGACGACTCCGAGATAACACTTCGAGACGTCATGAGAGCGATAACGGGGGTGAAGACGGAGATGCACACTCTCCGCGAGGAACTGTCCAGCAAGGTTGACTCCCTGAAGATTGAGTTAAACCTCATCAGGACCGACCTCGGGAAAACTAATGACCGGGTGAAATCGCTGGATCTCAAGACTTCCAGCCTGGTCACTGATGTGTCCGATATACAGATGGAGGTGCGCGACCTGAAAATGGCTAATGGATTGCTAGCGCGTCGACTGGACGAGTTCGAGGGTCGCGCGCGGCGCCAAAACGTACGCATCACCGGAGTACCGGAAAAGGCCGAGGAGGACTCGACTGAGCTCTTTGTGGAAGATCTGGTGGTTAAGAACTTGGCACCGGGGGGCCTGAGTAAGTTCTTTTCGGTGGAAAGGGCCCACAGGATCCCGGGTGGGCCGCCGAAATCGGGCGCCTCCCCTCGCCCCATCATCGCGAGGCTGTTCAACTACAGGGACAGAGACGCTATCCTGCAGGCATCGAGGACCGCGGGCCCTCTCCGCTTCCAGAACTCTGATGTGAACTTCTTCCCGGATTTCACCCAGGCTGTCCAGAAAAAGCGCCAGAGCTTCACGGGGGTGAAACGGAGACTGAGGGAAATGGGCCTGCGTTACTCCATGCTTTATCCTGCCAAGCTCCGCATCGAGCGTGACCACCGGACCTTCTTCTTTGACTTCCCAGATGAGGTGGGGCACTGGCTCGATACCCTGCCCCAGGAACGTCATGAGCCTGCCGACCAGACGGAGGAGACCACCGGGGGCGCGGAAGCACAGGAATAATTGTTTGGATACTTGACTTTCCGAGAGCTGGGTTGCCGTAAGGGGCATCGGCTTTTGACATTGCTGCTGTTGGTTCGACTCGTTTTGTAATTAATATGGGGGATGACGGGGGGGATGGGATGCCTCCTTTCTCCTCTGTGGGCGTCTTGTAGATTAGTTAAGGGGCGACAGGCACACTGCTAGTTGGGGTGGATTATAGTCTAATGCAGGGGTGCAGGGTGGTGGGTAGTTGGGGTGTGTTTTTTCAACTTCTTTCCTTGTTTTACTCTTTGTTCTGGCTGAGGAACTATTGGACTGATATGTTATTGCTGTGGGCGCCATTGTGGGTGGGGGAGGGGGTGCGGAATGTCCTTGATGATGGGGGGTAAATCTCTTAATTTGTTGAGCTGGAATGTGAACGGGTTGGGGGACCGTATTAAGAGGGGTGTCGTGTTGCAGATGCTCAAGCGCTGCTCGCCTGATGTGGTTTTTCTACAAGAGACCCACTTGGTGGGTCATGCCTGTAAAGCATTGAATAGACGTGGATACAAAATGGTGGCACATTCGGGGTTCTCCTCGGGTTCCAGAGGGGTGGGAATCATGATGCGCACGTCCCTCCCGTTGGAGGTGGAGTCTGTACTTGCTGATGAAAGAGGCAGATACGTGGCTGTGGTGGGCAAATGGGAGGGCCGCACGCTAGTTTTGGTTTCGGTTTATGTTTCCCCGGGGCTGCAGGAGGCTACTTTCAGGGACCTGGGTGGCGCCATTTTAGGTCTCCCCGAGGGATTGTTGCTTGTGGGTGGCGATTTCAACTCTGTAGTCTCGGGGGACTTGGACCGCTTTCCATCCAGGGATCTCCGCCCTTCCCAGTCCTGGCTGCCTGATTTTCTGAGTTCCATGGGGATGGTTGATTGCTGGCGATTGTTACACCCCACCCAGCGGCAGTACACTTTCCTCTCGGGTGCCCATGGTAGCCTTTCTAGAATAGACTATGTCCTCACCCCGGCTGCCCAGGCGCAGTCTGTGTCCACCGCGCGTCTCTTGGCTAGGGGCATTTCGGATCATTCCCCGGTTTGGGTCTCTTTTGATTTCCAGATACCCGCGTCTTCGCGAGTGGCTCCCATCAACCCGTGGTACTTTCGCGATCCGAAGACCAGGGCACTCCTGACTAAAGCTATGGACCGGTACTTCGCCGAGAATACTGGCTCCGTTGACTCCGCCGTCTCCCTTTGGGAGGCCTTTAAAACTGTGCTTCGTGGCGAGGCCTTCTCCCTGATTGCGGAAGCCCGCCGTCGCCGGGTTGAGGACGTGGTGCGGCTGGAGTCTGATCTCGCTGACCTGAGTTCCCAACTGGCGCTGGGCCCGTCCCCCGACCTACTTCACGCTCTCTCCCTCAAACAGTCCGAACTACGGGCGACCGCCACTGACGCGGCGAAAGCCTTGAGCAGGGAACAGCAGGGCAGGATATACGACTCGGGTGATAAGGCGGGCAAGCTCTTGGCGTGGCTGGATAGACGGGAGCTGGCGTCCCGGGTGGTCCCAGAGCTGGTGGGTGAGGACGGCTTGTCCCTGACGGACCCGGCGGCTATAGTTGGGTCCTTCGCTGAATACTTCGAAGGGGTATATACCTCCGCGAATCCTCTCCCCGAGTCTGCTTCGGCCTCCTTCCTGGAGGACGTCGACCTTCCCTGCCTCTCAGATCTCGAATGAGACGACATGGATCGGGACCTGTCTGTGGATGAGGTAGCCTTGGCGATCCGTTCGCTGCGCTCTGGCAAAGCACCGGGACCCAACGGTATCCCGGTCGAGCTTTATAAACTCAAGGCGGACGCGCTTGCTGCACCGTTGTTAAATATGTTCCTTGAAGCCCGCGAGACGGGAGAACTCCCCCTCGACCAACGACTCGCCACCATTGTGGTGATCCACAAGGAGGGAAAACCGCGTGATTTGTGCCGGTCCTATAGACCCATCTCACTCCTGAATGCATAACCTAAGATCCTGGCCAAACTGTTGGCCAACCGGCTAGTGGGAGTGATCTCGGACCTAGTTCACCCGGACCAATCTGGCTTCATACCGCACCGGAACACGGCACTCAACTTGAGGCGGCTTCACGCGGTCATGGCACGTGCTCACTTGCTTCGTGAACCCGCAGTACTCGCCTCTCTTGACGCCACTATGGCTTTCGACTCACTGGAGTGGAACTACCTGTGGGCAGTCCTAGCCAAATTGGGGTTTGGGCCCGCTTACATTGGTTGGGTCCGGCTGCTGTATTCCGCACCGCTGGCTAATGTGGCCGTCAATGGTCGGCTGTCGGCCTCCTTTGCGCTGCACAGGGGCACCAGACAAGGTTGTCCGCTCTCGCCGCTCCTGTTCGCCCTGGCACTGGAACCCCTGGCGGCTTGGATCAGGACACACCCTGATGTCTCCGGGATAACGTGGTCCCCTGGCTTTGAGGACCGAGTGTCGCTTTACGCGGACGACATCCTCTTGTATCTCACCTCTCCCTGCCGCTCGCTCATTGTGGTTTTTGACCTGCTGGGGACCTTCGGGGCCCATTCTGGCTTGGTGATCAACTGGTCTAAATCCTCTTTGTACACGTTGTGTGGAGACACTCCGCGCCTCCCCCGTGGGTGCTCAATACAGATAGCCCAGCAGGGCTTTCGGTATCTGGGCATTTATGTGTCGCGAGATCCCCGAGCCCGATATTCACACAACCTACTACCACCACTAGCGCGGTTACGCAGGGACGTCGAGGGATGGAAGAAGCTACCGATCTCCCTAATGGGCAGAGCTGCGTTGTTCAAAATGATGGCGCTGCCTCGCTACTTCTACACTTTGCAAAACACCCAGGATCCGGTCCCAGCCAAATACTTTGGAGAGATCGAATCCTTGCAGCGAGCGCTGTTGTGGGATGGTAGACCACGAATCTCGTTGCTCAAGCTGACCATACCGTGCTATGATGGGGGTATCGCCCTGCCGGATATGCGACGCTACTACTGGGCGTCCCAGCTCGCGGCCATTAACCACGGCCTCTACGGCCCGGCGGCCAGTCCGGGCTACGCCATGGATCGGTGGCTCGTGCAAGACGGGAACTACTATAGAGCATTATACTCCAGGTCTTTGGACCGGAAAATGACGGGCCCCACCAAAACGATGGTGCATATATGGCGCTCGGTCACTGACACCCTGGGCTGGAAAGATAGAGTTACCATGGCCACCCCTTTGTATGACTCAGACATACTGGGAAAGCTGTGGAATACTAAGGGCTTCGACAGATGGGACACCATTGGAATATCTAAGGTTGGGGACATGATGGCAAGGGGGAGGATCAAGTCGTTTGAAGTGCTGCAGTCTGAGTTCCAGCTGGCGGCGACGGAATATTTCCGACACGCCCAGCTTAGCCATGCCCTCTCCCCTCACATATCGGGAGAGGGTGCGATCCCTGAGTCATCACCCCTGGAGGATCGGGTGCTGGACGGTCACATGCCGGACAGCGCTATCTCCCTGACGTAAAAAAAGCTCATTAATGTGAGAGTGGATTTGCTTGAGCGATTGAGACTGCACTGGGTGAATGATGGTATAGAGATGGACGACGAGGAGTGGCAATCAGCGGTCTCCTCCCCCAGGGAGGTGGCCATATCAGCACGACTCCGCCTTGTTCAGTTGAAGATACTACACAGGGTGTATGTAACCGGCCCCAGACTCCTACATATGGGACTTTCAACGGACGGCCTGTGTCGGAGGGGTTGTGGTATGCTAGCTACCTTCCTGCACATCATATGGGAATGTCCTGGAGTTGCCCGGTATTGGACACGAGTGCATGAGGTGATGGAAGAAGTGACTGGAGTGGCCCTACCGGCTGAGGCCCGGCGATGCCTCCTCAATGTTTGGTGTCCGAATGATTACAGTGTAGCCCAGACCCGTTGGGTCACCCTGGGCAGCATGGTGGCCAAGAGGGACATCGCCCAGAAATGGGGTGCGCCTGCTCCTCCCTCGCTCAGTTTATGGGAAACCAATATGGACTGGTGCATGCTGCGTGAGAAGACGGTGTATGTGGCCAGGGGCAAGCCTAAAATGTGGAGGTCTATGTGGGGAGCCTGGAACAACTATAGAGGTGATATTTGCGACCCCCCAGTAGAGATTGACTCTGATGTCCAGCCTTCCCCGTAGGGCCCCTTACCCGCAGTTCCAGATAGGTTATCCTGGTGTGCTACCCCCCACGTGCCTCACTGTTGTCACTGTTATTGTGTGCTGTCTTGGGTGTACGGCCCTCGACCCCCTCCCGCTACGCAAGTCCACTGCTTCTGTACCGTCCTCAGCCTACCTTTTTCCCTCTTTGACTCTCTTTCGTGCCTAGTGCACACCTTTTTCTCCTAGCCTTTTTTGAGGCTTTCTTATTCTTTGGTTTATTTATTATTAAGTTCAATGCTATTGAAAAATTAAACCTGATTGCTTCTGCGTACAGTATTGTACACAATCTTACTTGCTACCTCGATGCTGCCTGGCCTCCGGGATGTATGGCTGAATAGCGGTGTACTTTTTCTACAAATAAAGGTTTTCCAAAAAAAAAAAAAAAAAAAAAAATGATATTTACTTCTAAATTCTGATCTCATTCCCAACCATCTCAACTACCTTTTAATGGCCAATTTACAAAGTCTGCATTTAGTCTTAAATGCATAGATGGACGCATGCATATTGCATACACCAAATTAGTTGGTTGCTATTCCGTCACTTTACGAACTATAAAAAAGGTTCCTTTGAGGAGTCAAGGAGTAGGACTGAAGTGAGAGGATGCGGGCTGCTAAATTAATAACTAATATTAACTAACTAACTAACTACCACTATCATAGTGACAAGGCAAAGGAAAGGAGTCTCTCTAGTCTGCATTACCTAACCTAAGTTCTCTTACATTATCAGCTCAAGCGAGAGTAAATGTGCAAGCAAGTACGATTAGGTAGCGCGGACCACCTGTCTAGAACAACGATCACATAATGTAAGATTTTTAAAGGTATCTTACCTGCCTGTGAGCAGCAGCATGCTTGCTATTTGGGGAAATAAAATATTCGCAATAACATAGAACACACAATAATAATTAGCTACTCAACAATACCCTCGACCTCAACCCCTAGCAGGTCCAGCAGGTCCTGCTCTCGGTTCAGGGTATCGGACCACAGGTTCGTCAGTTGGTTATGGGTGCGCCGGACCCCAGAACAGCGAGAAACTGCCCGGCATGCCCTCGCCAGCCACTGGTAGCGCTCCCGGCTCCCGTACCCGGACCCAGGCCTGCTGCCTACTGCCAGGGTGGAGGTGAGGTTCCGTGACGATTTGAACCCGTGTTTTCAATATTGTCGGAAATACATAATATTGGTATCAGCGAACCGCAAATGATCCATTTAGCATATCCTGGTGTTTTCGCTACGCTACGAGCAAGAGTACTCCTGTAACAAACGCATTTCAGATCTACCCATGGCATCCATCTTAGAACATGGCAGCCATTTTGTGTTTCTTGCCCTCACATACGCAATAACCTCTGATCATTTCATTTCGATTAAGGACACGTAGCCTTAGCCGGAGATTCACCTCTCTAGTGACACGTGCACCTTAGACCAGATCACGCTGTAGCTGCATGACTCGACAAAGGTTGCCTCCTCTGCCCGAGGCCAGCCCTGCTGAACTGGTTCTCGTGTCCGTTGGCCTGATCATGATTAGGCGGCCGAAGCTGGTAGCCTTGCCCATTTACAACCCACAAACATCTCTTATCCCACTTTTCTATCTTCCACACCTGGCTCCGTTCCTTTCTTTCCAAATCTTTATTAGGGGGAGGTAACGAAATTTACGATGAGGCGGTCCGGCTCTTGTATACAATATTGACAAGGGATTGTGATGAACTAGTGGGAACCCCTCTTCGTAGATGTTTGGCACCAGATATTATCGACGGTTCCTGTGTAACGCCAAATATTTATTGTTTAAGACACAAAGGTTTTGGGAATGTATTACATGTAAAGAATTTGCCTCCAGCTTAAAATTCAGTATATAAGGAGCAACCCTCTTTGTACAAATCGAACAGGCTCCTAGATACTGCCCATGCGTAGTTTCTGTGACTTCTGTGTCCCTGCAGTAATAAACCTTTGGTCTTTGACGCCACCATCGAGAAGCCCGTGTTTCTGTTTATTTGTGCACCAAGGCAGGTGGAACTCCGGGGTCTTCGGGTGTTGTTCCCTGACACCTCTGGACGGAACCAAAAAGTCCAGAACTCCAATTGGCGCCCACAGTGGGGCGACGTCATTCGGTACCGGTCCAAAAGCCTGAAGAGTTCGAGAAGCTTCGTGTGAAGATTCCTGAGGGAGGCGCCCCACTTCATCGATCCCGGCATATCGCAAAAGTGGCCCGAAGTTCTCTTCCACGAGGGTTCCCGTTCAGGACGGCTGCAGTGGTCCGTTGCCTTGACCGTCGCCCTGTCTTGGACCCGAGGTGCAGTCATTAGTACGGCGAAACGAGACGGGTTTCTCCTTGGTGACATCTTCAGTGCCTCAGTTAAGTATTTAGTGGTTGCTAGTTGGCTAATTCGTGAGGGTTGTTAAAATCCTTTTTGGTTCTTGGTTTGGTTTGGTTTCGTAAGATTATCACTGGTTGTTCTGGTTACGATAATCTATTTGGTTTAGTTTGGGTATCGATACATCAGTTCGCTTTTTGGTAGGCCTAAGTTCTTGGTTCAGGTGCACATATCTGTTTCGTGTTTTGTTTGTTCTGTGTTCCGGATTGCAAAAATGGTAAGTCGGAGAAATTGTATGTTGGCGTGTTTTGGTTGCAACAGTGATTCACGATTGGAGGACTCATGTCTGGTTCCTCCGATTGGGACTCCCTTATATGATTTGTACTGCAAACATGGTGTGGGTCCTATATCTTATAATGAGGTGTGGGTCCGCTATACGGAAAAGGACGGTGTCCTTAGTTGGCCACTGCATGGTAGTTTTGAACCCGAAATCCTTGATAATTTGGAAGCGAAATTGTTTAGGAAGAAAGCCCGGCCGGCAATGTTTGATTCTTTCCGTTACTGGCGAAAATAATCTAAACAGAGAGAAATTAAAAGGTTGAAGAAAGAACAGAAAGAGCAAGAAGAGTTGACTTTGGAACAAGCGGCTAAACAGCTGCAAGTTAACGAGTCTGAGAAGGCCATAGAGGTGGCCATTAGAGAGCATAATTTAGCGATCGACAAGTGCTATCCTGCCTTCGAAAACAGCTAAGATACTGGAGGACCACGAAAATGATCCTCTGTTGTCTTATCTGTTACGGTCACCTCCACCGTATGCACAAGGTGCTACGGCTCTACCTGTACCGAATGTTCAATTGCCGGTTGCTGGACAACCTGGTATTCCTGCTCCTGTCCCTCAGAATCAAGCTCCTGTACCTCCTGTGGTCAATGTGAATGTTCCTACGGCACCTCCTCTTCCTGGGTTGCCGACTTCTATACCCGTATCTGTGTCGCTTACCCCTACTGTTCCACAAACTATCTTCCTCGATACTCCTACTGCTCCGCTATCTATTCCAACTGCTACTGTGTTCTCTGCATCTGCCAGTATGTTGACTCCACTTTCTGTTCGTCGAAGAATCACTGATTCTGTCTCTAGCATTCTGTTTCCACTCTATAAAACTTTAATCAAGACTCCTACTTCTGACTCTGTGCAGAGGCGTAGTCAGCTTCCGAGTACTGAGGAACGGGGAATATTAGATTCCACGGCTCTCAGATGGATTTCGAAGAGTAGGAGATATAGCACGAGAGATGTACTAGATACATTTATGCAGTGGAATGAACCAACGCAACGATATGTTTTTGATGAGATGTGCTCTCTTTTACGTGATGAATTAGAAGAAGATGACTCTGAATCAAATTTAGAAGACTTAATAAAGGTTCAGAAAGAGTTTGCTGCAGGAATGATAGTAGGTCAAAATATAAAAGAAGCGATGGAACTGATTTTAAGTTATAGAAATGATCCATCACTTCGTTCACCGAGAGACTTAGAGAAAGGTAGTACGAAGCAGACTCGCCAATATCCAATGAGGGAGGTTCCTCCAATTTGGCGCGATGCTGTGCAAGCTGATGCGGTTCGTGGTATTGCTGCCGCTCCAGCCCAATTCCAGAGAGTGTGGATACACATTCCGTGGAAGCGAGCCGAAGTGTTAGCAGTGAAGCAGGCCTTCCCAGATCCGCGTAAAAACCCTGCTGGGTACTATAAGGAGTTAGCGCAGACAGTTGAAGCTTGTATAATGAACCTAGCGGACATCGATATGTTATTTGGAAATGTAGTTCCGCAACCAATTTTGGGCTAAAATTCGTAAAGAGAATCATCCAGTTGACCTAGGTGGTGATTGGGCAGCTATCATTGCAGCGGATGGTCAGCAAATAGGTGGTGCCAAACCTGAACCTCTAATTGCTAATCTTCCAGGTAGAATAATCGACTTAATGAAGACTCTGATGCCCGCATTACGTGTTAATTGGGACAAGTTATCCGCATGCAGGCAAAAGAAAGACGAAAGTGTCTCCGACTTTTTCACGAGGTTCGAAGAGACTTTTGTAGATCATAGTGGTCAGGATATGAGCACAGAAGGAGGACAGAGACTGTTTGTTGATAAATTCGTACATAATTTGTTACCTGAGTTATGCAATAAATTAAAGGATTCCGAGAGTGCGTGGGCTGTCTCTACAACTGCACAAATACTTGCAACTGCACAGTATTATGAAAATAGGGATAAAGAAGAGAAAGAGAAATCAGATAAGAAAACGAAAGACTTAAAGACTAAAGTTCTCTTGCAACGGGCGTATCCGCCTCGCATGAATCAGACTAATACGCAGCAAGGGACATATCAAAGAACAGATTATAGTTCACCTAGACCTCAATATCAGTGGAACCAGTGTGCGTACTGTAAGAAAGAGGGTCACTACAAAAATGAGTGTCCAGTTTTAGCGCAAAATAACGCAGCAGCAGCTCAGAGAGGTTGTGGTGGTTTTGTGCAAAATTCTAGGGGTCGGGGACGAGGTGCTATGCCTCCACAGACAAATGATCGCCCTTCCAATCACTTTGATCAACGAAATGGACAGTCTGCCCAACAAAATAGATCTCAACAGTATCTTGTAGAAGACTATTGTGAAGCGGATGAGGGATTTCAGCAAAATGGGTACTAGGACAGCCATGGACAGAGAGAGGGAGTAGTATCAGTTCCAGTGGATCAGAGTGGGCCTTATGTCGCAGTAGCAACATCAGGTGTAGTCGAACCGTTTCTGTTGGATACTGGTGCAGCAAAAAGTTCTATCATTCATGCGAAACTCCCTGGCGCACCTTTGTCCGGCTCAACAAATGTTTCTGTAGGTTTTTCAGGCGCCCCTGTTTACAACCCCATATCTGGTCCTTTGTCTATTTCTGTTGGACCGTGTCAATTGAAAGCACCTCTGATTTTGACGACAGGTTGTAATGAAAATCTGCTTGGTTTAGACTTGTTAAAACGCCTATATGCGACATTGTATTGTTCTCCGGAAGGAGTACAGCTTACATTGGGCAAAAGAATCACCTCTCCGATGTACTTGTCAATGGATGCACTCCCGCCAGAGCTGCGTTCACTCCCTGAT
This sequence comes from Lissotriton vulgaris, assembly GCF_964263255.1. Taxonomy (NCBI): domain Eukaryota; kingdom Metazoa; phylum Chordata; class Amphibia; order Caudata; family Salamandridae; genus Lissotriton; species Lissotriton vulgaris. The sequence goes on from NC_141687.1 coordinate 1,128,061,890, forward strand.
ACTCTTTGGGCGACTGGTCCTAATGATATAGGCCTTTTAGAAATACCACCATATAAAGTCACTTTGAAAGCAAATGTAAGATTTCCACGAATTCCTCAATACAAAATATCTAGTGAAGGTGAACGAGCACTTTTATTGATTGTACAAGATTTGATTAAAAAAGGTGTGGTTGAAGAAACTAGAGGAAATGTTTGTAACAGTCCGGTATTACCGATTTTTGAAACAAACTGATCCTACAAAGCCTCCAGTGTATAGGTTTGTCATCGACCTCAGAGAAGTTAATAAGATTGTGATCCCGCAGTTTCCTGTAGTTCCAGACATTACTGCCTTGTTAACATTGATTCCTGCTACAGCCACATGGTTCTCAGTCATCGACTTGAAGAATGCCTTTTTCAGCATTCCGATAGCCGAAGAAAGCAGAGATATTTTCGGCTTCTGTCTAGGAGGTCGAAGTTTCAGATTTAAACGCGCTCCACAAGGCTATTGTGAGAGTCCATCTATTTACAGTCAAGCACTAAAAAGTCAGTTAGATTCCTTTGTCCTTCCTCCAGGTTCGGCTTTAGTGCAGTATGTAGACGATCTTCTAGTGGCTGCCGATGACAAGGAAACTTGCAAAGCAGCTACGATTTCATTATTGCATCACTTGTCTAATTTAAATCATAAGGTGTCACCTTCGAAAATGCAATACTGCTGCCAAGAAGTGACCTACCTAGGTCATCTCTTGTCAAAGGAGGGAAGGAAGTTGACCCCAGAAAGAATAAAAGCAATTACGCAGATGAGTGTTCCTCGCACGCAGAGAGAAGTACGTGCCTTTTTAGGTATTACCTCTTACTGTAGGCAGTGGATCCCAAATTTTTCTCTTTTAGCAAAACCGTTGGTAGCTTTGACTGGGAAAAATGTTCCGAGTCCAGTGCCATGGTCTGATGAATGTCAGGAGAGTTTTACTGAGTTACGAAAAGCATTGTGTTCAGCTCCTGTGTTGGGTACACCTGATTACAGCAAGCCATTCACGCTCTATGTGCACGAAAGAGAAGGTTGCGCGTTGAGTGTTCTGACGCAGACATTTGGTGATAAACAACGCCCTTGTGCGTATTTTTCATCAACATTAGATCCGGTAGCCAGAGCGTTACCTAGTTGTTTGAGAGCTACAGCGGCAGCTGCGGCTTCCATTCGACAATCTGCTGGTTTGGTGATGAACAACATGCTAGTGGTCATGGTTCCTCATGCAGTGGATACACTCATGAATCGAACCAAGACACAACACCTTACCAGTGCGAGATTATCTGGTTACGAGCTGACATTACTAGCAAGTCATATTGAGATCAAAAGATGTAATGTATAGAATCCAGCAATGTTGTTGCCGGCTAATCAAGAGTCGAGTGATTCCGAGCCCCATGATTGTTGTTTTAGAACGGAGGAAGAGACAAAAGGACGAATTGATTTAAAAGACACCCCATTGTCAGATCCAGATGGCACGTTGTATGTGGACGGGTCATGTTTTAAATTGGAGAATGGTGATGTGACTGCTGCCTATGCAGTAACGACTTTGAAGACGATTGTGGAGACTGCAAGAGTGAGTCAGAATTCTGCCCAAGCTGCAGAATTAATAGCTCTAACAAGAGCGTGTGTTTTAGCTAAGGGAAAGAGAGTGAATGTGTTTACAGATAGTCAGTACGCATTTGGCGTGGCCCATAGTTTTGGCCGTTTGTGGAAAGAAAGAGGTTTCATTACGTCCCATGGGACTAAGATTCAACATGGTCAGCTAGTTAACGATCTGTTGGAATCTCTAACCTTGCCGACTGAAGTTGCGATTGTAAAGTGCAGTGCTCATAAAGCAATCACGGATGATGTTGGTCGTGGGAATGCTTTTGCTGATGAGACCGCTAAACAGACAGCTAGAAATATGATGAGTAGAATGTATGTTGCTACGTCTGCAAGATGGATTTCTGAGTCTGGAATGTGTGAAGATACAGTGGAAAGTGTGAAAGAGATTCAGAAAGAGGCAACTGAGGAGGAAAAACGTGTATGGAGAGAAAGTACGGGCAAGTTGGATTCGAGTGGGTGCTGGATTGACTTGTCAGAACAACAGCGTTGGATGTTGCCTGATGCGTATGTGCTTGCAGTGGTGATGATGGCGCATGGAGTAGCGCATATAAGTTCTAAAGGAATCTGTAAAATGTTGGCTCCAGTCTGGAAGAATGATGGGATCAGTAAATGTGCAGAAAGAGTGGTGAAAAATTGTATGGTATGCCTGATGCATAATCCTGGCAAGGGAACTCCAACTCCTGCTGGCCACTTCGCTCCACCTTCTTGCCCCTTTGAAGTGATTCAGCTAGATTACATACACATGGATCGGTGTAATAATTTGAAATACGTCCTGGTGGTAGTCTGTGCTTTTTCCAGATGGATCGAAGCATATCCACTAAAGGACAATACTGCCCTATCAACTGCCAAAATTCTTCTCAAGGAATATTTCCCTAGGTACGGAATGCCACGGATTGTATGGTCAGATAACGGAAGTGAGTTTATAGGGAAAGTTATGCAGAGTGTGTGTGCCGGTCTGGGCATCAAACAGAAGTTCCACAGTGCAAACCATCCCCAGTCTGCTGGTTTAGTTGAGGGTTACAATGGCACCCTCAAACTAAAACTAGCTAAAATACAGGCATCCACGGGTTTATCCTGGCCAGACGCACTCCCCTTGGCTTTGTTATCAACAAGAGCAACTGTACATTCCAGAGTGGGGCTTAGCCCCTATGAAATTGTTTTCGGCCGCCCGGCAAATATTTGGGGTGTGCCTAGGCCAAAGGAGTTTTGTTCTCTAGAATATCCTATGTTGATCGATTACCTTTACGACTTGACTGCTAAATTGAGTCTTATTCACCAACAGGTTTTCGATGCATTGCCAAAGCCTCCGGAGAGTCCAGGGCATCAGCTGAAACCTGGCGACCACGTTGTGGTCAGAAACTTTACGAGGACAAAGAATCTTCAACCGAAGTTTGTGGGACCCTTCCAGGTGCTGCTTGCGACGAGAACCGCAGTTCGTGTAGCTGGTCGTAAGCACTGGATTCATGCATCTCATGTCAAACGTGTGCCTCTACCACTTCCTTACGACGACTGGGTGAAGAAGGGAATTGGTGCCTCCGAATTTGAACATACGCCAAAGTTCATCCCTTTCAGTGATGCCGAATTGATTACCGACACTCCGAACTCTGACTCTTCTCCTGAAAAGACTCCTCTGAACTCTGAACATTTGTCCTCTGCATCAGAAAAAACTCTGTCATCTGCGAACCTGAACACTGCAACAGCTACCAGTGATACGTTATTTGCCGATCAAACAGTTCCTGCAAAATCAAGATATAATTTACGATCTCGTAATATGGACAAATAAAGCAGGCAACTGCCTATTGTGATATTTTGATCTTTTGAACTTTTGCCTTCAGCCAGGAAGTTTGCTACTATTTTATTGTTTTTAAAAATTGCCTTGCCGTCTGGGTAGCCGTAGGGTCGTGGCTGTGTGCCTAGTTGAATCTGCGGGGGTCTGACACAAGGTCGATCTTTCTGTTGGTTCTGGGAACTCCCAGGGCTGATAGAGGCATTTTCATCTACGTACACATCATCAGTGGTCGCGAGCGGATTGTAGAAGATGGAGCTTCCTCCGCTGCAACGAGAAAATGTGATATATGTTCGCAGAAATAGACTCTATAGAATTCTTCACAGCAAATGCTTTTTGATACAATGTGCCATTACATTTTTGATTGTTTTGATAACGTTGGTGGGTGGAATTGTCTTTGGTATAAGTTTGATTTTTGTACCAGTAACTACAGTACCTCCCCTTGATTCTGCTACTTCTACTGTTTCTTCCATACACTCTTTTCACTCGTTTCCTGAGCATGAGCAAGCTCGACGATCTGAATTCATCAATAACACCTTTGTACAGCTCTTGCACCAACACCAACTGGTAGTTAACACTACAGACTGCTGGGTGTGTGGCTTGATACCCCACACTATGGATAAAGGTATTCCCTATCTGGTTTTGCCTTTTAGCTATAATGGATCATTTCAGGCCTTTCAAACCATCTTTGCTTATGCCCTTGAAACCTATCCTCCGCGTCCACCACGTTCCACTAAATATAACTCTGCCAACAAAGCCTTAGTCCAGGGAATTATTGACATGATCAAGGACGTCAATAATACTCCATCTTACCCTAGAGACGAATTACGAGTATATTTAAGTTGGAACTCTTCAGAGTATCGCCTTAGTTTGGGAGAAAGCAAGCGTAAAAGCTCAACTCCAATCTGGGTCGTACCTCACCGGGGTCAAGTCTGCTTGCAAGGTAATGGGAGAAATCCGAGAGCTCAGCTAGGGAGGAGTGAATGCGTAGAGACTTATATGTTTCCGTCCAACTCTTCCCCTGCTTTTCTTACTGCTAGGGGTACCTACTTCATCTGTCGAGACAGAGCGTATACATGGTTGCCTGCTGACTTTTCAGGATCATGTTATATTGCTCGATTGTTACCTCCAACATACACTGCATCATCTGACTACCACAAGACCAGAGTAGCAAGAGGTGTCTTCAGCAAGGAAGATACTGCCGGTCAGGAAGCTGGAGACTTCTTCAAAGGTTTCCTTCCGTTCTGGGGGCCTATGGCCAATAGTAGAAACATACGTCAGCTAACACGGGTAGTTGAATCTACTATTACCGAAACTGCTGGTGCCCTTAGCAATTTGACAGCTGAGCTTCAGGCGGATAGACTCATGACGTTGCAGAACCGTATGGTCCTAGACGTTATACTTGCAGACCGAGGTGGGGTATGCAGAATGATCCAATCGAGCTGCTGTGTCTTTATTCCTAATAATGCTCCAACAGTCTATGAGGCGATCTCGAAGCTACACAAGATTTCCGACTCTATTCATGTAGACGAGGGAAACTGGTCCTTCATGGAGTGGTTTTGGACTCTGATATCAGCGTGGGGATGGAAGGTTCTAATGGTCATTGGTGTCATCTTAGTATTCCTATTCTCATGCTGCCTGATTATCCAGTGTGGTCCTGCTTTGTGTAGTCTCTGTGCTGCAACCTGTTTTAGGAAACCACCTGCGTTTGGAGAAAAGGCGCGAGAAAGGATGATGATACAACAGCATGTCACTGACCTGATGAGCATAGAATTAGACTCTGACATAGACTGAGTAATTGCCTATGTAAGGGCAAAAGGAGGGTCTGAGGTTCCGTGACGATTTGAACCCGTGTTTTCAATATTGTCGGAAATACATAATATTGGTATCAGCGAACCGCAAATGATCCATTTAGCATATCCTGGTGTTTTCGCTACGCTACGAGCAAGAGTACTCCTGTAACAAACGCATTTCAGATCTACCCATGGCATCCATCTTAGAACATGGCAGCCATTTTGTGTTTCTTGCCCTCACATACGCAATAACCTCTGATCATTTCATTTCGATTAAGGACACGTAGCCTTAGCCGGAGATTCACCTCTCTAGTGACACGTGCACCTTAGACCAGATCACGCTGTAGCTGCATGACTCGACAAAGGTTGCCTCCTCTGCCCGAGGCCAGCCCTGCTGAACTGGTTCTCGTGTCCGTTGGCCTGATCACGATTAGGCGGCCGAAGCTGGTAGCCTTGCCCATTTACAACCCACAAACATCTCTTATCCCACTTTTCTATCTTCCACACCTGGCTCCGTTCCTTTCTTTCCAAATCTTTATTAGGGGGAGGTAACGAAATTTACGATGAGGCGGTCCGGCTCTTGTATACAATATTGACAAGGGATTGTGATGAACTAGTGGGAACCCCTCTTCGTAGATGTTTGGCACCAGATATTATCGACGGTTCCTGTGTAACGCCAAATATTTATTGTTTAAGACACAAAGGTTTTGGGAATGTATTACATGTAAAGAATTTGCCTCCAGCTTAAAATTCAGTATATAAGGAGCAACCCTCTTTGTACAAATCTAACAGGCTCCTAGATACTGCCCATGCGTAGTTTCTGTGACTTCTGTGTCCCTGCAGTAATAAACCTTTGGTCTTTGACGCCACCATCGAGAAGCCCGTGTTTCTGTTTATTTGTGCACCAAGGCAGGTGGAACTCCGGGGTCTTCGGGTGTTGTTCCCTGACACCTCTGGACGGAACCAAAAAGTCCAGAACTCCAATGGGAAGGTGGCGCTGAACATGCACTTCATACTGCAAATCACTAAACCCCCCCAGCGAAGCCACTGACATCACACCATCCCTGAAACTCTGCAACGAGCTCAGCTCCTACTTCCATCTCAAAATCAAGGCCCTCAACAACTTCAGCTAACAGATGCCAGGCACCATCCCACTCGCCACCACCACCAACAAAGAGCTGATCATCACAACATGGAATCCGGCCACCATCGAACACACCACCGTGACCATGAAGAACACCCACTCAGGAGCCCCCACAGACCCCTGCCCACCGCACCTGTACCATAGGGCCTCTGATGCCATCGCACCCAAACTAGAATGAACCATCAATGCCTCTTTCGCATCCGGCATCTTCCCCGATGACTGGAAGCAGGCGAAGATCAAACCCCTCCTCAAGAAGCCCAAGGCTGACCCGACAGACCTGAAAAACGACTGGCCCATCTCTCTCCTCCCCTTCGCTACCAAAGTCACTGAGAGACTTGTAAACACCCAGCTGACTGCCTTCATCGAAGAGAACTCCATCCTAGATGCCTCGCTGGCTTGATTCCGCAGCAACCGCAGCACTGAGACTGCCCTCCTTGCCGCCACCGACGACATCCACATGCTACTAGACCATGGACACACCGCAGCCCTCATCCTACTAGACCTCTCTGCAGCTTTCGACACCGTCTCACATTGCACTCTCTCAGCCAGAATCCACAAAGCTGGAATACGAGGAACCGCCCTCTCCTGGATCTGATCCTTTTTCTCCGGCAGAACCCAGAGGATCAGACTGCATTCCTCTCCAAACCCGCACATATCATCTGAGGAGTAACCCAAGGATCATCACTCAGCCCCGCGCCATTCAACATCTACATGGCCCCCCACGCTGCCATCATCAGACAACATGGGCTCAGCATAGTATCATACGTCGACGACACCCAGCTCATCCTCTCCCTCACGAAGAACCCCAAAGACGCCAGACTTTGCTTCCAGGAAGGAATGAGGAATGTAGCTGCCTGGATGAAAAGCAGCTGCCTAAAGCTCAACTAGGAGAAAACTGAGGTCCTCATCCTAGGACCCTCCACCTCTGCCTGGGACAACACCTGGTGGCCCTCTGCCCTCGAGAGTCTGCCCACCCTGACAGACCACGCATGGAACCTCAGCATCATCCTCGACTCCTCCCTCACCATGACCCGCCAGATCAACTCCATTGATTCCACCAGCTTCAACTGCCTTTGGATCCTCCACAAGACCTTTAAATGGATACCCCCAGAATGCAGAAAAAACATCACCCCGCTCTCATAACCAGCAGACTGGATTACGGCAATGCCCTCTACGCCGGAATCAACAGAACTCTTCTTCACAAGCTCTAAACCATCAAGAACACCGCAGCCAGACTCGTTCTTGGAACCCCATGGCACAAACACATGAACCAACACCTACGAGACCTCCACTGGCTCCCTGTGGAGAAGAGAGTAACCTTCAAACTGCTCACCCACACTTACAAATCCCTTTACATCGGACCCAAATCCTTCAACGAGAGAGTCTCCTTCCTTGAACCCAAGAGGAAACTTCGCACCGCAGACCTTGCCCTCACAGAGACCTCCCGCATTTGCAGAACCAGAGCAGGCGGAAGAGCTTTCTCCTACGTTGCAGCCAAAGCCTGGAACGGATTCTTTGTCAACATCAAACGCACCCACCCTCTAACCTTTAAAAAGAACCTCAAGACCTGGCTCTTCGAATGAACCGGAGCTGCACCCCCCGCGCCATGAGACCCTCACGGGTGAGTAGCGCGCTTTATAAATCCCTGATTAATTGATTGATGCACAACTTGACACATTTTATTTAACAAAAGAAAATTCTGACATTTTTAGGTCATCAAAAAACTGAGATTGCCCTCCTCTAAGAAACCCATATGTCTCTAGCAGAGTGCAACAAGTTATGGAGAGACTGGGTGGGCCGGGTCCTTCATGGTAGCATCTCTCCCACATCACAGGGTTGGGATGACACAGCTGATCCAGTTAGGAAACAAGGCATTGCCATATTTCCTCATAAGCACCTCTTGTATAGAATTCTCCACACTTGGTCAGATACAAATGTCACATATGTGTTTGCCAAGCTCTCTATGCAGGGAAAACACAGTAATCGTGGGCTCAGTGTACGTGCCATAGATGTCTAAGTTTTTTTTTCTCAAATCAGTAGGTTACTGACATCATTTGGCACCTCTAAAATCCTCATTGGAAGAGGCTGGAATGTAGCTCTTGACCCTTTTCAGATTAGATCAGATAGGCCAGACATATACCATGATGGGGACAATTCTGCTTTACATGATCTAATGCAAGATCATGCTCTTTGGGACACTTAGAGACTCTTGAATCAATGAAGAAGAGATTATACTTTCACCTCTTTTTCCCACAACATTCATACCCATCTGGACTACTTCCTTTGCACCCCCTCGTGGCCTAGCACTTAGAAGATGCAAACATTATTCCTTGCAGGATCTCAGAACATGACTTTATAGATCTACAGATAGACTTGGGTTTGTATACACTTCAGTGAGAACCTTGGTGGCTAAAGGCCTCCCATTATAAAGGCCTGAGGCAAAACGTTGCCTCACAGAATACGTAGAAAGGTATGTGGAAGACAATAAGGGATCAGTGACCTCGACATAAACATTGTGGGATGTGGGTAAGATTGCTCTTTGTGGTATGCTGATGAGTGAGTCTGCGATGATCAATTGGAGGCTTACAGACTCTAGGTGGGAAGTAGAAGTATGGTTCGTATCCCTGACTACTGACTGTAACTCATATTCAAAATCGTTACTCCTCTGGGAGCTACTGGTTGAATATCAACTGAATACAGACTATACTACAGAGGCAGAGAAATGCCTCTTCTATATACGAAAGAGACACTACGAAAGGGGTGAGAAGACACGTAGACTTTTGGCTTATCAGCTCCACCAGCAAGCTTCATCCCAAATGATTCCCACCATCCAAGACTCAAGGGGTGGTCTCATCACCCACCCGACGGCAATAGTGGCAGAGTTTCAAAAATACTATAAACATCTTACACAGCTGAAACACATCCAGCATTAGACACTGAATCTTCCTTTTTTAATTTCCTTAAAATACCAAGGCTATCCACTACACAAATTGCGCAAGTTGAAGGTGCGATCATGGCAGAGGAAACTGCAATCATCAGCGATTAATGCTATGCCCTCCAGGAAGGCACCTGGGGAGGAGGGACTTTCAGGTGAAATTTCTAATGCCCCAAAATCTCTGATTATTCCCATTTTGGTCCCAGTTTATCTTGAGGCCCTGGTTGATGGTCAGCTCTCTGCAGAATATCCCAGGGCTCAAATTCCTGTGCTCACAAAACCAGCAAGGATCCCCTGGAATGCTCAAGCTATCCCGTTAGGAAGAGGATTACTTTTAAGAGCTTATTGCTAATCAATAGAGAATTTTATGAGACAGGTCCAGGGTACCTGAGAGCGAGAATCTGTTTCTATATCCCTCCCAGAAGTCTGCCCTCAGCGAATCTCTTTTGGGCCAAAATTCCTTGGATAATAAATCCAATACGGGGGGCAGGTCCTTCTCTTTTTTGGGACCGTCTTTCTGAAAAAATCTCTCCCTGGAATTAAGATGCATCACATCCACCCCTCTGTTCCGGAAGAAGCTAAAAAAACTGCTTTTTGTAATAGCTGATTCTGTTCTTCTTCGCCCCTCGGTTTGTCACTGTCTGTGCAGGGCACCAGGACACTCTATGAAGTAATAGTTGCACTGTAGATATGTCCTTCTACATTACATCACACTGATATATATGAAAGTTAAGATTTAGGGAAAGGTTTTGGCCATGAACCTGAATAGGGTTATCATAGTTCGTGTAGAACCATCTCAGGTAGGTTTTGTTCCTGAACGATCCTCAAACCAATCTCCTATGCACTCTAAAATATATTGTGTGGCAGGTGAGGGAAGAGCTGGGAGAGAAGGTTCTCCCCTCACTGGATGCCAAAAAGACTGTTAATCATTTCGATTGGGCTTATCTCTATCAGACCATAATAAGGATGGGCATCAGACAGGATTTTCTGACACTCAAGACCCACTGCATCTGCCATTTCTGGAGGTTTATCTTCCCCTACTTTGATGTCGATTGAGGCACCAAACAGGGTTATCTATCCCCTATCCCCACTGTTATTTCTGGTGGCTCTGAAACACCTAGCAATTGCAATTTTTTTCTAATGATAATATTAAAGGTTTTTCCACAACGGTGGGGGAGTTAAGTCTGTTTACTATGCAGACAATATTCTTTTGACATTATCAAAACCCTTGGCTCCTGCTTCCACTCTGGTTTCTAAACCGGATTCTTTTTCAACCACCTCTCTTGGTAGTATGACATTTTAATGGTGTTTGAAATGTCTTAGGGTGTTTATTGATAGAGGCCTAGTGATATTTTTCATAATAATGCACAATCATTGTGGATTGCTTGGACCGTGAATTTAAAAGTGGTCAGATCTGAACCTGTCCATGTAGGGCAAGGTGTAAGTAATAAGGATGAATGTCCTCCCCAAATTTAATTTAATTTTTTGTGTATAACCGATGATTATGTCAGTCTCCTCTCTGCAGAGCATCCAGCGCTCCAGCTCCCGTTTTATTTCGGGTTTGGAAAGACCAAGATTAAAAGGAGCAAAGCTCTACTCCACATTGGAAAAGGGTGGCTTGCGTCTTCCTCACTTTTAGGGTTATTGGTTAGCACAGCAGTTGGTCCACTATGTGTATTGGTTACTTACATCCGAGATCACAACATTATGGGTAAAGTTAGAGCACCATATCTTGCAATCTTCCGGAAATCTGGCTGTTTATTACTCTCCAAAACCTCAAATTACTCCTCTCATGAATCCAATCATACACCCCTCCCAATATGGATCGATTTGGGCCTACAGGCTGGTTCAAGTTCAGAGTGGCATCCAGGCTAAAGCATCATTGTGGCACAATGCTTCCATGCTGCCATACTGATTTGTGGGGAGGAAATGTATTGGCCCATCTGGATTAATCACATTATTTACCACATTGAGAACCTTATATCTAATGACTTTATCAAAATAGTTCCTCGACTTAAGACGGAAATTTGCCATCCCAATTATGGGGATTCAATCAATTGTCTCATGCCCTAACGATTGTACAGGGGAACATGCCTACTGCCCTCATCAGATCACCCATTACTCATTATATCCAGATATGGAAACATTTTGGGGGACCTATCTCAGGATTGTATGTTACTCTGTTGGATCATTGTTTTTCTGCCCCCACATCCACCTCACTGAGAGACTGGTGGGAATCGTGTCTCAACAAACAATTCCTTGATGATGATTGGGATTCTCAACTGCCGAATTATAATAAAGGATTACGGGAATCATGTCTTAAGTTTAATTTTTTTTAAGCTCCTTCACCACTGGCACTCGTTTCCAGTAAGATTACACAATGCCCTTCTCAGTGTGGATTCACTCTCATGGAGATGTGGCCTTTCGGACTGCGACTTAGTCAATATTTTATGGAATGTGATCGACTGAAGGCCTTCTGATCATAGATTTAGGATCATATGAGAGAACGCCTTTGGGTAGACCATTGTTTGCCTGGACAGTGCTCTCGCATGTTATTTCTGACCTCCCTTCAGTGACCCAACATGTTAACAGATGGCTCTCCACTGCCTTAGGGGTGTCTAAACTGGGGATTCTGTAACTTTGGAAATCGACCCTAATGCACACTTTTCAGAACTGATGCGACAATGTGTATGATATGGCAAGTTGTGAACACATCATTTACAATCTAAATGACAAATTGCAGATAATTCTAGATTTATAGGGCCCTTTCCTTAAAGATTGAAGTGCTGTACTCGCCCATACACCCCAGGTTCTTATGCGATATCACGTTCTGTTTCATGTTCCATGCAGATTCCTATGGTCCATTTCCAATCCCCTTGAGGTTCTCCAGACTTTGACCCTATATATTATTAACAGCATAATAGGAGGTTTGTTTGGGTTGTATATCATGCCACCTTCCCCTTGCATTGCAGGGTGTGTTTCATTTTCGTAATGAGTTAATTTCTTTTGATGGTTGTGTTCTGTTCTTCATTCCCCTTGTTTGTGTGATTATTCATTAATTGCTTTAATTGGGATCTGGTTTATGGATGTATTTTGGTATTGTATATTACTTTGTTGATATTCTCGCCCCGCATAGCAGTTGGCTTGTGTATCTTTATTGTGCCATTCTTGTTAATGTATTGATGAAAATTCAATAAAGAATTGAAACATAATCTTAGGTATCTCAGATACTTTTAAAGCTTTGCAATGTCTTGTGAAAGTTCAAGCTGAAGCAGCTGGATAAATAAGCAAAATGATCACAGCTATGTCGAAGACAAGCACTTTCTTATGGAAGCACGCAACGTCTGCCAATCAAAACATCCTCCTGGCTCCCAGCATGTGGGCGGAGTCAAAACCCCTCTCTAGGGATGCTCACATAATTGTCTAGCAACAGCTGCACTGTCCAGTCAGACCATAAAAAGTGAACTTTCACTAATGAATGGCAAAGTTAAATGACTGCACTAAATTTGAGACAGTGGTTTGCAGCACAGACTCGTATCCCGGCATCGTAAGTCCCATGGTTGGGCAAGGGGCTGCAAGGAAATGTTTTGCCCACTCTTATTCAGAGCTGCCCTTATTCCCCTAATTAGCAGCAGAGAAACACAGCTGCCACCACCACAGCTATGTAACAAGCAGCATTCTTCTTATTCCTCACCACATGCTTCCAGAGTGCCTTCCATTAGGGTAATTGGAAGTTGCCAGCTCTTCGTCAATCATCTGGCCGGCCACATGGAGGGAGATGGATGGACATAACAAGCAATATTTTCATAACTCTTGCAAAATGTGTGTATATTTTTGGCCTACTTGCATGGTATAATTTAGACTGATTCTGATGGCCAGTGGTAAACGTTGAAAAGCTCTCCACTGGCGATCATACCTCCCATAATATCCAGGGTACTGCTTTTTGGTGCATATTGATACCCAATGTGGATAAGGCACCAGCTGTAGTGTATGGACAATTTCAGGATTTACTCCCAGCAAATTTGAGTCAGGTTGTGATTGTGATTCTTATTGACAAGCTTATACAGAGTGCCTGTTGTGTTGGGCATTTCAATACCCCATCATGTGAATATTCCACAGAGGAAGGAGCACTGCGACTCATGTTTATTATTCTAGTTTCAGTAATAGCCACATTGTGTAATAGATTTGTTTGTACACACATTTCTTCTCTGCAGATGGGCGATTGCTTCAGATGAATGAAAGAAACAACTGTTGTGTTTGCTTTCCAGGCATGTGCCTCCTCTGCTTCCTTCAGAACAGTTTCCTGAGTGAGAAAGGGAGGTGCATCCTTCACTGTCCGGCCGGTAAAATATGAGCCTAATACCGATCTGTGGGAGAGGGATGTAAATTCCAGCAGCTTCGCCCTGATGGCTCCGATACAAATGATGCACCGCTGCCATTAATAATGCAGCAGAACAATAATAGCTTGATTCGAGCGAAGACCTCTGGTCAGAAACTGCAAATCTCATTATTTTCGCTCTCAACAGAGATGTCCTCTGTCTTCTCTCTCCACTCTCTCCTTCTCCGGCTCCCTCCCTCCTTCCTTGCCCGGTCCCTCTCTCACTCTAATACACGCACACTCCCGCTCCCTTCACACCTTTCCCTGTGCTTGGCTTTGTCATGTTCCCGATGACTACTAATTAAATGGATGTGTCGCCTTTGTACCTCCCTCCTGTCATTACCGCTTTATTTGCTGCAGCTCATGTTTCTTTCAAGTATGTGGGAAAACCACACAGTGACAAAGCCTATGGGTCTTTATGTGTCAATGTTACACATGTATACATTGCTTAGAGAAGTGAAACTAAAAATTCAGGATTTGTGTTGGGAAGCTGTTCATAGTAAGCCTAAGAAGCACTGTGTGCTAATTTGCATTAGTTTGCATGGGGGGCGTTCCATGGGTGACATATGGGTGTTTCCATGCAACGGCGGCCGGCGCAGGTAACCGCAGTGCAGTCAGGCGGGCGATGTGGGAGGGGGAAGTCGACAGATGACGGAAAGGGTAGGTATCAACTCCCCCAATGCCCCGCCTGCTCCACCGCCCCACCGCGCTTACCTGCACCGGCTGCGACTGTTCCCATGTAATCGCCCATGGGTTTTGACACAGTGCTGTGTGTTGGCATAAGACATACAATTGAAGGCCAAGATCTCTGTACTGGGGTGAATGTATGACATTGTTCTGCATTCTGTCAATCAATTGTTGTTTTTGCATTTGTCACCCCGGGTGGGATGGATATGTCCAGACGTGGGTCCTGTGCTCTCCATGCCACTGGAGGTAAGCTATCCTGGCTGATGAGGGGTTAAACCCTGAAACCGGTCCTAGGATGCTTGATTCCAGTCCAGGGAGGACCTGGCCTGGCAGTTCGGAATGGAATGTTCCCATTGGGCACAGGGTCATGACTGATTTGAATATTGCTGGGTTCAAACTGGAATTGTATGGGGAGCAAAAAAACAATGGATTTAGAACCATATCTCGGTACTGGGGTGAATGTATGATATTGTTCTGCATTCTGTCCATCAATTGCTGTTTTTGCATTTGTCACCCCGAGTGGGATGGGTATGCCCAGAGGTGGGTCCCGTGCCCTCCATGCCACTGGAGTGAAGGTATCCTGGCTGATGAGGGGTGAAACCCCCAAACCGGTCCTAGGATGCTTGTTTCCAGTCCAGGGAGGACCTGACCTGCCAGTTCGGGCTAGACTGTTCCCATTGGGCGCAGGGTCAAGACTGATTTGCTTATGGCTGGGTTCAAACTGGAATGGCATGGGGAGCAAAGAAACAATGGATTTAGGCCCAGATCTCTGTACTGGGATGAATGTATGACATTGTTCTGCATTCTGTCTATCAATTGTTGTTTTTGCATTTGTCACCCCTAGTGGGAAGGGTATGCCCAGACGTGGGTCCCATAATCTCCATGCCACTGGTTCAAGCTATCCTGGCTGATGAGGGGTGAAACCCCGAAACCGGTCCTAAGATGTTTGTTTCCAGTCCAGGGAGGACCTGGCCTGGTAGGTCGGGCTGGACTGTTCCCATTGGGTGCAGGGTCAAGACTGATTTGCATATATCCGGGTTCAAACTTGAATGTCATGGGGAGCAAAAAAACAACAGATTTCGCCCCAGATCTGTATACTAGGGTGAATATATGACATTTTTGTGCATTCTGTCGATCAATTGTTGTTTTTGCGATTGTCACCCCGAATGGGACGGGTATGGCCAGACGTGGGTCCTGTTCTCTCCATGCCACTGGAGTCAAGCTATCCTGGCTGATGAGGGGTGAAACCCCGAAACCAGTCCTAGGATGCTTGTTTCCAGTCCAGGGAGGACCTGGCCTGGCAGTTCAGGCTGGACTGTTCCCATTGTGCGCAGGGTCAAGACTGATTTCCATATTGCTGGGTTCAAACTGGAATGGCATGGGTAGCAGAAAAACGATGGATTTAAACCCCGATCTCTAAACTGGGGCGAATGTATGACATTGTTCTGCATTCTGTCCATCAATTGTTGTTTTTGCATTTGTCACCACGAGTGGGACGGGTATGCCCAGACGTGGGTCCCTTGCTCTCCATGCCACTGGAGTCAAGCTATCCCTTCTTATGAGAGGTGAAACCCCGTAACCGGTCCTAGGATGCTTGTTTCCAGTCCAGAGAGGAACGGGTCTGGCAGTTCCGGATGGACTGTTCCTATTGGGCGCAGGGTCAACACTGATTTGCATATTGCTGGGTTCAAACTGGAATGGCATAGGGAGGAAAAAAACGATGCATTTATACCCAGATCTCTGTACTGGGGTGAATCTATGACATTGTTCTGCATTCTGTCCATCAATTGTTGTTTTTGCATTTGTCAATCCGAGTGGGACGGGTATGCCCAGATGTGGGTCCTGCACTCTCTATGCCACTGGAGTCAAGCTATACTGGCTGATGAGGGGTGAAACCCCGAAATCGGTCCTAGGATGCTTGTTTCCAGTCTAGGGAGGATCTGGACTGGCAGTTCAGGCTGGACTGTTCCCATTAGGTGCAGAGTAAACACTGATTTGCAGATTGCTCAGTTCAAACTGGAATAACATGGGGAGCAAAAGAACTATGGATTTAAGCCCAGATCTCTGTACCGGGGTGAATATATGACGTGGGTCTGCATTTTGTGCATCAATTGTTGTTTTGACAGTGTGTTGGCAAATGACAACCTAAGTTGCTCCAGTGCTGAGGGAGAGAAATACAGTAGATTTTGTGTTTTTTCACTCACCTTTTGATGTAAAGCAATGCAGCAACTCTGATAGCTATGCTGCATTGAGTCACATTTTAGTAAATTCCACCCACCCCATGCCCATCAATTTCTGTATGTCTGTAGAATGCCTCCAACATCATGACAGACAATGTGTCCAAAATTGTGCCAACTAAAACATCCATTAACATGTCGCAAGATATGTGAAAGATTGTACCACATAAGATTTTCTTTGTCACATGCCATGATTAACACTGTGCCATAGAAAATCCACATCATCACGTCAGCAGATAATGCCAATTATTGTACAACATAGTATGCCCATTACTGTACTCGCGTATATGCCCACCACTCGGCCAAAACGAGTCACCAAACAAGCCTATCGTTGTGCTGCACAATATGTTGATTACGGAGCCGAAATATAAAGTTATTATTGTGTCAAAGGACATGAGCACAATTGTGCTAAATAGCACGAAAGTGGCCACAGTATGCAATGGCGTTCATTAACATGAAATAAAGCATGTTAGTCACCGGGAAAGAAAGCATGTTAAAATGTTCACCATAACATGCTCAATTCTTTCTAAGAAAATATACATCCTGTGAAACAGAGTAAATGATCATTGTCTGCTGAATAATATATACATTGTTCTATTGGAGAATGAAACAATAAATCTAGTTTGTCTTGACACAATATGGCTATAAGTGAATGGTAACAATTTAATTCACGTGTATATTCCAGATGCTATCTCTTATTTGAGCACTGTATTTTTATGCATTTTAAATAGCTTCTAAGTATTCTGTAAACTAATTGATTTGACCCGTGCTTTTATGGACACAACAAATGTATCCGAATAAAGATTTATTGAATTGAATTGAAACAATAATTATGCCTAAGAATTATTTTTATTATTAGCTGTTATTTTACACACTGTGCATGAATTTGCAAGCAATGCTTGACTAATCCATTATCATAGCGCTGTATATGAATTGATGAAATATCCAGTCACCTGTATCTGATAAGTCTGATGTTGTAATTGGAATTACTAGTCAGTGGTCAACAATAGTAGCTTTATTTCATATGCACACAAACAGTTTTCTTTTGACATTGGAATACATTCAGCTACTCAGCCAAACACTTATGGTGGCTTAAGAAATATAATTGCAAAAACTGAAAATGAGTGGGACACATAATTAATGAGCGGGTGGTGATTTGATTCTGATATCAAGGCATTTAAAAAAAAGAAAGACTTGACTTTAACAATCTTAGAGAGGGGTAAGCTGATTTGAAAACGGGTTACTTACCTCTGTTCAATATTTATTCTTATCTGCATGTTCTATTGCTATTATAGTTATTTTTGTCTTGTTTTCTCTACCTCCCGCTGTTCGCTCGTCATAATGTTTAAATGATTTTCCCCCAGATGCATCAAGCACCCATTTTGCGATTCCTTATTAGCGAAAAATAAGGATTTGCTAATAAGGAATAGCAAAATGCTATGCATGAAGATCTCGCTTAAAAAATAGCGATTTCTTAACATTCCTTAATTGCGACTCGCAAATTGCGACTCGCAATTAAGGAATACCCCCCCCCCCAATTCATTCCTATGGGAATGGGAAGACAATCTCAATTTGCGATTCCCAATTAGAGAATCGCAATTTCAAGGGTGCCAGGGTGTCAAAAGGACACCCTGTTGCACCCCTGAAATCTGCATATGGGTAGATCTTGCACACACATGTCCTAAGGGCATGTTTGTGTGTAAAATGGAACTTTGAAAAATGCACTTTAGTGCATTTTTCAAAGTTTTTGCAAATGACCATGAAGTTCAACTTCATGGTAATTTGCGCCCCCTATTAGCGAAATTGCAAAAATGTTTACTTTAATGCATTGCATTTAAGGAATCTCAATTTGAGATTCCTTAAATGCATGAGCAATTTAAGTAATCGCAATTTTGCGATTTCTTAAATTGCGATTTTTGCATTTGGGATGATGCATCCCAAATGCAAAAATACCAGTCACAAAGGGGCAGATTCTGAGAATCTGCCCCTTTGCGAGCGGTTTTAAGCTTGATGCATCTGGGCCCTAGTTGTTAACGCCTGTGTTCACTTTTTTCCCTCAAGAGATAGAATTATTTTTGTCACATCTTTCGTTAGTTTTTTCTTTGCATTTATAGCTTAATATATTTCCTATCCTTAAACTGAGAACGAGTAATAGCAAGATACTCTACCGATTAATTTGCCAGAAAATGCGCCTAACATAGCAACCAGGCTGAAGCGCATGTGCATATTTTGCAAAAGCGGGTTTCATGCGATTGTATTAGTTAACTTTTGATGATAAGATTTAATGCATAACCCAATATCCTGCAATTCGTCAGTGCACTGGACTTTAGTTGATAGGTAGTGACTTAACAAACAAGCACTGGCGTTGCCAATAGGTCTCGCAGTAGGAAAGTTGGAGCTATTACAATTGCAAATAACAATGCCTTTTATTTTGCATGTTAAAAACATAAAGGGCTTTGTCATTTAAAAAACCAATTTCTCCAACTTTCCTACTGCGAGACCTATTGTGCACTGCACAGTGTGTGTGAAAGTGGCACTGCGTGGCTGAGTGGCGTTGCGTGGCTGAGTGGCGTTGCGTGGCTGAGTGGCGTTGCGTAGTTGCGTGGCGTTGCGTAGTTGAGTGGCGTTGCGTAGTTGAGTGGCGTTGCGTGGTTGAGTGGCGTTGCGTGGTTGAGTGGCGTTGCGTGGTTGAGTGGCGTTGTGCGGTTGAGTGGCGTTGCATGTGTGAGTGGCGTTGCATGTGTGCGTAGTTGAGTGGCGTTGCGTAGTTGAGTGGCGTTGCGTAGTTGAGTGGCGTTGCGTAATTGAGTGGCGTTGCGTAGATGAGTGGCGTTGCGTAGATGAGTGGCGTTGCGTAGTTGAGTGGCGTTGCGTAGTTGAGTGGCGTTGCGTAGTTGAGTGGCGTTGCATGTGTGAGTGGCGTTGCATGTGTGAGTGGCGTTGCATGTGTGAGTGGCGTTGCGTAGATGAGTGGCGTTGCATGTGTGAGTGGCGTTGCGTAGATGAGTGGCGTTGCGTAGATGAGTGGCGTTGCATGTGTGAGTGGCGTTGCGTAGATGAGTGGCGTTGCGTAGATGAGTGGCGTTGCGTGGAAACTGACCCGTTGGCAGACCCCCGGATGCAGCTGGCTACTATCAGCGTTCTCGGAATTGTTTTTATCAAGGCGGCAGCACGTACGTGCACGAGTGAATGCGACCTCATTTAGAAGTGGCGCCTCTCCTTTTCCTTAAAAACACTCACGGACTTAATGGGTATTGACGCGCCCTTTAAACACCTTGTTAAAGCTTACTGCTCCGCAGTACTCTGACTCAAAATTCGGCGCCCTTCTGCATTTATCGATATTGGCGAGGACAACCCCTTTTCATTTAGAAAGTTAGGAGCCTTGCAGCTGTCAAAACTTACTACCGCAACCACTGCCTACATATATAGCGGTTACCATCTAGTATTGTTACTTCTTGGAAGTGACCTCCTTTCTCTCGCACGGTAGCACGAACAGTCTATCAAGTAACCACTTTGCCAGTAATTTTAAAGTCCGGAATCGACAGTGTGGGATTCTTAATTCTCTAATTTTAGGGATTTATTGACCTTGTTCCAATAACTTGAACATACTAAAGAACAGATTCAATACCTGTCCCCCCTCACTGCAGCACAATAGAGTGTGTTCATGGTTAATGTCCTGATGAAGACATATTGTATATGTCGAAACGCGTTGACTGAAGACCACTTAACCTTCTTTTTTATCTAATTTGTGAATACATATGTATCAGTCCTTTTATCAATTGTGATCAATGTGTATAATTTTTATCCCATTTTTTATCAAATTAAACTAAAAATATTTTTTCTAACTGAACTAGTCTGTTTGTTTTATCTATTGTGTACCTTCCTTAGTTTATGCCTGGGAGTGTTTTTTCAAATATTGTTTACCCTGTCCCAGGATATTTATCCTTATCAGGGGGTCCTTGCTACCCACAGTAAGTTGCGTAGATGAGTGGCATTGCGTAGATGAGTGGCGTTGCGTAGTTGAGTGGCGTTGCGTAGTTGAGTGGCGTTGCATAGTTGAGTGGCGTTGCGTAGTTGAGTGGCGTTGCGTAGTTGCGTGGCGTTGCGTAGTTGAGTGGCGTTGCGTAGTTGCGTGGCGTTGCGTAGTTGCGTGGCGTTGCGTAGTTGAGTGGCGTTGCGTAGTTGAGTGGCGTTGCGTAGTTGCGTGGCGTTGCGTAGTTGCGTGGCGTTGCGTAGTCGAGTGGCGTTGCGTGGTTAAGTGGCGTTGCATGTGTGAGTGGCGTTGCATGTGTGAGTGGCGTTGCGTAGATGAG
The DNA here is from genome assembly GCF_964263255.1 of Lissotriton vulgaris. Taxonomy (NCBI): domain Eukaryota; kingdom Metazoa; phylum Chordata; class Amphibia; order Caudata; family Salamandridae; genus Lissotriton; species Lissotriton vulgaris. The sequence continues at coordinate 1,128,082,768 of NC_141687.1, forward strand.
TGGCGTTGCATGTGTGAGTGGCGTTGCATAGATGAGTGGCGTTGCGTAGATGAGTGGCGTTGCATGTGTGAGTGGCGTTGCGTAGTTGAGTGGCGTTGCGTAGTTGAGTGGCGTGCGTATTTGAGTGGCGTGCGTAGTTGAGTGGCGTTGCGTAGATGAGTGGCGTTGCGTAGTTGAGTGGCGTTGCGTAGTTGAGTGGCGTTGCGTAGTTGAGTGGCGTTGCGTAGTTGAGTGGCGTTGCGTAGTTGAGTGGCGTTGCGTAGATGCGTGGCGTTGCGTAGTTGAGTGGCGTTGCGTAGTTGCGTGGCGTTGCGTAGTTGCGTGGCGTTGCGTAGTTGAGTGGCGTTGCGTAGTTGAGTGGCGTTGCGTAGTTGAGTGGCGTTGCGTAGTTGCGTGGCGTTGCGTAGTTGCGTGGCGTTGCGTAGTCGAGTGGCGTTGCGTGGTTAAGTGGCGTTGCATGTGTGAGTGGCGTTGCATGTGTGAGTGGCGTTGCATGTGTGAGTGGCGTTGCGTAGATGAGTGGCGTTGCATGTGTGAGTGGCGTTGCGTAGATGAGTGGCGTTGCGTAGATGGGTGGCGTTGCATGTGTGAGTGGCGTTGCGTAGATGAGTGGCGTTGCGTAGATGAGTGGCGTTGCGTAGATGAGTGGCGTTGCATAGATGAGTGGCGTTGCGTAGATGAGTGGGGTTGCGTAGATGAGTGGCGTTGCGTAGATGAGTGGCGTTGCATGGTTGAGTGGCGTTGCATGTGTGAGTGGCGTTGCATGTGTGAGTGGCGTTGCATGTGTGAGTGGCGTTGCATGTGTGAGTGGCGTTGCATGTGTGAGTGGCGTTGCGTAGTTGCGTGGCGTTGCGTAGTTGCGTGGCATTGCGTAGTTGCGTGGCGTTGCGTAGTTGCGTGGCGTTGCGTAGATGAGTGGCGTTGCGTGGATGAGTGGCGTTGCGTAGTTGCGTGGCGTTGCGTAGTTGCGTGGCGTTGCGTAGTTGCGTGGCGTTGCGTAGTTGCGTGGCGTTGAGTAGTTGCGTGGCGTTGCGTAGTTGCGTGGCGTTGCGTAGTTGCATGGCGTTGCGTAGTTGAGTGGCGTTGCGTAGTTGCGTGGCGTTGCGTAGTTGCGTGGCGTTGCGTAGTTGCGTGGCGTTGCGTAGTTGCGTGGCGTTGCGTAGTTGTGTGGCATTGCGTAGTTGCGTGGCGTTGCGTAGTTGCGTGGCATTGCGTAGTTGCGTGGCATTGCGTAGTTGCGTGGCGTTGCGTAGATGAGTGGCGTTGCGTAGATGAGTGGCGTTGCATGTGTGAGTGGCGTTGCGTAGTTGCGTGGCGTTGCGTAGTTGAGTGGCGTTGCGTAGTTGCGTGGCGTTGCGTAGTTGCGTGGCGTTGCGTAGTTGCGTGGCGTTGCGTAGTTGCGTGGCGTTGCGTAGTTGCGTGGCGTTGTGTAGTTGCGTGGCGTTGCGTAGTTGCGTGGCGTTGCGTAGTTGCGTGGCGTTGCGTAGTTGAGTGGCGTTGCGTAGTTTAGTGGCGTTGCGTAGTTGAGTGGCGTTGCGTAGTTGAGTGGCGTTGCGTAGTTTAGTGGCGTTGCGTAGTTGAGTGGCGTTGCGTAGTTGAGTGGCGTTGCGTAGTTGAGTGGCATTGCGTAGTTGCGTGGCGTTGCGTAGTTGCGTGGCGTTGCGTAGTTGCGTGGCGTTGCGTAGTTGCGTGGCGTTGCGTAGTTGCGTGGCGTTGCGTAGATGAGTGGCGTTGCGTAGATGAGTGGCGTTGCGTAGATGAGTGGCGTTGCATGGTTGAGTGGCGTTGCATGTGTGAGTGGCGTTGCATGTGTGAGTGGCGTTGCGTAGTTGCGTGGCGTTGCGTAGTTGAGTGGCGTTGCGTAGTTGCGTGGCATTGCGTAGTTGCGTGGCGTTGCGTAGTTGCGTGGCGTTGCGTAGTTGCGTGGCGTTGCGTAGTTGAGTGGCGTTGCGTAGTTGAGTGGCGTTGCGTAGTTGAGTGGCGTTGCGTAGTTGAGTGGCGTTGCGTAGTTGCGTGTAGTTGAGTGACGTTGCGTAGTTGAGTGGCGTTGCGTAGTTGAGTGGCGTTGCGTAGTTGAGTGGCATTGCGTCGTTGAGTGGTGTTGCGTAGTTGAGTGGCGTTGCGTAGTTGAGTGGCGTTGCGTAGTTAGGTGGCGTTGCGTAGTTGCGTGGCGTTGCGTAGTTGTGTGTAGTTGCGTGGCGTTGCGTAGTTGCGTGGCGTTGCGTAGTTGAGTGGCGTTGCGTAGTTGAGTGGCGTTGCGTATTTGAGTGGCGTTGCGTAGTTGAGTGGCGTTGCGTAGTTGCGTAGTTGCGTGGCGTTGCGTAGTTGCGTGGCGTTGCGTAGTTGAGTGGCGTTGCGTAGTTGAGTGGCGTTGCGTAGTTGAGTGGCGTGTGTAGTTGAGTGGCGTTGCGTAGTTGAGTGGCGTTGCGTAGTTTAGTGGCGTTGCGTAGTTTAGTGGCGTTGCGTAGTTGCGTGGCGTAGTTGAGTGGCGTTGCGTGGCGTGGTTGAGTGGCGTTGCGTGGTTGAGTGGCGTTGCGTGGTTGAGTGGCGTTGCGTGGTTGAGTGGCGTTGCGTGGTTGAGTGGCGTTGCGTGGTTGCGTGGCGTTGCATGTGTCAGAGGCTAAATGTAGCACAGGGAGACCTCCAGCGGTAAGACAATCAAAAACAACTTTGAAAACATTTCACAGTATGAAGAGATCAAACTCATGAACGAGCGTGATAGACCTCAGCTAAAAATCATGATAAATAACAACACACATTAGAAGTGAAACTGCAAGTACAGAAGGACCAGCTTTGCTTGTTTAAAACTCCCACTTCAGGCAGATGAGTGTAATGTGTAAAGGTCTTGTGCACATGAGCAGATCGGAGTCTGGAAGCAAATACAAAGAAGAGGAATGACTGAGGCGCATTGGTGTGAAGCACATCAAAGGGCTTCTCCTCCCCTAATTAGGTGAGGAGAAGCCGTTCCGGGAAACTGAAAGTACGGCTGGCCTGCGGCCGGCCATGAATAATTAGGGGAGGAGAAGCCCTTTGATGTGCTGGGCTGGCTGGCCCTGAATGCGCGTGCATGTTATCACGTGGTTCACGTGAACAGCATGAAAACCGCGGGGCTGAAAGCCCTTTGGTTTGAAGCTGTTTTCGCCACATGAATTCTCGCTCCGCTCGATGCGCTTGCGCACATCGATAGGTCGCGAGACCTAAAAAGCAAAGACAGAACCACGCTATTTTATTGGTTTAACACTAGGTTTATTTATATCATATGACTATACATGCACCTCACCCAGAAACAACCACACATAAAAACTACTGTAACCATATATGTAGATACTACCATACCGATAACACTTTACATCACAATTGACACCAATGTCTATTCCAAAATAAAATAAAAAAATATATAATCAAGAAAATCCGAATACAGAAACATACTCTACAAAATATTAAATACACGTACCTAGGTTTTGAGAGGAGTCTTACCTTGAATAAGATTAATATACTTCATTTGGAAACAACAGGCATATATCGAGGGAAGCTGTTTGCTCAACACTGTAACAAGGACCATATGCCCTGACCACATGTAAATGCAGGAGACAATCACATACATAAATGTAACATACTGCAGTACTCCATAGTAGAAGTTATCACTGATATCGCCCAAAAATCAAAAATGAGATTAAGTTAACAAACATTTACACTATTAGCATAATTAAAATTATTCATTGTTGTTCCTTTCTGAGGTTTGACTATGGGGGATACTTTCAAAGAGGTAGCGGTGAGAGGCGGTAGCCTCCTTGGTGTAACGCCTCTCACCGCCACTTCGGAAACGCGATGCTACACCCTATTTTCAAGAATGTGGTGCAGCCTGGCGTTTCCTCCGCGATGGCGCTGTGCCAACGCAGACATCCTTGCACCAGAGTGCAAGGGTTTCTGTGTGCAGGAGAGGGTTGTTCATATACACAAAGGTGCTCCTTCCTGCACATGAACATTCCTGAAATACCATTTTTCTTTTCTCATGTGTGCTGCAGAAGGCAGCACACATGGGAAAAGCAAAAACGAGGAGAAATGTAGCATTTCTCCTCGTTTTGCCTACTTACGACCGGGATTATCCTGGTCTTAAGTTTGGCGCTGCCACCTATTATCGCCCCCCTTGATAATAGGTGGCAGCGTCTATCACAATGGGTGTTGCAGTGGAACGCCCACTGCAACATCCACTGCACGCCCCATTCACGCTAAATTTAGTGTGAAAGGGGCCTTATACTCAAGGGAGCATTAAGCCACTTAACGTGGCTTAAAGCCACGTTGAGTTGCTTAACACTGCCTTGAGAATAAGGCGCCGACCCTATTGCCACTGGAACGTCAGAAAAAAGTGACATTCAAGTGGCAATAGGGGTTTGAGAATATGCCCCTCGGTGCTTATTACATCCAGAGATGACTGAGGCACACAGGTCACAAATGCTATCAAACCCAAAATGGCCATCAGATAGAAATTACACCCAATTTGCCTCATAAACCACTGCAATAATTAAGTCAAGCAAAGCCTTCAAAAAGGTCCCTCATAGATCAAAGTCAACGTTCCAACATAGGATCTATGGGCCTTGTTTACGAGTTTTTAATGCAGGGCAACGCAGCAAGTCGCTGTGCTGCGCCGACCTGCGTCAAAAGGAAAGGGCAGGAATGCACCGTATTTATGATATGCCGTGCACTCCTGCCCTTTCCCAAAGCGCTTGCACCATTTTGGCTGCCTTGCACAAATGCGGGCAGCCTTGCACCATGGTGCAAGGGTGTCTGCATTGTTGGCAGGATTTCTTTTGTGCAGGAAGGGGTGCCTTCCTGCATAAACACAATCCATTGAGGATTTTTTCTCTTTCTATGCATGCAGCTTTTTTCTCCTTCTTACGCCTCACATGGGATAGGCATGCGGTTTTGACTCATTCCCAGGTTTACAGATCATTGTAAATCTGGGCATGCGTCAAACCCCATGGGTGCTGCTTGGAAACACCCACTGCAGCCAATACAGTGACTTGCGCTGCTTTGCCATACACATATATACCAGGCCAAGAAAAGCCATTAAAATTGCTTTGCATGGCCTCGTAGATGGTCTGCACTCCAAAGAGTCACAAAAAAGGCTTGTAAATTAGCCCCTAAGTTGCAGTTAAAGTTGATCTTCACTTTGTCATATGGGCTTTACATTCCAACATCAAATAGCTGCAAAGATTATGATTAATCCTCAAGAGCCCCTACAAGCTGCAAACGCACATGCTTAGCTTCAAGCATAAGTTCCTCCACACAATGTACAATTGCGAATCCAAGTATTCATAACAGATATACATTTCTATCATTCTTGAGTCCTGTTTCAACTTATTATTAGTTCATATTGGCCAAAAGCATTTAGGAATTGAATTCTTTGGCTGAGGGAGAAGAAACATCGTCCTCCAGCTGAAGTAAAAAGGAACATGCCATTCTACAGCTGGGCGAATGTCATCACATATTACCGCGTCTTAACCACAAATAGCTTTACCACGCATTCCTTTACCATGAATTTTTGTGGTAAAGGCATGCATGTAAACAGCTATCTGTGGCTAAGTTTACCACCCCCTCCCTTTCCATTTGAGCCCCAAATACACCACCATCCTCCTTAAAACTACCTCAAACTCCTTCACCCCCTAAATACTGCTCCAAACTCCCCCACCCGCTAAATACTACCTCAAAACCTCACCCCCTAAAAACTAATCTGAACCCCTCCCACCACCTAAAAACTACCCCGAATCCACCACACCCCCTAAAAACTACCCCGAATCCCTACACCCCCTAAAAACTAACCCAAACGCCCTCCCACCCCCTAAAAACTACCCTGAATCCCCACACCCCAAAAAACTACCCCAAACCTTCCCACCGCCTAAAAATTACCCTGATCCCCCCCTTAAAAACTACCCCGATCCCCCCACCCCCTTACAAACGACCCAACCGCCTTTTACCTGTGCTCTACTCTTTCTTTCTTTCTTTTTCACGCCCATCCTGGACACTAGATCTACTTTGCCTTAACCATGCACATGCGTGCTTAAGACAAAGTTGCTGTTCAGGCAAGTCGTTGTTAGGCTTGCGGGGTTCAGGAACTCGTGGCTCTTCCCTCGTTGTTCCGGATGTTCTCCACCTAGTCCTACCATATGGAATTCCCTGCCTCAACAGCCTAATAACCTTCTTTCAAGTGTGTACCCAGCTGGCTTTGTATCCTGCTTGTACTTAGTGCCAAGAAACCTCTGGGTGTATGCACGCTTTTTAAGTGCATTACGACATATATTATCTCAAAGAGAGATACTGTACTGTATTATCAATTCTATGGCAGGACCGGAGGCTTCTGATTATGCTTTCTCATTTCTTTACTGCAACAACAGCAGCCAATGAAAATGAAAGTACACATGTAAAAAATAACATTTCTCATGAGGCTTTGAACCACGCCTCTCGGCGTTTTGAAATTTCACCCGATGCGGTCACATGGAAGTCGAGTCTCATACTTTAGCAGGATGCGCCATAGCTTGGATGCAACATTCCCAGTATTCGAAATAGAACAATAATACCTCATGGACATAATTTTTACCTAAAATAGCTGGGACCCAACTATTGGTGGCTTTTTATCAATAATTAGAAGGCCAAGGATTAATCTAACCTCAGGATTCTTAGATCACCCGACTTAATCCTGCAGCCACCTATACAGGGATCATCTTTAGATGTCATACTACCCTCAGGATATTTATAATTGGATTGCGTCACTAGATCACCATCAATAGTGTCAACCCTCGCTCCTCTTTACCCCCTGGATATTTGGGTTTCTTTAACGGAAGTGGTCCTGAAGAAGGTGGCCCTGAGCCGCCGAAACGCGTCGACCAAGTGCGGGGTCTCCCATTGACTCTGGAGACCTTCACTCTTGATTTTTCTTCCGTGTTTTAAATGTTGTGAGAATGTGTGTAGTTTGAGTGGTAATGTGGAGATTGTTATGAATGTGGTTGGTTGTTACCTTGTTTCTTTTTTCCAGGGGTCATTTCATATGTATTTGTCTTTAGTTATTTGATTTGTTATAAATGTTTGACTGATTTATATGCGTAGTTAGATTCTTGTGTTTTCTTCTTTAGTATTTATAAAAATTGTTTGTATAAAAATTATAAATTTAATTATGTCTAATGAATTTTCTGTAACAATGTTACTTGAAGTAAATTTGTGGAGCATATATTTATAAAAATGAAATAAATAATATATACCTTGTTGTAATATTGTAAGTTATGGTCTTGTTCTTGTCACCCATTTTGTAGTTACTTCATTTTTTCAATTATGTGGTAGATAAGGGATAACTGTCCTTCCTTGTTAGATCATTTCATTCCCCTCCTTCCCTGGCTTGTACTAGTCTTGAGGGGGTCCCATCATTATTGCTAATACCACGCCTCTCTTACAACAACCAATCACAAAGGTATCATGTCTATAAATCCTGGAGACACTACTCCGGCCTCCTCTTTCTTTGCTGCTACGCAGCCCAGATAAGTGCTCTTTCCTTTCATGTTTGCTCTATTACTTGTGCTTTAGGCCTTTTACATTGGTTGATGCCATTGACTATTGTTTCTTGTTATTCATGTATATTGCATGGTTTGATTGATCGCTTCATGCTCTCTTGGCACTGTTTATTCATACGTTGTCCGCTTTGCTCCTAGATTGGGGCCGGAGCTTCGCTCCGTTCCTCGCTTCCCCGTGGTGGCGCGTGTTGCGCACCTAGGCCCGTCCAATCTTTCCCCCCGACTTCCAGTCGTCGCTGCCCGCGGCGCACGCTTCGGCTAGCCGCACTAGTGAGGGGTTAGCCCCCCCTTGGGGACGAGCGTACGTAGGAGCCGTTGAGGCCTTACGCACGTCTCGGGGAGACCGCGCACGCCGTGTTGGCACGCGCAGTTCTCGAAGGTGCCAGATCGACGCTCTGCCCCCGGCTGAAGTGGGGATCGACGCAGCTTGGGCCAGGAGCCGTGGGCGTTTTTCCGTGCTTTTGGGGCAGCTTATATTGGTTCAGGCGCCATACCCTTTTCCTCCATTAGTCCTAGAGTGAGACTAGACCTTGCTCTTGTTTTCCTGGTATTTCCGGCTCCTGCGCCTGGCACCCCCCATCCTCGACGCCCTTGCTTGGGCTGGTCTTTGCTTCCCGCTGGGGATTGGAGTTGGAATTTTCGGATTCCTGATTGCGATGGCAGACGCTGAGTACTGCAAAGAGGAGGATGCTGCGTATGGTTATCAGGGACAGCAGGAATTCTATGAAGGAGACTCCATGGAGGAGATCATAGACAAAAAACTCGATGCCAAATTGGATAAAGCCCTTTCCTCGGCCCTCTCCCCTTTGGCCAAGAAGTTGGACCTGCTGGTCCCGGGTAAGCCGATGCCCGCTCCGGGCAAAGACTCCCTTCACCCCCCCCTCCCCCGAAGAAGGCGGCTCTTGACCTTTCATGGCAGCATGCCCAGTCTTACGATAAACTTTATAAGTCCCAGGAGTCTCGATCCCAAGACAAGCCTGTTACCCCTCCCCCCAATTCCCCCCTGGTTATCACCATGACGGATACTGGCACCGATACCGATTCCTCGGATGCCGCTCCACGCAAACGCACTAAAAAGCGTAACCACACTTCCCCGGTCATTCCCACTCCCTTTTTATTTGATCCGACGGACATTGTCCACCCCAGATCATCCGACTGGGTTCCCCCTCCGGCGGTGGCGACCTATCTGGAGACTCATCTCCGCAAGGGATTCGACAAGGAGGTTCGTGCCCGCCTGAAATCTGAATGCCCGCGCCCTGATTTGCCCCACAAAGTGGCTCTCACACCGGACATATATCCTTCCATGACCACTTTTCTTAAAAAGTATAAAAAGGACCCGAAGAAAGGGATTGATCGCGCGCTCCGAGCGTGCCAAGACAAGGTCCTCGACCTTTCGGGCCCGTTGGCCAAGATCCTGGAATTGGCCCTGCAGGCGCAAGAGACTGGTGCCGCCATACACCCTGAGGTTCTGGCGGGTTGGGCTCAGAGGGCCATTTGTTTGCTGGGCAACGCAAATTGCGCCCTTGCCTCGGAACGGCGGAAGTCCGTCCTTCTCCGTATCGATCCCCAGCTGGTGGAATTGGCTTCCTCGGAACCGGGTCCTTTGGCGGAAGGACAGTTGTTTGGGGACAATTTCGTTAAAGATATTGCTAAGTTTGTGAACACTTTTGCTTCTTTGGACAAGTCTCAGGCATCGCTGAAACGTGTTCTGCAGGTCTCTGGTAGGGCCGGGCGTGGCAGAGGACGCTCGACCGGCCGCTACTCAAATCCCAGTCCTCAAAGAGGTTACGCCCCTAGACGGGGAAGAGGGTACACGCAAGAACCGGATCAAGCCGGATTTTACCCGTCCCGATCACGCGGCTTCAGGGGCCGCTATAACAAAGGAATCAATCGAGGCTACAAGAACTTCGATAACCAATCTTCCGGTGAGTCTCTCTCTTTCTTTACTTACGTTAGGGGGAAGATTGAGCCATTTTGTCAAGAATTGGGCAGCTCTCACTTCCAGGGTTACGAGATAGAGATGGTGTCTTGTCCCATTCAGCCCTCCCCCCCCGTCCTCTCCTTTTTTCCCATCTCGAGCAGAGTTTTATAGACTCAGAACTAGACGAGCTTTTGGCAAAACAGGCCATTGCTGTAGGACCCTTCCTTCCGGGAGGCTTCTGCAGCAACGTCTTTCTTGTTCAAAAGAAAGGTGGCGGTCAGCGCCTCGTGTCAAACTTGAGGGATTTCATCCCCTTTGTCACGTATCGGCATTTCAAGATGGAGGGCATCCATCTTTTGCGAGACCTTCTATTGGAAAACGATTGGATGGTCAGACTGGACCTGAAAGATGCCTACTTGACGGTCCCAGTCTGCCCATCACATCAAAAGTTTTTGCAGTTCCCCTGGAAAGGGCGTTGGTTTCGTTACGAGGTACTTCCTTTCGGACTGTCCTCGGCCCCTTGGGTGTTCACCAAACTAATCAAGCGGTGGTCTCCCGTCTCCGGGAGTTGGGAGTTCGGTTGATTGTCTATCTAGACGACATGTTGATCCTGGCACAGGACCGGTCCCTCCTTCTCACGCATTTGGAGTGGACGACGTCCTTATTGCAGAATCTGGGATTCGTGATCAACACCAAGAAATCGGTGCTGATACCGGATCGGCAGATGGAATTCCTAGGCTTCCTGATAGACTCGGTCTCGGCCCAGCTTCTCCTTCCTCTGCCGAAGATCAGGTCGATCAAGAGAGAGATCGCAGCTACCCTGGCCAAGAGAAGATTTCTTTGAGGGTTTTGGCACGGATTGTGGGCCTTCTGTCCTCGTCGATTCAGGCCATTTTTCCCGGACCTTTGCATTACAGAGCCCTGCAGAGGCTCAAGATCTTCTACCTACAGAGAAACTTTCACTACGATCATTTGATCCCTCTCTCCTCCGAGTCCAGTTAGGAGCTTCAGTGGTGGCTGGACCACATGTCGGCCTGGAATGGCCGAGTTATTTTCGGCACAGCCCCGGATGTGGTGGTGGAATCCGACGCCAGCCAGTAGGGCTGGGGCGCTCGCTGAGGCGAGTTTGCCACAGGAGGACGTTGGTCTGCAGACGAACTATCACTTCACATCAATTGTCTAGAGCTTCTGGCAGGGTCCTTTGCCATCAGATCTATCTCGCCGTTGAAGAGCAATTGTTGTATCCTCCTTCGGATGGACAATGTCTCCGCGGTGCGATACATCAATCGATTGGGCGGGACGAGGTCCCGGATTCTGGTGCACATTGCGAAGGAATTCTGGCACTTCTGCCTGGATCACAAGATCTCCGTGGTGGCGGAATACCTTCCCGGGAAACTCAATCAAGTAGCGGATTGGCATTCCCGATTTCTCCGGGACTCCAGCGATTGGAGACTCCACCCATCGCTGTTTTCCCAGATCATGTCAGTACGAGGCCCGTGTCGGATAGACCTGTTTGCCTCGCGCCTCAATGCCCACCTTCCTCTGTTTTAGAGTTGGAGACCGGAACCGATGGCACTGGGGACGGATGCATTCCTTCATCATTGGGGACATCAAAGGAATTATGCGTTTCCACCGTTTGCACTGATCCCGAGAGTAGCGGCATTGCTGCGCCGACAGGAGGCGACGGTGGTGCTAGTAACGCCTTATTGGTCGACTCAGTCGTGGTTTCCCACATTGTTGGAGTTGTCAGTAGACCTCCCCTTCCGGCTCCCAGTCTTCCCAACGCTTCTGCAGGACCCAGTGGGAACGTGCCACCCCCTGGTCCTGCAGAACCAGCTGTCATTGATGGTATGGTCGCTCTCCGGAGACATGAACGCATTGCAGGCCTTTCACGAGAGGCTTCCAGCTTTATGCAGCAAGCGTGGGCTCCTTCCACCCGAAAACGATACTCTGCTTCGTGGCAGAAGTGGGTGGGTTGGTGCCTTTCAAAACAGGTGGATCCCGTGGGATCAAATATAACAGAGGTACTGAACTTTTTGTCGGAGTGTGCGACTTCTGGCCTGGCCTGCAGGTCGGTTAACAACTTCAGATCTGCTATTTCTGCTGGTCATGACCACATAGATGGTAAACCTGTGGGGATGCATCCCTTGGTATGTAAGTTACTTAAAGGTGTGAGTGTGGCCAACCCTCCTCGGCCCAGGTATTCCACCATGTGGGATGTTAATAAAGTTCTGAATTTGTTGGAATCCTGGCCCGATAATGGTGATTTGTCTCTCAAACAGCTTTCTGCCAAGCTTACTATGCTATTGTGCCTTATTTCATGTCGGAGGGTTTCAGATGTCAGGGCTTTGTACTTGGCTGGGAGGATGTTTTCACCCCAAGGTGTATCCTTTGTCATTACTAGACGTACTAAGACCATGTCCAGTTCAGTTGATTATCCTGCCTTTCCTCATAACGGCAGGCTGTGTGTTCTTCAGTGTCTTAAATGTTATGAGGAGCGTACTAGTGTACACAGGGCAGATCCTCTGGGACAGTTATTGATATCCATTCAGAAACCGTTCAAGCCAGTCGCTGCTGCTACTTTAGCCAGATGGGTCAGGTGGATCATGTCGGAGGCCGGCATTGATATTTCTGCTTATGGGGCACACTCTGCGAGGGGTGCGATGGCTTCTAAGGCTTATTTATTGGGTTCCCGCTTGGAGGACATTCTGAAGGCAGCTGACTGGTCCTCAGGATCAATGTTTAAGGTGTTTTATTACAAACCGATTCCTCATGTTTCTGATGCTGTGATTGACGAGCTTTAATGTGAGCTTTGAACCAGCATATTCAGAAGCCTCCGGTCCTGCCATAGAATACAAAATTTTCTAGCTATCGCAACAAGAATTTTAGATTCTATTAAGGACACGGAGGCGAGGATTATCCCACCCGTTGGGACTGTTACACAACTGTTGTTGTTTACGTGGTTTTACCTAACTGTTTTGCCCACCCTTACAACGATCTAGGTTGTGGTGGAAACTTTTCTCAAACTTCCCTTTTTCTGTTCTAGGAAACGACTCCAACAAGAGTTGAAGACCGCCGGTGCTTTTGGCTACCGCTCCTTCCAGATGGAGGGTTTCCTTTTCGATTCAAGATTTCTCCGTTGGGGCTTCTGATGGATCTGTTTTCCGTTGCAGTATTAAACTTTTCAGTGTGATGAGACTGTTACTGACTGTTCGCGCAAAGAAAGAGGAGGCCGGAGTAGTGTCTCCAGGATTTATAGACATGATACCTTTGTGATTGGTTGTTGTAAGAGAGGCGTGGTTCAAAGCCTCATGAGAAATGTTATTTTTTACATGTGTACTTTCATTTTCATTGGCTGCTGTTGTTGCAGTAAAGAAATGAGAAAGCATAATCCTCGCTTCCGTGTCCTTAATAGAATCTAAAATTCTTGTCGCGATAGCTAGAACATTTTGTATTCCAGCCCCAATAGCTCCCCTTGAGATAACTGGAAACTCATACTGGGGTCCTTGGCCATTGTCTTACTCAACTTAAGAGTGAAGGTTTTTTTTCTACATTAAACATGTGGTTTAAGCTACTTTTCTGGACAATTGAAGTTCTATTAAATAACAACATTCAGGTACCTATTTACGAGTAACTAGCATAGTGCGTTGCCGCAAGTAATTTTGCTGTGCCGTGCTGCTTTAGTTTAGAAGCACAGTGATGTGACATATGGACAATAATATGTTGCATCTCTTTTTCCCTGAGCTAGCGCACAAACTGCTGCCATTTGCCGGCGCAGGCTCCCTTTCACCATGGTGCAAGGATGCTTGCGTCATGGGGAGATTGTGTTTGTGCAGGAAGTGGCATCTTCTTGCACAAAAACAATAAACTGAGGTGATTTCCTCTTCCAATGTGAGTTGTAGAATGCAGCACGCATTGAAAGAGAGAAAAAACAAAGATAAATGAAAGCATTTCTCCTTGTTGCGCCTCGCTTCGCCACCCCTGAGGCATTTTCAGGTTTACGATTTCCTGTAAATCCGGAACTGCATCAGTGGACATGGGCGTTGCATGGAAACACCCACTGCAACACCCATGTCACGCCCCTAACACTCAGAGTATTGCGCCAAAAGGGGGAATATTTACAAGAACACGTAAAGCAGCGCAGAGTTGCTTTACCAGTGCTTGTAAATATCAAAAGAGGTTGCGCAGCCGGTTCGTCAAGCAATGTGATGCACCGGCGGCGCAAAGGGCTTGTAAATGATCCCCTTATTTCGCATAAAGGTTCCATCCTATGTACTGCTCTTCTGATTTTGGAGGGAATTGAGTGACTGGAGGTGATAGCTCTATTTACAAGGACCTGGTGTGAAAGCAAGGCATCTTAGGTTATGTGTATAGTAATTTTTTTAAGGTATAGCTTTGAAGGAATGTGCTAGAGGTCCTTGCTTTATTTTTTACTTTTTGTTGACGTTCAAAATCAATTAACATTATTGAGAGTCATTTCAAAGGAAAGGAAGAATCATATGTTCAAATAATCAGCCAAGGTCATTAAGGAAAAATGTGCACAACTAGGCTTCTTCTAGTTCTTAGTTTGTATATTTATTCAGGTGTCAAATTAACCATGGCAGTAAGTAAAAATGTAGTTAGAATAAGAATCCAATTCATTAAAAAAAATGCAGTACCACAATGTCCCTTAAGGAAATTAAGTGCACGCAGCACATATGACAATAGTCAAATTAATAATTCAAGTACAATTCATCTTTATTCGGTTTTGCATAAAACCATAAAAAGTAGTACAATACATCATTACCAATATAAGACATGGTTAAAACAGTCACATTCATCCAGACTAAGCAAGTAGGCGGTATGAACAGACAATAGATTTCTGAGTCAAACATCCATTGGTTTCTTAGTTCTGCTGCCACTTTTAAGAAATGAACACACTAAGACATACAGCTAAACTTCCTAAAAGCTGAAGATAAAATAGCGCATCTTTGCATTTCCTAAAATCAAGACATTTTAAAATCGACTTTAAATAAAGTACAACTATACCTCTATATTATTTACAAAAATTATAAAGTGCAGTAAGTTTGTTCCGATGAACCATCACAACAGCAGGCCGAGTTGCACATTCCACGATTAAAAGTGCCTTCCAAAAAACTAAGAAGATGCCATACAGTACTCACCCTAAAACAGAATAATAGTGATCTCTCCCACCAAAAAGTCTGTGCTCAATGTACTCCGAACAGTGGTTTTACCAGACTCAGACGAGACAGGCACATGCATCAAGCAAAGGAATTGTGAATCCTTAATGGCGAATATTAAGGAATCTCTATTAAGGACTCGCAATTCCTTATGCATGTAGGAATCACAAAATAAATTGCCATTCCTTAATAGCGAATCGCAAATTGCAATTTGCTATTAGGCAATGCCTTCATATTCTTTTCTATGGGCCTAGTGGTCCATAGGAATGAATAGGACAGCATTCGCAAATTGAGGTTTCCATTTAGGTATTCACAAATTGCGAATGCAATTGCAAGGGTGCTAGGGGGCTGAAAGGCAACACTGATGCACCCCCAAAAATGATATGTGTGCACATGTGGTGCACACACATGCCCTAAGAGCATGTGTGTGTGCCACATGGCACTTAGAAAAATGCAATTTTGTGCATTTTTTTAAGGATTTTCAAATTAACATCAACTTGCAGTTGATGTTAATTTACGATTCCTTAATGCAAAGTTGCATTCTGAGAATGCTTCTTGCATTGCATTTAGGGAATTGCAAATTGCGAATCGCTAACTGCATTTGCAAAATAGGTAATTGCAAAATTGGGATTACCTATTTTGCAAATGCATTTTGAGTTGATGCATCGGAAATGGCTTCTTGCCAGTTGCAAACGGGCCGATTCTACAAATCGGCATGTTTGCGCCCAGTAAATACCTGATGCATGTGCCCCATAATCTTTTAGAGTGGTGAAATTTGTGAAATCTGGCCTTAACCACTTTCTTGTCAGATTTCGATAAATTGCTTGGTGCGATAAACATACCAGACAAACCTGACTCACAAAACAGTTTGCAGAGGTATTGTAGCCAAGGCATAGACCGCACCCTATTTAGTTTAAGACACTCTAAAATAATGTCCCTGCCCAGACTGGCATAGGCATTAGTCCATATGTTAACCCAAGGTAAAATTGAGGCCAATTTGATTTTGTCTGTAATGAAGGGTAGGCTTAGCTCTGAGTGAATAATAACATAGGAACTGCATAGGGCAAATGGAGCAATCACCTGCAGATATGATTTTCCTCTATCTGTATGGAAGAAGGATTAAAATGGCCCCAAATCCATGCATCATACAAAGCAGCGGGAGCACATTGCCTGTATTTAAAGTTTAAACAAGGTACGATTTAACACTACCTACTGCCTGGGGAATGGAAAGTAGGGGCACAGATGACCTGCTCAATTTCAGATGAGCAGAGGTAACCTGTAACTGCCAAGTTCATGGTGAATCAAAGATGATTCCAATATAACAAAAATGGTTTACTCTATGCAGGGATTGATTCTTAATATACAGTGATGCAACCCCCTTTTTGCATGGGCCACATGCCATAAGGTAGGACTTTCTGAAGTTCATACTTAAATCAAGGTTACTCATAAAGGATACAAATGACTCTATCAAGGAGTGCAAAGCTTATGGAGTTCGAGCCAAGAGAACCTCCTCATCTTGGTACAACCGTGCGTACACTACGCAAATGCGAGCCCAAATTAGTTATATAAATAATAAACAACAGAGGTCCTAGATACATTCAAGGGGTACCCCTCTAGCAAGTTTAAAAGAGTTTGACATTTCACCCGCCGACCCATATCTTACATCATCAGTTAGATACTCTTGCAAAATGTACAGAAAATTCACCAAAGTGCAATCCATTCCCAGTTCCAACAGCATAAACCAAAGTTTGGTTCTATTTGCACAGTCAAATGTGTGGATACATCCACAAAGGCCAGGTACAGTGGACAGTGCCTGGCTATAGTTTATTTGACAACAATTAGATATAAGTTATAGCACTCTTCCACCGTACCTAGCCTGAGTGCAAACCAAATTGAAAAAGGCTCAAAATATTTTGGTTAGCTTGGTCTCTCATATGCTCAAAAACCACCCTTCCCACAATCTTAGCACTACTATCCAGATAATTAAATCAGACTGTAGAAGGTAGCACTTACAAGTCAGGCAAGGAGAGAAGAAGTTACAGTCATGTAGCTTGCGAGCTTGAAGGAAGGTCATTGTGCTTCACACAGGAGAAGGCCTGGGGTCTGGGACCCAAGTACAAATTTTATCAAGAAAAGGACACCGCTGTCCCTGAAGACCAGAAGAGGATGTTTGACTGGCAGCTTCTATGTGATTGCTTCGAGCTATCTGTCTGGTCCGCATAGCAATGGCAGCTGGCCGAGGGATGACAATGCCTTAAGGCAGAGAGGGGGGCTCCTTACTCGAGGGGTGACAATGCCAGTTGACACTTCTTCAGTAGGGGGAGTAGTGGGCAAAAGTGCCATGGTTCAAGAAGGCAATAGGGCATCATTAACTGCTAAGGTTGAACTTGGCCTGCGCAGAGTTTTGCTCTGCAGAATTCTGTGGCGTTCCCAAATAAGTTACGATACCCCCCGCCAACGGGTGGAAAAATGCTTCACCACCCCGTTTATGCAGCCTATTTGGGGTGTTAGCAAATTCCACACTATGGCCCAAAGGGGTCTGCATGGGCATGGTCATTTTGTTTTACCTGCTTTCTGTTCTCTGCATGGTACTAGGCCTTGTAACCTTCCCTAATATGTGATTATTCCTACCTCTTTCCCACTCATCCACCCTTCATTTACCTCTTTTTATCAGTGTGTGCCTTTTTTCTTTTTCTGTGACTTTTGTGCTTTTTTTGTTTTCCCTTTCTACTTTCTTAGATTTTCCTTTCTGCGTCTCTCTCTTCTCTTTCTGACTTCCTACATTTCCTATTCCTTTCCTACCCAGCACCAAGTTGGAGAAGCAGTGCCAAGCATGAGCTGCTGAACCAGTGCTTCTTGTAGCAGCATACCTTGGGGTCACCGCCAACACCAGCCTGTGCAGCCCCACCCCATTTATTCTAGGGCTGATGTGGCTTCACTTACTTTTTATGTGCAGTGCCAGTTCACCTCCATGCTGGCATCAGGTGGCAGGCCTGGGAGGAGGTAGTATGGCCTGCAGGAGCATCGGATGCTGTGGGTGTAAGTGCACCGTTGCATGTGCCAAAGCGTTGGGGTTCAGCACACCATGCAGCAGCTGATGCACCGCTGGGCCAACGTACTCAAACGGAAACAGGACCTGCTCGACCTGCAGGGTGTTGAGGTTACGGGGCTCAGTGAGTAATTATTTACTTTTTGTTTTCTACAGTGGTTATACATTTGTTAGCAAATAGCATGCTGTCACACTCAGAGGAAAGTTAAGTTTACGTTCCGAATATTATGTGATCCAATTTGAGCAAGCCAGGTGCTCAGCACTACCTAATCGTAGGTGCTCGCTTGGGCTCTTTATTTAAGAAGTCATGCAGACTCCTCTGTCCTGTCACTAAGATAGTGGTAGCAGTAATATCAGCAAGTTAGTATTTTCTGTACCTTGCTATATCTAGCTCATACATTCCCAATCTCCCAGTGATATGTAGTATTCATCTATACATTGAAAAGGGAGACTGAGTTGGCCCATCAACAGGGGTTGAGAAGCAAAGATAATTTGTTGCAATACATTAGTCGTTCCAAATGTAGTTTAGGTTTTGGAAATTAGGAATGGGGTTTAGGAAATTAGGAATAGGTCAACAGAATACTAGTACTCTATTCTATCAGATTTTTTTTTATCTTCTCTATTTATTACAGCAGCACCCAAGGGCAAGAAGAGGGCATTATCGAAGGCAGGTCAGGGTGAAGGTGAAGTGGCTGCCACCACAAGTGCCGCTGCGAGTAAAAGTGCCACCACCACCAGCAGCACCACTGTCAATGGTTCTGCTGGCCCAAGTAAGTTGGGTTACTATTATTATTTCCCTAACTTTTACCTCTCCCCACTGCCAGAATAATTTTGCCTTATTTACTTTTTTATATTGTCTTTTTTTTCAACTGCTCTTCTAGCTAATGTTTGTTAAATACTTATTATCCCTGCATTGTCCTTTTTTTCTATATTTTCTGTCTCTGTAGCTGAATTCCTCCTGTCTGCACTAGTCTGTAGCTTTCTTCTGCTTTGTTAGTAAGTTTTCCCTTACTCTTTTATATATCTTGAGGATTGGTACTTACGACGAAGAGATCAGATTTTAGGTACTCTACTGTGAGGATTGCAGGCCCAAGTACGCTAGTTTTCTCTACGCATGTTGGTGGAGAATAATTTATTTTTCTTGCTCATGCTCAAAGAGTAAAATGAGACAGTGGTCATGGTGCCCCCCCAATGTTGTGTTGTGTTATTATTCCTTTATTCAGCATACTAGCAGTTTCCATGGCAGTGCAGCATGGTAGAAAAGCAGTATGAGGTCCCATTGCATTTGCCAACGAAGACCATATGTCCATTTATTGACCAATTTACTCCAGCCCTTGATTGCGCTTTAATGACTCAGAGTCATCATAGCTCTGCCCCTTCATTATGAAAAGTGTTTGGTTGGCTTGACCGCCTGGCTTTTTTAACATGGTCAACCAGAAAAATGCCCAAGATACTGCTAACCGAACTGTAGTGAGGTACCGTGGTTCTATTTTGTAAAAAATAAATAAAAAGGGGAGGTATACTTGGCATCTAAAATGTGTAAGTGCCGTTCTTGGCATGTGTCGCAATTCTCTCTCAAAGTGGTTTATGTACATACATTTTGTAGCTCCTATAACAGATTTATGCATGTTCAAAATGGTCTTCTCTTTCAACATGCGTATATAGTGACTGACTGAGCCAAAGCTTAGCACATGGTGCTCAGTGACACCACACTCTTCTATAGTACAACTTCTACCTACCTGGTCTAATCCCGCTAATTTACCCTGTAGAAGAGTAAGTTAAATTCCCTCTCCTTACTGCCAAGCAAATGTATTTGTAGAAAATAATTTGTGGTGGAGGGAGAGGTCAGGGAGTAAAGTGGGACTAAGTGTCCGATTTCGAGTTTGGCAGATGGGATACTTTGTGATGAACATGCCATATAAATTCTACATCACATTATTTTCCTTGCATTGCAGTGCATCATTTTTACCATGTCTATTTACAGCAGCAGGAAATCCTCGTTTTATATGTGATGTGTGTGATGCAGTAATATTATTTCTCATCTGCCTCTTTGCAGTCAGGATAGATTTGAAAGGCAGTCGAATAAGAGCAAGGCCATTGGAGTTAAAGTAAGATAATTGATTATGACAGCTGCCCCAGCGGTAGACTGCAGAATGCAGCAATTTATCCAACTTGTAGCATGCCTCCATTAATTTAGCACAACAAGAATACTTGGACTGCATAGTGCATAATGTTGGTTGGTTGAAGCTTTTATTCGATATGCAAGATATCTTGAAAGCGTACACAAAATACAGCATTTACAAAACTAGAAAAAACATTTTTAAGGAGCAATATTGAATTTACATTTAAGAAAGATAAAAAGACATGTAATGCCAGAATAAGTTAGCTAAAAACTAATTAAACCGCTATTGACAATCTCTTGCAACGAATCAACCAGAAATGCTTTAAAAATTTGGCTACACCACAAACAATGGGAGGGGAAGTGTCTGTCATTAGGATGCGAAGGGCTACCAGATAACTACGCGTACCCATATTGCAACAAAGGGGTTTGAGCCAAAAACTCCTGGGTTTAGCATAGTCCGGACATTCAAGCAGGATATGCGGTATAGACTCGGTCCTAGTGGTACAACGGGCACAAAAGGGGGACGTGTGGGCACCTGATTTCCACTTTGACGCCAGGGCCCCAACTGGAAGGGAGCCCACTCTGAATTTGAAATACAGTGCTCGATCAGCTGGAAGGGTAATTAGGTCCAGGTAAGATTCGTAAACTACTACATCTTTTATTGCTAAAAAGGCAGCTGTAGATTTACAATGACTAGAATTTTTAACTAGCTGATCCGCAACCCAATTCCAGTATAACCTTTTCAGAACATCTTTTGGTGGAGCCGTTCTTGAGGACCAACAGTCCCCCAGCCCAAGATCCTCCAAAAGCTTTTTGGTGTATCTCAACCACTTAATCTTCGCCCAACCGCCCAGGCTCATTATCTCAGCCAACCCTTCAGCATATGATTTTAGCTCTTGACCCCTCCAAATACGTGCCCATAGAAGGAGTGGACGAAGCCGGGCTTGGTCTTTGATATTCTTACAACCTGTGTCCAACAGCACAGGCACTGTTGGAGTGCTCGGAGGGAGGGCGATTAAAGATTTCAAAAGCTTGCTCTCTGCTGTTGCCAGGGAATCCAGGCAGCAATGCCCCCACAGCTCTGCCCCATACAAGGCTGATGTTACTCCCTTAGCCTTGTAAATGTCAATTGCTGGGGCAAGCGACCTCCTTGGTGATGCCCGGAATTCCCTCAGAAGGGCACCTCCTACTCTCTTATGGTTCAAGACCATCTTGGCAATGTGAGGTGACCAGTTCATGCTATCCGGAATCCGTATTCCAAGATAATCAAATTCGGATACTTTCTCCAAGGGAACAGAGTTGAGAATAGGTGGGCGGCCCAGTTTCCTTGGAGGGTTTAGAATTAAAAACTTAGTTTTATCCACGTTGATTACCAAGCCCCTTGAAACGCAAAAGTTCTGGAAACGGGTTAGCAGCTTCTGGAGGCCTTGCGGAGTCTTAGAAATCAAGAGCGTATCATCCGCAAAAAGTAGGGTTGGAATCCGCACTCCCCCGAGACAAGGAGCGTCGGCTGGTTCTTGCTGGAGATATTCCACCACCCCATTAACGTATAGTGAAAAGAGGGTGGGCGCTAGGACGCATCCCTGTCTCACACCCCTAGACACTGGGATTTTCTCAGTTAACTCTCCATTTCTCCCCCAGCGAACCTGAGAAAAGGTATGGGCGTGAAGGCTAATAAGGAGGGACAAGATGTAAGGAGGCGATCCCAACCCATAAAGCACCCTCCATAACTCCTCCCGAGGAACTAGGTCAAAGGCAGTCCTCAGATCTTTAAAAGCCAAGTATAGACCGCCCTTGCCTAGCTCCACCACCTTCCAGCCAAGGAGTGCTAGCCTAAACACCTGCTCTATCGTCCCTGTTCCTGCCCGGAACCCTGCCTGGAAGTCTGATAGTATTTTATTTTCCTCCACCCAATGAAGAATCCTACCAAGTATAGCTTTACCTGCTATCTTTTGGGTGGAGTCAATGAGGCTTATGGGCCGGTAGTTCCCCGGGATTTCTCTGAATCCTTTTTTATAAATTGGGACCACCACCGCCCCTTTCCAGGAATCGGGCACAGGCCCCCCCTTCATAATATCATTGAGGAGTGCTGCAATAACCCTTCCCCAGGCCACTGAATATGCCCGCATGAGATCCCCCGGTAAGCCATCTGGGCCTGCTGCCTTCCGGGGGGCTACCCACCCAATTACCTTTTCGATATCTAGAGCTGAAAATAGATTGTAGCCGTGAGGTTCAGATACTAGTGGGGGGAGCACCCTGACATTTAGTGCCCCATCCGCCGGGAGGTATAAAGCCCCAAAGTGTTTTACCCAGCTTTGTTGGGGGATATTACAGGGTCTCATAGCTTCGTCGGGCCTGTTCCGAGAGCCTACAAGGTTCCAAAAACCCCTTGAGTCTTTACTTTTGCTGGCAACAAGTAGGTCCTCCCAAAATTTCTCTTCCCACTCCTTCTTAGCAAATTTAAGGGATCTATTATAAGCCTTCCTTGCTTCCAATATATCAGGGTGGGATTTGAGTTTCACTGCCTCTACAAGTCTTGATTTATGTACCCTACATATTTGTGTGTACCAACTGTTACCTTGCTTTACACCTCCTTTCTTCCCTACCTTACTCGAGGGGATGGTAAACACATTTGTCAGAGCCTCTGTTAAGGAGACAAAGACCCCGCAAGCCCTACCCATCCCTTCCGGGAGGGACCCCAGGTTTAACAGTGCGTGATCAAAAAGGGATGATATTTCTCCAACCCTTTCCTCCGAGAGGACCAATTTAGCCCATTTAAGACGCCTTCCACAGAGTGAGACTACCGACTCATCAGGGGGAGCTAATGTGGGGTTAATGGGACCCTTCTTAGAAAAACACCACCACTGGACCATGGTCAAGGAAAGTGGATTGTGATCGCTTTCGACCGTCGGGACCACAACCATGTCCCTCACCTGGCTCCACAGACATATATCTAATAAGATATAGTCGATTCTAGAAGTGTGTCCTGGTCTATTATAGGTATGAGCCCCCCCTATCTGAATTTGCCCTCCCATTCACTGCCCTTAGATTTAATTCGATACTCAGGGTGTATAACTGTAACGCCACCTTTGACCATCTCCTAATGGATGGAATCTCCAGGGCTGGGATCCCTATCTTGGCGTCCTCCTCATCCTGGTCTAAGGCAACATCCGAGCCCAAGGGCTCGAACGTACAGTTCATGTCTCCCGCGACCAGGGTACACAACTTGTGTGAAGTTGTACTAAGAAGGCTCTCCAGAAGAGATAATACAGTGGACTTCCTCCCGCCCTTAGTCCCTCTGGCGTACACGTTATAAATATTCAATATTGTACAGCCCCTGGAATCTCTTAGAATAATATTTTGAATATCTGGACAGCCTGTCTGAGACTCCTCTATTCTGCAGTCTAGGGAAGCTGCCACCCATATGAGCAGACCACCCAAAGGGCGTCCTCTCCCTGATTCCGAGATTAGTGCAGGCACAAAGTAGGAGGAGAATCCCACCCTATGTATCGGCTCCAAACTCCAGGTCTCCTGGAAGATGCATATGGCGTGCTCATCAGCCAAAGCATTCCAGTCTGGGAGGGCCAACTTTCTCGCGATCCCTGCGACATTCCAGCTGAAAACCTTGAAAACACGGTTCGTCACAGCTGATGTGTCGCTGACCTCGAGAACACTCCTGTCCACAGGCCTCACAGGGGGAACAGCCAAATTACAGTCCAAAGAAATGGGCAGAGAGTCTACCAATCCACTGTCGCCTGTACTTATAGGTGAGACTATTCGGGGTGGTGGTGCTGTCATTAAACCTATTCTATTGCCAGTTACCATGTCAGAAACTGCAATTTCCCTCGTATCACCCCCCTCCAGTCAACATCTCCCTGGCCCCCACAGGGGGTTCAACCCGTTGTACCCAAGACCCCCAACCCAACATGGGTCCCAGTTTTGGCCTACGCCAGATGTGCTAGGGCCCGCCCAGGGCGACATAACAATTGGCCTGGGGTAAAAAAAGGTTAGATCCACTAACTTAACCCCTACCACATCCATGTTTTTTATGGGGCGACAGATGGAGCTCACCACTCTGGGATCTTGAAAGTTTATTATTACACAATCCCCCTCCTGTGTTTTTTTTCCTTGACCTACCCACCCTACTCTGCGAACACTTAGAATTAGCCCATCCACACCACTCGGGATTGGCTTGTTTAACTTTAGCCAGTGAATACACTTATTCTTGAGGGCCTGGTGATTCT
Organism: Lissotriton vulgaris; assembly: GCF_964263255.1. Taxonomy (NCBI): domain Eukaryota; kingdom Metazoa; phylum Chordata; class Amphibia; order Caudata; family Salamandridae; genus Lissotriton; species Lissotriton vulgaris. The sequence goes on from NC_141687.1 coordinate 1,128,106,843, forward strand.
CCAACTGGTCTTCCTTCAGTGGGGGAACGTTTACTAGTACAGCAACAAAAGGGTGACAATCTGGTGGGAGATTTATGGGGGGGGTCCGCCGTGGGAATTTGCGGGGGGCCACTGTGGTAGCAACTGGGGCTGCAGGTTGAGGGGCAGTTTTGGCGACCATCTCTGTCGCTGCTCCCTTGCCTTTGTCTTGTGTACTAGAGGCTTGGCTAACCTTTACCGTCCCTCTACTTGTCGGGGGCTGCAATTGGGGTGTTAATTTTGGTGTACTTTTGGCAACCTCAGAAGATGTTTCCATTCCCTTGTGTTGGGGCCCTACTTTTGGTGGGGGAGGAATTACAGGTACTGGTGCTTGCACTTTGCTAGTATCTACCTTATTTGCCCTAGTTGGAGGATTAGAATCCGCCTGTAGTGGCACGGAAGCTACTGGGGGCACACTCCCCTTTAGTCCCATGGCCTGGTTCTCACTCACTCTTTTATGCTGTTTAATTGTAGATTTAAGTGAGAAAAAGCCGTCGAGGGTAGATTGCTCTAGTTTATCTATTCTAGCCCCCAAACCCTTAACCTGGGTCAACAGGGGCATCAAGAGACTGTTTACCTTCTCCTTAATGCTGTCAATGATCTTGGGGTCAATAAATGTGGAGAGATTAACAGCACTACTACTAGGGGACGAACAATTATTATTACGCGTGGGTGTGTCCACAGAGCCCCCCTCCACCACTGCCTTATCCTCTGGGACCGACCCCTTTACGTCCTTCCCGGCCTGCCCAAGAGGCTTTCTCGGTCGCTTGTAGAGCGCGGCCTGTCTCACCAGCCTACCCTTACTAGAGCTGGCTGCCCTTTTAGTGCATAATGTGTTATTAACGAGAGGTAACTTATTTTTCTATTTACACACAAAGTATCTGTTTACTTTTCTTCACTAGGAAATCCCTTAAAAGAAATAAAATCACTTAGTTTTCTTTAATCTGTTGGTATTCTGGCTTAATTGCTTGCAACCAGTCAGTGCTTTTAGGAGAGGCCAGTGAGGGTAAAAAATGACCCTTACACTACTACTAATCACATCCAAAATTCTAATGTCCCCAGGGGACCAGTACTGCTACTGTGCCACTATATATTTGTTAATAAGTATTGGCACAGAGCTTTGTTTACAATTTGTCGTTTCTTAGTTTTTTTTGTTTCTGATATAGCTACTCCTGCTGGTCCATCACTACCATCACGTTGGCAGGAGATTGCAGCCCGCCCCCGGCAGCAGAGGATGGAGGCCATCCAGACCGAATACTGTCAGCAGGCCAGAGCCTCCAGAGGAGAGGGTGGGGCCAACTTGCTCTACCCTGGGCCCCAGTTCCTCTAGCCAACTGCAAGCCACCTCATTCTCGGCCACAACATCACCAGTGCCACCAGCAACTGGGATCTACCTGAACCACACTGTTGCTCCTCTACCCAGATTGTTTCCAACTCCCTGTGCTGGTCAAGCTAGCAGTGCTTCACCAGAACATGGCAAGCCTACATCAGGAGTTGGACAGTCTTCGGACCCGCATTGATGATGCCCTCTTCTGGAGCCCTGTTTTCATTTGTTGTTTTGGTGAGAAGGAATTCTGTTGTGGGTGGAGAGGGTAGGAATTGGGAAAGGAACTGGACTACAGACTTTTCTCTGAACATTTTGGGCTTTGTTGGGGACCGGGTGATTTATTTTGGGAGAGGGGAAGGCTTGTTGTGGATGGTGGGGGTGGGTTTCTTTTATTTATATTGTTCATAAAAAAAAGCAAAGGAAAAAATGACTCTGATACTTTATGCTTGAAATAGTGTTTTTTATTTAATTTTATTTTGCACTACTGCCGTTTCGCGCAGCCTGTTGTAAAAAAAAAATCTTTTTATCAAGGTGTATACCGGTTAGTTTTAGTTAGTTATACCCTTGTTCTACTACCCTCTATAGCAGTGGTTCTCAAACTTTTGACTCCTGAGGACCCCCATTTAGTCACCACTGGAAGCCGGGGACCCCCAAGCAATTTGTGAGAGTTACATTTCAAATATTAAAACAGTAATTCGAAAAAAAATACACATGGGCGAACACAAAATAAATACTCAAAGTACTTAGGATTTTGGGGCCAGATGTACGACCATTTCATTTAGTGCCTCGCAATTGGCGACACATTGTGAGTGGCAAATTGTGAGTCGCTAAATGAAATGTACAACAGTGTGTTTAACACCGTTTGGGATTCCCAATGGTTTCGCAAATTGCTAGGTTCATTAATATTAATGAGCCTCTCGCAATTTGCGAGCCCATTGGGAATGCCAGTCCTCCCAGATATGGTGGCCTGCTGGGCTCTGCAGGCAACCATGTCTTGGACTGCTTTTAAATAAAGCAGTTTAAAAAAAATTCAGCCTGTTTACCATGCATTTAAGAAAAAAGAAAATGAAACGTTTTCGTTTCATTTTTTAAGGGCAGGCAGAGGTCCCTGGGACAACTGCCTGCCCTTAAAAAATAATTTTACATGCATTTGCAAAGAGAAAGGGGTCCCCTGGGGACCCCTTCCCATTTGCGAATGCATTACCATCTACTTGAATTAGGTGGTAATTGGGAGTGTTTCGCGACTGCAAAACATTTGTGCATGGTTTTGAGACTCACTATTTGGAAGGGAATGCCCCTTCCAAATAGCAAGTTGCAAAACCTATTTAGCGAGTCACAAACAAATTGCGACTCGCGAAATAGGCAATGTACATGGCCCAATAGGTTTTTGCATGCGCAAACGGGTTCACGAACCCGTTCGCACATATAAAAATGGATCGTACATCTATCCCTTAGTATTTTATATTGAAGAAATAGCCCCTCTGTCACATGTATTTCATTTGTTTTATAGCATCTCTCATACCATTGTAGGATGTCAGAGAACTTTACATCACACACATATAGAGACATTGAATCATACATGTAAATCAGTGTGTATGTAAAATGTTTAAAGAGTGCTTGGTCTGGAAAAGCGCAAACTCAGGATTCAGAACATAACACAGTGGCTAGCACTGATTTTAACATTAAAAATGTATTTCCACCCAAATAAATCTTTTTAGCAGCATCAGGATAATGAATAACTGGGGAAAAACATAAGTTACTAACTGGTACCATGCAGTTTGCAAGCAGCTCTTTGATGACAGTTTATAGGTCCCTCTGCTACATTACGATTGTCACTTATGAAGTGCACAGTAACGAAAGAATTTCTGTGACAAAAGCAGTTACCACGTACCTATGCACATAAAATACTGCTTTATAAAATGCATGTTACACGTTCTTTGCAGTAGGCACATTAACCCTCTGTGCTACATTAGTTAAGTCAAAGCTGCCACTGAACAAAACTCTCCTCACGCTCCAGCAGGTACATTAATCACTGGCATTATCTTGACACTTTTATTGTTGCTGGGAAACTGCTAATTATTCAAGAAACTTTTCTGTGCTTTTAAAACTGTTACCTACGGACCCTCTGGGAATGTGTCACGGACCCCTGGGGGTCCGCGGACCCCAGTTTGGGAAACACTGCTCTATAGCTATAATGACCATTAGGAGGGTATGCCTATATTGTCAACAACAATCTAGATATAAAACATCGTATCTGCAGTTGAAGATAGCTATTTACTAACTAAGCTAGTTCACATCTCTCCATAGTTCTATTATCTGAATAGATGAAGTGATGGTTGCTGCCTCTCTCAATCTACCGAAACCTTACTGCAGGGTTTCCCAAGGTGCCTTTTTAATGGGGGAGGTAGTATCATCAGGCCAGCGCACTAACAAGGAAGGCATCACAAGGGAGGTGCCGCACCCATCTAAGTGAACTCTATCTGTTGGATCCATCAAAAGGATTATCGATCACAAGCAACTAGATTGGAAGAAAACACAGAGGTAATGGGTTACATTTACATCTAACCTGTACAAATACTGAGACCAGACTACCACCATGACACAAGAAAGATCTGATATTATAACAAAAACTAGCAATAGTAATTTTTTACGAGCAATGGGGAGCAATTATTCTATTAAAACTAAACTTACAAAATGCTTGAGTCAAGAGAAGTGGAGCCAGGAGTGGACAAGGTTAAGTGTTTATGCAACACAAGGCCTGAATGATGATGTTCACAAATGAGGTTCTATATCTAAATTATGAATATCTTTTATGCATGGGTGGGTAAGTGGGGCTGGTCTGGGCTATAGCTCAGGTAATATAAGATCGCAAAGTGAGTTGGTGTTGCTTTCACCACAACTTCCCCATCAAGTGTGTGATCCATTTATGGTGCAAATTAAGTCACACCTCAATAAATCATAAAGCCTTGTGGAAGAAGGTTAGGGATTTGATGAATGGATGGGAAAGGGCAGTTGGGGAAAGGTGTGACAAACACTTCACAATAACAATTTTCATCAGAGCGATAAGAAGCATATCATCATCGTCATCAAATCTGTTTTGAAAGAAAATGAAGGAAAGACAGCTCAATTATATACATTTCAAACAGTCCTTTACACCCAGAAAATCAAGTTATTATATATCTAAATGTTCTGTTTTCTAGGTTTGAAAAATGCAAATCATGAAGGAATGAACCGAAACAGTTCTAATAATTATGATAGTTAAAAAAAAATTATACTGTTGACACCCAAGATGGACATTCCAACAAGAATGCAGATGCACCTCCCAATTTGGTATTTATATATGCCAAATTGGGCAGTGCATCAGCATTCTTCTTGAAATGTCCATCTTGGGTGCCTGCCTGAACCATTTCAGTAAGGTAAGCAGGAATGTTATGGAGCTTTCACCTTTCATGTAGAAGAGAAGAAGACCAGTGATTGTAAAACAGAAATAATATTGTAGAGTCAGGGAGGAGAACAGAAGGTAAGCTTCATGAGAAGTCAACGAAGAATCAGGGGCCGAGCAAGAGAATAGGATGCTGCAATCATTCATTTTATGACTCATGTGCGACTAGCTAAGAAGTGAGAGCAATTTACCACCAAACACGGACAAGTAGTTGCATGTAACTGGCTGATCAATCTCACAACTGTCATAATATTTAGCTGAGTGCATGCATCATGTAATGATGATGTTACATCACATCAAACTCCAGTTACAACCCCCAACCATAAACACAAAATAGAGGAGTTTCACATTTGACCCAGCACACACACTCAGCAACATTTCCCAAATCAAAGCACCTCCCTCCAGTCCACAGAGCTGAGTATGCCTCTTAGAGTCATCCTTGTGTTGGTTTCCCTTTAAAGTAGATAACTTCTTTCTTCTGGCTGTTGAGATAGTCCTGCCCAGAGTCCTTCCATCCTCCTTCTGACCCTGAGTATTTTGTGTAGATTTGTGTTTGTTTACTAAACTGACTGCTTCGACCCTGCAAGTATATCCTGCTACGTGTGAAAGGGCCAATCATCTTCAGGGAAAATGATCGTCCATCAGGCCCGAACATTGCAAATCATCGATATTAAGTTTACAAATTAGTTTAAACACTCTCCCTCACTGTCTGCCCCCACACGAATCATCATCATCATCACTCACAATCACTTAATAATATATTACTCATTGGTACAATAGTTACCTGTTCCAATCCAAGCATGGTAGTACACAATTGTATTTCCCATCATGGATGCAATTAACATATTGGCAGTCTTCTAAATCACATGATCTCCACTGGGACAGCCCTGCTGGGGGATGAAAAAATGAAGGATAAACATGGGACAGAGGCAGGCATTGTCTCCATTGTCCTTGAAGGGACTGGGAAGGCTTTTTCACTGCACACTGCTCCAACTCAAACCCAGCCATACATGTGCCTAAAAACAGTGGGCCTGCGTATGTCAGACACAAACAAGATACATAATGTTCCTTTAGCTACATCCATTATTATTTTTTGTGGGCAAAACAGTTTGACAATAAATATTTAAAACCTCCTATGGTGGACTACTCAGTCAGGGGACTCAGACTCAGTCAGGGGACTCAGTTCATCCTCAAATTCAGCTGCTGCACCCAGACGTTGGTCAGCTAACATACTTGAGACTGACCAATTGCCATCATTCTCCTCCTCCTTCAGTGGTATTTCAGGAACAGTGTAATTGTGTGGTATGAAGTGTTGGTTCATTTGGATCATGATCAGTCTCCCCAGGTTCTGAGGCAAGAAACTGGTCCTTCTCACTGTGACAACTGCTCCAGCTGCATTGAACACTTGTTCAGCAGACACACTGGCTAAAGGACAAGCCAGGCATTTTATTGCCAGCCTGACGAACTCTGGCCTTAGGTGCATCTGACCATACCAACACACCAATGGGTTTTGATCCACATAGACCTCTCTTGGGTCATCCAGATAGCCCTGGAACATTCTCTGAATGGAAATTGGTGCCTACACTTGCTCAACCTCTTTTGCCATCGCCTCTGCACAGGACTTAAGCCCTGCTCCTTGAAACCAAGCCAATGTAGAGGTTAGGACTGAATATTCTGTTTCTGCTGTTGCTGTTGTTGCAGGTGTTCTTAGTGCTGGTGTTGTCTGCTGTGAAACAAGAGTAGTGCCTTCTCTGAAAGCTGAAAGCAGCACCACAAACTTCTGCCTGGTAATGGGACTCTAATTGCCAGCCGTTCTTCTTCTTTATCTCTGGCTTGCTCAATGATCTACGTCTTGTATTGTGAAACATTCCCTTCTGAAAAAGGAATGAAAGAGTCCAATATTCTTATGTACCATAGATCACGAATTGTAGAACAGATATACTATTTGGATGACATGATGTCTCTTTGCAGCCTTGTATTAACAGCTAAGCGAAGGCTTAAGCTCTCATCCAAGTCATGGCTTATATGTTGTTGATTAAACCTGTGAACCTTTGTGACACCTTTTTTGACTGGGCCTGTAGAAGATGCAACATCAGGATGGCTTGGCTCATCATCGGGCCCAACTTGTTGAATTCTTGCATTAAAATATCAAAGGAAGTATCATCTGCGTCAGGCATTTGAGTAGACCCATTTGTCCATTTCCATTCTTTTCCTTGTTGCATCCCCTCCTCTTTGAATGACATGGTCATTGATTGGTTTGTACTGCTCAAACAGACATTGCAACATGCAATAAGTTGGGTTCCAACATGTTGGAGTCCTATATGGGAGCTTTAACTGGTATTTACAAGCATGTTGAATGATCCTCAACTGCTTCTGGGCTTTAAAAGAAGGGCTGAAATTAGTGCTCATTCTTCTGCAGGTGATCAGTATGTTGGTGACTACACTTCTTTTTTGAGAAAGTCCTGCATAGTCAGGTTGATGCAACGTACCAAACGCAGGACTCTAAGATAACCACCATCTACATGGCTTAACTATGTTACGGCCACTGTCCGTGGCAACAAGACCATTTCTGAGACCTCTGGGTCGCAGCCATTCAAACACCTGGCTGTTAAAGTCTTTCAAGATGTTTGCAGCTCTATGGCATTTCTCAATGGCAAACATAGCTACTTTTACATGCTGCCAAACACCCTTAAAAGTTTCTTCAGCCTGAGGCCTGTAGATAGCTGTTTCCTAACCCCCTCAAAAGAGATCCAGTGTGCAGTGATACACATGTATTAAGTGGCTTGACAATGGTTCCACATGTCTGGCATCAGTTGGATAGTGTGAACAGCACTCTGCTGCAAAGCTTGTCCAACAATTCCAGCACATCATGATGGAGCAATAGAGCAGCAACTCTGGCAAGATAGGTCGGGCTGAGGCCTTCCATTTCAGGAAGATGAGCTCCACAAATTATAAAAAACCCAATTCATTCCACAAAAGAAAAAGGGAGGAGGTCCAGCGCTAACATTTTAGCCAGCTTTGCATGGTACAAATCTGCTATTGGGTGGTTGCATTTGTTTGGCCCCTCCTGCCTAAACATACATGTAAGAGTAGTCTGGATTTTTTCTGATGCCACCAACGCAGAAGATTTCAGGAGTGAAGAATCAGCATGCAGTAGACTCAATGTGCATCTTGTTGGGGCAGTCAATATATGCTGTGGTGTTTCCATCTGACTCTTGCGCCATTTCGACAATGCTGAGGCAGGTGAAACTGGTGCACCCCTCTCGGAACAGGGCTGCTTTGCCTAAAGCTGTCACCCTTCTCTTCCTAATCACAATAACCTCTCACCATGTTCAGAACTGATTCCCCTCTCTCAACACCATTACCACCTGCAGCAATGTTTTTGAGGTGGACCTCCCAGCGGATTGCGTGATGTTTTTTCATATTAGTTGTTTGATCTCCTGACCATAGGGTGAACCAGGCTTACCTTTACAAATACTTGTGTGGCAAATGGAGCATATCACAATGTTATCCTACTGCTTGCTAGTAGTAAAAATGTCCCGCATTAGGGATTAGAACTTTTTAGTGGGCCACTGGTGCCACTGCCAATGCCAAATGAACTGGATATAGGTGGGTGTGTCGAGGATTGCTTCTCTGCAGTGCATACTTCTAAGGAGGTAGTGGTGGATTCAGATCTCAGGGGGAGCCCTACAAATAAGGATGCTGACAGTGGTGGTGATGTCAATGTCACATTGCTCTGACCAGGTTGAATAGCCTCCCTTAAAACCACCCAGGCTGCCTTTTTCGAAGAGAAAATTCGAGCCTCCCAAACTCATCTAGAGAGACCTTCCGTATTGGTAAAGAACTCCTTAAAATCCCAGACCCGCTCCCCGCCCCGACACCTCAGGCCTTAGATGCAATGAACTTGCAGAATTCTTCTCAACGAAAATTCTAAAAATTCTAAAAAGCCTCCCAACCATAGATCAACCACCAGAACCTAGTTCCCCTATTCCCTCAAACGTCACGCCTCGCCTAGACTCATTTTCTCCTATCACCATGGAGGGATTCCCCATAATTCTCGAGTCAATAAAAAGTGGCTCCCCTCTAGACCCCACACCCCTCAACATCCTGAAACTAGTGACACCAAGTATTACCCCTTCGGCCACTAACCTAATCAGTGTCTCTCTGTCTCAAGGCATTGTCCCGCCAAACTGGAAAAAAGCCATAGTAAGATCCCTATTAAAAAAAAAACTAGCTAGACCCCCGAAAGATGACCAACTACCGGCCTATCTCTCTACTACCAGGAATTAGCAAGGTTGCGGAAAAATTTGTTAATCAACAACTGTCCGCCTTCCTTGAAACCGGTGAACTTCTACGCCACTCTCAGACAGGATTCCGCCCCGGCCAAGGCACAGACACCGCCCTGATAGCGGTGGTAGAAGCTGCAAGGAAGATCTTGGACACAGGAGGCTCAGCAGCTGTGATCCTCCTGGACCTTAGCGCAGCCTTTGATATGGTTGACCACCGTATCCTCATTCAGCGTCTCAGCAGCCTGGGAGTTACGGGGTCAGCCCTTGCATGGCTAAAATCCTTCATAGAAAATAGAACCTACCAGGTCTCCGAAGGCAGTGTGCGCTCCAAGGCAATCCCTCTCCAATGCAGGGTGCCGCAGGGCTTTTTAACGCATCCATGTCCCCACTGGAGGATATCATCACCCCTTTCGGGATCAAACTGATCACGTATGCAGACGACACACAACTGGTCGTCTCACTAAACCAGTCAGACCACTCTCCTGAAAACTTACGGTCCTGCCTCTCAGAAATCTTCAGCTGGATGAACAAATCACTCCTCAAACTCAATGGAGATAAAACGGAGCTACTGCTGTTGGGCTAAAAAGCTATATCCATCCCCAACTCCATGTGGCCGACATGCATGGGACCAGCCCCCTCCCAAAAAGAGAAATAAAAAGTCTTGGCGTCTGGCTCTACCAATAGCTCTCCTTTCAAACCCAAGCCAAGAAAACCGCCGGCGTGTGCTTTGGCCTACTTCGCACCTCACAGAAAATTCTCCCTCTTCTACCTCCCCACTCTAGAAAACTTCTCATTCAGGGTCTCATCCTCTCCAGGCTGGATTATGACAACGCCCTATATTTAGGTGCCCAGGAGACTGCCATAAGCAAACTCCAACTCATCCAGAACTCGGCAGCCAGACTGCTCACAGGAACAAAAATCCGACTTTCAGCTAAACCCGCCCTGAGATCCCTTCACTGGCTCCCAATCCGGGAAAGAATCAAATTCAAGTCCCTATGTATAACGCACAAAACTCTCCAGGGCAAAGGTCCCCCATTCTGAGAGACTTGATCACCCCCTACAAAGCCAATAGAGTGTTAAGATCTGATCACCTCTTCCTTGTAAACACTCCTAGAATGAAGAAGGCATGAACAGGTGGACGTCTCTTCTCCCACAATGCAGTAAACTTCTGGAACTCCCTCCCCCTCAACATACGTAAAGAAGCCAACCTTCTTAAATTCCGCAAACTCCTAAAAACCTTCCTTTTTCCCTAGGTAACTCTTGTTCCTTAGCCACGTCCATACACTCAGCCCTGGGATGCCCACGGGTAGCCACGCGCTTTACAAATCCAATTCCATTCCAATAGGAGCAGTTAATGTCGGTGTCCTCTCAGCCAACTTTCCTGACAATGAATGGCTCATCGTCCTCATCCTCTTTGACAATTTAAAGTATTTCAGAAAATGTCATTTTCCCTTGTCTCGTCTGGTGTGCCTCAGACTCAGTCATTGTCCAATCCATGTCCAGATCATCAGAAGGGGTGCTTGGAGAAGATGGTGGAGTATCCTTCCTTTTTCTTGCTGGAAATCTGGAAGCCAATGGTTTAACAGATACATCCTGCTCAACCTCCTATTCTGCTCTTACATCAGGAAGATCTCGTATTGGTGGATGAGGCTCCTGTTGTTCACCTTGCTCAGTTTCCTGTGAGTACTGTTGGGTACTAGTTTGTAGCTGAGACAAATCCAATTCAGACTCACTGCTCGTCGCAATGATTGCACTGGCTGCATCACTGAGAAACATGGACGATTGGGGGGTGTCAATAATGGGGGAGTGCTGCTCCCAGCTTGCTGCTCGGAGACCGGTGCAGCAAAAAGATTTGGGTCGGCACTCCCTCTGCAGAAATCTGCTTTTTCTTTTCCTCCTCACTGGTCACGTTCTTGGAAGCACCATTCTTTGGGGCCATCCTGTAGCTGCCAGTTGGTAGTGGCACTTAAATGCCCAAGTGAAAAGAGACTTGGGGACTTACGTCACACATTGTGGTCACATCACTTTTTACAGTCCTTCTCTCTGGCAGTACTGGCTGTGGGTGATGTCTCTCTTATGCACCTAAAAGCAAGAAAGAAAACCATTTAGTGAAATGTGGAATTTTTGCAGTTTGAATTATTCATAGTGCAGACAATATAATTGTATGTGGTTACTTATTATCCTTTTAATAATTAACAACAATAGTGTATCATCCCAAAGCCAAACCATACCACCATAACATTTCATTTTCAATCAGCATAACAACATACAGAAGTAAAAGTCTGCTTTATGTGTTTCGAAGATAGACACAGGAGGCAGTCAGGGAGGTGCAGAGGAAAATGCAACAATATTTAAAGAATGAACGCTGGTGTGCACTAGGCACCTATGACAGGCAGGGGTCCAGGGGAAAATGATTTAACCTTTAAAAAAGAATGCTTGTGTCTGCCTATGGCAGAAAAGGGGGTCCAGAGGGAAATGGGGTAATCTTTAAACAATTAATGCTGGTGTGCGATTGTGCGCCTATGGCAGGCAAGGGAGTACAGGGGGAAATTGAGTAATCCTTAACAAATTAATGCTGGTGTGCACTGTGGACCTATGGAAGGCACAGGATCCAGGGAAAAATTAAATAATTCTTACAAAATTAATGCTGGTGGGCAGCTGTGCACATATGGCCGGCAAGGGTTCAGTCGGTCCAGAGGAAATGAGTAATGTCAATCCTTAAATAATGAATGCTGGACTGCTGGTGTGCGACAGGTCTATATGGCAGGCAGGGGATGGAGGGAAAATGTATGTGAATTTCTTTTTTTAAAATCCTGATCATTTTATCAAAAAATGTAAAAAAAAATATTTGAAAACATTTAAATATATATATGTGTGTGTGTGTATATATATATATATGTGTACATATATATATATATATATATATATATATATATATATATATACATATATATATATATATATATATATATATATATATATATATATATATATATACATACGTGTTGTGTGTGTGGTATTTTTTTTAATTATTAAAAATAAATAACTGCTGGTGTTCTAGGAGACTATGAGAAACCCATTGGGGGAAACAGGGAACAACGTTTTTTTTCAACGCATAGAATTTTTAAAAAACTGTTCAGATATACATATATTGCAATGATCCTCAAGAATATTAATAAAAAACACCAAAAAACAAAAAGGAATAGCCCTCTCTTAGCAATTTCCCTAGAAAAGTGGCTTGCCCCATGTGAAAGGACGCATTGCTGGAGTTGCGTCACTTTTGTGACACACTCCAGCAATACATCCCTTTTGCGATTACATGACGTATCTGTAACTCCTTGCGACATGATGCGTCATACATTAAATATGACGCATCAGGTATGTCGCAAGGGGTGCGCACTGAGAAGTGACGCTTCGCTGCTATCACGCAGCGATGCGTCATTTCTCATAAATGAGCCCAGAGTGCGTCTAATCCTTAAGAGCTCTTGTGTTCCATGAATTACATTATTCTGCTTACAACGAACAATATTGTTCTAAGAAAAAGAGGAAACATAATAATAAAGTACAGTAACATTTTGGTATCAAAACATCATTCTAGTTTAGGGGAGAAGTATATGGTGATCGTTCTATGCTGTTGTCTGATTTTGTAAGCCTGATGTCTGTCATTCCTGAATTAGGCAGAAAAATGTTGACTCAAAAACGTCACATTTGTGTACATGCTAAACGCATACTGAAATACTTAGCAAACTATATCATCACCAAGAGTGACTTGGCAATGGAAGGATAATATTTGATGATGAGTTGTGTATTGCAATATCAGCACAATGTAGTTGTAATGTCAGATATATGATATAATTATGCTAGTTTCCCAATTCATAATACAATTCATGATTTACAATTCACAATACATTCATGATTACAATGTATTTTTACTAAAAGTCGAATGCAGATCCATAAGTTTGAAAAATTGAAAGAGAAAGGTGATAGGAAAGAATTCTGTCCAACTATGGTGGTCATATTGGTGTGATATATACTATATGAGTTAGTTATATAACACTAGCAGGCTGTTGTTTCGGGTTCACCGCTATTGTGAGGCCATTTTCCGCCCTCTATATTTTTATGGTGGGCCGTACCGTGGCGGTCAGAAAATTCGACCGCCAAGCATCCAACGGGTTTATTGAGCCTGCTGGTGCGGCAAAGGGCCTCCCTATACCTGAAATGGCGGTAGTCCCTACCAGATACCTCCGTAGGAAATACAATGGTCCATCCCCCCCAGCTTTTCCATAGCAGTTTACCTGCCATGGGAAGGCTGGCAGGGATGGACTTCGGGGGGCTGTAGCAGGCCCCCCTCTCCCCCTGGCACTTGGGTTTTGGGCGCTCCTACATTTCCCTGCACCATGTGGCAGGCACTGCATGCCATGTAGTGAAAGGAAATGTAAAATGTGCCATTTTTACATTGCGGCGGATGCTGCTGCCGGCGCATTGTAATCAGCTTTGTGGGACTGCCGCCTTTTAGGCAGGCGGTCCCACTTCCCAATACGATGGCGGACGGACTGAAGTCCGTCCACCATCGTAATCACCCCCTACTTGCTGTCATGAACACATCGGTAAATGAAAACATGAAAAAGTAAAAATACAAGTGGTAAAATATTATTTAACCTTGGACTAAACCATCATTCCATTAATGTGCCAATCTGAGGAGAAAAGGAAACAAACAGAAAACCAATACTTGAGGTACATATAGAATGTATAAATTACTTCATTATATTATACACTTGATAAAAAACTAAAAGATACTGTTTTTTAAACAATATTATGATAACTTTACCTGTAGTTACCTTTCTGACAGACAAATGTAATATATCAGTTCTTTATAACAGTGAATAACGAATCTCATGGTTTTTATTAAGTCTTCATGAACTGTGCCAAGCTTTATTGTCCAGGCGGTCCTGCCAAGTATATTACTGCCTCAAGCCTGTGACAACGTGGTTGTCCAGGAAAAGTGTTTCGGAGACATGATAATATTTGTGACCATATCCTGGTCCCAGTTTTATACAGATTTGACTTAGGATGCAATGGACTTTGCAGTTTTTCCTATCATTAGAAACATTACAGAGTTGATGAATATGAATGTATTATTAAAGATCAGATTTCTGTTTGCCATCAATTCCAACAGAATAGTTAAAGCTGTTGCGGACTCTCTGTTTGCCCTGAAAGAGTAGCAGGTAGCATTAGCATTTTTAGCAAAGGTAAATTATTGTAAAATGTTGCAAATAAACAAATGTTTATAATTTTAATGTAAGGGTTTATTGCTTGATTCTTGTATTTAAATACATCTTAATATGAACTGTAATGATCTAATGAACTGGGGTTGTTATTACTAAATTGGAAAATCCACTAACACCCTTTCACTTCCTCTGCATTGTTTACGAGTTCTGAGTCACAACTCCGGTACTTACACCTAGTTCGGTTTTGACTACAGTGTCAAGTTTGTAAACACTAATAGCCAGCTCATTTGACTTCCTGATACCCCAAGATTGAAGACACAGACTTGGAACATGTAATTTAGAGGCAAACAGTTTCAAGCTGCCACACAAACCACACCTACTATTAGGGACTATAGTGCTGTTCACAAGCCTTTAACCCCTGAAGGGTTCAGTGCACCAAAATATACAGAGGCCCTTATTTATGAAGGGCTTTAGCCGCCATTCCATAACTTTTTGTGACACTGCACAGCATAAAAAATGTGCCACACTGTACCCTATTTACAAAGTGACGCATCTAGGCAGATACATCACTTTGTGAACCCCTGTGCCACATTATACATGCGTCAGGTATAATGTGCGCTGTATTGTAAATGTGGCACTTCCAAGGTATCGCAAAGAGAGCTCAATAAAAAGTGTTGCATCGCAGTTTTTAACCAACAATGTGACACTTTTCATAAATGAGGCTCAGAATGTCTCGCTTCCAAAGTATTGTCAGTTGGCAGTCCGATATTTGAAATTCTGTACTAAGCAAGCATTTCATCAGTGTATGGTAACCAATCAGCTACCCCCCAACCACCATCACGGAATGTATCTATTCAGTTCTTTCACCACCAGGCAAATGTATAACAGACATGAATTTTAGTAGCGTCCGGTAACGTGGTGCTTGGGAGATATTTGCCCATGGCAACCTAGTCTTCTCTTTTCTTTTTTTTTTTTTTTTTTTTTTAAAACCTTTATTTACAAATGCACAGTACACAGCGTCTGCCTACAACCCCGCAGGGCCGGCCGCTATGACAAAAAACAGGCTGAGCGAAAAGTGCAATATGAGGCAGCACGTTGCTGGAGCAATCTCTAACATCAACATTGTCGGCAAGAGCGTAACATCATACAAATAGGATAAGAAAGGTTTAATTTTATGTTTTTGTCGAAGTGAACACTAACAAACAAACACATGGTATCATAGTGGCATGGGTTGCTGGAGGTGGGGGGGGGGAATGGATGTAGGAGAAACGACGATGGCGGGGGGGGGGGTGGCTCGCGCAAAAGAAGCATGTGGTGAGAATAGGAAAGGAACGTAAATCACGGAGAGGAGGGAAGAGGGACCTCGTAGTCAAGTGGGGGAGAACAGATATCTCCACGATAAGCATTCCAGGGAGCCCAAACTCTGGACCACTTCCCCGGACGCCCCCGGGCCTCATATACCGTCTTCTCTCGGGACATGGACCAGTCCATGTTCTCCTTCCAGGCACTTAACACTGGCGGTCTAGGGGAGCCCCAAAGCTGCGCAATATCCCTCTTCGCGATCATATTGCCAAGGGTGACCCAAAGTGTCTGGGCAGCAGTGCAGTCAGACGGTTCCCATACATTCAAGAGACAACGACGCGCCTCAGGAATCAATGGGACCCCCGTGACACGGCTCATCACATCATGCACCCTAGACCAGTACGCTACAATCACCGGACATTCCCAGAGAACGTGAAGAAAGGTACCATCCATCCCACACCCACGCTTGCATCGACCATCTGAAACCAAACCCATTCGCACCAGACGCATTCCAGTAAGATACACGCGATGAAGGATTTTCAATTGGACAAAGCGAAGTCGTGCAGGAATAGCCACCTCCTTAGGGGAGGACACGGCGGACTGCCAGTCCTCGTCGTCCAATTCAAGTCCGTCGGCCGTCCAGGCAGCCCGGAGCTTCTCGAGCTGGTCAGTTCTATTATTAATGAGCTTCTTGTAGATTAAGGAGATGGTACTGTCTGGGACGTGGCCATCTAGAACCCGATCCTCCAAAGGGGAGGACTGCGGAACGTCCGTACCGGGGGGGAAGACAGAAGACAAGGCATGCCTCACCTGCATGTACCGGAAGTGCTCCCTATCATCGAGCCGGTATTCTAGCTTCAGCGATTCAAAGGACTTAACCGCGCCACGTGTCCACAGGTCCCCCACAGTGCTAATCCCAATCATGTCCCATTTCTCAAATCCTTTCGTCTTCCACAGGTTGCCCAGACGTTCCGAATCATACAGTGGCGTCATACGTGTCAGTCTACCGCCCCAGCCCGTGGCCACCGTAGCGTCTCGCCATGCCCGCACCGCACATTTCGTTGGGCCCGTAAGAAGTCGGAAGGGGGCCTTAGAGTACAGCGCCCTATTAAAGTTGCCACCGGGCAACAGCAATTTATCCAAAGCAAAGGCAGGAGCGGGCTCCGGAGCGTATGTCGCATGGTTGATGGCACTCAGGTGTGAGGCCCAGTAGTATCGTCTAATGTCCGGCAGCGCAATACCTCCGTCGTACCAGGAGAGCGTTAGCTTGGACAAGGCAATGCGGGCACGGCCGTCCCAGATAAGTTGCCGCTGTAAACTCTCGACTTCATGGAAGTAACGAGCTGGAACAGGGTCGAAGAAATTTTGCAGGGCGTAGAGGAATCGAGGGAGCGACATCATTTTAAAGAGCGCCGCCCGGCCCAATGGAGATAAAGGCAGATCGCGCCAACGCCGAACATCCTGCTTCAGTCTGCGGAGTGGGGCATACAAGTTCCGCTCGTAGCGGACCGAAGAAATCATGGATACATGGATCCCAAGATACTTAAAACCGTCCGTCGCTACCAGGATGGGAAATCTGCGGGGGAGAGGCGGCAGAGTACCAGCTATGGCGTAGACACAGGACTTGGTCCAGTTAATGACAAGTCCCGAGTTTTTACCGAAGGACGTGAGGACGTCGAAGAGAACATTGAGCGACTTCTGTGGGGAAGTGAGATAGAGGAGGATGTCGTCCGCGTACAAGGAGACACGATCCTCAAGGTCAGGGGACCATCGGATCCCTTTGATCGAGGGTTCCCACCGGAGCCACGCGGCCAGAGGTTCGAGTGCCAAAGCGAACAAAAGCGGAGAAAGAGGACAGCCTTGACGTGTGCCACGGCCCAAGGGGAAGGGGTCCGAGCACCGACCATTCACCGCAACCTGGGCTAGCGGCTGCTCATAGAGAAGCTTGACCCAAGCGATAAAATTGGGGCCAAAGCCACATTTAGCGAGGGCTGCCCATAGGTAGGGCCATTCAATAGTGTCAAATGCCATCGTGGCATCAAGGGAAGCGACTACTGCTGGCTCGGCGAGAATAGAAGCTCTCGCGAGGACACTATGGAGCCTACGCAAATTAAGAGCAGTGTTTCTGTGGGGGATGAAGCCGGATTGATCCGGGTGGATCAGGTCACAAATCACAGCAAGCATCCGATTGGCCAGCACCTTAGCGAGGATTTTGGGTTCCGCATTAAGGAGGGAGATGGGGCGGTACGAGGCACACCGGTCACGAGGTTTGCCATCCTTATAAATGACCACTATAGTAGCGAGGCGCTGCTCAAGGGGGAGGCGTCCAGCCTCAACCGCCTCGAGGAACATGCGACGCAGGTGGGCGGCCATCTTGTCGGGGCAAAGCTTGTAGAGTTCAATGGGGAGACCATTAGGACCCATTGCCTTACCCGAGCGAAGGGAACGGATTGCAAGGGCAATCTCATCGACAGTAAAGGGGGCCTCTAGAGCAAGGCAGTCCGCATCAGACACAGTAGGCAGAGCAATGTCACGTAGGAGTAGCCTGGAGTCGGCCTCATCTCGGTCACTAACAGGCGTATAAACCGTACGGAAGTGGTCAACAAAGCACTCAATAATCTCACCCGGATCAGAGACAGTCACACCAGAATCACGAACAATGGAGGGAACAACACGACTCGCACGCTCAGTCTTATCCAACCACGCAAGAAGCTTGCTAGCTTTGTCACCCACATCATACAGTCGACCAAGTTGATTAGACCGCATCAATTTAGCAGCATCCGTGACACAGGCTTTATAGTCTGCTTGCTTCAATTCCAATTCATGCAACAGTGCAGGCGTGTCATTCCCACCCAACTCGCTTTCAAGCGCAGTGATTTCAGTTTCAAGAGCCACAACAGCCTCCCTCTTGACCCTACGCTCAGTGGCAATGAGTGGCAGGGCGGAACCCCGAATAACCGTCTTAAAGGCCTCCCAGAGAACAGTGGGGGAAGTGACTGAGCCCATATTCTCAGAAAAATAGCAATCTATTGCCTTAATCAAGTCTGAGCGGAGCCGGGGGTTTCGAAAGTGCCATGGAGGAATCGGGGGAACTCTGTTACCAGGAAGACCGCCCACAGAAATCGTAATTAGCAGGGGGGAGTGGTCCGAGATACCCCGGGGGAGATGTCGAATCTCACGAACAGTGGACAAAGTGGAGGCTAACATAAGAAAATAGTCAATGCGGGAGAGGCTGCCGTGCGCACCAGAGTGAAAAGTGTATTGGTGGAGTGTGGGATGTAGTGAGCGCCAGACATCAACCAAACCAAAAGTGTCAGCCATTTCACTGAGCCACATCTGGGACTGTGGCAATACTCTAGGGGGTAGCCTGTCGCAGTCGCCGGACATGACAGAATTGAAGTCCCCGCCCAGGACCAGCAAGCCGTCTGGCAGCCCAAGGAGAGTCCTGCCTAAATCAGCATAAGTGGTAGCCTGCAGTCCCGGGGGGATATAGACAACAACAAACACGACCTGCTTACCCTCCCACCTCCCCGAAACAGCAGCATACCGCCCACGTTCATCAAGGATAACATCGTCGATAGCAAGAGCAAGGGAAGACCTTACCATAATACCCACACCCCGGGAACCCGAGGTGAAACCCGCATGTGCAACCAGTCGATAACCCCGGCGGTCTAAGGCCTTGCAAGCATTGCCAATCAAGTGGGAACCTAGTCTTCTCTTGCTCATAGCCATAACATGTCAGTTCTCTGGGAGTAAAAACCACGTAATAATATTTGGAAATTGAGAAACTCAGGGGCATATTTATGAGCACCTTTGTGTCACTCTTTCACCACACGACATGGTGCAAGAACGACAAAAAAGAAAAATAAAATTTATGAAGCTACTCAAGGCCACCTTGCATTGCCCTGCATGGCTTCATTAATCTTGAGTAATGTAACATAGTGCAAATTGCTGCATTGCACTATTTTGAATCAGGGACGCATTTCCATGGGTGTTCCCACACAAAATCCATGGATTTTGATGCATTCCCGGGTTTTCAAGATCAGGTAAAGCTGGGAATGCGCCAAAAAGATACGCTGCCCCAGAAGAGGCATAATGAGGAGAAATATATTTATTAATTGCTTTTTGTTCCTTTTCTACATATGCTGCATTCTGCTGTATACATCAAAAGAGGAAAAACAGTCTCTGGATTGGTTTTGTGCAGAAATGCGATCCTTACTGCACAAAAACAATCCTCTGTGCAACGCTGGCACCCTTGCACCATAGTGCAAGAGTACCTGCGTTGGCGCTAGGCAGCCATTTCTCTTTGTGCAGGGTAAAGAACAGTAATGTGCCATATTGCTTTAAATATGGCACGTTCCTGCCCTTTCCCAGTGTCGCAGCACAACACATCAAGATGCTATGATTATGTTTGGAAATCCCCATTACTCTTAGTCCTACTCGTCCTCGACCCAGTCATCACTCATGAGGTATTCCACAGACAGGAAACAAAACAGGAAACGCTTTTAGGCTCCACCCCCCCCCCTCCTGCCAGGTGCTATATCAGACCTAACCACCAGAAGCACATCCTGACACACCAAGCAACAAAGGCCTGGACAGGGAGGGAGGGTGGGGAGTATGACTGGGTCAAGGACGAGTAGGACTAAGAGTAATGGGGACTACCAAACGTAATCATAGCATTACCTCTACGTCCCTCGTCCTCGACCCAGTCATCACTCATGAGGCATACCAAAGCTACGCCCAAACAGGCCTTTGGCAACCCAAACACAGCAAAACACAGACCAGACACAAAGGAGTGTGTTAAATCAATATCCAGGAATACAAATTAAGTAGAAAGTAAGTTTATTCCAAGATAGGAGGCAATCCCCGGCACACATCCGATGGCTCCGTGCAACAGCAGTAACTGATTCACATTAACTGAATAACATAGTATGGTACATTACAAACAGCACAGTGTAGCGAGGAATGCACATTTGAAAGAATACATGTCACGAGGAATACACCTTTGAAAGGATACATGTCACGAGATGCATTTGAAGGTAAATACGCTCGCGAGGTAGGCGCGAGTCCGTGCACGTGAATGCCAGCGCGAAACAGGCAAGCACGAGATAACATATGAACACAACACACCTTCCCCCCTTATAAAATGAAACAAATAAGGAAGAAGAAAAAAAAAAAATAAAATAATAAAAAAAAATGTGAAACTCAAAATTTTCCCACCATATAGGCAACAAAATCTGACAACCACCTTGGTTTCTTTGTGGCCCTTTTCTGTAAAGAAACATTATCAGCTTGGAATTGAGGAACACTCTGATTGAAATTGCTGGTGTTGGAACAACAAGGTGTTACATCTCCATCATGATTGATGTTGCTAGTGGTGGAGCAACAAGGTTCATCATAAACAGCATTCCTACTCAAATCCTCATCTAAATATGAAAAATCAGAATTTTCCAATGTAGATTCTTTACAATAAATTTCTTTATCAGCCTTGAGAATAGCAATTCTACTGAGATTCCAAACTTTATTGTCTGATAATCTTACAGAGTTTTTCAAGATTTCAATGACCTCGAAAGGACCCATAAACGCACTTTCCCCTTTCTTGACCTTCCAGGGTTTTTTTACTGTCACCATCATCCCAATTTCTACCTTTGGATCTGTTTTAGAACCACATTTCTCATCAAAATACTTCTTATTAGAACAGTGAGTACGAATAAGGTTCTCTTTGACCTTCTTCAGATCCACATTAAAGGAGGATGACTTCATTAACCATGATGGATTCACCTTAGTCCTAGGAGTTCTCCCCCTCATGATTTCAAACGGGGAATAACCCGTCATTGAATTCATGGTTGTTCTATACATCCAGATTTTTTTTAAAGATTTCAATCTCCCATTTCTTATCATCCTTGCCAACAGACTGTATGGCACTCTTGAGAACTCTATTGAACCTCTCTATAACTCCGTTGCCACTGGGATTATATAAAGAGGTGGTAGAGTGTACTATGCCCAGCCTTGCAAAATAATCATTGGCTTTTTTGGAATTGAATTGAACTCCATTATCAGATATAATCCTTACTGGCAGTCCTTCCTCAATGAAAACTCTATCTAAGAAACATAGTACTGAATCAGTATCTATTCCTTGAACAATTTTGATCACAGGCCACTTAGAGAAAACGTCTATAGCTGCAATTACATACTTAGAATCATAACCAACGGGGCCCATAATGTCAATAGCAATGGTCTCCCATGGACTGTCAGGAATGGTGTGCTCACCCATATTTGGTTTCAGGGTGACTAATGACTTGTCAGAGTTCGCACAAACAACACAATTCCTAACCATTCGCTCAATAAACATATCCATCCCAGGCCACCAAAATAAACGCTTGACTAGCTGTTTAGTTCTGACCATGCCACTATGCCCTTCATGACTTTGTAAAACAATGACCTTCCTCACACCTGTAGGTGGGACAATACGTTCACCTCTCTTAATGATATCTTCACAACATGAAAGCTCTGATCTTACTTCCCAGAAGCTCTTCAAACTAGAATCAAGATACTTTTTATCAGGCCAGCCACTTGTAATATAATTTGTCACACTTTTTAAGGTTTCATCAACTTCAAATTTCTCTCTCCACAGAGTCTGATCAATGGAAATAGGACCTTCATCATGAATCAAAGCAATTTGAAAATCATCCCACTCATTATACAAATCTTCTTGGATAGGTAAAGGCATTCTTGACAGAAAATCAGCAGACACATTTTCTTTCCCAGGTACATATTGTATGTCATAAATGAAATCCTGTAAGCGCATGGACATACGTGCAATACGAGCAGAGGCTCTCAACATCCCTTCAGTGGTAAGAAGACGTACCAGTGGTTTATGATCACTCCTCAGTACACACTCTTTGCCCCAAATAAACACTCTAAAATGTTCCAAAGCCCATATGCACGCTAAAGTCTCCCTTTCTATTGTGGAGTATTTTTCTTCAGCAGGAGTAAGAGCCCTAGAAGCATGTGCAATGATGACCTCTTTTCCTTCTTTAGTCTTTTGAGTAAACACAGCCCCCAGACCCTTCGAACTAGCATCAGTGGTGATGATGTTTTGTAAAGATGGATCAAAACAGGAAAGAGCATTGGCAGAACAAATGGCACCTTTCACATCACAAAACTCCTTCTCACATTCATTGGTCCATTCAAAAGCAACTCTATTCTTAATTAACTGCCTAATGCTGTATGTCCTGCATGAGAAATCAGGTACATAGCTGGCGTAAAATTCCACTAACCCTAAAAATGATCTCACATCATCCTTTGATTTAGGATGAGGGGCAGATTTAATGGCTTCTAAAAGAGAAGGTTTAGGTTTGATACCTTCTTCACAGAGTTCATGCCCCAAGTAATTCACAGAATGAACACCAAATTTACACTTTTCATGCTTAATAGTGAGGCCATGTGCATTCAGCGCACCTAAAACCTCTTCTAAAGCAGAGATATGTTTATCTTTGTCATCATTAAACACCAAAATGTCGTCCTGAAAACAGACGGCATTTTTACAGTCTTTCAG
Source organism: Lissotriton vulgaris (assembly GCF_964263255.1). NCBI lineage: Eukaryota > Metazoa > Chordata > Amphibia > Caudata > Salamandridae > Lissotriton > Lissotriton vulgaris. The sequence continues at coordinate 1,128,130,007 of NC_141687.1, forward strand.
AATATCTTGCATTACTCTTTGAAAAATGGCCGCCGCAGATGCCAAACCAAAAGCATCCTGTTGAATCTGAAACACCCAAAAGGTGTAATGAATGCAGTTAAATCTTTGCTTTTTTCACTAAGTTCTATCTGGTGATAAGCCGCAGATAAGTCGATGGTTGAGAAAAACTTACAACCCCCAACCACAGACAGCATTTCTGAAATACGAGGAAGGGGAAACTGATTTACAATGATATTATTGTTGAGGTGGCGAAGATCAATGCAGAGTCTCACCTTACCATTGGCCCGTCTGGCAACCACTATGGGTGAAACCCATTCAGATGATTCAATTCTTTCTATTATGCCCCCTTCCACTAAACCATCCAACTCATTTTTTACTTCTTCTCTGACAGCAAAAGGTATATTTCTCGCTTTGTGCACCTTTGGGCAAAAGTTCTCTTTTAACCGAATTTCATGTTTAAAGTTGGTTAACCTCCCAATACCTTTCGAGAAAACATTAGGAAATTTACTTAACATTAGTGAAGAAATCCCATTCTGTTCATCAACTAACATCACAGGATTGGGACTATTAGGATCAAGTATGATATCAAGCTTACCAAAATCAAACCAACTAAGCACTGATGGACCTTTCTTTGAAACATATAATTTTGCAATACATTTCCTATTTTTAAATCTGAAGACTAGAGTTCTGAACCCTAAGATATCTATCGTTCCGCCAGAATATCCTTCAGGGTTGATGTCACTTTTCTCTAAATGACTGCCTAACCTAGGCACAAACATCTTATTCCAAACAGATTCACACACTATAGAATAAGGAGATCCAGAATCTGCGTACATGTTGATCTTTACACCACCAATAATCATATCACATAAAGGCTTTTTCTTAATAGTGGTATCATTTACATTCAGGATGACAGATTCTTTTATATTAAGAACAAAAGAACAGTTGTTGGAATAATTAGTGAGGTCCTCATCATCACTATAGTCGCTTAATTCAATGCACTTCACCTTCTGGTTAACTTTACCCCTTCTACATGCAGAAGTGAAATGACCCATTAAGCCACAGCTAGAACATTTCTGTTTTAGACCTGGACAAATTTTGTTATTGGCTAAGTGTGACTTACTGTTGCACCTAAAACACCTTAAATTACTCTTTGAATCTTCAGAATTTCCTTTTTGAGGAAAAGTTTGTCTCTTTTTAGAAGGATCTCTATTTTTGTTATCATACTTTTGATTAATCTTTGACACAATGTCTTTACTGACAGAGACTTCCTTCCCTTTGACTTGTTGTGCACTCCTACAAGAGAGTTCTGCTTTTCTTACAATGGACATAACGAAATCTAAGTTCTCATCACCATTAATCCACAATCTCTCTTGTATAGTTTCATTTTTTGAATGCATGACCACCTGATCTCTAATTAGATCTTCTTGTAAGTTGCCAAATTTACAATCTAATGCAAGAGTTTTTAAAGAGGATACAAAATTGTCAACAGATTCCTCAGTTAACTGTTTTCTCTGGAAAAACTTGAATCTAGAAATTCCTATACATACTTTAGGAGAACAATATTTGTCAAAATCATAAATAGCCTTATCAAAAACATTCATATCTCCACTGGCTTGTGAAGTAGGCAATTGATTAAAGGCTTTCAGACCCTCTGGTCCTAAGGAATGTAAAAAGATACCCTTTTTTTCAGGAGCTTTCATCTTCCCATTTGCATCTAAAGTTTCTATGTAATTTAAGAAGTAAACCTTCCATTCTATCCATGGCATACAAGGAGAACCACCTGCCGACCAGTAACTTTGTGGTGGGGAAAGAGTATACCCTTGTGCACACATAATGAAGGAAAATAAAAGCTTAATCAATATTCAATGTAAATGTATAAGCACTTTGCTGTTAATTTAAGAAAATAACAAATAATTAAATAAATAATGAAGATGAGTCAAAGTACTTGTAAGTAGTCGGTGAAGAAGAAAAAAAACGAGTAGTTCCAAGTTCCTTTCAGAAGAACGACGTTTTTCTGTTTAAGCTCAGTATTTGCAAAAGCAAAATTAAAGAATTCACTTTCCTTTCCTTTTTTCCTCTCACTCCGTAGACCATGAAATGACTTTTACCGTTTTTTTTTTAACGTAACTGGAAGAAAACGGAGAAAAAACAAGTCACCTCTTTACTTTTCACTAATATAGACGAAGAGTAGCGTCTCACGGAAATGCGCTGATCATTTTCCGCCCACAATCCTCTTCTGCCCACAACCATCCACACGGAGAGTGTATGCGCATACACAGCGCGGCAGAAAGCTGGAGAGAAAACGAGTGGAGGTGCGTAGGAAAGATAAATTAATTTGAATTCGAACCACAGTAGATCGGTGATCGTCCGACTTGTTGTAGTCAAATCTCGTAGCAAATGAAGTGTTGAAGCACGTTATATTATTCAGCAACGTGTTCGAAATTCATCGGAAATTAATAAAGTAAAATTAAATGTCAGGAAATGCCTCCAAATGGTCCGTAAATGCTCCGTCCCTCGTCGCCAAATTGTTAAATCAATATCCAGGAATACAAATTGAGTAGAAAGTAAGTTTATTCCAAGATAGGAGGCAATCCCCGGCACACATCCGATGGCTCCGTGCAACAGCAGTAACTGATTCACATTAACTGAATAACATAGTATGGTACATTACAAACAGCACAGTGTAGCGAGGAATGCACATTTGAAAGAATACATGTCACGAGGAATACACCTTTGAAAGGATACATGTCACGAGATGCATTTGAAGGTAAATACACTCGCGAGGTAGGCGCGAGTCCGTGCACGTGAATGCCAGCGCGAAACAGGCAAGCACGAGATAACATATGAACACAACAGAGTGCAGCAAGTGAAAAAAGTTTAATACACAAAACAGAACTCAGAGTGGAGGGGGAACCCCCACAGCTTGCAACGCCCCACGACCAAAATTGGTCCGGTCAGACAGGGCACAATTCAACCTAGGTGCCTCACAAACGTGGACTCGGAGGCCCAGGTCCCAGCCCGACAAATCTCATCAAGAGTCACACCATGGTAAGCAGACCAGGAGGCAGACATGCCCCGAGTGGAACGCGCCTGAACACCCACCGGACAAGGTAAACCAGGATAGGCAAGAGTGATGGCAGCCTTAATCCAGCGACCCAAGGTGAGCTTGGAAGCAGCCTTACCCTTACCAGCCAAACCAAAGGTGACAAAGAGAGAGTCAGAAGAGCGAAACTCCCCAGAACGAGCCACATAAATGGACAAGGCACGCCTTAGGTCCAAAGAATGAAGCAACAGCTCAGAAGGAGAAGAAGGAGAAAGACACAAAGAAGGAAGAACCAGCTCCTGAGATGAATGGAAACGGGAGCGGACCTTGGGGACAAAACCAGGATCCAAAGAGAGCACAACAGCGTTATCCAGAAAATGCAAAAACGGGGGGGGGGGACAACGCAAGGCCGTAAGCTCCCCCAACCTCCTCGCAGAAGTAATGGCAACCAGAAAAGCCACCTTGTAGGACAGAAACTTAAGGTCCACAGATTCCAAAGGTTCAAAGGGGGAAGACTGCATAACACTCAACACCAAGGAGAGATCCCAAGGGGTCACCAGAAAACGAACAGAAGGGGAAGAAAGAGAAAAACTACGAAACAGACGAGAAACCAACAGGCCATCTGATGAAAGAAAAGAATCCCCGAGAAAGAAGACCAGTGCTTTGAGTAGGAAGACAAAATGACGGCCTACGAGAGGCCTGCATCACAGAAATGATGTGGTCGGGCAGACCACGGACCCCAAGAGACAACCGTTCAACCTCCAGACCGCCAAGGAGAGAGGAACCAGAAGAGGGGACGGGGACCTCAGAGGAGATGGGTAGCGGGGCAGAAGCCAAGGAGGGCCCACCACTTGGCTCAGCAGCAGGGGAAACCAGGACCTCCTCGGCCCGCGTGGAAGAACAGCCACCACCTGAGCCCCCTCCCGCTGAACCTTCAGCAAGAAGGCAGGAATCAGAGGAAAGGGAGGAAAGGCATAAAGAAGCCAAGGAGGCCACCGGAGAGACAAGGCATCCACTCCCCAGGCGCCCACCTCCCGAGACCTGGAGCAGAACAGGGGAACCAGGGCATTAGACCGCGAGGCAAACAGGTCCAGACCCGGAGTCCCGAACCTCAGCCAAAGCAGGCAAAAAGTACGGGGATCCAAGCACAGGGACAGAGATGAAGGAAACCTCTGGCTCAACGAATCCGCCACCACGTTGTCCACACCTCAAATGTGCTGAGCAGACAGGGCCAGAAGATTCTCCTCCGCCCTGTCTGAAATGGAGCAGGCCACCAGATTCAGGGAAGAACTGCGGGTCCCCCCCTGGTGATTGATATAGGCCACAGACACAGTGTTGTCCGATCTCACCAGGACATGGCAACCCCGCAGACGAAGATGGAAAAAGCGGAGCGCCCTCTCCACCGCAGACAACTCCCTCCAGTTGGATGACCTGCGGGACTCCAACGGGAGCCAACGAGCCTGCACAGCCCAATGGTCCAGAGTCGACCCCCAGCCGGATGCGCTGGCATCCGTGATCACAACCAGAGGAGGAGGTAGACATAACAACAGTAGTAGTGGAGAAGTGTGGCTCACTGGTTAGAGCAGGCAGACCCTGAAGCAGAGGTCAGACCCGGGACCAGGGTTCAATTCCCGACGCGGCAGGGTCTTGAGCTCAAATGTCCATGGACTTGATGATTCTCGCTTCGGTGCCTGACCTAATCATGGGTTCACACTCTGCAACTCTGGGCATTAAGCTTGCTTAATCTCCACAACGGCCCCCCGCGGCGGGATGCCTGGCTTTCACCTTGGGGATGCCCTGTAGGGGCTATCTCACAGGGAAAAGCCAGGACGGGTTCCCAAGGCAAGCGCAGAGATACCCCTTCGGGGGTCGAATCTGGCGCTATATAAGAACATAATAAGAATAATAATAACATCCCCACGGAAAGGTGGAAAGGATCCAGACACCATTGAAGAGCAGACACAATGTCCAGAGACACGGGCACAGGAACCGCATAATCCAGGACAGGAAATGGGACCCACCGCTGCACATGCCACAGCAGAGGGCACAAATGAACCCTGGCCCAGGGCACGGTGAAGACAGAAGCAGCCATGTGGCCCTGAACCTCCAGCCACTGAAGGAGGGGAGCCGAGGTTTGTGACAAAAACTTCCTCAGCAAAGACTGAAGGCGACGAATCCGGGCCTCCGGCAGGAACACCCTTCCCAACATAGAGTCGAACACAGCTCCGATGAGGTCCTCCAAGTGGCAGGCTCCAGGTGGCACTTTGGAAAGTTGATCAAGAACCCGTGTTCCTCGAGCATAGACATGGTCAAGAGAAGGTGGCGAGACATGACCTCCTGGGACGGAGCCTGAACCATCCAGTCGTCGAGATACGGGAACACCAACACCCCCAGGAGATGGAGATGGGCCACCAAGGGAGCCACCACCTTGGTGAACACCCTGGGGGCGGAACGAAGACCAAAGGGAAGGATGCAGAACTGCCAGTGCTGGCCCTCCAGGCAGAAGCGCAGGAAACGCTGATCCCTCACAGCCACCGGGACGTGTAGATATGCATCCTGGAGGTCCAGAGTGGAGAACGCCCAACCGGACTGGATCAGCGGAATAACCTTCTGGAGAGTCTCCATCGTTAACGGGATCTACCTCACGAACAAGTTCAGACCCTGAAGGTTGATGACCACCCGGAAGCCCCCCGTGATCTTCAGCACCACAAAGATGATGGAGTAGACGCTCAACCCCCTCTCCGCCATCAGAACAGGGACAACCACAAGCTTGCTGACCAAAGAACAAACCCCGTCCGACAAGGCCAGACGGCGGGAGGCATCCCGAGGAGAAGGGGCTACCACCACCCCGGAGGGGGGAGGGGTGGACAGGAACTCGATCCGGTAGCCCCTCGACAAGACATCCAGCACCCATCTGTCGGAGGTCGTCATGCGCCAAGCAGGAAAGAACTGGCGAAGCCTCCCACCAACCAGAGGCGGACCACCAGCGAGAACGTTCCCTTGGACGGCATAGTCAGGAATGCTGCGGACCAGACCCGGCACCCCTCTGGGACTTCGTCTGAAACTTCCGGGGAAAAGACCTGCCAGTGCCACGCTGATTCCGAAAGGAGGACTGCTGAAACCTGGAAGGCTGGCGGAAAGTCCTGGCACCAGAGAAGGAGGAACCCCCTCGGGGCGGAAGATCACGAAAGGACAAAAAATGCTTGCATTCCTTGACGACCTTGTGTAGCTCCTCCTCCAGCGAGTCACCAAACAGACGGGCACCAGAGAAAGGCAGCCTCAAAGTCATGGAAAGCTGAGCCGCGTCAGTCTTCCAATCCCGCAGCAACAGGTTAGGACGGGCAGCAATAGAGGAACCACAGGACATAGCAGAAGCCCTCACAGAATCAAATGCGATGTCCGACAGAAATTCCACCTGGCGATCCATAGACTCCAGCAACTCCGGACACCTGGCACCCTCCTGCATTGATTGATGAAAACAGGGACTTGAAATCAGTCAGCAAAGACTGGGCAACGTATGCCCCATAAATGCCAGAACGAATAGCCAGATGAGAAGCGGCATAAGATTTCTTCAGGGCAGAATCCACCTTTTTGTCCACACCGTCTTTCAGAATGTTATCATCAGCCATGGAAGGACGACCCACAAGACTGGCTACAACAGAGTCCACAGGAATGGAGTCAGGCAAAGACTCCGCCATATCCTGTAAAGGATAAAGCTTAGCCATAAACCTGGGCATGACAATATGATCCAGGTCTTTCCACTCCTTCAATAGGACATCAGATACAAAGGGAAGAACCGGCAAGGAAGAGGCAACATGCTTCCTAAACTGCGGCAAGAGCGAATCCTGAGATGTACTGGGCGCAGAATCATGCGGTAACCCCATGTTAACTCGCACTTGGGAAAGGACGTCAGGCAAGAGAACCCTTGAAATGTACTTGCCCTGAAGGTCAACAGTGGCCAGAGAAGACTCATCAGAATCAGCAGAGAAAGAAATATTGGAATAAAGCGCAGCAGAACCAACGGCACCCTTCTTGCTTGCTTTCATATCGGAAAGAGTCTCCAAGATAAGGCGCTTAGGGGCAGATGTATCAAAATTCAATTTTGCGAGTCCGTAATTGCGATTTGTAGCGAATCGCAATTTCGGAATCGCAAAATGGTATGTAACATTAAATCTGCGAGAAAATAGCGATTCCATAAAAGTCGCAGAAATTATTGCGAGAAATATGCGATTCGCATATCTGCGAATTTCGCATTTAAGGAAATCGCAAAAACGGGAATCATGCAATGCTGGCACAAGTTGATGACATCACAAGCAGGAAGTACCAGTGATTGCTTGCACCTGCTCCCCAGAACCACACCCAGTGGCAGTTGGAAGAGTGTGCTGAGGCAGAGCAGACCTGTTTGTTCAGCTATGGAGGCACAGAAGGCACAGGAGGAGCAGCCAATTGAGAAGAAAAAAAGAAAGCAGAAGTTTTCAGAGAAGGAGCAAGAAGTGCTCATAGAAGAAATGGTTTGTAACCATGAGGACCTCTTTGGAAAAAAATCTCTAAAGGTACCTGACTCCAGGAAGAGAAAAATATGGCTGGAGATCCAGGAGAAGGTCAACTCAGTAGGAGTCACCACTCGCTCCATTGATGAAATCAAAAAAAGGTGGTATGATATGAGACTGAGATCCAAGGAAAAACTTGCGGAGAGGCTGAAGGATAGCAACCTGACAGGTGGTGGAAGTTCCATGGTGGACAAACCGACACCCCATGAGGAACTGATAGAATCCACACTGACAACTGAAAGTGTGAGTGGAGTGACCAACATAGACAGCTCAGAACCCACAGCACCAGCACAAGGTAAGAGGATATGAAAGTGCATCCATGTGTGTGTACAAAAAATGTGTGTGTGTGTGTGTGTGTGTGTGTGTGCACTGCATTTGAGATTAGCATTAGTCCATGAACACTGTGAAACAAGACCACAGCAATGCATTATGGGAGTTGTAGTCCAATCGCCCTAGTAACACTCACAATCACAGTCACTCATATGACTCCTTAATGTGGGACAACGTAATGCTGAAACAGTGCAGTACAAGTAATACAGTGCCATGAGTAATGTTTATTTTGCAATGAACACAAATTCATATTTTGCACTCTACATTCACAGGACATACCAGTGAGGACAGGACTGACAATGAAGTTGAATTGTCACCTCCCCATGTGATGTCAGATACAGACAATGAAGTCAGTAATGCCCCTGTGACCATACAGAGGAAGCGCAGAAGAGTACTTCCTCTACAACCAATGGAAGAGGAAGAAAACACAGATGTTGAAGCAGTGTCCAATGAGACAGTCACTGTGTCCAGCCAAGATGCACAACAGCCTTCACAAAGTCCACGGAGGGCACGTGCATTCCGTATTGAGCCATCTGCAAATAACACAGAACAGAGTGAAGTTGTGACAGTGTTTGCAGGGCTTGAGCAAAACATGCTTGAGGTACAACGCCTTCAACATAAGGCACTCAGATCCATCAATAGGCAGCTAGTGAAGTCCAACAAGAACCAGGAACGCATGGCTGATGCCATTGATAAACTTTGCCTGACACTTGTGAACACAGAGGATGCACGGAACAGGGCTGCACAGGCTGCGCAGGACACAATGCACAGCTACACCAAAGCCATCAACCGGCTATGTGCAGTCACCAGCAACTTCACACGTCGCAGTGTGAACATGCAGCGTGAATTGAGTGATTGCACACGTTCAGTTGGACAGAGTGTGAACAATATGACATTGGTACTGGAAAGTATGCAAACAAACCAATCAGGTGCAAGGGCCCTTCTGTGCTCAGGTGAAAGCGAGGACAACTCCAGTAGGAGTAGCAACAACCCCACACCAACAAACATCATGGTGCAACGCAGGAGTGGAAGGCGTTCCACTACTGGAGCAGACCAAGAGGCCATGCCGCCACTTGATCAACCTGCTGGCAGTCGCCTGCGCAGAAAATAACTTACCTTGTTCAAGTACCCATGAAGTACCCATGCAGCAGTCATGCATAGATACTGTTTTTTTTTTTAGTAGTATGGAAATGTGAAATCACAAGGATTACTTATAATGTAACATACATATAGCAATGTTTTCTTGTTCTGAAGTAAAGAACAATGGCAAAGTGAAAATGGTTTTCTGTATTTTTTTCTCACCTAAAAATAGTTACGTGTAATCTCTGCCCTCCTTTGCCGACCAGCCATGGCTCCTACTCCTGCCACTGCCATTCTTGGGGGAGGGTTATCATCTTCATCATCAGATGTGTCTGAGTCACTCACTTCAATTTCTGTGCCTTTGCGGATTGCTATGTTATGCAGCATTGCACATGCTGTCACTATTTTGCAACATGTCGCTGGGTTGTATTGCAATGCACCTCCACTTTTGTGAATGCGTCTGAAACGGCTTTTCAGAATTCCAAATGTACGTTCTATTACCCCACGTGTGGACCGGTGTGCCCTGTTGTAGCGTCTTTCACTTGCATTTGCAGGATTCAAGTATGGTGTGAGTATGAAATCACGCACTGCATAAGCACTATCACCTGCAAGTTAGAGAGGGAAAAGTGACTCAGAGTTACATTACATTGTTTGGGTGGAAGGGAGGATGGATGAGTATTACTTACCTAGCAGGTATCCATCTCCAAACTGACCAGCACTGAGACGTCTATGTATTGCACTATGTCTGAAGATGTAGGAGTCATGTGTACTCCCTGGAAACTTTGCCACAATGTCCTGTATTATGTATTTAGCGTTGCATATGACCTGGATGTTAATGAGTGGTAGTGTTTTCTGTTGCGGAAAACATATTTAATGGCTGCTGGTGGGGTGATGGCAATATGGGTTCCATCTATGCATCCAATCACATGTGGGAATCTTGCTATTTGATAGAAATCCAACTTGGCTTCCTGTATGGCTTGCTGTGTATTAGAAAAATATATATGATGTTGAAGTCTACTGATCATTGCATCCAAGAAGACATGGAAAAAACGCGATAGGGCACTCTGTGAGACTCCACCAACCTCTGCTATTACTGTTTGAAAGGAGCCAGAAGCCAAAAGGTGCAGTGAGCACAATACCTGCACATGTGTTGGTATGGATTGTGTTCTGGCAGTTGGGCGTTGTAAAAATAGTGTCAATTCAGTAATTAGGTCCAGAATGCTGTGAGGATGTAGCCTGTATTTTTCATATATCTCCTCCTGTGTCTGCTGGAACAGCGTAATGCGTATTCGGAATATCCTTTCCTGACGTTGTCTTCTCTGGGCAAGAGCTTGGATGCGCATCCTCCTGGCAATCAGGTACAGTCCCGCCATTTTGGAAAGAGTGAAAATGCATTCTGGGTGTTCTTTTATATATATTTTTTTTTTACCACCTGCTTGTACCTGGTGTTAATTGCGATTCCTTATTATGCGAAAATGACAAAATCGCAATTAGCGATTTTTTCTTACATATCCATGTGAATTTCGCTATTTTGCACCAATGCAAAATCGCGATTCGCAAAATTATCTGCGATTTTTCATTTCTCGCACATTAGGAATTCGCTAACATGCGAATTCCTAATGTGCGATGCGATTTCTTTCATACATGCCATTTTCGTTTTTGCATGTCGCAAACGCTGGAAAATAGAGAATCGCAGCTTTTGCGACATGCAAAACACATGATACATCTGCCGCTTAATCCGCTCATCATTGCCCCTCCTGGCACGCTTCACAGGAGCAGGAGAAGAGCCCCCACTGCAAACAGGGGAAGAGGGAGGCACAGGGGAGGAATGCTTCCTCTCACAATGGTGTTTGCCCATAACTAACACACTCAGCACACAAGTAGTAACCAAGGAATCCAGCAAGTGAAACTACCACCACCCAAAAGACTCCTACATATATAAGAAGGGCACTCCCTACTTAGCCCCCCATAGAGAAGACAGCAAGTGGACAGAAATTTAACCAATATGCTGCAAAACACAGCCAGGGAGGTAAGCCCCCGACCCCCCAGCCAACCACAAACCAGGCCCGATGAAAAGGGGGAGGGGTGGGCAAAGTGAAAACCCCGGCCAAACAGCCGGCGCGGTAATGCCCCAAAACGGCAAATCCACACCAGGGAAGAAAAAACGACTCACCAACTTCGCCGCCAGCCGCCGCAAAGCTCCATGCATCCAGGATGTGCAAGAAAGAGTTCCCCAAGGATGGGAGTGCCTGGAGCCCACCCGGGCGCCCGATCATGACAAACTCCTGAAAATTAAAGAGCACCGCGCATGCCCGAACACCGCACATGCGCGGACATCGAGAGAGCTGCCCGGCTTCCTCACGCAGCTCCAGAGGAAGCCCGGCGAGATGACAGACATCAGACCCAGGCCCGCGCCGGAGTAGACACCCGGGCCCCCAAACCAGAGAGAGGGCCATGCGCGAGCCGGGAAATACACGGGGACTAGCGCGCCACCCAGCAGTCAGGCGCTCAAAGCCCCCACCTGCACAACAGCAGAAGAACAGAAATCCGGGCAGAAAGAAAAACCAGGATGACCAGAGAAGCCAAGCAGCCCAGGTCTCCTGAGCCCAGGAGGAGACATGGAAGCCCAGCAGCCCCACTCCAAGTGATCCCACGACGGTCCATGGGAGCCCCCCAGAGCCCAGCAGAGGGGGATCCACAGGACAAAGATACAGGTAAGTGCCCGGCACCCACCCCAGCATCTCCCATCAAGTAATTCACAACAGGAAACAAAACAGGATGTGCTTCTGGTGGTTAGGTCTGATATAGCACCTGGCAGGAGGGGGGTGGAGCCTAAAAGCGTTTCCTGTTTTGTTTCCTGTGTGTGGTATACCTCATGAGTGATGACTGGGTCGAGGACGAGGGACGTAGAGGTAATGACTTGTTGCCCTGCGCCACCTTTTCATAAATATGGCCCTCAGAGTTTGAATAAACCCCAGAATCCAGAAAAGCTGTGCGTTTCTTACAGCTGAGGAAATCCTGTATTACCCGAAGATTTTACTCAAGCACAACAAGCGGAGCAGTTGCTTATTCAACCGCCCAACAATGCTTTGTGCATCCCAAAGACCCTCAAGATCTGGCTCTTTGAATACCTCTCTGGGACCTACAGGCACATTGATAGCCTATCAGGTGATATGGGGGACTTTGATTGATTGACATGGGCATGAAGCTCATTACAATATAGTGAATTTCACACATTCATTTTCGTGTAGGGGAGACAGCGTTTGATCATGTTTACCGAGAAACAAATCCAATAAATCACATCTTCTCTGCTCTCGAAGTTTTTGTGGTTCGCATTAATTGATTCTTGTTGCTGGTGTGGGTGTTGTATGCCCTTTTTATCCTTTAATCTTTTCATATCGAATGATCTGAGTTTATAGACACTGACACTATATAACCGCTCGGCCCCTGTTCATTAAAAGCCCTGCTTTTCCACCAAGAGCCTCACTGATTTATTTTGTCTATATATCTCTTAAACCTCAGTGCTCCACAAAGAGGAATTGTAAATCAGTTTGCTACAAAACAAAAACACAAGCATGGTAGTCCAGGGCTATAAAATGGACGATACAGCAGTTCCAAATTATTGGAATGTAAATTCTGTTGGGGCAATTGTCGGGAAAAATGAGTTTCAAATCCTGGAGACACATCAAAGGGGAAGACCCAGTCAATGCCAATTTGCACAGTACCGGGCATGCTGCAGAACTGTGAAAGAGAGTGTTCTTTGACGTCATTACGCTACCACTGGAGATGATGATTGGCCATCAGGGACCGTGATAAAAAAAAGCTGAAGAATGCACGTGCCCAGCGCGAGAACATTCTCTGCAGCAGCAGAAAGGATGGTACAGACAGTGTCTCCTTGCAAGACGATGTGGATGAAAGAACTCAAGATCAGGCAGTGACCTTACAGCTAAGCTGTGAACTGCTACTAATGTGACAAGAGACATACCTTTGAGAACAGCTAATAAAAACACCTGTAACTGATGTTCAACTTCATTTATGTTTACGTACTGTTGAAGTATGTCAGAGTGCCGAGCTCCAGACGAGCCAGCCTGACAGTGTGCATTGCTTGTGGCACAGTATGATTTCTCGCTCCAAATTTGCTGCCACTGTTCACGAGATGGAATTGGATATTTTAGACTCTGTATTCATTGGACCTCTCCTCTATGAAAACTGTCAAAAGATCGCTAAGGTGGTACCATTCAATGTATGACACTCCTCTACCCAGAAAGTTGCAGTGTCTGATTCCTCTACTGCCACTTCACTGCAGTGCCCATGATGTACAATGCTTAGCGCTTAGGGCAGACATGTCACTTTTAGAATGCGGCCACAGTGTAAGCAGAAATTACTGGGCCACAACTGTGATGTTTCGTTGTTATTTTTAAGGCTGGGTGGAGCTTATGGAGTTTCACTGTGCGGAATTCCGCACCGGAAAACTCAGTGAAATTCCGCGTAGTTCCGCTGATGGACGAAGTTTGGCGTGCCCACCCAGTATTACACATCCCTCTCCTGCATTACTACAAACTAGTACTTGGCTGACATGACATGCACCCCTTCCATTGCTCCTCCGGCTCACACTCACCTCCTTTGCCGTGCAGTAGGGCTAGCATGCCCCAGTCAGGGCCGGCGCTAGGCATGGGCAGCATGGGCGGCTGCCCAGGACCTCCACTCTGGTCGAAGGAGGGGGGGCCTCACACCTTGACTTCAGTGTTTCGAGGCCCAGGGGGCCCCCCAAGAGTTTGAAGGTTTTCTTTTTTTACCCATTTCCCCTGCTGGTCCCTCTCGCAGGGCCTAAACGCTGCAGCTGCATGATGATGGCAGCGATTTGATAGGTACTTAAACTGCCCTTATGTGTGAAGTGCGCCCTGCCATGTATGAATGAAAAGCTGGATATCCTGCAGGGCGCACAACAAAGGATAGAATGACGTCCTGTCACGTGAAAACTGCTCACCTAGGATGAGGGAACACTGGGAAAGGAAGCATAGAGGTGAGAAAAGGGGGGGGGGGCAGATAGGTATGTATGAGTATGACAGTGAGACAAGGGGTACAGGCAGAGTAGCAGACACAGCATTAACAAGTGGCTGGAGCAAGGCTTTACGTGTCTTAGACCCAGCAATGAATTAGAACGGACATTGAAACGGGCCCCATATATTTTCCTATATTCATGTACTAACTTGACCTGCAAAGAAACTGGTCTAGTGTCTGCACAATGAGGTATGACACGTTTGCAGGGTCAGACTGACCTATAGGGCAATCAAATCAGACTGTGCCCAATTTGTCATGTCAGAATGTAGGTTTTTTTTGGGGATGTTTACAGGTCTGCTTTATGGTCATATGAGCCGGTTTTTACTGTTGATTTTCGTGATATTTTAAAACAAACATTGCTTCCAGCAAACTCAACTATATGCAGTCTTCCATACCTTACACAATAGTATACAGCATGTCTTTACAAATTAAAAACTGATATATTTTGCAAATACAGAAGTTTTTCTAGCTGCCTAATTCACGAATGGGGGCCACTTTTATTTCGGTGCTGGGGCCTATTTCCTGTCTCAGTCTGACAATGTTAGGGTAATACATGGCAGCAAATTATTTCCTGTTTGTAGTTCACATGCTTCACTTAATTTTGCATTCCTTAAAAATCTTAGGTATTTCCAAGATGTGTGCTTCTGTAATTCGTTTCACAGCATATAACTCTTGTATGGTGCACACTTTGTATTGAGTCGCATCCAGATGTTTATAACAGGCTACAATTGAGAGCTTTGTATTTGAGGCCAAAGGCAGTATAACTTTCTCACTGTGCCTACCTGGGGATCAAAAAGGTGTTCAGAATGCATGATCATCCAATACATGGCCTATCTGCAGAGAACGCAGAGCAACAGCACAGTATTCAAATTGCAGGTGTGATTCTGTGCAAATGTGTGTGAAGGAGGCACTCTTTGGTCAAAACAGTGACAAGGTAAAAGTAAAATAATTTGTTGTTGTTACTCATTTACCCAAAACAGCTAACAACCTTTGACAAAATCAATACTCCTGGCTGTTTTTAGGTGTAGGTCAGATGTTGTGTCATATTTCTGTTTTCAATCACGGCAAGCCCAGAGAGGAAACAAAGTACTAGTCAGATTGAACTCTTTGTGGAATCACAGAAATTTAGATTACCTGTTTAAGCTACACCCTTAATTACGTAGACCACGCCCCTTTCAGAGACCCACTCATTTTTTTCAGCGAACTTAAAGGCCTGGGCTGGCAGAAAGGGAGTCAGGGAAGAGGAGAGATGGATGTAATGGGCAGAATCCATGTGAACAGGCTGGTAGAGAGATTAAGAGCTGAGGTGAGGGGCATTACAATCAAAAGACAAGGATGTAAGAGGGGTAAAATCCATGCAAAATGGTAGGAGGCTGGGAAACTGGTGAACTTTGAAATGCAGAGGTTCCTAATGAAACATTTAATAATTTGTTGTGTGCCAGGCATGCCTCACACTCCCTAGTGGTTTAGGGGTTTCACCCTCATCAAGAATACTTTGAAAAATGCCAGAAGATAGTATTTGTGGCCCATTTTCCATAAAAAGTAGTCCACAGGTCATGTGTGACCCATTCTTACTAGTTTGCACCACTTTCTTGTGCCTCATTCGCATGTAAGAACTGCACTCCTGTCATTTCCCTTTGGAATCCCCACTTTCCCATATGCTCCATTTTACCCTTTCAATCAACACACTTTCCTGTCTGCACCATTCACCCCCATTAATCACCTCTCTTTATAGTGTAATATTCTCTAGTGCTCAACATTCTGCTCTCCAAGCTCCTTCCTCTTCCGCACACCATTATAATTCCATGTGTACTTTGCCTGTGTTGTCTCCTCTCTTCCCAGTGGACAAAACAGGTGCTAAATCAGGTGAAAATTCTTTTTACAACTATTTTGGCCATAATTGCAATGGTAAGCAGGTCACAAGTTTGAATTGGCTATTAATAAAACATATTTACAGAGCGGCAAATGTGTTAAAGTAAACGATTTATAAAAGAGTTAGTGTTCCATTTACTTTTCTTTGCAATTACAGCATTTCCACCTCTTGAAATGTGTTCCTACTCAAGGGTAGACATTGCCAGTCTAAAATATTTCAATCAAATTAATATATGTCTGCTTTATACCAAGGACTCTCAATGTTTTTAAAAAAAATATGCTTCTGTTCAAACTAGGAAACAGGAAATACTGCAACACAGGAGATACATGAGACAATAGTGCCAACAAATCATGTTGATCCATTGTCCTAGCTCAATGTACAATTATGGTTACTACTCAGGGAATCCATCTTTATTTACACACTAGCAGCCCGTCCCGACGTTGTCCGGGAGCAATTAGGCTTCAGGGCCCCCGCCCGCCCCGACGTTGTCCGTGGGTTCCTCGGAGCCTTCCTCCATATATTGCAGTATTATACCTCTATGTTTACTTTGTACGCTTTTGTAACCTGCACACGTAACTTTTTCCTCCTGTAATGCACTGTTTGGCTCACTTTTTTAATGCTCCGTTTGCTTCCTCTTGTTACCTGCAGACGTCACTTTTTCCTCCTATACCTCTATGTTTACTTTCTACGCTTTTGTAACCTGCACACGTAACTTTTTCCTCCTGTAAAGCACCATTTGGCTCACTTTTTTAATGCTCCGTTTGCTTTCTCTTGCTAAATGCACACGTCACTTTTTCCTCCTATACCTCTATGTTTACTTTCTACGCTTTTGTAACCTGCACACGTAACTTTTTCCTCCTGCAATGCACCATTAGGCTCACGTTTGTAATGCTCCGTTTGCTTCCTCTTGCTCACGATGTACGCTTTTGTAACCTGCACACATAACTTTTTCCTCCAGTAATGCACCGTTTGGCTCACTTTTGTAATGCTCTGTTTGCTTCCTCTTGCTCACGATTTTCATTTTTGCTTCATTTTTCCGCCGCTCACCGCTCCTAAATAAATAAATAAATAACCTACCTCATCCGCTACTCACCGCTCCTCCCCGCCTGTCCGCCGCTCCTCACCACTTGTCCGCCGCTCCTCACCGCTCCTCCCCGCGCCATGTCCGCCGGTCCTCCTCGAGCTCCTGGACGCCGCTCCTCCCTGCGCTCCTCACGTCGGGCACGCACGTCGCGGCCGGCGCTTCTTCCAAGGGGCTACTTTTTTTTCTGTAAATTTTTTAAATAACGTAGATTTATTATGTTTATATAGCCTATGTCCATCTGCACACCCTGACGATTACAACAATGTGTTGGGTGTGTGGATTGGCGCTGTGGTTCCCGAGTTTAGCCGCCTCAAAGGTTCAAAGTTCTTCCTTTATAATAGTAGTATAGATATAGATGCAATAAGGCTCTATTACTGGACACTCAAAAAGTCAGCAAGCTGTGACAGTCTACTCAGGTAGATGATACTGTACGATCATAGGTGATTCCCAGCTCAAAGATTTTTCACAGTGTGATCATAGGGTAAGAAAACTGACTCAATGTGTGACCACCTGAACAGTATGCTAAGGCTTTAGTGTGGAAACACAACCATGCTTCTGGGGAGCAAATCAGACAGGAGAAACAACGAGCGGTGGAAACAATTCAACTTCCCAAGTGGTACTGAGACCAGTTTCTATGTACCAGCTATTCTCTTCTAGGTCACTCAGTCCTCGTGTCTGTGTCTCTGCCATGAGTTTGCTGACAACCCTATCAGAAGACAGGATAGGAACAGGGGCTGACCCTCCTACAGCCTCATTGTATCATGGCTTCTGATAGGCCTTGGGGTGACAATGCTACAAATGCATCACCGCCCAAGCATGTTCCTGTGTTTCACAGATGTGCATTTCAGGGAGCATGCTCAGCTTCTTTATGGCTTGTGAATGTGTGAAAAGTGCAAAAAGAAGCATAGCACTGACGAAAACAAACACGCAAACTGACTGTAAGTTTGGGTGTTTATACGTTTTGCCTTTCAAAGCTGTTCAAAGCAGCCTCTTTTTGCCTGTTGATACTAGGCAGCTGTGCTCTAGCGGCCTCAAGCACCAGCTGGCTCTGGTAAAAAGGATTGAGGATAGAGGAAGAGTAGAGGTGGATGTAAAGAAGGAGAACAAGTAAAACAAAATATGAGACTGGGGGAGAGTGGTGAAGATCAGCACACAGAGAGCAGAAGACAATGTTACAGGGTCAGAACCAGCAAGAGGAGAGTAGAGATGGGGAGAGCTGAAACATGAGGAGTAGAACATGGAGGGAAGAGGTGGATCTAAAGAGTGCAGAACCAGTGAAAAAAACTGGTAGTTGGAGAGAAAAATAAAAGGTGCAAGATGGTGCATGAATGGGAAAAGTAGATATAAAAGAATTAGGAGGATTTAAGTAGCAGGAAGAGGGGAACGTGAGAGGTGGAAGTAAGAGGTCAGGAACATCAATAGAAGGTAGGAGGCTGGGTAGGGAGGACGATGAAAGGTAGCCATTACAGGGGCAGAATCAGTGAGAACAGATTAGAGGCTGAAGGAGATGAAGTGCACAGCAAGGAGGAGAGAGGGGGTGAAAGAGAAGCAGAATCAGTGGGAAAAATAAGAGGCAGATGGGCGTAAGAGATTGAGAAACAGTGAGACAAGGTTCAAGGCTCGATTGAGAGGTGAAGGGTAGCACATGGATGGGAGCTGGTCAGAGACACAGTGCCAGCAGAGAACTAAAGTGGGGGGGAGAGAGAGGGACTCGTGAGAGTTGGATGTCAGAGGGCCAGAATCAATGGGTACTCTAAGAGTCAGGCAGATAGATGATGTGAAGTGTAAAGCATCGAGGAGAGAGAGAGATTTTACATTATTGTTTAAAGTTTACATAAAACTATATAAAAAAATTACTTTACATAAAACTTCACAAAATGCTGATAAAAAGCACCATTAAAATTCAACACATTTTGATTAAAAATTAAAGATAAAGTTAAGTATTTTTCCCCCAGAATTTAACCGTATGTCTCAAGAACTTTAATAGGTTACCCACCACTTTTACAGAGCTGCCTTTGAAGCACAATAATACAGCCTCTGGTATTGTTCTCATGCCCTCAGCATTGAACATTGACTTTAAATATTTTCTCCGCTCATCAAGTAGGTCTGGACATAGGCACATTATATGTTCAAGGGACTCTTCAGCTAATTTGCACATCCTATATGACTTGTCAGTGCACCCTTTAGTTTCCATGAACCATCAAAAGCCTTAAAAGGGAGGTAAAAATACCTGAATCTCAAAAATGTGTTTTTTGTCCTGAGACCGCAAATTAAAATCAAAGTATGGTTGCCTTAATCTAGAAAAGGTGTCTGAAATATATCTGCTATGCTTATATCCGGAGGCTGCATCTATGTCACTACTCAAGATTAGGTTTTCACTCACTTTTTTTAATACTAATTTGCTCACTGCTCTTGGCAAGGATGCTAGTGCCACTATCGAGAGGAACCTATATTTTTCTCCATTAAGGAGATAGGTGTATATAAGAGATAAGACCAGTTGGAAATTAGATGAACTTGGTTGCATGGGAGAGATGGATGTAAGAGGGATAGAGTACACATGGTAAGGTAAGAGTATGAGGGAAAGATGAGAAAAAGAGTAGAGCATTGAGGGGTAGGTGGATTTAAGAGGGACAGAATCAACAAGAAAAGATCAGATGATCTGGGAGGATGGAAGGGGAGACATGGATGCAAATGAAGCAGAACAAGGAAAGAAGTTATGAGGCTGAGAAGAGATGCGAGTTGAAGGGGAACATGTGGGTAAGATGCCTGTGTTCATAAGAGACCGAACCTGCAAGGGAACATAGGCAGATTGGAGAGAAGTAATGTTGAGAGGTTGATGGAAGAAAGCAGAAACACCGAAAATGTTGAGGTTGGGCGGAGGGAGACAGGAGGGTAGAGGTGGAAGTTAGATGGGCAGAACCAGCAAGATAAAGTTGAAGCAAAAAAGTAAGAGTCTGAGAGGGAGGTAAAAATGCTCAAATACTCTTCAGCCGGCTCAGAAATTATCAGCATCTTCAGACATCACCTTGTTGCCCCTTCCTCAAAAATCCAAGAAAAAAAGAGGACAACTTCCAAATTTCTTTCATAAAAAGTAAGTTACTCATTGACAATGTGCCAGTTGGCTTCTGACAACTCTATGAGTTTTAAGTAGCATTTCCTACTGATTCAGATGATTTGTGGCTGACCCTTGAGGTTTTAATGACAGAATCCTGTCAGCATTTACCACACATACCTTTACTGTCAGTATCTCAACTGCGACATTACCATGCATCCCTTTACCAAGCAAGTCACTATAATGACTTGCCTTAGGGGGTTGCTAGAGTTTGGAATAGTATAAATTACTGTTCCAACTGTAGTCCAACAACACATCCCTAAAGCAAGTCGTTTTAATAACTTGTGTGGTAAAGGAATGCGAGGTAATGTCGCAGGGTAGTGACTGCGGTGTAAAGGCACATCGTGGTATTGACTGTGGCGTAAAGGATGTTTACCACTATTGTTCATGGAATTAGCACAGCCTAAGTATTACTAAACATTAGTGCCACATTTGACACAGTTTCCCAGCCAGTGCTTATAAATCAACTAGTATAACTTAGAAAGTAAGGTAGTCCCCTCGTGTGGCTACCCGCTATCCTATTTGGGCAATCTGAAGCAAGCCACTCATCCCTTGTTTCTGTAATGTACTAAACCTCAGACTTGTGGAATTTATTGGATCTCCGCTGTTCAATCTTTATCATTCTCAATTAGCCTTACTCATTCAGTCCTTTAGTTTCTTGTTGATGTCTTGCCCATATTGGTACCCAAACATGAATTTCCCTCAGTGGCAATCTGCCCAAGAATATGTTTGGTCTTGCATGCTAGCAGTTAATTTCTGAATGAAGACAAATTCAGTACAACTTTATAGTGACACAGCAAGGGTTCTAATTTTGAAAAGATCTCATACCATGTGGTGTCAGCAAAAAAGTCTTGGATTCATTTTCCAGCATCTCTTTTTTTCAGAACAGATTTACCTTGTTTCATCCACTTGCTTTTACTACATCCATATGTAACACCAAATCATCCCTTTTCTCCCTTCTCACTGCAGTAAGGCTGCTATACAGTTCATTATATTCTCGAAATCTTAGGTTTCCTGCCTTTTTTACATTCAGTACCCTTCAAATCATTCAGAACAGTAGAGGGCGCATCATCTGAGACTGCTGCATCGCCGGGACAATTCTTCTCACCTTTTTGCTGTCTGCTGGGTTTTTGGTTTGAAATCCTCTATCTACAAGGCACCATCCATTCATCATTGTGCACTTCATTAAAGAGGTTCTCTCTTTGTACAACACTCCTTATGTTAATTCCAGAATCCTATACTCTGTGCCAACCAAACTCCTGTGCCACCAAAAATGTAGAGGTCCCTGATTGGAGGCAGATCCTTTTCCTTTTTTGATCTGCAAGACTGGAACTCTCTCCCTCTTGAACTATGGTGTAACTCCAATCTTTTGCAAGAACACTTAAAACAGTCCTTTCTCAACATTAGTAAAGTATGCAACTCTCCTTTGGAGCTGTCTTAATGCCAGGATGCCCAATTAGCATATCAAATTCATTTATTCCATTCAATAGAACAATAACAAATTTTAAATAATTTAATGTATTCCTATTTAATACAAATGTAAAATATAGGTACGCATTTTCTAAGTATTATTAATTTGTAACCATTATACTCACATCCAAACTCAGTAAGTAGCTTCTAGCAAAAAGGCTTCAACAATGCCATATAATCTGTGATCTCTAAATAAACTGCACATTTTATAAAACACAGCAGCTCATCTCTCTTAATGAGAATTCCAAAGTTTAAATCTTTCTCACATGTATTGTTGGAGCTACACTAGTTTCCCATTAGAAAGGAAGTAGCCTTCACGACACTGTATACTGCTCATAACATAGGTCCAGAGTACCTTGTAGAAAATTCATATGGTACACACCTAGGTGAGCTCTTCGATCAACCCCCTCGGGAACAGCGGAAACACTTAAAATAAACAAAGAGTCCTGGAGTGGTAAAAGCTTTTTCTCATTCCTTGCAAACTCTGAAACAAAATGACTTTGCATTTCAAAGCCCAGTCCAATTCTGTTTTAGAAAAAAACTTAAAACCTGGCTTTTTTCAACTATGTTGCCCAAATAGCTTTATTTACGGTTACAGCTGCAGATGGCAGGGCCACATTGGAATGCTCTATAAACAATATCAATATAAATAATGGCCAATTGAAATGACTTCCTATGATGTCACTTTCTGTTAAGTTAAATCGTATGCAAATTATAGGGGCCTCGCATTTTCCTATTCTGCCCAGGGCCCCATGAACCCTAGGACCGGCCCTGCCCCCAGTTGTAGCAGTGCATGTTCCTCGGTGTTGTGTGCAGTGCGCCTCAAGTTGGGACTCAAGAGCAGTACCATGCTCCTCGCTGCAGGGCGCTGTGCTACTGCAAGACAGTTTCCCAGTAATGCAGAGTGACAGACTCCAAGTCCTCATTCAAGGGGTTTTCACCAGCAGCATGCTACACGGTGCAGTGCGCCTCTATCTAGGGCAGGATCATGCTCCGGGGCCGTGTTCCCACACAAGGCTCGTAACCTCTCTCTTAGTTTCCACACTGTCCTCCCTTCTCTTCTACCACCTGCAAAAGTACTCCCTCAGGCAGTTAACACAATGGTAGATCGCTGCTAGGGCACAAAGAGTGAGCACACCGAGCCTTGGGAGTGGTGACCCCTGCTGTACACTGTGCTCGGCCTGGGGCCTGGCTGGCAGGAGAGAACAGCCTGCTTCTCCAGCAGCAGCCCGCCTCTCTCCAGCCCCAATCATGCCTCTCCACTCCCACACGAGTATAGCTACAAGATTGATGTTACACCCGCCGACGGTAACTAAAGGACCGATCTGTCCACGTGCGAACTACACGGCCAATCAACAGTGCTCTAGGATTGGCTGAGGTGGTCCAATGCTCCAATCTTAAGTCACCTTACATATTATCAGTACCACCCATTCCCAGAAGATTATCACAATGTGTTCCACTGTAGGATTGAGTTATACGTGACCTGGAAGCCCTAACTTTATAAACAATGATGACATCTGTCGGCTATCGGAGACACAAGCTGATAGGTGAACTCAGAAACGGCCCATGCAAGTAACGGACAGCTTGCCACAGTAAGGTCACACCTTATGGTAAATATAAAATGGCAGAATCAGAGATTGTTTGTGGCTTTTGTACCACCATGTGCAACAAAACTGGGTGAGCAGTGGCACATCCGCTAAACTCCGCTTTGCTGGCAGTACAGAGAGGTTTCTGCAGCACCCCATGCTCCAAGTGGTGCTTGAAGTAGCCAAAACTCCATGAACTCCAGCGGTGGAGCGTTGTTTGCCGCCCACCCTTAGTCATTTTCCCCTGGTGCTGTGGGACTAGTCCTACTATAACTCTGCAAATTGTGCCAAACATGCCTTTTCCACACATGACTATCAGGGAAGAGAGGATGAGCAGTCGAACACTTCTCAGGAAAGCCATGTAGGGGGTTGAGAATCAGAACTCAAATAGTCAAACAACAGACACAATAACCCACTGTCCAGCCAAGTGGTTAGTAAAAAAAACTTTACTGGCACAGCAAAGGTAAGTTTTAGTACACCATAACGGGGAATCAATGCAAAGATCAAAGATCCCTTCTATGAGCTGTTCTCACATGTTACGCTGCCAAAGTGGTCTAACCCACTTCCTATGGTGCCCCAAATAGCTACTGTGTCTTAACAAACATAAAAGGTAATAAACAATATCAGGCATAGATGTGAGTTCACTGCAGGCGCCATACATTTGGTGGTGGTGGTGTTTGGGCTGTTACAACCCCCCTAATGAATGTATTTCTGATAAATAGTTGGGTACAGGTGCTTTCAGTCAGGTATAAGTAGGTGCCTGTTGGATTCCACCTGCAAAATTTACATACACACAATGACAAAAACACACACACCGTCTCTCCCTCTCTGTTTTGAAAGGCCTCAAAAATGTTTGTGTTGAAAGGCCTCAAAAATGTTTGTTATTTTTTAAAGTATTGTCTTTTCTTTAACCTAATACTCCGATACTAGTACTTATTCCTCTCCCTTTCCACTGCCACCTAGGCCCCTCTCAAGTAGCCTTCTTGCTGTATTTTAACATTATATGCCAGTGTGATTGTTGGAACAATCTGAAGCTCATGCACTCCCAATCTTACTGACCAAGCTATGCCCCTGGTATTCTAGGTCTGTATCCCACCTGCGCTCCATCTTGGTCGTCCTGATCTTTTGACTTAGATCTGGTCCAGCGAGAACAGTCAGCCATGGTTGGTGCTTTTAGGAGCTATTTGATTTTATTCTTTAAAATTCCATAACTCCAGTTCCAATAATTGGATTTTGTTGTTTTGGTCTTATTTTATTTATTAAATCACTCTCAATTTTTCTAACTTGGTGTGGGATTTTTCTGTGTGGTGTTTTCACTATTTGACTGAAGTGTTGCATAAATACTTTACACATTACCTCTAAGTTAAGCCTGACTTCTCTGTGCTAAGCTACCAGGGGGGTAAGCACAGGTTATTTTAGGTTTGCTTGTGCCTTATCCTGATAGGACTGTGGTTGCTGCTTGACCAGAGCTCACATCCCATTCAAACAGTAACCCAATTTCTTGCAACAAGTAATTGCCAGTGAATGAGATTAATTCAAATGTTTTACCCATCACTTTTATTGTATACTTCAATTAGATTTGATTGGTGACATGCAGAATTCTCTTACCACTATACTATAAACCACCTGAGGTGGAGTCAAAGGATAGTTAATAAGACAAAAGGGACAATTCAGTGCAAGCTGTGATTTCATAAAGAATGGGTTCTCTTAAAAAATGCAGTGGAAAGAAAGTGTTTTGGTTAAAATTGGTCAGATGAAACATTCCATCTTGCTTCCTATGTTTATGTCCAAAATTCCAAAGCTGCTGAGTGCTGAAGGTCTTGGAACCCAATTGGCAGTGGCAGCTCCTCGTGGGAGTGCCATGGGGTGGTGGGGCGGGGAGGGGCAGGGTGGGAGTAGTAAACTCCGGCTTACGGTCGAATGGAGTTAAGTAAACAAATAAAACAAAATTAAATGAATTGCATTGTTAGTGCTGCATCACCATTGGTGAATGCACATGCGCAATGTAATGTGTTTTATTTATTTATTTACTTAACTCCATTTAGCCGTAAGCCGGACATTACTACCCCCCACTCAGCCCCTCCCCCGCCCCGCCTCACCACCCCCAGCACTCCCACGAGGAGCCGCCACTGCCAATTGGGTCACCCTTGGTTGGTGACTTAATCAGCACTTTGGCAACAACATGAAAACACTACATCCAGTGCTTAATTTGAGCCGGGGGTTTCTGGTGCTTGACATCGGCACTCAACTACCAGCACCAGCACTTTATTGCCGGAACCAGCACACTTATGACAGTTGCCACATGGTAGCGCTGTTTGTGCAATTTAAGATGAGCAGAAAAAAGTTGTTTGTTAATTTAATATATATTAAAAAACAATGAATACCTACCACCTAAGCCATTCTTAAAGCTTTGGTGGCCTCGAACTGTGTGATTTGTCACATTTGTAGCTGTGTTTTGGTTAGGAGTTGTGTAAGTACAGTGGCAATGGGTGGTGCAAACGGCGGTGGCCTCCTGACAAGGGCCCCGGCACGTATTTTTGTTATAAATTAAGCACTGGCACAGTGTATCAGTGCATCTCTGCTTTCTGTCTTACTAGTGCACAGCAGTGTACAAGGACTGCTAGCAGTTCACCGAGCTTTCGCATGTAGCACTTTTGTTGGCCCGTCGGGTGTCTCTTTGGCCAGTTCCATTCTTTTTTACCTGTCTGAAGGCTCTGCTGACCATTCAGCCCATCACATCAGTAGCCATTACTGACGCTCTCCGGTGCGGGAACCTCTGGACCAGTTACATGAAACTTTGAGATTTTTTGAACGCCAAAGAGTTAAATAAAGTTTATTCCCAAGAGCAGCAATTAGAAAAAATAACAACTGTCTCAACAACGTCTGAGGATCCCTCGCAGTGACTGACACTTGGCAGGTATTTCTGTTTACATCCAATTTGCATTTTCTTTATTGCAGCAATGTCGTTATCGCTATTAGTACTCTGCCTGACAGGGGCCCTCAGGGGACCCATGGTCTATTTCTGGCTTCACTCAAAAACAAGTAAAAAGTGAAGTAAAAAGGCTTTGTGTGAAACGAGCGGGTGTGATCAAACAGCTTCAAATGACAGGAGGTCCCGCTGGAGCCCGAGAAGGGAAAATGGACCTTCTCGGTCTCCGTCCCCAGAAAAATCTGATCTGGCTGATTTCTCCCTCTCTCACTGCTTCCGCATATAAAAGGTGACGGACAGGGCGGGTTGTGTTTATGCACCTCGGATGTATGGTTTCATCAGAAACTCTCAAAATGTTCCTTCTTAAGGTAGCCAGATAATCCAAAAAGAAATCAAATTAAGCAATGCCAATTGTCATTAATGCCAATGTCGATATACATTACTGTGCATTGAGATCGTATAAAATAATTTTGTATTAAAAAAAAGAAAAAAGAAAAAAAGAAACTAACCATCAGAAGATTGGCTGAAGTAAAGCCATACCTGTGCATAGAGGTGCACGCGCTGTTAATAATGTGGTGCAATAAAAATTCTTCTGGTTGCCTCTGTTAAATAACAGATGAAGGAAGCATGTCACTATGGGGCCTATTTATGAAAATGTCACCTTTCTGCGCTGCACTGCAAGACAGGGAAAGGACTGGAATGCGCTGTATTTCAAGCAATACGGTGCATTCCTGGCTTTTCCCTGGCACTGGCGCCCTTTTGCCCGCTTAGCGCCAACGCAGGCAGCCTTGCACCAGTGTGCAAGGGTTCCTGCGTTTCATGCAGGGTTGTTGTTGTGCAGGAAGGGGTAAATTACTGCACAAAAACCATCCTGAGAGGCGTGTTCCTCTAATGCGTGCTGCATACGCAGCACACATTGACAGAGGAAGTAACAAGGAGAAATAAGGATATTTCTTCTCGTTACTCCTCCCCTGGGAAGGCGTATCTTTTTGGTGCATTCCCCGGTCTACCACTTCCAAAAAATCTGGGAATGCATCAAAAACCACTGGAGTTGAGTGGGAACTTCCCAGGAGAGAGTTCGGCAACACAGTGATTTGCCCTGCATTGCCTTACTCCAGATTTATGGAGCCACTAGGGCCACGCAAAGCGGACTTGCGTGGCTTCATACATTTTACTTGAGGTTTGTGTTGTGCATGTACCGCATTGCATGGTGCAAACGGGACACAAATCATCTCCTAAATAGGCCCCTAAATCATTTGGACTTGTCTGGTTTAGACTGGAATCAAATCAGACATGTTTAGAATGAGTCCAGCAAGAGGTCCACCCAAACTAAGAGAGGACCGGCAGGGTCCAGGACCGGCAGGATCCCCGTGCCTTGGTGCTCCAGGACCTGCTCAAATCTCTGAATCTCTCAAGATCAACAGGACTGAGAGGGCTCTTTGTTGTGCAGTATCTACTAACAGATCAACACCATTCTGAGTCACCTGGGCCACGAAGTGTCTCTGCGGGGACCATCCTGCCCATATCATTCAAAGTTATAGACCCTTGAGCCCTCAACGGGAAAGACTCTTTTGGGTCCCTCTTTTAAAAAAATCAGCCAATATGGAAATCCTTAGTCGTACACAGGTGCCTTGGCTCCTGGGATGTCCTCATTGATGGTGTGACATAAAACGTGCACTGCTATCTTCATGCACTAGAGACCTGGATTCCACAATATACAGTGTGACCTAAGGTGTAGACAAAATGAGTGCTCGCCCACTCATCCTGGTAGGAAGGTCCTGGAGCGCCAGTAAAGATACTGCACACTTATTCTACGTCATAGATAGTGGAGAGGGGACCAAGTGCTGACGGAAGTTTCAACAATCGGGTGAAGTTTAGGGTTCTTCATGGATTCTTTGTGCATGTAGTCAGTGTCACTCAATACCTATGTGCTGAGTGTAGTTGGTTAGCTGCACAGTGCCAGCCAATAGATAGCAATGTTTAAAACAAGTTTATTCAAAACAGCCAAACACCCACCACGTTTCATTCTTGAAATTCTTCTGGGTGAAAAAGACATCCTATTAGGGTGTGGTACCACAAAACATGTGTGACCAGCGAGTAGATTGCATAAATGTCAGTTTACAAGGTTAGTGCATTGTTCCTTTGACATCTGGGGTCGTCGCAATACACTATTTGCTAAAGGCAAAAAAAAGGCGATCTAACAAAAGAAAGACATGGCAGACATAAGTTACGGTTTGCATTGTGCCTCGTATACCATAAATGGCAAATATTGTTTGTTAGGTTTGGAGTTCATTAAATCATGACTCTCCTTTACCTGTGTTTTTTCATTGAAGATATATATGAATACTTATGAATCAGTTTTGTAGTTTGCACCCTACCTGCAATGCCAGTATGTGGTGTCCTCACATATTTGGCAGCACAAAAGCTTTCCTATTTTACTATTACTGCTCAGGTTTCCCAGAGGCAATCACAAAACAATATACCTGGATAGTGTTGTAAAATATACAATCTGTCCACCACGGTCTAAGCAGGAGTAGAACAATCAAAATTGATGAAATTGTAACCGTTGAGCTGATTCACAAATGTATATCTGTTTGCTATTCATCTGAGGAGAGGGACCACCCATAAAAGCGTCCAGTACGCTCCTGAAAAAAATAGCAGCAGTGATTTTTGGACTTAGATTTTAGATGGGATGCAGCGGCGGCTCCTCTGCAAAGGCAGAGGAGTGTTGCCCCACTGCCTGGCTCAGAGACAGCAAATGAAAAATAAAACGATGTTCTAGTATTTTCCCACTCTGAGGCAGTGCTGTAGGGAGGGGTGGGGCTGAGGCATGGGAGGAGGAGTGATATGTGCACTCCCTAAGTGCGCATATGTGTTTGGCCAGCCGTCTCAGGCCAACCAAACACACATGCGCACTTAGGTTTCTCCAACCTGGCTGCCTAGAACAACCTAGGTGGAGAAACCCCAAAGACTCCCTGAAAATGCGATGTTTAATACTAAGTTTATGACAGTGGAGATTTTGTAGTCGTAAACTTACTATTAAATTGCAGTTTTCTGAATACCGAAAAAGAGTAAACTCAACACACGTGTAAGTTTCCCTTTGTGAATCAGGCCTTCAGCGTTTTATTTACTTTGTAAAGTCTGTTGTGATTTTGCCATAAATATTCTATAACACGTTTGTTTTTTACACATAATTCATAAATATTTCTATTAACTGTTTTTGTAAATCACTTTAATGTATAATCAGTTGAACACACAAGACTAATGATTGTCTTAGCCTTTTTTTCTCCGATTTCAAGTTGTGCTCCTCACTGCCTGCTATCCCCTTAAGTTGATATAAAACTCATTGTCCCATTGCCACTTTTGGTCTTCACTGGCATTGCAACTTCAAAACCTGAATGCAATCAAGACACGAAGCCCTAAGGGGGCACTAAATGAATTACAGAAAGACTGACATCCTGTAAGGCCATCAGCAGGGAGAAGAGTCAGCCTCACTTCTGTCTGACTTGTAGTTCTACCTACTTCCTCGTTCCTTCTTGTCCTGTACCCTGTTCCTCTGTTCTGAGTGCATAAAGGGAGCATATGGATGGGTCATCAGCAGTGCCAACTTGGTGCACTCATTCAACAGGAACATTTAAACACCCTGCACCACTAAGGAGGGATATCTTTCACTCAGGACCTTTCAGTCTAACCAATGTAACTTTGCTGAAACCTGACGAATATCTCCTATAACATCTGTAGGACCATATAGAGTGGGCATGCCCTTGGGTGGACCTTGGGCGGGGCAGAACCAAGCGCTAGATTACTTTTACCCATTGTGGACCTGGAAGCAGTAGCGCTCTTACTTGAGCTAGCTGCCAGCAGTGCTAAATTTGAGTCTGTGGTTTCCGGTGCTCAGCACCGGCACTTAATCATCAACTCTGGCGCTTTTCATGAACACCAGTTAAGGACACATTAATTTATGGGGAGATTAAGTGATTTGTCCAGATTCACAGGATGTTGAGCCAATGCCAAGACTCAAACCTGGTTCCGAAGTCAGCAGCTCTGGCCAATACGCTACAGCCTCTCCACTTTCATGGTTAGTAGTTTGTTTTATTTTAGGCGGTGCTAACCGGAAAAATGGGCTTGTGCAAGCTGCCTCCTGACAAGCCCCAGAACTTATTTTTTTTTACAGATTAACCACTGGCTGCCTGGAGATTTTTTCCTCCACTTTAGGCCTGCTGGGATAGCTTACTTGAGACCTCTTGACAGGCTTCTGGTCTCTTTGTGTACCATAGTTCACCATGGGCGTGCTGTGGTAGCACTGCGAGAAGAGCGACTACCAATTCATCGCTGCCAGCAATGTGGGATTAGCTGACTGCCAGGAGGCTGTCACTTCGGCACTAATGCCTCCTGGCAGGAGAGCTACATGTGCTCCGAACACTCCTGAGGCTTCATCTTATCACGTCCATGAAAGATATTCCAATAGATTCTGACAACTTCCAGTAATGAGATTCACAATTAGAAGCATACAGGTGGTGCGTGGTGTGATTCAATGTGTTGGAAACAGAAGGCCTCATTTACAAGCCCATTGCGGCGCTGGTACGTCACATTGTTTGACGTCCCGGCGGCGCAGTGTCCCTGCCCATATTTACAAGGTCACTTAAAGTCACCCTGCATGACTTTTCCTGGCCTTCTAAATATGGCCCTTTTCACATATTACTCTGCATGACATGGGCATTCCATATGTGTTGCTGCGGGTGATCCCACACAAGAATGGAACCCGACACATTCCCAGATTTACAATGTTTTTTAAACCTGGGAATGCATCAGAATCGTACGCCTCCCCAGAGGCATAGGAGGGGCACAAGGAAGAGAAATACTTTTATTTCGCCTCCTTTTTTCCTCTTTCCATGTATGCTGCATTCTGCAGCACTCATAGAAAGAGGAAAATGCCATCAATGATTGTTTTTGTGCAGAAAGGTGTCCCTTCCTGCACAAAAACAATCATCCCCGCAATGCAGGCACACTTGCAATATGACGCAAGGGTGCCTGCGTTGGCGTACAGCTGCTGTTCGTGCATCGGCAGAGGGGAGAAGGACAGGAATGCGACTTATCTTATAGGTACGATGCATTCCTGTCCTTTAACCCCTTCGATGCATGTGACAAGGTCAGCTCGTCATGGGCGTTACCTGCGCTGTGCGTGTGACGAGTTGACCTTGTCACGTAACGCGGGATTTTCAAAATCTCAGCGCTCAGCGGGAAAACCGCTAGCGCGCATACGGTTAACTTTGACGCATGGCAACGCAGCAGCAAGGCTTGCTGCTCTGCCATTCTTCAAAATACAGTAAATGAGGCCCATATAGAGAGACATTGAGGGACATAAACAAAGATAGAGACAGACAGAAGGAAAAGAGGGCGAAAGACTGTTTGTGTCTGTGTGTAAGAGAGACATACAGACAGAGAAAAGTAGGGGGAAATGACTGTATGATAGTGAGAGAGTACCGAGAAAGATTGAGACAAACAGATCGATTGTTAGAGCAAAAGAGAGAGGTAAGTAGTAAAGAGAGACAGACTGAGAGAGGAAGAGGGGGTACTATGTGACAGAGAAAAATAAGAGAACTGTGCTTGAATTTCACCCAAGACGTTTTGCTAAATTGACCATCTTTTTTAGTATATCCAAGACTGCTTGTTGCCCTTTTAACTTACAGCAACCTCTACACATTTTTACCATAACCAGTATATGTCAAGTCTTGAAGTCCTCCACTACAAAACATTCATCAACAATGCAGGGGTGATCTGCTCTCATTTGTGCTGCCAGTCTCTACAGACCTTTCATCTAGTGTCGAGGAGAATGGTGGGGTCTGAGGCACTTTTACCCATCCCACAGCCCCCTCACCTAAAAAATAAAATAAAAGCTTCTTAGGCAGCTGCCAATGTTCTGGGGATGATCTAAACCTCATATGGATGTCGTCTGGGCAAATCCTCCAAACACGAGCTGGAAACCTACTCTTGGCCGGGGTTTCCAGCTCACCTTCTGTTCCACCCTGCAATATTCGCTCTTTACCAGGTGGCCATGTGAAGGGAGCCGATATCATGTGACAGACGGTGGCACTGTGTGTGTTTGCAAGGCTGCTTTACCGAAGTAGGGTTAAAAGAATCTGATTAACGAGTAAGCAAGAGCATGACAAATCTACACAAGTCCGCAATTAGTCCTTGGAACATATTTTTGCCGAATGTTAAAATAAAAGGGTCGAAAAGGGTGACCTGCCAATTTTACCACTTTGCATATCTCTGATAGGCTGCAGGCTAGGGGACTACTTTCAGAAGTAGGTGGACTGCCAAATCTGTTATTCTCTCATGGCCCCATTCTACTTCCACCTTCCTCCAATGTTGGATTGATATTAAAATTGGTCACGGCTGATTTTGGTTGCCATTTACATGGGGTTTAGGACAAGCAAAGACTTCCTATGTGTAAAGCCTTCCTTTAGCCAGGCGTTAAAGTATGCCTAAAATGTATTCTCCTGCATGGCAAATGGGTGTGTACCCCTAGGCAGGGCCGGCTTTAGAACTGGTGGCGACCTGTGGGACAATGTTTTTGGCGCCCCCCCAATGACCACCTCGCCACAGATTCCCTCACTAGCACCAATTGACAATGCCCCCAAGTCTCCATAACCACTGTCTCTCATATTCACATGCTCATGACGAGCTGAGTTCGTCATGAGCCACGGTGCTCCGGTGCTCATGACGAGCTCAGCTCGTCATGGCCCGTGGAACGTTCCACGGAGCCAATGCACCTGTGACGAGCTCAGCTCGTCATGAGCACAGGAGCACTGTAGCTCATGACGAGCTCAGCTCGTCATGAGCATGTGGGCGCTGTTCGCACCCCCCTACCCCCCAGCACAGCGGGGGAATAACCCCCGCAGCAAAGGGGTTAGGTCTCAGAAAACTTTACATAACACACATTGCACAGAGACAATCATACAGATGTAAATCTGTGTATAAGAAATTTGATTTAAGAGAGAGCCCCACAAGGTGTAGGTGTCATATGTCATCCAAATTTGTTTTGAGTAAAGTTTAAGAGCCCTTAGTCTGGAAAAGCACAAATTCAGAATGTAACATCGTTGTTAGGGGTATCCTTTAATAATAAGAATTGATTTCTACTCAAATAAACCCTTTTTTGCAATATTAGGATAAGGAAAGATTGGTCAAAAAAACATGTAGCTGTAATATATTCCTTGCACTTTGCTCTTTGATATATTAGGATCTTAACTTTTAAACTTCAAGTAACAAAATGAGATCTCTGACAAAAGCAATAATCAATTGACCTATTTATAGTGTGTGCACTTTGTGTCCTGAATGGAACACATTCTTTGCTGCAGGCACATTAACCATCTGCGCTATGATGAGGCAAAACTTCCTCTACCAGACAAAGCTCTGGTTGCTCTCCAGGAAGAACATTAATCACCAGAGTAATCGTGGCATTTTTATTGATGCTTGAAAATTGCTGGGAAAAGGAACGTGGCATCTGCTGCTTTTAAAAATAGACATGGCGCCACCACCACGCCAAGTCACCGACTTGGGGTGGCACCGACCGCATGGCACCGACCACACCGCCCTAGAGCCGGCCCTGCCCCTATCATAAGTGCTCAACTGTATGTGAAACTGGTATCTTGGCTTTTTGTTTTACCCTGGGGTGACAGTAATCCAGCATGTGCAGAGTCTGTCTCTGGCAATGAAAGGTACAGAAACTATTCTGTGACTTGGAGGGACGCCTAAAACGTGTCCCCACAGTGGGCATAGTTATAATGTCTATTTCCTGTGGAAGTCACATAAGTCTGTGGTGTGAATTGAATTGTTGTGAATCTTTAATATGATCTGACATTTTACTCCGTGTCAAAAGAGATCAGTTTTGAATGTAAACCTTAGTCCTTGCTCTGACATTACAGGTGCAAGTTGTTTGTGTGTGTATGTACTATGTTTATGATGCATGCTAGAAAGTAGGTATCAGTGCGTTGTCATCATTCATCTGTGTACTGCATTTCATTTTTGATGGCCCGTGGATTACCTAGATAGTATGGCACAAAATGGAGGATTGATAGAGCATTCCCAGACATTAGAAGTGTGTTGCGTACATTCCTGTGACTGGAGGGTGGAGCTCCAGACACTGAAGTGAAGGAAGATTGAGACAGGGCTGTTTTAAGAAATTAAATTAGGAACGTTTTCGTAAAAGGCTGCTGATTAGTTCTTCCTGACCAATACCATTTGGTAGATGGTGGGGATGAAGGGTGGGATTGCACTTTCTGTTGTTCAATGTGAGAAAGTTAATTGGTAGGGCTTGCCCTTTTATCTGTCCGTGGTTACCACTTCAGAAAGGCTGATGACAGCCAAGAGCAGAAATCTCAAGCTTCATTTGACCCTTGTTTTGGCGAGTCCTGCCTAGAATCTGCACAGTTGCCATATTCATAGAGAGCTAATGGCCATCATTTTGCACAAAGGCTGTGAATCAGGAACAGCCATAAAATTATATTTAGAAGACAACTAACTCAAACCGGTTTTGCAGCTTTAGATTGCGGATCCACATTCCATCCAGAAAATGAGTATAAATGCCACTACACTTGGTTCCAGTTTAAGATCCTTCTGACCAAGGAAGTAGTTTCTTTGCAAGTACATGAAGGACTGCTGTGTGACCAGGGCTGGTGTCTGCATGGTAGGTAGCCAGTTTCTTAGAGATGAAGGGATATCACCTGAGGTTGAAACTTGCTAGAGAAGCTGATAATCTGTAGCTGCCTGCTCTCGTGGGGGAGCAGAGACGCTGGTCCTGCAGGAGGAGCAACTCTCTGTAGTGTCTTGTTATACTTTATGACAGAATCCTTTGACTCCTAATGTATTCCCTAGAGCTGTGTCATAGGTGTCAGAGGGCAATGCCATGAAAGCTGATTTTAGAATGATAATTTCTCAGTTTACACACAACCGAATAAAGATGTGTATGGTGCGGTCATTGTCGGGTGCCCAGGATGGGAAAGAAACTACAAATGCCAACGAGATAGGGGAAAAGTAACCCAAAGAATTCCTGTGCTGTTCCAGAGATTTTGCTGTGGTCCAAGCAAACTGCTTGTGTGAGCCAAGTGTGTTGCTGTCGAAAAACGGAATCAGCACTTTATGCATGTGGAGTTAAAGTGCAGCTCCAGGTGCTGTGAAGCAGATGAAGACAATTAAAGCTTTGCAAAAAATGTGCACATTCATGGTCGAGAAACTTTTGGTCAGGCCAGATATAAAGGTAGTGTGCTGCCATGCAAGATAAAGTTGTACATTATATAGAGCAATACTGCAAAAGGTGGTTATGTAATGATACAGAAAAAAATGCTTGCTGAAAGAATAAGCAAGAAAGAAGTACATTATCATTGCACTTACCAGAGCCTCTATAAGCAGAGCTTTACAACCTCAGTACCAGGCGAAGAGACCCAAGAAGAAGCACCAGCATTGTGTTTACTGAGCTGTCCAATACCTGGCTCACCACCAAAGCTGTCAAGTGACGGCTCATAACAACTCCAGAGGTATCCAACAAGGGAAGGGCTCCGATGGAGACCAAGGTGGAGGTTACTGCTTCCTCGATT
Organism: Lissotriton vulgaris; assembly: GCF_964263255.1. Lineage (NCBI taxonomy): Eukaryota > Metazoa > Chordata > Amphibia > Caudata > Salamandridae > Lissotriton > Lissotriton vulgaris. Next base: position 1,128,165,724 of record NC_141687.1, read on the forward strand.
GTCCATGAGGACCTGAGGCCAGTCCATCACAAGGCCTCAGAAAGAGAGCGAATAACGCAGGCTCAAATGGATAGCCGACAGGAGCAGAAATAGCTCCACTCTCAGCCACTCCCATAACTAGTTGTCATGCTGCCACCTTTCTGAAACCACCACCACTTTTTGATACCACCAAAAAGAAAAATATTGGTGATGGATAGACTGCTTGGAAAGATATTTTTGATGATTTTAGTGATGCAAGCAAATGAAGCAACTGATAAAAAAATGATCAAGAATCTCAAACATCGTTGCTGATGATGATGTGAAGCAAGTCATAAAGAATATACCATAAACTGATGAAATCACATATTGTCAGATTTAAAAGACACTGAATCTCAAGTTCAATCCAGTACAAAACATTGAATATGAAAGATTTTCAGTCAAGAATGCCAAAAAGTTGGTGAAACCATTGCTGAATTTGTGGAGAGGCTCGATATGCTCATCAAACAATGTAAATTATTTTAATTAGGAAGTCATGCATCTTAGAGTTATTGATGGATGCTTGTCCAATTCATTCAGATGACGAATGCTGAGAGAAACTCTTAGGGCCTCATTACAACTTTGGCAGTGTGTGAGAGCGCTGCCATGCTTGCGCCTTGCTCCCACACCAACAAAGTTGACTGTTGCCCAGTCACCAGATTACGAGTTTCCTCGTGGTCTGGCGGGCGGTGCTTTGAAAGACCTGTGCAGGTGCAGTTCTAAGGGCCATATGTGAGCCTTAGAACTGCAGTGCCATGGGAGCGCCAAAGCAGGTTTCTGTGCAGTCCATGCCATGCAGGAACTACATGGCAGGAACAGGGGTGCATGCACACATGGGGCACTCCATATGCCCCCCTGCATGTATCCCCAGGCCCTGAGGCAACAACAGTAGGCCTTGTGGGGCCCCCTTAGTTTCCTCACTGCCAGACTTTTCATGGCGTTAACACCACCATGAGACTGCTGTCGGTGAGGAAACCCGTAATATGCTTGGCGGTACCCCAGCGGCACAGCCAAGCATATTGCATCCTCAGACTGCCACACCACCATCTGGGATCATGGATCACTGCGCACATCAGTCACTGGTGGTTGCAGCAGTCTTATGGTGGCCCGACTGCCGTAGTTGTAATACGGCAGCCAAATCGCAAGTGCGGTGGTCTCCGACTGCCCCCACACCTCCACCACAGGTTTGGTGGTCAAACTCATAATTAGGCTCTTAGTCTGGAGTGAGTGTTGACAAGTGATTGACAAGGAGGCTGAAGGTGCCCAGAGTGAAGCAGTCATGAGTATTAAAAATAAGCAAAGGTGACAAAGTGATGTCTACAGATAAAAAGATGTTCTGTTTTAGATGTGGATTTTCATTTCCACTCGAAGGTAAAGGTCCCACCAATAGACAGATATGTAAAGGCTGTGAAAAAGATAACCATTTCGTGACAGTTTCAAAGCAAAGACAAAAGTAAGTGCTTCACTGCGCAAAGACACAAAGGCCAAAAGTACATTCTAGAAGCAACGTTCAACGCCCACCCACAAGACCAAGCAGCAACAACAATTGAGGCAAATCGACACTGAACAAATTCAACAATCATCTAAACCATTGTCAAAGAGTTTGTCTGATTTAATGTCAAGTGAAAATTAAGAAGGTGGTTGTGCCGTGTCAATGTTTATCACAGAGAAAAGGGTGCATGTCAGACTGGCTGCATGTGAGGAATAGTGTCAGTCAAATAAAAGCTGACACTACACTGTCCAGGAGGAGAAGCCCAACATTTGGACCACGGAGAAGAAGTGGTCAGGAAAGAAAATGGAAGAAAAACAGAACTCCAGAAGGCCTCTCGATACAGAAGGCCCTACACGCAACACGTAGTCTGCTCATCTGATTAGTCAAAATAAAGTACTATACTAACACCATCAATGAAGCCACCAACAGAAGAAGAATACTATTCAACCCCCCTCACTCCACTTGAAGGCGAAATGCCATAAGCCTCTTCTTTAGTGACAAAAAGCAGAAGAGTCACCAACACATCGATGATACCAAGCCTTCTTCATCTTTCACACCCACCCGTTCCCATAGAATCCCCCAACGGTCAGCCTTCAAAGCCCTATTTCTCCTAAATCTGACTGATGTGCGCGAGTCCCTCCAAGCTGCTTCTTATGAAGATGATGTCTTGCAATTTTTCTTTATCAAGCTTTCTCTGGGTATGCTCTCCTACTCCTATTTATGATTGTCAATGCCTACCTTACTGAAAACAGAATCTAGGAAGCTCGCATGACTGGCTAGATCATCCTTCTCCTTAAGAAATGTACATTAAACAATAATGAATTCCCTAACTACCAGCCCATCACTCACCTACCATTTATTGGCAAGATCCTTGAAAAGCAGTTTATGTTCACTCCAAGATCACATCACTGCTAACCATCTCCTGCATGACTACCAGTCTGGCATCAGATCAAACTGCAGCACGGAGATCACCATTTTACACATCGTAAACAACGACTCTTGACCAGAGATGAATATAATCCCTGCCTCCCAATATTGCTGGACCTCTCAGCTGCCTTTGACAGAGTGAACTATCCAACCCTTATAAGCTCCCTTGATTCACAATTGGAATTCATCAGCAATGTCCTTCAATGGTTTTCCTTCTACTTTTTTAACCAACACCAGTTCAATTACATGAGTACCTCCAGGTCACAAAAGAACACTTTCAAAGGTTTCTTACTGTCTCTTGAAACTTTCAACCTTCACATGGAGCCACTTGGTGCTCTACTCACAGAAAACAGCATCAAAAGTCATACCTATGCTGATGATAAACAACTCTGTTTGAATGTCTCCCCTGCTTCAGACATTCAACACCTCAAATAATGTTTGCACTTCATTTGTACTTGGATGTCCAGTGCCTACCTGAAGCTCAATCCAACCAAGCCAGCATTTTTATAAATTGCCAAGAACAACAGACAAGATAGAGTAAACACCTCAAGTAATGACATGAATCTTGATGATTGTTAGCCCTAAATCTCACCAAGGGTCCTGGACGTATGGGTGCCGGGGGAGCTGCAGTACCCCTCAAAAATAACCATGATGAAGTTTAAGAGGAGAGTGAGCAATAAAGATGTATATTAATGTCGTTTTTATCTTGTCACAGAGGTCAAATGTTAGGCCTTTTTTCAAACACATTACTGTTTTTTCTTTTAACACAGAGATGGCATTACTTTTCTTCCTGTTACTGCAAGGGGAGGGGATTTTTAATGTGAAATGTGACAATCTTGCTGAGTGTAAAAGAAAAAGGCTGTAGGGTGTTAATTTTCTTTGAATTTCCTTTCTCACGTACAACAAATCTTAATCTGTAGACACATTTTAAAATATATCAGCTGTTGCGAAAACACAAATGAAACACTCTTTTGAAACTCTGCAGTGGTATGAAAACAAATATAATAATAGGATTAAAACAAATCAAGGTATTTAAATTGGTGATATGCAAATGATAAATATTCATTGAAAAATGATTTCTACATATTATTATTTGCGTGCGATATAGTTTTATTAGAAAAACTACGTCTGGGCAAAGTTAGAGGCTATGTCAATGGAAAATGTGCTGTATGTAAATTACAGTGCAGTAATATATTTATTACAGTGTGCTTCGAAATGCACCACTGGCTACTTACCACACCCTTACCACTCTATTGCTGAATGGGCGTGGCTCATGTGCTATACTAGTTCTTTCAATCAATCAATAAATCATAGCATTTGGAAAGCGTACCACTTACCTGTGAGTGTCTCAAGGCGCTAGGGGGTGGGGGATGCTGCTACTGCTTGAAGAACGAGGTCTTGAGGAGTCTTCTGAAGGACATCAGGTCTTGGGTCTGCCGTAGTTGGATGGGGAGGGTGTTCCAGGTCTTGGCGGCGAGGTGGGAGAACGATCTGCTGCCGGAGGTCGCTCTTCGGGTGCCGGGGGACTGTGGCCAGGGCGAGGTCGGCAGAGCGGAGCTCGCGGGTGGGGGGTGTAGAAGCTGAGTCGACTGTTGAGGTACGCTGGTCCGGTGTTGTGGAGTGCCTTGTGTGCATGGCCGAGGAGCTTGAAGGTTATCCTCTTGTTGACCGGGAGCCAGTGCAGGTCTCTCATGTGAGGTGTGATGTGGCTGCAGTGAGGGATGTCAAGGATCAGGCGTGCAGAGGCGTTCTGGATGTGTTGAAGCCGTTTCAGGAGCTTGGCCGAGGCTCTTGCGTATAGGGCGTTTCTGTAGTCCAACCTGCTGCTGACGAGGGCCTGGGTGACTGTTCTTCTTGTTTCTGTGGGGATCCACCTGTAGATCTTGCGGAGCATGCGTAGGGTGTTGAAGCTGGAGGAAGAGATGGCGTTGACTTGCTTGGTCATGGAGAGTGTTGAGTCGAGGATGAACCCCAGGTTGCAAACATGTTCGGTGGGTGTTGGAGCTGTTCCCAGTGCGGTCGGCCACCAGAAGTCGTTCCAGACCGAAGGGGTGGATCCGAGGATGAGGACCTCCAACTTGTCCTCATCCATTCGGCGACTGCCTTCATTCCTTCGTGGAGGTTGGTTTTGGTGGTGTGGGGGTCCTTGGTGAGGGAGAGGATCAGCTGGGTGTCATCGGCCTAGGAGAAGATGTTGAGGTTGTGCAGTCGAGCGACGTGGGTGAGTGGTGCCAGGTAGATGTTGAACAGCATTTGGCTGAAGGATGAGCCCTAGGGTGTGCCGCAGTTGATCTCAGTGGCTTCGGAGCGCAAGGGGGGGAGGCGGACGCTCTGTGTTCTGCCGCTGAGGAAGGAGGTGGTCCAGTCCAGGGCCTTCTCTTGGATCCCGGTGTCATGGAGGCGTGTTCGTAGTGTTTGGTGGCAGACCATGTCGAATGCATCTGGTAGGTCCAGGAGGATGAGGGCTGTGGTTTCTCCATTGTCTAGCAGGGTCCTGATGTCATCGGTGGTGGCGTTGCTGCTGAACCCGGATTGTGAGGGGTCCAGGATGCTGTTTTCCTCAAGGTACTTTGTCAGTTGTTTGTTGACGGTCTTCTTGATGACCTTCACCAGGAATTGGAGTAGGGAGATGGGCCGGAAGTTCTTGAGGTCCTTGGGGTCCGCCTTGGGTTTCTTGAGTAAGGCGTTAATCTCGGAGTGCTTCCAACTCTCCGGGAAGGTTGCTGTCTCAAAGGAGATGTTGATGACTTTCCGGAGATGGGGTGCGATGGCAGTGCTGGCTTTGTTGAAGATGTGGTGTGGGCAGGGGTCTGGCGGAGATCTGGAGTGGATGGTGTTCATGACCTTGATGATGTTGTTGTTGATGTTGGTCCAGGAGAGTAGGCGGTTGGTGCGGATGGTGGTCGTGGGGGCGGGGGTTTCAGTGGTTGTCGTGGGGGTTGTGTTGTTGAAGCTGTTGTGGATGTCTGCGATCTTGCGATGGAAGAAGGTGGCTAGCGAGTCGCACAGGTCTTGCGAAGGTGGGATGTCGTTTGTGTTGGAGCTGTGGTTGGAGAGTTCCTTCACTATGTTGAAGAGCTCTTTGCTGTTGTGTGCGTTGTTGTCTAGGCGGTCTTTGAAGGAGGCCCTTTTGGCTGATCTGATGAGGTGATGGTGTCTGCGGGTGGCGTTCTTGTGGCCTGCGTAGCTGTCCGGTGTTCATTCACGGAGCCAGTTCTTCTCCAGCTTTCGGCAGGTTTGCTTGGAGGTCTGGAGGTCTTCAGTGAACCAGCTGGCTTTGTTGCTGGTGTGACTGTTGGAGGGTTTCTTGAGCGGGGCGAGGGTGTTGGCGCAGTGGTCGATCCACTGTCTGAGGTTGCAGGCAGGGGTGTCAGTGTTGGCTGGTTTAGGGGTGGGCTCAGGGCGAGGGTGGTGGTTAGCTGGTCTTTGGTGACTTTGCTCCAGCAGCGGGGAGGTATCTGTTGGGAGCAGTGGTGCGAGGTGGGTTTCCGGAAGGTGAAGTGAATGCAGCGATGGTCGGTCTAGTGGAGTTCGGTGGTGTGATTGACGGAGACATATGGGCTTGCAGAGAAGATGGGGTCAAGCCTGTGGCCAGCAGAGTGGGTGGGTGTTGTGACGAGTTGTCTGAGTCTGAGGTTGGCTAGGTTGGCGATCAGGGTGGTGGAGATGGTTTTGTTGTGTTCTTGAGGTGGGAGTTCAGGTCCCCGAGGAGGATGTTGTCCGTGGAGGCGAGGGCGTGTGTGCTGAAGAAGTCGGCGATGGAGTCGCAGAACTGTGGTCGGGGTCCGGGGGGTCTGTAGACGAGAGTTCCTCTGAGGGTGGTGTTGGGGTCAGTGTGGATCTGGAAGTGCAGGTGTTCGGCTGTTCTGAGGGTGTCTTCGGTGCTGGTCGAGACTCTAAGGGTGTTCCTGTGGATAATGGCGATTCCTCCTCCTACTCCGTTGGTGCGGTCCCTGTGGGTGATCTTGTAGCCGTCCGGGATGGCTATGGCGATGCCGGGTGCCGAGGAGGGGTTCATCCAGGTCTCCTTCAGGAAGGCGATGTCAAGGGAGGTTGAGTCGAGTAGTTCCCAGAGTTCAATGGCGTGTTGCTTGAGTGATGCTTGAATTTTTCATTGATTCCTATGACTTCAGTGACATAATACTAATGGCAACACCCCACTCTGAAAATTGTTCCAGCACGACTGACTCTCAGCAAATGCCAAATCACTTGGATTCACCCTGGGCACCAACCTCTCCCTCAAGGAACACAGTACCAAAAATGGCTCTATGGTACCAACTCTTTCTCCTAAAAGAATGTTAATCATTATATTTCCGGAAAGCAACTTCAAAAATTCTGTTCAAGCCCTTGCACTCTTGCATATGGATAGTGGTTGTTGGAAAATTGTCTTTTCTGCAGGGTCAACCTCAAAGCTTTTACCTTCCTCCACCTCTTTTTCTGACCTCGTTTTTGCTGGCCTTAGCATGTTGAGAACTTTACCACAGCTAACCAGTGATGAAGTGCATGTGCTCTCTCCTCTAAACATGGTAATATTAGCTCATACCCAATTGGCATATTTCATGTATTTACAAGTTGGTAGTAAAGTGCACTACATGTGATGAGGGCCTATAAATAAATGCCGCTGCATTCCAGAGCCTGTAAGTGTAGTTTACACTGCCATTTCAACCTGGAAAGATAAACAACTTGCCATGCCTAAACCTCCCCTTTTTATAGATATAGGTCACCCCTAAGGTAGGCCCAGGATAACCCAGAGGGCAGGGTGCAATGTATTTTAAAGGCAGAATATGTACTTTTAAGTTTTACATGCCCCGATAGTAAAAAAAACATCCAATTTTTTTTTCACTATTGCAATGCGTATTGAGATTACCTTATTACGGTGTTGTGTGTTTTAAAGCTTTATTCGACATTTGTCATAAAAGCATTCACCTAGCCCTAATACAATAAATACTACAGATAAAATACTTTCTAAAATACATATTAAACATTGATAGTCGAATAAAATACATATTTAAAATACAGAAAGATTTACACAATTCATATAAAATATTATTCTAAAAGAATAGCAATTCATGTAACGGAATGGTGGAATAGTAATAGACATAATTCATTACGTTGTAGTTGACATTAACGAGCAAGTACGGATTGTCCATGCCCAAGCAAGAAATTTTGCTGCAGCAACCACAAACGGAGTGGAACAATCGGATTCCAGTATCCTGAGGGCTACCGATTGGCTACGAGTGCCCATGTTTAGGCACACTGGCTTTAGCCATTTGCGCCTTGGACTCGAGTACAGAGGGCAACAGAACAACAAATGGGAAATGTGCTCAGTTTGATCGATGCAATGGTGGCAATGCTCATCCCATGCTGGAGACCAGTGTTTCTTAAAAGCATTCACTGGTAATGTACCTATACGAAATTGGAAATATAATTTTCTATCATGCGGTCGTTCAATTACGTCCCAAAATAGTTCGCATGAGGGATACATTTTTATGTCCAAAAATCGAGTTGTTAGTTTGGATTGGATCCATTACAAAACATTGTAAGGTACACCATTTCCCAGTATAGTTCTTTCAACTTTGCTTTCGAGGGAAAACTAGCCACATCATTAGTATCCCATAGATGTTCCAATTTCAGCTTTGCAAGAAGTCCCCGTAGTTCCTTTAGCCATGGGATACAATGGAAACAATCGAACTTAACAACATCCGTCAGTGCTGCAGCATAGTGACTTAATTCAGGGGTCACCATCAAACGTCTCCAGTATAAAAGAGGGCGTAGCCTAGCTATGTCCTCTATATTTTTCCTGCCAAGATCCAATTTTAGAGGAGATATAGGTGTGCTTTGTGGGACCATTGCAAGCCCTCGCAAAAATCTGTTTTCTGCACGTCCCAGTTCTCCCAAATTAGAAAACCCCCATAGTTCGGATCCATACAAACAGGCACCCAATACTTTCATGTTGTAAATTTCAAGTGCACAATTTACCGGCTTAGTTAGCGAGGCTCGATGTTTTGAAGCAATTGCGCCTGCTAGCTGTCTAAACTTCAATACTGTTGTATTGATATGCGATTTCCACTGCATATTTTCCCGTAGGATGATGCCTAAATAGGAAAAGGAGTCCACTTTTTCTAAGGGAATACCCTTATATTTTATTACACCTTTGTAGGTGGACTGTTGGTTAAGGCACATGAATTTGGTTTTGGTAGTATTCAATTCAAGGCCCTTGCCATCACAAAATTCACCAAAGGCATCAACCACTTTTTGGAGACCGCTCGGGGTGCGTGAAAGTAAGAGCGTGTCGTCCGCGAACATCAGGACGGGGACGTGGGAGCCTGCTATGATTGGGGCGTCACTAGGGGATTTCTGAAGGTATTCGACAATACCATTTATATAAATTGAGAATAGTGTCGGTGCTAGGACGCACCCTTGCCTTACCCCACGCTCTATTGGAAAGGGATCTGTTACTTCTCCTTGTTTGCCCCACCTGATTTTGGCAAAAATATTTTCATGGAGGCGAACAAGGAGAGTAAGGAGCTCCTGACTTAGGCCTGCATCAGCCAGGGTCTGCCACAGTTTTTCTCTGGGAACCAGGTCGAAAGCTGCTTTTAGGTCCACAAAAACTGCATACAATGTCCCCTTCTTTAATGTAACGTTTCTCAAATATATGGTTAGGAAGTGTAGGACTTGGTCTACGCTACTAGTTAAGGGGCGAAACCCTGCCTGGTATTGCGACAGTATGTTCTTTTCATCGATCCATTGTTGAAGTTTATTCTGGACTAGGCGGCCCATCAGTTTTTGGGCTGTGTCAATGAGACTAATGGGTCTATAGTTTTTGGCCAGAGTTTTCTCGCCTTTTTTGAATATGGGGATAATTTCAGCTCCCTTCCATGAAGCAGGTACTTCCCCTCCCATTGCCACAGCATTGGCCAACATTGTAAAGTAACTACACCAGGAATTCCGGTCCAATAGGAATATATCAGCCGGAATTCCGTCCATGCCCGGCGCTTTTCCCCCCGCTACACAATCCAATACTTTACTTACATCCCTTTCATCAAATATTGGGTTTTTGAAAAAAACATGTGGGGGGGGGGGGTTGGTCATGGATGAAGGCTGGATTTCGGGCATACTGTGGTTGGAAAAACTCTATCCAATTATCTTTCGCAACATGGTTCAAAGGCTGGGCAGCTATCCCTCCCTTCTCCCATTTTACTGAGGCCCAGAAACGTTTAGAATCCTTGGCAGCACAGGCTTCCTTTAGTTCATACCAACAATCCTCATCCCAGCGTTTCTTGGCCTGTTTTTGGGTCTGTCTATAGTGGTTTCTGGCCATCCTAACTGTTATTGCATTTCCAGTTCTCAATTCCATACTTAGGTTATGTCGTGCTAACCTACAGCTCTTGTCGTACCATCCTTGACTATTTTGGACCTTTTTCTTTTTGTTGGGAACTACTGTTTTAATGAAGAAGCTTTGGATTTTACAGAAGAGCTTCTCATGGGCCTCCATCATGTAGTCTTTGAAGTTAGACTTCCCACAGTGGGACTTGATCTTATTAACTTCATCAGCTACTAGTTGTTTAAGAACCTCCAATTTAGATACATCTTCTAGTAACATACTCCACTTCAAATGCCGATGATTGTTGTGCATACAACATCTTGCGTCACCATTTCATTTTTGCTGGAGAGCTCCATAGCTCCTTGGTAGGAATGAAGGGTCAGGCATAGGGGGTTATGATCACTTTCTAGTTTGTCTTTCACTACCATATCTACCAATTTGCTCCAAACCCTTACATCCAATAGTAGGTAGTCAATTCTGCTAGCTGCTCGGCCATTATCAAATGTATTTTTCCCTTTTAAATCAGAGGGTGAGCGCCCGTTTACTTCTCTCAACCCTCTTGATAGACAAAGACTCTTTAGTTGAATTGCCACTGTGCTCCATTTCCTGATAGCGGGCACCTCCAGTTGGGGTATTCCCCACTTGGCATCCTCCTCTTCGGCCAGGATCCTATCCTCTTCACCCAAGGGTTCGAAGGTGGTATTAAAATCCCCACCCACTATTACGTGGGGTATTGGTGATAACATTTCAATGTTCTGCTCTAAAGTTGTTATGACCTCTGAGGATTTACCACCACCAACTCCCCTGGCTTAGACATTAAACAGGACAAGTTGTTGGCCATTTTCCCAACTAATATTAAGAGCTATGATGTCGTTGGATGGTATGGACCTTTGTTTAATTGTACAATTCAATGTCTGACGTATCCAAATTAACAGGCCCCTAGAAGGACGACCCACTCGATTTCTAATTGCAGGCATATGGAAATTCAAATACCCCTGCCGAAAGGTTGGAGTCAGTGACCAAGTTTCTTGCAACATGATAATGTCGTATTGATCAATGAAATCAACCCATTCTGGTGTATTTATCTTGTTTGCTATGCCGGCTATATTCCAAGAGACAAGGGACAATACTAATGTCTCTTGTTGATGATGTGTCTGTCCCTTCTCAGGTTCATTTACAATTTCTTCATTTTCTACGATTACTATTTCACCATCCCTCAATTTTGAATTCCTCTCTGTCACCTCTCTGGCTCTATTTGGACCCTCTGTAACTGTATTTAGTTCTTCAGGAGCGGGAATTTGGGGTTCCCTGGAACCTGTTATCTGCTTTCCTGCTAAGTAGTCATTCAAGTTTCCTGCCCTTCCATTCTTATGGGGCAACTGTCTTTTAGGAGGGGCAGGTTCACAGCTTACGAGTCAGTCGCATTCGTTTAGGTCGGATAGGGCAGAATAATGATTTTCCAAATTTAGCCCCCACTCACATATGGGGCCATCCCTAGCCCTTCCATTTCCCACTACTGTCCACTTGGTTCTCAATATACTTGGTTTTGCTACAAGACCTCTTCTGCTATAAAAGAAATCCAACGTTAGTGGAATAATTTCCGCTGTTCTGTGCTGAGGAGGAAAGATATTACGCAAGACGTCTGGTAATACTTCAGGGCCCTTAAAATTTAAAACCACACAATCCCCTTGGAATTTCTTGGTTTTGGTCCCTATCCACTTTACCCGTCTCGCTGAAAGCAAATCATCTGATAGCTTTTCTTTGCCCCAGGGAGATATATGCATGTTATTACTCAACCACTGCAGTGCCTTATTTAGTAGAGAATCTGGAGACTCAATCTGCCCTAGTTTCAGTGGTGGAACATTAGCAAGTACTAGGATCAATGGTGAGGCCTCTACAATTAATTCAACAGGTCTTATTTCTGTATTAGGATCGACGGTTGAAGTATTACCTTGAATTTGCACAGGTTCTGTGGTTGTGGGGTTGTTGGGATTATCACCAGGTCTGGAGCTAATTAGCTGAATTGGGGCTAATATATCTTCTGCACCTCCAATCGTGTTCCCCCCTGGTATGTTTCCTGTGTCTTGCTTTTCCTCAAGTTTATTTATTATTAGATTTGGAATTTCCTCCACACTATTGTATGTTTTTTTCAGGAGGGTCTCTAATTTATTGACTTTATTAGTAAGATGGTCTATTTTGGATATAAGAGGTTTTATTAACCCAGATATCTTGGATTCCAACATACCCATGAGCTTACTTGATATCAAGTCATCCCAACCTGTACTATCATTCCCTTCCTCCCTTATTCCTTCTATAGCCCTTCTATGTTTACTTCTGGGAGGGGTTGCTGGTTTGTTCTTACTGGACCGCAATCCGTCTCTTTTAGGAGGAGCCTTAGTGGTCCCTCTTTTTGCTCTTGGTGCGGGAACAGGAGTAGGTGGGGAAATACTCTCATTGTCTAGCTCTACACCGTTACAAGAAATATTTAACTCTTCCACAGTTAATAAGTCGGCAATAATATCTGATTGCGGTACAATAGATGCCGTAGAAACATTTGTCACTGAACAATCGTTAGTTTCCTCAGTAAGTAGATCAATAGCATTTGTATCATCACAGTCCGATTAAGTTACACCTAGAGTTTCAATTTGGGCACAAGGTGGAGAGTCCATAAGTCCCAATGAAGACCTCCGTACGCTATTAATTTTAGCCACCACCTGGACTAAGTAATTGTCCATGGTGTTGGCAGGAGTAACGGGGGTTTTCTGTCTCAACATGTAAGCCAATCAAGCCCAGTACATAAAACAGCTAAATTGAAAAGAGATTAAATGACAAGAGTAGTAATCAGACTTGTAAGGAGCGCAAACACATGTATATCGCCTTACCACGATCACAATCGGGCGTAGGGGCCAAGAGGGATAGCCCAGTCCAGTCTTTCACAGTCTAGAACGGGCTAAAACGGGCCCGCCCTTGGCCCGGGCTTCGCCCGGCGCACGCCCGCGCGCGTCCCGCGCTGCGGGGCATCGGCTGGTCTTTTGAGAAGCCCTGGCGCCGCCTGATGACGCTGTTAGCAGGCGCCTGGGCTTGGGCTTCTGGGAAATGTGGTACGGTCCCTAAAACGAGACACCGTTGGCCGTTCCCCTCACGGTGTTAGTGAGGTGCCGAGTGCCGTTTCCCTCACGGTGCAACTGCTGGCAGGTAACTGACTCCGTTGTCAGAATGAAAAATGTAGGTTAGCAATATCATAAAGCGCGTCCCTTATTACATCTTTTAAGTGTAATTCCCCAATTGTGAAGAAATATACTTTTCAAGTTTGGCGTTTCTAGATTCACAACTTATGATGAAGTGGGATTCTAAGTTTCAAGTCTGAAAATGCCAGTTTTAGAAAGTTATCTTTTTTTTCTTTAGCCATTTTGTCCCTGCTGACGGTCTCTGAATACACATATGAGGTGGATGACGGCTGAGCTTTGTGCATTCCTTCTAGACAGCCACACACAAAGGGAGCTTAGGGATGAATTGATGGGCCATCTACATCTTGATGAGCCATCCTGGGCAGGCTGAGAAGGAGGCCCTGGGCACAGTCTCACACTTACACCTGAATAGACTGTGACCTGTCCCCACACAAAGGACTGCATACTCCCCTGTAGTGAGTCTGGAGCCAGGGCAGCAATGGAGGACCTCTCTGCACCTAAAAAACGTGTTTTTGTAGTCTCCCCCACTTCAAAGGCACAACTGGATATAAGTACTGTACGTCTGACACGACTACTTCAGTACACTTCTGGAAGTGTGAAAACTCTACCAGGAAGAAGAACTACTGTGATGCTAAAGGACTACCACTTTGCTGGACTGCTGCTTTGCTGGACTCCTGCCATGCTGTGCTGCCCGAGAAGGACTGGACCTGTATCACTTGAAGTCAGAGTGACTCCAAGAGCTTGCTAGATTGTCTCCAGATTTAAAGTCTTAGGGACATAAAAAACTTCCAACTTACCTGCAGCTGCACCTGGACTCTGCCATTTGTGAATCTGCCTTGCCAAGTGGTGCCACTCAAGTCCTGGACCTCGGAAATGAGGCCCAAGGTGCTTCTTCAGCCAACCGATGCATCCTCATTGGAAACAGTGCATCCTAGGGTTGCAGGGATCAGAACTGGTGTATCTTCACATGGATTGGAACTGGCACATCTTCATCATTATGTGAAGCCAACCCAGTGTACCGCCTTCACAACCACAGCATTGCCCTTGGAAACAAAGCATCTTCAGTCACAGGACAGAACCGACACATTGCATTCGGAACCTGTGCATCACCCTTTGAGCCAATGCATTGGCAACTTTGCATGGAGAAAACTCATGAATCTCCTCTTGTTGTGGGTTTGGAACTAACGTTTGGCATCAGCTGCACCCCTCATGTTCATCAATGTTGATGCAACCAGGTTCAAGGTACATTTGTTGAGTGGGCCTAGAGAGTCCCTGTATCCAGCCCACTCTTCATCATGGTCAGCCTCAATTTCTTACTTTGTCACAGTTCAGCGCGACAAGATATCCCAAATAGGAGCTTAGCGGTTCTAATTGCTATTTTACAGTTTAGTCTTTAAAAATTGCCATCTCAACTGCTACTTATTGGATTTGTGACATTTTGGTCTTGTTTTATTTATTAAATTAAGTTCTATTTTTCCAACCTGGTGTGCAATCTTCTTGTGTGGTGTTTTCACTGTTTCACTATTTGAAGTGCTGCACAAATACTTTACACATTGCCTCTAAGTTAAGCCTGACGGTTCCGCAGCAAGCTACCAGAGAAGGAGCATAGGTTAATTTAGGGTTTGCCTGCTTCTTGCCCTGAATAGGATTGTGGTTGCTGCCTGACTTGGGCTCATACCCAAGTCAGCCAACAACCCAATTGTAAAGCCCTACTCCTTGCCCTCCTAGATTCCACACTGGAATCCAGAGGGGCACCCTACATGCCACAGCACTTTTCATCAAGGGCTTGAAGAAATATGATCACATCATACCAACATTGATGGAACTCAATTGACTCCCTTTGCCATCCCGTGCCATCTTTGAAATTAACTGCATCATTTACTAAACCGTCACAACCAGCACCCCCACTTATCGTGCAGACAAACTCACCATTTCTAGCTTTTTTCAGCACATGTGCAGCCAGGCCACCATCAGACTGCAAACTAAAAATTGCAATAATAAAAAAAATTATAACATGCCTTTTCCATCTGTGCACCCAGGATCTGAGAAAACATCCCTTTATCCATCAGTGCCACCCCCAACGTTGCTTCAATTTAGGAGAGGGTTGAAGACTCAACTCTGTAAGCAACACTACATCACAATGCCTTAACCATCCACAATTTGGCTTCCTCTCCTATACTTTCTGATTTTAACCTTGCCTTTGACCATGTACAGTGCTTTGCTTCCTTCTGGCTAGGTTTGAGCTATAGAAATATGATATACATAGATAAATACATACTGCTGACATAGAGCGAAGCCTTTCCTGTCCTAAAGTCTGAGAGGTCCCTCTGGTCATCCTGTACAGTTTATGATAGGAAATGCACATGCAGTTGTGCATCAATTCATCATGCTGCTGGCATGCAAGTCACAAACCACGAAGGCCTGGTGCTGCCACTGACACTATAGCTACCATTAGAGGAGCTGCTGCTTTGGTCTGGAGACTGCAACTGCCAGAGACAAGCACCCACCTGCATCAGCCTAGTGTCAAAGTGCAGCAGTGCCGCCCACCTGTTTCATCCTGGTCCCAAACTGCAGAAGGCAAACACCTACCTGCTTTATCCTGGGAAATGACACTTCTGAAGATAAGTGTTTGCTTGCACCGCCCATCAGATGCCACGTATTCTGAACATGAATACTCACCGGCATTGGCTCGGAGCATTTCCATTCTACCCCACCTTGATAGAATTGTGTTTTTTTAGCTAAAGCGCAATGCATATCCATGCATAAAGAAAACAAGTGTCCCTCTGTAGCCCATTGCAAGAGTAGTATATTTGATTCCCAAGACAAAGGTCCCTTGTCAATTCCATGTCGCTTGCTACAGTGCAAATTCAAGACCACTTTTTGTTACTTATGTTATGGGTAATGCATCACGGTGATGTACAATGTACAGTGCTTTGGGGTACTTACCGAAGAACACCTCGATGCACTAAGAGATCATTAGAATATAGTGCACCTCGAGGTCAATAAGAGTCATGAATTCATAGGATATATTTTGGTTCTGACCGACTGTCTCCCCAGGGTCCTGAGCACAAGCACCTGATAAAGGAATATTTACTCCATGTGTGACCTTGGGGAAGCAGTGAAGAAGGGATACTGAAGTAAGAAATATAGGAGATGATCCAGGCAGGGCTGGGAACCCAAACCCAAAGCAGCCCTAGCAATTGTGTCTGACCAGCCCCAACTCCCAGGGAGGGGGGCTTGTGGGGGGTAGAGTAGCAGCACGTGTGAAGCATTGCTGCTTATAACAAAACCGGCCCTCAGTACTGCTGCTTTTGTTACTGGGGTCTATTATTCAAGGATCCCTGCAAAATTGCACCCCAGTAACAAAACCAGCCCCAACCACTCCAAAACCGGCCCCCGCCCTTCCAGCCTCCTGGGCAAATGCCTAACGCCCGCTATGGCCAGTCCGCCCTGGATTCAAGATCCCTGCAAAATTGCACCCCAGTAACAAAACCAGCCCCAACCGCTCCAAAACCGGCCCCCGCCCTTCCAGCCTCCTGGGCAAATGCCTAACGCCTGCTATGGCCAGTCCGCCCTGGATTCAAGATCCCTGCAAAATTGCACCCCAGCAACAAAACCAGACCCAACCGCTCCAAAACCGGCCCCCGCCCTTCCAGCCTCCTGGGCAAATGCCTAACGCCCGCTATGGCCAGTCCGCCCTGGATTCAAGATCCCTGCAAAATTGCACCCCAGTAACAAAACCAGCCCCAACCGCTCCAAAACCGGCCCCCGCCCTTCCAGCCTCCTGGGCAAATGCCTAACGCCCGCTATGGCCAGTCCGCCCTGGATTCAAGATCCCTGCAAAATTGCACCCCAGTAACAAAACCAGCCCCAACCGCTCCAAAACCGGCCCCCGCCCTTCCAGTCTCCTGGGCAAATGCCTAACGCCCGCTATGGCCAGTCCGGCCCTGGATTCAAGGTCCAGAATGCACCAATATTACTTGCTAAGAAAGGCCACTGAGGAGCAGCCTGGTCCACAGTGAGTAAGAATCCTCCAACAGATGACCAGTGGAGATGGAACAAGATGGACTTCAGATGTGGGGCAATGAGGAATAGGCTCAACAATGCAGGAGGGAAGCACGAGGTAACCAAAGGTAGCATAAAAAACAAGTGTTCACACAGCGGGAAGTCAGGTGTGAACAGTTACAGTAGCGAGAAAGCTGATAAGATGTACAGTTGACAGTCAAAAAACCTTTGGTTTGACCCAAAAGTAATCTACGACCGCCATTGCGCATAGGAAAGATCGTATGCGCCATACTAACAAAGGCGATGGAACATGAACGAGGCCAGCACTATTTCATAAAGTTTATTGGTGCAGTTTTCGGCGGGGGATTCCATTCCTCCCGATCTTTCATGCCTTCTTGTATGTCTCCTGTAATGAGTGGCACACTGAGTTCTCATGAAACAGCGAAGGTAACCACCAAGAGGGTAATTATGGTGAGAGTTTCTTCCATTCCAGACAAATAATGGGCAGTGTTGCAAAGAAACACTCTGTAATGCTATTATTAAAGGGGGGCACGTTTCATTTAATAATATCGACATTTCACCACGACGCACTGTGGCATTTGGACTGAGTGTAGCTGCAGTTTAAATAACAACACCCACACTCAGTGCTATGAATAAGGTATTGTAAAGAATCAACCAACCACCGCTTATCTTTAGTCTCATGTGTTTGATTACCGGCAAGATAATCCGAACTCCCCCACTGACTTTTCAATTTAACTTTGCATCGAGCATGTACACGCCCTGGTGGATGGGGGTCTTCATTTTATGTGTGGGAGCTTCTTTAAAGTCTGGCCTGCCAGGCCAGCATAGGTATTGACCTCCATTCCCCAGGAAGGGGACCTTCACCCATATCATGAGATACATGCCTTCAAGGTAGGGACTGTATGGCAACTGCAAGAGTAGCTTCGGAGTAGTTTTCCCAGCAGATACTATGTTGTTCATGCCCCTTTCCTGCTACGACCTGCTGGCCTTGTGGCAGGAGCCACCTTGTGGTGGATTTCTTCTTGAGGGGCCTGCTAAGGCCTCACTGTGGAAACCCTGTAGCCCCCCACTTCTCAATGAGGTGGGACACCACACATTTAATGATGGAGTTTAACTGCTACTTTATAGCAGTTCACTCACTCGAAAACAATCTTAACTGAGCCCCTTATTTTATGCTACATATGGGGTTTCAAGATTTCGTGTTTTTGATGCACATTTTTCAAAAGGAGAATGACTCACACATTTACACATAAGCAAAATGTTCTGGACTCCTGAGGGAGCTGGGTTCTGCCTGCTTTGCAAGTGTGGAAGGGAGGAATCACTAACCAGTTATACTCTACCATTGTAAATGACCCCAAAGGAACACATGCTCCTAATCCAAATTTTGTATATTTATTATAAAGCCAAAATAATTGAACATATAAACCCTTCAAAACGAGAGTGTAAAGATACATGGGCACTAATAAAAAAACAAACCTACATAGAAGATTTAAATGGTGCATCATACACAAAATAACCAATTCCAAGATTGGAACACAAATGATTATAAGAACCACATTAAGAGACTTCTTCATTTGTAGGTAATAAGCAAACGCATTGTCTGTCCCCACACTACTTTTATTGTGACCTCGTACTTAGCATTCCCCAGGCAAGCTCCCAGAAAGGTGTCAGCACATGAAGACTTCTTATGAAGTTTACTCATGTTGATAGGTCGAGTAGCATAAAGCTATAGAGCTCGTTCTGAGATGCTTTCCCCTCTCCGGGTAAGGCAGGAAATCCCCGGGTTCTGTCCCTATCCCCAACCCAAAAGTCGAAAATCATGCCCCCTATTACATCACTTGAGAGCCACATCCAATTGAGGTCCACTTTATAGGTAACTTTCCATAACGTAATGATACATCCAAACTCTTGCTTGATGAGCTTTGTGCCCAGACCTTTCCAGACACGGAAATGTCCTCCTTAATTATCAGCTTGGCTTGTTCGAAAGCATTCTCTCCTCCCTATGTCTGGCAAACTCCTTAAACAAAGTTGTTATTCTAGCTAACAAGGACAGATTCTTGCACCTGCAACAGAAACGTGAAAAGAAAAATAGTCCACAGACCCATAAACTCTAATTAACAGTTTAGATTTAAGAGCGTGCAGGAAGAAACGAACGTTAGGCCCACTAATTTCGGCTAACATAAGAACAGTGCACAAAGTTAAAATGCAAGCATCTATGAATATTTAATATACACACATTATATAAGCCTTTATATGAAAAATTCATTAGTCATAAATACACCTCACACGTATATGATTCATCTAAATAGGTACATTTGCTACTCCAATTCTTTGATTACATGAAGAAAATATCTAGCACTTCACTTACACGTTATCACAGTGTACATTCTAATGCCCTAATATTAATACGACAACAGATTATATGTGGCTACGGACTAACCATGATTATAATGAACCCCCTACAAATGAAAGAGCAACGTTACGCTCTATCACTTGCACGTAAAGCAAGTTTACTGTATCATGGCAACAAAGACTGAGCTATTTATAGATTCATATGTGTAAGTTCATACCCAGTTTTTAAGTCTATGACTTATTCGAATAATTAAGGGAGTGAATAACTGATGCACAGAAATTCTCAGGCCTGCAGATGTGAGAAATAAAAAGGGCAGAGGATAACGATGGAAGGAGATACCCATACATTTATTATTTTCTATTTACTTATTTGTGATTGCCAAAGAAGAAAGACTTCAAAGAGAAAATCTCCACATATCGAAAAAATACTGGTACCTAATGCAGCGATGCAGCTTGAATGCAACCATAAACACTTAAGTACTGGACATGGTTGGGAGAAATAAGAGAGTAAAAATGGAATACATACAGGAGAAGCCTTCAGGTCAGCGTGCTTCAAAGGAGTCCTCCATTTTCTCGTTCCTGCGCCTCAAAGAGGGATATTCATCGGTCAGTTGTCTGCTTGCTGAATTTGCTTCCCATGAACATAATTCAAAGTTAATTAGTATTGGATGTTTGATATAGGATCAGCAGTTTGTCTTCTGTATTACAGAGTCACTTCCAGCTGGGAGCTGCAATTGTTCCCAAGAGAAGGAAAGTGAAGCAGAGAGCTCAATTCAAAGAGACCCTTAGATGAAGACACCAACATATATGTGAACAGGTAAGAACTGAGCAGGTGATCATTTCTGGAGAAAGACATTTTGCTTCATAGGCTAAAGCAGGCACCATGCACTCAGTCAAAAGAGCAAACAGAAATAGCCAGATCTTTTCCCTTGAAATCCTATATCACCGTATAGAAGATTATGTCAAGATTAGAATATACAATCTGGTAGTCATATTATGGATGGTGAACGGCGTCATCCACTCTGCCAAGATATTCTGAAGATTTAAAATGCCTTTTTCTGGTTATACCATGACTTTTAAAAGGATATATGGTGTCACATCCAAGATGTTTAGAAGGTAGGGTATTATTTATTTAGTTGAGAGTTTTGAAGACAGTGCAATTACCCAGAAAGACGTCTGGGTATTTTAGAAACAGCAGTTGCTTTAGATAACAGAGAGGTTCGAACAACCGTAAAATAAGAGGAAAGAATAGGTAAATAAAGAGCCTAGATTACTGCACTTTCCAAATCAAGAATATCAGGTTGTGGCTCACAGCTGGGCCAAAGGGAATAACACTGTCTGGTGGCGAGTATCAAAAAATATTCGCCAACCAATGCAGGCATGAATAAACTGAGGAACTGTCAGAAGTTGAGCTGAGGATGAGGATGACTGGAGACAGCGGGCAAGTAGGCGCTACAGAGAATCTGTGTTTCAGAGGGAAATGCCAGTAGAACGGAAAACATTGTAAACCAGGCACAGATATTTTAAAACTTTTGTTTTAGAAACTGGTGGTCATTGCGAAGACTTGAGGTAGGAGAAGGTGGAGAAGCAGGCAGGAAGCTTGAAAATCAGATGAGCATCAGATTTCTGAAACTGCTGCAGTCACAGAAGGAGGTAATGAGGGGAGCAAGATGAAGGGAATCACAACAGTTACGATGTCTCAAAATGGCACCTTGGACAACCACACGGCTGACTCAAAAGGATGGAGTAGAAGATTCTTATGCAGTACTTTCAAAATCAAAAAAACAGGAGGAGGGCAGCTTTCTGGGAATGGAAGGAGAAGGAGCCTGATCAAGGCGGACTCTGTGATTGTTGACCTAACACGCTGCAATAGGCAAGGGCCAAGTTTGGAGGATCAGAATTCCATCAGCACGAAATGTGGCGGATTGCGACTGGAGACCATCAAAATTTCCTTTTCTCCATGTTCAGTTGGAAGTAGTTGATGCTCATTCAGTTGATAACATCTTCTATGCACTTCTGAGTGTTTTCCTTATCATCTTTAGAATTCTCAGTCAGAGATATTAAGAGTTGAGTGTCGTCTGCATAACACACGAAACTAAATCCAGGTTAGTGAGTGATATTGTTCCACCTCCCCTCACCTGAAAACCAGGTACTGCAGGAACGAAGAATGCCCCGTCCCTCTCCCCGTGCCTTAACCCTTCATGCTTTATAGATGTTCCCAAACTGATGCGCTGTTGCTGCCGAGGATGTGTATTCTACTGCTTCGTTTCGCCACTAAAAGTCGTGACTTTTCGCTGGCTTCCATTGAAATCATCTCCAAACACCTGCATGACTTTGCTGTGTATCAAATCCCTAAGCACAAAGCAATTGTGTTGCTCCAACCTCTGACCTGACAACTGGCAGAGTTTCCCTGTCACTTCGATTAAATTTCACCTAGCATCACTGACCATTCTTGGAGGTGTATGTTGTTTCACCTCAATTCATTTTCCTTTAGGGTCATCAATTACAAATGCATATAATCTTTGTCCTGAAGATGGTCTTGTGGAACGACTTCCCAAAAGACCGAAACGTCGACTACCAAGTCTAATCCTGCTCACTACTCATCAGTTATCATTGATTTTCTTATATTGATTTGAAATCATTGTGTTACTATTTATTGGCAGCATAGACCTATTTTGTGATGTTTGATTGGAGCATTTAAGATACTCCTTCTATGTCCCAAATGCATCTTTTTGTACCCTTTTTTACCATTGACTGAATTTTCCTTTTCTAAAGAAAATAATAATATTTTGAATCAACAACCTGGTTTCCGTATTTTTTCTATTCAATTGTATCTATTGTGTTAGTGTGGTAACTCATTTGACTGTATCAAAGAAATTTAATCCAGCTACTAATTAATGATAGTGTGGGTACCCGATTCAACCGGAGTCCCCCTTTCTTGCTGAAATTGATAATTTTCAAACAAAATCCATTGCTGGCCCATTCTTTAAACATAATAGTGGAACAGGCATAAGCGGAAAATGCACCAAAGGAATACAAGCAAAGAAGTAAATAAGGGAATGATATAGGTCTTTTCTTGAGAACCCACTCTGGTATAGAATAGGAGCCAGAAAAGACATAGACGTCCATATTGGAGAAAGAAAATATAAAAGGTAAAGATTAGTATAAAAAGGAATAGCTAGAAACACCTTTGCATTTTACTCATAGATCAAGATAGAAGAGAGTTTTTTATGCTCTGCTCCCCCCTTAACATTCACAGTGGTGTTCTAAGAATTCCAGAGTAAAAAACATTTGGATTCATTGTTTTAAATAATATTTCAAATGTCTTTATGTACAGCAAGAGCCACAAAAACAGTAAGCATGTAAGAATAGTGGGAAAAAGCTGCAAGGCACAAAAAACCCACGGTACCTCAAATAATATGGGGAATAATAACACTATTTCTTTTTGAGAGTTGAAAAACGGAAAATAATCAGTGCACTGAAAACACCCCAAAATGGAAACTTGAAGATACGAAGAAAATTGGGTGTCAAAAACAAACCTGTTATTACTAGGTTTCCGAATAACAATACCTCCGTTGAACACAGCACTCCCCACAGGAGGGGAAGAAAGTTCAAATAATCCCATGAAGAGTGCTGAAGAGAAGCGGACTAGGAAAAGACGAGATGTCAGCAGGGCGCCGACAGCAATCCAAAGGATTCCCACGACGATACTCCGAAGCGGAACAAATAAGGAAAAGACGAGACGTTAGCGCGACGCCAGCAGCAAAGTCCTTCCGGGGCAGGAACCGGAAAAGAAACTAACCAACGAGGAGCAAGGAGACAGATCCAAAATTCTCATTGCTGACATTCATAGAAAACCACTGAAGATGCACCCAAATGCAGACCCTCAAGGAAAGAAAAGCAAGCACCAATCACTAGAAAGGCATGAGAAGGAAAAAAGAACCCCAAGGTAAAAGAACAGAATTCAGGACGTAACAGTACCCCCTCTCAAAAGGCCCCCCACAAGATGAGGCTTCGAAGGGTGGCGGGCATGAAAAAGACGAACCAGGCGGGGAGCATGGCCAAAGGAGGCAGGCTCCCAAGTACGGTCATCAGAAGAGTAACCCTTCCAGTCCACCGAATAATATAGTCTGCCCTGGTGCCTTTTAGAGTCTAGAATTCCTCATGCTCCCCAACCAGCAAGGGCGGGGTGGCGGTAAGGCCTGAGTGGTGGCTGTGTAGAGCTTCAGCAGACAGGTGTGAAACACGGGATGAATACAGTACTCATCAGGTAACTTAGCTTCATAGCAAGCGGATTTATCATCTGATGAATTTTAAAAGGCCCCACAAAACGGGGTTGCAATTTCCTAGGCCCCCCCAGATGAAGGTTTTTAGATGCCAACCAAACCATATCACCTGGAACATAGGAGGGAGCAGGACGATGGTGTCTGTCAGCCTTGTCTTTCATACCCTCTATGCTGCTAACAAATGTTCCTGAGTCTTTTTCCAGATGTCGGTCAAGGCAAAACACAAAGTGTCCACTGCAGGCACTCTACCGGAAGGCTAGATGATTATGGCTCTAGGATGAAAACCCATGGAACAAAAAAAAGGAGACACACCTAAGGCTGAGTGAAGACTGTTGTTATAGGCAGACTCAGCAATAGGAAGTGCTTTCACCCAGCTGCCAGTGAGGGAGGTCAGAAGACAACAAATATACTGTTCCATCGTTTGCATAGTACACGCCTTCTGCCCATCGGTCTGTGGATGATAAGCCGAGGAGAACCGGAGCTCCATCTGCAAAGAGGAACACAATTCCTTCCAGAAATGAGAAATGAACTGCGCTCCCTTGTTAGTAACAATAGCTGAGAGAATGCCATGCATGAGTAACACCTGTGATATGAATATATCTGCTAATTCCCAAGCAGTAGGCAGTTTGGGCAAAGGAAAAAAATGTGCAGTTTTGGTGAATAGATCAACAACTACAAGAATAGTAGTAAACCCCGCATATTTGGGTAAATCAGTAACAAAATCCATACTGATAGTATGCCAAGTAGATGCGGGAACAGAGAGAAGCACTGCTGGAAGGGTATGTGATGCTTTGTTTATGGCACAAACCGGACACAAGGACACAAACACATGTAAATCATGACCCCTCATGTCCCACCAGAACCAACAAAAGCATATCTCCTGGTCTTAATTATCCTAGGATGATCTATCAAGGAGGAGGAATGACACCAAGCTAACACTTTATCCCTAAGTTCTGGGGAGATGAATAGCTGAGTGCCATGATATAAAACCCATCCCTCAACTGGAATGTAGAGTCAGACAACCACGGAGTTATAGCTCTAGAGGCTAACTGTTCCCTGACTTCCACAAGGAATTTGTCAAAAGAGCAACATCCAATGACCCTATCCCTGGATATCATAGGCGTCTCCTCAAGGAAAGCGACATCACACAAAGGGGTCACATGTATACGAGACAGGGCATCGGATTTCACTTGCTGAGTAGCAGGTCTATATGTGATAGTGAATTCATCTCACTTGCCGTGGAGTTAAAGCCCTAGCAGAGCGAAAAAACTCAAAATTTTGATGGTTGGTGTAAATCCTGACAGAATGTCTTCATTCCTGGAAGGCCAGCTTAATTGCCAACAGTTCTCTCTCGGCCACTGTATAGTTCTGTTCATCAGGCAAATGCTTTTTAGAAAAGAAGGCAATGGGATGCATAAGGCCTGACTCAACATCCCGTTGAGACAACACCCCACCCCCAACAGCATATTGAGAAGCATCGTCCTCCACAAAGAATGGAAGTGCAGGGTCTAGATGTTTCAAGACAGAAGTAGTAGTACATTTCTCCACTAAGTTGTCAAGAGCAAGTTGAGCAGACGGAGTCCACAAAAAGGAAACCCCATTTTTCAACAAAGCAATAATGGGAGTAATGATATCCGGGACAATACTGCCGCGGAGCTCACCTGCTGGAGGCTGCCGTTCACTTGCCTAGCCACACACGCCTGGGACCCTGACGCTGCTGGTCTCCCCTGCCGCCACCGCAAGTTCCACAGTGGGGCCGCTGAGGGGGGAGACTACAGCTCCCAGACTCCTCTGGACGCAACGCTCACTTCCGCCGGACAGCGCGCCCGGAGGCGCATAAAGGCTAAGAGCTCCCACTGAGGAGCGGGGGACAATACTGCCGCGGAGCTCACCTGCTGGAGGCTGCCGTTCACTTGCCTCGCCACACACGCCTGGGGCTCTGACGCTGCTGGTCTCCCATGCCGCCACCGCAAGTTCCACCGCCGGGCCGCTGAGGGGGGAGACTACAGCTTCCATACTCCTCTGGTCGCAACGCCCACTTTGCCCGGACAGCGCGCCCGGTGGCGCATAAAGGCTAAGAGCTCCCTCCGCGTCGCGGACGCGCGCGGGCGGCGCCGGGCTAAGCCCGGGCAAAGGGCGGGCCGTCTGTGGCCGTCTAGGGCAGGAGGAGGCAGGGCTGGCCCGGTCCCTTTACATCTACGAATGGGTAAGCGCAAGAAATTTGCTAATGCTGATGAAGGGGGAAGTAAAGCCAAGGTGCCAAGACATTCAAACACCAGCATGTCTTATCTTTCTTCTGCTGTGGGGGCACTAACCAAAGAGATTGCTAATGCAGAACACGAACTGGGATTGATATCCTCTTCTCTTTCTAATGTAATGAACTCCCAGGAGATACAGTTAACCTTCGCTGCTGATGTCCCTCCTTTTCCCCTGGACCCAGTGGTTATTATTTCCAATCCTACCCCCCCTTCCACAACGGGTGTTGGTCAGACACAAGACAATATTCCAATATCGCACACACCACCGAGCACCCAGTTTAATGGTCCACCTCCACCGAAGCGGAAACGGGGGAAAAATAATAATGCATCAGGCACACCCTTCTTACCACTGGACGCACTGGGAGAAAAGCTGGACGCCCTCTTTGTTGCCAGGATCGAGCCTCTGCTTCTGGGCATCGCTAAAGACATTGTGGACACATTGAACACTTACTTGGAAGGTCTCTTAAAGAAATGTTCCTTGATAGATAGACTCGCAAATGTTCATATCCCGCCCCCTGAGGTTCCATAACATAGGTAGAGCAACACAGGGAGATGGTCGCAAGGAGGTGGTCAGTCCCAGGGGAGAGTATCCATCATCAAATGAGGCGGTGTGGGTTCTCAGAGCCCCCCTCCTGAGTCGGGAGGCATTCGTTCCCAACCTTATTGACTCGGTTTGTGCCGGGAACCAGCATAGCACACCTACCTACAGGAGGGCGGTGGCCAGTAAATCTTATTTAGACCTACCCCCGGAGGCTGCCTCACTTGTCGCAGTTTTTATCGGGGTCCCCCCACTCAAAGAGGGAGAGCGGGAATCTGCTGTTGACCTTATGGTTAAAGCTAATACCTGGTGCGCTGAAGCCTGCTGTGGGGAGAACATTTAAAATAAGATTATTTTCGCTAGGAGGGTGGGTTGGATCGGGAAGCAGCCAAAGTACACCCAGGGGGATTGTGTAGTAATTAATTTTGATAGGGTAGACCTGGCATACAGACTATTTTGGGATGGTTCAGTCATATCACCAAGAGACCAGTTGAGACCGGTTCCCCTGGGGTACTTTTATTCCCCCAAAGTGTGGAGCAATGGGAAAAATCGATATCCAGTGAGAGATCGGGTTTTCATTCCAGCTCAGAGAGGTGGTAGCTCTCGTGGGTTTACATTCCCACAACCTCTGAGGCCTGAGATTGCTCCCCAGACACCATACTCCCGGGTAGCTCATAGTTTGACAGAGGGTCGTGGACCGATTCTAAGTAATCGCTTCGCCCCCCCTGTCAGGACTTGAGGAAATCGATTGACCACTAGACCCGACGCTGCCCTCTACGGACGGGACTCTTGACCCTGAAGAGGACGCAGCATGTACAATCCTTAGCTGGAACGTGGCTGGTATCAGAGCCAAAAGAGAAGATGAAGAATGGGTTGGCTTTGTCACCCGCCACGAAGACATAGTACTCTAGGGAACATGGGATACCACACCCAGTTTTTGGTTAGATGGTTGCACCAGCTTTGTTGTCCCTGCAGCCCCAAGTTTTGCTGGCAGAGCTAGGGGAGGCCTTATATTTCTCTTTTCATTAAAACTTAAAGGGACTTTAAGAATGGTTAAAATTGCCTCACTAAATATTTTAATAGTGGAAAGGGAAATCACTCCTACTTGGAGAACCATTTTCGTAAATTTTTATAACTCGTGGAACAGGGAGAATGGCAACAATAATATTGCAACCCTGGAATCCTTTTTAATCACTGCCAGTCAAAATAAACATACTAATTCTGAGCTCGTCCTTTTGGGCGATTTTAACATTCATCCCTGTAGCGACCTGTGTGGCATAAGTAAATTTGAGCACACCAAAGCTGGAGAGGAGCTAGAAGATTTGTTGGCCAATTTTAATCTATTTGAGCCAACTACCTCGGAAGGGGGGACTAGAACAATTACTTACAAGGGCTCGGAACCCGATACCATTATTGACTATATATTCCTGTCCCCAGGCATTTTAAGCAGGGTTACCTCCTACAGAACAATTGCCTCTTCATACAGCGACCATAACCATGTTGCACTTGTGGTGCCCTGGGGTGACTTCATGGGACCTATGCCTTGCCAGGCTAAGTCGCGGCCTGCTTTACGCTTGGTGGATCAGGGGAGAAGGCTAAAGTGGGCAAATGTGGTACCCGAAAACTTTTATGATGAGCTCCTCCCAAAAATAGAGGGCCATATGCCGATCTGTCAGGACACCAAGGCCCCAGATTATGACATCATAGGGGCCTTTGAAGCAATTTGTGGTCAAATCTCGTACGACTGGACGACGAGAACTAGACAGGGAACCAAAAACAACTGTCGCTGGTTCGACTCAAACTGCTCCACGGCGCATAGAGCACTGATATTAGCCCTAAAACATACAACGAGGGACAAGGCGGTCATTACCGTCTTAAGGAAGGAGTACAAGCAAGTACTCAAGGTTAGGAAAGATGACATCAAGAAAGCTGCTTGGGAGAATCTACTTTGCTCGGACGTCCTGCGGGACAGCAGACAATTTTGGGCCATAATCAATCAGCCTTTTTTTTCTGACTCGGCCAACACTGATATGGATTGTGTCATTTCGGATGACAAATGGCTGGGCCACTTTAGAGTAGTGTATTGAGACACGGCCACAGATAGCTATGTGAATCCAATGTTAGCCCCTGAGGCTGGTCCTATATGCTTTAACCAGAGCGAGGTGGAGAAAGCCATCTTAGCCACAACGAAGAACAAAGCCCTGGCCCCGATGGGGTCCCTGCAGATTTTTATAAACATTCGCCCAAGCTCTGGGCTAGGGTCCTAGCTAATGTTTTCACTGTTGCAAATGGTAACTCACGGCCTACCAACTGGGCCACTTCTATCATAGTTCCAATCTTCAAGAAGGGCCAGCGTGACGACCCAGGGTGCTACAGGCCCATATCCCTTTTAGACTCTGCGATTAAGATCTTAGGCAGAGTCCTCTTGGATAAATTGAGGGATAGTATCGAGAGCTGTGGTGGGTTATCCAATATCCAGTATGGATTTAGAGAGAAGAGAGGCACTCTGGAGCAGTTCTCCAATTTGCACCTGCTGGTCTCTAAATACACGATAGCTAAGGAGGGGTCATTATTTTTGGCATTCATGGACCTCTCCTCAGCTTTCAACGTGGTGAACAGGGATAAATTGCGGGCCATCCTTTTAAAGATCGGGATAGATGGGGCACTGGTCAAGTTCATGGCGTCTCTCCAACAGGAGCCGTTCGCTGCAGTCAGAGTTACCAACCAGGGTTGGTGCACGAATCATTTTAAATCTATGCGAGGGGTGCGGTAGAGCTGTATTTTGGCCCCCCTCCTCTTCACTATTTATATTAACAGACTGGGCAGGCACTTGGAAGAGGTGGAAGGGGATGTTCCGCGTGTAGGAGATGTAAAGATCCCGGCTCTCCTATACGCGGACGACGCAGTCCTTATAGCCCATCCTGGTATCGGTCTCCAGCGTCTGTTGGATGCTTTCAGAGCTTTTATGGACCAACTGGATTTAAAGGTAAACGCAAACAAATCACACACAATGGTGGTCAGATACCATAGAAACAAGGGCAAACTAAAAACCTTCAAGTGTAAGGGCGAAGTGGTTTCTAGAGTGGCAGTTTTCCCCTACCTGGGGGTGCTCTTCAATGAGAGGGGCTCGTGGGGCCCCCAGGTTAGGGCAAAAAGTCTATCTGTGGCCAGGTCTTCTGTGGCCATCTTGGGTTTCTCAAAAAGGTTGGGGGCTAGACCGATGGAGGCTCTACTGAAAGTTTTTAACACCAAATACATCCCACTTGCAATGTATGGTTCACCCCCATGGGGTTATGTGGGGTTATGTACATCTTGAACCAATCCAGTGGGCGGAAAACAGGTTTCTACGCTCCCTATTGTTCGTCCCCCAATCCACCCCAACTTTTTCATTCCACGCGGAGGTGGGTCTGGTTCATGTAACGGATAAGCTCAAACTGGCACGCTTAATATTCTGGCTAAAGACATGACTGAACAAGGAACTAACCCTTAACCACGCAATAATGAGTGATGTCATGTCCCTAGATCATTCTATAAAAGTTCCATGGCTGGATTATTTGAGGAAGTCCTTCGAACAATTGGGCCGTCCTGAACTTTTCGCATCTCCATCGTGCATTAGGGAAGAGGATCTAGACTTGACTAAAAAGCACTCCATGATGAGGGCAAGACTAGGCCGCGAGGAAAGGGAATGGCAGAAAACTACAGTTAGATCACACTACCTGTTACTTAATTCCACCTCGCTTGAGACTTACCTCAGTATTGTTACCAGGCCATTTCACAGGTTTTTATTGATTAAGTTCAGATTTAATTTGATTCATTTTTACCTGGGCAGTTATCAGTCATGGGTCAAACCAGAAATAGCCTCACCTTGCATCTGTGATAATTTTTCAAACCAAGACACCATGCATTTTGTTATGTTTTGCGGTTTGTTTTTAGAGATACGGAAAAAATATTTGTTGCCAATCTTAAGGGAGGCAGGCTTCCTTTAAGTGAGGCCAGCATTACTTTACCTCCAGTCATCGAGCAACACTTGTATCATATTTTGCATGGCAAATTATCTAGTGGCGGCGTCTAGAATTAGATCACGTAAAGCACCACTGAGTGTATTGTAAGAAGTTTTTATTAATTGCACACCTCATGTAGCTTAACTTTCGACCCAATAGATGCTGCATCTCTGGTTCAGAATGAGCATAAATCTGACTACAGGGCAAGGTAGCCCCAGGAACCACGGCAATACGGTAATCAAAGGTACGATGTGGTGGTAAGCTATTAGCCTTAAACGTATTAAAGACATCAGAATACTCAATATACTGGGAAGGAACACCATGAGTCTCGGAAAACACACCCAAAGCACAAACTAAGGGGGAGCCCCAACCAGGGGTTTCCTGATAACAATGTTGCAAACAATGCTTTGAATCTAATTAACTGTACGTTTTACCCAATCTATTTTGGGATTATGTGCCTGTAGCCAGAGTGCCCCAAGAATGATTCCAAAAGTAGGTGCATCTATCTGATCAAAACGAACAGTCTTTGAATCATCGTTATCAGATATCAATGTAAGAGGTTCGGTTTGCTTTGTAATCAGCCCTGATGAAAGGTTTGTACCATCAATCACCCTCACTGATTCAGGGTGCTGCTTGTATATCCAAGGGATGTCATGCTTCACAGCCATTTGGATATCCATGAAATTCCCTGGTCAGTGTTGTTTTTCGTAAACACCAGTATATCGTCGATGTACACGATAACACTTATGTCTAGAAACTCCTGCAGAATCTCATTTATGAAAAATTGAAAAGCAGCAGGGGAAATACAAAGACCGAAAGGCATGACACGATATTCGAACAAGCCAAACTTAGTCTGAAAAGCGCTCTTCCATTCATCTCCCTGACGCGCACGAATGAGATGATAAGCCCCACGCAGATCCAATTTAGTAAGCACTGTGGCATATTGCAATTGATCTAACAACACAGGTGATAATGGTAATGGACACTTGTTTTTACTCGTCACCTTATTAAGTGATCTGTAATCAATGCAAGGGTGAAGATCTCCCCCCTTCTTCAGCACGAAGAAGAGGGGAGATAGACCAGAGAACACGACCGTCGGATAAATACAGCTGACAGCATCTAAACCAAATAGACCAATAGATGCTGCATCTCTGGTTCAGAATGAGCATAAATCTGACTACAGGGCAAGGTAGAGCCAGGAACCACGTCAATACGGCAATCAAAGGTACGATGTGGTGGTAAGCTATTAGCATTAACCGTATCAAAGACTTCAGAATACTCAATATACTGGGAAGGAACACCATGAGTCTCAGAAAACACACCCAAAGCACAAACCAAGGGGAAGCCCCAACCATGGGCTTCCTGATAACAATGTTGCAAACAATGCTTTGAATCTAATGTAACAGTACGTTTTACCCAATCTATTTTGGGATTATGTGCCTGTAGCCAGAGTGCCCCAAGAATGATTCCAAAAGTAGGTGCATCTATCTGATCAAAACAAACAGTCTCTGAATCATCGTTATCACATATCAATGTAAGAGGTTCGCTTTGCTTTGTAATCGGCCCTGATGAAAGGTTTGTACCATCAATCGCCCTCACTGGTTCAGGGTGCTGCTTGTATATCCAAGGGATGTCATGTTTCACAGCCATTTGGATATCCATGAAATTCCCTGTTGCTACGGAATCAAGCAAAATAGGAAAAACGGTTCTCTTACTATTGGTACTCACTAAAGTTAACTTTATAGAAAAATGGCGCGGCACCCTTAAAACTGAACCAGCAACATCAGAGGTTGATTTTAACAATTGACTCTTGGCACATTGAAGTACCTCCATACTCAATTAAAGCCACCAATTTTCTTGCTGGCATAACCACTGTTTTAGTCAGACATTCACAAGTGTAATAGCCACCTTTCACGCAGTACTAACAAAGATTGTTAGCCCATCTCCTATCTTTTTCTTTCTTGGACAAAGGGACCCGTACAACGCCTATCTGCATAGGGTCCCGTAGAGATTTAGATCCTACTTCCTCCTTCTGGTCTCTAAGTAACATATACAACTGAGGATTCTGCATCTGGCCTTTTTCACCCTTTCGTTCGAATAATCTATTGTTTAACTTAACAAATCTTCAGGGGAATTCAACACCTGTGACAGGACGGCCTTTACTTCCTCACAGAGGCCTTGATAAAATAAAGAGGTCCTTTTCTTTACAGGCCAATGGGTCTCCGAGACCAGCCAATTAAAGGTGGATATATATACCAGCAGATCCTGTTTTCCTTGTCTAAGTTTAAGTAACTCTGCATCTCTTGCTTGCATGAATGTATGTTTAGCAAACAAACAACGCATTTGTTCCTTAAACAATCATTATTCACTAGAGGGACAGACCGCATTGCTGCTAATATGCCAGCTAGATATGAAATCACAAAACTACCTTGGCGGAATCATCCAGAAAAGCTGTTGGTCTGCACATAAAGTGCAGATGACATTGGTTCATATACACGCTAACCTTATTGCTATCCCCAGAGAACCTTTCTGGAACAGGTAATGGCACCGGTACTTGTGTTGTAAACGTAAAGGCAATGGGTGTACTTCCACCACTATTAGAAGGCCAATCATAATGAAAGGTTGCAGGTTGTACAAGAGGCACATGTGGTTTTGGAATAGCCCCAGTACCCTGCTCCCAGGATGTTGAGTTCAAAATGTAAAGCCTGATTCTCCTGTCTCAAATCCCAAACTTCCATTTGAAATGTGGAAAGAGCCACCGCTAAACCCTGCAAAGTAGGTCCCATCCCCACACCCCCTGCCACCGAGGACAAAGAGGAAGAGTCCTCCTGATCCAGCTTCTTTCAGGTAGTGTAATGTTTGTGGGCTTGGTTTTCTGTTCAGCCCCTACTCACCTGAAAAACAGGTACAGCAGGAATGAAGAACGCCCTTCCCCATGCCTTAACCCTTCATGACCAAGAGTAGGACAGACATGAGTGGAAAGCGCACCAGGGGGAGGCAGGTAAACAAGGAAATAAGGGAATAATATAGGTCTTTTCTTGAGAACCCACTCTTGTATATAATACGAGCCAGACAAGACATAGACGTCCTATTGGAGGAATAAAATATAAAAGGTAAAGATTAGTATAACAAGGAATAGCCAGAAACACCTTTACACTTTACTCATAGAACAAGATAGAAGAGTGTTTTTTTATGCTCTGCTCACCCCTTAAAATTCGCATTGGTATTCTAGGATCTCTGGAGTAGAAAACATTTGGATTCCTTGTTTTAAATAATATTTCAAAAGTTTTTTATGTAGAGCACGAGCCACAAAAAACAGTAAGCATGTAAGAATAGTGGGAAAAAGCTACAAGGCACAAAAAACCCACTGTACCTCAAATAATATGGGGAACAACGATAGTCCTTGTTGAGAGTTGAAAAACGGAAAATAATCAGTGCACTGAAAACACCTCAAAATGGCCACTTGAAGATACGAAGAAAATCAGGTATAAAACACAAACCCGTTATTACTAGGTTTCTGAAAACCAATATCTCCGTAGAACACAGCACTCCACTCAGGATGGGAAGGAAGTCAGAATAATCCAACGAAGTGTGCTTCAGTGAAGCAGACTAGGAAAAGATGAGATGTAAGCAGGACGCCAACAGCAATCTAAAGCATTCTCACAACGATACTCCGAAGCTGAACAAACAAGGAAAAGACAAGAAGTCAGCAGGACGCCAACAGCAAAGTCCTTCCGGGGGCAGGAACCGGAGATGAAACCAAGCAACGAGGAGCAAAGAGGCGGTTCCTAAATACTCGTTGCTGACATTCATAGAACACCACTGCGGCTGCACCCAAATGCGGACCCTCAAGGAAAGAAAAGAAAGCGCCAATTTCAAGAAAGGCAGGAGAATGAAACAAGCATTTGCATAGCCAATACGTCTCGCCTTTGAGACCTTATAAGTGTTTAGCCATGCAACAGTTAATGTTCTTGCAGTAAAGATATTATGCTGCATAACTAAATACTTATAAGGTCCCAAAGGCGAGATCTATTGGCTATGCCAATTCTTGTTATTGACTTGGCACTATGCTGTCCTCGCTGCTTATTTTCATACTGCACCCGTGGCGCCGCAAATGGTACAGTCTAAGCTCTTAGTGCTTGTTCCTTATACCTCAAGTCCGGCTCCAGGCGTATGTCGCCCCCCTCCCTCGATGGTTCGGAAATGCAGCGATGCAGCAACACCTTCCCGCACCGTGCACCCCCACCCCCCACTGCCCTGCCCTACCACCTCTCTACTCCGTTCAGCAGCTAAGAAAGCGCTTCTTTGATGCTGGTGTGATTTTCTGCGCTTTAGGAAGTCCATCCATGCAGCCAACGGAGGCGAGCCAAGTTCAAAGAGAGCAGCTTGGGGCGTCCAAGGGCCCAAAAGAGGAAAACTGTATTTTTTAGCAGCCACAGGGGTTCCAAGGAAAATAAGCTAATCTAATAATTGCGATCATTTAATTGGGAATAAAAAGGTGTGTGGATTCATTAAAAAAACACCAAAAAAACGAAAATGCAGTTTTTGCAGTGACTCTAACTTAAGCCCACACTCAAAGAACAATAACGATTTACTCGCAAAACCAGTTTAATGTTTCGAAGAAGTTGAAGAGAGTAAGATGTATATTTACGGGGTGCGGACAAAATAGAGATTGGGTAGAGTGCGTAAATAGTTCTATGTGAATAAAAGCAGATTAGCAATAATGAATTAACACAAATCCACTTGTGAATAAAAAAAACAATTTGCAGTGTGTAAATGGAAGGATCAGAAGTAAATAAGCAGTTACTGTTTCATGTATTTCATTGGAAAATACGGTAATTCCTGTAATTAATAGTCTAGGAAATAAAAATCGGGCGAATGGGACATTCATTATTTTTATTTCACAGTTCTCTTTGAGACTTTTAAATGTATACTCTCCATCCTAGAATGTTGGCAGAAGAGATTTCTTGAAAAGGAGACAGCACAGTCTTCTCTCTGGTCCGCGGTTCCGGTCGCGGAGCTAGGTTAGCAGCAATACCTTGGCAGAAGCTCCAGTGAAACACAAGTAATCACAGAGACACGCTGAGGTAAAGTGTGCATGGTTTATTTTAAATTCTGCAGCGTAAACAGACACCAAATCGTATCCAGTGCGCACACGAGATAACATAAATAATTATTTAGAAATAAAAAAAACATAGAACTGGGGCAGCAAGGCCCGTTGGGCACCGGGGCAACACACATGCCCAGTTCCCTGGAAAGTGCAGTTAAATAGTTAAACATTTGTCAATTGTTAGTGACGTGTACGTTAAATATTATTTATCCGACCCATCCTTTTGAAAAAAATAAAGTAAGAAAAGACTCTTGGTGTGGGACGTTTCTAAAGGGGGGGGCACAGGAGGCTGCGGAGGAAAAGTAAAGAGGTGCGGGTGTGCAGGTCGACGTTGAGGTGAGAGGCTAAACTGCTGAGGTGCAACCAGCATAAATCCTGTGGTTTGATTGTCAGAGCATCTCACAGTGGGGGTAGGAGGGTGGCGGGGCTTTCACTGAGAAAGGAAATGTCACACACTGGGCAGAAAAAATGAATCCCCTCAGCAGGAGCTCTTTGGAGCGTGCTTAAACAAGCCCGGAAGTGGTGGTGAGAGAGAGGGGGAGCAGGAGGTGAGCCCGGGAGTGGTGTGTGCATGCATGCATGCGCGTGCAGTCTGCTCTTTTTAGAAGCAATGCACTTGTGCTTGTGGTGTGCCCCTGCTCACTCCCGCAAGCTGGATGCCAACACAAGCACGAGTGTGTGCTTCCAAAAAGAGCAGAACGACGGCTAAAGGTCCTCCTATGCACCGCATGTGCGCTGCATAGGCGAGACCTAAAAAGAACTCTAAGGTAAAAGAACGGAACTCAGGACGTGACAGAGATTAGCCATAGGAAGAATGTAAAGATTGAAGAGCTTGAAATTCAGGCAGGGTCCCTGAGTGGAATTAGGGCATGAGGATTTGAAATCAGAGCACAAGGGGTGGGGGGGGCAGAGAGACTGCTTAAGAGTAAACTAGTAAGTATGACTATATCCAATCCAGAGCCCCACCCTGGATCCCTACTTCTGCAAAATGATCTATGAGATGGACGTGGGAGAAGAATTCTTGGTAAAACCAGCAACCCTGGTAAGCCATGTTTGGAAGGTAATCTAAGATGGAGATCGGAGAGTACTTGGTGTTGAGCGAGCGATGGGAGCCCGATTGAGCAGTAACAAAAATTCAGTTAGACTTGAAAAAGTAAAAGACTGTATATTTATAGCTTTTTCGAGGATTTGTATTAGAAAAGGCAAAGGAAAATTCAATGGGGACAATGATGAAGAGTCAGAAACACTGGAAGACATGAGATCATGTATGCAGCCTTATCTAGAGGGCATCCCTCCTCAAGGGAGGGGCTGACAAGGAATCAGGGCTAAGAAGGCCTATGGTAATGAAAGACAGAGACGGGTATTGAGGAGTAAAGGATCTGCAAATGATATCTTTTTTTCAGCAAATAAATCTGAGATTTTGTTGCAACGGGACAGAAAGGGCTCAAAAGAAGAGGCTGTGCACCCTGATGCAGCTGGAGAATTAACAAATGTGAAGATTACTCTAAAAGTGTTACAGGAATTGGTGATCCAAGCAGATTAATAGTTAACCCAGACATAGCTTTAACATGGCTGGTGAAGGCTGTAGAACCACGACTAACATTTTCAAAAATGTGAAAGCTATTTGATCTACGTTGTGAAATGGAGGCAATGTCAAATGGTTTATCATGTTTAGACACGAGGCATACGAGAAAATGTTGGAGCGCCTGCACCAAATTTGACAGCACCCACACGCCGATATTTTCAAAATGCATGGATGCGCCATATGCACAAGAATACTGTGCATTGCTATGTTTTCCCTAGCAATAGTCAAAATACTCACACCATCTGAACTCTTACTGTAACTGATAAACGTGCCTGACTATAACCTGATGCTCTCAGAAATCCGAGGGTCCTTCACATCTTCTGACCAGGTTAACGTAAGTCTTTCTGCACCATGTTGATGCCACAGAGTTGCCCATCCAACATGGCCACTGATGGTACCCATCGGATGCAAAGTATGAATATTATAATGCTATGACTCTTGTGTTTCCAGGTCTGCTTGCTTGCACTCTCATATGATGGCTTGATTCCACAGAGCATCACTTAAGTTCATTTTTTGTAGTTTTAATATCTCTATAAATGAATGATAATGTATGAAGACGATTTATGTGATTTGTTAGCATTTGCTTTAACAAATGTGCAGACAAATATGTTATCAAAGATAGAGACTGACATTCAAAGAAAATAGAGAGTTGAATCCCTTACAGAAGTGGGGATTCCAGGATTTAGGGAACCCATTGTTAGAATACAGTGGGAACCAACTGGATTCTGCCTCCTACAGCTATTTTTGAGTAGGAACCAGTGTCAAGATTACCAAAGTTAGTCATCCTACCTGTGTCCCAAGCGAGGCGTGCCACCACCAGGGCACATGCAGCAAGTGCACATCCGATGTGCTTCAATATGAGAACAGCTGCTTGAAGGGAAAAAAAAGCTCCTATTTTCCTGTACAACAGGGCTGCTGCCAATGTCTCTCACTTCAAGGCCTACGTGATTCTTATTTTCCAAATGTTATCAAGGGTGGAAGTTGTTTTAGATCAAAGGCAGCACAGATGCTGCACAAAACCGGCTGTGACACATCCTATGTAGAGAAACAAAAGACCCCCTGGAGGGTAATGTTATAAGTTACTGAAAGGTAAATGGAGCTTTTAAAGTGTTTGTGCCTTTTTACGCTCTATCAGGCACATGCATCAAAGGATTTTGTGATCGCAAACGCTGCAAATCGCAAAAATCAGCCGTTTGCGATCGCAAAATTTGCTTTTGGAATGCATGAAGGGTGAAGGCCCTCGCAATTTGAGAATTCTCAAATATTTGCAAATTCTCAAATTGCGATTGCATTTAAGGAATCGCATTTTGCGATTCCTTAAATGCAATGCATGAAACTTTAAAAAATTGCGATTTCGCAATTGGGGGGAGCAAATTACCATGAGGTTGAACCTCATGGTAATTTGCAAAAACTTTGAAAAATGCACTTTTGTGCATTTTTCAAAGTTTCATGTTGTGCAAACACATGCCCCTAGGGCATGTGTGTGCACAACATATGTGCACAGATTGATTTCGGGGGTGCAACAGGGTGTCCTTTGGACACCCCCACACCCTTGAAATCGCATTCTGAATTTGCGATTCGCTAATTGCGAATCGAGAATGTTGTCCCATTCATTCCTATGGGCCTCTAGGCCCATAGGAATGAATGGGGAGGTATTCCTTAATTGCGACTTGCAATTTGCGAGTCACAATTAAGGAATATTAAGAAATCGCAATTTTTTCAGCGATTTCTTGATGCATTGCATTTTGCGATTCCTTAATTGCGATTCCTTATTTTTCGCAATTAAGGAATCGCAAAAAGCAATATTGATGCATGTACCTGTATGAGTCTATGTAACCTATGACAATCTGTTTATGTCCTGTAGATACTAGGTAGGTTTTCTATGTATGCAATTGGACTTTTCATGATTATTTATATAACACAAAATATAAGCTAAATTCTTTGGTACTTAATAATACATGTTTACCACTAACGAATAGAATAATAAAAGATTGAATAAAAACCTAAAAGGTTTAAACTTGTGCTTGCATGTTACACAGAGCACATAACTGCACTGTTTTACAAAGACTGAGGCCTGTTACCTGCAGGTAAATCAAGGATCTCTATGACACATCAAGGACTGGCAAAGCCAATAGGCCTCGCCAATGTGAGATCTCTTGGCTTTGCCAATGTTTCGTAGCCATGTTGCAACATGGTTGAAAGTAAAGAAAAAAGCTGGATGACTCAGCCAGCATTGACCGCGTCGTAGGGCTTTTTTTGTTTACTTTCAGCCATGCTACATTGAAACCAGCACTGCTGTACAATATGGCCAAAAAACATTTCCAAAGCCAATAGATCTCGTATAGGTGAAACTTATTGGTTTTGCCAATGCTTGTTTTCATTGAGTGAGCACAACAATGCAATTGAGCAGGCTACCAGCATGTAAACAAATAGGATCTTAGATATGCAGGCATTGGTGAGGTGTTCGCTCGGTGCTTTGCTCTAAATAGCATTAGAGGTTGATCTCTGAAATGTTCTAATAAATCTTTCGAAGGTTACTGGTTGGCTACATATATACCGTGGAAAGGGCTGTCCTTAAGTGGTACTTATCGACGGGGTGACGCTTCTATTTAGACTGCAAAGCCCTGTTCCAGACAGATAAATAAAGGTAGATATTTCAAATTTTTCAGGAGATTTCTTTTAATCAAAACATACTGCTCACAATTCTGTAGAATTCCTTTTGAGGTTCCTGTACGTCTGCATTGATTGAGAAAATGATCCATTAATTGTTATGAGCCCCCCAAACATCCACTACTTTGCTGAAATGTGTGAGCTCTAAAGTATATGCGATTTCCAAGAGCGATGTGGCTTCGTCACTGCAAGGAGACTAGAAAGAAATGGGTGAATACAGGCTTCTATGCAGACAGCCCTCAAACAAATCACTGTCTCTCAACATACATCTCTCTGGTGAGGAACACCTTTCATGGAGACAGTGATGTGCTACTTTAAGACAGTTTTCTGTGGTAAGCTCCGTCATCATGCTGTAAATCCAGCAGCCCATCATCAGTCTGCATACATGTACTCACAGCCACACAGGCACAAAAACTGATCTGTGATTTGTGGAAAGGCCAAATAGGCTGGAATGAGTCATATATAATGAGTCTGATGCGGGACAACAGGCACCAGCTCGGTTGTTAAACTGAGTAGTTTGCCGTTATGCCGCCATCTCTTTTAATGTATGGCATATAATTATATCTGTATTTTCTGCTCATGCTAACAATCTAATGAGAAAAATCTAATTGAAAAATACAGCATTTTTTGGCTTACAGTCCAATATGAACGCACAATTTAAATAAAAGAATGACAACAAAAGTTTTCAAAACATGCAATGACGGTAAAGTAGAATGAACACAAACTGTCAAATTTCCCATGCTTCTGTGGCAAAACAGGCATAGAATTGGCCAAAAATTCAAAAGCTTTCAGACAGACTCAGAGGTACCTTAGCAACAAGAGGAGGGTAAGTTTCAGTAACAATAAAAACAAGAGCCCTCAGAAGACAGCATCTGCCATTTGACCTCGGTCTTTGAAGGCCCAGCAAATGTGAAGAGATAAGAACAAGTCAAGTCAAAGTTTATCATGTTTTGGCTCTCAATGAGGGCCACATAAAATAAACACACAATATACAAAATTTACATGCCATAAAATCATACAGACGAGTACAGGTAAAGTAACACATCCTAACATTGGTCGGATAATCATCAAACATCTCCCTATGTATTATTAATAAATATCTAAAAAGCTTTTTAAAAAATTAAAAATTCTGTAGCAAAACATTTCATTTGGCGGACAATAAAGTGCATGGAAAAAAGTTTTTACATTTAAAATTCCTAATTGGAGACAAATTGGTTTTAACCATTTGAGGCGTAAGGGACGTAGTGCAGTACAAACAAACAAGACATGGTTACGATCCTGTACAGCATTATGACAGAGATTACACATAGGAGAACCTACGGACTCTGTGAGGAATATTCCAAGTAAGGTATTGTTGGGCCTGCTTTAATATATATGTATTTAACAGAGATTGTCTTTCTTTTTTCCTTGGTTGGGCAAGCATATCCAATTTATAACACAGTTCCCAGGATGCGCATTTTAGTTTCGCCTTGAGCTCAACGGGATCAAGTAAAAACAAGGTATTTGCATCCAGTTCTAATAAACTTACTGCTTTTCTAAAGTTTTTTACTAATAAAGAGAACTCATTGAAGTCGCCCAAGAGTTCCCTTTTAATAGCTTCTTGTAGGGAACCAGTTTTACCTCTAACCAGACAGGCCACCCATCTTACGAGGGCAATCAACCCCTGGACCCAACCACTTCGCAGTCCGAATTCCAGCCTGCATGAGGAAACAGAGCAGGCTGTATTAAGAGAAGAGATTTTTCTTAGTACCTTTCCTTCTATTTTTTGCAAGAATCCCCAGTGTTTTAACTCTACTAATTCAATTCCATATAGTAGAGTTGCAGGTATCTTAGCTTTAAATACATCTAGAAATAGTGTAAAGTGTCTCTTCCCTGTAGCATTGTACAAGGAACACAGTCCCATGCCATGGGCAAGTGCTTTACGAGAATTGTGCTCTATATGGGGGTTCTCACTTAAATTAGCAGCAATTATTTTTCCTAAGAAGGTGTAGGTTTTGACCACCTCTAGTTTCTGTCCACCTATTATCCAATTATAATTTTCAGACCTGCATTTTTTCTTCCCAAATATGCACATAATTTTGCTTTTTGAAGCATTGATCTTCATATAATGCGCTTCTGCAAATAGGTTTAATGCATGCAGGCGGTTAGACAGGCCCTTCGGGGTTAGATCTAAAACAAGTATATCGTCCGCATACATTAGGACCGATATAGGTAACCCTCCAATTTTAGGTGCTAATCCCCCACCAGCTGCTATGCAAGAAGGTAGATCTGCCGTATATAGAGAAAACAATATAGGGGCCAAAATACACCCTTGTTTTAACCCATTCGGGGAAGGGATAGATTGAGAAAGACCCCTTTCACCGCCTTGTAGCACCTTACACCACGTGTTGGAGTGAAGAGATTTTACCAATTCCAGTAACTGTATGGCATGCCCAATGCAGCAAGCTTTCTCCACAGCGTTGGACGGTCTACCTTGTCAAACGCCGTGGAGAAGTCGATAAATGCTACATATATACCACCACCTCGGACACGTACATATTTGTCTACA
Source organism: Lissotriton vulgaris (assembly GCF_964263255.1). Classification (NCBI taxonomy): domain Eukaryota; kingdom Metazoa; phylum Chordata; class Amphibia; order Caudata; family Salamandridae; genus Lissotriton; species Lissotriton vulgaris. Next base: position 1,128,208,047 of record NC_141687.1, read on the forward strand.
ATCACCTGTAATGAAGTCAAATTATCAAGAGTACCATGCTCTTTACGAAATCCTGTTTGCTGCATGGGTAAAATACCATTTAATTCTATCCATTTCATGATTAACAATAAAATACATTTAGCGAAAAAATTTCCTATTGAATCCAAAAGAGCTATTAAACGATAATTCTTAGGATTGTCCCACTCTCCCTTTTTAAATATGGGAATCAATATGCTTCCCCTCCAAGAATTGGGTACTAATCTAGAATTGAAGCATGCTTGAAACACTGGTAGTAGGATCTTGCTCCAGGAGGTAACATCCTGCTTGATTATTGACATGGGCAATTCATCCGGGCCCATAGCTCCGGAAGAGCGCATACTCTTTATCACGGATGCTATGGATTTCTCGGACGGGAGTTCTATGTTACGCTCTCCATTCGGGGCTGGATCCCAGGTATTATCCTCCACTCCATTAGAAGCATATAGGCTAGATATAAATGTTATCCAGACTTCTTCCGCAATAGAGATTGGGATGGGGGAAGTTCTTGCTCCACATCCCTTCCCTATTATAGACCAAAATTCTCTAGATTTGTTAAAGGTCGAGGCCTCTCGTAACCTTATCCAGAGAGAGTCTTCTTTTTCTTTTTTTATTTTGTTTTTTAGTCTATTCCTCCTTCTTTTTAGTAAGGCTAACTTACGTTCATTTTCCCTAGTTCTATTAAGGTACTGTTGCCTCACAAGTTTATTTATTTCCTTATTTAAGGGTAATAATATAGTTGGAGGGAGTAGGGGATTCTTAGGATTTCTATTTTTCTTTGCTGTCATGGTAAGCTTCTGCAGAAGGATTTCAAAATGAGAAAACTCTGTACCCTGCCATTCATCTAGTTCAAGTAAAGTTTGGGCAAGAATACTTTGAACATCCCTCATGGTGCTAAAATCCCAGAAGCATCTTCCAGACTTACAATTAATAGAAATTCCTTTATTAACTAGAGACCAGGACTCAGTAACAGGAGGTTGTAATGAGATGGTTATATTAACCATGTTATGGTCACTCAAAGTGGAATGAGAGATCAGTATGTCCTGAATGAAATAAAACGTATCATAGTCTGTGATTACGTAGTCTAACATAGATTCACCCCTAAATGATCCATGTGTAAAATTAGCTGGGGTGTCAGAAGGCATTCTGCCATTTACTATGAGCCCCTCTACGGAGCTAAGTTCCTCAAGCAGTATCTTTCCTCTTTTGTTAGTTTTTATTTTATTGGGAAAGACAGATTGAGGTATATTATATGCTTCTTTCATAGATTTGTTTCTAAATATATCTAGACTTAGGTTGGATACTTTACTATTTAAGTCACCCATAAGTAGGATATATGGAGGCTCAACAAGCTCTAACAGTTGTTTTACATAAGAAAACATTCGCTTTAAAACAGTATTAAAAGAATGTTCAGGCTGTATATATGCATTTACAATTACAAGTGATGTTCGTCTACCTACTAATGCCAGGTTATTAATAGTTATTACTTGGAAAAGATTACTACTATCCGTATAGTGAGAAAATTGCCATTGTAAAGAGTTAGATAAAAAACAGGCAATTCCCCCTTTCGCATGACCTCTATTTGAGGGTATAGCGGCAGCCTCAAAAACGAAGTAATCTTTCCCCCCGTATTGTATATCTTTACACCATGTTTCCTGTACACATAGCACATCTGCCTTCAAAGAAAGAAGAAAATCCAATTTCTAAGGGGAATTATAGAGACCTGCTGCATTCCAGGAGATAATTTTTAATTGACTGCTAAAGATGTTGAAATAGTCGTGTGCTGCTCGATGTATTATTCGATAGAACTCCTGGTAGCCAATTCCACTGCTGGGGGTCTTGACTTTGAGGAGGATTCATATTCTCAGAACATGGAAGTATCTGAGAAACCATGCGCTTACCCCCTGAAACACAGATTTTTAGGTCTTTATTATGGGGAGGCAAAACGTCCTGCCTAACACCCAACTTTAAAGTTCCTTCTCTGGAGCAAATACGATTTCCATTACTAATGAAAGGTAACACATCAATCCCTCTACATTGAAAAGCTTCCGCTTGATGGAAGACGAGGTTATCAATTATTTTTTAGCAAAATTTAACCCTTGCTCGTTGCCCATTATCGCACCCTATTGCTGAAACCAGGTCAATATCACTTGATTGAATTAGTTTTAAGCTCTCAATGTCCTTAAGGCGATTAAGCAACCAAGATCTATTCAGGTTTAGATCAGAATCAAATAATGGCAGAAAATCCAGTGTCAGAGTATCCACACACGGGGGAGAATCTTTCAATGGCGGAATTGTTGAGGCCAATGTCACTTCAGATGGAAGACGGAAAATAGGGGCAGATGGATTAAGTACCCTTATTACTGTAGGCACGATTCTTGTGTCTTCATCAACTGGTGCAGGGAGTTCTATCCCATTAACCTCGGAACACAGGACTCTCCCATTGCTAATGTTGACAGCAGGGGTACCTTTCACTACAGAGTTGGTAACACAACCCACTGCCTCTTTGCCTCTTTGCCAGGAGTATCCAATGTTGAACTATCTAGAATTTCTATTACGTCAGACGCTTCAGTTGTTAAATGTTTTTGGAATATAATTTGCCTCTGTCTTCTCTTCTTATACTTACGAACTGGCTTCCTATTCTTCCCTTTATTCTTTTTTATTTTTTATTTTTGTATTCCCTTAGTAAAGGATGTTACTTCGTGTTCTTTTTTCTCTTGATTAAAGATGGGGAAAAAATCATTTCCAGCAGTTTGATTGCCCTCAACCGGATATTCTTCCTCCAATAATTGATCTTTTTCAGTAGATTGATGCATCTCCACTGGACTTTCTTCCTGCAATATAGATTCTTTTTCTCTTTCTTTCCGCATTTTTAAGGAAGATGGAGTTAGGGTCTCAGAAGGCTCATGGATATCTACCTTTAATGTCATCCCGACCACTGCATTTTTTCTTAACGAGGTATTACTGTCCATGGCATTTAGGGCAGCAGAATTAGTAGGAGGAACTATTCCATTCTCCGTATTTTTTGCCAATAATACTTTCAGAATCTCGGTAACGGAGTCCATAATGCAGTCAGAACTCACTGCAAATTTACCTAGCAAAAGTAATATGGAAGCCAGTAAATCTTCAAGAGCTATCAGAGAATCCGAGATCGGTTTTTCATTTTTTGGGTAACCAGAAGCAGTAAAGGCACGGATCCCTGAAAGATTTAGTTGTGGAGATTTCAACTCACTATGCATTGAAAGGATATCATTGGATGCTATAGAAGGAGTGCTACTATATAGTAGTAATCCCGAGGGCGTTGCTCTATTAGGAGTTTTGATTAGTGCAGACTGGTTCACCGTTCTCTCGCCCATATAGCGACCACAAAGTTCGAGATCGATACTGGACGGAATAGATAGTTCCACTATATCTTTCTCCGGGTGTTCAACATTCGCGTTATGCTGTTTTACTTCCGAATTTGTTAACATCGGATTAAGATGGTCTCCTTTGGTTGAACATACTGGGAGAATTACTTCATTAGTATGTGGCTGACTTTTCGTAGTTAGTTCATGATTAAGATCTGTCACTACATCATGGTGAGATTCAGTCTGTGATATCAACTCTTCATCTTTTGTTAGAGGAACTTCCGTATCCTTATTCACAGGTTTTTCCCATATTTGTATTAGCTGCATTTGTCCCTTCAAGTAAATACTATTTTCATATTTGTTCCTCAGGGGGTTAGATCTCGTTTTTATGCATGACCTCCCCCCTAGAACTCTTCCAGAGCGTAACTTCTTTGCTGTCATTATGCAAAAGGTTATAGCCTAGCAGCAGACCAGTATCACCAAAATTGTGTAAAAGTTTTTTACAGTAAGTTAACAAGAAGTCTTTAAAATGCGAATCCACAGGGAGTGCTGAAAATGCTCAACCAGATGAAGGATATGTCACCTCACAGTTTTCTCGTCTGCAAACTATTAATGTATTATTAAATCAAAAGGAAAAATGAAAATACCGGGGCCCAGCCCAGCCTACCTCAGCCACTGAGGGCCACAGAGGGCCCGCCCTTTGCCCGGGCTTAGCCCGGCGTCGCCCGCGCGCGTCCCGCGATGCGCGGTCTTCCAGCGCACTTAATGCCAGGTGAGGGGGGCGTGGCGGGGAGGTGCTCCAGGCCCAGGTGGCTTGTGGGCACTGATGTTTTCCTGCCTCTCAATCCGCCTCCAACCCCTATTTGACGAGTGTTTCCCGCGGAGCGGGAAACGCGAGCAGTTGCTCAACAGCGCTGCCAGATAGCGCCTCCAGGCTGACGGCGCTTCAAATCAATCAGGAGCGTTTCGAATAACAAACTGTGTCCACGGCAGCAACAGCAGTGACAGGATAGTTCTCCGCTCCACAGCGGAGCTCCAGCGCACTTAATGCCAGGTGAGGGGGGCGTGGCGGGGAGGTGCTCCAGGCGGCTTGTGGGCACTGATGTTTTCCTGCCTCTCAATCCGCCTCCAACCCCTCTGTGACGAGTGTTTCCCGCGGAGCGGGAAACGCGAGCAGTTGCTCACCAGCGCTGCCAGATAGCGCCTCTAGGCTGACGGCGCTTCAAATCAATCAGGCGCGTTTCGAATAACAAACTGTGTCCACGGCAGCAACAGCAATGACAGGATAGTTCTCCGCTCCACAGCGGAGCTCCAGCGCACTTAATGCCAGGTGAGGGGGGTGTGGCGGGGAGGTGCTCCAGGCCCAGGTGGCTTGTGGGCACTGATGTTTTCCTGCCTCTCAATCCGCCTCCAACCCCTCTGTGACGAGTGTTTCCCGCGGAGCGGGAAACGCGAGCAGTTGCTCACAAGCACTGCCAGATAGCGCCTCTAGGCTGACGGCGCTTCAAATCAATCAGGAGCGTTTCAAATAACAAACTGTGTCCACGGCAGCAACAGCAGTGACAGGATAGTTCTCCGCTCCACAGCGGAGCTCCAGCGCACTTAATGCCAGGTGAGGGTAAGCATGGGCGGAAAATCCGTTCCGCTCGCGGATTTTGCGGATTTTCGGGAAATCCGCAATCCGCGAGATTTGCGAATCTCCCGCAAAATCCGCAAATCCGCGAGCAGCGGATTTTGCTCGCACTGCTCGCACTGTTCGCGTGAGTTCGCGCCCCGCGAATAAGTGCAAAATTGCAGAAATACGATCTTAGCAAAACTGAAAGTAACTACTTACCAGGTTCAAAAGTTCAGGCTCATCATTAGTAGCCATTTCCTGTAGTGCTTCCTGAGGGGCCCCTCCAGAGTTCAGTTGCCAGTTGAAACTATTATGTGACCCTGCTCTGAACCTCAGAATAGTTACACATATGCCACAAAGGTCCTGAATTACAGCTAAGGGAGACAAGCAGGAGCCAGGCTGGAAGTTAAAATCCATTAATCAGCCCCTAATTCATTATTGTCAGTTGGGGCAGGGCAGGTGTTGTAACTAATTTTGCAACAATGAAAGCACTTAGCAAGTGCAAAAGATCACTAATCAGGGCGCACTAAGGAAGCAGGTGCCAGCTAAAAAAATATTCTGTGACACATTAATCAGCCCCAAATTAATTCAGGTCACTTGAGGCAGGGAAGGTGTGCTTTGCTTTGCCGAAAATAATGTACACTGGACAACCAGAGGGTGTGGTGATGAAACAGAGGGTGGCATGGGTGGGCCAGAGGGTGGCATGAGTAGTCAGAGAGTGGCAGTGGTGACAGAGAGTGGCAGTGATGAAGAAGAGTGTCCCAAACAGGCTGGACACGTAGAAACAACAAGTTCGCGAAACTTGCGACCCGACAGGTAAGTTCGCAATTTGCGAAAGTGTACAAAACCCTCGCGAACTGGCAGAAACACGGGCGAACACAAAAAAAAAAAATCCGCAAATTCGCGGGAATTCGCGGATTTTGCGGATTGCGAATCCGCAAATCCGCAAAATTCGCGAACGCGAGATCCGCAAAATTCGCTCATGCTTAGGTGAGGGGGGCGTGGCGGGGAGGTGCTCCAGGCCCAGGTGGCTTGTGGGCACTGATGTTTTCCTGCCTCTCAATCCGCCTCCAACCCCTCTGTGACGAGTGTTTCCCGCGGAGCGGGAAACGCGAGCAGTTGCTCACCAGCGCTGCCACATAGCGCCTCTAGGCTGACGGCGCTTCAAATCAATCAGGAGCGTTTCGAATAACAAACTGTGTCCACGGCAGCAACAGCAGTGACAGGATAGTTCTCCGCTCCACAGCGGAGCTCCATCGCACTTAATGCCAGGTGAGGGGGGCGTGGCGGGGAGGTGCTCCAGGCCCAGGTGGCTTGTGGGCACTGATGTTTTCCTGCCTCTCAATCCGCCTCCAACCCCTCTGTGACGAGTGTTTCCCGCAGAGCGGGAAACGCGAGCAGTTGCTCACCAGCGCTGCCAGATAGCGCCTCTAGGCTGACGGCGCTTCAAATCAATCAGGAGCGTTTCGAATAACAAACTGTGTCCACGCCAGCAACCGTGGACACAAGATTTACCGGCCTGTTTATTACAGAAAACAAGTTTGTGGAAGAATACAGTAAACACAACTTTCAAACAGGGACATACGAACTCAAGCTGGACAGCCTAAAGCAAATTAAGCCAGCAAATGGGAAGCAAGGAAAAGTGAATTACAAACCACAAAACAAATAGCAAGCAAAGGGCAGAATGTATTTACAGATCAACTTTCTGAAACTCTACAAGATCTCTTTCACATATCAGACAGCTGCGCTGTCTTGTAGACTGTAGCCTAAAAATAATTCTGGTGATGTTTCTGACTTAAACTATAAATATGGAACCTACCTTTATAAGCCAATCTCAGTTAGAAGAATGTTATCCCCTGAGCTATTTAGTGATGATTCAGGTAGATGACTTGAGAACACACATAGATCATGCCTGCAAATGAATTAATCATCCAAATATCTCACCAGTATTATGCCTTAAAAACCGCTGGCCGTATAGCATCTCTGCAGCAGGCACCTTATCGCTAATTTATGCTTAAGATGCAGTTTGTTTATGAGCAAATTAATTATCCAGAGGAGCTTTCCTATCATGTCCTTGTTGTCAAAGTATTTGCTAACAGAGTATGGAAACGATAATGCAAAATTGCATTTCGTTCAATCCACTACCACTCATGACTCTGGCCTTCATGACTACGCAAACAAATGATGGACGGAATGCTGGATAAATCATACATTCAACCCCAGTCAAGAGATCAGGGTTAAATCCATCGTTCTTTTGCTCACCATGCCACCTCAGTTTAGACCCAGCCATAGGCAAATCAGTCTTGACCCTGTGCCTCATGGGAACATTCCAGACCGATCTGCCAAGCTAGGTCCTCCCTGGACCGGAAACAAGCATCCTGGGACTGGTTTCTGGGTATTACCCTTCATCAGCTAGGTTAGCTTGAATCCAGTGGCAGAGTGAGCAAGGGACCCATGTCTGGGCATACTCATCCCACATAGGGTGAAAAGTGGTACGCAAACAAATTGTGAACGAAATGCTGAATAAATCAAATATTCACCCACAGTCAAGAGATCTGGGTTCAATCCATTGTTCTGTTGCTCACCATGCCACCCCAGTTTAGACCCAGCCATATGCAAATCAGTCTTGACCCTGTGCCTCATGGGAACAGTCCAGACCAAACTGCCAAGCCAGGTCCTTCCTGGACCGGAAACAAGCACCTTGGGACTGGTTTCTGGGTATTACCCTTCATCAGCCAGGCTAGCTTGAATCCAGTGGCAGAGTGAGCAAGGGACCCACGTCTGGGCATACCCATCCCACTTAGGGTGAAAAGTGCTTCATGACTAAACCCTTTCTACAACCCCCACAGTATGTTTTTTCCATTTCCAGTACTGTGGTAATCTGTTGTACACTTGATGCCCATGAGCGCCAAATACGCCTTGGCAAAACGTGTGATATTTTCTTTGCAGAATATAAACAGAATGAGCAAAAATTATGAAAAATTACGAGTAATGACATAAAATACATGATTAAGTATTTTGAAATTTTTTACACAGAAAGTGTCCAATCTTCCATTATTGGCTCAAGGATGAATTTCATGCAACAAAAATTGCTCAAAATTACAGATGACACAAAACACAACATCTCGATTGCAGCTCTTTTGTATTCTTCGCATGTTTCCACAAAATAATTTTTACCCAAAGTCTTAATTACATGACATAGCGTAATTACATAATCTGAGGCATTTTGTCAGTGGCAGCTCGCTTGGAACAGGGTTTGTGGGGCGGGGGTTTAAAAAAAAAAAAACTTCTCTGCCATGCTGGAAGCACTGGAAGCACCCAAGGCTTCCGGACTCTCCCAGCCAATCAGTACGCTGCAAGAGCAGCATCCTGATTGGTCTGAGCGTCCTGTTTGGACCGTCAAGCAGTACATGGGAGACTGGCCATGTTCTTCACGGAGCTGTGCAACACAGTCCAATGGAGAACATGCCAAGTGCGCATGACGGTTTTTCCGGCAAACCGTCATGTACACTTAGAGGAGTGCAAACCACTCCTCCCCTGTTCTGGCGTCAGGGACCCAACCCCACCCAGACTTCTAAAAGAAAATTAAAATGATAATAATGTCTTGTTATTATCATTTTCTTTTTTTATTGCTGCAATAGGAATGGGGGTGATGCTCCTTTGCCTTAGCAGAGGAGCCGCCACTGCATTTTGTACAGCAATGGTTATGAGATATGCTGGAAATTATGTGAGATTACACCAGTTTCAATGACATTTCTCCTTGGCCTAGTGACAAACCTTTGACCACTTGACTAAGTTACATTAAGAATCCTATTACAAGCTGGTCAGAGTTAGGCGTGGAGAATAGAGATGGGTGGAATTAGCAATTCTGGATGGTCTCCGCATCTAACTATGCGTACTGTGGACTAATCTCTGAAGAATAGGAAACGATTGTGCGGATGGAATTCCTATGCAATGAAAAGTAAATGTGAATTGGGACTTGTGTGGGGCAGAGTCTGGGAGGATGGTGAATGGTACAGTGGTTGAGGGAAGGGAGGATGTGGCTTGGCAGGATGTGGCCTGGCATTATCCCCTTTGTCTTAGAAGGAAGCAGGCAGAGGCCAAGTCTGGGCTGCAAAGGCAGCCCAATCATAAAGAAATGTTAATAGCAAGATTACAATGGCATTACACTTGGAACTTCTGTTCTAGTATGTGGGAAAACTGGGTGCAGCATCAAGAGGCCACTGATAATTTAGTGGTGTGATAACCCACCCAGGTTTACCAATCCGCGAAACTCATTGTCAGGACTTTAGAGGGACTCAGACCGGGGCCAGGCTACCGTTGCAGCCCAATCTTAAAATGTTTTTACTGGCTGCAATTTCTGCTGGTTAAAACGGAGTACGGTAATTACATACACGGAATACTCAGGTGCAGAAAAACCAGGCCGCTTGTAATTAAATAGAGCCATATGCTACCTGCATATACTGCTCTACTAAAGTTATAATTATATGCCTGGATGAAGGTTAGCGAGACCTGGGGCGAGTTGCATCTGTAGAACAATTCCAAAACAATCTACCAGTCGAATTTTCCAGCCTGTAAAATCAAGACCAGTGTTATTGCAACAGAAAAATCCAGGTGCGGAAACAACAGACCGCATGAATTTGAGCAGTGTGGTGCTACAGCTCCACTCAGCATGTAAACTGGGCCAAACTGGGGTATGGGACAACAAACGATTCTCAAACGATTCTAGCTTCCTTTCCAATACCTCTTTTTGTTTTGTCACAGGTGCTTTAGTTGGCATCATTTTTGTTTTTCGACTGATGTCTGCAAGAAAATGTTCAGAATGGTGGACCAACTTAACCCCAAGGTACCAAAGCACCAGGGGCGGCTCCTCGAAGGAGCGTCGCCCCACTGCTCTCAGAGCAGTGGAAAAGGGAAAAATAAAATGATAATAACTGCTTTATTATCATTTTATTTTTCATCGCTGCAGGGCTGGGTTAGGGCGGGGTGTGGCTGGTGCCACAGGGAAGAGGAGTGGTTGATGCACTTAAGTGTGCATGACGGTTTGGCCAGCCATCTTAGGCTGGCCAAACAGTCATGTGCATATTGCATGTTCTTCACTCGGCTAATGCACAGCCTGAGTAGAGAACATGCACAGGCTCCCTATCCCCCTCTGAGCACCGAACTAAGGCGCTCAGACCATTCACAACGCTGCATTGCAGCGTTGTGATTGGCTTAGGAGAGCCTGTGTGCTTCCTGCTTCTCTGCTGACTGAGAGCTAGGAAGAGAAGCGGAGAGACGACGAGGAGAAACGGCGGAAAAGGTAAATGATTTTACCAAAAACATTTTTCAACCTCGCCCACTCTGCCACTGCCGTTCCCCACCAGCTGCAACTGCAGAGTGCTTGACATGAGCGCCAATTGCGTTACAGACAGACAAAATAATTTTGTTGCATGGAGAGACTAAGGGCTAGATGTAGGTAATTGAAATTTAGCGATTCGAAAATACCGAATTTTACCGATTCTGTATTTTCGAATCGGTAAATGCTATGTAGCTAAAAAATCGGTAAAAATTACCGAATCATCTGGATTCAGTATTTACTGAATCGGTATTTACCGATCCGGTAATTTCCATTCATTCCTATGGGCCTGGAGGCCCATAGGAATGAATGTCAATTACCGAATCGGTAAATACTGATTCGGTAAAAGGGGGAAAACATTGAATGGTGGCAGGGTGTCACTTTGACACCCTGTTGCACCCCTCAATTGTGTATGGGTGCACATGTTGCAGACATACATGCCTAAGGGCATGTATGTCTGCAACATGGCACTGAAGCAATTTGCATAAAATTGCTTTTTTTCTCATTATTTACCACCAACTTGTAATTGGTGGTAAATAACGAATACTAACATGGGATAAGCACTCATTTAAGTGCTCCCTACATTAGGAATTTGGTAATTTCCCGAATCGGTATTTAAGAAATCGGTAATTTACCGATTTCTTAAATTACCGATTCAGTAAATTACCGAATCCTTAATTTCGGCCCCTACATCAGAAAAGCCTATTACCGGTCGGTAACGGCTGAAATTCGTTAATTTCGGCCATTACCGGCCGGTAATAGCCTTCCTACATCTGGCCCTAGGTGATTTGCACAGAATCACAGGATGTTAAGCGTGCCTGTCGAGACTCCAACCCGGTTCCCCAGCTTTGATGTTGACGCTCTAGCCCTTAGTCCACCCCTGTTCGTTCTCTCACAACACTTTCCTCAGCTGCCTTTCTATTAAACGCATACCTCTTTTTTTCCACATTCTTTTGCAATCCTCTATCTGCATCTTTCACATATAATCTCTTTCTTCCTCAGCGCTGTATTTTCAGTCTTTCCTTCTGCAATTGCTCCTGTTCGTCTCTTCCCCTTCACCAGCCGCCCTCCCCAACACACTCACAACTCGCCCACTCAACTTCGAGCATTTCACTTTATGTTCCTTCGCTGGTGTCTGTATATCAACAACCGTGAAACTCCTACACACGCTTTCCTACAATTACATCTGGCACATATGAGATATAATTGGTTGCGGTCAGTGGAGAGGCCAAGGATTCGATGTGCCTGTAGACTGAGTTCCTTCTTTTGGAATCCACTGACAGGCACTGTGAGAAACTCATCGCTTTCAGTATCAACATCCCAGCCTTCAGCTGTGTCCTGTCATTGACACCCACACACAGCCTAAACTCATACAGACACATAGTGGGAACTCCGTTCAGAGGATGCACTATACAATAGTTATATGTGGCATGAAAAATCTACTGAATCAAGACATCTGCAGAAAGCAGAGTGCTCCTAGAAAATTCAAGATGAAATTCAACAAGTGAAATGTAAACATGGACTGCATCACTGACATGAATTGCCTTAAGGGGTTTCACATAGGCCCAGGAGATATTCATGCTTATTCTGGCATACTCCTGTGTAATATCAGTAATTTTGAGTCATGTTTGTATGCCAAATTCCTGAAATTATGATATTTTGACACTTTTGGTAATCATGCACCATTTGTGGCAAAAATTTAGCATGAACACAGGAATTATAAGATTGACACAAATACACAAAAGCACACCAAGTGGTTGTAACTATTATCCAAAAACGTCCACACTGTGTGGTTCAATTTGCCATAGATCAATGTCCTTTTTGTAGAAAGTAGAAAGCAGTAGCATCCACTTCTTTTAAAATACATGCATCTTATCTCAGGGATACGCTTGACGATGTCGCTTTACTCTGTACTCGGGACCTTGACAAGTCCTCTCTTCGTCTCTCTGTGATCTCCTCTCCTCGTAAATGGCAGCAATGCCTAGGATGTTTCAGTTATAGTGGAAGCATACCCTGGTGGGTGGGTACTGTGACACCATGAGAGCACCCTGAAAAAAAGTTTTTTTTCATTAAGGGCCCGATGTAGGTAATTAGAATTTACTGAATCGTAAATATCGAATTTTACCAATTCGGTATTTACAAATCGGTAAATGCTATGTAGGTATTTTTACCAAAATACTTACCAAATCGGTAACATTCGGTAATTACCGAATCGGTATTTACCGATTCCGTAATTGCCATTGATTCCTATGGGCCTTGAGGCCCATAGGAACCAATGGCAATTACCGAATCGGTAAATACCGATTCGGTAAAATTACCGATTTTACAAGGGGACAGGGTGTCACTTTGACACCCTGTTGCACCCCGGATTCAGGCTTGTGTGCCATGTGGCACACATACATGCCCTAAGGGCATGTATGTGTGTCACATGGCACGCATGTACATGCACAGATGTCCATGTACACAGGAATTCGTTATTTACCATCAAATAGTATTTCCTGGTAAATAACGAATTATTAAGGGCCTGTAGCACTGTTTTCAGTGCCACCTACATCCCATATTACCGAATCAGTAAATTTACAGATTCGGTAATTTATAGAATCTGTAAATTTACCAATTCTGCAAATTTACCGATTCGGTAATATTTTGGCCCCCTACATCTGAAACTCCAAATACCAGTCGGTAACGGCCGAAATCGGCCGTTACCGACCGGTATTTGGCCACCTACATATGGCCCTGAATGACATAATCAAAAGTTATTCTGAATGGATGTGCAATTCATAGGGCACACTCACAATCTTTGAAAATAATAAAATTGACACATTCATGAGCGCTTCTGTTTACGATGTATGTAATTTCTTTTAGCACAAAATGTAGTGTCAGCTCCATAATAGACATAAGGATGCATTTTGTGCTAAAATATAGTGTCAAATGTCGTTTTTGCATTTTGCAAAATGTTGGAAGAGATATGGCTCTCTCCTCCCCACTCCCTAGCGCTGGCACCGATTTCAGCTGCCATAGTGCAAGGGTGTGTGGCTGAGTCTACCATTGGTTTTGTACTGGAAGGGTTCCCTTCCAATACAAAATACTACGCTTAGATACACTTTAAAACTTTTCCCACTTTTTATGTGTGCTTTACAGTGCAGCACATATGCAAAGTCGGGAAAGAAAGGAGAAATAAAAACACTTCTCCTTTTAAGGCCTCCTTTCAAATGTCATTTACTTTTGATGCTAAACCTTTCCTTCTATAGTTTGTAGATAGTGTAGTATGTCAAAAGACATGGGTGGTTGCATGGGAACGCCCATAACACCCATGTAACACCCCCTTAGCGCTAAGTAATGCAACGCAGTGCTTTGCGCTTCTTTGTGTTACTTTTGGGGCACTTTCCAGCGCAAAACAAGTTTTACACTGGAAAGTAAATTAGGAAAAATACATTTTGCGCCAGCTAGCATGACTTTTGTGACACTACCCCACCTCAAAATGTTTGTAAATCTACCCCTTTGTGCTGTACGCAATATCAAATTATGTTAAATGGGTACACCCCTAGTTTTACAGCCATTGTTGATAAACCAATCATCAATACAACAAGAATATATTGGCAGGATGTGACCTGTTTCCAATATACTTTTGAACCTCTCCTACTTAAAACCCTTCTTGGGTGTAAATCATTGCTCAAGAAATGTGTTCTTGTCATTTCGCACAGCTGGGCTGACTGCATAGGCAGCATGGTTTTCTGTGCCTCGCGACTCGCACATCCGCAATTGGATCTATCTTAATACAGGGCAGCTGCGGAGAGAGTAGCTCAAACCTCTGCCTTTTAGAGGGAACAGTAAGCCACGAGGACACGTGACGGATGACAGGGCTGGTGAGAGCAGAGTAGAGAGACAGACGACAGGAGGAGAGAATGTGAGAAACAGGGAGCATAGACATATAGGGGAGGGGGGAGAGGATTCAAATGTAATCACCGTGAGTGCATCCCCCGGCTGCCATCACGCGCGAGCATTGTGGAGAGGGACGGCGCATGGGAGGGACCTGACAGCCAGTGACATACCTTATAATCAAGCAAACTGCTGAAACAAGGAAAACCGAGCACGGCTGTCAGTTCACGCGGCAGGACTGTGGAGGTCCGGGAGGCTGGGTGGCAGCCGCGGTGCGTCCATTGGGGCGTAGGGGCGTAGCCCCACTAAGCCCTGGACGCACCGTGGCACTGCAGCTATTGCTAAGCAGCTTTAAAACTAATAAACATTAGCGCGGGAGTGACACGTCAGTGACGTCACACGGATCATGTCAATGTGGCATTGGTGTGGTCGGAGTGCGCAGGGGGGGGGGGGCGGGTCTGCTGGTCTGCTGCAGCTGCTTGATTGACAGTCTGCAGCAGGCCAGCACTGTGCGCATGAGACTACCGGGCTGATACTTGCCCGCGCATGCGCCGATGCCAGAAAACACTTCAGTCATAGAGAAGGGGCCGGGGTGCGGCTTCAGCTGGGCCGGGTTTTCAAAGGCTGCCCAGGGCGAGCAGCAAATGTGCCACCCGATTGGCTGGTCCATCGCGCAACATCCATTATTGGATGCCGCGCGTGGGTGGGCGGGGGCAGAGTGGCGCGACCCCGGGCAGCCAGGAGGAGAGGAGAAGCAAGCAGACCCCTGTGAGAGCCCCGGAGCCCCTGGCATAGAAACTTCCCTTGGCCAATGCCATGCGTGAAACTAGTGGGGCACTTTCAAACTGTCTTCTCGTCACGGTTCGCGTCGTCTTTTACAATGTGCAAGCTTGTGATAACTACTTGCCTGGACGTAAAGTAGAGTCTTCAAGCTATTTAGGTGGGTGACACAACTTGTACGAGTTTAGCGGTGTTTTGAAAATGTAGAACATATTGTTTGTACTTGTGATTTTTTTATAGCAAATAGCAATACACATTGGTACGGTACCTTCTTCTGACTCCGACCTGGCAAATTCAACACTGCCCTGCTTTGTGTGCGGGCAACCGCTTGCAGTGAAATAATTTT
Organism: Lissotriton vulgaris; assembly: GCF_964263255.1. NCBI lineage: Eukaryota > Metazoa > Chordata > Amphibia > Caudata > Salamandridae > Lissotriton > Lissotriton vulgaris. Next base: position 1,128,223,367 of record NC_141687.1, read on the forward strand.
TTTAGGCTGTCAGCCATTAACACCTGCGTATCAAGGTGCCCGGCAGAGGGACATAGGGCAATGTATAGCTTATACCGAGGCACAAATGAAAAATCTAGCTAATCTCTTTCCACAAATAGACAACCACGCACACCCCTCCTCCAGACACCCCACGCACCCTGCACGCACATCAGCTTCCTTCTCTGGAGTCGGGGTGGTCTGTGGGACACTGGTGTCCCTGTGGGGGCTGCCACGGGTACAGCAGAGCTACCTGCAGTGAGCGACGTCATTGGCAGAACAGGAGGGTTCGGGTGGAGAGGGCGGAGTACCGGGTTAAGGATCAAAACCGGGGATCACACGGTGCATCAGAGGGAGGGCAGTCAGAGACGCTGGCTGGTGAGAGAGAGCCCCAGGGAAGAGGCTGGCATGAGAGGGAGGGAGAGACGGGGGCTGGTGAGGGAGAGAGCCCCAGGGAAGAGACTGGCATGAGAGGAAGAGACTGGGGCTGGTGAGGGAGAGAACCCTAAGGAAGAGGCTGGCATCAGGGGAAGGGCAGAGACGCTGGTGAGAAAGAGCCCCTTGGAAAAGGCTGGCATGAGAGGCAGGAGAGAGACGCTGGTTAGAGAGAGCCCCAGGGAAGAGGCTGGCATGAGAGGGAGGGAGAGACGGGGGCTGGTGAGGGAGAGAGCCCTAAGGAAGAGGCTGGCATCAGAGGAAGGGCAGAGACACTGGTGAGAAAGAGCCCCAGGGAAAAGGCTGGCATGAGAGGCAGGAGAGAGACGCTGGTTAGAGAGAGCCCCAGGGAAGAGGCTGGCATGAGAGGGAGGGAGAGACGGGGGCTGGTGAGGGAGAGAGCCCTAAGGAAGAGGCTGGCATCAGAGGAAGGGCAGAGACGCTGGTGAGAAAGAGCCCCAGGGAAAAGACTGGCATGAGAGGCAGGAGAGAGACGCTGGTTAGAGAGAGCCCGAGGGAAGAGGCTGGCATGAGAGGGAGGGAGAGACGGGGGCTGGTGAGGGAGAGAGCCCTAAGGAAGAGGCTGGCATCAGAGGAAGGGCAGAGACACTGGTGAGAAAGAGCCCCAGGGAAAAGGCTGGCATGAGAGGGAGGAGAGAGACGCTGGTTAGAGAGAGCCCCAGGGAAGAGGCTGGCATGAGAGGGAGGAGAGAGACGCTGGTGAGAGAGAGCCCCAGGGAAAAGGCTGGCATGAGAGGGAGGGAGAGACGGGGGCTGGTGAGAGGGAGGGGAGAGGCGCAGTTTGAGAAGAGAGGTGCCCAGGACAAGAAGGAAAGAGGCTGCAGTGTTCAGAGAGGCATGGGGGGTCACAGCAGATGAGGCCACACTGTGGGCGAGGAGGAGGGGAGTCGTGAGTGCGGTGAAGGCCGCTGCCTTCCACTGGCAGTGAGGGATGAAGAAGCGAGTTCAATTCCGTTCCTTTAAAAAATACACATCTTCTGCAAGGAGGGTCACCACAGCGCCCCCCCCCAAGAGGACCCCGCTGCGACGCAGGATGTCATAAATTGTAATCTACAGTCTGTGTGAACTTGAAGGATGTGTGAGAGGAAGGGCTGCGAGGGTGACTGGGAGGTGCGAGGGTGACTGGCTGATGCGAGGGTGACTGGCAGGTGCGAGGGTGACTAGCAGGTGCGAGGGTGACTAGCAGGTGCGAGGGTGACTGGGAGGTGCGAGGGTGACTGGGAGGTGCGAGGGTGACTGGCTGATGCGAGGGTGACTGGCAGGTGCGAGGGTGATTAGCAGGTGCGAGGGTGACTAGCAGGTGCGAGGGTGACTGGGAGGTGCGAGGGTGACTGGGAGGTGCGAGGGTGACTGGGAGGTGCGAGGGTGACTGGCAGGTGCGAAGGTGACTGGCAGGTGCGAGGGGGACTGGGAGGTGCGAGGGTGACTGGCCGGTGCGAGGGTGACTGGGAGGTGCGAGGGATAGGGTGACTGGCAGGTGCGTGGGTGACTGGCAGGTGCGAGGGTGACTGGCAGGTGCGAGGGTGACTGGCAGGTGCGAGGGTGACTGGCAGGTGCGAGGGTGACTGGCAAGTGCGAGGGTGACTGGCCGGTGCGGGGGTGATTGGCAGGTGCGAGGGTGACTGGCAGGTGCAAGAGTGACTGGCCGGTGCGAGGGTATATTGTGGGGTGGGTCAACTTCTGTCGTAAAACCGAGGCACAAATGAAAAACCTAGCTAATCTCTTTCCACAAATTAACAACCTGCATATACACAACGCCTGTGCCCACTCCACTCTCTGTACTTGGGGTGACTTTGAAGCAGCAGCATAATCATATATAATATACATACATATATTGAACTGTATTGCAGCATTTCACTGCCAGAAGTTCAACGCTCTTCTGGATTAGCTTGAATATCAAATCGCATTAAAAGCGATTTGTGGAAATATTGACTGTTCCTATGAGTTGGACCCAGGCTTGTAAAAATGTAATGTTTTACACTCTGCTTACTAATACGTGTAATGCTTTGGTGCAGTACTGTCTAACCAAAAAGTGAATACCAGGGATGTTTAAAATACCGGTATGTGCAAGCCTACTCCTACATTCAAATTGGACATATGGGAGTGAGCGAGTTGATAATTGTGTATACATTGGGATTTTGCAGCTAAACAGATTTCTGCAAATGTGTTGATTTATATATGTCTCTGAGTATATGTCTGCATGTGAATGTGTGCTTCTCTGCGCTGTATAGAACATGTTTTCATGTTTACGCTGCTTACATAGAAGGTATAAACGTAGTGTGTTTGCTTTTTACAGCAGATCACCTGTTTCCATTCATTGTTAGTTGACGTATGCTTGTTTACGTAAATATATTTAGATAGTAAATTGCGATTGTGTCCGTGCTCTAGCCATATTTCAGAATGCCAAAATATTGACGGGAAAAAAGAGATGCTCTAATCTTTTTTGTTATGCTCACTGCAGTAAATATCGGCAGCGTAAGCATTGCTTGTTTTGTGTATCTAACTATCTACTATTCCTTGGGTCTGCACGTAGAATTAGGATTTAAAAATTTTTACCTCTCCAGGCGAGTCTGATACGAAAAAAAACATGGCATTAGTATTTCGACAAATCCATCTGCAAAAAAACACGCCTCGGTACCTTTTGCAGTTTAATGGTATCTCCAAAAAGTCGTACAGGTGCACTTGCTTCCAAAACACATCTCAGGGGTGCAAGCCGTTGGGACAGTGAGGTTTAAACGTTCCAGTAGACAGAAACAGGAAGCGGCCCATTGTGAGGAAGAAAGTGTTTGGAGTGGGCATTTATAAGGCATAGGTGTGCGAAGCGGAAGCGGTGGCCCTGAATGTGTAAGTGAAGTAGGCAGCCCCTTCAGAGGACGCTCCCCGCAGCTCGGGGGTGGGAGGTGTGAGGCGGCCTTTTCATGTCCCCGCGGTGTCACATTTCAGACCTCCGCCTCTGATGTGCCAGGCCTCACCCCCTCGCGTATGATCGTTGTCCTATAAAAGAGGAGGGCCGGAGGGTAGAGCAGACAGCCTGACCCCACCGCGAGTGCCCCTACAGAGAAGGCAGCTCTGCTCCGGCGGAACTTTGACTCCAGGCCGGACTGGTAGCGGCGATCGGGAGAGGGGTCCTGCAGCCCAACCTGTAAACACCTCAAGGGGTTTCACAAGATCTGCAGAGTCGCAAGAGCTAGAGGGCTTTTCTACATAATAAAAGCAGACATCAAGAGAGTTTGCTGGCAGAAACATGACATGGAAAGAAAACTACACCACATGCGCCTTAGAAATATGAGGCTGAAACACATCATGGTGCATGACTTTCAGACAAAAGTATTTATGTCACCTGTGAATAAAGTTACTTTGGATGACAATTCACCCTGTCAACCATGCCAGAACACAGTTCTGCGGTTGTGTACACTGTCCCCCAATGATTAAGCTTGACAGTAATCTGAGCATCCGGCCTAGGGTTATACATGAAACTAGAGGTGGATGGAACTCTGAGGAATCTCACAGAGGTAGGGCTTAATTTCATGTTTAATCTGCAGATAGAGTTTCAATTATCCTTAATATGAGATGTTGTTTTACCTGGTATTGAGTAAATAGTGGTCACTCCCTACCAGTTGGGTTCCTTTGGCAGGTGTCTTATTTCTATATGTTCAACCTGTTGCACTTGTACAAGGCATATCACAGGGCTGTTGAAGGCCCTCCCCCTAACTCCCATCAAATTGTCCTTAAGAAGAAGGCTGGCAATGCATTGTTTCCCCCTTTCTCAGTGTTTCTTAACACAGGTTCAACTGCTGCTGCTCTCTTTGTTCTGGCAAATAACATCTTTCTTAGCCTGGTGGTTTTTCAAAGAGTGTTCGTGTTAGCCCATTGGCTGTGAGATGCTTGCATTTGTAAGACTACCCCTGCTCTCTCATCCACTGTGGTGTATTATAGCTGTGATTTCATACAAGAAAACAAGACAGAATGCCAGGATCTCATTTTGCTATGCATTTTACAAGTCCGTCAAGTGGCATTATGACATACGATACCAGCAGTCATTCCTCGTTTTTAAGCCAACAGCATGGTGTATTATGAGACTTGTAGTTTTGCTTTTAACACTTTCATTAAGGGCTCAAAATCTCAACATGCAAAGTGCTGTTGGCTGAATCACCAGAATTTGCTGAAAGCATAATGCATAGCTTCAGGTACTTGTCACCTATGTTTAGAAATTTTACACAGTCGTCTATTCCGTTTCAAAATTACATGTTTCAAACCTAAAAGGAAAAGTAAACTTTCCTCACATAGTTTTTGAGGGATTACTGTTTCTCTCGCATCACAACAAGAAGTGCAATGCGACTCATTTTAGCTTTTGTGTAGTGGGAAGTTTTATTCTGAACTTTATAACACATTGAAAGTAAACATGGACAGCAGCAGCAACCTTTCCAAATACAAAGAATAAATAAAGGACAGGTGGCAGTAATAGAAGGAACATCACATTATTCTCAGATAGCTAATAACATTTTTTGATGTGGCTTGTACAAAACATTATTTTATTTGTACAGTGAAAAAGGTATTTTAATGTTTTCAATATATGCATGTTTTAAAAGTTTTGCTCTATAAATAAATAATAAAATACCTAACACATTACAGAAGAAATGAGGGGCATGAAAATACTTTTGAAGGCATTCTGTAAATAGAAATACATGTACAAGAAGCACAAAACTCCTGGAAGAAACAGCCAATTCTCGAATGGAATTGCTGTAGATTCATGTACTCCCATATGATAATGAACCCTCAACTATCTAGTGTGGTATGCTTCATCAGTGAACAGGTAAGCTCCAAGAGTGCTATTCTTCTCTCGTTGTATAGTCTTCTAGTTATGGGTTCCCACTTTGAATGAGGTTATATCCATTAAGTCGAGATTTATGTTCTGCCTTTGTTAAGCTTTTAGGTCTTCTTTGAAATTGTATGTGGGAGAGCTAACAATGTTTATACTGGTGTCTGCTTATTTAAAAACAGGATGTTTGCACAATACACCCTGCTTCTTTTTTCCATCAACATATTTTGTTACTTGAATATTGTCCTTCTGGGGTCAGGTGTCTTTCTCAGGACTACAGGTATCTGACATCAAATAAATATTTTAAAGTTCCATCACTGACAGTATAAGATAGGTTGCATTGTCATAAAGTTTGAAGTGATGCCATCAATTACAGCCAAAACAGGCGTAAACGCAATTTGACCAGTTGAGCACATTTACATTTGTTTTAGGCAACCAGACTTGTTTAGCTGTCTGCCCCTCCCTCGGGCTAATTGCAAGACTAAAATATACCCAAATTGCCACGCATAGGGATTGTGTCTGCCCAGTCCCTGTGTATTGTACACCTTCTTAGGTATTTTGTGAAAGTGTTTTATTTTTTTAATAGCGCATGCTACCTATATTGAGTCTTTTTGAAGCTGCCTACATATTTCAATACAACTCTAACATGGCGGTAGTAGATAGTGGGACCTTTTCTTTTGGACCTGGGACATGAGGTGGTTACTGGGCACTATATGTGGTGGGCACTGCTAAGGGCGGCAGGACGGCACTGTTCAGGACGGTATTTGTTTTAGCACTTTGTGAAAGCTGATAATCTAAATCATTGCGACTGACATGCCTTTATTTAATTGCCTCAAGCTGTGCATGGTGCAAGCGTGAGCCACACTGTTAAAACATGGTATTTCAAGCTGGTATTTATTTAAAGTCTTATAGTCTGAATTCAGCACCTGAGCATAATAGGACGGAATGTATGAAGCTCTGTGGTTATACTGAATGAGCAGCTACCTATGTTATGCCATCTATTAATGTAATAACTGCACTTTCACAATTGCTTTATTAACCTTCCTGCTTTCTCAAATTTGCTTGAAAATGCACGATTTTTCTTCTTTTTTTTCAAAATTTTCTTGGGGGGGGGGTTGTCCCCCCAAACCCCCCTTTTGGGGTCCAGGCTCGCTCGCTACGCTCGCTCGCTACGGTGCTGGATAAAAATCGCTTTACGCCCCACCAGTTTCAAATCTCACCCACCGCCCCTGCTGGGTGGGGGGAAGGGGTGGTGGGAAATGCTTCCCTCCCATCATTAGCCACTTCCTCAGTCAGTGGTATCCCTCACGAGCTGAGCAGCGCACTGCCCGGCCTGCTGCCGGCACCGACTCAGCCCACGAGTTACCTTGTTAGCAGGACTCCTGGCCCAGGATCAAACGGATTCCATCCTGCTGCGTGGAGTTTCAGGGAGTAGGAAGCTACCTTGTGCAAAACATTTCCAGAAACAAAGTCATATTTTTAGATCCGCTCGCGAGATCTCACTCCTCCGCTTCCTCAGTGGATCTGACACAGGTTGTGAAAAGCTGGCTTTGATCCCTTCGGCGTTGCTGCTGTTCTCCAAGAGCAGAAGCAAGGCCTTTATGGCTGGACTCGTCTGCGGGCAACATGCAAAAGACTGACTGTGTGTCTGAGACTCTGCACACTGAAGCAACATGACTATCGCCCCCACACTGAGCCTACACCAATTTACAGACAGATATTTGAAAAACGCATCTCCTCAATTGTTTTACAGAGTCATCACATGGTCATCTGGGAAAAGTTTCCTTGCACATCGAAAGTTGGCATCAATATCAAGAACCACTCGTTTAGAGCATGTGATTTATTTAAGCCTTTATTAGTAGTATCCTTTTATTATTGAATCACTCGTTTTGAGAATAGCTGTCCAAAATAGTAGTCATTCCTGGCCTGTGTAAAATAAGCGTAATTTGCTTTCACATAATTACATGAAATTTTGGCTGAATTGTGTGAAATCTGAATCTGTGCACTCCAACATAAATTAAATTTCACCCAGGTCTATTACATTCCCTAGTGGCCCAACAACTGAACAATCTAGTTAAAAAAAAAACCCTCTAAATTATCAAAAACAAGAATTTGCAATGCAATAGGTCTCGCATTACTGAAAGTTTGAGCTATTGGCGCTGCGTTATTATTTGCAAGGCCAATAGGTCAAACATTCAGTAACGCGAGACCTATTGCATTGCAAATTTATTTTATTTGTATTTATTAATAAAGTTTTGTGTAGCGAGAACATGACCCAAGTGAGTATCAGAGTGCTTTACATGACAAGAAGTAGCGTAACAATTGGACTGGTGAAAAAAAAATGCACACGAGTCAAACATATAAGAAAGTAAATAAGAATTTATAAATAAACGAAAAAAAGAAGGCTTGGTCTAAGTTAAGATCAGCAATAGGAAGGTCATTCATCCCAAGAGGGTTGACATGCATACATTTTCTTTGTCACCGATATATTGTTTTAGGGTAAAAACTTAGCAGAAAAGATTTTGCTTCTTTTTTGAAAGAGGCAGTAGAGGAGGAGATAAGGCACAGGTCCGGAGGTAGAGAGTTCCATATATTAGGTGCAATAACCGAGAATGCTTTGGCACCTGTTTTCTTTTTGTTGATTCTTTGGGGTTTCAGAAGCAAGGTGTACCCACTTTGCGCGGATCTGCTGCCACCTGATTTTTCTAGCTTTTGTCCCAAGTAACTTGGGGTATTGAAGTGTAATGCTCTATGTGTCATGCTAGCAATTTTCAGTTGAATTCTTGCTTCATAGGGTAGCCAATGTAAGGATTTTAGAGTTGGTGATATGTGTGTGTTTCTTTCAGTTCCGAGGCCAAGTCTTGCTGTTGCATTGAGAGAGGCTCTTAGAGGGGCCAGTTTGTATTGAGGTAAGCCACATAGTGTGGCACTACCATAATCCAGTTTAGCCAAAACAAGAACTCGAACCACTTGTTTTAGGTCTTTGTGAGGGAGGTAGGGTTTAAGTTTCCGCAGAATGCTCAGTTGATAATTTGCTCCTTTGGTGGCTGCGCTAATGTGATCCTGAATATTCAGGTTTTTGTCTAGTATAATACCCAAGGATCTAGCGGAATCTATGATGTGGGGCATGCATTTGAGGGCTGTAAGATGTTTCAACCAGTGCTCAATTTTGAGGATGTTTTTTAGTGGAGAGATGAGGAGAAATTTGGTTGTAGTAGCATTGAGTTTGAGAAGGTTATGCGTGAACCAGTGGTGTGTGTTTTGTAAGATTGAATTGAGGAATATATAAATGTCATCTGGTGAGGCGATTTTGAGATACATCTGAGTGTCATCGGCGTTTATGTGGTAATGGATGTTGGTAGATTATCATGTTTGACGTGTCCAGACAGCCAATAAATCAAGCAGTATCAGAAGGCATGATTCATTTCAATCCAACATTTTGAGTATATCATCCACAATATGAGTAAGTGCAGATTCAGTGCTAAGGTCTTGACTGAAACCTGATTGGTTCTAATCGAGGAGTTGATAGCTATTTATGTGATTGCAGAGTTGGCTCTGGACGCATTTTTCTAAGAGCTTTGCCAGGGTAGGGATGTTTGAGATGGGTCGGAAGTTATTAGGATCCGAGCAGTCTGCCATGTTTTTTTTTTTAAAGTGGGGGTTACTTGTCCTACTTTTAGGGAGTCAGGAATAGTGCCTTGACAAAGTGAGGCGTTTACTACCTTGGTCCATAGGGGGAGAAGACAGCTTTTCATCTCTTTGCAAATGAGTGGTGGTAGAGGTCAGTGAAGTGGTTAAATGGGTTTAAGGAAGAAAGAATGTTGTACATGTCATGTTCACTTATTTGGGAGAAGGAAGAAGGAGGCATTGTTTTTGGAGAAATGCCCAGATGGTTCCTTCCCTTCCACATACTGGGAAGTGTGTGAGAAAATGAATGGGGCAGTCCGAGGTAGATCCTTTGCTAATAGTAGTTTGTTCTCTATCTTTGTGGTATTGTCTTTGAAGAAGGCGGCCAGTTCTTCGCAATTTGGAGGGGTGCTGGACCAGAGTCAAACGGGTTTGATGTGTTGCATGATTGCTGCTTAACTATTTAGAACATGTTTTATGAGCCTATTTCTGGTTGGTCAATCTGTGCTCTCAAAAAGTTAGCTTTCACTTGTTTTATACTTCTGTTGTATGTGTTTCTTGTTGTTCTTAAGCGTCTTAGTAATTCCAAGGACGGGGCAAGATCTCAACAGTCTTTCTACTATTCTTAGATTGCGTCTTTCGGTGTTCAAATTGTCATTGAACCAGGGCTTTGAGTTTTTGTTGGAAATGTTTTTCTGTTGAAGGGGTGCGATGGAGTCCATGGTTTCCAATGTGGAAGTATTGTTGAAATCTGTGAGGTCATTGAGATTGTCCATGTTGGTCTGTGGAATCAAGGTATTATTACAAAGGGTAGTTAGTTCATTGTGGTTTATATTACGAAGATTCCTTTTCCAGTGTTTTATTTTCTTCAGTTGGCCATTCTTTGGGATCGCCTTTAAGTTGATGAGGAAGGTAATGTGATAATGATCTGCCCAGTCATGGGGGCAAATAGACTCAAGGGACGTGGTGTCCATCTTTGAGATTATAAGGTCCAGAGTCTCCCGCTTGTTGTGTGTTGGCCTGTCACAAATTTGGGATAAATCATGGTTTAATATGAAGGACTTTAGGCTATTCACTGAGTGGTCATTCGGGTCATTCCAGTGTAGATTAAAGACTCAGAGGAAGATCTGGGGCCCTGGAAGATCATTGTGATGATTTCCATGATTTGTTCAATGAACAAAGAGTTATCACCCGGATGGTGATAGAAGGCGTGAATATTACAGATGGATTTGTTTTTGCAAGAGATATTGATAGAGAGATATTTGCATGTTGTTAAAGCTATTGTTTCCAATTGGCTTACTGAAAGAGTATTGTGGTAGATGCATGCTATTCCACTACCCATTTTCTTGGGTCTATCTAGTTAAATGATCTTGTGACTAGGTGGGACTAGTAAATCTTTGATGGGTTGAGATGAGCTGTTTTACCATGTTTCAGTGAGGATAATTATATCAAATTTATGTGAGAGAATGAGGTCGTAGATAACTGCTCTGTTTATTTGCCAATCTGCAATTGAAGAGCATACTCTTCAAGGGATTATTAGACTGATAAGAGGCCGTCTGTGATGTAGTGATGCTCTTGAGATTATCCTTGTTTATCACTTTGTGATTGAGACTTGGTTCTCTGAATGGATTCACTTGGATGGTTTGGATTTGATTTCAATCTTTCTTATTAATATTCTTTTCGGATTGGTAAGAGAGGAGGAGTTTATGGATCTAATTGTTCGAAAGATCGTGATTTGATCTCTTAGGGCAAGAAGCATCATCAGGGGATGGTGTAGTTTCCAATCCAAGTTTGAACGTATGTGTCTATGGAGTGGGGGACGATTGTATGGGAATCAATTCTGGTTAGCATGGTGCTATTTGAGCTGTGAAGGGCCCGCAGATCTGATATAATGGACCTAAATCTCTGAAGATCCTCTTTAAGATGTTTTTGGCTATGATAAATCTCACTGAATCTAATTTCCCAGTAATCAGGTTTACGGTTAGCTGTGGGTTGCTTAGGGAGGTCTGAGTGTGGCGTGAGATAGTAAGGGACGCCATGTTGAGAGTGGGGAAAATGCTTGTTTAATTTTGATCTTATGGATCCCATGACATTCTTTAGCAGGCCAATGGCCTGTAGAAAAGGGCCTAAATGTTCCTCTCCAGACAAAGACATGGCTGAACGCTGCCTTTGCACATGATGGAAGGGGGAGGGTGTGCTAGCAAAGAGTCATGAGATGGCCAGAGCTGGCCAACCAAAAGAATCAATTGGTGATGTCCGCTGGGAGGGAATCAAGAACATAAAAGACGAGACAGATGTACAACATTAACCAACCAGGAAAAAGGAATTTTAAAAGCAGCCCAACTAATTAACCAAAAGCAGTGGGCATGTCCAAAGTCCCCGATAGCCGATATACTGAATACAGCATTCCTCGCAGAGCAGTTCATGCGTGGCCCAGGCTTGACCTAAAAATGGTCATGGGATCTCTGAGTGTGTGGAGTTTGCGAAACCTGCTGACTCTTTTAAAAATTTATATCTGTAGTAGAGTGGGGCAGTGAGTCCTTAATATTAATTTTTAATCTGCAAGGGAGGGAAGGCACGAGGCATTTATGTGTTAAGGTGCAATAAACTGCAGTTTAAAACATTACCATTCTTTGAAAAGATTTCACTCTTACACCTCATTTTACAAGTGGCTCATGTGAATGTGAAATTTGGTATAGATTGATTAGGCCATGCGAATGTGACAGATTTGCAAAAAGTTATATCAGAGCCATGACAACGCAAGATTGGGGCCAATTCACAAAGCAGTTAAAAGTATAGGAAGTAGTACAACAGGAGTATTCTCTTATACACTTTGACTAAGCAGGAGCACACATTTCCATAACACTGCCACAAAATCACTTAATATCCCAAATTTCACTTTATGCGTGTGCTAACACCCTTGGTAGCTTGGCATGAGCGGACAGTCTTATCTCAGAGGCAGTGTGTAAAGCATTTGTGCACACATACAGTAATACAGTGACAACACTGCAAATGGACACCTCAACAGTTTAGAAAAATAGGTAATCTTTATCTAAACCAAACAAGACCAAAATGACAAAAAAAGCAACAATACAGTAATACAAATATGACTTTCAAAGTGTATAAATAGTTTTGTTCAGAGCATATTGTAGATGCAACACTTTTCAAACAAAGTACCTTGGATGCGTCACAATAACAAACAAAACAGCAGCAGGGAAGGTGATGCGTCGGTTCCTTACGCCCAGGGAAGGTGATGCTTCGGTTCCTTACTTCGGGGAGGTGAAGCATCGGTTGCATAGTGCCATCCAGGGGCGGTGATGTGTCGGTTCCTTACTGAAGGGGAGGTGATGCGTCAGTTTTTTACTGTGCGGGGAGGGGATGCGTTGGTTTCTTACTGCAGTCCCCGCGTTCTTGTAGACTTGGTGCCCCAATGCGATGCTTGGGGATCGGGGCTGCATTGATTCTTGAGACGGCGGCAGCAACGGTGCTGCTTTGGTTTCTTCAGCCGAGGCCCCACGATGCGTTGGTTCTTGCAGCCGCACAGCAGGGACTGCATTGGAATCAGTGCAGTGATCATCGAACATCATTGCACTCAATGTGGTGTTCTGCGATTTCTTGAGCTGCGAGCAGGCGATGCGTTGGTTTCTTCGGCGATGTGTTGGAAACATGTGCGGATACGTCGCGCTTTTCATAGTTGTGTTGCTTTTCCAGCGGCAAAACAACCTCCAGAGGCCCAGAACAGCAGTAGGCACCTCTTGGCAGGTCAGAACTCCCAGCAAGGAAGTTCAAGGGAGCTGGTGGTGAAATCTTTGTATCCCAGAGACTTCAGAACAGGAGGCATGCTCTACTTCAATCACTTGGAGATATTCCTTAAGCAGGGGACACAGCATATAGCAACGTCCTTGTCCTTTCCTTTGGTAGAAAGAGCCACAGCAGGCCAACAACAGACAGCACACAGCAAAGGGGCAGTTCTTCTCCTCGGTTTCTCCATCTGTTCTCCTTGGCAAAGGTTCATCTTGAATCCCAGGAGTAATATAAAAGTCTGGGATGTGGGCCCCACTTTTTATAGCACAGATTCCTTTGTTCTCTTGTGGCAGAGAAGCTCTTTGTTCACCCCATTCCAGTTCTGTCCTCTCTGGTGCAGCTTCATCGCAGGAGGCGGAGACAGCGTTGTCCAAGGCAGACCAGGCCCATTCAGGTGTGAAAGAAATCTCCTCCCCTATTCTGAATGCAGCCCATGTCTATTTAGCCCAGCCCTGACTCACCCTGGAAAGGCAGGACACACCTAACCCTCCCAAGTGTCTGTCTGAACAGAATGCACATCCCCAGTACCTGTCGCTCCAAACCAGAAAGTCAATACACAACCCTAGCAGAGGCACACTGGATGGCTGAGCAAGAAAATATCTACTTTCTAAAAGTGGTATTTTCAAACATAAAATGTAAAAATCATCCTCACTAAAAGATGAATCTTTATATTCTGAGTTCAGGCATACTAAACTTTACCCTCCTATCTTGTCCCAATGGATAGTTATATTTATAAGATATATATATATATAAATGAACTCCCATTTTGTTCTATGTGACAAATACCGTTCAATAGTGAAAAACGAAATTGGCAGTATTTTACTATCAGTATATGCCACACACATCAGGGCATGTCCTACCTTTCACATACACTGCACCCTGCCCACAGGGATACCTTGGGCCTACCTTAGGGGTGACTCAAATGTAAGAAAAGGGATGGTTACGGCCTGGCAAGTGAGGGCACTTCGTGGTTAGTGACACCTAACGTAGATGTCAACTCCCTGAGCACAACCTTAGAGAAACAAACAATGTTTCTATATCATGTAATCCAAATGTCGCCAAAAGAATTGAACCAAAATTGTTGTTGTTTATCTCATGTTTAATTCACACGAATTTCATCAATATCCATGAAGTTCCATAGTATATGTGTATCCAAAATCAATAAGTGGTGATAGTATCCCAATGCATTTCAGACACATGGTCCTTCGTCAGGGGAATCCTAAACAAAATGAAAATGAGGCAATCTAAGTATAATTCACCGGGTAGCAAGTTTCAAACACTTCAAATCATGTTCTAACGGTTATGCATGTCTATTGTCTATGGTACTATTTAGTGATTGCAGCGTAAGCCCAAAAACGTGTATAAAGTGAAGTGGATCCCACTGTCCATGCTCGTATAACACAGATAAAACCAGCCCAGCTTACGATGTACATAATACGCTAAACTAAATGCGTTCGATGAAGGGAGAAAAATGGAGCGGTCACCGTGAACGGAAGATAGTCTCAGTGATGAAAAAACACTCCACGTTATAGCCCAAGTTAAAAACGCAAATAATAAAGTGTTGGCATTTTACAAAGATTTGGAAGCGAGCAAGAAAAGCGTCTAAAGCGGTCGCCGTGAGTGAAAGAAAGTCTCCGTGATCAAGAGGTCTGCGTGTGAAAACCCAAGTAGAAAACGTGAATAATCAAGTAAAGGCACTTACAAGAAATTCGAAGCGGGATTGCGCGTCTAACCAGTGCGCCCTTCGCCATGTAGTGTGCAACCAGCGTTCAATGTGTGCGGAAGTGAATAAGAAGCAAGCGGCATGCATAGAAAGAGGACTGTGTATGGGCGGCCATGTTAGAGTGGTGAAACGGAAACCCGAGGACAAAAGTAAACAAAAAACTAACAGTTAGTTGGTAATACAAAAAATGGAAAACGGAATGTGAAAGTGCATAAGATTGGAGAAAAGAAAGTTATAGTGATTGTATGATGGTGTAACAATGAGCAGGTACTACAAATCTATGCAATGAATGGTTGCATATAAGGGGAAGTATAAAACGGAGAAACGAAGTGCATAGAATTAGGAAAGAAGAAGATTGAAGCAATTGCTTGATGGTGTACCAATAGACAGATAAAGAAAATCTATACATATCATAACCATATTTACACAAAAATAGAAGGAGACTCCTATAGGTAACATTGAAATTCCATCCGATCATTGAGACCAGAAGGTTTCATTGATTGAAGGAATTTGATCCAATGGTTTTCACGCTTTAATAAAAAATTGTTATTGTCTCTGTCGTCTCGCTTATTAACCACCTCCACTGCAGCAAACCTCAGCTGACTGATGTTGTGTCTGCTGTCCTTAAAATGTACAGCCAGGTTAGATTTCATATTGACAGTCCTTATATTGCTCTTATGTTCATTTATTCTCTGTTTCAATTTGCGTGTGGTTTTTCCAGTATATATCAGCCCGCAGGGGCATTTCACAATATATACCACATTCTCAGTGTCACAAGTGGCATTCAATTTCAATTTGATGTCAGTTCCTTTCATAGGATGTTTAATCACCGGACCTTTAATCATGTTGTTACAATTTTGACAGTTAAGGCAAGGTTGGTTGCCTTTGTATTTGATCGTCGATGTAGATTTGGGTTTCTTTATGAGTTCCTTGAGATTGTTGCCTCTTTTGTAGGCAAACAGTGGTTGCTCACTGAAAATATCATTGAAATCCTGTTCTCGACAGATAATGGGCCAATGTTTCAAAATGGCAGTTTTGTATGCCCTTGACGACGCAGAATATTTAGATACGACCACCGGTCTATTTTTGTTGTCCTTAGGTTTAGTGATTAGGGCTTCCTACCGTGTGGTGCTGTCACAACGTTCTTTAGCATGAACCAAGATGGGTCGTGGATATCCTCTCTTTGCAAAGCGTTCCAACATGTTGGTAGCTTGTTCCTCATACTTAGTGGTGTCAGATGTAATACGTTTCACACGTAGTAATTGCGAAAATGGCAGATGATTTTTCAATGGTTTTTGGTGAAAAGAACTGTAGTGCAAAATGTTGTTTTTGTCGGTTGTTTTCCTATAAAGATCAGTTTCTAGGTGATCTTGAGATCTTGTCACTCTCACATCCAGGAAGGTGATTGATTGTTGACTCATTTCAGATGTAAATTGAATGCGGTTGTTAATCAGGTTGAGATCAGTGACTGCTTTGTGTAAGGAATTGTAGTCTCCTCGCCATAGGACGAAGATATCGTCTATGTAACGCAGGAATGCCATGGCATGTGTGATCCAAGGTGTCTGGTTCAGGATATTGTTGTTCTCAAAGTATATCATGAATGCATTAGCATAGACAGGTGCCGCACAATTGCCCATGGAAGTCCCGGACAACTGTGCATAGAATTGGTCATCCCAAGAAAAATAACTCTGGTAAAGGGTGAAATGCGTGAGTTGCATTAGGAAAATTTGCAGATCTTGTGAAAGGTCAGAGTGTACCAAAATGTTCTCGATTGCTTCCATGCCCAAGTCATGAGGGATGCTTGTGTATAAAGATTTCACATCTATTGAACACAACGAGATAGTTTCATCCTCTCCAAACCTGATCTCGTTAAGAATCTGTAAGAAGTGGGTGGTATCCTTTATGTAAGTGCAAGATTGTTGGATTAGCGGCTGAAGATATCTGTCAATGAATTTGCCCGTGTTTTCATGGATGCTTCCACGTGTAGACACAATAGGTCTAAAAGGGGGCTGGGTAACGCTCTTATGAACCTTAGGTAGCATATACATGCTTGTGTGCTAGGGTTGATCAGTGTCAAGAATCTCCTGGTTTTAGGTTCAATAGTTCCGTTCTCTTCTGCCATGGTTAAAATGTTCATCAACACTTCTTTGTAGCTGTTGGTAGGGTTGGAATGAATTAGATCATAGGTGTTCTTATCTGAAAGGTGTTCTCGAACCTGTTCTTTGTAAAATGTAGTGTCCATGAGGACCAGCGCGCCCCCTTTGTCAGCGGTTTGGTATGTGATATCCACCTTTTTGGCTAAGTTGTTGAGCAATGAGTATTCTTTTTTGGTTAAGTTCAGGTGTTTGTTCTTCCTGGTATAGTTGATGTTGTTGATGTCATTCTTTACTAAGCTTTCAAAAATATCAAAGGATTTGTGACTTGTGGGTGCCATGTATGTACTTCTGGCCCGTAATCCCCTCAATTGGTCTTCCTGTTCCTTGTTTTGTGGAGGAGAGATGTTCTCAAAAAAGTGCCTTAAACGTAGGTTATGCATGAATTTAAACAAGCTAATTTCCAGCTCAAGCTCGTTGGTATGGCTAGTGGGAATAAATGACGTACCCTTTTGTAGTACATTGACTTCTTGCTTTGTTAGGGTATATGAGGATATGTTGATGATTAAGTTGTCTTCTTCTTTGGTTTGTCCACTCTCTGATTCAATGTTGTGCTTCTCAACTCCCTCTCTCTCTCGCTCTCTTTCTCTTTTTCTTTTTCCTTTGACTTGGCTCCTCCTGGGTCGTCTCTTTCTCCCGGGCCTTCCCCTAAAAAAGGAACCGTGGAGAGAGTGGAGGTTTCTGTGCTGGTTGAAGGTTTTTGTAGGTTGACTCTTCTTTGATCAGTGCGTGATTCTTCCTCTGAAGATGACGTCTCAGTCGTGGTGTTGGTGCTGGTTTTTGGTGGTTTGTTCTGTCGCCTTCTGGCATATACCTCAGCCCAAGAGTACACTTCCCCCAGTTTATAATCTATAGTATCTCTTCGATACTTGCGTAATTTCCGTTCATTTATCTCCCTAGTGTGTTTGTCCAATTGGACGGTGATGTCCTCCAGTATCTTGGACCAGTCTTCCTTGGGCAGCATGTCACTTAATTCTTGCTTACATTGTTGGATGTCCTTGTTGAGTTCCTCCAATGCTCTGGAGAGTTCATCAACTATTAATAATATCAAATCTAGCGAGCATTTGTTTAAGATAGCGTACCATCTTTCAACAAATTTCGAGCTGTACCTGCATAGAAGTGGTTTTAGCGGGACTCGGAGCCCCCTTGGGATGCGTTGAGCTCGATGGTATCGTATTAAAGTACTGGCATGAAGCCTTTGGCTTATCTCCTTCTTAGAAAAATAAAGTAACTGTTTTAAACAGCTTTCTTTGTTTCTGATGGATCCTTGCGGACTTGCGACCTCGGGAATTAGTCTCAATGATCGGATGGAATTTCAATGTTACCTATAGGAGTCTCCTTCTATTTTTGTGTAAATATGGTTATGATATGTATAGATTTTCTTTATCTGTCTATTGGTACACCATCAAGCAATTGCTTCAATCTTTTTCTTTCCTAATTCTATGCACTTCGTTTCTCCGTTTTATACTTCCCCTTATATGCAACCATTCATTGCATAGATTTGTAGTACCTGCTCATTGTTACACCATCATACAATCACTATAACTTTCTTTTCTCCAATCTTATGCACTTTCACATTCCGTTTTCCATTTTTTGTATTACCAACTAACTGTTAGTTTTTTGTTTACTTTTGTCCTCGGGTTTCCGTTTCACCACTCTAACATGGCCGCCCATACACAGTCCTCTTTCTATGCATGCCGCTTGCTTCTTATTCACTTCCGCACACATTGAACGCTGGTTGCACACTACATGGCGAAGGGCGCACTGGTTAGACGCGCAATCCCGCTTCGAATTTCTTGTAAGTGCCTTTACTTGATTATTCACGTTTTCTACTTGGGTTTTCACACGCAGACCTCTTGATCACGGAGACTTTCTTTCACTCACGGCGACCGCTTTAGACGCTTTTCTTGCTCGCTTCCAAATCTTTGTAAAATGCCAACACTTTATTATTTGCGTTTTTAACTTGGGCTATAACGTGGAGTGTTTTTTCATCACTGAGACTATCTTCCGTTCACGGTGACCGCTCCATTTTTCTCCCTTCATCGAACGCATTTAGTTTAGCGTCTTATGTACATCGTAAGCTGGGCTGGTTTTATCTGTGTTATACGAGCATGGACAGTGGGATCCACTTCACTTTATACACGTTTTTGGGCTTACGCTGCAATCACTAAATAGTACCATAGACAATAGACATGCATAACCGTTAGAACATGATTTGAATTGTTTGAAACTTGCTACCCGGTGAATTATACTTAGATTGCCTCATTTTCATTTTGTTTAGGATTCCCCTGACGAAGGACCATGTGTCCGAAATGCATTGGGATACTATCACCACTTATTGATTTTGGATACACATATACTATGGAACTTCATGGATATTGATGAAATTCGTGTGAATTAAACATGAGATAAACAACAACAATTTTGGTTCAATTCTTTTGGCGACATTTGGATTACATGATATAGAAACATTGTTTGTTTCTCTAAGGTTGTGCTCAGGGAGTTGACATCTACGTTAGGTGTCACTAACCACGAATTGGATTCCCACACCTTCTTTGTCAGGGGGTGATATCTCTGATGCACACCACAACCTGCTTACCTCAATTTCACTGAGGAGTGCGTGACCCACACCTGAACAAGTGAGGGCACTTGCCAGGTCGACAAGGCAGCACTAGACTCCACACAGACACTGCAATGGCAGGCCTGAGACTCTGTTGCCAAGCTGAGTGTGTGTGGGTGGCACAATCAGTTCTGCAACCTCACTAGCAGCATCTGGTTTACAGGCCCTGTGCACACAGAGTGCACTGTACTAGGGACTTAACAGTAAACCAAAGAAACCAATCTTGGAAACACTAATCCATCATAACAATTTTACAAGGACTTGCACTTTGGCACTGAACAGCAGTGGCAAGGTGCCCAACGCATCTAGACCAGCAAAATGAAGTCCAACACACAGCAACAACACAGGAGGCAAAGGCAAAAATACAGGGGAAACCCACGTCAAGGCTGCCAGGTCTAAGAGCTTGTTACATAAAATTATAGCATAATGTTAGTGCTGGAGCATGGGACCAATGCATATGACAATAACATGAATGGCTACTGTTGCTCTATTTTTTTAATAGTGCAAAATGTATGCTTAGTCAAAAATGGACGCAAGGATGAATTTCACTAGAAAACATAGTACTAAATACCAGATTTGCCATTATTATAATTTTGCTTAGTTTTGCATGGGTCCACGTAATTAAATAAAAATAATATATATGAAATTCACACACCTCTAAATTTTCCATATCTTTGTAAATTGGCCACAAAATGGCCAACATTATTAGTAAAAGCACAAAGTGAAAATGGTTCTTTTTATTTATACTAAGAACCTTATTTATGAGAGGTCTGCGCCGCCATTGTGTCACTATTTTTGATCGATGTCAGCACAGGCAGTAACCCATATTAACAAACTGATAAATGTGGCCAAATGCACCAGTTTTGGTAGGCCTGTGTCGGAATTTCCCAGCGCTATAACTCGCTGTGTCATGCAGAGAATAATATATTCAAGGTGGGTGTTCCCTTGTAAAATCCACTCTAAAACCAATGCAGTGATATTTATGGTTTTGTCAGTCTGTGACATATCGGCGTCAAGCATCGCACAGAGTCTAAAATCCGTAAAAATTCCTATGCATCAGCAACCCATGTGTATGAAATGAAGCATTGGCTCTGTTACATAAACACAAACCACACAAAACACTTTTTCAAGCTCTATTACACGCTGGAGGTGTTCATTTTGCAGGTGGGAGTTGTGAGGCGCTCCCCAACACCACCCAAACCCCCACCACATAGGCAGCGCAGGAGAAGGGAGCTTGATTTTTGCCAGCGCACTTCCCTCATTGACCTCAGAGAGGATGAGGTCGTCACATACTACAGGATTAGGAGGGAGTATATATTAGAACTGCTGAAACAGATACGGCCAAGGCTCCAGGCCCAGCAACAACCCTCTGTAGGTCAAACTGGTGGCTGTCAGCACATGCTGGCATATGCTTAAATTCTAATCACAACAGCCGGAGTGGGTGGAATATCGCAACCATCATTTTTTTCCTTCCTACCTCTGTCCTGGATGCCTTCATCCCCCTAATATCCCAGTACCTCCTCTTCCCCATGACACAACAACGTCAGCTGGACCCCAAGCAAGGTTTCAATGTCATTGCTGGGTATCCACAGGTTCTAGGAACCATGGATTGCACACTTGTGCAACTGGTACACCTTGCAGCGACATCACACCAGAATGGGAAGCAGAAGCACACCTACTCCACCAATGTCCATGTCATTGTGGACCAATGGGCGATGTTCATCATTGTGCTGGAAAAATACCCGGGGAATGCACATGATGCCTACATCTTCAGGCACTGCATTACCAACGAGGGCTTAACGAATGGGTGATATGGGAATGGCCTACTTGTTGATGAGCAAATTTGCCGTACATAGCTGAACTACTAGCAGTAAAAAATGTATGACAAATTAGCCATCTCTGTGTATGTTTACGGAGATAGTGCCATATGTATGAGGGGATTCCTCAAACATGCACCATGCATCATGGTACACGTGTAAGGCAAATCCCCAAGTCAACCATGTAAATACTCGCAAACACACATTTTGTGCCCTTTAATGTCATAAAGGCATCAATCAATGCAAAACTGGGCAAAAAGTAGTGTACCATCACTGTGTGAAAGGTAGGGGTTTCATGGGTATTGTAGGGGTGTTTCCATGCAACTCCTATGGTTCATGAGGTGTGACATGTAGCTCATACCAGGTAAACTTTTAAATGTAACAAATAAAAATTGTCTTTCCAGGTGATGTGTACCAAGGAAAAATAACTGAAGTCATCCAAGTCACTCTCGCTACCACTGGCAGGTCCCTGGTCTAGGAACTGAGGAATGGTTCCAGAGTGCGAGGGGCCACCTGCATGTTCTTTGCAGGGCCCCCTTCAAGTTTTGTCACGCCACTGCCAGCAACCTATGTGTCCTGTATTCTGTGCCACACATACATTTACCCGCAGCTCTCTGAGGCCCTCATATTTGGGAATTTTTGCGTAGGGCACTGCAGCAAGTCAGCTCGCTATGCTGCCCCTTGCCTAAGTGAAAGATCAGGAATGCACAATGCAATGCAGCAAAATAGAAACATCAAAAACTAGGAGAAA
Source organism: Lissotriton vulgaris (assembly GCF_964263255.1). Classification (NCBI taxonomy): domain Eukaryota; kingdom Metazoa; phylum Chordata; class Amphibia; order Caudata; family Salamandridae; genus Lissotriton; species Lissotriton vulgaris. The sequence continues at coordinate 1,128,245,134 of NC_141687.1, forward strand.
TAAAGCATTTCTCCTAGTTTCGCCATGTTGGGACCAGGTTTTCTTGGTCTTAATTTTGGAGCTGCCTCCAATTTACACCACCCTTGTAAATAGGGGGTAGCGTCAAATTGAATGGGTTTTGCGCCGGAATGCCCACCGCAATGCCCATTGCTCATCCCTTTCACGCTTAGTATACCGTGAAAGGGTGCCTTATTTAGAAGGCAGCTTTAAGCCATGTTAAGTGGATTAACAGCTTTGTAAGTAAGGCAAAGCCCAAATCACCACAGGAATGTCTTTAAAAGTGAACTTCCTCTGTCCAAGGGGCTTGTAAGTATGCTCCTTGGACATGAATATAGCTGTAACAGAGGGTAAAAGCATTGACAGTTGTAATTACTCTTTAACTTTCAGCTGACCAAGGATATGGTCTCCAGCCATGGGTCATGACCCCTGTAGCTCATACCCAGACTGATGCAGGCTGACACTACAATCAGGGATTGACCAAGACATTGTCATGAGAAGCTTTGAAGTGCTGAAGTCCCGGTTCAGATGCATGTACATGTCAGGCTGACATTGCCATAATCAACCCCTATGGTCTGCAAGATCATACTAGTTTATGCCAATCTCCACAACATCTATGTCTAGACAAATGTCCCATGGGACTTGGACTCGGATGAGAGGACCCAATGGAAGATGAGGATGAGGAGCAGGATGGAGGAGAGGTACAAAATAAAGTGGCTGGGAATAGGTGACACACCCACATTGTGTGAAATGTTTTTACTTGATTTACATGTTCTTTGACGGACAGAATGTCCAAACAAAATAGGAAGGTTCAACTTGGAAATAAAAGCTTTCATCCATCATTTGTGTTGGTGTGTATCTCACGATCCCAGTAAACATCAACTCACCCACATCTCATCAACTAGAAGTAGGCCTAAAAATTTAACTATCATGTCATCAGACCTGTTGACCAACATTGTGCCACTCCTCACATCTATCATTATCACACATGCAGAACTGCTATGTGAAGCAGTGTACTGCATTAAAGGGATAAACCAGCCATGCTATTTTTTAAGATGCAAATTGATCATTACTCTACCCTTGCACTAGAGCAGTATAGAGCTGTACAGCTAGCAGTTTTGCTGGGTTGTGCCACAGCAAAGTGTGCAACATATGCTATTCGGTGAAGTTAGGAAAACAAACTACCATACCTGAGAATGCCCTCATATTGCAGTGTGTCTCACCAATGTGTTCCCATGCTGATTAATGGCATTTTTCTGTTAGTCATGTCGTTGCAGATACCATCAGAGAGCATGAGTGACACGTGCCATGGACAAAGGCCCACTGTCATGCAAACATGTAAAAGCAGTCACTTGTAATGAACGGATACATGCATGTGTGGCTTACAACAGAACAAAGCTCTTGTGAAGCATTTCCTGAGGACAATGTCACATGTACCTCATCATGGTACAGTTGATAGAAGACACTCTTGACATGCATTGCCCAGTAATGCATTAAGCACCAAAGGCCTTTAAAAAGACAACATGATCGATGACATTGTACAGTGCGTATATGGCTGCAGCACTATGACATTAGATAGTTTATATGGAAACACCTGAACACCTAAAGGATACTGAGATGTCAGTGTGATTTCACTTGGATAAAAAGTTAGACAAAAATGCATGTGCATACATACAACTCATTGCACATGGTCAGATGGAATGATTTAGATACAAAATTACCTTAGCATGGCAATAGTTGTGTACCTCTGACCTGACTGGACTATTTGAACATTTGAGTGGATCACAAATATACTATCCACCCAAAGGTAAAATGTTAGTTGAGTGGGTTCCATTACATATGCCTGTATCAGGAAATGCAGTATCTATGGACCAGGAGGCATGCACAAAGACCTACCCTCAGAGTTTATGTTGACAGGAGTAAGAAAGAGATCATTTGTGAATGGCAGCAACTTGTTAATTGAACATCACAAGTACAATGGACTATTCAACCATGTCCCACTGCAGTGATGACTGATGGCTCCTTCAGCTATTCAAAATGTCTGTTGTTCTGTTACACACTCACCAAAGATCTACATCATGTTTTATGATACATGTGTACAATCTAGAGTGGCCCCAGTAACTGAAGATTAACTAGACATATAACACATAAATATCAAAATAGTAAAACTCATCGACAAGAATAGTATACAGGCAAATGTTATTTAATCACAAATGCCAGACAATTGAATGATACACATAAATGTCAAAAGAACACAATTTTCATATATATACAAATGGTGCACAACAGGACATACAAAAGGGAAGGGGTAAGTGAATTGGGTGAAGATACGTGATCGTGTGAGAAAGCATGGAATAAGGGGTGCAATCATATGCTAAATCCCGGAACAACAACCTGTTTCCGGGACCAGCGTTGGCAGTGTCAGAACAAGTTACTGACGGAGCAGCTGAGGTAGCACGAATGCCGCGAACACGACGAAAACCGTAATGTATCTGATTTTTCTTTGACTCCCAATTGAATCCTTATCCGTTGTTGTAGTGAGCCTCCCTGACCCACCTGGATCCTGAAGCGGCCTAATATTGCCAATAACGAAGGTACGTGTGAGAGTGATACGCTTCATGTAATAGATAACTTCCTCAAAATACGCCAAGCCTTTATACCTCTGGTGTACCATGAATGAAAACGCTGCATGTAAGGTATTCTCCTTTTTATAAAAACGCTGCGATTCAATACTTATGGAGCACAATGTATTCACTAATTTGATTACCTAGATGAGTGACACAGATGAATACGTTGTGCATGGAATGCTGAGACAAATTACAACCTGACTACCATTTGCCAAGCAACACAAATACAGTCAATGACATGAAGACCATGCACAATCCGCCTTTTTCACATCTAGTAGAGTGAATTGATTACCAATACAGAACTTTTGAGAACAGTTCTGATACCTCAATAACTACCAACAAGTTCTAATTAACAACATAATGATCCGTTCAGTGGTCACGCTAACAATGAGAGAGTTGACCCTAATCTGGGGTGAGGGCAGTCAGAGTGAAGTATTGCCATTTTTTTGTTGCGACGCCAATGTGCGTTATATATGTTCCTGGTAATTTTTACCAGTAGACTAGTCTTTCAATGTTTTCCCATACCCTTCCCTCTGTCTAGTATGTCCCTTTCTTTTTCTCCACAGGTACACTATTTACCTTATTAGGAGCAGCATAACGACTTGTTCCTTTAGACACAAATTTATTTTTCTTTTCACAGTTAGAGACGTGAGAGGTCCCTAAACACCTTGCACTGTGGTCCTGATGAAAGCCCCCATGACCTTCTGGCAACCTAAGGGCTGAAACATGTAGACCTACACCACAACTATAGTGTGAAAGAGTCATAAACACTCTTATTCACCAGTATTTAATTTTAACTTTTGCCTCCAAAAAACCGGAATGAATAAAAGTAATTTTTCTGGATGAGAGAGACATTTTTATCATTTCCTTCACTGTTTCACGTCACAGTCACTAGCACGGATCACTACTGTTTTTAACTGAGGGTATCACCTCCTGGATGCAGGTTGCATAAACAACGAAACCCTATGATTATGCAGACACGTGTGAGGGACAGCGGAGAACCAAGATATACCGCTTAAACATCGTAAAACTCACAACACGTGCATGAGGGTTTTTTATTGGGACTAGTCAGAACCGTTCCGGCACACCCGACGTTATGCAGGACAAGTGATCCTTCCAACTTTTTGATCAGAATATATAACTATAGGAAATTGGTTGGATCACATATTCCTTCCTTCCCTCCACATTGATCTTGGCTCACTCAGCTATTCAAAATGTCTGTTGTTGTGTTACACACTCACCAAAGATCTACATCATGTTTTATGATACATGTGTACAATCTAGAGTGGTCCCAGTAACTGAAGACTAACTAGACATATAACACATACATATCAAAATAATAAAACTCATTGACAAGAATAGTATACAAATATTTACAACAAGGGGTGGTGAGGGACAGAGTCTCTGAATTAAGCAGAAAGCTCTCACCCAGTCAAGAGATCCGGGCTAGATCCAACACCGTTTTTTAGCTCACTGCACCATCCCAGTTTCAGAACCTGGCTGTATGCAAATTAGTCTGTTCCTGTCCCAGTGCATGATGGGAACAGGACAAACCAAACTACAAAAGCCAATTCTGTTCATCACCACCCCCTTTTTTTAAATCGTTTTTGGCCACTATAGGTGTGGCAGGGTATACTCAGACATGAGTCCCTTTCTCACTGCTCCATCAGGATTCAAGCAAGCCGGGCCGAAGAAGGCTGAAATGTCAGAAACCGGTCCCCGGTAGCTTGTCTCCTTTCTGGTGAAGAATTGGCTTGGTAGTTTAGTCTGCCCTGTTCCCATGATGCACTGGGCCAGGGACAGACTGATTTGCATATAGCCAGGTTCTGAGCTGGGATGGGGCAGTGAGATAAATAACGGTGATGGATCAAGCCCTGATCTTTGGACTGGGTAAGAGTGGTCTGTTTAACTCAGACACTCTGTTCATCACCACCCCCTTTTTTTAAATCGTTTTTGGCCACTATAGGTGTGGCAGGGTATACTCAGACATGAGTCCCTTTCTCACTGCTCCATCAGGATTCAAGCAAGCCGGGCCGAAGAAGGCTGAAATGCCAGAAACCGGTCCCCGGTAGCTTGTCTCCTTTCTGGTGAAGAATTGGCTTGGTAGTTTAGTCTGCCCTGTTCCCATGATGCACTGGGCCAGGGACAGACTGATTTGCATATAGCCAGGTTCTGAGCTGGGATGGGGCAGTGAGATAAATAACGGTGATGGATCAAGCCCTGATCTTTGGACTGGGTAAGAGTGGTCTGTTTAACTCAGACACTCTGTTCATCACCACCCCCCTTTTTTTAAATCGTTTTTGGCCACTATAGGTGTGGCAGGGTATACTCAGACATGAGTCCCTTTCTCACTGCTCCATCAGGATTCAAGCAAGCCGGGCCGAAGAAGGCTGAAATGCCAGAAACCGGTCCCCGGTAGCTTGTCTCCTTTCTGGTGAAGAATTGGCTTGGTAGTTTAGTCTGCCCTGTTCCCATGATGCACTGGGCCAGGGACAGACTGATTTGCATATAGCCAGGTTCTGAGCTGGGATGGGGCAGTGAGATAAATAACGGTGATGGATCAAGCCCTGATCTTTGGACTGGGTAAGAGTGGTCTGTTTAACTCAGACACTCTGTTCATCACCACCCCCTTTTTTTAAATCGTTTTTGGCCACTATAGGTGTGGCAGGGTATACTCAGACATGAGTCCCTTTCTCACTGCTCCATCAGGATTCAAGCAAGCCGGGCCGAAGAAGGCTGAAATGCCAGAAACCGGTCCCCGGTAGCTTGTCTCCTTTCTGGTGAAGAATTGGCTTGGTAGTTTAGTCTGCCCTGTTCCCATGATGCACTGGGCCAGGGACAGACTGATTTGCATATAGCCAGGTTCTGAGCTGGGATGGGGCAGTGAGATAAATAACAGTGATGGATCAAGCCCTGATCTTTGGACTGGGTAAGAGTGGTCTGTTTAACTCAGACACTCTGTTCATCACCACCCCCTTTTTTTAAATCGTTTTTGGCCACAATAGGTGTGGCAGGGTATACTCAGACATGAGTCCCTTTCTCACTGCTCCATCAGGATTCAAGCAAGCCGGGCCGAAGAAGGCTGAAATGCCAGAAACCGGTCCCCGGTAGCTTGTCTCCTTTCTGGTGAAGAATTGGCTTGGTAGTTTAGTCTGCCCTGTTCCCATGATGCACTGGGCCAGGGACAGACTGATTTGCATATAGCCAGGTTCTGAGCTGGGATGGGGCAGTGAGATAAATAACGGTGATGGATCAAGCCCTGATCTTTGGACTGGGTAAGAGTGGTGTGTTTAACTCAGACACTCTGTTCATCACCACCCCCTTTTTTTAAATCGTTTTTGGCCACTATAGGTGTGGCAGGGTATACTCAGACATGAGTCCCTTTCTCACTGCTCCATCAGGATTCAAGCAAGCCGGGCCGAAGAAGGCTGAAATGCCAGAAACCGGTCCCCGGTAGCTTGTCTCCTTTCTGGTGAAGAATTGGCTTGGTAGTTTAGTCTGCCCTGTTCCCATGATGCACTGGGCCAGGGACAGACTGATTTGCATATAGCCAGGTTCTGAGCTGGGATGGGGCAGTGAGATAAATAACGGTGATGGATCAAGCCCTGATCTTTGGACTGGGTAAGAGTGGTCTGTTTAACTCAGACACTCTGTTCATCACCACCCCCTTTTTTTAAATCGTTTTTGGCCACTATAGGTGTGGCAGGGTATACTCAGACATGAGTCCCTTTCTCACTGCTCCATCAGGATTCAAGCAAGCCGGGCCGAAGAAGGCTGAAATGCCAGAAACCGGTCCCCGGTAGCTTGTCTCCTTTCTGGTGAAGAATTGGCTTGGTAGTTTAGTCTGCCCTGTTCCCATGATGCACTGGGCCAGGGACAGACTGATTTGCATATAGCCAGGTTCTGAGCTGGGATGGGGCAGTGAGATAAATAACGGTGATGGATCAAGCCCTGATCTTTGGACTGGGTAAGAGTGGTCTGTTTAACTCAGACACTCTGTTCATCACCACCCCCTTTTTTTAAATCGTTTTTGGCCACTATAGGTGTGGCAGGGTATACTCAGACATGAGTCCCTTTCTCACTGCTCCATCAGGATTCAAGCAAGCCGGGCCGAAGAAGGCTGAAATGCCAGAAACCGGTCCCCGGTAGCTTGTCTCCTTTCTGGTGAAGAATTGGCTTAGTAGTTTAGTCTGCCCTGTTCCCATGATGCACTGGGCCAGGGACAGACTGATTTGCATATAGCCAGGTTCTGAGCTGGGATGGGGCAGTGAGATAAATAACAGTGATGGATCAAGCCCTGATCTTTGGACTGGGTAAGAGTGGTCTGTTTAACTCAGACACTCTGTTCATCACCACCCCCTTTTTTTAAATCGTTTTTGGCCACAATAGGTGTGGCAGGGTATACTCAGACATGAGTCCCTTTCTCACTGCTCCATCAGGATTCAAGCAAGCCGGGCCGAAGAAGGCTGAAATGCCAGAAACCGGTCCCCGGTAGCTTGTCTCCTTTCTGGTGAAGAATTGGCTTGGTAGTTTAGTCTGCCCTGTTCCCATGATGCACTGGGCCAGGGACAGACTGATTTGCATATAGCCAGGTTCTGAGCTGGGATGGGGCAGTGAGATAAATAACGGTGATGGATCAAGCCCTGATCTTTGGACTGGGTAAGAGTGGTCTGTTTGACTCAGACACTCTGTTCATCACCACCCCCTTTTTTTAAATCGTTTTTGGCCACTATAGGTGTGGCAGGGTATACTCAGACATGAGTCCCTTTCTCACTGCTCCATCAGGATTCAAGCAAGCCGGGCCGAAGAAGGCTGAAATGCCAGAAACCGGTCCCCGGTAGCTTGTCTCCTTTCTGGTGAAGAATTGGCTTGGTAGTTTAGTCTGCCCTGTTCCCATGATGCACTGGGCCAGGGACAGACTGATTTGCATATAGCCAGGTTCTGAGCTGGGATGGGGCAGTGAGATAAATAACGGTGATGGATCAAGCCCTGATCTTTGGACTGGGTAAGAGTGGTCTGTTTAACTCAGACACTCTGTTCATCACCACCCCCTTTTTTTAAATCGTTTTTGGCCACTATAGGTGTGGCAGGGTATACTCAGACATGAGTCCCTTTCTCACTGCTCCATCAGGATTCAAGCAAGCCGGGCCGAAGAAGGCTGAAATGCCAGAAACCGGTCCCCGGTAGCTTGTCTCCTTTCTGGTGAAGAATTGGCTTGGTAGTTTAGTCTGCCCTGTTCCCATGATGCACTGGGCCAGGGACAGACTGATTTGCATATAGCCAGGTTCTGAGCTGGGATGGGGCAGTGAGATAAATAACAGTGATGGATCAAGCCCTGATCTTTGGACTGGGTAAGAGTGGTCTGTTTAACTCAGACACTCTGTTCATCACCACCCCCCTTTTTTTAAATCGTTTTTGGCCACTATAGGTGTGGCAGGGTATACTCAGACATGAGTCCCTTTCTCACTGCTCCATCAGGATTCAAGCAAGCCGGGCCGAAGAAGGCTGAAATGCCAGAAACCGGTCCCCGGTAGCTTGTCTCCTTTCTGGTGAAGAATTGGCTCGGTAGTTTAGTCTGCCCTGTTCCCATGATGCACTGGGCCAGGGACAGACTGATTTGCATATAGCCAGGTTCTGAGCTGGGATGGGGCAGTGAGATAAATAACGGTGATGGATCAAGCCCTGATCTTTGGACTGGGTAAGAGTGGTCTGTTTAACTCAGACACTCTGTTCATCACCACCCCCTTTTTTTAAATCGTTTTTGGCCACTATAGGTGTGGCAGGGTATACTCAGACATGAGTCCCTTTCTCACTGCTCCATCAGGATTCAAGCAAGCCGGGCCGAAGAAGGCTGAAATGCCAGAAACCGGTCCCCGGTAGCTTGTCTCCTTTCTGGTGAAGAATTGGCTTGGTAGTTTAGTCTGCCCTGTTCCCATGATGCACTGGGCCAGGGACAGACTGATTTGCATATAGCCAGGTTCTGAGCTGGGATGGGGCAGTGAGATAAATAATGGTGATGGATCAAGCCCTGATCTTTGGACTGGGTAAGAGTGGTCTGTTTAACTCAGACACTCTGTTCATCACCACCCCCTTTTTTCAAATCGTTTTTGGCCACTATAGGTGTGGCAGGGTATACTCAGACATGAGTCCCTTTCTCACTGCTCCATCAGGATTCAAGCAAGCCGGGCCGAAGAAGGCTGAAATGCCAGTAACCGGTCCCCGGAAGCTTGTCTCCTTTCTGGTGAAGAATAGGCTTGGTAGTTTAGTCTGCCCTGTTCCCATGATGCACTGGGCCAGGGACAGACTGATTTGCATATAGCCAGGTTCTGAGCTGGGATGGGGCAGTGAGACAAATAACGGTGATGGATCAAGCCCTGATCTTTGGACTGGGTAAGAGTGATCTGTTTAACTCAGACACTCTGTTCATCACCACCCCCTTTTTTTAAAAAAGAATAGTATACAGGCAAATGTTATTTAATCACAAATGCCAGACAATTGAATGATACACATAAATGTCAAAAGAATACAATGTTCATATATATACAAATGGTGCACGACAGGACATAGAAAAGGGAAGGGGTAAGTGAATTGGGTGAAGATACGTGATCATGTGAGAAAGCATGGAATAAGGGGTGCAATCATATGCTAAATCCTCAGTAAATCAGGCTTTCAGGATGTTAAGCCAAGGGTACAGTAGTTATCCATGTAGTGTAATCAATAGCTATACCACACAAGTGAAATACAGTAAATATTATCTTTGTTGTTTCCAAGGGTTAGCTTTAGCTTTAAGAGAAAGAAAAGTCGATGTTTCGACCCCACAGTTGCGATGTAGGTTAATGAACACCTTACACCGGGGTCTTCATCAGGACCATCATGACATGTGGGCACCAAAATCCTGCAATGAGGACTCAATGAAGATAAGTGGGCCAGGAATGGCTCCTGTATGGATAGTGCGACAACAGCACTCAAAACGCGGGCAAATCAGCGTGTCCCTTTTGTGAAAAAACCATCTCAATCGGTAGCGTCTATGTAGACAATGTTGAGTTTCAGTATTTAATACCTGAACAAGATGAGACACTGTACCGGTCTTCGGTGATGGGATGGAAGAATTATTCAAGCGGTGATGGCGTCTCTACTCGCTGAATCATCCAACAATGCATGATCGAGGTATGATATATGTCAGCATGATAACACCTTGTGTGGAACATGTGTGCATGTGCAAGACATTAGCGACTGAAAGTTTGGAATGTGTAACAGTCTGCACATGCAGAGATTATGTATGCTGCAAAAGTGCTTTCGGCTACAAACCCTCTGCCACAGTCCAAAGTGAGAGTAGTATCAAACAGTGTGCAATGACTGAGTGCATGTCATGCACTTCATGATGTATGTTGCCGTTTTACTTATGTCAATCACAGTATAGTTTACATGTTGTCCTGTGAGTGTAAACAGAGGGGCATATAATGGGCATGGCGACACAGTACTGAACAGACAGTCTCTCCATGCCACAGCAATGTTTGCAAGCACTTAACAGGATATGTACGGCATCTAACATAACACTTACAAATTTTGACTCTTGATCTGTGACGGTGCTGGATTGGCCACCTAGGTCCAATGCATGCACACTTGCCCCACCAGGCAAGGATGCAACCTTTGCACGCAGGAATGGATGTAATCGTGATGGTGCAGCTTACTGTTAACCCAAAAATGCTGTTAGCCCTAGTGCTCCATCTATATATGCTGCTGTACATAGGACACAAACAAATTCAAAGTATAGATAAGATGTCATGGTCTAACTAGATATCACTCCTGTGAAGGTAGTACTCACTGACGCTTAGCATCTTTACCTGGTGTCAACTGTCAGTAAATGCACATATTACCATCTGATGTGAATGCATACCCATATGTTACGCTCATGGAAGACCTCTCATGCACTGAGTAATGCAATACATTAATATACTATGCATAGTGGTACTCGGTATTCTTTGCTCCTGTCTGGCCTATTCCAGCTGGACTTGTGATGCTCAAACAATAGCCAAACAGATTAAGCAAAGACATGTTCCAAGGCGCATTGAGCATGAGGCACACATATTGTGTGAGACACAAAGTTCAGACAACAGATGTGTCTGTACCACAAAATTGGCTAGTTTACTGTGCTAAATGAAGTTTGTCCAATGTTCACAGGTGTCATATCGGCCTAACACCATACCTATCATATCAATCCAGGTAAATGTCAAGCAGGATGCCACATACACTGTAGAATGGCTGAACCAGACAGTGCATGTGCTTCCCTGAGTGCGTATTGCATCTGTAACACACCTATGGCAGGAATTATGAAAATGTGTTTTAAGTTAGATAATGGGCATAATGGTGAATACAGTAATGTATGTCTTGGGCATTGCAAAGCAACATATTTGACCTCTCTTCACACATGCCTACAAACATCTCCACAATGGAAGACCAGGATATATGAACCACAGCCTGGCATTACACACAACCGCCAGATAACTCAGCACCATCCAACTTGCCCTGGTCTCCATTCCAAGGATCCGCAAGACCAGAAGTGGAGGAAGATCCTTCTGCTACCTCGCCGCAAAGACCTGGAACATCCTGCCCCTCCACCTCATGCAATCTGTGTCACTGTCCCAACTCAGGAAGGCATCAAGAACTGGCTTTTCGACTGAATCTCTACACCCAGACCGATCAGCAGCCCTCACCCCCTCCCCCACGCCTTGAGACCCTCACAGGTGAGTAGTCATGCTATACAAGCCCCTGATTGATTGAGTGATATGCCTACTCTGCAGCTACCTACATTCACCAAAGTATACTAACAAACTGAAAAAGCAGTAAGAACGTAGGAGTGTCTCTAAACATGTATGCTTAATCTAGATCAATATATTGTCACACAATATTTCACCATGATGAAGGCAAAAAATCCACTCAGAAGCACGTTTACAACAGAAACTCCAGACATTCGAAGATATCAAAGTTGTCAGGTAAAAGGAGAGGCGCAAGGACAGTAAGCCAAGGTGTGTTTACCTGCATTTTAGGCATGCACAAGGCAGTATATACTTGTCTATCCTTTGATACCCTTGTATTGGGTATATTCAAGCCCATTGCAGTTGAGGTAGGCTGGTCCTGTAGTCAAACAATTGTCAAGTTCTACTCTCCTCGACTTGTGATCATCAACCCTGAAGGTTGAATATACCCAATACAAGAGTATCCTTGGATAGTCAAGTATATACTGCCTTTTGCTTGCCGAAATTTATTATGCATGCTACATGAATCTTTCTGAGGAAATAATATACGTCACCAGGGGAGTACTAAAAAACAAACCCACCCTGACTAATGGCCAGGACCTTGAATGGCCAGTAGTGTAGGGCAGAAACATATTCACGTTATAAGGGTCATAGGACCATAGAATTCTTTTTGTCCCATTCAAAGATAATTTTTAATCTTTTCCATCTACACCATGCATAAAGGGATGCCTTTGGAGTGGATGAACAACTTGTACTTATATGTTACACCCCCCTAGATAGTATTATACAAAGAGCTTACTGGAACATGGTCAAACCCACCCTGACTTTTAGGGGTCAGGGTGAACCAGATGAAGAAGCTTGCCACTATTAGAGTGGTTGAAGGTTACTTATAATAAAAGATTATTTTTTCTTTTCCCTACCTACATAGCAACACCATATTCATGAATTGACTCTCTGCCACCATGTGAGTAAATATATTTAACAACACTATTACCTCTGACACCATAAATGCAAAGTCAATCTTTTAACAGAAGTCCCTTTTATTGACTCTGTGTCATTGTTCATTCGGTTTTCTTTATATATTTATACATTGGTATCCGCATTTTTCAAGCGCTCTCCTTTTTACACAAAAAATCATAAGGGTTATTACCACAACAAAACGTGTTTGTATCACAAGAACAATGTGTTATTACCACAACAAAACGTGTTTGTATCACGAAAACATATAGCTTACACAAACATATATACATTCACAATATAATCAAAAAAAGGGGTGCAACTGTACACTTCATTTGTATAATACGTTCTGGTCATTTCTAATCATCCTACTATGCTTAGTACAAGTTCTAGATCTGGGGTGTGATTATCCCTCAGGTTTTTTGGATTGAATCCATAGTCCCATACAGTGTAGGAGAAAATAACTCTTAACAATTATGCTCTTCGGGGGATAAGTCTTTTTTCTTATATATACATATAAGTGTAGTTGTCGAGCATAAAGTGCTCCAATCCACTAGATACTGCCAACAAAATGCTTGTTGTTTCTTTCCAAGGTTTCTCTAATCGAGATTTTTTGCTCTTGCCGCTTTCGTCGGTATTGTTTGGATCTGCGAGGGAAGTACCAGGACGTCCTGGTACTTCCCTCGCAGATCCAAACAATACCGACGAAAGCGGCAAGAGCGAGCGCGGAGACTCTACAGACACGACTGTTTGAAGATAAGAGAAAACAAAAATCTCGATTAGAGAAACCTTGGAAAAGAAACAACAAGCATTTCAATATATGGACTAAAAAGATAAACGGTGATGACCTACAACCCAATCTCAGCCCTGATGAAGACCGCACTACAAAAATAGACCCAGTCCTCACAATAAGTCGGTCGAAACGCGTTGGCAGTATCTAGTGGATTGGAGCACTTTATGCTCGACAACTACACTTATATGTATATATAAGAAAAAAGACTTATCCCCCGAAGAGCATAATTGTTAAGAGTTATTTTCTCCTACACTGTATGGGACTATGGATTCAATCCAAAAAACCTGAGGGATAATCACACCCCAGATCTAGAACTTGTTCTAAGCATAGTAGGATGATTAGAAATGACCAGAACGTATTATACAAATGAAGTGTACAGTTGCACCCCTTTTTTTGATTATATTGTGAATGTATATATGTTTGTGTAAGCTATATGTTTTCGTGATACAAACACGTTTTGTTGTGGTAATAACACATTGTTCTTGTGATACAAACACGTTTTGTTGTGGTAATAACCCTTATGATTTTTTGTGTAAAAAGGAGAGCGCTTGAAAAATGCGGATACCAATGTATAAATATATAAAGAAAACCGAATGAACAATGACACAGAGTCAATAAAAGGGACTTCTGTTAAAAGATTGACTTTGCATTTATGGTGTCAGAGGTAATAGTGTTGTTAAATATTGTTAGAGATTCCGCCTCTGATTCCCCTAACTGAATCAACCCCCCCCTTTTTTCTAACCATGTGAGTAAAGGCAGCTACGTCTGCAGCCTTGTGATAGTCAAGGTAGGGTATGCAGAGGCAAGCTACTATCCCTGTACTATTTCACCTTATCTGCTTACACTTATGTTTGTGATCCATAATCTGCACAGTTAGGGTAACCAGGCCCATGCATCAAAATGTAGATCAAGACATCTTCATGATTGTGAATATTTGTCCTGTATGATATGGTATCCAAATCATTGTGAGTACTGTTACAATTTTTGCTCCCACAAAGATGGCACTTGACTCACATTTCCAAATTCAAGTAGGGGATGTCTATGAAGTTACAACATATTGGCCATGTATCCATTCTCATTGCTGGTTTAGTTCGGGTCAGAAAGAGTTGATATGTGTTCCAAAGTCAGACTACATATCTTAGATGTCATGCACATGTACTGACTGCGCTAACTGATTTTTTCTATTTGCACCCTAGACAACATGACAGCTGATGAGATTCACCTGGAATGCTATCATCATGTGCAGCATGTAGTAAAGGCATTCAGACAATGGTGAAAACTGTATGTGCAGTAAGCATGAGCGAATTTTGCGGATCTCGCGTTCGCGAATTTTGCGGATTTGCGGATTCGCAATCCGCAAAATCCGCGAATTCCCGCGAATTTGCGGATTTTTTTTTTTTGTGTTCGCCCGTGTTTCTGCCAGTTCGCAAGGGTTTTGTGCACTTTCGCAAATTGCGAACTTACCTGTCGGGTCGCAAGTTTCGCGAACTTGTTGTTTCTACGTGTCCAGCCTGTTTGGGACACTCTTCTTCATCACTGCCACTCTCTGTCACCACTGCCACTCTCTGACTACTCATGCCACCCTCTGGCCCACCCATGCCACCCTCTGTTTCATCACCACACCCTCTGGTTGTCCAGTGTACATTATTTTCGGCAAAGCAAAGCACACCTTCCCTGCCTCAAGTGACCTGAATTAATTTGGGGCTGATTAATGTGTCACAGAATATTTTTTTAGCTGGCACCTGCTTCCTTAGTGCGCCCTGATTAGTGATCTTTTGCACTTGCTAAGTGCTTTAATTGTTGCAAAATTAGTTACAACACCTGCCCTGCCCCAACTGACAATAATGAATTAGGGGCTGATTAATGGATTTTAACTTCCAGCCTGGCTCCTGCTTGTCTCCCTTAGCTGTAATTCAGGACCTTTGTGGCATATGTGTAACTATTCTGAGGTTCAGAGCAGGGTCACATAATAGTTTCAACTGGCAACTGAACTCTGGAGGGGCCCCTCAGGAAGCACTACAGGAAATGGCTACTAATGATGAGCCTGAACTTTTGAACCTGGTAAGTAGTTACTTTCAGTTTTGCTAAAATCGTATTTCTGCAATTTTGCACTTATTCGCGGGGCGCGAACTCACGCGAACAGTGCGAGCAGTGCGAGCAAAATCCGCTGCTCGCGGATTTGCGGATTTTGCGGGAGATTCGCAAATCTCGCGGATTGCGGATTTCCCGAAAATCCGCAAAATCCGCGAGCGGAACGGATTTTCCGCCCATGCCTAATGTGCAGGCCAAGGCAGTGAGGTCTTGGACCATTGTCCAACCAACAGCACCTTCAGTGCCAACCTCACCTCCTTGCATGTACCAACATGGTCTAAGCCACACCAAAGCTGGGCCAATCCAGCCCAGAGAAGCCCCAAGCCAGCCACAACCAGTCCAAACTGTTGCCACACCAGCCCCCCTGGCAGACAGACAGCATGTGGCCACAAGGACCAGGAGGCAACCCCAACAACAATCAGTGTTCCACTATATCATTATCCGGGAACTACAGAAACGGAAACTGGATGATATCCGTGAGGAGAAGGGCCGGCAGAGCATCCACCAGAGCAAACTGAAGAAGGTTGTTGAGTAGATTTCCTAGATGCTGTGAACCTTTGGGGTTGTTTTATATTTTAGTGTATAGTGTAGTTTTTAGGTAGTTATTAGACAGTAAAGGTTTAGATTAGATAGATTTTAGTATTTTTCAGCATTTTTATAGCTTTTAGAATGTTCATGTTAATAAGTTGTTAGTGGGTTGGGGCTTAATGTTTAGGCTTTGTTGAACAAAATACAAAAAACGATTACATTCCCCCCAAATATATTTGCTTATATTTTACTGTGTAGATAGTTCATGTTTTGGTGTAGTATGTTTGTATTGTCTGCCTATGTGTGTTAAGGGGGTTTGAGGGTTGATGTTTAGCATGTCTGTTTTGGTAAATGTGTAGCTTACACTAAGCTAGGTTTAGATATGTTAAGGTAGTGTTGAGTTATAGGTAGGTGAAGCTAGTTTTGACTCAGATTAGATTTAGGTAGGTTAGGTTAGGTAGTTTTAGTTGTTGCAAATAACATTTTCTGATATGAAAATAAATCTTTTACTACTTTCACAACTGTATAATGGTCTACTGCATATGAGTTTTCAGATTTGCTTAGGTTGATTTGAGCACATGGTGTTCTGGCCAAGAGTCAACATTTGCAATGGAGTCACTTAAGGATGTTCAACAATCTTTGGGCTCTGTAAGTAGTCCTCTTTATGTGAATGGATGCACAGCCCAACACAGATAGTCACCTAATATAGCACTGAGTATATAAAGTATGTTACATGTTCAGTAGGGATAGATTTGTAACCCCAAAGTAGCAAATTATGGCAGTGTTGGGACACACTCAGGTTCCTGCCAAACATGAAGTCACCCTTGCACCATTGTACCAGTATGTCATTGTTGTTTGCTGGTTAGTATCCATGAAAGTGGTCCCCAAGTGCTAGGAAGCATCATTCATCCTTTGCATTGAGTGCTTGCGAACATTCTCACTTCCTACAGGTGTATTTGTGCTACTACTTACTAAGTCATTAAAGACAATTATCTGACAGTTCCTCTTAGCCGAGGGATGTGTAGCTTTGTTCCAGGTTCTGTGCTCTGGCTCCTCTATATTGTTATATGTATACATGGTACATTCGATGTAATGTGTGATAACACTCACAATCAATAGATGAGAGGGCTCTCAGGGACAAAGGGACTATATGTCGCTATGTATCCCTGTGTGCCTTACTTAACCATTTATCATTAAACACAGGCCCCTAAATACTTAGTAGTTGCAGCTCATGCTTAATGACATACAAGGTGGATACTGAGCTTCTACATCCTTCAGTGGCATAGATATGATATTATACAGAAGTAGTCCGGCCATGAATATATGCTTATTGCCTGTGTATGCATTATGATAGTACTCAAAGGATATCTTCAGTTGAAGCATTGCGGCTGAAATATGTGCATGATGACATTGTCATGATAAATGAGCAAGATATCTGTGGATGTGTGAGTATGTGTTAGTGACTCACCTGTGTCGCAGGACCCAATTTGTGCAGTCCTGCAATTGTGTGATTAGGTGGCCTATTTCACTGTGTGGCTCTGAAGGTACCAGTGCTTATTGTCACACCATGATGTTCAATAGTTCAAAGGTATTTGCAACGTAATGCCATGGCAGGGGTAGTCCATGATGCTTGACCTTGTCCAACAAGAGAAAGTGGTAGGAACTGTAGTGCAATTCCCGAGAGCTGATAGGAAGTGCCTTTTGTTTCTGCACATCCGCCATGGTCTACTTAGTCCTATCTACAACAGACATACAACACACAGGTACAAGGTTGTGCTTTTATTTACAGGTGTGTTCGTAGGCTAATTCACAGTAGCAGGTATTGTAGCAACAACCCAACATTGTTTGAGTGGCAAAGGATGTCCAGACAGAGTCCATGTCATGTGACATGTCAAAGTGAGGATTACTCCAGTGAGGAGGAGGTTCAAATTGCCATTAGGAAAGGTATGCCTCATCAACAGTCCACAAAGAGATCCAATCAACAGGTAGGCATTGCAAAAAGGGGACAGTACCAAGTGACAAGGGAGGTGGCATGATCATAAACGCAGGTCCAATAAGAAACTGGCCAAGTG
The DNA here is from genome assembly GCF_964263255.1 of Lissotriton vulgaris. Lineage (NCBI taxonomy): Eukaryota > Metazoa > Chordata > Amphibia > Caudata > Salamandridae > Lissotriton > Lissotriton vulgaris. The sequence goes on from NC_141687.1 coordinate 1,128,262,955, forward strand.
GCATGGACCAATGCCTGGACTTGTACACTGGAGGATGTTGAAGTTCCCATCTTCGTCCTCTGATGTGTGTGGTGCCTCCCCAGAGAGTGGTGGTGGTGGAGAAGGAGGCATTTGAGGCGCACACACCTCAGGATGAGAAGATGTAGCTCTCCTGTTTCCAGCAGCATTTGCATGTGCCAACAAGTAAGGCAGTACTACGCAGTAAAGAGCCGGCTGGTTTGTCAGCACTGTAACAACATCACAGTGGAAGGCACCCATTGTTGCAAAATAGGAGTACTGTTTCTGCAGCATGGAAACTTACTCCATGGTGAGCCAAACCGTAAATACGATGCATCCAAGGCGTTTGAAAATGTTGTATCGCAGAGCAGGTTTTTCTGACACATCGCAGCCTTACTGCAACAATGCCATAATTGTATATGCATATTCCCCGAATATTCCCATTGTAGATGTAAAATCCAGTATTTGTAAAGAGCAAACAGTTACCCAAAGGCATCCAGGCTCTGGGGGCCGTCGGTAAGATTAAGCAAGCTATTGCCCAGAGTCACATTGTGCTGTGCTGACCTGCCACTGGTGCTGGGGATTAAACCTTGAGCCCCAGATTCCAGCGCCAATTGCCCTGGCCACGGTGCCACACCTCTTCCCTAATGTTTTAGAGCTAACCACAAAAGCATGTAATAGTACAAAAAAATACTACTGGTGTACTACTTTATTGATTGTAAAAATACAATTGTGAATAGATCTATAATATGTTTAATTCTGAATTACATAAGGGATCTAATGGTGAAGCCAGACCTCCCTTGTCCTGACTGGCTGGTTGATACAACACACTGAAATAGACACTTGTAAGAGCATTAACACTTTTTCTCTAAAACTGTCCACATATACAAAGGTGTCTATCACTGGATGTCAGTCCTTCCTTAACCTGAATAGCTGTCAAGGAGATCATGGTGATCACTTTTGCCACAGCTTGCCCACCAATTTTTTCTTCTGAATCAGTCATGCATGGGTTTGAGAAGGGCTCAGGTACACCAAAGGTGATATACACTAGGAGCAAAGCATTTTGGAAATTTGGAAAGCAATTGAAAGTAAAGTGCAAGGTTAGACTATATGTCATTTGCTAAAATGTGCCAAACTTGGGATGCATGGAAGCATACTCCAACCAAATATTTTTAATATCTACACATTCTAATGTTTCTATTGTTGAGTGCAGGACTCCTCCATCGATCTGATTGACCTACCAGGACCGTGTCCTTAAGAAAGCAGTTTTCCCAAACCATTGCAATTTTCTTCAGCCTCCCACAGTAGAGCATTCTTGCCAAGGCTTAAGTACATCCTTGGTATTATGAGTGAGGGATTTTCTGACTTGTGTGGGACTGAACAGGAATCCAAATACTAGACACAAGGGAATGGTTTGATAAGAAATATTGAGTGGGGATGTCTGCAATATTTTGCCCCTGGTTGGATGGAACTCAGGGGAACCCACCATCCCCAGACATTAATCAAAATTATAGACACCAGGGGTCTGTGGTGATGTGGTTTTCATGAATTCCAACGTGTTTTATCACTTAAAATACCAGTTAAAGTATGGGTAAAAAAATTCACAACAGTTCTTGAGAGTTCTTGTCGAGAACTTCGTTACACGTGGCAATAGCCCTACCATGCAATGTTCCCAAATCCATACTAATAATATAAAGAGACAGCCTAAACCTATGTGTAGGGTAAGCTCAGGAACCACAGCGCCAACCGGAACACTGCATACAGCATTGGAAAGGTCAGGCAAAGCAGATGGACATAGGCTATACACCAGCGCAACGTGTACATTAGAAGGGACAAAGCACGTTATTTCACGAAGTAGTCCTTTGGAAGTAGTGCCAGCTCTAAGGTGGGCGTGTGCGTTCTGTGAGGATTCAGCATTGTAACGTGTGAGAAGCCTGCAGCCTGAGAATAGCGTCGGGAATAGCGTTCGGTAACGTCGTGAGGTGTGTTCTGCGAGGGGGGGCGTGTGCGTGCAGTATTTAGCATAGTAAAGCATGGAGACGCCAGCGGCATGAGAATAGCGTTCGATTCTGAATTGTAACGCGTGGAGACGTCGGCAGCCTGAGATTTGCGTTTCTTTGTTGTGGGCGTGTGCATTCACAGACACCGTCGCCTGCAGCATGATATTAGCGTTTCATTGTTGTAGGTGTGTGCATTCAGAGATGCTGTGGCGGGTTTCAGCACCACGCCGTGTTTCGGGACAGCGTGAACCGACAAAGGCGCACAGCCTCATTGTCAGAGCCAGGACAGCACAGGGGCATTTGCTAACTGTCGGTTTCGGCACTGCATGAACCGACCACGCCGCACGGCCTCATTGTGCAAGCCAGGGAAGCACAGGGGCATTCAGGTAATAACAATTTATTTCCATACTAAAACCATTGCTAACTTGCTTTTTTATACCCGGACAACGTCGGGACGGGCTGCTAGTGTCTCATAATTAGAACAGTACCACACATTTTTAGGTGGTCCGACTACACCCAAAGGAATAGACCAACACCTTGACCATGAGAAGATGGCATTAAACTATATTGAAATAATTTGGGCACTGTTGGACCTGGCCCTTTCTGAAGGGTCACCCCAAATGTATGACTTCCTTTGCTGAACCTGTTTTGTTGGCTTTTATGGTCTCTGTGCACTTTTCCATGCTATCTCGTAAAGTGCTTGTGCTGTCCTTGATGGTAAAAGTGGTTTGCACCAGGTTGGGTAATTTAATATACTTATAAGCCATAGTATATTGTTCTACATGTATACAGGCCCTGTAAATTAATTTAGTGGGAAGCAGCACTAATTTTGCCACCCTCTAAAGAAGCCTTTTAAAACATGCCTAAGGCCTGCCACTGCAACCTACAGAGCAGTTTTCAGCTGCCAATTTAACCTGTTGAAATAAGCCCATTTCTAGGCCTGAAACTTCTTTTTTAACACTTAAAAGACACCTGTATGCAGGGCTCTAAAGGTTTAGAGGGTACGTTGCAAGATATTTAACAAGTAAAGTGTGTGTTTAAGTTCTAGCTGTCCAGTCAGTGAAAAACTCCTAGTGTTGTTTTTCACTGTTATGAAGCCTGACTCACCCATAGACTAACACTGGGTTGCCTTAATACAGCTGATAAGAGCTAACTTCAGATTGGTACTTGGTAGCAGATAGAACAACCATCAGCAAAGTGAATAGGTCTCACCTAAGCGAGAGCTATTGGCTTTGACAATGTGTTTTAGCCATTATGCAAACAGATCTGGCTGCTGTTCAGCATGGCTAAAAGTTGCATGGAGTGGGTTGGGATACATTGGTACTGAGTGGAATGGGGACGATTGGGTAGAGTGGAGAGGGATAGAGTGGGGTAGAATAGAGAGGAGTGGATTGGGTTGTTTGGGGTAAATTGGCCTGGCGTAGGGTAGACTGGAGTGGGGTAGATTGGAGTGGGGTAGAAGGGCAGATTAGCGTGGAGATTGGAGTGTGGTATTGGATGGGATAGACTGTGGTGGAGTGGGGTAGATTAGAGTGGAGTGGGGTAGATTGTAGTGGAGTAGATTGGGGCGGAATGGGCTAGATTCAGGTGGCGTGGGTAGACTGGAGTGGAGTAGATTGGGGCAGATTAGAGTGGGGTAAATTGGAGTGGGGTCGATAGGAGTAGGGTAGATTGGGGTAGAGTTGAGTGAATTTGATATGCTTGAGTGGAGTGGGGTAGATTGGGAAAGAATAGAGTGGGGTGGATTGGGCTAGATTGGAGTGGGGTAGAATGAAGTTGAGATGAGTAGATTGGAGTGGAGTGGGTTGGGGTGGAGTGGAGTAGAGTGGAGTGGGGCAGTTCAGAGTGGGGTAGAATGGGTGGACTATAGTAGGGTTGAAGGGAATGAGGTGGTGGTGGATTGGGATAGTTTGGGGTGGAGGAGAGTGAGGTAGAGTGGAGAAGAATGGGGTAGATCGGGGAAGTGGGGTAGATTGGAGTGGTTTGTGTATATAGACTGGGATGGGTAGGGGTAGATTGGAGTGGGGTGGAGTAATGTAGATTGGGGTAGAGTGGGGTAAAGTCAGGTAGATTTGAGTGGAGTAGAGTAGACTGGGGTAGATTGGGGTGGGGTAGATTGAAGTGGGGTAGATTGGGCTTGGGTGGAGTAGAATGGGGTGGAAACAGGTATATTAGAGAGGATTGAGTAGATTGGAGTGGAGTTTGGTAAATTGGGGAAGAGTGGATTGAGGTAGCTTAGAGTGGAGTGGGGTAGAATGGAGTGGACTGAGGTTGATAGGAGTGCAGAGAAGTAGATTGCAGTGGAGTGGAGTGGGATAGATTAGGGTGGAATGTGATAGAGTGGAGTGGTGTAGGTTGGAGTGTGATAGATTGGGTGGATTATGGTAGGGTAGATTGGAGAGAAGTGGGGTAGATTAGACTGGCATGGAATAGGCTGGAGTAAGATAGATAGGAGTGGGGTAGATTTGAGTGGAGTGGATGGCAGTAGATTGGGTGGTGTGGAGTGGGGTAGAGTGGAGAAGACTGGGTTTCATCGTACCAAAGTGGGGTGGGTTAGACTGGGGTACATTGGAGTGGAGTGGGATAGATTGGAATAGAGTGGGGTAGATTGGAGTGCGGTAGAGTGGAGTGGGGTAAGTGGTATGGAGTAAAGGACATAGAGTGCAGTGGAGTGTAGTGTCATGAAGTGAGTGCTGTATTGCATCTTAGAATTGAGTGGTGTGGCATAGGGTGGAAAGGCATAGAGTGGAGTGGAGTGGTGTAGTTGTGGAGTATGCATGGTGCAGTAGTAAACTGCCATTACAGTCAACACACTTTCAATTGAAATGGCCACTATTATATTTGTACAGAAATAGAGTTTTAATGCACACAAATGATAATATGTGCCAATGTCATCACCTAGTGTTGATGTGTTTTTATTAAGGGTTGGCAGACCTCACTGCGTTTTACTCTGTGGAATTCCACTGAGTTACATTTAAGCTCCACAAGATTCTGTGGAGTTTTAGGACCGGGTGGAATTTGGCACCACGAGGTTCGCAAGAAGGAGCTGCTTCATTCTGCTGGTCGAGCAGCTTTTTACTTGAACAGCAGTTTTCTCAACGTGAACGGTTGCGACCTGCCCTGACCACCCACATTGAGAAAATCTTGGTGGGAGACGTTCTAGTGCCCAGAAATCGCTTTAGGGGACACAAAATTGTGCATGAGAAAAACTCTGCAGTTCTTGGCGGAGTTTTGCCGGGATGAGCAAAACTCCACGAACTCACCCTGTGAAGCGGAATTTTCCATCCACTCTCACTTTTGATCACATTCAAATATTTGTTTCCATCACACTTCAGAATTACCAATTTCTTTTGGACTAAGTCTGATCATTATTATTAATTAAACTCATTTGTAGTGTGCATCGAATCATCCCCAGGGGGATCTCTCGGCGCCAGAGTAGAAGGCATCTAAAGAACAACAGAATCTTAAAACAGCAAGGTCTTGAGCAGTTTCTTAAACATCATCACAGTTAATTTTTTTGTGTCAGAAAAAAAATCCTATACATTTTCATCATACATGCGTACGTAGCAGGATTGTCACATAAATTCTCTCACTTTGAAGTCAGAGAAACAAAAACAAACACCATGCTCCCTCAGAAGACGGAACTTGGCATTTGACTTCTGTCTTTGAATACACAGTAAATATGACAAGATAAGAACAACAGTTAAAGGCCTGTTCAGAGAAAGCGAGGTTTTGGAAGAATACAGTAAACACGGCTTGGGCAACAGGAGGGATGAACTCAAGTTGGACAGGCTAAAGCACATAAAACCATGAAATAGAAAGCCGGAAAATGGGAGTTACAAAACACAAAATCAATGGTAAGCAATGGGCGGAATGCATTCCTAGGTCAGCTTTCTGAATGTTCCCAAGTTGTCTTTAGCAAATGTCTGGTTGGCTTTGAACTAAAAATAGTGCTAACATTCAAATAAAGTGCAATTTAAAACCCTCTTTAATGGTAAAGTGAGAATTTAGATTCTAATTTTTCTGCTCAAAATTTCTGAGACCTCTCTCTAGAAGTGTCCAACTGCCAGGGCCTGCTAATGTTTCTCCCATCAAGAATGCCTATCGGGCCCAGACAGTGAAGCATGAGATCTGGGTGTAGCAGGGAGATGGTCTTCCTGGCAGGGTGGTTAGGGGGGCAATGCCCTGATTACATTTCAAAGGCTCTTGCCTACAGCACACACAAAGAAACATGACACTAGGTCTGTTCATGTACTTCAACCCTAAACAGTTTGGATCCAGGACCAGGAAAGGGGGAAGATATAAAAATCAGACCATCAGAACCACTCATTAGAACACTCCTAGACCTGTGGAAAATTCAGAAGAAGGCCTGCCCTGCTGCCAGAAGGAATGAACATTGCTTGAATGAGTGCATTGCTGTCTGAAGAAGAAAGATTGGTCCAGTTTGTCTTGATCCCAGGCTGCCTAGAGTGACTCCAAGGATCAGCTGTCTGACATCCTATGTGAGTTGCAGGGACAAAACAATCTTCCAGAGGCCTCCCAGCAACTGTCCAGCTGAAACGTTGCAACTGGGCCTGACTGGACCTGCCTGATCACTGCTACTGGTCTCTGCTTGAGTAAGTCCTGAACCCCAAGAGATGCCTCCCAGTTCCTGGACCTATGACTGGTATCAGTGAGAGCTCTCAATAAAGTAGAAGGTTCAAAGTCTGAAGTTTGGGCTATTCACAAATGAGCCCGTTCACGCCACACCTCTGCTGCCAGCGACAACCGGTAACATGATGCTGTGATGAGACTTCCTCTTCGCGCTGACAGCGAACATCCACAATGATCAGCAGCACGAGACCTGCAGTTTGTGCCAATAATCACTGTCCATGATGATCAACTAATGAAAAGCTCCAGCGACAACAGGCTCTTCACACCACAGCAATGACCATGTGAAATGCTGAGCCTCCTATCACGCAAAAAGCCTCCTCCTCCTGGCCTCCTCCAACTCGAATGGAACCCTTCACACCAGACTTGTGAAGTTAACTCTATGGCGTGACTAACATGGTGCCTGTATCCGACCGTGCCCGATTGCAGTCAGCATGAACTTGTGACTTTCCGCCTGTCTAGCATGACCAGATAACTGCGAGTGGCATGTTCTGCTTCTTGGAGGTATTTTTACTAAAGAATGTGAAATTCAATATATCTGGCTCTACTTATTGGATTTTGTCCTTCTGGTATCATTTTATTTATTAAGATTTACTCTATATTCCTCAAATGGATTGGGATTTTCTTGCGTTGTGTGCTCACTTTACTGCTATTTGTGTGCTACATAAACACCTTGCCTCTAAGTTAAGCCTCTCTGCTTTTGTGAACAGTCACCAGAGGGTTGGGCATATGTTAATTTGGTAACTTCTGTGGTACTCCCTGGCACATGTTTCTGGTTGTTGCTTGAGTGGGTGTTGCTTTCACCACTCGCAACCATTAACTCAACTTCTTATCAGTTAAGATGGACACACTGACACTTGTGAGGAACTACTTTTATTGGTAGAACTCCCTGAATGCTAGGTGTTGGGAGTGTTGCTGCTGCACACAAGGCCCAGAACTTTCCATTACAAAAATGGGATGAACTTCTCCTATTTTAACCAATGTTTGACTTGTGCAGGGTATTCTAGGTAAGAAAAAGTGGTAGCATTCATTGAAGCAACGCTATCAAGGACTCAGCCAGGTGTCTGGTATTCAGACATGTCTAGGGCCTAGGGTTGGCAGATTTTCCTAGATGTTGGATGATACCAGACCCTAATGCTTTAGCTACCCACATACCAAAATCAACTTCATTCCATACTAGTTTCTTTTACTTTCCACGATTGCGTTCCTGGGCTTTTCTTGCACTTGAGGGAACCTTTATTCGGCTACTGTTTAACTCAAGGGAAATGTGTAGAAATGCAGAATGATATGACATTTGCTATTGTACTTTTGAATTTCTCAGTAATTTTGGCTTCCTATCATAAGCTAGTGTCTACAAAGCTTGTGTCTACAAAAGAGACTTTTGCAAAATCTTCTTCAGAATCACCTATAAGTATGGATGCTCCATAATTCAGGATGGTACACATGTCCCCTAGCCTTAAGCTCAAATTCTTGAGTACATTAAAAAATGTACATCTTTATTTGACATTCAATTTCTAGTTGATCACTTGATAACAGCATAGAGTTACTGTCTGTGCGAGTGGATGCATAGAATGGTAACAGCGTATGCTTTAGAGTCAAGTGTGCTTGTGTATGTTGAAAGTTATATTGTGCACTGTTTAGAAACCAGTAAAATGTGTTCAAAATAAATAAAGCACCATGGAATTCCTTAATTGGTGATATACATTTGAATACAGGTGTACCTTGTTGAATTATTTCAGGTCCACAAAGTCTATAGAACACTGTCATAATCATCGAATGATGGCATCAGTTATGTAATAGTCCATGTCATCAGTGATGTCATTAACATAAGCGTATTACCATGCCTAACAATAAAGTAATTTTTATCGTTTTTTTAGTATACACACTCACATAAAGTGTTTTTTAAATTGTTGAATTGTTCTTATTTCTAGTCATATAGTTTTTAATAATTGTATTTTTATATGGTTTTTATTATATTTTTATCACACTCTTAGTCAATGTTCTTGTCCTTATTTTTTAATTTTTATAACTTTAGTAACATATTTCTAATTAGCAATATGAGTAACAGTTTATATATTTGTATCACCTAAAGAATTTCCATTTTTCCCCCTATGTATATTGCATGACATATATATTTACAATTATTTTATATCTATATCAGATTTATGAATCCATCTCAAATCCCTCCATCATTAAGTTACATGCATATAGGTGGGTAGGGAGATGTATTACTTTAACATAAATCCCACAAACATTAGAAAAGTGCAAACGTTTGGAAAAGTCAGATTTACTATTCCAAATCCAATCAACCATGAATTTAAGAAAGTGCATATAAGATTGAAGATAGAGTTTTGTAGTGTCATCATTTTCTGTTCAAATCTATTAGAAGGGGGCATCTGCCAGTGATGGATCAGTCGTAGCCCATTCCTATGCTTACCTTTTTGTGTTAATTACCCATTGGCCTCTTTTTTTGTCCCTGATATTTGTTCCTTTGTAAATGAGGATTCTGATGGATTTCTTCCTGATTCTTCTTTATTGAATCTTTCTTCTCTCTGATGACCATGGGAGCTTAGTGCCTTGATATTCATCTCTACATTAATCATCATCTCACATCAAGTCTACAAAAGGGCCAAGGAGGTTTTTAACCTGTGTGCTTGCTCTTATTTGGGTCTCACTTATGGAGACTCTTATTACCAACTTTTATGTAAACTACTAAATGCAGGATGGCACCACAGATATTCAGAGGAGTTGCCTTTTATCAGGCTTCCAGAAGGGGATTCAGCCAACCTTCACAATATTCAGTACTTGACAGTTATTTTCCTAGATATTCAAAACATTGGTCATGTCACACCTCTGCTATAAAACATGCAAGGTGAATCAAATGATTATGGTAACTACAGGGCTATAAGCACCCGTCTGTAGGAACGAGCTATTAGAGATGTGTTGCCATCCGATTGTCAAATCAAACAGAGCAAAAACAACTTTTGTCCTATTATCAATTTATTGTGCTACAGGGCTGTGGCACTAAAATGGCTATGCTAAATATCTTTGATGAAATACACTACATTCTACATGAAGGTCCCTTCTGCCTCCTCGTGTTACTCAATTTGTCAGCAATGTTCAACTACATTTCTCAACAATTGTCTTAGGGGTGTTGGTGTCTCACAAGTTCATTTTGGGAGTGGATCTGAGATGTTTGCATCATTTCTAAGCAATCAGTATCGATTGATAGGGATGAGAACTAGAATTTTAAATTTGCCTTGGTTCATTTTTCCTCCCAAGAGGCAGTGCTTGTAATGCTACTATTCAAACTCTATGTCTACCCTGTGAGGGTTGTTCGACATGGGAGTCTCTAGTTGGCAGTTGTTTTCACTGTGTCCATGTAGGGGTCCTTATTTTAGTCAGGGTAAGGGACTTACACACCTAAGATGAACCCTGCTCACCTCCTTAGTAGCTTGGCACGAGCGGTCAGGTTTGTCTCAGAGGCAATGTGTAAAGCATTTGTACATAAACACGCAATAACACAGTAAAAACACTACAAAAGGACACCAAACCAGTTTAGAAAAATACCCAATATGTATCTGAATATAATAAGACCAAAATAACGAACATCCAACATACATAAGCTAAGATATCACTTTTAAAAGGTTTAAAATAGTTCAGTCCATAGGAAACTATGGTTGCATCACTTCTATCACAATGTACTTGAGATGTGTCAAAATCAAAGACAAAAACAGGTGCAGAGGAGGTGAGGTGCTGGAAAATCGAAGTGATGCATTGATTCTTACTCCCAGGGGAGGTGATGTATGAATTACTTACTGCAAGGGGAGGTGATGCGTTGGTTCCTTACTGCAACACATGTGAGATGATGCGTCGGTTCCTTACTGTCAAGGGTGGCGATGCATCCGTTTCTTACTTTCAGGGGAGGTGATCAGTTTCTGGACATGCATCCTTGGTTCCTTATTGCTGGGCAATTTCGATAAAGAACTTGTTGCACAGGTGCAATGCATCGAAAATCCGGACACAATGGGTCGATGCGGCGGCGGCGAAACATGTGTTGTGTCGATTTTCCATACATGTGGCAAGTGATGCATCGATTTCTTCCACCGCACAACTGCATCGGAGCCGGAGCGGGTGCCACGAACGCCGGTGACACACTGCTTGGGACTCAGACTGTAGCGATCTTTTAACTGCACGGCAGGCATTGTGTTGATTCTTTTGCCACACTGTGGCAATGAGTTGGTTTTTCAACAGCACGGCATTGCTATAGCTGGAAAAACAGAGTCTGAAGGTCGATGTGCGGATTTTCTTCTTTGCAGCAAAGCCACCTCCAAGGGCCCAGAACTGGAATAGGTACTATCTGGCACGTCAGAATTCCCAGCAGAGGAGTTCAGGGACTGCTAGTGAAGTCTTTGATGGCCATGAGACTTCTTAACAGGAGGCAAGGAGGATTCAGAAGGCAAAGTCTAGTCCTTTCACTGCCCAAGACAGAAGCAGCAAGCAGTAGGCCAGCATAACACAGCAACAAGCAGAGTAGCAGTTCCCTTCCTAAAGCTTCTCCACCTCAGAGCCTGCCTTACCTTGACCTGGCTCCAGACACACTATAAAGGGGCGGGACAGCTTTCTGTAAGGACAGGCACAGCCCTATTCAGTTGTCAGTGACAACTTCTCCCACCCCTGTAGCTCAGGAAGACCCATTAGCCTGGTGATTGTCCATCAGGATTTGCAGGGCACATCTCAGCACCCTTTGTGTCTGTCTAGAGTGAATGTACAAGCAGCGCAACTGTCAGTCTAAACCAGATGTTGACTCCACAGGCAGTTAGAGAAACAGAATGGTAAAGCAAGAGAATGCACACTTTCTAATAGTGGCATTTAAAAACATGCAATTTATAAACAAATTTTCACTAAAAGATGTATGTTTAAATTGTGAATTCAGGGACCCTAAACGCCAAATCTTTATCTTTTCCCAATTGGAAGTCACACTTGTAAGAGGTTACAATGCAGCTCCAATGAAAACCTATCGGAGAGATAGTCCTTACAATAGTGAACACGAAATTGCCGGTATTTCACTATCATGACATATCAAACACAGAAGTACATGTCCTACTTTTCACATACACTGAACCCTGCTCATGGGGCTACCTTGGGCCTAACTTACGGGTGCTTGACATGCAGCAAGAGGAAAGGTTTTGGCCTGGTAAGTGGATGCACTTATCAGGTCAATGTGGCATTTTAAAACTGCACACACAGACACTGCAGTGGCAAGACTGAGACATGGTTGCAGGGCTACTCATATGGGTGGCACAATCAGTGCTGCAAACCCACTAGTAGTATTGGAAATACAGGCTGTGGGCACTCACAGAACACCTTACTAGGTGGTTACCAGTAAATCAAATATGCCAATCATAGGTAAGAAATCATAATCACAATTCTTGCACTTTAGCACTCATCAGAAGTTGTAAAGTGCCCAGAGTTCTAAAGTCAGCAACAACAAAATGCAGCATACAGTCAAAAACAGAGTGTCAGAAGCAAGAAAAGGCAGGGAAAATACATGCCAACAATGCCAGGTGTAACATGTGTTAACGGAAGATCCTAGAGTAGTAATCATCAGTACACTTAAAGATGTCTTTTCCTCATGACATTGTTGAGCTACAAAACTCCTCTCCAACCTTCAAGATTAGATTTCATCAAATGCTATGCCACTAGACTAGAAATATATATATATATATATATATATATATATTGCATTAAATGCTAGTTTGATACAGACCATGAAGACTGGCAGTCAGATGGTTTATCACTGATCTTGGCAAAGGAGGTGAAATCCTCAGGTATGCAACGACTCCCAAATTCTTTCCTTTCTTACATTAAACAAGCTACATCCATGGACAGAACTACACTTCATCCAGTCAAAAAACTGAAGACCTTACACCAGTGAAACAAATTCAGGCGAATTGTACAGACCCTGGTCCTCTCAAAAACTCCCCTTATCATAATTAACTCCCATCAAGCTGATCATCTTCTCAGCAGCTGGGCTCATATCTGACACCGAAAAATCGAACCACATCACTCTTATGATGATTTGCCTCTCTTTGAATAAAAATTAAATCACAATCGATCTCAGTAACTTTCAGAACTATTCTCTAGAGGCAAGAACCTTCAAGACCAGTAAATCCATTTCTCAAGCCTTCTCTGGCTATTTGATTTCAATTTGGAACTCCCGCCTAGTCAAGATCACACCTTCTGTATCCCTAATGGTCTTCAGTAAAACTCTCAATCCTTTTGATTTCAAATGACATCTAATCAAGGCTATTGGTCCCTAATTACATCTTTATGGACCTGGTCTTCTGACATCTGTTGTAAGTTTCTCCTGACCCACATTTTCATGGTTTTCCTTGTTTTTCCCTGTCTGTGTCGATCTGTCAACTTCTTCTTTCCCCTTTCGGGTTACATTCTCTGTCCTCAAACTTTATTCTCGTTTCCATCTTTCTTTACTAACTCAATTATTGCTCCATTTAATTCTGAGTATTTTCAGTAGATTTTTTATGGTTTTATTTAAGTGATGCTTGTTATCACACGTTTTGCTTTAAAGCATGCCAATACCATGGGTCGGAGTACATGCCATTAAAATTCAAAAGTAAATAAAAATATCACTAGATATGCTAAGTTTGTCCTGTGCTTTCATTGGCATGCATAGATTATTTACTTCTATCACATCTGAGGGAAGATTTTCACTCTTTCTTCTATTACTGCGTGACAAACACTTCCTTTCTTGCCACTAGAAATCTTCCTATTCCACGGCATCCATTCAAATTGGGCAGAACTGCTCTTAATTTATAATTCTGTGCTTTTGTACTTACACAGAACCACTTTATTCTGATTATGGTGGCTCTGAGAAGTAGCACAATTACATAAATGGTTTGGATTGTTACTTTGTCACGTCCTTGCAGAAATATTTTTGCAGATACTTTCACTGTCGTTGTGGAAGGCTGATGATGTATTGTAATACTTCATTGTATTTTGTATTCGTTTTTGTTAATTCAACTTAGTCCTCTATTGTGCTTTCCCTCTTTTCACCACTGTTGTTTATCAACATGTGCCACAACAGTGCTTAGTTTAAAAAACATTGGGCCTCAATTTTAAGAAGTGATGCATCGCTGCATCAAGGCAGCGATGCGTCAGAAATAGTTGCGCTTCGGTATTTTATTTAAAAACGCCATGGATGAGTCGTATTTATGGGATGGTTCACCTTGGCATGTCAGGTGTTGTGTCATAAAAAATGACGCTTCCGTGGGAGGGCTGTTGTAATGAAAACTGATGCGTGTGCAGGCAAAGTGACGCAAGTGAGGTTTGCAGCACGTAAAGTGACGCTAACCATTTTTGCATCGCATTTGAGTGCATCAAGCATCAAAAAAACCATAAGAAATTATACTTTTGAGGAAGAAAAAAATATACTCACAGAAAGCAGAAATGGATCAGGGAGCAGAACAGCAGCCAGGACACCAACTCCGATACCATCAGTACCAGCCAGGATGTCCGCACAGACTCCCAGGAGAAGAGGAATTGCAATTTCAGTCAGGAGGAGAATAACATCTTGATCACTGAGGTGGCAAAGCACAAACACCAATTCTTTGTCACCTCCAGATTGCTTTAAGGGAAGAAAGAGGCCATTTGGCAGTCAAAAGTGGACAAGGTCAACAGTGTGGGAAAAGCGAAGAGGACAATAACTGACTGCAAGAAATGCTGGCACGACTGTAAGCGTAGGACGAAGGAGAAACTGGCCCAAAACCTGAAGTCAGTCATGTAGTCAGAAGGACGAGGACCGGCGCCACAGGAGGAGCTGGATGCCTTTGAAGAGCGGGTGGCAGCTGTCATCCCGGCAGAGTTAGTGAAAGAAGTACCTGGACCAGACAGTGCTTCCTACGAGGATCAACAAGACCTACAGGGTAAGTCGCAACAAGGGGCAATATGGGCAAAAAGGACATGTGCAGTGTAGCAAGCTGTGTCCCAGGGACCCACTGCGCTGTGTGCAAGACAAAGGGTAGGAATCTGTCTGATGTAACGTTAAATAACACATAAATGTAAGTCACACAACCTAGTTACATGTTGCACAGCTCAGTTCAGCTCCGATAAGGTTGTCCCTTCCATTTATAATGTTCTGCATCAGTCTAGGTTCACCTTTGCATATTGGGACTTGTAGGGGAATGTAGACCTTGAGTTAACAGAAATACAAGTCCCACAGCACATAGCCAAAAAAAATGGACTGGAACAACACAGCAAGCATGGACAATTGTATCCTCACCAACCTGACTGTGACAATGCAGGCCACCTTGCACCATGAGGCTAGTGTTCCTTATTTGGGACCAGGCACCCAAAATAGGACTGTAAAGCAATGGAATAGAATGGGCTTGTAAAAGGATAAACTGCTCACCGATGCCGGGCAGAGGCGTGGGGCATGTGAAGTATCAGCACATAGGAACATGAGAAGAGCCACATGTATAGTCACGAGCACTGTCCCGAAGTGCAGCGTGAGAGCACACAGATGTCACCTGCCATTTTAGGGACCACCAAAACTCACGTAGTAACTCATTCTGGTTGTATGGGTGAGTGCAAGCGATGCACACCAGAGGACCATGTGTGTTGTAAGAAAAGATGGTGTGTGGCCATGGTGGGTCCTTGATAGTGCAGTGCATTATAGGTGTGGCTGAGCATGTTGAACTGGCATTGTGTCTGAATGGGGAGAGATTGCATAGCAAGGGGGTGAGAAGGTGTGTGTGTACTGCAAGATGCACATGCACTGCTGTGTCTTAAAGTGTCACACTTGTGCTGCAGCTGGGAAGTGATGAGAGAGAATAGCGCATTGATGCGCTATATCCTACATGTCACGTGTACATGGCTGAAGGTGTAGCACATGGCAGGAGGGAGTCTGAAGGAAAAATGGCTCACCATGCCGAAAATGTCAAAGTAGGAGTGTGTGACACAGGGATCTGTATGAGGTGAGGTGGATGGGCCTAGTTGTGTGGAAAACCTGGGTGGGTACATGTCACCTATTCCAGCACTAATAACAAGTGATGTACAACTTGACCAATAGCCCTCAAATAAAGACAGCAATGCCAGTCCATTGGATATGATCACGCAAATTGTTGATGTTGAATGCACATGAGAGTCAAAGTATGATCTTGGTTTCATTATTGTGTGGCAGTAAGTTGAGTCCCTGGGCCTAAATGTGGATTGCCAGAAGAGGATGTACATGTACAAAGAGGTGAGCCTGAGTCAAGCAATGTGTGACACTAAGCAGATCACCAACACTGGCAATGATGAAATGGGGTTGTAGTAGAGTAGGGTCTGCTTCCTATGGTTACCCCCACTTTTTAAGGTGCTTCACTGGTCTTTCGACTTTAGTATGGCTATAGCCCTGCTAATCAGGCCCACAGCCTAGCTGTTCTCTCTCTAAATTGATACCATGTACTTTAGTTACATACCCGATTGGTTATTGAGGCACCCTTGTGAGCCCCTGTATATGGTACCTTAGGTACCCAGGGCATAAGGACCCCAGAGGCCTACCAGGGGCTGCAGCATGTATCGTGCCACCCATGCTTAGCCTTCCAAACTGACACCACAGGTCTGTACTTAAGGTGATGTAAGCACCCCTTACTTACAGGTAGTATACCTATATCTACCTTATATATAGACACAGTAACCTATAAGTCACTCCTATGGCAGGCATTGACAATCCTGGAGGCAGAGTGCTTGGTTTTGTGTGAGAGGGTGCCCTAGCATGAGCTGAGCCCCTCTGCAGCTTTCGGAACCATCTCATAGCTGTTCTATGAAATAGCTATACCATATACTCTTAAGTACATTATAATCCTCACGGTTAATGCTAACTTTTGTTTGGCTTTTTCAAAACATGTTGTGTAAGGTGTCAAACACTTTGGAATACTACCTCCCGCCAGTCTCCGCGGCGGGGGTAGCATTCCACCCTTCTAGAGGGAGAAGACATGTAGTTACTGGTAAGCCCGGTTAAAGTTAAACAGAGCCCCATCATCACAAAATGGATACTACTGTCACAGACACGAGTCTGCCCTCCTGCTGCTGGATGAACCTCCGGCAGGGGAGGCATGGACAATAGGTTTCCTGTCCAGGGAGGTGCTAGCACCTTCCCAGACAGGTGTTAGTGTAGTGGGGCAGGGTGGGTTGTATTCAGTGAATGCTTTTCAGACACTGCCTGGGGCACACAAGGTGCTCCATGCACTTCCCAGTTAAAACTGGTTGCTGGGGTGCTCAGCCCCAGCTCTGGTGTGAAACTGGACAAAGGGAAAGGGGTGTAACCACCCCCTCCCCAGGTCCACCCATAGGAGAGACCTTAGGGTTACTCCAACCCCTAAACTTACTATAAGTATAGAACCCCAGTCCCTAGGACTTTAGATTACCCTGGACGAAACTCTGCAACATATATCTTGGACCTTCGACATTCCATTTCGACTGGAAGACAAAATAAATCTCCCTTGTGCTCAAGAAGTCACCACCCTGTTCAAACAGGCACCAACTTCATCTTTGCCGGTCTGCATTTTTGAGGCTCCCACCGGATCCCGAAGAATCTGCAATGCAAGTCACAAACTTCTAGACATCTCTGATGCTGACCTGCGCTCCCAGCAAAGCTGAGACCTGTAGCAGACATGAGAGACGTGGGACCAGAACTCCTGGACATCCGGCATCTTTGCAACTGCACCTACTTCCCGAGGTATCCTGAAGTTGTGCATTAGGGTATTTGAAGCCCCTGCACCGAGCACCTTTTGCACTGAAGCTCAGAGGCCTATAAACCACGAGTGTCCCTTGGGTCCGCTTTGTGCATTTCGGCTCAATGTCCCTTTGTGGCTCCTAGACTGTTGGGTAGTGAGCCCCCACGAAGGGCCATCTTTGATTTAGTGAGCTTTCCTGGTTGTTCCATATGTGCTCCCATTCTTCTCCAAAGGAGGAGTCCCTCAGACCTTGCTGGTCTGCACCAAATCCAATCTGGTCATCTTGCGTAGGTTGCTGTTGTCAAGGCGTGTTGGGTCTAATTCAAATTCCTACACCGCAGTCAACTAGATCCTTTGTGGGACAGCTCGAATTCAGCTCCTGGTCATCATCGACACCTGCTGCTCCTCGTGGATGAAGAATCAAGCTTCACCTCTTTCAGCTGAAATCACCCAACATCGGCTGGCATCTTCTCCATGCCATCCTGGTCTCTAGCTAGTGACCCAGACTCTGTCTCCTCTGCTTTCAGGTTCTTCACATTTCTGATCCACCTTTGGATCCACCCGGACACTTTTCCTCTGGTCACCTGCAGCATTTCTTTGCAGCTCTCCAAAGGAATCGCCGACAAAACCAGACACCAAAAGACACCTATGCACCCGGCTTCCCTGGGTGAGGTAACACGAGTACTTCGGTGCTCCCGTGTGTCTTGACTCTTGAAGTGTCCTAGTCTAAAAGGGTTCCATCGTAGTTCACCTAGAAGTGCCCTTAATCTTTCAAATTGTAACTTGTTTGTTATCCATAGAAAGTCAATGGTGATCCGTGGCTGTGTTTAGACACTGCACGCGCCCCCCGTGGTCCTCCTGCAATCTAACCTTGGGTGGTTATAGGTAGCCCCAGCGGTTCTACAGGCCCCAGGCCTACTTTCTAACTCTCATGTGGTTCTTATCCCACTATTTTAGTATATGTTTTGTGAGGCCAATAGGGCATAACGTATACTGTGCAACTTATGGTATGCTAATTAAGTTCCTTGTGTTGTACTTTTACCTCTGACTTCATAAAGGGTCCAGAGGGGTTGTGTTTAGAATAAATACATATATATTTGATATATACCTTATGTGGTGTGCTTTCATTTGGTCATTCAAGAGATTATAATTGGTAAAACAACTAGCTTAACTTGCCTCTAAGTCTTAGCCTGAAGTCTAACACTAGGATAGCTTTCTGTAAGCTTGACTTTACAACCTTACCATCAATAAGGGTCGTTTGGACTGGTGCAAGGTGCCCACTAGAATAGTGGACATCATATACAAGGCCATCTTCTCACAGGGGTGAGTGTCAGTTTCAGCAATCTACCTAATTTGACTGCACCCATCCCTTTGAGTCTGTATACAGTGCCCACTGTCCAAAACTATGGAACCAATTGTGTGTGAAAGGAAATCACATGAGTACAGACATAAAGGAACCTATGGTTGGTCCATGCCCTCACACATTCCTGCCATGTAGCAAGGTAGCTAGCTGTGAAGAGTTGTGTTGATGACTGTGAAAAACGGAACCCTTGACCACAAGAATGCACAATAAGCATGCAAGACAGCACAACAGGGTAGACTGGTATGGTATACTGTGTGAATTGCAGACTGCATGATTCAAGCAAATACAATCCCAAACCCACATCTCCTTCACAGAAGCTGTGGGCTGAGTACTGGCCATGGGGAATGAAGGCACCATTGGAACTTGATGCAATGTGCACAGTAATGGTGTCAATATGTTAAAGTACAATCAATAGAGCCATCATGAAAAAGTAGGCTAATCACCAGGCAGGTGAGGACCTTCCCTCAAATCACCCACACAGGCATGGCTGGCCCAGCAAGCTGTGTAACTGTGTTGCAATGTGTGTCATAAAATGAACAGTTACCCTTGTCACATCTGAAAGGTAACTGCAGTTTTACTTGGCCTCAATACTTATGAGTAAAATATGTCCTACGCATCACCGTTGAACTGAAAGTGAATTATAAGATAGTCTGTATGTCAACCAGATAACTAATGTCAACATCAAACATAGATCATCACTAACATATATCTATTTCATTGCAGAGGATGAAACAACACCTCCCAACCAGCAACCAGTCTTGGACGAGGAGCCTGCTGAGGATGACAGCTTGCCAACCCTGGCCCAAGACACCCTCTGGCAAATTCTGGCATCCACTGATACACTAGCTTTGATTGTGGGAAGGGCCTACAATGTCACATGGTCTACAGAAGATCCAAATACCACCAGGACAACCCAATCTGTCAGCCCAAGCCCAGCCCTGGACTCCAAGGACCCTCACGTTGAATTACAATGGCGTGCTGTAGGAGTCCAGCGACAGCTGGTAGATGAGGTGCGGGTGGGGATGGAGATCGTGGTGGGCACACTAGAGGGAGGAATAGTTTCGTCACGCTTGCACTCTTAAATCACCTCTATTTACTGTTGTTGCGTGCTCCAGGGTGTACCCTCCTTCTGAGTACGAGTAAATCAATTGAATTGCGTGACCCTTAATTGAGTGACGTCCCCTGGTCACAGCGGTATGCCCACTAATTGGGTAAGCATTAACTATAAGGCTGGATTACTTGTTTTGATGAACTAATCTTGGAAATTATGAAAATAAAGAATTTGGAAATTTGAAAATAATTTGAACTTATATTTCAAAATATTTGAGGAACTTTACAACCCAATTGGTGGGCATACCTCTGTGACCAGGGGACGTCACAATAGAGGGAGCCCATAGGTGCCTCAGTCCCAATAAGGACACCGTCACCTATCCCCACTCCATGGAGTGGAGCAGTCCCTGGCTGACATTGCTGGTGTCATGAGGCAGAGGCATGAACAACTGCCCTGCTGAAGTGGCAGTAGTGAGGTCACCAACCAGCTCGGGGCAATCCACAGCATCCTAGAATCTATGGAGCAGAAGCAGGACTCCTTCATAGAAAGAATGGGTGCCTTCCACCACAACATTGTTGCCATGCTGGCAAGCCATCAGGCCCTTTTCAGTGCTGTGCGCGCTGCCTTCCTTGTTGGCACAGACAAATGCTGCTGGGTGCAGGAGATACACATCTACTACCCCTTATGTGTGTATGCCTCCGTTGCCTCTCAGCACTGACAACAGACCCCTCAGGGGAGGCACCACCCACCTCAGACGACGAAGATATGGACTCCAACATTCTCCGGCAAAGAACTGCCCTTTAACAGTTGTCTCTGCCACATAGCCAGTTTCCCATTGGACCAGTGCTTATAGTCATGCCAATGCACTTGCCTAGTGGTACTGTTCCCTATTTGCCTTCCTACCTGTTGATCCTACCAATTTGAGGACTTTCAGTGGGGTCTATTTATTTATTTATAAAGCCTTCCCTAATGGAAATTTGGACCTCCTCCTCACTGGAACACTCCTCTTCTCAACATGTTACTTAACATGTATCCCACATGGACTCTGTCTGGAGATCCTTTAGCTCTCAAACATTGTTGGGGTTGTTTCTGAAAGAACTTCTACTGTGGTCCCTCATAAAGCACAGATGTAAATAAATGCACAATCTTCAACCTGCATATTGTAGGTCTGTTAATGATTAAAAAAGCTTTCCAGTGGTCCATTTCAAAGTTGAGGGCTAAAATCTTCCACAGCTCCCACTACCTGAAGGAGTTGTCATGCACATAAAGCATCCGTGCTGCTTCCTTTCTGGCAGCTGGTATGTTTACATGTTTTTTAAGCTTCTTCATATTCCATTGTACGATCTAGTGGAACAGGATAATGTTCTCACCTCGAAGGGGGTTCTTGTATATTTAATCTGAACTTTGAGACTGGTAGTGAAAATTCTCAGATGTTGGATTTGGACCTCGGTCGAACCAACAATACATAAAAGACTATTTGCTTTCAGTTGCAATTTATAAAAATTGACATTCTTATGAGGGAAAACAATATTTTTGTCTTGAAGATAGTGGCTATGGATTGTAATTATCCCCCAAAGTGAATTTATGCTTATGCGGTGCTATATTTGAGGAACAGATGAGCAATTTAGACGAAGATTTGTCCATATTCATGTGACGCTTGGATTGATTCCTACAAATTAGCACCATTGAATGACTAATGCAACTGTCTTATGTGTGTTCCCTCTTTTCTTTTTTCTTTTTTTTAATCATTGATTTTTGTGCTTGTTTTGTTTATGCCCCTCTTCAGAAACAGCTTTTTATGGCTTTTTCGATGTGACGCTATTTTAGCATAAAGAGGATTTTTTATAAATATATTATGTATTGCTATCTTGATCGATTTTTGATTAAAGCCTTGTGATAAAAATATCTGGTATGTTCTGCAACATCTACATCCACCGGAATTGGGGTGATGAGTGTTTGGCACATGATTATTGCAGTGAGATTTCGATTGTCTAAATGTATTATTGGTGAATTGGTGAGGTATATTGTAGCCCCAAAGGTAGTAATTTACGGCTTTATAGTCTACTTTGATGCCCTGTCCCTTTGGATTGAGGGGTCCCTCCTATTACATTCATTAACAATTGATTATCCGATAGGCACCAGTGTAGGCATTGTGTGTTTGAGTGTAAACTCTCTATCAACCCCTTTCATCTCCTCTTTTCAATGCATGCACAGTCTTATTTCTAGTAAGAGAAAAACACTATGAACCAGACGTCATTCACACTTTTCTGCAAGTCGCACACTTGCCACCGCTGATGCAAGTGGTAAGTTGTATGCCACGAGTTTGAATCTGCACATAGATCACTCAACTTTTTTACGATGTTGAAAGCAGAGTGCAGCAAACAAGACAAGTGTCCCAAAATGCTCCAACAGCATGCTCAACGCTCCACCAACAACAGCCCAGACAAATAACTTCAGGATTTATTGTTTGATTTATTGTTTGATCCTAAGATCATTACTGATTTTTCTTTCTTACATTTCCGACGGGGACTGCCTGGGTGCCCATCAGTGTAATATACCAGTCTGGGGACTCGTGCAGACAGATTTTCGATACATATAATTCTTTGTATATGCACCAAGTTGATTACACTCACTTAGCACAGAGCACCGCACGGTAGAGATGCCTTTGAAGTGACTTCTAGTTTCTGTGTGAGCTACCAGTGTGCAAATTCCACAAGTTTGGAAGATTATTTGCAAACGTTTTGAGATTCGGGGAAGAAACACAGGTGATGCCAGAGATGGAAAAGAGTGTGGACACTGGGAGAAAGATGAACATCCAATGAGTACTCGTAAACATTTACAAAATCGTTTTACATTCAATTTGATCTTTCATTTTTTGTGCTGAAAAACACACATGTGATGTGAGAGAATATGTTAGGGAAGAAATATCATGAAGAATCATGGGGGCAAATTTACAAGCCGCTAGCGCCTCTTTTACGCCGTCGGCGCGTCACTTTTGTGACGCAGCGGCGGCGCAAAAGATGCGCCATGGTGCGGGGTATTTACAACGTGACGCATCTCCCAGATATGTCACGTTGTAAAGCCCTGCGTCAGAAGGAGGCGTTCCATCGCAGGGGGGAGGGGGGCGTTCCGGTGCAGGAATGCCTCCCAAAAGTGATTTCACTCAGTCACTTTTGGGTCCATGTAGCGTCAAACTCTGCGCCTGCTTGAAGCAGGTGTAAGGATTGACGCAGCATTGTGGAGATAGGGCCCCCCAGAGCATTGCTGGAGCTGCGTCACGCTTGCGACGCAACTCCAGCAAAGCGCCGCTTTTACGGCACAGATGCTTGACGCATTTGTGCCGTTTTTGCCCCAAGGTGCGCCGCATTGTAAATGTGGCGCATCCAGGGTGGCGGAGCTGCGGCGCACAATAACTGGCACATCCCTGCTGATATGCGGGGATGCGCCATTTATTGTAAATCTGCCCCTAACTGAGTGTTAAAGGCAAGGAATTTCCACTAAGTTTCCCACTGGCATTTGTACCTTACCCCTAACTGTATCCAGCACAATGTGCATCTGCAGACAATATGTCAGCATGTCATCATCTTTAGGGTAAGTTGATGTATCCCTCACTCACCCACACACTCCCTCAAACCAGTCCCCCTTCCACTCAGATTAATTCCTGGAGTACTAAAACAACCTGTCATCTTCAACCTCTTTAGTGACAAATAATCACCAAAGTCCTTTGACCTAATCCACATACTCAAGCCATGATACATCCACATATATTTTTAGAGCAGTTAGAGTACGTGTGGCGTTGAAACCCATCCCCAGACCCCTTCTTCCTCTAACCCAATGAGGTTTTTATCAAGAAAAGGTAGATATGAGATATGTCATGGTTGCCAATGTCAGGAAACGCGACACAAGAGGGACTGCTCTTGAGCTTTGGATAGTAATAAAACCCAGGTGCCAATTGAGTTTTTCCAGGCCCTCAGCTCCTATTATATAATGCCTACTATCACCCTGCTACTATTGGTACCCCTTCTAACCTTTATTGCTCATGTGACATTTCTTGTACGTTGTAATTACACAAAATATATCAATTTGAAACCAAACAATTCATTCTCGGGTCTACACCCCAGAATCCCACACAAATACAACAGACTTTCTCATGTCCAATATTTCATTCATTGCTCTTACGCCCCCACCAATCTCAAATTCCACCACCAGCATCTGAACAAATCATCCAAAAATGTAAAATCACAAATACTAAACAAACCTATCCCTATGCTACACCCTAGCCTATCCTATTCTAAAATACTATTAGCTAAAAACAAGATATAAAAACTGGGGAGGGGCAAAACGTCAAAGGGAGGCCTACAGCTGGTCCGATATGCAATCCACGGACTGCAGCAAAGTGTCAACCATCTGCATCAGTGTGGCAACCTGCAATTCTAGGCCAGCCAGCCATAGCTTGATCTTAGAATTGTCTATAAGGCCCTGTTTATTCAGAATCCGATGGCTCTCCTGGGGTAGAGCTCACAGGCGGTGGTGCTATAGTGGGCTGAGATGTGGAGGTTACTGGAATAGCTACAGGATCACCACAATGGGGCACATTGACTCCTGCCTGTTGCTTAGCTTGTCCAGCCCTTGTTGTCCCTGAGGTGCAAACTTCCATGTCCCTGCTGACTCCCTTCTTCGTTCTTACTCCCCATGCACCTGTACGCCCGGCCAACGTGCCTGACATGACGGTGACTCTCCAACATAATGCCATATGCCTTTTCTTGGTCAGGGGTCATGTTATCGATTGGAGATGAAGGACACATGTATCAGACAAAGCTGAACTTGAACATGTTGTCATCAATAATATGCTTAAGATGAATTTAAGATCACATGTGGCATGTCGAGCCCAAAAACGAAATGTAGGGATCGAATCATGACCAACAGTCATAAGAAACATATATTTATGTTAAAGTTATGATGCAAAAGTACTCAGGTCTTGGCCTTGTAGGTATCTGAAATGGCAGGGTGTGCCCAAATAAACTTATACCTATAATATTAGTAAAACTGCTTATGAACAATGATGTTGTGTACACATGGAATAGTATACATGGTTCATCTAGTTATTCCCTGGGGTTTGTCATGCAGCATGCAAGAGGGTATATTCTATGGCCAATAACTTATGCAAACTGAGTAATGTGTAGGAGGTACAGGTATTGTGCCTTAGTGTTGTGTAACTGTTATGGCAACTACACAAGGCCACACACATTGCAGCATAGAATAACTCTGTGCAAGGTTGTTGAAACATAGTTGGGGAGTGGCTAACACCTCCAAATCCTCAAACCTGTTGGACACTTCTTCACTATTGACCAATGGAAATATCTGGAACCCTATTACATAGATCACAGAATGACATACAAAAAATACCATGTGGTCCTTTACATATCACAGTGTCTATCCATACATGTCAGTAAGGCGTGTTACCTTGATGCACAGAAACCCATACCTTATCCATGTGATGAGTGTCTGCATGCATGCTGTAGATCTTATATGTATGAGTATCTTGTGCTGTGTCTTGCAGGAAGTTGCCAAAAATTATCCAATGGTGTCAATTTTGGGGATGAGACAGTATGGGTAACACCACCAGTTAGTGGACTGTGAAATGGGCTGTAGGCTAGCAAAACATTGAATACATGCTGCAAAGGTATAATCATGCCTTGATTATAGCACATTGGGTATATAAGGGCATGAGTCAGGCATTTAACTGCATTGGCATTTGTGGACTGGTGACTTGTGCCATATCTACTCTTCATGCTTTCGGAGTGGCAGCCGCACTCACTGCATTCAATACTGACACTAGGGCACCGCCATTGTGGCAGGTGCTTTAAAAAAGGCCACTCGCCCAACCTTAGGGCCATGAACTTAACCTTCCAACGGAGAGAGTATGTACTTAATAGGTAGGATGACTTAACCCCTGGTTTGAAGTCGGAGATAACAGACCAGGCGGGTTTCCTTCTGGGTAATTTTGCCCTGTTTGAGTGAAAAGACCAGAGCCGGACACTTGATTATGGTCTTCAATGCCTGTTGTGATGGGTTTGTTCCCCAGTATTCTGTGACTCCAAGTAGCTGTAGGGAGTGGGCCAAGTGGCCGATATTTTTGACTAGACGTGCTGGTCAATACTTTGTTCCAAAGTTTGGCCTCAAGACTGCCATCCAGGAAGTTGTGCAGTCTGTAGCAGAACTTCTTAAATGCGCCAACCTCGACACCATTATGATCTAGCAGGCCAAAATCTAGGCTGACTTGTGCTGGAGATGAAGACCTAGGCAGGCGCCATGCTCGTTTAAAGGTTCTGGTGGTTGATTTGTTTAATAGGATGTTTGCAATTATGGTGTCTAAGAGGGCAGGGGTATGCCCCGGCTCTCTAATTTTTGACATAGGCGGCCGCGTGGCAGCCGGTCAAAAGCCGCCTTGAAGTCGGCGAAGCAGCAGTATAGTTGGATACGACAAACGTCTGCCTTCTCCATCAGACGGTTAGTGTCAATAGATTGCTGGTTGTGCCTGAATTAGCCACGAAGCCGGTCTGATTAAAGGGGAGTTGCTGTGTTGATTCAGCTAAGGTGTACAGCTCTTCCAGTAGAATGCTGGCATAGTATTTGGATTTGATATCAAGAAGGGCGAACATGAGGAGGAGCCAAGATGGCCGACAGGACGGACGTGTAGGCTCCCAGCTCCGTGAGCCTCTTACTCCCGCACTGGTATCCTGACATTTATCCTGAGTAACTGTTGCGGCGACACGATGGAATGAACGCGCTGATTGCAACCGCGTTCCTCCGAGGTCTCTATCAGCCGTGTGGATGGAGGTATCGTCGGGCAAGCCGTCCGCCATTGCACCCCCTGGACCCTGCTCCGATCGCCGCCGCGGGATACTGCTGCACCGGGAAGACGTCTAATGGAGGAGTCGCTGCTTGCTGCGAAATTGCTGCCTACGGAGGGAGACGGTGAGGTTACTTTCAGTACCTGTGGCACTCCGGGCTTGGATGCGGTGGGCGCTGGCGGGACAGGACCCCTTCCCCCTTCGTCTCTCATTGTGGTGCGACTGCAGGGCTGAATCTGCTCCGGCTGGCGGAGCCGTCTATGCCGGGAACTGCCTCGCGGACCAGCGGCGAAGGGGCGTTCATAGTTTGCCGTCCTATCCTGAGAGCCGCTTTCCTGCCGGCGCCCCCGCCTGATGCTTCCCGCAACCTAGATCGCCCTTCTCTCTCTACTGTACCCAGATTGACGAAGTGAAGATGGCGCCGGTTTCTAAGGACGGGGAGAAGAATGCTTCTTTGTCCCCCGGACGTGATGTCCCGCCTGTTCTAACCCACTCCGATAGACCAGGGATGTCGACCCAAATATCGTCTAGTGTGGGACTGCAGCGGGCCCCAACTTGTGGGGATATTCTGGCAGCTATTGCGGACTTCAGGTCTACATGTCGGCAAAATGCTAGTGACCTGTGCCGTAGGATTGACAAGGCGATGCTTGCGCTGGGACACCTGAGGCGCTCTGGTTCCCAGCTGCCTACAACTATCCCTGAACTGGATACTAAGTTTCAGCAGGCACCTGAAATGAAACTGATGATCTCTGGCTACAGTGTTGATGATTTGCCCACCGACGTGGTTGCGGATACAATGTCTTTCTCCATTCCGCAATCCGAGATTCTGCTTCCGCCATCGTTGTTTCTGCATGGTCTGCTGACTCCCCGGCTGCTGGACTTCCTTGCTGTTTTTGCCTCTGGAGCCTCACCCTTTCCCCAGTCGGTTGTACTTCCTCCTGTAAGTGCTGGGATGCTAGTCTTTTTCGACATTAAACTCGTTGGTAACTGGGGGCATTCACTTTCTCCTTTCAAGCTTTCTTTTCGTCGGAGACGGCCATCTTGTCCCTTTGTTCTGCCTTCGGCATGTTTCCAGCAGTGGCCATTTCTGGGAGGATTTCAACGCTCAGGCCAGGGTTGATGGGTCTTTGTGCTGACTTTGTTTGCCTGGCTGACGGAGACCGGGACTTGAACACTATTTTGGAACTACTGAATGCGCTCTGTGTGATGGTTTTCCCCTACATGGGGTTGTAACTGGCGGGCACAGCTGCTGATTTCTGTTTAAGGGATGGGGGTTCGGTGTGCGGGCGGTCCTGGGGTACGTGCAGAAGGAGGGGTCCCCACTGTGTTTTACTTGCTTGGCTGGTTGTATCTTGGACTGAATCATCCTCAGATGCAATGGGCGGCTGCATTGTTGCTATCATTCCTCCTCTCGGGTTGCAACTGGCATGGTCTCTTGTTGGTCGTGGTTGATGGGGTGGGGGTTCGGTGTGGGCTGGGAGTCCGGGTTAAAGTGTTTCTGGCCCTCCTCCGGGCTTATGTTCTATGGGAGTTTAGATTGGATTTTCTTCTCTTACTCTCTATATTTCAGGTATTATCGCGCTTCCTTTTTCTTTCCTCTTCTCTTTCTTGTACTAAATTTCGGGTTTATTGGGCGACAGACACGCTGCTGGGGGGGGGGGGGGGGGTAGGCCGTAGCCTCTGCATGCGTGTAGGGTGGTGGGTTGGGGGAGGGTTTTTTTTAGTTTCGGTTTCTATGGTGCCTTGTTTTTCCTCTTTATGTTTTTTTTTCTTTTTTCCTATCCTGGGCCTGTGTTGGGATTGTGAGCGGGCGGATGGAGGTGCACGTCAGTTAGTTTGTTGATCCTGCTACCCCTGTTGGTCGTATTTGAACCCCCATGCCGCCTGCAGGACTTTGACTTTTGAATAATTAACTGTATGGTGGAAGTACCGCCACTGTTACGTTTACGCCTACATGGGCCCTGCTTCTTTATTTCTTTAACCTTAATTTGTATTTTACATCGAAACAGAAAAGTTGGACTTCAATTGTCGCAGAAAAAAACCTTTAAAAATTAACCTTACAGCTCCAGTGACGCGATATCACGTTGATCTACAGTGTTACTCTTTAATGTCTGCCTATGTTCCTTATGTGCTATCGTGTCATCGTATTGCTTGCCCCAGTGCTTCAACAGTTTTCGTGGCCGGCCTGAGGGTTGTAGGCCCGTATTTGTACTTTTACAAATGCACAATAAAGGTTTTCCAAAAATTAAAAAAAAAAAAAAAAAGAAGGGCGAACATTCTGTAATGTTGTGGGTCGTTTCTTTTAGCGCTCTTGTAGATGGGATGAATGATAGCACCTTTCCAGTAGTCTGGGATGTGGTTGTTGAGCCTGCAATGATCAAACAGGGGTGCAAGGAGACCTGACCACGATGTTACATCTGACTTGAACAAAGCCTGGGGTAGTCCGTTGGGGCCAGGGGCTCCATCTGACCTGCCTTTCCTAAATATCCAGGCGATGGTGTTTGTTAAAACTCCTGGTGTCGTCAGGGACACTGGTGTTGAATAATTTTGTTCCGCCATTCTCTTGATTGTTGTTTTATCCAGGGCGACTTCGACTGGGGTAATGGATCCAGGTGTTGCCTGTATAGCGGGTTTCAGTGAGTGCTGGCCAAGGTCTGGATGTCGAATTGGGGATGGGATGCTCTGTCTTGCTTAAATGTTCACTGAAGTGGTTGGATAAAAACTTAGTTCAGTCGTCAGCACTTATGTTTGCGCTGTCGTATCCTCTGCCTCCTAATGGGCCTCTATTCATGAGGGACCAGAATAACTTTGTGTTGGACTTTTTGCTGGCATAGACTAACTTCAACCAGAACTGGTCTGACACTGATTGTTTGCCTCTGTGAATGGATGCCTTGAAAGCTTTTTGATCTTGCTGAAAGGATTTTATTGCCCAGGCTTTTTCTGGCCCAGAGTAGGGACAAGTTTCTTTGGGATTTTTGCTTTTTTGTTGCACGCGAGATGCGAAGTTGTGGTGTTTTTTGCCAGGAGTAAGATTTGGATGGGAATTTGTTTACTAAGCTATTTACAAGTGCTTCCCAGCCGTCGATGATAGGCGCTTCTTTTTTGCTTTGTAAACATAGAAAAGCACTGCATTTCCCAGTGACAGTGGGGGCTGCTCTGGACGTCCATTTCTTTCTCCTTAGATTCTGTGTGACAGTCTGATAGCGTGTGAGCGAGTGGCTGATGATGCAGCATATTGAGAGATAACATTAATATTTGTGGTTGATGGTCACTTTCTCCTTGTGCTGTGATGTAATGGCACTTGATTAGGGCAAGCATTTCACTGTTTCCCCATGTTATGTCCAGGAATGAATGGGTTCGGCCGTTAGTTCTTGTCCAAGCCAGGGGAGTATCTGTGGGTGAGCAACCGTTTATTTCTATATATCCTATTCTGCTGAGTTGGAGGACTGCATATTCGCCCAATTTAGAGGGTCTGAGTCCTGATGGAAATGTTTGTGTGGCAATATGTGAGGGGACCGCTGGAAGGATGATCCCTAGGTCTTCGAACTTGTTGTAGAAGAAGTTTGTATTAAAATCTCCAGAGATTAAACAGGGTGTACTGCCGTATGTGCTTAAGATGTTGCATAACTGTTTCAGCCAGGAGGTTCAGTTTGGATTTTTTCTTAATAGCGCATGGTGATATGTAAACATTTAGCAGTAATAGCTTTCTCTCTGATGTTAAATTTTCAACAAAAATGCCAGCAACCCAGTTAACTTCAAATTTTAGCAGTTTGATGTTTGCGGACAATCTAGTAGATGCATAGATTATAAGTCCGCCGCACAGTCTGACAAACTTCCTGTCTTGTGGCGGGTGACGTGAATTATAAGTACCCTTCGATTGGGCTGATAGCCAGGTTTCCTGGAGAAGAATGATGTCGTGTTTTTTTGAAAATCCAAGTGTATCTGGAGATTTACATTTCGAAAAGAGACCATTGGTATTCCAAGAGCAACTTTTTAAACCATGTTCGAGGTAATTTCATTTGATCCTATTTGGGGAAAGGGCTGCTGGCAGCCATGACCAATCTGCACTTCTGTTGACTTGCTGTACTTCACTGCACTGATCACTGTCGACTGGGGAGCGGCTTCAGGGTGACTTTAATACGGAAAAAGGGGCAGGACTTTATACTTGAAGCTGGAATCTGGCTGGGTGCAAGTTTTGAGGGGTATCGAGGAGCTCGGGGTGTTGCTAGGATTATTCCCCAGTTTTTTAATTGGTCAGCTTTAGATTGAACCAGCTCCCTCATGGCTTTAGTTGCTAATGTAATTAGGGTTGATTCTCCCGCTTGGGGGCCATTGCTAGGTTTGAATTCGATAGCGAGTATGTCTTTTGATTCCAGCTTACACAGGTCTGGGTTCAATTTGAAAAGCCTGATTATGTTCCCACGTTTTAATATGTCATGCAAGCCTTGGGAGACCTACTCAGGTGTTAGCAGTAATTTGGTCTCATTGCTATCTGTGGCTAGATTGGGGATTACCACGGGCAATGACTTAGTTGACTTGAACTTTACTTCTGATGTTTGTTGATAGGTTGATGTACTGTGCAGAGGGGGGACTTGCCCTCTGACTTGATTGGTTTATGCTGAGGTTAGAACTGTTTTTGCACATAAACGCCAAAGGAGGATGGCTGGGTGGAGTTGCCGAATACTGTTGGTCCAATCCTTTGCTGGGGTTAGCTGCGCGATGTAAGCCTAGACTGTTAGTCATCAGTTGAGGTGGGGAAGAGGCTTCGGTAGCTGGTAAACACTTTTGCGGAGACGTGGTTGTGGCTGACATGTTGACATTTGTTAGCTCTTTGTTGGTTTGTAATTGCCTGTTTCCAGTGTTTCCAATTTTTTTCTTGAGATATTAGATGTAGAGAATGCCCTGAGGTTGGAGGAGACTCCATTTCCGTTGAATGTTTGCTTTTAGGGGTCCTTTATGAGGCGTTGGGGCCTATGATGCTTGCAACTGATTGGTTGGGACGGTGAGCTCTGTGCTCGAACCCTGTGCTGTCACTGACTTATTGTTTGTAAAATATTTACAGATTGTTTTTTCGGGCTCTTCTGTGAGCCTTTTGCGGGATTTCCGAAGTCTTTTTTTTCCCCGATTTGATAGCCGATGCACGGATTGCTGGGGTGATTTGGCTTTGGTAATTGTGTCGGTGGATGCGTAAGAAACTCCTGTTGCTTTGATTGATGGTAAAATAGCCGTTGTTAATTTGTTTGTTGTGTGCTCATGCTCCGGGTGTTCGCCCTGTGCATGAGCCAGTGGCGTGGGGTCGGGGAGCCTGGATGCTGGGATCTTCTGGATTTCTGTTAGTACTGATGAAAGAAATTGGGGAAGTGAGGATAGGGAGTCAATGATGGGAGAGCAGCAACATACTGATTGGACTAGTTGCACTTGAGATTGAGCTTTTATTACCAATAAATTGAGCGCCTCCAGTTTTCGATCAATCCCAACAGTGTACACAGCAAGGGTGTTTAATAGGTCCACCTGTTGGTCCATTTTTCCTGAGTGGCAGTTCAATGTTGACACTGTGGATGAAGGGATTGGAGTAGTTGTGGCAAGAGCTCATTTAGGTCTGGAGAAGAGGGGCTGACGGTTGACCTGTTGGAATCTTTGGTGAAAAAAGATAAATTGAGCTGGGTATTAGGCATGATGTTGTGGCACCAGCCTGTATTGATCTTTTGTTTGCAACTGTTGGTGGTTGATGATGGAAAGGATGGGGATGACGTTGTGGGGTTGCTTAGATGTTTGTTTGCCTGGTTTGCAACTTGCAGGGTGAAAACTTTAATGGTTGCTATTGAAAGGGCCTTTAGTGTTGGGGACATGTTTGCTAAAGGAGAAAACTGGCTAAGGATCCAAACAGGGTGATGGTTTGGTGAGGTCATCATGCATCCAATGAAAGGTGTAGAGGAAACAAAAGCAAGGAACGTGAGGATTATCGTCTTGCGGGTCAAAGGCGAACTGGTCGAGAACCTGCTTGAGAATCCGAGGCGTTGGAGAGGCTTCGGGAGCTCCTTTTATTTGGGGCTTGGCCCTTGTTGGAAAGTCGGGAGCAATGAACTGGGGCCTGTCTCGCCGGCAGACACACATGGTTCAAGGGCTGGACCAGTTTTTGGTGTGAGACTGGGGCTGGGGATAGGACAGTTGCAGCGGGAGTCAAGGGCATGTTGAGTAAGCTTGATCTGGACTTCAATGCAGGTGCAGAACTTCTGAAATACTCGCTAAATTAAAACATTTTCAATGAAGAAACTGCGTTAGTTGAAGATCTCGATTTCGTGTCTTTGCAGTTTGTGTTTTCCCGGAGTGCGCTGGCTCCACCGGCACCACTGGTTATTTGTTTGTCGAGATGAAGCTGAACTTGAGGTGAAGACTGATGGGGATATGACTCAGGAACTGTGTCCGAGACAAACCCCGGTTGTAACTGTGGACTCGACAATTTTGCCAGTTTTCCAATTGGGGATAGGTCAGCTGCTGCATTGTCAAAAACCCTCTTCTTGAGGCTTTTTTTTTAGGGATTCCGTGGGGTTTTCCAGGTTTTACCTGATCTCATCGCTGAAAGATGCTGAAAGATGTTAATTATAGAGGGTAGGGGGTTGAGGATGGCCCAAGAGACGCTGATCCCCCCCTCACAACCCCACACTGACCGAGCCGCTTAAGTGCTTCAGGGTGTTTAAAGTGTTCAGAGCGCCCAGAAAGCTCACCCAGGGGGATCGTGGCTCAACGTTGTAGTGCAGGCTGTGAAAAGTTGGTTGATTTCCCCGCTTGATGCAGGTGAGACAATGGCTGCTGTAACTGTAATGCCTATAATGCCTATAATGGCTGTGGTAGCGGTAGCTTGCAATGATTGCTGGGTGGGTGGGGTATCTGGGGTGGGGCGAGAGAAAAGCGGGCTCCTTGGGCACCTTGTTGACTGCAAAGGTGACAACTGTGGCAGCAGCGATGACTGTGACAGCAGCTGCGGCTGGGGAGATGGCAGTAACTGGGAGTGAAAAAACGCTGGTGATGGTGGCAGAAGCAGGCAGGAGCAGCAGGAGCAGGTAAGACCAGGGTCGTGCAAGTAGCGGAAAGTGGGCAGATGACAGACAGATGGCGTAAATGAGCAAGTTGGGCACGCTAGGCAGAATGACAGGCTGCACCAGATCTTATCGGGACGCCTCCGCTATCTGCCAAGGGCATGCACTCACTGCGGCTGCCAGCTAATGGCGAACGCGCTTACCACACAAGCTCTGATCCGGCTCCAGCTCTGGCTGATCTGCCACGCTCTCTGTGACCCCCGATGTCAGGGGGCGTCTCCAAGGTCTCCACAGAGTGCTGCAAGGTGCCACTAATGCTGGACCTGCTCTGCCGCTCGGCCCCTCCGCTCCGCTACACAGATCGGACATGACATTGTACTCATATTGGCTTTATTGTCCTACAACATGCCTTAATTTACGTCTGTGTCCCTGTGCAGATGATGTGGTCCCATTAATTCACTCAGATATAATTGAGACAGTAGTGATCACTGATGTTCAGAAACTACTGCCATTGATAGATTGGTGGTTGCATTTCAATGTGGAACATAATTGTCTACACATTGAAGTGCATTGGGACAGCTGTGTGGACAGGATACTAGGACAATAAGGGACATATTTGAGGCCATACAGCAGAGGGTAGAGGTTTCAAGCAGCCCTGGCACAAAATGTGCTATGTAGAACTGAGACAGGCACAATTGCAACATGGGGATTGTGTGGCTGTATTTCATGTATGATTTACTTTGTTCATCGAGGCCACCTTCCTGGACGGCATGAACACTTGAAGGCTTTATTGTCCATGTCTGTGTGCTTTGGACTGCACCACACATAGGTGGTTCAGGTGTGTTTTGCATGACTTGAGTAGTTTTCCTGTGGGACATTTGACCTGGAGAGACTAATTATGTGAATAGATATCACAGTTTCCCTGGTGTGTGATGTATGAAATGTCTTATGAACCATGAAAGTTGCATGTGGGCACATAGACAACACCATTTTACCGAGCGTTGAATTGGTCAGGTTCTTCCCACTGTTGATAGGCACACACAGTGGCTTAGCATGTTTTTGTATGTGCTGACTTGCAGGTTTGCATTGCACATGTGCCTTGATTATTGGTGGAAGTATGAGGTCCACCCTTCCAACATATGCACAATATCAGGTAGCACACACAGCTATGTCTATTTTATTATATATTATGTACTGTTATTCGGTCTGTCATGTACCTCAGATTTACTTACCAACAATTAGGCCATTCCCAAATCTCCCATTCTGGAAGCACTCATTGATGACGCCTGAAGATGTAGGCATCATAAGCATTCTCAGGATACTTGGCCACAACACTGATGAACAGACCCAGATGGTCCACAACTGCCTGTACATTGATGGAGTATGTGTGCTTCCTCTTGTGGTACAGATGTGAAGTTGCAGCAGGAGGCACCGATTGCACATGTGTGCAATCCAATGCCCCCAAAACATGGGGGAAGCCAGCTACGGCATATAAGCCTTGCTTTGTGTCCAGTTATTGTTGCTGTGGTTTGGGGAACATGAGGTACTGGGTGTAAGGCCGATGATGGTATTCAGAACAAAGGGAAGGAAGGCCGAGAAAGATGGCTGGGATATTCCTGCCTGCTGGCTGTGGTGATCTGGAATGACCCAGATGCCAGCATGTGGAGGACTGCCATCAGCTTGACCTGTGGGGGGATATTGGTGGAAGTCTGAGATGTTGCCTGCAGCTGTGGTGCAATCTTGTTCAGGAGGTGTATGATGAACACCTTCTGTACTCTGTATTAGGTGTTGACCTCCTGCACCTTGAGGTCAATGAGAGTAGTCCTCTGGTAGTACACATGCTCCCTTCTATGCTGCCTACATGGTGGTGGTGGAGGTGATGGTGGTGTCTCCTTGCTACTCCTAGTTGAAGTATTAGCAGCTCCATTGTGTAGTTGAGTTTGACAAAGTGATTTGCTGATATTGTTTTATGTATAAGAGCCATTGCATCATTTCTTATTCCTCAGCTACCGATGTGCAGGGATTTTGATGCAGTTCAGGCTCTGCACGCTGCTTGCCGACGAAGTATAACTGTTCCCAAAACTGATAAATAACATTGCTTTGGTTTTACATTTCAAAATACAAAGGAACGCCTACCTTGCATATATATTTAATCTTGTTAGGGGTGGCTCCTCTGTTGGAGTGGAGGAGTGCAGCCCCACTTAAGTTACTCCCCCCCCAAGATGAAAAATACATTACACATTTTCCCATTTTATTTTTCAGCCTTCCATCCTGCCGATCGCGTCAGGATGGAGACGGGCTGCTGCTGAGTTACAGCAGTAGGGAGGACGGTGAGCTGTTTTTCACTATTTAAAGTGTGCATGTTTTTTGGCCGCCCGTCTTGTGACAGCCAGCCACACATGCACCCTTTGACACCTCTAACCCAGCTGTCTGAAGACAACTGGTTTAGAGAAAGGGCATGTATTCAGTGACTCTGGAGTGGCGAATAAGGCCGCTCCCTCCAATCAGGGCCCTGCTCTCACAGAGAGACACCTCCAATCAGGGTGCTGCTCCCACAGAGGGAAAGCAGCACGAGGATTGGTGCATGCACTGCAGCATCTGGTTGAGAAGAAGTCAGGAGCGAAGGAAGTAGAGAACGTCGGTTAAGGTATGTGTCTTTTTTAAATTAAAATATTTGCTTGCACATGAGCGCCTGCCTGTCCTCCCGCCTCCTCCTCCCCATAGATGTCAACCGCACTGAATCTTGTGCGACACAACCGGTTCAGACCCAGGTCGAATCTGATGCAGGCAATGGAAAGTGACACATTGGCATAGATGCAAAACCTAGTACATAACAGTACTGATGTCTCGCGAAGAGATGGAGAAGCAACAAAACCCTAGAAAATCATGCAACCTTCAAATCCGCCATCATCGCTCACCACCTCCTCCTGAAAACCACAAAGAAACACACTTTCAAGACGGAATCAACACCAACGTACACAACTGTAAAGAACTCTTCGCCATTGTGAAGGAGTTTGCCAGGCCCAACAGCGAGACCACAGATGAGACCCCCTCCCAAGACCTCTACAATAAACTCGGCACGTTCTTCCACCACAAGATCAGGAAGATCTATGACAGCTCTGCTGGACCCTGCTCATCACAGAGGACACGCTCAAGACCATGAAGAGCATCCACTCAGGAGCCCCGATGGACCCAAGTCTGTACCATATCTTCCACAGAGCAGCCGCTGCCATCGACCCCAGCTTCGCTGCACCATCAATTGCTCCATTAAAATCGCCACCTTCCCTGTCGACTGGAAACACACTGAGATCACCCCCACTGCAGAAGAAGCCATTCTCAAACCTGTCGGACCTCAAGAACTTCAGACCAATCTCTCTCCTCCTCTTCCCAGCCAAAGTCAAAGAGAAGTCCATCAACACCCAGCTCTCCGAGTACATCGAAGCGAACCATGTCCTGGACAACTCCCAATCCAGCTTCCAAAGCAACCACAGCACAGAGGCTGCGCTCCCCGCTGCCACAGATGACATCCACTTTCTCCTCTACCGGGGCGAGATCGCAGCCCTCATCCTACTAGACCTCTTGGCTGCCTTCAACACCGTCTCCCAACACACCCTAATCACCAGACTCCATGACGCAGGCATCCGCGACAAGACTCTGGACTGCATCTGCTCCTTCCTCAGCTCCTCTCAGAACCTCTGGAGATTAGCTGTGGAGTTCCCAGGCTTCCTCTTTGAGCCCCACCCTCAACAATGTCTACATGGCCCCTTCGCTACCATCGTCCGAAGCGGATTCAGCATCGTCTCCTACACCAATGACACCCAGCTGATCCTCTCCCTCACCAATGAACCCACAACTGCCAGAACCAACTACCACAGTGGAATGAAGGCTGTCGCTACATGGGTGAAAGACAGCTGCCTCAAGCTCAACTCGTACAAGACCAAAGTACTCATCCTGGGACCCACCCCTTCAGCCTGGGACAACTCCTGGTGGCCAACCGCTCTGGGACCCCCCCACCCCTGACCCTAAATGACCACGCACGCAACCTTGGCATCATACCGGAATCTTCACTCACAATGAGCTGCCAAATCAATGCAGTTCACTCAGCCTGCTTCAACATGCTTCACCTGCTCCGGAAGACATTCAAATGGATCCTCATAGAATCCAGAAAAGTGGTCACCCACGCATTCATCACCAGCAGACTCGACTATGGCAACACGCTGTACGTTCGGCGTCACCCACAATAGCTCAAGACACTACATAACATGCAAAATGCAGCTGCCAGACTAGTCCACAACATCCCCCGCCGCAGCCACATCACACAACCCCTCCGAAAACTCCACCTGCTCTCAATCATCAAAGAGTCTCTTTCAAGCTCCTCACTCACGCCTACAAAGCCCTACATGGTGAGAGATCAGCGTACCTGAACCACCACTTCACATTTCAAGCACCCGCAAGACAACTCCGATCCTCCCAACTCACCATTGCCTCCATCGCCAGGATCCACAAGACGAGAACTGGAGGAAGGTCGTTCTCCTACCTCACTGCCAAGACCTGGAACACAGTGCCCCTGCACCTCAGACAATCAGCGTTTCTGACCCAATTCAGGAAGGGCCTCAAGACCAGGCTCTTTGAATGACCCTTCACCCAGTACGACCTGCAGCCCCCCTCTCCTAGCGCCTTGAGACACTCACGGGTGAGTTGTCGCACTCCACAAGCCCCTGATTGATTCATTGACTGCACCACCTAAGCGTGAATAAAATTGTCGCAACAGCAGCGCAATCTCCTTGTAAGTATGCCCCATTGTGTGTGCTCGAGGGGTAACTGAGCTTCTCCACCACATCCCGCTATCTACTCAAGAGCGAAAAAGGTTAGGTGCTTCACAATTTCCACAATGCGAATTATTTTATTATTTGTTTTGAGTTTTATATAATGTGATTGTGGCCCAAAGGCATTGGTGCCCTTTACACGAGAACCGCTTACATAAAAAAATGTATATTCATTTAATTTTTTCAGGCACGTAAAGATCAAGTGATTCGCCAGGAACCATAGGATGCTGCAAAGACGCTGGGCTTGAACCTGGTAACCCATTTCCAACTTTGGCAGCGCTGTCCCTAACGCCACGACGAGGACAGTAGACCACTGGCGGATGCAATTAGCTGTATTCTTTTCAAGAGACAGACGCGCGTTTGAGAAGCTGCATCTTACTAGGAGAGATCTGACGCATTAGGCCCCGTCTTTGTTTCCTTTCAAGCCGAAAGAACAGAAAGGTACACATTTCTTGGACGGGCATTTCAAAGCTTGCGGGTGGGGGGGGGGGGGGGGGGGGGGGGGGAGGGGAGGGGGAGGGGGGGGGGCAACTGCTTAAAAGCCTGACGAGAGAGCACCGTTCAGCACTCCAACATACAAACAAAAAAAAAAGGAAATTATTTCAGCACAGCTTTACACACCAAATATGTCATGGTGAAAGCATGTACAATCGACATACGAAACAAGCACATAACCTTCTTCCTATGCTCCTGTCCCCTATCGACCCTTTATGAAGCTCTTCCTGTGAAAAAACACCGTTTTGTGGCATTACAAAGCCTTGAAGTGCTCTACCTCAATGAGGGAGCAGACGATCGCGGATGCCAAGATAAATGGGAGGTATCTCAACAAAGCAAACAAGTAACACTGAAGTGGCGTTCGTCCCCTTGGCCTAGTGCGTGAAATAATGGCCATAAACTAGAGCAGTTACATAAATGAGGCCTAGTCTGTATGTAGAGCTGAAAGAATTGGTTTGCACCTCTTTAGGGAAGCAAGAGCGTGAAAGGTGTTCATTTAATAAGAATGAAGAAAGCGACCGAGATAGAAAACGTTTCTGTTTGCTGAACAATTCTCTTATGTAAACATTTTCGTGTGCATCCAATGACTTCTGTTGCTGGGCAGCTCAAAGAAAATGATTTTAAAAGTCCTGTTTTTAGCAAGCGAGTCTAATAGCCTCATGTTTGGTTCCACACTTACCTACAACATTTTTCGCGTATTGCACTGTCGATCCTGAAACAGAAACAACGCCCGTTGGTCAGGGAATTATATACTGCAAAAAAATCTAAATCACAAATAATCATTTTATTTTCTCCTTTCGAAATATTATACACATATATTACACTTCCAAAATTTCTGAAAATTATTTATTCTACACAATTGTTGGTGTAATTGGTCCCCAGCTAATGAAATCTGTGGAAGAACAAGACAACTTGCGTGCATAACCAACATGGTACAGCAAACCATGTTCACAAACTGGTTTGGAAGGACTTCTTTTGACTAAATTTATTGAGAAAGAGCTAACATGAAGAACAGTTAACTCCCTACTCAGGGAGAAATCTGAAATATAGTTGAGTCAAAGGCAGATGATAGACAGGATTGTGTCTCCGAAACGTTCGGCCAGGTTCTATACAGAAGAAAACATGGTATAATGACAACACAGATAAAGTTCTGGGGTATGTGATGTGAAACCACCCATTAAAAGGAGACCTTCAGAGAATCTTCAATTTCCCAGCCCACTCCAAATCTGACAAAACAGGGCAGTAGTGAGCCCCAAGAAATGGATTCTTAAGGAACAACAGATGGGAATCATAAAGTGAGGGAGGGATGCGAAACAAGAGCTGCTGCAACTAGGTTATTGTACTTGCAACCAGATAGCAGTTTCCAAATCTCTACAAAAATGAAAAAGCCATGTGATGGATTCGTTCCGGTGTGGTGTGCTCAAGGCAAGAAATACCGAAAACGATTCCAGCTACTGGACCCACGCCCCATGCGACTTCAGAGTTGATGTAATGGTCCTCTCTTGTAAAAGAAGCTAAAAGCATACTGAAAGAGGGTATTTTGCTCTATAAGACTTCTGTGGGGATGTTATTCGCAAAGGCACATTCTTTTGTAGTCGTGTTTACAGACAAATTTACTTTACTTATGCCGGACTCGAAATTCACTAAATAATTCTTGGAAAGAATAACCCCTTTTGTGATCAGAGATCTCAGCCGTCAGTACAGAATTCTCTCCGCCTGTAATTCCCACTCAGATGATGGGAATGTGAGGATTCATCAGCCATACAAGGAATGCTCAGCCTTTGTAGTTTGTCAACATACACTTATGTTTGTGGCATTCACATAGTAATATCATTCTCATTTCTTTTCTTTCTAGAAAGGGCTGGAATTTTAATCCAGCACAGTGCTGATGCAAATACCTTTTCTAGGATGGAGCGACAAAGTAAATGGGTTTGGATGAGGAGGAGGAGAAGACATTTCTCCTTGGGATAAAAAATATTCTCTTTTCCTACAGAAAAAAGAATATTCATTTGCACAGTGGATCAAATTCCCCTGTATGGAATTCTTCACCATGGATAACTTTGTCAAGTTAAGATAGGATCCCAGCTGGAAAATCACATCACTTTCTAGGCGTCTGCCTGGACACCTTTAACTGGCAAAGCTGCGCCAGGTAAAGGTGTCCATGCAGAAGTGTGGATTCATGGAATCTTTGGTGAATTAAAAAAAGTAGTAAATCTACAATTAGTCTTAAATGGGAAGCTATTAATGTAGGTTTACTACTTTTTGGGTAAATTGGCCCTCCAGTTGTCATACACACCCCAGTTAAGATAGAATAAAGAGATAAACTAAATGTAGACTTGGGACAAGGATCTCTATGTTTAAGTAAACCTCCTTCAAGATCTATGCTGTGGATGAAGTACAATTCTATACATCTGGGCTCTTGCAGAAAAGAGAAACCTGATTTCGTCATCGACAGTAGTGTGGGGTGACTGACTGCCTTTCATTTCAATATTATCCTTGGAGAACATCAAACCACAAAAATCTCCTGTTTAACCATACTCTCTTGAGCCACAAAGTGCAATATTCATAGAGATTCCAGAAATGTCAAGGTACAGTCAACATCAAAAATAATGTGGTTAGGAAATAAGTCAATATCAATCGGCAAATGAAATCGGTCTGTCCTTGGCAATCATGCATATCTTTATACACATGCAATATACTAAACAATATGGCAAAAAATACAAAAAAGAATTGCGTGGTCCAGCAGCCAAGGTGCACCTTGGCAATGAGGTGCATTTCTTTCGTCAGAGTCAAT
Organism: Lissotriton vulgaris; assembly: GCF_964263255.1. Lineage (NCBI taxonomy): Eukaryota > Metazoa > Chordata > Amphibia > Caudata > Salamandridae > Lissotriton > Lissotriton vulgaris. The sequence goes on from NC_141687.1 coordinate 1,128,304,761, forward strand.
GCACATGTGGTCAGGGAAAATGCCGTCACTCACTTTGCAAAGCAGCCAATGGATGAAGTGGGCTGACTCATGCCCTATACCGAGGACAACGGATGTAAAATTACACTTAACTGACCAATGAATGAAGAGAGCTCACTGAACGAACCTATACATGTGTAATTTTATGATGAGGTTTTTAGAAAACAAGAACATAGCAAAACTGCAAAAGATGTCTCTAGTCCACACATAAGAAAATACAATACGATCATTAACAATGTCAAGAGCTTGTTTGTTCCAAATGATGCAAACCTAGCTGGTTCAATCTACTGAATGATACATTGAATGAAAGTTCTAGTTGCACACCACATAAAATTGTGAATTGAATGCATTGTCATACCATATACAATTTTGAATTAAATCCAGGGGACGATAATGATCGGAATAAAGTATCCCCAATGCGTCTAAATGAGTTTCAGAAGGTTTACTGCTTTATTTGAAATTTTAAATACTGTTGTTTTGTTACATAACATTATGTAATGTTACAAACAACCGATCACCGTTTGATGTATCATATTTGATTTTTGAGGATTATTTGTCTTATATTTCCAGTGGTCCTGGTTTTAGCCAATATTTCTGTCTATTACATTTTGTGAATACTCTGAGAGCACTCAAACCATGTAAGAAAGGCAACCTAAAAGTCTGCATGTATCTTTGATTTAATTGTACCCTTCGACATCGGGTGCATTTTGAAATCAGGGATGTTTTTAGGTCGAGCATTCAAGACCTCTTGTATATACTTTAGTATATACTTATATGTGTATGTACTTTGTGGGCTCTGGAGATCAGCCCTCGAACTTGTCTGCTTCCGCTTAGGGACTTTTTTTCTATTTAACTGCCTCTAGTTAATCGTCTTGATAGAAAATGTCCAATAGAGGTCAGTAAAATACCAGAATTGCTTTGTGCTTGTTCAACTACCTCTATTTAACTGTCTTGAAAGAAAACGACCAGTAGAGGTCAGTAAAATACCAAAATTTCTTTCTGCTGAGGGACTTTATTTTTTTTATTTTTCTGGCAACTGCCTCTGTTTAAATTTCTTGATAGAAAACGACCAGCAGAGGTCAGTAAAATACCAGAATCACTTTAGCATTCTCTAAATTACAGTCCATAGAAATTGTCTTCCACGACCACCCGTAGACAATAATATTTTTTTTTAGGTCTTGTATTTTCAGTGATATGATCACCGAAGGCCCTGATTTTATATTAAAAACAGAGCTTTGGACTATACCATTTCCAGCTGCAAGGAAATATTTCTCACCATGTGTTCCCATACCTTGCGTGTCACACAGTTTAGTGCTTACTTTCCCTCCATGTTAAAGAAAAGTCGATGTTTCAGCACCCAGGCTAATGTGCTGCATATCTAAATACATATAAGTTCCCAAAGGCGAGACCGATTGCATTGCAAATGCTTGTTTAAATATGTTGTGGTTTTACCGAAGAATAATACTTTGTACGAGAGGCGTTCAACTACACATTTCTGTATTAGACAACGATTTTAGATTTTGTAGACTGTATAAAAATGTTGAACATATTTTACATAAAGCTGTTTATGCATCTAAATAAGATATGGATTTCTGCTTTTATTTGACATGATAGCGTTAAAACATTTCTTGTTGAAAAATGTATTCAGAATCCACTGTTTTTTAAAAATAAAGGGGTTTATTTACAGGACCATTGCATCGCCGGTGCGTCACTTTTTAAAACACTCCGGCGTCGCAGCGTGCAGACCCATATCTACAATGCCATGCGAAGCCCCTTCTTTTTTTTTTTTTTTACGAGTAGCTTTTCATAGCTTTGTAGATATGGTGTAAGGCAACGCAGTGCAAGCTGATGCGTTGCCTTACACTTCATCAGGAAGGCATTCCATGGGCATTGCGGTGAGTGTTCCCACACAGCACTCATGGGTTTTGATGCATTCCAGATTTACAAAGATTTATAAACCTGGGAAATCGTCAAAACTGTACACCTTCCCAGGGCAGACGTACCGAGGAAAAATATGTTTACTTTGCCTAGATTTCTCCTCTTTACATGGGTGCTGCTCATAGAAAGAGGAAAATTACTCCATGTACTGTTTTTGAGCAGGAAGGTGTCACAAATGCAATCTACTCATGCATTTTCCATAAACTTCTTTAGGCAGGGCTACAGCAAAAACTGCAGAACAGAATTACAAAAATTTGACAGGAAGCCAGATCTTGGTATGCAGATTGTATTTTTTGTGATTAGGTATAAATCCATTCAAATAGAGCGTTATGATTGGCCCGGGGAGCTTTTTTCCCTTGGGACAATATGTTCCTGTGCGAGTCAGACTCCAGCAAGAGGGAGCGCTCTCATTGGCTGCCTGCAAAATCAGAACATGTTTTTGGGCAGCCATTACAAGACTCAGGGACTTTGTCCCCTGTCCTAAGAAGTAAACAAAAAAAATATACGGGGCAGAATAGGAATACCCTACCCCTGTAAGGCCGATGAAGGGGACCCAGAAGACACCCCCAAGTGCCAAAATAAGAAAATGTAGAAGTTTTTGCCACGATTCAGCGGGACTCCTGCTGGATCTAAAAAGAAATCAATGACATCCCAATGCCGATTTCAGTAATTAAGGGGGGGCACATGGCCTCCCTCCCGGAGCCAGTATAGGCTCTGGGGAATTCACCTGCATTTGATAAGGGGAGGGGAATGCAAGGCCCCCTCCCCAAGCCATTTTAGGCCCTGGAGACTGACATTTTCCAAAAAGGGGGAAGGGGCCCCATTCTTTAGAGCTGCTAACTTTTCAAAAAAGGGAAAGGGGCTGCGCTGCTGCGGGCAGGGCAGGGAAACAGATCCACAGATTGCTTCCGATCGAAGGGAGCAGCACAAATCACTGCACACTCCGAGCGGGAACAATAAGTGTTCTGTTTCCCTGCCCGCATCAGTGCAGACAGTGAGACAAAATGCAAGTCTGCTACCAGCCGGCTGGAGCATTTTCAAAGCTCCTGCCCGCCTGAAGCAGACTTTGTGTTTGCTCCCATTTGACAGGATATTCCAAAATGCTCCTGGCTGGTGGGAGCAAACACAAGTTTCCCTGCCTGTGCTTGTGTGGGCAGGGAAATTGCTGTTTGTCGAGTGTGGGTTTCCTGAGCCACAGCAATTGAGCCAGCCCCAGGGGATGGGGTCCCCAAGGTCAATAAAGGCTCACGGAGAGAGGCTGTCAGCTTCCCTCCCATTTTGTAATTTTAACGGTCTGAGGGTATGGGGCTCCATGGCCTTCTCAAGGCTTGGGGAGGGGGCCTTCTCCCTCTTTTTGGTGAATTTAAGACCCAAAGGCAGGGCTCCCTGGGGGCTATAACAACTTGGGAAGGAGGGGCGCGTGGCTCGCTCCCCTTCTTTGATGGATTTTAGCCCCGGCAGTGGGTAATTTGAGATATCATCAGTGGTGTCATAGAACACGTCATGACTGCTGTAATATGTGAGGTCATTAGCAGTGCATGGCGGGGGCACAAGTTGTAGTTATCTGTGCTAACTGTAAATGGTGGATCTGTTTTATTTAGTACAAAACGTTGATGTTGTCACTGACATATTCACGTAACTATAAAGTTACGTTAACCTTTGGCTTTTTCAGTCAATTTCTAGTTTTTTTTTAATGTACAGCAATATTGTATTACCATACGTATATCCAACCCCACCTCCACGTTGGTCTTCGGCCACATATTAGGCCCTGGGGGCCCCATCTCTCTGTGACTTTTTTGTTTTTAAAGGGGGGGGGGGTACATGGTCCCCTTCCCTGAGCCTTCCCAGGCCCTGGAGACCCCATCTCATTGGCCAAAATGTAAGGGGAGGGGGGTGCAGTCCCCCTCCCTGAGCCTTTTTTGGACACTGGGATGTCATCCCCCAAGGCCAAATATGATACAAATGGGAAGAGGGATGTGTAGTCCTCCCTTCCTGACTCCCAACTGAGGACCCCATCCCCAGGGGCTTTTTTTAAAGGGGGAGGGCTGGGTGGCCCTCCTTCTTGGGCCTCATTAGGCTCTGGAGGCCACATCTCCCTGGGCCCTCAGTATTTTAAAGGGCACAGGAGGGAGACCACATGGCCCCCTCGCCTATTTTTTTGTAAAAAAAACCCAGGAAAGTGGTGGTTCCCATGTCCTAAACAGCGGACCTCCGGGTGTGCCAGGTTCCAGGGGCAAGCATATGTTTAACAATAGAGGAGGAATGCACATGCATCCCCTCTCCCCAAGGGCTATTTAAGACCTAGAGACCACCACCTTCCTAATGATTAACAAAATTAGGAGAGGGGTTACATGCGGCCCTCCTTCTGTGGCCTTTAATGGACCATCACCCCCCTGGGGCTTAATTATACAATAGCAGAGAGGGCTGCGTGGACCCCCAACATAAGGTGCATAGGACACCTGGAGACCACTAGCTCCCCAGGGCTTCCACAGTAAATTGGAGGGGGCCCTTGGACCCCTCTCTTTGGCCCAGTAGGACCCCGGAGACCACCACCTCCCCATGACAAAAATACAAACCAAAGGGGAAAGGAGTCATGCGGTCCCCCTTCTGGGCCATATTCGAATATTCGAACCAGGGAATCACTACCTCTCTGGGGCAGGCCCTTCAAACTGAAAGGAGGGGTTTTGTGCGGCCCCCCTCATACAGCCATTAATGATCCAGGGGATCGCCACCCCCCAGGGCTGGCTACCTATCTGATGATGTGCCCACCTTGGTGAGAGAGATTTTTTTTTACTTGATGGGATCTTTGACATCTCCGGCCAAGAGAGAGCAAACTGTAAGTCCGCTCCCAGTGGGCGGGAGCAGGACGACTGTCCCCACTTACTGTGAATAGACTTTTCATGTGTTTTGGGCAGGAAAACAGATGAAAAAAATGCTCCCACATTCAGGAAGCAGCATTTGCTGCTGCTCACTACATGTGGGTGCAATGCAATCTCCTCCTGGAGGCAAGGGGCTGGCAGTGACATCAGGAGCATCAAGTCTCCCCCTGCGGTCCCCAACGCTGCAGAATTGGTGCCCTAGATGGGCTCCAGGGCACCCAGGATCAAGAGGCCAGACCCTGAGGGATAGGGTCCCCTGGGCTGAAATCAGCTTGGGGAGGGGTGTTTCCTAGCCTCCCTCCTCTTGTTTAAAAGCGCAAAGTGTCCTAACTTCTTGGGCTTAGCAAAGGTATAGCAAGTGTCTTTCCTTTTGTATTCCATACTGAAAAATGAACTGAAACCCTTAATGGAGATGAAACCCTCGTTGATCTATTGGAGCACAATCTGTTCCATAGTGACTCTGAGAAGCGGTTTCTTTCTTGTCATCTCCTGCTGAGAGCAGAGTCAACAGTCCTCTCTTTTAATTACCATGAGTATCCAAATGCTCCAAGTCATATGCAAATGCAACCCATTTGCCCCCTCCCCGTTTTCCTCAGTAAAATGCAAAGTTCTTGCTACCTTTTCCCTTGTTGATGGATATCTTACCAAAAGGCCCCAAAGCACGTTTCCTGACTATTTTGGGAATGCGTTCTTGATGCAGAGAAATACAAGAACATTGCCACCCAACAAAGAAGCACTTACTTTGGATCACTGAAATAATATCTACTACCAAATTATCGAGTTCCCATAATATCGATGAAAAAATATTGAGGGACATAATATCGACTTTCTGTCTTCACTAAGGTAAGTACAAAAATATCGAGTTTAAAATATCGAGTGTTAAAAATATAGACTGTCAAAATATCGATTTTTTTATGTCTTTAAAATAAGTTACAACTATTATAATATTAAATATATTTAATATAAACATTGTTAAAATTATTAAATAAATGTAACATTATTACATAATTAATGTAACTTTAAAAATTAATAATAATAATACATATATATATAAATACATGTTATTAATAAAACATATAGAATATATTTACCGTAGCATAGCAAAAGGTTTAAATTTAATGTAACCACTCCAGTGGGTGCTACATTAAAGAGATCGTTGGATAGCGTAGGGGTTAAAATTACTATTCCCACTTCAGTGGGTACAAGAGTAGGGAAAGCGTTGGATAGCGTAGGGGTAAAATTTACTATTCCCACTCCAGTGGGTGCAACAGTAGGGAAAGCGTTGGATAGCGTAGTGGTAAAAATTACCATTCCCACTCCAGTGGGTGCAACAGTAGGGAAAGGGTTGGATAGCATAGGGGTAAAAATTACTATTCCCACTCCAACGAGTGCAACAGTAGGGAAAGCGCTGGATAGCGTAGGAGTAAAAATTACTATTCCCACTCCAGTGGGTGCTACAGTAGGGAAAGCGTTGGATAGCGTAGGGGTAAAAATTACTATTTCCACTCCAGTGGGTGCTACAGTATGGAAAGAGTTGGATAGCGTAGGAGTAAAAATTACTATTCCCACTCCAGTGGGTGCAACAGTAGGGAAAGCGTTGGATAGCGTAGGGGTAAAAATTACTATTCCCACTCCAGTGGGTGCTACAGTAGGGAAAGCGTTGGATAGCGTAGGGGTAAAAATGACTATTCCCACTCCAGTGGGTGCAACAGTAGGGAAAGCGTTGGATAGCGTAGGGGTGAAAATTACTATTCCCAATTAATTATTTTAAATTAATTGCCAATTATATTTTATTTATTTACCAATTAATAATTAATTTAAAAATATAATTAATTTACATAATTATTTAATTAAAATTAAATTACTTTCCACCCTATTCCCCTATAAACACACAACCCGCTACAGAAAATAAATTACTAAAAATTAATTATTTATCAATTATTTATTTTTAATTAATTACCAATTATATTTTAATTATTTACCAATTATTACTTAATTAACAATTAGATTAAATTTACTTAATTATTAATTATAATTAAATTACTTCCCACCCTATTCCCTTACAACCCGCTATAAAAAATAAATTACTAAAAATTAATTATTTATCAATTAATCAAGCGTTGGATAGCGTAGGGGTAAAAATTACTATTCCCACTCCAGTGGGTGCAACAGTAGGGAAAGCGTTGGATAGCATAGGGGTAAAAATTACTATTCCCACTCCAAAGAGTGGAACAGTAGGGAAAGCGCTGGATAGCGTAGGGGTAAAAATTACTATTCCCACTCCAGTGGGTGCTACAGTAGGGAAAGCGTTGGATAGCGTAGGGGTAAAAATTACTATTTCCACTCCAGTGGGTGCTACAGTATGGAAAGCGTTGGATAGCGTAGGAGTAAAAATTACTATTCCCACTCCAGTGGGTGTAACAGTAGGGAAAGCGTTGGATAGCGTAGGGGTAAAAATTACTATTCCCACTCCAGTGGGTGCTACAGTAGGGAAAGCGTTGGATAGCGTAGGGGTAAAAATTACTATTCCCACTCCAGTGGGTGCAACAGTAGGGAAAGCGTTGGATTGCGTAGGGGTAAAAATTACTATTCCCACTCCAGTGGGTGCTACAGTACGGAAGCGTTGGATGGCGTAGGGGTAAAAATTACTATTCCCACTCCAGTGGGTGCTACTGTAGGGAAAGCGTTAGATAGCGTAGGGGTAAAAATTATTATTCCCACTCCAGTGGGTGCAACAGTAGGGAAAGCGTTGGATAGCGTAGGGGTGAAAATTACTATTCCCAATTAATTATTTTAAATTAATTACCAATTATATTTTATTTATTTACCAATTAATAATTAATTTAAAAATATAATTAATTTACATAATTATTTAATTAAAATTAAATTACTTCCGACCCTATTCCCCTTTAAACACACAACCCACTACAGAAAATAAATTACTAAAAATTAATTATTTATCAATTATTTATTTTTAATTAATTACCAATTATATTTTAATTATTTACCAATTATTATTTAATTAACAATTAGATTACATTTACATAATTAATTAATTATAATTAAATTACTTCCCACCCTATTCCCCTACAACCTGCTACAAAAAATAAATTACTAAAGATTAATTATTTATCAATTATTCATTTTTAATTAATTAACAATTATATTTTAATTAATTACCAATTATTATTTAAGTAACAATTAGATTAAATTTACATAATTAATTATTTATAATTAAATTACTTCCCACCCTATTCCCCTATAAACCCACAACCCGCTACAGATTTATATTACACAAATATTATTAAATATTAATAACTTACCTTATTTTCGATATTTTTGTTGTCTATATTTTATCTAGTCTATATTATGTCTAGTCTATATTTTTGATTCGATATTTTGGCTATTCTAGTCGATATTACTCGATATTTTTGTTGTCTATATTTTGTCTAGTCTATATTTTGTCCAGTCTATATTTTTTACTCGATATTTTGTCCAATCGATATTTTGAAATTGATATTATGTCTGTTTACCACTTACTTCATATAGATAAGAGGAAGTACTTATGTTTTTGGTTGACATTAACCAATTTGTAGCCTCGTACACTTCTCTTGAGGAGGATTAATGTTTTCACAGATTTGTAGGTGAAGACGCTGCAGGAATAATCACATTGCTTATATTACATTTACACAAGGTAACTGCCGACATTACCTCATGGTCCTTTAAGCAGCTGTAGTGTAGAATATGGACTAGACATTTACCCAACGAGGTAGCACTTACTAAATAACCAGTGGAAAGTACTCCAATTGGGTAGACATTTGCGGCAAAACTGTGGAATCTTTTGGAAATAAATGAGGTTCCACTGTGTCCCTGATGCTCATTTCACAGAAATTAAACCTCAATGGGAAGCACTTACAAATATCAGCACAGCAGGAGTCCCAGTTGAAGCTCCACTTCTGTAAAGCACCAGTGATTCTAACTTCTTGGGCTTAGCAAAGGCAAAGCAAATGTGTTTCCTCTTCTATTCCACATTGAAAAACAATCTGAAATCCTTAGTGGAGGTGACTGCCTCTTTGATCTATTGGAGCGCGATAAGATCTTTAGTGACTGTGATGAGTCGTTTATTTCCTATCTTTGGTCCCACCCTGTCTTCCTTAGTAGTATGCAAAGGTCTTCCTGCCTTTTTCCACGTTGATGAACAGCTTACCTACAGGCCCCTTACCACTGTTCTTGCCGATTTTGGTGATGCGTTCTTGATGCCGAGGAATATGAGGACATCTCCACCAAATAAAGAAGCATTTACTTCATATAGTTAAGAGGAAGTACCCTTGTTTGTTGGCGATTTACCTCTTTGTAATCTTGTTGTCTTCTCTACAAGATGATTCATTTATCACAGATTTCGGAATGAAGAATCACAAGGAACAATCACATTGCCAAAATGCACACAAGGTGACTGCAGATATTTCCTCATGTATATGTAGAGGAAGTGTAGTATATGCACTGGATGTAGTGTAGAATACTCACTAAACACTTATCAAATGACGTAGGACTTAACCAGTAGAAAGTACTCCAGTTGGGACTATTTTCTGCTAAACTGTGGACTCCTGTTGGATAAAGCGGCAGGTGAGGTTCCACTGTGGCCCAGTCAATCACACAGCTACTGACAAACCTACACAGATACTTGGACACCCACTCAGAAACTCATTCTCTCACTCTCATATCCACTCACAGACCATACAGCTGCTTACACACATACAGTCACTCACACACTCACTCACATACCCATACAGCCATTAACACTCCCACTTACAGATCCATACAGCCACTCAGATACCCACTCATAGCCTCATACAGCCACTCACAAACCTACTCACAGATCCACACAGCTACTCGCACACCCACTTTCAGAACGACAAAACCACTCACACACCCACTCACAGACCAAGTTACTCACACACCTACATATCTACTCATAAACCCACTAGCAGACCTATACAGCCACTGACACACCCACAAAACCAGTCAAACACCCACTCATACACCCATACAGATACTCACAGATACTCAGATACTCACAGATCCATACAGCCACTCATACACATCCAGTTACTGGCCCATACAGCCACTCACACACCCACCATATGACCTACAGAGTCACTCACACACCCACTCTCAAAGGTTACAGGTTACGATTTAGAAATGAAATTAAAAAAATCGTTGAAATTCACACAAAAACAATAGGTTGCAGCGACATTATAGTTAGGTAATAACATTTAAAAAAACATAGAAATTCACTGAAAAACTCACACTTTACTGGGACGTTATAGTTAGGAAATAGAATTGAAAGAACCGTTATAGTTAGGCTCAGATTTTACTTATAAAAAAACATTGAAATTCAGCAGTTATAAATACCTGAACTTACTATAACTTGTGTTCTCTCAATGCACTGCTTATGACCTCACGTATCATATCCCTCATGACATGCTCAGTGACATCACTGATGGCATCACCAATGACATCTCAAATTACATCACTATTGACATCGTCTGGAGAAACACTCACACGTCCACTCACACACCAACACAGCCACTCATACACCCACTCACACACCCATACAACCACTCATTCACCTACTCACTCATCCATACAGCCACTCACATTCATACTTACTCACCCATACAGCCACTCACTCAGCAGCTCACTTACTCATTCATATACTCACACAGCCACTTACTCACCCATACAGTCACTCACACAGCCACTCACTCACCCATACAGTTACTTACACACCAACATATTCACCCATACATCCACTCACATTGACACTCACACACCCATACAGCCTGTCAACAGAGCCACTCACTCAGGCACCCATAGAAACACTCACACGTCTACTCACTCATCCATTCAGCCACTCAAACAGATACTCACTCTCCAATACAGCTACTCACACACCCACACAGTTAACCAAACACCCACTCAAACAGCCACTTAGTTACCCATAAAGCCACTTCAACACACAGTCACTCACCCATGCAACGACTCACACAGCCAGTTAGCCACTGATGCAACTACTCTGCATACCCTACCATTTTCCCAAGTTTGGTGTAATTCCATTCAGCCATTCGGGCTGTAGCCGTGTCTAAAGATCCCTATGGAATTTAACATGGGGAAAACATGTTTTGGGACCCCCCTTTTTTCTCGGCCCCCGCTTGGCGAATCCCCCCGATACTTTCAGGGAAGGAGCGGAGCATAGATGAGCAAATTTAAGGAAAATTACATGCAGATTCCTCAATCGGCGCTAAAGTTGTTCCCAATAGAATGTTGGGGATTTCCTATGGTAACTAGGTCCTATTATCACAAAGTGATCCTTCAAGCCTGAGAGCGCTCGACAGTGTGTGCTCGGCCCGGAGGGCTGGATCATAGCCCAGTATTAATTTTGAGAACAAAGAGGGCGGCACAACTGGATACTTATTACGAAGCTTTAATCACACAAACACTCCACCGACGCATTTCAGCCTCACGCTTTTCTCACGGTCAGCAAGTCCCTTTTTGCTTTTTGTTTATATACTGCCCCATCTTAGCCATAAGGTGGCATTATGGGATACGTAGTTTGTCAAGCAATATATTCTAAAACAATATATTAAAAACAAAGGACTGGTGTGCTCTGATTGTATAAGTATAGTACTTTAGCGTCCTTAGTTACTTTCACTTAGGGCATTTTATACATTCATAATCTTTATACTGCGGTATTGGGTATAGTACCCTATTACAGTCAGATACAGTTTATGCTGAGTTCAAAATCACTCAAGATGTATGTGGAGATCTTCTCCAAAATTCATGCCTCTGGGGTGTTTTGTTCGGAATTGGATTATGAGACGTGATTCCATCTGTCGTAGGAGACGCACTGTGTCTCCTCCTCTGTCTTGTTTGGTCAACATTTTCAATCCATAAAAGTTCATAGCTCGCCAGTCCCCATTTTGACAAGTGTTTAGATGTTTGGCTGTGGCATATAGCATGTTTGAGTTTTTTACAGCCCGGATATGCTCCAGAATTCTTTTCTTCAGCATACATGTTGTGGATCCTATGTATTTCATACCACATTTACATTCTATCACATACACTACATTTTTAGATGTGCATGTGATGTATTGTTTGATCGGCATGTATTTTCCATTTGGTTCCATTACATTCTTCATTTTTTTGCCTATTTTACAAGCTTTGCATGTGGTACATGGTTTGAAACCCACACTTTGTTCTGTCCACCATTTTGGTTGTTGAGTGATCTGAAAGTGGCTTTTGACTAATAGGTCTTGAAGAGATGTGTTCTTTTTGTATGTGATGGAGGGATGTTTGCCCGCCAGTAGCCCAATGTCTGGATCGCTGGTTATTAGATGCCAATACTTTTTGATTTTTTTTGCAATTAGCCCACTCTCTTTGTTGTAAGTGGTTATGAATCTTGGAGGATCCTTGTCTTGTGGGGGTTTCTTTTTTTCGATCAGAGTTTCTGCTCTGCTGATTTTGTCAACCTTCTTTTTACAATCTTTCAATACATAGTCCTTGTATACTCTGGATTGGAATCTAGTTTTACTTTCAAGTATCATTTTTTCTGCATCATCCGATTTTGAGCAATTTCTCTTTAGTCGTACATATTCTCCGTACGGGATGCTTTCAAGCAGTGATTTCGGATGAAAACTGGTGCCATGGAGAACACTGTTGGTAGCAGTTTTTTTAATAAATTTATATATATATATATATATATATATATATATATATATATATATATATATATATCTATATCTATATCTATCTATCTATCTATATATATATATATATATATATATATATATATATATATATATATATATATATATATATATATATATATATATATATATATATATATATATATATATTCATCCTTCCATTTGCGTGGAAATTCAATGGAGTGAAGGAACAATTGACCTGGACCAGCATGTCAAGTCTGTCCAGTACAGCTTCATCAGTAACAGAAAGAAACGATGGTGGGGCAACAACATTCAGTGATGCATTTAAATTTTCTTTTTTAGGGGACATGCGCCTCTTATTACAGCAAAGACATTGGGAGCAAAACCGCTCAGTCCCTCACTTCCAACCACGAAGAGGAAGAGGCCGGGGGAGACAATGGCCGGAAAGAAACATAAGAGAAGAGGAAAGAGAGGAAACCAGTGGCACGGAAAAAATCGGGACGGAAACGAGGTCCATGCGCCAGAGGAGGAAGTGAACAGTGAGGAACTACAAGGAATTAATCTATCGAAAAGAATTATGAAACCTTCGGAAATCAGTTTATTAAAAAGAGGCATAAACTTTTGTCCTAAAAGCAGAATGAATTTAGCCCAAACATGAATTGACCTCTACCTATATGTAAGAAAGATGAAATTGGCAAAAGCGTTTAAAGACTCTCTCCTAAGGAAAACATCAAGTCAAAGACTAGAAACTCATGAGGAAGGCTTGCAAGCGAGAGATATGGAAGGATTTCTAACTCTAATGAATTTGGATGCAACACCTACAAGTGAATTATCGCTGGAGGAAACACACACACAAGCGGGAGCAGGTCAAAGTGGAATGAGACCAAAATCAAAATTCTATCCCCAACTGGGACCAGGAAACAAGATAGGCTTATTCCAAGAAACAGTAATTCAGGATTTATATAAACTAAAATGTTGTAAATACCGTGACAATCTATTGAAGGAAGAACGATTAGCATTGGATGAACTCTCAAAGGATGACCAAATATAGATCAAAATGGCCGACAAAGGCGGCAACATTGTGATAATGGACCGTACTGCTTACACAATGGAAGCACATAGACAACTAAGGGATCTGAAATTCTATGAAAAATTAAAACAAGATCCAACAAAACTAATTAAAGACAACATTTACACAAATCTGGCCAAATGGTCATCAATGGGACTCATCGATGAAGCTGAAAGAAAATTCTTGACAGTACAACACCCAACAATGGCGACAAGTACACAAAGATGCGAAAAAACAACCAGGCAGACCGATACTATCGGCAAAAGGCTCATTATTGGAACCTATAGCAGAGTACATTGACTTTTTTCTAAGACCGTATGTGGCTCACTTAAGTTCCTACATTCAAGATACGAGTGATGTATTAGGAGCACTTGAGGATACACCTTGGCAATCTTCATATCATCTAATCACTATGGATGTTATCGGGCTGTATACTAACATAAATAACGACACAGGAATACATGCTTGCAATTATTTCTTACAGAACAGACAAATGCAATACAGTAAACATAACAAGATGGTAATGACAATGATTAAGACAGTCCTCACAGATAACATATTTATGTTTGGAGAAGATCTATACCGACAAAATAGCGGGACGGCAATTGGATTTTCCTTTAGCCCCAGCTACGCGTGTCTCACCACGGGGTGGTGGGAGCAGGAGAAAGCGTGGAACATCTCCAATGAGGAATCAGTAAACAAAATCGTAAGCTGGAAAAGGTTTATTGATGACCTCTTAATAATATGGGATGGCAGCAAAGAAGAATTCGAGGAATATTTCAATGTGATGAATAATAGTACTAATGACCTGAAATTTACTTACACCATAAGTAAAGACAGGGTTGTATTCCTCGACACTGAGATTTACATAAAAAATAATCAAATTCAAACTACATTGCATAGAAAGGTCACAGCTACGAATGCAACACTGGAAGCAACCAGCTTCCACCAGAAATCTCTCCTAGCCAGTATCCCCTATGGGGAATTCCTACGAATCCGCAGAATTTGTAGCGAAAAAGATGAATGGGACTTACAAAGCAGCAAAGCCGGTGAAATATTTTTGAAAAGAAAATACCCGCCAAAAATTGTATCAAAATGTTGGGAAAGAGCCAACAACAAAACACGAACTGAATGTTTAGCGAGAAAAATCTGTGAGGAAAATAAATCAGTGGCACCAATCAGAATGATAATGGATTATTCACAAGAAAGCAAACAAATTGAAAATATTTTGAGAAAAAATTGGAACATTTTACAGCTCGATACAACTGTTAGGAACCTGATGGGAAATCACCCGACTGTAACTTATAGAAGGTCGAGGAACCTGAAAGATCACATGATCCACAGCCATTTCCAAAAAAGAAAAAAAGGAGATGATTGGCTAAAAACCAAAGGATTTGTTAAGTGTTACTCATGTAAGATGTGCCAAATAGCGAAACCCACAAAAGAAATAATTATGGAGAATAACAAAACATGGGAAATACGCCAATGTATAACATTTAAAACACCCTACACAATCTACGTAGTGGAATGCCCATGTCTTAAAAGATATGTGGGCAGTACAACGTGTGAACTGAAGAAAAGAATAATGGAACACATGAGAGCCACTATACACAAAGATCTAACGCAGTGGCCAAACACATGGAACAAGAACATCAGGGAGACTGGACAAAATTAAGATTCTACGGAATTGAAACAGTACCAAAAAAAAGCCGCGGTGGAAATCGAGAAACAGAATTGCGCAAAAAAGAATTGCGCTATATTCTAAACATGAGGACCCTACACCCACACGGTCTAAACCAGTCGGAAGAAATATATATTCATCTACAATAACAATGAGGTATTAATAGAGAAATATTCATAATAGGCCAAAACAAATGACAACCAGAAGGAACCGAATTAAAGCCAAAGGAAACTTATGGCATTTATGTTACAAACCCCATTAGAGGGATGAAAATCATATGAGGAATCAATTCCATAATTGGATATATTGTAGATGTGAACTCACAACCAATTCGGACCAAAGTGGCAAAGATTCACAAAAAGAACTGCCTAAAAAAGAACTAAATAATTAACTTGGCAAATTAATATCTCAATGAGCAAAATACAAACACACTTCCACTGCAAACAAAAGAAAATCATGAACATTAAACACTACGACAAGACAGTAAACTACAAAGACCAGAATTCCGAATGGCCAGTCACATGACAGGAAATGAGTCATGTTGAAGCTTTTACATTGCATCACTATACAGAGACTGTTGATCGTGAACAAGGTGTGCTGCAACACCGAAACACGTTGACCAGAAACGTGGTCAACCCCCTAATTTAACGAATATGTTAATTTAATTTAATAAACACCTCTTCAAAGAAATCGCCCTGGAGTGCGGCCTGTTTTTTCCTCGTATGGGGAAGAGTGAGTGTATATATATATATATACATATATTACCTACTGGCGGTCGCCAGTAGGTATATATAGTTAGGATTTTTTCTCTATGGAACTTTTGAAAATTCTATGTCTAATAACTTTGGCGTTTGTGGACGGAATCGGCTGAAATTTTCAGGTAAATGGCACATTTTGTTTCTGAGCAGCCCCTAAAAATTTGGGGGAGTTCCGTCAAGGGGGGGCCGAGAAACAAGGGGGTCCCAAAACGCGTTTTTCCCATTCATTTTTCCATAGGGCCTTTGGCCTCACTTTTAGCTCGAACGGCTGAATGGATTTACACGAAACTTGGCAAAATTATAGGGACTGTTAGCCCGATGTACCTTTGCTGGGTCTCAATATATGTGCTCCAGTGGATTTTGAGAAATTAACGTTTAAAAAAACAGATATATCTGTGACAGCGTCCCAGATAGCGCACCAGATTGCGTACTTTTCGCGTAACGGAGCTTTGCGTAGCGAACCTGATTGGCTCTCCGGTGTCTGTCAACATTCTAAACAGTCCGGTGCGGCCGCCTTCTTGTCTCTCGGTAGGATCGAGAGACAAGAGGAGGAGAAAAATGAAGGGGGAATTTAATGAAAGGGGGCAAGGTAGATCTTTCTTGACCCCCTAGGAATGATGTTGGGGTTATTAAAGGGTCCCGTGGGGCAAATAATAAAAATTTGATTTTTCGCGGTAGAAGCGCTTCTCGGTTCACGAACCGGGTCGCAAACTGGTAGCGAAACGTGAATTCGCCATTTTGTGTTTCAATTTAATTAAATTACTAGGTATAAGGGGGTACGGGAGACGTATCTTGACTCCTTATGTTTGCTGAGGAGGCTCAAATATGTTGATACATGTCTTCCAGCGGCTGTGCTCGAGCGTTTTTTTTTGTTGCTGCGTGACGTCTGTTAACGTTCGTTTCGATGGAAATCAGGAACTGTTGACCGCCATTTTGTCACTGCGAGTAAATATTTTGTTAAAAATAATTGTTATAAATTAATCCTTATTGATAAACATTGTCTGCGCCATCTTGCCTTTTTTGCAATGCCACACTTTTGTTGAGCACGGCAGCCATTTTAGATGCCTTGACCAGACCCACTCTCTGCACGCCGCCGATCCTCAGCATGGCTCCCCACCCTCGCAAGCATCTCCCCCACGCACTGGTCACCCCCGCTCTCTCTCTCATGCATGGGCCATAAACCTCCCCCCATCTGCGCTGCTCTTCCCTGAGAATCACACCCTGTGCCGCCCGACACCTCCCTTTCACCCTATTCACTACCGCACCCTCTGACACTCCTCTTCCTCTGTGTCTGATTGTGCAGGCCGGTCTCAGTCTATCACTTAGCCCTGCCGATGTAGTTTATGGCTCCAGCTGTAGAGAATCACCCCTGTTCAAAGGAGTTACAGTAGATCAAGGCCCCCACCCGATGAGATCCGTCACACTACACGCGTTCCTACTATCTGATAACCATCCTGTATTGTGCTTGGGGAGGGGATTCTCACTGTGAGGGTGTGTGGGTCCAAGCCTGAAGCGGAAGATTCCAGGGATGCCTTTTTGTACATCAAAGTCTTCACAATTATGTGTCACATTAAAAATATATAGCACTCCAACAAAGTTGTAGGATTATAACACTTTAATAACTTATAAATATATACAACGCTCCAACAAAGTAAACAAGTTAAAAAAAACTTTTAAAACAACTATTTACATGACATTGCTTTAAGCAGGATAGACAAAGAAATGACACAGTGATGTAAAAGTTTCTGAAAGAAATGCCAAGAACGTCCCATGTGAAAGTGAATTTTATCTGGCAATTTTTTTCTTTTCCTTCTCATGAAAAGAAAGTTAATGCCAGGTTCGTTACTTGCCTCATCTGCCAAAAAAAAACTCTCAAGAGGGACCGAAAAAAAATATAGCTATGGTAATCATATCATGCATTGGCACATGGAGAGGTGGCACCCTTTTAATTATTCTAAAGCACAACTTCGAGATTTGGTGGATAATCCCCGACCGGCAGAAACATCCACCAATGACTTAGCAATAAGTGAGTCAGAGGCAAGGGAAACTGTCCCAAATCTGTAAAAGAACTTTAGGCAGATGAGATTGACTTGTGTAGCATGTGGAAAATTAATTTCATGCGGAGAGATGAGTATGGTTTTAATAAATAGATCATATGAAAATCATCAATGTCCAAAACGTCCTAGAAAGTAATATTTGTCATTTTTGAGGAAGAGAGATAACCTACACTGGTACGGGGTCGTTTTCGTTCGTACTAAGGGGGCCAGGTGACATTCGTTCGGGGTGGCTTAGGGGCATTTAAAACAACTTCCCTGATACAGGTAGCATATAAAGTAGAGGCTAAATACCAGGATCTTTATCGATTGCTTTATGCTGTAGAAAAATGTAAAACACACAACAAACCTGGACCATTCATATTTTCAATGTTTCTGCGTACTATACTTTTTAACCCTTAACTAATTGAGCTGCTTCATTTCACCTGCTTTTTTTTTAACAAAAAAAAAATCGGAAACAGTGGTCATTTCTTCGAAACTTACAACTACGTTTGCTTTTTCAAAAACCTTTAATAAAAATGTTGGTGCCCAAATACGGGCTTACAACCCCGTGGGCCGGCCACGGAGCAGGCTGGAACTGTAAATGGGGGGGGGGGGGGGGTATTTATTTGTGGAAAACATAACAGAGAGTCAGTGGTCGTTGATTTCATAGTAAAAAGTGCGACAAGTGCAACAAAATCATATCGATAATTCATTGTGAGCAAGTACCAAAAGTGTCGACAATTCGAACCTTCAATAATAAATACAGTAATCAATGATGCATTAGAACTTAATATCAATTCATTGTTCGAACATGCAATCAGCCTTATCCCATATCAATTCATGTGCTAAAAACTGCATACATATCTCATGATATCAAGGCTGAGCAATCGGGGCACAACAAGGAGTTGAGAGTTTCATTTGTACCGGCGCCATTTTGGGTGAGGTCAGGAAGGTCCAAGTATAGTCAAAATGTCTCCACCAACTCGTGGTTGCACCGGGACCTCTTTCGGCAGTCCAAAAGTTTTCGTTGAAGGGTAGCAGAGGGGACTGGTGAAATGAACCATCAGTGAAAGTGGGGTGGGAGGAATCAATTTCTCCTACCGGGTCATACTGGTGTCCCACCGGAACTGATCAAGTTGGTAGTCTTGCAGGATTTTGGTGATTTCAAGACTGAGGCCGGCGCCGGCATGAGCGCGCCGACGTCCCGCGGCTACGTCGTGGTCGTTCCGTGGGTGATCATGGCAGTCATTCCCCATCGGGGGTCGGGGGCCCCCGTGGCTCTTATAGAATCTTCAAAGTTGAGAAGAAGGTTTCTGGACGCAGGAAACTAGAAGCGTCGTTGCACCGCAACAGTGAACAAGACCCCCGCTGGGTGAGCGGAGCATCAGTGCCTCGCAATAGTGGACGAGACCTTTTGTCGGGTGAGTGCAGCGCCGCTGCATCGCAAGAGTGGAGGAACCCTTGTCGGGTGAGTGGAGCGTTGGGTGTGCAGCTGAGGGGCCCCCACCTGGGGGGGTGGGAGAGGCTCGTTCGCGCCGCCTCTCCCTCCCAGCGCACCCCACTCCGACACCTGGCGTTGATATCCATGATGTCCGGACCAGGCGATAAGAGGGGGGGGGTCGGAGGCAGAGGCAAGACATCCCCCCCGTGGCCTGCAAGGCTGCAGAAGAAGGGAATCGGAAGACCAGTACATTTTGGGCCTTCCACCCCACGGCTGATGGCGGTTAGCCGGGCCCCGCCCTGCACGTGTCGAGGCCTCATCTTCCGGATGGGCGTAACCGTGGTCCTGTTGCACTTTGGGAGTTTCCAGAATGGGGGTAGGTATCTGCTGATTTGTATCTATTTCATGTTACCGTTAAAGGGCGTGGCGGGCAGTGGGATAGACATGCTTGGAGCAGTGGGGGGGTGGCGGAGCCTAGCTACCTCGTGGCTGCTGTAACGTCAAGCTTGGCTTTTTTCACCACTTCCATGTTTCTTAAGGTATTGGTGAAATTGTTTTTGATGGTAAAATGATGTGACTCCTGCAATGTGTCGCTTTTGCGGAACAGATATATGATGTAATTGTGTTGTTAATGTTATGGTGTACATGTAAAAAATGATGCATAAGTGTTGCACGGGCATTGTAGATACTCTCCTATGTGTGCTTAGCAATTTCAAGTCACTTCCTCCGGGTTCATGTGCCTTGTAAATACGTCCCCATGTGTGTCTGGTCATTTGAAGTCATTTTCCTTGTAGTGTAAGGCCCTTTACCGAAAATGCAAGATTGAAATGTGGGTAGCCAATTTTCCATTGGCACATGGCTTTCAGAATCGGTATTTTACCATGGAATACAAATCCATGGTAAAATACCGATTCCTGTGTACATGCACATCTGTGCATGTACACATATGCCATGTGACAGATAGACGTGTCCTTAGGGCATGTCTGTGTGCCACATTGCACACATGCCCGTTTTGGGGGTGCTAGATGGTGTCAAAGTGATACCCCCTGCACCCTTGACAAATTCGGTATTTACCGATTCGGTAAATACTGAATCGGTATTTGAATTGAATCCTATGGGCTGCAAGGCCCATAGGATTCAATAGGAAATACCGATTCAGTATTTACCGAATCGGTAAATACCGAATTTTTAAGGAATCGGTAATAAATCAGATGTTGGTACTTACATCCCATTTACCGATTTTGAAATACCGAATCAGTAAAATTCGGTAATATTCGGTATTTCAAAATCGGTAAATGTGATTTACCTACATCTGGCCCTAGGTGTATTATTGTTTTACATAAAATGTTTTAAAACTTTGTTTGAAATGAAATGCATGCACACTTAGGGCCAGATGTAGGTGGTCGTTTCAGGCCATTTACCGACCGGTTACGGCCGTTTTCGGCTGTTTCCGATCATTAAATGGCAATCGGTATGTAGGGGCTTAAATCCAAGGCCACGTGTAGGTAAATCTACATTTACAGAATCGGAAAACTTATTTGTTCGTTAAAATACCGAATCGGTAATTTTCCCGATTCTGTTAATTTGTTATGTAGGGGGGAGTCTTCTGAGTTCCAAAGGCCTTAACGAATCGGTATTTTAGCATGAAATCAAACTTCATGGTAAAATACCGATTCCGGTGTGCATGCACATGTGTGCTCGCACATCTATGTCATGTGAAAGGCAGACCTGCCCTTAGGGCTGGTTTGCTTGCTACATGGCACTTGTGCCTGTTTTGAGGGTGTCAGAGGGTGTCAAAGTGATACCCCCTGCATCCTTGTGCATACTTTTTTTTTTTATAGCATTGTCGAAGCTAGTTCTTTCTGTTATTGATTTACTGTTTGGTAATAGTGGTTAATAACATTTTTTATTATATTTCACCACAGATTCAACTGCAGATTATTTGGGAATTAGACAATGCCATCTAAGGATAGAATTCGAAAGGCTACAAAACGTCAAAGACAGCTTGACCCCGGGAGCCCGACGCTTATGTCGGGTGCGATCTCAGGCTACACCAGTGCTATAAGACTTGGGGAAGGGGTCGGAGCCAAGCGTCTTCTCCGAGTCCGTGCCATCACACCGCCCCTCGGGGGCCTCCGTCAAGCGGTTTAGGGAGGTACCATATCACATTGTTTTCAAATGCAGTCAGGTCCACAAACGGCCCCCACTTACTTTGAGAATAGTGAAGCTGCAGCAGGTGCAAATAAGGTTTAGACAGTGTTACAAGCGCTGCTCAGAACTCTGAAGTATGGCACCCAACATCCAGGACTTATGCCATTTGTGCAAGGCAGTGACATTGAAGCTACTCAGGGACCAAAACCATGAACGAACTCTCATGTATTAAAATTTTAGTATTGATGCTTGACTGAGGCCAAGGAGATCAGAGTGCATGAGTCTCATGCTCGATCGATTGAGCTAGCCGGATCGGGCAACAAAAAGTATAAAATAGTTATGTAAATAGTTATTTAATAAAATGTTTTACCCTGTTACTTTGCTGGTGTGTTGTATATATTTATAATATTTGCATAGGGTTTGTTGTTGTTTTGGGTGGGGTGGGTGGCGGAGCCGAGCTGTCTTGCAGCCATCATCGTGTGGAGCTCAGTTCATCTCACTAGTTTCGTATTTCTCATGAAGGGTTGTTCTTAATGTTTCTATTTTAGATAGGTCAAAAAGAGATCCCATTAGTGGCCTACTGATTTTGCTCGATTCCTCTTGTTTTTTTACACGATTTTTCACTATCTGCAAAGACTAAACAGAGTATTGCGACTCTGTCTTTGTTTGTAAATAGAGAATGAACAAAAGAGAACCAATTCTCAAACAGTAAATGCTTGGATAACAATCAATCAAATGGAGAGAGAAGCAGACACGATGGATTAGAACGGGGGCAAAGGCCTGCGTTAACTACCCTTCACTATCTGCAAAGAGAGAGTACTACTAAGAGAAAAGAGGGGGGGGGCAGCGTTCAAAGCACATCAGCGTGCATAAACACGAAAAAGTTTTGACCTATCACGTACTTGACATTTGACAGTTTTTGATATTTGCTATTAAAAAACCATTGAAATTCACAGAAAAAAACATAGGTTTTAGGCCATATATAGTTAGGAATTAGCATTTACAAAACCTTAATTTACTCGCACAAAACCATAGAAATTCGCATATATAGTTAGATGCAATAACTATATATCGCGCACCCGCAATCCACTGCTGATGATGTCACATATTACATCATTCATGACATGGTCAGTGACATCACTGATGACATCACTGATGACATCTGTAATGACATCACTGATGACATCACTGATGACATCTTATTTGACATTACTGATCACATCACTGATGATATCATTTATGTGGTAATACAATGAACATCTTCAGACTCTAATATAACCTTAGATACAATCAGTGTAAACAGACACTCACAGACTGTCACTTATCCATGGAGTTACTCACACACCTAGTCAGTCATGCAAAGAATCAATCACACCCCAATTTTCTCAACTATACAGTTATACACATCTTACTTATTCAAACATATACTAACACATATTTGCTCTCTTATACAATCCCTGATACATGTTCACAATGATCCATACAGCCACTCACACATTCACTGGCTCTTATGCACAGTTATTTATATATGTCAGCTCTCACATGTACTGTGTTTTACATATGTACTTACTTTGACATGTAGCACTGAGAAATCCATTCAATCACCAATACACTTATGCAGACAGTCAACCGCCCATACAGCTGTTTCCACATGCACTTTTGAACCCATACATCTAGTGAATCAACTACTCACACATCTATGCACAGAGTCATACACCTCCCAGCCACTGTAGAAAGTATTTGCATGCTTTCAATCCTACTTCGTGCCTTATTGAAGTATAAAGTGACACAAGGTCTATTGTCTATTGTCACTAAAAGATAACTTGGATCCCATGGTGTGTCCATTAAGATTCTCAGAAAGTCTCCGGTCTCCTTTAAATACGGACACCGGAGACTTTCTGAGAATCTTAATGGACACACCATGGGATCCAAGTTATCTTTTAGTGACAATAGACGTCGTGTCACTTTATACTTCAATAAGGCACGAAGTAGGATTGAAAGCATGCAAATACTTTCTACATCAGCGCAGCATCAAAGAAATGCAACACACAGCAATGCTTCTCAAGATGATAGAACTATGCTTGACGAACAATGTATTTTTATTTAACAGTGATCTGTACAAGCAAGAGTGTGGCACGGCCATGGGAATATCTTTTTCTCCCAATTATGCAAATATCACCATGGGCTATTGGGAAAAAATGATAGTATGGAACAACAACGAACAGGAAGAACTTGATCGGATAATACTTTGGGTCAGATATATTGATGACCCTTTTCTTTTTTTTTTTTTAATATTTTTTTATTTTATTTTCACCTGGTGTAAGATTACAAAACCTTCAACAAAGTTGTCATTCAACCAATAAATACCAAATTAAACATAAGTTGATCTTTCTTCTCATTTTGTAGAAGATAACTTAACATTAAGTAGAAATTAACTTAATATAGGGTAAAAAGACATAGGTGAGCATATATTATGATTATCTAAGTAAATCAATTCATTTCTAGGCTTCCCCAAATTTTCTCAAATTTTTTTAGCGATCTAACACCCCTTAGTTCTGCTAGCGTACCTTCCATAATTTTTATTTCATTGACCAGGTACCACCATTCCAAAGCGTTGGGTGGGTTGGGATTAATCCAGGCTCGGGCTAAAGTTAGTTTGGCACAAGAAAGTAAAATTGATAGTAGTATACAATGTGGTTGACTTGTCGTGAGTGGGCCAAATATTACCATGGATGCAGATAGTGGTAAGCTAAGAATGTTTTTTGTGGTTAGAATCTTTCCCACTTCTTCCCAAAATGTTACTAGTTTCGGACATGAAAACAACATATGGACAAGATCTGCCGCATACTCGTCACATTTCGGGCATTTAGTTTTTTCTCTTGTGATGTTGTTCGAAGACCATTTAGAAAATCTTTCAGGGGTATAATATAACATATAAATAGTTCTATACTGTTGTAGTCGCAAACTGGATGATCTTACATAGTCGTGAATGTTAGTATAAGATGTATTCATTTGTTTTCCGGTTAGATTAGTTCCGAGTTTTAAATTCCATTTTTTTGCTAATGCATCATTATCGTCGGAGCTTAGACCTATAAAGAATTTATAAGCCGTACTAATTATTGATTTCTCTTTTTTAGAGTTAAAGATGTCCCATATACCCCCATTCGACAAAGTGTTGATTCTATTTTTCCGTATTAGAAAATCATGTATTTGTATGTATTTAAATCTATGTGTGTCGGATAGACCATATAGTTGCTTTAAAGTTAGAAAATTCAGTATGCCTCGAGATTTATATAAATCGCCCAAAACCATAATTCCTTTCCGTTGCCAATCACGAGACGACCCATCGCCAAATATACTCGGCAGTCCGGGATTATCCCATAAGATTAACTGTGAGTGAAATATAGTGGTTTTACAATGTTTAAGTATGTCTTTCCATATCCTTACTGTATCTCGTATGGTCTTAAACTTAACCCTTTTGTAAAAATTTGGGTCTGTAATGCAAAGAAAAAATTGTTTAGAATCTCCCTTTTATGATAAATAGTGAAAGAAAAGTAGGTCCTCTTCATTTAGTAGTGATCGAAAACGTCTTATAAAAGAAGCCCAGAAGTATAATTTCAGGTCGGGAAAATTAAGACCACCAGATCCTATTTGATTTTTCAACATTTTTAGCGATCTTCTAGCCTTCTTATAGCCCCAAATAAAGTTGCAGAAGATCCTATCAAGTTGTTTAAAGAAGAGTCTGTTCTGTGCCAGAGGAATTGATCTGAATAAATATATGTATTTTGGTATTATTTTCATTTTTATCAGATTTATTCTGCCAATTAGGTTTAATGGGAGTCGGTGCCATTTTTTTAAGTTTGAAGTAGTAGTTTTCATTAAGTTTTTATAGTTAATGTTATTAAGTTCTTTAACATTTGAGGTAATTTTAATTCCGAGATATGTCGCGGTCTTACATATTTCGGGTGTTGGTTGAGGGGGTACAAAGTTAGCTATTATTTGAGTTTTGTGAGCATTTAATTTATAACCTGAAGCATTACCAAATTTTAAAGCTTCAGATTTGATAGCTTTTAAAGTATCAGTTGTTTCGATAGAGTATATGGCAATATCGTCCGCATACGCAGTCATTTTTAAACTTTGACTGCCAGTCTTGAAAGGTACTATTCCTGCCTGAGTATCCAAAGCCTTTAAAAACGGTTCCAGTGAAAGAGCAAACAATAAAGGTGATAGGGGACATCCTTGACGTGTACCCCTCTTAATTGGAAAGCATTGTGAAGTAAGACCGCCGTAGCTAGTGTATGCTATTGGGTTGTCATAAAGTGCCCAAATCCCATTTAAGAATTTTCCACCAAACCCCATTGATTCCATTACGTGCCATAAATAATCCCACCCCACCCGATCAAACGCCTTTTCGGCATCCAACATTATCATAGCCAGGGGAGTAGCCTCTATTTCTGCTATGTCGAACGCAGTTACTGCCGTATTAACATGAGCTGATGTATCTCTCCCTGTTATAAATCCATGTTGCTGCGTATTTACAATTTTAGGCATTAGTGGTGCTAATCTTCTGGCCAGACATTTGGCGAAAATCTTTGCATCAGCATTGATCAGGGAGATTGGCCTATATGAGCCCATCTCCTCACTAGGTTTACCCTTTTTATGAAAGAAGATAATTTTGGCTTTATTCCAGACTCTAATATAACCTTAGATACAATCAGTGTAAACAGACACTCACAGACTGTCACTTATCCATGGAGTTACTCACACACCTAGTCAGTCATGCAAAGAATCAATCACACCCCAATTTTCTCAACTATACAGTTATACACATCTTACTTATTCAAACATATACTAACACATATTTGCTCTCTTATACAATCCCTGATACATGTTCACAATGATCCATACAGCCACTCACACATTCACTGGCTCTTATGCACAGTTATTTATATATGTCAGCTCTCACATGTACTGTGTTTTACATATGTACTTACTTTGACATGTAGCACTGAGAAATCCATTCAATCACCAATACACTTATGCAGACAGTCAACCGCCCATACAGCTGTTTCCACATGCACTTTTGAACCCATACATCTAGTGAATCAACTACTCACACATCTATGCACAGAGTCATACACCTCCCAGCCACTGTAGAAAGTATTTGCATGCTTTCAATCCTACTTCGTGCCTTATTGAAGTATAAAGTGACACAAGGTCTATTGTCTATTGTCACTAAAAGATAACTTGGATCCCATGGTGTGTCCATTAAGATTCTCAGAAAGTCTCCGGTCTCCTTTAAATACGGACACCGGAGACTTTCTGAGAATCTTAATGGGCACACCATGGGATCCAAGTTATCTTTTAGTGACAATAGACGTCGTGTCACTTTATACTTCAATAAGGCACGAAGTAGGATTGAAAGCATGCAAATACTTTCTACATCAGCGCAGCATCAAAGAAATGCAACACACAGCAATGCTTCTCAAGATGATAGAACTATGCTTGACGAACAATGTATTTTTATTTAACAGTGATCTGTACAAGCAAGAGTGTGGCACGGCCATGGGAATATCTTTTTCTCCCAATTATGCAAATATCACCATGGGCTATTGGGAAAAAATGATAGTATGGAACAACAACGAACAGGAAGAACTTGATCGGATAATACTTTGGGTCAGATATATTGATGACCCTTTTCTGATCTGGATTGGGACCAATGATCAATTTCAGAAATTCTTCATCAAACTCAACCAGAATGAGATTGGACTCCAATTCACATGTTCAACCAATAAGAAGGAGATAGACTTTCTAGACACTAAAGTCTACATCTCAGAAGGAAAATTAGAAACCACGTTGTTCCGTAAAAAAACTGCTACCAACAGTGTTCTCCATGGCACCAGTTTTCATCCGAAATCACTGCTTAAAAGCATCCCGTACGGAGAATATGTACGACTAAAGAGAAATTGCTCAAAATCGGATGATGCAGAAAAAATTATACTTGAAAGTAAAACTAGATTCCAATCCAGAGGATACAAGGACTATGTATTGAAAGATTGTAAAAAGAAGGTTGACAAAATCAGCAGAGCAGAAACTCTGATCGAAAAAAAGAAACCCCCACAAGACAAGGATCCTCCAAGATTCATAACCACTTACAACAAAGAGAGTGGGCTAATTGCAAAAAAAATCAAAAAGTATTGGCATCTAATAACCAGCGATCCAGACATTGGGCTACTGGCGGGCAAACATCCCTCCATCACATACAAAAAGAACACATCTCTTCAAGACCTATTAGTCAAAAGCCACTTTCAGATCACTCAACAACCGAAATGGTGGACAGAACAAAGTGTGGGTTTCAAACCATGTACCACATGCAAAGCTTGTAAAATAGGCAAAAAAATGAAGAATGTAATGGAACCAAATGGAAAATACATGCCGATCAAACAATACATCACATGCACATCTAAAAATCTAGTGTATGTGATAGAATGTAAATTTGGTATGAAATACATAGGATCCACAACATGTATGCTGAAGAAAAGAATTCTGGAGCATATCCGGGCTGTAAAAAACTCAAACATGCTATATGCCACAGCCAAACATCTAAACACTTGTCAAAATGGGGACTGGCGAGTTATGAACTTTTATGGATTGAAAATGTTGACCAAACAAGACAGAGGAGGAGACACAGTGCGTCTCCTACGACAGATGGAATCACGTCTCATAATCCAATTCCGAACAAAACACCCCAGAGGCATGAATTTTGGAGAAGATCTCCACATACATCTTGAGTGATTTTGAACTCAGCATAAACTGTATCTGACTGTAATAGGGTACTATACCCAATACCGCAGTATAAAGATTATGAATGTATAAAATGCCCTAAGTGAAAGTAACTAAGGACGCTAAAGTACTATGCTTATACAATCAGAGCACGCCAGTCCTTTGTTTTTAATATATTGTTTTAGAATATATTGCTTGACAAACTACGTATCCCATAATGCCACCTTATGGCTAAGATGGGGCAGTATATAAACAGAAAGCAAAAAGGGACTTGCTGACCGTGAGAAAAGCCGTGAGGCTGAAACGCGTCGGTGGAGTGTTTGTGTGATTAAAGCTTCGTAATAAGTATCCAGTTGTGCCGCCCTCTTTGTTCTCAAAATTAATACTGGGCTATGATCCAGCCCCCGGGCCGAGCACACACTGTCGAGCGCTCTCAGGCTTGAAGGATCGCTTTGTGATAATATATATATATATATATATATATATATATATATATATATATATATATATATATATATATATATATATATATATATATATATATATATATATATTACCTACTGGCGATAGCCAGTAGGTATATATAGTTAGGATTTTTTCCCTATGGGATTTCTGAAAATTCTATGTCTAATAACTTTGGCGTTTGTGGACGGAATTGGCTGAAATTTTCAGGAAAATGGCACATTTTGTTTCTGAGCAGCTCCTGGAAATTTGGGGGGGGTTCGTCAAGGGGGGGCCGAGAAAAAAGGGGGGTCCCAAAACGCGTTTTTCCCATGTTAATTTCCATAGGGCGGTTGGACTCACTTTTAGCCCGAACGGCTGAATGGATTTCCACGAAACTTGGCAAAATTGTAGGGACTGTTAGCCCCATGTGCCCTTGCTAGGTCTCAATATATGTGCTTCAGTGAATTTTGAGAAATTAACGTTTAAAACAAGATATATATCTGTAACAGCGCTCCGGGCTGCGCTCCGGTCCGCTTACTTTTCGCGTATCGGAACTTTGCGAAGCGAAGCTGATTGGCTCTCCGGTGTCTGTCAACATTCTAAACAGTCCGGCGCGGCCGCCATCTTGTCTCTCGGTAGGATCGAGAGACAAGAGGAGGCCAAAACAAAGGGGGAAATGAAGGAAAGGGGGCAAGGTAGACCCCTTTTGATCCCCTAGGATTGATGAGGGGATATTATAGAGTCACGCTGGGCCCAAAAAAAAAAAAATTCCGATTTTTTCGCCGTAGAGACGCGTCTTGGTACGCGAACCGGGCAGCTAACCGGGAAGCTAACTGGCAGTGTAACGGGAGTCTGACGAGTAGCTGATTGGCTGTCAACATTGTAAACAGTCCGGAGCGGCCGCCATCTTGTCTCTCGGTAGGATCGAGAGACAAGAGGAGGCCAAAACAAAGGGGGAAATGAAGGAAAGGGGCAAGGTAGACCCCTTCTGACCCCCTAGGATTGATGAGGGGATATTATAGAGCCACGCTGGGCCCAAAAAAAAATAAAAAAATCCGTTTTTTTCGCCGTAGAGACGCGTCTTGGTACGCGAACCGGGCAGCTAACCGGCAGTGTAACGGGAGTCTGAGGAGAAGCTGATTGGCTGTTATCATTGTAAACAGTCTGGAGCGGCCGCCATCTTGTCTCTCTGTGGGATCGAGAGACAAGAGGTGGAAAAAAAGAAGGTGTAAATGAATGAAAGGGGTAAGGCAAACCCCTCCTGAACCCCTAGGATTGATGAGGGGGCTATTAAAGTTCCCTGGGGGGTGAAAAAAAAAATTGCGATTTTTCGCGGTAAAGGTGCTTCCTGGTACGTTAACCGGGCAGCTAACCGGCAGCGTAACGGGAGTCCGACATATTGTGTTTTTTGAACGTTTATGATATGTGCACGTGTGGATTTTGTCTAATTAAGGTTAAAAAAATATATATATATCTTTAAGCGTGTTCTGGCGCGCTTACGTTTTGGGTTTGGTTTGCGCTGCAGAGACGATACGTCACGGTTATGCGATGCATCATGAGGCGTCTCACGGGCTACGTGATACGTCACTTAATAAAGAATATATTTTACAGCTATAGATATTAGCTTTTAAAAAACCAATGAAATTCACAGAAAAAACCATAGGTTATAGACCATATATAGTTAGGAATTTGCATTTTCAAAACCTTGAAAATTCACTGAAAAAACCATAGGTTATAGACCATATATAGTTAGGGATTAGCATTTAAAAACCCTTATTTTATTTGCACAAAACCATTGAAATTCCATATATAGTTAGTTGCACTAACTATATATCGCGGACCCGCAATCCACTGCTAATGATGTCACATATTACATCATTCTTGACATGGTCAGTGACATCACTGATGACATCACTGATGACATCTCAAATGACATCACTGATGACATCACTGATGACATCTCAAATGACATCACTGATGACATCACTGACATCTCATTTGACATTACTGATTACATCACTGATGATATCATTTATGTGATAATACATCTTCAGACTCTAATATAACCTTAGATACACTCAGTGTAAACAGGCACTCACAGACTGTCACACATCCATGGAGTTACTCACACACCTAGTCAGTCATGCAAAGAATCAATCACACCTCCATTTCCTCAACTATACAGTTATACACACCTTACTTATTCAAACATATACTAACACATATTTACTCTCTTATACAATCCTTGATACAAGTTCACAATGATTCATACAGCCACTCTCACATTCACTGGCTCTTATGTTCAGTTATTTATATATGTCAACTCTCACATGGAGTGTGTTTTACATATGTACTTACTTTGACATGTAGAACTGAGATATCCATTCACTCACCAATATACTCATGAACACAGTCAACTGTCCATACAGCTGTTTCTACATGCACTTTTGAAACCATACACCTAGGGAATCAACTGCTCACACATCTATGCACAGAGTTATACACCTCCCAGCCACCCACACACATACTCAGTCTCCCATACAAATACTTGGGCAACCATTCAATAACCCATATAGTTACTGATATAGCTACTGATTTAAACATGCAGCAGTTTACAGAAGAACATAAATAATGATTGCCAAATTAAGACACTTTAATCACTAACCCATGCACTCAGTGAGACACATTTAATCATTCTCTCATACAGTCAGTCATGCACCTACTAAATCCTTCATCCAGACACTTATACATCCACTCATTCTTCAATATGTAAGACATATTTTAACTTTACAGAAACATACAGTCACTGGGTGTTGTCATCAGTGATGTCATCAGTGATGTCATTTGAGATGTCATCAGTGATGTCATCAGTGATGTCACTGACCATGTCAAGAATGATGTAATATGTGACATCATTAGCAGTGGATTGCGGGTCCGCGATATATAGTTAGTGCAACTAACTATATATGGAATTTCAATGGTTTTGTGCAAATAAAATAAGGGTTTTTAAATGCTAATCCCTAACTATATATGGTCTATAACCTATGGTTTTTTCAGTGAATATATATATATATATATATATTACCTACTGGCGGTCGCCAGTAGGTATATATAGTTAGGACCTAGTTACCATAGGGAATCCCCCAACATTCTATTGGGAACAACTTTAGCGCCGATTGAGGAATCTGCATGTAATTTTCCTTAAATTTGCTCATCTATGCTCCTCTCCTTCCTTGAAAGTTTCGGGGGGATTCGCCAAGCGGGGGCGGAGAAAAAAGGGGGTCCCAAAACATGTTTTCCCCATGTTAAATTCCATAGGGACCTTTAGACACGGCTACAGCCCGAATGGCTGAATGGAATTACACCAAACTTGGGAAAATGGTAGGGCCCGGTATGCAGATGTGCCTTTGCTTATGTTTGGTGAAAATCCCTCCAGTAGTTCTTGAGAAAATTGAATTTGAAATTTTTCAAATGGCATTTTTTATGGGACCTTTAGACACGGCTACAGCCCGAACGGCTGAACGGAATTACACCAAACTTGGCAAAATGGGAGGGACAGGTATGCAGTAGTGCCTTTTCTTTATTTGGTGAAAATCCCTCCAGTAGTTGTTGAGAAAATTTAATTTGAGCAAATTATATATCTATATGCGCTCAACATTCTATTGGAAATAACTTTGGCGCCGATTGAGGAATCTGCGTGTAATTTTCCTTAAATTTGCTCATCTATGCTCCGCTCCTTCCCTGAAAGTTTCGGGGGGGATTCGCCAAGCGGGGGCCGAGAAAAAAGGGGGGTCCCAAAACATGATTTCCCCATGTTAAATTACATAGGGATCTTTAGACACGGCTACAGCCCGAATGGCTGAATGGAATTACACCAAACTTGGGAAAATGGTAGG
This sequence comes from Lissotriton vulgaris, assembly GCF_964263255.1. NCBI lineage: Eukaryota > Metazoa > Chordata > Amphibia > Caudata > Salamandridae > Lissotriton > Lissotriton vulgaris. The sequence goes on from NC_141687.1 coordinate 1,128,337,582, forward strand.
GCCTGGTATGCAGATGTGCCTTTGCTTATGTTTGGTGAAAATCCCTCCAGTAGTTCTTGAGAAAATTGAATTTGAAATTTTTCAAATGGCATTTTCTATGGGACCTTTAGACACGGCTACAGCCCGAACGGCTGAACGGAATTACACCAAACTTGGCAAAATGGGAGGGACAGGTATGCAGTAGTGCCTTTTCTTTATTTGGTGAAAATCCCTCCAGTAGTTGTTGAGAAAATTGAATTTGAGCAAATTATATATCTATATGCGCTCAACATTCTATTGGGAATAACTTTGGCGCCGATTGAGGAATCTGCGTGTAATTTTCCAGAATTTTGGCCAGCTCCGCTCCCCTCCTTCCCTGAAACTTTCGGGAAGATTCGTCCAGCAGGGGCCGAAATGGGGGTCCCAAAACGTGTTTTCCTCATGTTAATTTCCATAGGGACCTTTAGACACGGCTACAGCCCGAACGGCTGAACAGAATTACACCAAACTTGGCAAAATGGTAGGGACAGGTATGCAGTAGTGCCTTTTCTATATTTGGTGAAAATCCCTCCAGTAGTTCTTGAGAAAATTGAATTTGAGCAGATTATATATCTATATGCGCTCACCGTACGCGCACCGTACGTGTACCATACGCGTACCGTACGCGTACGTGCGCGTGCCCGTAGGTGCGCGAGCGAGTTTCTGATTGGCTGGCAGACGACTGTCAACATTCCAAACTGTCCAAACCAGAAAGTGTTGGCCACCATCTTGTTTTTCAGGAGAACTGAGGCACAAGAGAGCCCAAAACAAGAGTGGAAGACACAAAGAGGGGGCAGGGTAGAGACCCCCAACCCTCTAGCCCTTCTCAGGGGGTCCCAGAAGAACCCCCAAGGGTTAAAAAAAAAAAAAAATCGAAGGGTACGCACAATGAGATGATGTCATCAGTGATGTCATTTGAGATGTCATCAGTGATGTCATGAGTGATGTCACTAACCATGGCATGAGTGATGTAATATGTGATGTCAGCAGCAGTGCATTGCGGGTGCGCGAGTTATAGTTAGCTAAACCAACTATAATGGGGGGATCTCTATGGTTTTGTATGAGCAAAATGTCCAGTTAACTATAACATATGTGAAACCTAGGGTTTTTTAAAGTGAATTTCTAAGGTTTTTTAAATGCTAATTCCTAACTATAACGTGGCTGAAACCTATGGTTTTTTCAGTGAATTTCAAAGGTTTTTTAAATGCTAATTCCTAACTATAACGGGTGTGAAACCTATGGTTTTTTCAGTAAATATCAAAGGTTTTGTAAATGATACTTATTAAATGTATTAATATTTATATTTATTTCTTTTTATACCAATTTCTTACATTTTTAATATAAATATTATATTTCATATTTGTAATGTAAAATAATAACAAAACTAAATTGAAAAATATTTTTTTTAATTAATTATTTTTTTCCAATATATTAAAATCGAATTCTATATAATTCCTGTAACATTGTTTTTTTGATCATCGTGCCATACGCATACACTAATGTAATTACACCAAATTTGGCAGAGAGGTAGAGTTCGGTTTGCAGATTGTGCTTTTTGTTAAATGGAGTAAATCTTATCAGTCGTTCATGAGAAAACCCCAATAGACTATGCATGTAGTCTTCTATGCACCGGCAAACTAGTCTTTTATACCTTCAATTCCCCAATCTGTATCCTTACACTTCCAATAAACACTATCACAATTCTGTTCCAGTATTGTACTGACCATACAGCACTATGTACTTATCTGTACACTACTCTAAAAGAATCCATTCACTACATTAGAACACTAATCAGCAGATGTACAATAAGTGGTACATTCCCAGAGATATAACACTTAGGGGCCCATTATGATGTCGGGTGGATTGCCTCCGCCAGGCTGGCCGTAGCCACCGCCGGCCTGGCGGAGGCAATCCACCCGACATCGTTTCCTGAAATCCCCCGCCATATTAGAATGGCAAGGGGGCCGTGGCGGACGGAAATACTATGCGCCGCTTTTCCGCCCCGTTTGCCTGACGGCCTGGGTAAAAAAGGAATAATATGTTGGCGGTGTCTATCGATGCCGCCATGGAAAGGCATGCAGTCTTCACTTGGAGGCCCCCTGCGGGCCCCCAAAGTGAAGGAGGGGTGGGGGGTACCACCCTGCATTTGCATATACAAAGCGGTAGGCACCGCGCAGTGCCTGTCGCATTGTGTATGCAAATGCATACATGCATTCATAGCATTGTGGCGGGCTGTGCAGAGAGCACCGCCCGCCACAATGTTATGAATGCAGGATGCCGCCACTGTGGCGGCCACATCCTAATGCCACCCACGGAACCCCCGCCCTTATGGCGGGCGGTCCCTACTCCTGATAGGATGGCGGGCAAACTATTTTCGCCCGTCATCCTAATGACCCCCTTATTGTGTACTGTGATATCACCTCCTTCTGGTGCAGGGCTTTATAATGTGATGCACCTTCCACACACCATGGCACATCTTTTACACTACCAGTGCATCACAAAAGTGACCTAGCGGCTGTGTTAAAAGAAGCACAAGGGGGTTGTATATCTACACCTAACACATACAAATTCACCCAGGCAGTTTCCCCAGCAGTGCACCTTGAAGCATAGACTTGTAACATATTTATATGGATATGTTACATTCAAGTGCTTCAGAGGTACTACAGTATACTATAGGTAAACACCTTATAGATGTATGCTGTTGCACTTCCTTATAGTTCTGCACTTTCACATTCACCATACACTAGTAATGTTTTCATTCATTCATTTATGAACTACACATTCATTCTGACAAACTTTTATACACTAACATAGAAATAAAGTTCTTTCTTTGACCAGTGAAGGTAGTTCTAAAAAGAACTGGGGTTTTTTTTTGTGTTTTGTCAACAAGTTTTTTTAAAAACCAAAAAAATGAAACTGGAACCCAAAAACTGCCCAAATGGAACAAAAGAATGAAAAAAAAAACTAATGTCGAGGACCGCGATGCTCCTGCATCCTGCGTTTTCTCAGATCAATAGACTGTTCCCTATAACACAAAAGTTTATCGCAATGAATGGATACAATTTTAACGTCAGCAAAATCAGGATCAATTTGTGGGTGAGGACTGCTTGCTGAAAATTCTGCTGCAGTAGTTGATGTGCTTGGTGCAGAAGCAGGTGGGTTCTCCTGCAACTTCCGTGTTGCAGCTCAAGCAAAGTTATTGGGATGCAAGTTCTTCACATGTCGCACCATATTTGCTGTGCCAGAGGAGTATTTTTTAGATGGATCACCCCTTGAAAGACTTGTTTGGCAAATTTTACAGGTTACTTTTAGAGCAATAACCTTTTTTTGCCCTTCTGGAAAAGTAAAAAACTTGCCAACTTAGAGCTTCTTTCCACTTCTTTGGAGGTTCTTCAGGAATTAAATATTCCTCTGAAGAATGGCTGAAAGATGAGTCCATTGCTGTTATTATGGTAATCTTCCTTCTATTTGACAGGATTCTCAGAACAGATGCTTCTTCTTAGAAAGACAAAGTAGAATGATAAAAATGGGATGGAACTTTCAACAATTGGAATAGAAACTATTATGAACCAATCAAGTCCCATCTTTTAAAGTCACATGTCTTTGCGTACGCTTACAATGAGCTTACGGTGCTCATACGATGCGAGTACACATAACGTTCCACCGCGATTTGTGTAATTGCTTTTAAAAGTAATATACGATTGTTTAAAGTTAAAAAAAATAATTTTCATAACTATTCTACATAATGTAGTCTGTTAGTATGTTCATTAAATACATAAATATATGTTTTTAAACAATTAAACATTGGCGCATTTCACGTGCGGGGCGCCGTACATGACGTCACACGGAAGCTTTGATGCGATGCGTAACATCGAAGCGTATTCGTAGCGCATGCGCGAGTACACGATGAGAATGATTAGCAATACAAACTATGGTGGAATCACTCTCGCATGTCAAATCAGAGGACAGGGCGCGCTATGAGAATAGTTACAAGTGGTCACTCATTGGAGATCGGATTCTGGGTCTGCCTCTGGGCACATGAAAACCCCGCCCCGTCTCTCTCTGTTGTTAATTATTGGTGCACACACTCAAACTTGCGCGGTGCACGCCCGCCCACACTTTCCCACATATCACCACGTACCTTTCTTGCTATTACTAAGCCTGGAACCCAATACATTAGCCAATGGGAGGTCCCCCAGGTCCATCATTCTTCTAGACCGCAAAAACGCTACCAATAAAGACCCTGGACTTACTTTGGTCAGCCCCCGCAGTTCCCATATAAAACGGATAGTGACCTAACCACACTCTCTTTTGCCTCTGCTGCGGTGACAGACAGACTCTCATCGTCGTCGATTGTACTACGAACTGTTTGTTTGAACAGAGGAGGACTCGTGACACTCAACGTGGTGTCACTGCTGCTGCCTTCCAGCCAGGCCATCATAGCCACAGTGCCGGCGTCGCCCGCGCTCATCCACTTAGGCCCAGCCAAAGCCCCAGCCTTTGAAGACAAGATGAGAAACAACAAAAGCAAAGGTAGGAGAAGCCGCTGTAAATTGTACCTGCATGATACTATTTTTTTTTTTTTTTACTGTCACAAGGCCCTCGAGGCTCTGGTTTGCTTTATTTTTGTGCGACACATACTTTGCACTTCATCGTATTTGCTCCCTCCTAATCCTCCCATGACTTTTAATATTTATTGCTACCTCACGTGGCCTTCCCAGGCCTCTATTATTATTTATCATATACGATTGATCATAATATTTCCTTCTGCGCCAAGGAGCCCTCCTTAGCCTTTTCTAAATAAATCGTACGTGCATGAATTTCTGTGTGGTATTTTTGAAGTATCACATGCTTTAGCCTGTATTCTTATAAATTGTGCGGTCATGATAGTATTATTTTTTGACTGCGTCATGTGACCCTCCCAGCTCTGTTTTGCTTTATTTTTTTGCTCCATGTGCTTTGTACTTCATCGTATTTCTTCCCTCCTAATCGTCCTGTAACTTTTAATAATTATTGCTACCTCACATGGCTTTCCCGGGCCTCTATTGTTATTGATCGTATATGGTTGATCGTAATATTTTCTTCTGCGTCACAGGGCCCTATTAGGCCTTTTCTAAATAAATTGTGCGTTCATGAATTTCTGTGTACTATTTTTCAAACTGTGCCCCATGTTTTAGACTGTATTAGTCCAATTTGTGCATTCATATTAGTATTATTTTTTTTACTGCGTCACGTGCCCCTCCCAGTCGTTTTGCTTTACTTTTTTGCGGCACATGCTCTGTGCTTCATTGTATTTGCTCCCTCCTAATCCTCCCGTAACTTTTAATGTTTATTGGTACCTCACGTGGCCTTCCCAGGCCTCTATTATTATTCATCATATATAATTGATCATAATATTTCCTTCTGCGTCAAGGAGCCCTCCTTAGCCTTTTCTAAATAAATTGTATGTGTATGAATTTCTATGTCGGATTTTTGAAGTGTCACGTGCTTTAGCCTGTATTCTCATAAATTGTGCGTTCATAATAGTATTATTTTTTTACTGTGTCATGTGGCCCTCTCAGCTCTGTTTTGCTTTCTTTTTTTGCTCCATGTGCTTTGTACTTCATCGTATTTCTTCCCTCCTAATCGTCCTGTAAATTTGAATAATTATTGCTACCTCACGTGGCCTTCCCGGGCCTCTATTGTTATTGATCGTATATGGTTGATAATAATATTTCCTTCTGCGTCACGGGGCCCTATTAGGCCTTTTCTAACTAAATTGTGCGTCCATGAATTTCTGTGTACTATTTTTGAACTGCGCCCCGGGTTTTAGCCTGTATTGGTCCAATTTGTGCATTCATATTAGTATTATTTTTTTTACTGCGTCACTTGCCTCTCCCAGCCATTTTGCTTTACGTTTCTGCAGCACATGCTCAGTGCTTCATCATATTTACTCCCTCCTAATCCTCCCATGACTTTTAATGTTTATTGGTACCTCACATGGCCTTCCCAGGCCTCTATTATTATTCATTATATATAATTGATCATAATATTTCCTTCTGCGTCAAGGAGCCCTCCTTAGCTTTTTCTAAATAAATTGTACGGGCATGAATTTCTGTGTCGTATTTCTGAAGTGTCATGTGCTTTAGCCTGTATTCTTATAAATTGTGCATTCATAATAATTTTTATTTTTTGACTGCGTCATGTGGCCCTCCCAGCTCTGTTTTGCTTTATTTTTTTGCTCCTTGTGCTTTGTACTTCATCGTTTTTCTTCCCTCCTAATCGTCCTGTAAATTTGAATAATTATTGCTACCTCACATGGCCTTCCGGGGCCCCTATTGTTATTGACCGTATATAGTTGATCGTAATATTTTCTTCTGCGTCACGGGGCCCTATTAGGCCTTTTCTAAATAAATTGTGCGTCCATGAATTTCTGTATACTATTTTTGAACTGTGCCCAGTGCTTTAACCTGTATTGGTCCAATTTGTGCATTCATATTAGTATTATTTTTTTTACTGCATCACGTGCCACTCCCAGCCATTTTGCTTTAAGTTTCTGCGGCACATGCTCTGTGCTTCATCGTATTTGCTCCCTCCTGATCCTCCAATGACTTTTAATGTTTATTGGTACCTCATATGGCCATCCAAGGCCTCTATTATTATTCATCATATATAATTGATCATAATATTTCCTTCTGTGTCAATGAGCCCTCCTTGGCTTTTTCTGAATAAATTGTACGTGTATGAATTTCTGTTGTGTATTTTTGAAGTGTCACATGCTTTAGCCTGTATTCTTATAAATTGTGCGTTCATAATAGTATTATTTTTTGACTGCGTCACGTGGCCCTCCCAGCTCTGTTTGCTTTACTTTTTTGCTCCATGTGCTTTGTACTTCATTTTATTTCTTCCCTCCTAATTGTCCTGTAACTTTTAATAATTACTGCTACCTCAAGTGGCCTTCCCAGGCCTCTATTCTTATTGGTCGTATATGGTTGATCGTAATATTACCTTCTGCGTCAGGGGGCACTACTAGGCCTTTTCTAAATAAATTGTACATGCATGAATTTCTGTGTCGTATTTTTGAAGTGTCACGTGCTTTAGCCTGTATTCTTATAAATTGTGCGTTCATAATAGTATTATTTTTTGACTGCTTCATGTGGCCCTCCCAGCTCTGTTTTGCTTTATTTTTTTGCTCCATGTGCTTTGTACTTCATTGTATTTCTTCCCTCCTAATCGTCCTGTAACTTTTATTAATTATTTCTACCTCACGTGGCCTTCCCGGGCCTCTATTATTATTGATCGTATATGGTTGATCGTAACATTTCCTTCTGCGTCACAGGGCCCTATTAGGCCTTTTCTAAATAAATTGTGCGTCCATGAATTTTTGTGTCGTGTTTTTGAACTGTGCCCCGTGCTTTAGCCTGTATTGGTCCAATTTGTGCATTCATATTAGTATTATTTTTTTACTGCATCACATGTCCCTCCCAGCTCTATTTTCCTTTTTTTTCTCCCATGAATTTTGATATTTATTACTGCCTCACATGGCCTTCCCAAGCATGTTTTTTTACATATTGTGCTTTCATAAATATATATGTTGCATTTTTGTGCTACGCCACTTGCTTTGTGTTTCAGCATACGTACTCTCTCGTAATCATCATATTTTCTCCCTTTTAATCCTCCACTGACTTAACATTTCTTGCTTCCTCACGTAACCTATAGTTGTTTTTTTTCTGTGCTCTAGTTGGCCTACGAAAGTTTTGCCTCCTCAGATGACCATAGATTTAATTCATAATAATTGTTGGATTTATAACTTTGACAATACAGTGTTGTACTGGCCCTTTATTTGGCTTAGGTTACCTAACCATTTTTCCCTCTCTAGTACAACTTTTTATAACATGCTTTCGCCAAAATACATGTTTTCGACACTTCACCCCTTCATGATCAGTCTTTAAGTGCAATTGCTGCCTTTTTTGAAAGTGTAATGGTAATTGTTTGTCCATGATTAAAATGTTACTCTTGAAAGTTACTTATACCAAGACTGCTCATGTACATGCTACTACTGGGCCTACAACAGTAACTGTGCCACCCACAAAAGAAACTCTAAATATAAAAATCAAGCCTATCACTGCAGGGCCTGAGCGCCCTTTGTTAAACTGTCATGTTTTCAAAGTGCATCCATTTGACAGGCCTTACCTATGTATTTGTATAGACTGTACTCTATATCCTTCACTTAAACTTTCTACACACAACATTTTTTTCAAACTACATTAATATAAGAAAGTTATTTTGGATTAACTGTGTTTAGGAAACTTTTCTGTTAGGTTGTTAAACTAATTTCTTCTTTAAGAAATGTTACTTTTTAAAAATAAATTTGCAGGAAACATAACCAGTGATAATTCACCAGCACATGATCAATCTCTACAATGTGATCAATCTTCACAACGTGATCAATCTTCACAACCTGGACCAGGTACACCACGTTCTGCTACATGTAAATTGTATATACTATACCTAATAGCGTATGATGTACATATTGGTTCCTCTTTAGAAGCTCGTGTGCTTTCATATATTTTTACAACTAATCGATACCTTCCTTTCAAACATGTCTCTCAACACCAAATATAGGCATATTTTCATCCCTATTACAGTTACTTATCTTTAAGTAATTATTTTACCATCAATGTGTGTACTGAAATTCTCTACTCTGAAACCTATGATTGGTATGACATTCAGGTTTGAATTTTGCTCAACATATACATTTGTTATTATGTTTTCAGTTCGCAGAATACTACCCAACTCAGCATCCAGTAGCCCAGATGTGTACTAATGTAATATTTCTTAAGAATTATGGAGTGACAATTGCAATGAACCTAATGGAATCATCATGTTTGACTTTAAGCAATAATATGACACAAGTTATTGGTTTGCTGTATGGTCTCCACATCTTGGAACATTCTAAGTCTATATATCCAGTGTATAATCCTATTGGTTGGAGGTGCTCAAAAGATGGTGTTTACGTACCCACCCACCATGGTAACGATAAAATTCAAGACCAAAGAACGCCCAGAACAAAAAATCTATGTTTACCATGTAAATACATATAAAGTTTTCATTTCAAAAAGCTATTGATCTTTAAACAATGCAATCTTAATAACAAGTTACTTTTCACTTTCTTCCCAACAGGCCCAATGTTTGGAATGCAGCAGATGACTCCACCTTGACTTTATAAAACCAAATGTAAATCTTACTTACCTTTTACTGGTTAAATATGTAAAAAAAATTATCTTTTTATGTAACATGATCGCATGCAACATGTCTAAGTAGACATTTGCAAACTCCTGCAATCTAGTGTTGTGTCTGAATTATGTTAAAAATTAAGTTTGAGACAAACTTCTTTCAGCTGTCACGATTTGCACAATCCTTTTAGAGTTGGACCAGACTTCCTCTAACATTCCTACTTAATTTTCTTTTTGAAATTCAACAATTATTTTGTTTAGGTGTTGAAATATAAATTTAAATCTTCCGCCTATTTGAAAGTCAAGAAGCAATACTGCCTCTCTACATATGATTGTTCAACTGTAGTCTAAAAAGTAGTGGTAATTCCACTATCACTATGGTAGATATCTGACAATAGAATCTAAGATATAGTTACACCACTATTCCATGGTCCTAATCAAAAAGGTATGTTTATACTCAACAAAAAGAACAATTGAGCACTTTTTAAGCTTGACAATATTGTTTCTAAACACCCTTTCACTGCTTTCTTCCATACCTTCAAAAAAGATGTCATGCATTGACATGCATATTCTTTCAGGTCTGTATATCTCAAATGTAAAACAAGCGTACTTGTTTTCCTTTTCTCACTGACATATATAAACTTATCAGTCACTCCTATTGCAAGCTTTTACAATACTGAGTACTACGTTTTGTGTGAGAGGGTGCCCATGCATAACCATGGTAAGTTTTCTTTACCTGCATGGACACATGTAGTGTAACCTGTCAAACACTTTAAAATGCTACCCTCTCACTACTCTTAAAGGCGGATGCAGAATTCAACCGTTCATCATAAAATACAATTAGATGTCACTAAGTACAAAGTATTTCTGTATTATGTAAGCCCTAATGTGTCCCTTAAAGATTCCAGCGAAGTCCAGACACATGCTAACTGAAACCCACCAACCACTAGTAACCTGTAAAATTTTCCAAACAACTCTTTCAAGGTGTGATCAATCCAAATATAATCCTTTGGCACAGCAATTATAGTGCAACACATAAACAACTTGCACCCCAACAACTTTCCTTGAGCTGCAACACAGAGATTGCAGGACAACCCACTTGCTGCTGCACCAAGCACATCAACTGCTGCAGCAGCAACTTCAGCAAACAGTCCATATTCACATATTGATCTTTGAATTTGGTAAACTTAAATTTCTATGCATTTATTGCAATCAACTTTTGTGTTACGTGGAACAGTTTATCAACCTCATCAAAAACAAGAAACGGGACCATCGCTGTCCTCAACATTAGTCATTAGACATTTATCAAGCTTTTTTGTTGTAAGAACTACCCTGTCCAAAAGCAGTAAGAAATTTGGACACTTGCTACCTTTCCTGCGTCCTTTCTATCACGCAGTGTGTGTACTTTGTCCACGTGCATTGGTTGCTTAGACGTGCTACCCATTTCTCAAGTTCCCACTGCAGAATCCAATACACAGTCTGTGTAATGCACTGGAAATCCAAACATCCACTTCCCTCACAAGGCAGTGGGTACTTTGAGCATCTGTAGCCTTTCTTATTTTTCACCTTTTTTATCTTCCACTCAATCAACACATAATCTACACGGACACACACCTACTTGCTGCCTTCCTTGGATGGGGTTATCAATTATTCTTGAATTTTATATTCTAATTCAAAGCCATGGCCCTTTATCGAGCCTTTTTGTTGTAACTATTTCCCCGCTAAAGGCAGTGGTTAATTTGCAAACTTGCAGCCTTACTTATTTTTTACATTATTCATCTTCCACTCAATCAACACATCATCTACACATACCAACTTGCTGCCTTTCTTGACTCTGGTTATCAACTATTCTTCTATTTCATATTCGTATTCAAAGTGCCCTTTATTGAGCCTTTTTGTTGTAACAACTGCCCCGGCTGAAGGCAGTAAGAAATTTGCACACTTGCTGCCTTTCTTTGCTCGGGTTATCAATTATTTTTGAATGTCATATTCTGATTAAAACGATGGATTTAGGCCCAGATCTCTGTACTGGGGTGAATGTATGACATCGTTCTGCATTCTGTCCATCAATTGTTTTTGTATTTGTCACCCCGAGTGGGATGGTATGCTCAAACGTGAGTCCCATGCTCTCCAAACCACTGGAGTCAAGCTATCCTGGCTGAAGACGGCTGATAGCCAGAAACCGGTCCTAGGATGCTTGATTCTGGTCCAGGAAAGACATGGCTTGGCAGTTCGGGCTGGACTGTTTCAATGAGGCACAGGGTCAAGGCTGATATGCATATGGCCATGTCTGAACTGGGGTGATGTGGAGTGCAAAAAAAACGATGGATTTAGGCCCAGATCTCTGTACTGGGGGGAATGTATTACATTGTTCTGCATTCTGTCCATCAATTGTTGTTTTTGCATATTCTGATTAAAAGTCAAGGCCCTTCATCAAGCCTTACTGTTGTAGCTACTACCCCAGCCAAAGGCAGTGGGAAATTGGCACACTTCCTGGCTTTCTTGGCTGGGGTTATCAATTCTTGAATTTCATATTTTGATTAAAAGTCAAAGCCCTTTATCAAGCCTTTTTGTTGTAGCTAATACCCTGGCCGATGGCAGTAGGACATTTTCACACTTGCTGCTTTTCTTGGCTGGGGCTATCAATTATTCTTCAAGTAATTCAAAGTTTAGACCCTTTATTAAACCTTCTTGGTAACTACTACCCATGATTGGCAGTGGTTAATTTGCACACTTGCGTCCTTTCCACTGCACAGTGTGTGTACTTTGTGCACTTGCTTAACTCCTTAGATGAGATACCCCTTTCTCAGGCTCCCACTGCGAAATCCGACTCACAGTCTGTAATGCACTGGAAAACTAAACACCCATTTCCTTTACAAGTCAGTGGGTTGTTTCCGCATCTGCTACCTTTCTTCCTTTTCACCTTATACTGCATCCACAACCTAAAACACACCTACCTACTAACTTTCTTGCAGCCTTTGCCAAGTATTATTCTAATTCAAAGTAGAGTCCCTGAAATGGGCCCAGTGTAGTAATTGTTCAGCCCTACAGCCCACAGTGGTAACTTAATGCACTTACATTGCTTCCTTCGATGTGGTAACCATTTCTTAGAATCCCACTGCAAAATTCGACACCCTATCTGTATAATGAGGTGGAAGTCCAAAGATCCACTTCCCTGACAAGTCAATGGATAGTTTGCACGTCTGCAGCCATTCTAATTTTTACCTTTTTTATCTTCCACTCAACCAACACATCACCTACACATAACACACACCAACTTGCTACCGTTTTTGACTGGGGTTATCAATAATGTTTGAATTTCATATTCGGATTCAAACACGTGGCCCTTTATTGAGCCTTTTTGAAGTAGCTACTACCCCAGCCGAAGGCAGTGGTAAATTAGGACACTTACTGCCTTTCTTGGATGGGGTTATCAATTATTGTTCAATTTCATATTCTGATTAAAAGTCAAGGCCCTTTATCGAACCTTAGTGTTGTAGCTACTACCCCGGCCGAAGGCAGTGGGAAATTTGCACACTTGCTGCCTTTCTTGGCTGGGGTTATCAATTATCCTTCTTGTAATACTAATTCAAAGTGCAGGCCTTTTATTGAGCCTTCTTGGTAACTATTACTCGTGAATAGCAATGGGTAATTGGCGCACTTCCTGCTGTTCATGTGTAAAAAAAAAGCTTAACAAAACTCTACCAATATTAAAAAAGAACCAGTATACTCTATGGTTATCGAATCTTCTGTTTGTTATTCTAATTTATAGTACAGGCTCTTTATTGAGCCTTCTTGATAACTACTACCCGTGAATGGCAGTGGATAATTTGGACACTTGCATCCTTTCTTATTTTTTTCATTATTCATTTACTACACAATCAACACATCATCTACACATACACATACCTACTTACTGCCTTTCTTGGCTATGGTTACCAACTATTCTTCTATTTCATATCTGTATTCAAACCGCAAGCCCTGTATCAAGCCTTTTTGTTGTAGGTACTAACATGTCCAAAGGCAGTAGGAAATTTACACACTTGCTGCCTTTCTTCGCAAGGATTATCAACTATAGTTCAATTTCATATTCTGATTCAAAGTCAATGCTCTTTATCAAGCCTTTTTCATGTACATACTATCCCGGTAGAAGTCAGTTGGAAATTTGTGCATTGTTGCCTTTCTTTGCAGGAGTTATCAACTATTGTTCAATTTCATATTCCTATTAAAAGTGCAGACCCTCCATCAAACCTTGTTGTTGTATCAACTAGCCCGACCGAAGGCAGTGGGAAATTTGTGCATTTGCTGCCTTTCTGCACAGACGTTATGAAATATTGTTCAATTTCATATTCTTATTAAAAGTGCAAGCCCTTTATGGAGCATTTTTGTTGTATCTACTACCCCGGCCAAAGGCAGTGGGAAATTTGCACATTTGCTACCTTTCTTGTCTAGGGTTATCAATTATTGTTAAATTTGATATTCTGATTCAAAGTCATAACCCATTATCAAGCCTTTTTGTTGTACCTACTACCCCAGCCGAAGGTTAATACTGCAAAAGTATTCTTTAAAAGTTGCCAAACAACTCTTTCAAAGTGTGATCTATCCAAAAAATACTTCTTTAGCACAACAAATATAGTGCGACACGTGAACAACTCGCACCTCAACAACTTTGCTTGAGCTGCAGCACAAAGATTAAAGGGCAACCCACTTCCTGCAGCACCAAGCACATCAACTGCTGCAACAGCATCTTCAGCAAGCAGTCCATACTCACATATAAATCTTGATTTTGTTCAACTTAAATTTCTATGCATTTATTGCGATGAACTTTTCTGTAACGTGAAACAGTCTATCAACCTCATCAAAAACAAACAGGAGCATCGCTGTCCTCAACATTACTCATTAGACATTTATCAAGCTTTTTTGTTGTAAGAACTACCCTGTCCAAAAGCAGTAAGAAATTTGGACACTTGCTACCTTTCCTGCGTCCTTTCTATCACGCAGTGTGTGTACTTTGTCCACGTGCATTGGTTGCTTAGACGTGCTACCCATTTCTCAAGTTCCCACTGCAGAATCCAATACACAGTCTGTGTAATGCACTGGAAATCCAAACATCCACTTCCCTCACAAGGCAGTGGGTACTTTGAGCATCTGTAGCCTTTCTTATTTTTCACCTTTTTTATCTTCCACTCAATCAACACATAATCTACACGGACACACACCTACTTGCTGCCTTCCTTGGATGGGGTTATCAATTATTCTTGAATTTTATATTCTAATTCAAAGCCATGGCCCTTTATCGAGCCTTTTTGTTGTAACTATTTCCCCGCTAAAGGCAGTGGTTAATTTGCAAACTTGCAGCCTTACTTATTTTTTACATTATTCATCTTCCACTCAATCAACACATCATCTACACATACCAACTTGCTGCCTTTCTTGACTCTGGTTATCAACTATTCTTCTATTTCATATTCGTATTCAAAGTGCCCTTTATTGAGCCTTTTTGTTGTAACAACTGCCCCGGCTGAAGGCAGTAAGAAATTTGCACACTTGCTGCCTTTCTTTGCTCGGGTTATCAATTATTTTTGAATGTCATATTCTGATTAAAACGATGGATTTAGGCCCAGATCTCTGTACTGGGGTGAATGTATGACATCGTTCTGCATTCTGTCCATCAATTGTTTTTGTATTTGTCACCCCGAGTGGGATGGTATGCTCAAACGTGAGTCCCATGCTCTCCACACCACTGGAGTCAAGCTATCCTGGCTGAAGACGGCTGATAGCCAGAAACCGGTCCTAGGATGCTTGATTCTGGTCCAGGAAAGACATGGCTTGGCAGTTCGGGCTGGACTGTTTCAATGAGGCACAGGGTCAAGGCTGATATGCATATGGCCATGTCTGAACTGGGGTGATGTGGAGTGCAAAAAAACGATGGATTTAGGCCCAGATCTCTGTACTGGGGGGAATGTATTACATTGTTCTGCATTCTGTCCATCAATTGTTGTTTTTGCATATTCTGATTAAAAGTCAAGGCCCTTCATCAAGCCTTACTGTTGTAGCTACTACCCCAGCCAAAGGCAGTGGGAAATTGGCACACTTCCTGGCTTTCTTGGCTGGGGTTATCAATTCTTGAATTTCATATTTTGATTAAAAGTCAAAGCCCTTTATCAAGCCTTTTTGTTGTAGCTAATACCCTGGCCGATGGCAGTAGGACATTTTCACACTTGCTGCTTTTCTTGGCTGGGGCTATCAATTATTCTTCAAGTAATTCAAAGTTTAGACCCTTTATTAAACCTTCTTGGTAACTACTACCCGTGATTGGCAGTGGTTAATTTGCACACTTGCGTCCTTTCCACTGCACAGTGTGTGTACTTTGTGCACTTGCTTAACTCCTTAGATGAGATACCCCTTTCTCAGGCTCCCACTGCGAAATCCGACTCACAGTCTGTAATGCACTGGAAAACTAAACACCCATTTCCTTTACAAGTCAGTGGGTTGTTTCCGCATCTGCTACCTTTCTTCCTTTTCACCTTATACTGCATCCACAACCTAAAACACACCTACCTACTAACTTTCTTGCAGCCTTTGCCAAGTATTATTCTAATTCAAAGTAGAGTCCCTGAAATGGGCCCAGTGTAGTAATTGTTCAGCCCTACAGCCCACAGTGGTAACTTAATGCACTTACATTGCTTCCTTCGATGTGGTAACCATTTCTTAGAATCCCACTGCAAAATTCGACACCCTATCTGTATAATGAGGTGGAAGTCCAAAGATCCACTTCCCTGACAAGTCAATGGATAGTTTGCACGTCTGCAGCCATTCTAATTTTTACCTTTTTTATCTTCCACTCAACCAACACATCACCTACACATAACACACACCAACTTGCTACCGTTTTTGACTGGGGTTATCAATAATGTTTGAATTTCATATTCGGATTCAAACACGTGGCCCTTTATTGAGCCTTTTTGAAGTAGCTACTACCCCAGCCGAAGGCAGTGGTAAATTAGGACACTTACTGCCTTTCTTGGATGGGGTTATCAATTATTGTTCAATTTCATATTCTGATTAAAAGTCAAGGCCCTTTATCGAACCTTAGTGTTGTAGCTACTACCCCGGCCGAAGGCAGTGGGAAATTTGCACACTTGCTGCCTTTCTTGGCTGGGGTTATCAATTATCCTTCTTGTAATACTAATTCAAAGTGCAGGCCTTTTATTGAGCCTTCTTGGTAACTATTACTCGTGAATAGCAATGGGTAATTGGCGCACTTCCTGCTGTTCATGTGTAAAAAAAAAGCTTAACAAAACTCTACCAATATTAAAAAAGAACCAGTATACTCTATGGTTATCGAATCTTCTGTTTGTTATTCTAATTTATAGTACAGGCTCTTTATTGAGCCTTCTTGATAACTACTACCCGTGAATGGCAGTGGATAATTTGGACACTTGCATCCTTTCTTATTTTTTTCATTATTCATTTACTACACAATCAACACATCATCTACACGTACACATACCTACTTACTGCCTTTCTTGGCTATGGTTACCAACTATTCTTCTATTTCATATCTGTATTCAAACCGCAAGCCCTGTATCAAGCCTTTTTGTTGTAGGTACTAACATGTCCAAAGGCAGTAGGAAATTTACACACTTGCTGCCTTTCTTCGCAAGGATTATCAACTATAGTTCAATTTCATATTCTGATTCAAAGTCAATGCTCTTTATCAAGCCTTTTTCATGTACATACTATCCCGGTAGAAGTCAGTTGGAAATTTGTGCATTGTTGCCTTTCTTTGCAGGAGTTATCAACTATTGTTCAATTTCATATTCCTATTAAAAGTGCAGACCCTCCATCAAACCTTGTTGTTGTATCAACTAGCCCGACCGAAGGCAGTGGGAAATTTGTGCATTTGCTGCCTTTCTGCACAGACGTTATGAAATATTGTTCAATTTCATATTCTTATTAAAAGTGCAAGCCCTTTATGGAGCATTTTTGTTGTATCTACTACCCCGGCCAAAGGCAGTGGGAAATTTGCACATTTGCTACCTTTCTTGTCTAGGGTTATCAATTATTGTTAAATTTGATATTCTGATTCAAAGTCATAACCCATTATCAAGCCTTTTTGTTGTACCTACTACCCCAGCCGAAGGTTAATACTGCAAAAGTATTCTTTAAAAGTTGCCAAACAACTCTTTCAAAGTGTGATCTATCCAAAAAATACTTCTTTAGCACAACAAATATAGTGCGACACGTGAACAACTCGCACCTCAACAACTTTGCTTGAGCTGCAGCACAAAGATTAAAGGGCAACCCACTTCCTGCAGCACCAAGCACATCAACTGCTGCAACAGCATCTTCAGCAAGCAGTCCATACTCACATATAAATCTTGATTTTGTTCAACTTAAATTTCTATGCATTTATTGCGATGAACTTTTCTGTAACGTGAAACAGTCTATCAACCTCATCAAAAACAAACAGGAGCATCGCTGTCCTCAACATTACTCATTAGACATTTATCAAGCTTTTTTGTTGTAAGAACTACCCTGTCCAAAAGCAGTAAGAAATTTGGACACTTGCTACCTTTCCTGCGTCCTTTCTATCACGCAGTGTGTGTACTTTGTCCACGTGCATTGGTTGCTTAGACGTGCTACCCATTTCTCAAGTTCCCACTGCAGAATCCAATACACAGTCTGTGTAATGCACTGGAAATCCAAACATCCACTTCCCTCACAAGGCAGTGGGTACTTTGAGCATCTGTAGCCTTTCTTATTTTTCACCTTTTTTATCTTCCACTCAATCAACACATAATCTACACGGACACACACCTACTTGCTGCCTTCCTTGGATGGGGTTATCAATTATTCTTGAATTTTATATTCTAATTCAAAGCCATGGCCCTTTATCGAGCCTTTTTGTTGTAACTATTTCCCCGCTAAAGGCAGTGGTTAATTTGCAAACTTGCAGCCTTACTTATTTTTTACATTATTCATCTTCCACTCAATCAACACATCATCTACACATACCAACTTGCTGCCTTTCTTGACTCTGGTTATCAACTATTCTTCTATTTCATATTCGTATTCAAAGTGCCCTTTATTGAGCCTTTTTGTTGTAACAACTGCCCCGGCTGAAGGCAGTAAGAAATTTGCACACTTGCTGCCTTTCTTTGCTCGGGTTATCAATTATTTTTGAATGTCATATTCTGATTAAAACGATGGATTTAGGCCCAGATCTCTGTACTGGGGTGAATGTATGACATCGTTCTGCATTCTGTCCATCAATTGTTTTTGTATTTGTCACCCCGAGTGGGATGGTATGCTCAAACGTGAGTCCCATGCTCTCCACACCACTGGAGTCAAGCTATCCTGGCTGAAGACGGCTGATAGCCAGAAACCGGTCCTAGGATGCTTGATTCTGGTCCAGGAAAGACATGGCTTGGCAGTTCGGGCTGGACTGTTTCAATGAGGCACAGGGTCAAGGCTGATATGCATATGGCCATGTCTGAACTGGGGTGATGTGGAGTGCAAAAAAACGATGGATTTAGGCCCAGATCTCTGTACTGGGGGGAATGTATTACATTGTTCTGCATTCTGTCCATCAATTGTTGTTTTTGCATATTCTGATTAAAAGTCAAGGCCCTTCATCAAGCCTTACTGTTGTAGCTACTACCCCAGCCAAAGGCAGTGGGAAATTGGCACACTTCCTGGCTTTCTTGGCTGGGGTTATCAATTCTTGAATTTCATATTTTGATTAAAAGTCAAAGCCCTTTATCAAGCCTTTTTGTTGTAGCTAATACCCTGGCCGATGGCAGTAGGACATTTTCACACTTGCTGCTTTTCTTGGCTGGGGCTATCAATTATTCTTCAAGTAATTCAAAGTTTAGACCCTTTATTAAACCTTCTTGGTAACTACTACCCGTGATTGGCAGTGGTTAATTTGCACACTTGCGTCCTTTCCACTGCACAGTGTGTGTACTTTGTGCACTTGCTTAACTCCTTAGATGAGATACCCCTTTCTCAGGCTCCCACTGCGAAATCCGACTCACAGTCTGTAATGCACTGGAAAACTAAACACCCATTTCCTTTACAAGTCAGTGGGTTGTTTCCGCATCTGCTACCTTTCTTCCTTTTCACCTTATACTGCATCCACAACCTAAAACACACCTACCTACTAACTTTCTTGCAGCCTTTGCCAAGTATTATTCTAATTCAAAGTAGAGTCCCTGAAATGGGCCCAGTGTAGTAATTGTTCAGCCCTACAGCCCACAGTGGTAACTTAATGCACTTACATTGCTTCCTTCGATGTGGTAACCATTTCTTAGAATCCCACTGCAAAATTCGACACCCTATCTGTATAATGAGGTGGAAGTCCAAAGATCCACTTCCCTGACAAGTCAATGGATAGTTTGCACGTCTGCAGCCATTCTAATTTTTACCTTTTTTATCTTCCACTCAACCAACACATCACCTACACATAACACACACCAACTTGCTACCGTTTTTGACTGGGGTTATCAATAATGTTTGAATTTCATATTCGGATTCAAACACGTGGCCCTTTATTGAGCCTTTTTGAAGTAGCTACTACCCCAGCCGAAGGCAGTGGTAAATTAGGACACTTACTGCCTTTCTTGGATGGGGTTATCAATTATTGTTCAATTTCATATTCTGATTAAAAGTCAAGGCCCTTTATCGAACCTTAGTGTTGTAGCTACTACCCCGGCCGAAGGCAGTGGGAAATTTGCACACTTGCTGCCTTTCTTGGCTGGGGTTATCAATTATCCTTCTTGTAATACTAATTCAAAGTGCAGGCCTTTTATTGAGCCTTCTTGGTAACTATTACTCGTGAATAGCAATGGGTAATTGGCGCACTTCCTGCTGTTCATGTGTAAAAAAAAAGCTTAACAAAACTCTACCAATATTAAAAAAGAACCAGTATACTCTATGGTTATCGAATCTTCTGTTTGTTATTCTAATTTATAGTACAGGCTCTTTATTGAGCCTTCTTGATAACTACTACCCGTGAATGGCAGTGGATAATTTGGACACTTGCATCCTTTCTTATTTTTTTCATTATTCATTTACTACACAATCAACACATCTACACGTACACATACCTACTTACTGCCTTTCTTGGCTATGGTTACCAACTATTCTTCTATTTCATATCTGTATTCAAACCGCAAGCCCTGTATCAAGCCTTTTTGTTGTAGGTACTAACATGTCCAAAGGCAGTAGGAAATTTACACACTTGCTGCCTTTCTTCGCAAGGATTATCAACTATAGTTCAATTTCATATTCTGATTCAAAGTCAATGCTCTTTATCAAGCCTTTTTCATGTACATACTATCCCGGTAGAAGTCAGTTGGAAATTTGTGCATTGTTGCCTTTCTTTGCAGGAGTTATCAACTATTGTTCAATTTCATATTCCTATTAAAAGTGCAGACCCTCCATCAAACCTTGTTGTTGTATCAACTAGCCCGACCGAAGGCAGTGGGAAATTTGTGCATTTGCTGCCTTTCTGCACAGACGTTATGAAATATTGTTCAATTTCATATTCTTATTAAAAGTGCAAGCCCTTTATGGAGCATTTTTGTTGTATCTACTACCCCGGCCAAAGGCAGTGGGAAATTTGCACATTTGCTACCTTTCTTGTCTAGGGTTATCAATTATTGTTAAATTTGATATTCTGATTCAAAGTCATAACCCATTATCAAGCCTTTTTGTTGTACCTACTACCCCAGCCGAAGGTTAATACTGCAAAAGTATTCTTTAAAAGTTGCCAAACAACTCTTTCAAAGTGTGATCTATCCAAAAAATACTTCTTTAGCACAACAAATATAGTGCGACACGTGAACAACTCGCACCTCAACAACTTTGCTTGAGCTGCAGCACAAAGATTAAAGGGCAACCCACTTCCTGCAGCACCAAGCACATCAACTGCTGCAACAGCATCTTCAGCAAGCAGTCCATACTCACATATAAATCTTGATTTTGTTCAACTTAAATTTCTATGCATTTATTGCGATGAACTTTTCTGTAACGTGAAACAGTCTATCAACCTCATCAAAAACAAACAGGAGCATCGCTGTCCTCAACATTACTCATTAGACATTTATCAAGCTTTTTTGTTGTAAGAACTACCCCGTCCGAAGCCACTGGGAAATTTGCACACTTGCTGCCTTTCTTGGCTGGAGTTGTCAATATTGTTCAATTTGATATTCTGATTCAAAGTCAAGGCCCTTTATCAAGCCTTTTTTATGTAGATACTACCCCAGCACAAGCAAAACGGAAATTGGCACACTTGCAGTCTTTCTTGGCAGGGGTTATCAATTATTCTTTTATTTCATATTCTGATTAAAAATCGAGGCCCTTTATCGAGCCTTTTTGTTGCAACAACTACCCCGTCCAAAGGAAGTAACAAATTTACACACTTGCTTCCTTTCTTGGCTGGGGTTATCACTTACTCTTGAATTTCATATTTTGATTTAAAATTAAGGCCCTTTATCGAGCCTTTTTGTTGTAGCTAATACCCTGGCCGAAGACAGTAGTACATTTTCACACTTGCTGCTTTTCTTGGCTGAAGTTATCCATTATTCTTCAAGTAATTCAAAGTTCAGACCCTTTATTAAACCTTCTTGGTAACTACTACCCGTGAATGGCAGTGTATAATTTAAATGCTTGCGTCCTTTCCACCGCATAGTATGTGCACTTTGTGCACTTGCTTAACTCCTTACATGAGATACCCGTTTCTCAGGCTCCCACTGCGGAATCTGACTCACAGTCTGTAATGCACTAGAAAAACAAACACCCATTTCCTTTACAAGACAGTGGGTTCTTTCCGCATCTGCTACCTTTCTTCCTTTTCACCTTATTCTGCATCCACTACCTCAAACACACCTACCTGCTAACTTTCCTGCAGCCTTAGCCAAGAATTATTCTAATTCAAACTACAGTCCCTAAAATGGGCCTGGTGTTGTAATTTTTCAGCCCTACCACCCACAGTTGTAACTTAACAGACTCACATTGCTTCCTTCGATGTGGTAGCCATTTCTTAGTATCCCACTGCAAAACTCGACACCCTATCCGTATAATGAGGTGGAAATCCAAAGATCTACTTCCCTGACAAGTCAGTGGATAGTTTGCACGTCTGCAGCTTTTCTAATTTTTCACCTTTTTTTATCTTCCACTCAATTAACACATCATCTACACATAACACACACCAACTTGCTACCGTTTTTGTATGGGGTTATCAATTATTCTTGAATTTCATATTCTGATTCAAACTCATGGCCCTTTATTAATCCTTTTTGTTGTAGCTACTACCCCAGCCGAAGGCAGTGGGAAATTTGCTCACTTGCTGCCTTTCTTGGCTGGGGTTATAAATTAATCGTGAATTTCATATTCTGATACAAACTTGTGGCCCTTTTTTGAGCCGTTTTCTTGTACATACGACCCCAGCCGAAGGCAGTGGAAAATGTGCACACTTACTGCCTTTCTTGGCTGGGGCTACCAATTATTGTTCAATATCATTTTCTGATTCAAAGTCAAGGCCCTTTATCAAGCCTTTTTGTTGTACCTAATACCATGGCCGAAGGCAGTAGGATATTTTCACACTTGCTGCTTTTCTTCACTGTTGTTCTCAATTATTTTAAAAGTAGCTACCAGCTTAGGAACAATATTTTCTTTTGGAAACAAATTTCAAAGTAATCGTCTCTGTAAAACTTCTTTGTCATGTTCAGTCATTTCTCCAATTTTTTTTCTTGTAGAATAGTTTCATATTCAACATCATTTCCTTGTTGCACATTTGTAATAAGTTCCTTATATTCAAAATATGACCAAATGTTAACATTTTCAATGCTACATTACATCGTTTACTTATACTACCTGTGGAACATGACAATAAATTGGAATACCACAAGCTTTCTGGAGAAGCTTGTTGTGAAGACTCTTGAAGAAAATTAAACTTCTCATTATTCATGACCTAAGCATTGTATCAAACTTAATGCTTGCCTTTGTGCTTTTAAGAATGTAACAAATTCTTAGAACAGAGTATGACATATTACTCTCGATTTATTTAAAGCAGAGACAATTGTACTATGTCCTCAGATTCTTTTAACAGTACAAAATAGCATTCATCGATGATTGTGTGGAGTAGTACCTTCAATCTACATTGCAGACAGCAGGGTTCACAACTTCATATCAGCTTTGGATGTAAATTTCTCTTCAGTATCTGTGCTGAGAACGGCTTTCAATCATTTCAGCACTGAGTACATTTAACAACTAGATACCAAGACCGCCAGCACTACAGAAAACATTCAATAGAATCTTGATTTATTTCAAACAGAGACAATTGCACAATGTCCTCAGATTTTCTTAACGTTTGAACAGTAGGAAATTCAGCCTTCATTTAATGCAGAGGGAATTCTAGTATATGTCTTCACATTTTCTTTAAATAACTGACAAAAAGCATTCGTCTATCTCTTTGTCAACAACTGCCTTCAATCTACATTGCACAAGGAACGTACAAGCTCAGCGCCAAAGATACTACTTACTCACTCCACCATAAATAATCACCAAGAAGAGTGAACACTTTTATGTTATAGTGAAACATACTATTCCTTTTAAATGAAATTGATGCAGAATTCAATCGACAGAAGACATTACTTCAATTACTGTTCCTCCCCCAATCATGTATCATCACAGGTACGTTCAACCTCAGCACCAAAGGTATTACTAACTCACATAATAATAGAACATGCTTTGAAAGACCAGCTAAACATCTTGTGACCACGATCTCAAACAATATCCAAGGTACACCAAAAGCAAGACAACTGGAATTAAAAGTAATGACAAAATCCCAACCCATGGTAAAACAGGCTGAAGTACCTCAGAGTATAACTAATGTCAGCAATAGAACAACAACTACGCTACAAATCTCCCCAAGGTCACCTGCTATTTCTAGTAAATACCATGAC
Organism: Lissotriton vulgaris; assembly: GCF_964263255.1. Classification (NCBI taxonomy): domain Eukaryota; kingdom Metazoa; phylum Chordata; class Amphibia; order Caudata; family Salamandridae; genus Lissotriton; species Lissotriton vulgaris. Next base: position 1,128,361,790 of record NC_141687.1, read on the forward strand.
AGGAACCTGTTATCCTGGAATGTGGCGGGACTAGCAACCAAACACATGGAAGGCAGTTTTTTAGACTTGGTTCACTCAAGCGATATAGTCTGTCTACAAGAGACATGGCTAAATAACCCAATCCATCTTGTGGGATATAGAACATACTTCTCCCAGGCTACAAAATCAACATCAGGGAGAAGTAAAGGAGGTTTAACAACATATATCTCCAATCTTTGGCCATGTCGTGAAGTAACTCCTGTTACACTCCACCAGAATTACCAGATTATTAGCATTAAAGGATCTAATCAAGAGGTTTATATTCTGATAAACTTCTATAACAACATGACTATAATCGAGCAGTCCAAAGCTTTAAAAGAAATTATAGAGGAGATTAATGAATTAAAGATAAAATATGCCAGAACTCCACATACAATAATTTGGGGAGGCGATTTCAATCTTCACTTATGTAAAAATAGTGACGCCCACATTTGCGGGATTACAGACGAATATGAAAACCCGACACCTCACTTCTCTCACACCCCCGAAGGCACCAATATGCAGGCCACAATGGCTGAACTAGACATAGGGTTTGCAAATATGTTAAAAACGCCCATTTCTCGGTTTTCTCCTACCTTTCATGGCAGAGGCTGTGAATCGGTAATTGACTATATTCTGATATCTAGCAGTAAAGCTAATCGCATAAAATCATTTGAAGTGGAGAGTAATGCACTTAGCGACCATTTTCCACTCAGAATAATATTTCAAGAACTAGATTCTCAAAAGAACTCAGGAAAGACTCAGCCCGGCTTGCTACACCAAGAAGTACTAACACTGAACAGAAAAAACGGGTATACCCTCAGATGGGGCAATTTAGATCAAGAACTTACTAAGGTGAAAATAATTAAAACATGTAAGAATGAAATTGACAAATGTCTAGACCCTTCCTCAAACTCAGCAGAGATCATGAGTAGCTACTATGCAATAGCAAATACAATAAGTCAAGAATTAACCAGACCCATCAAAAAAAATAATACTTCGAAAAATGGGTGGTTTAACACAAAATGCACAAAAGCATACTCAAATTTAAAGAAAGCCTTAACAAAACAACCAAGAAACAGAGCAGAGGTAACCGAATTAAGGAAAACTTACGCACAGGCAATTAAACAAAGGAAAAAGGAGTTACAAGTAAACCTCTGGAAACAACTCCTAAAAAGCAGTACCCTAAAAGACAGCACATCCTTCTGGGAAACAGTTAAAACTCCTTTTTTAACTGATAATAATGCTGGCCCCTCTTTGGATGTTGCTATAACTGCAGAAGACTGGGTACAGCACTTCTCAGGGGTTTTTGGGGAGATTGAGCCCGAAGACTTAACTTCTCAAGATCCTCTCCCGTTGGTGCAATACCCGATAGAGATACAATTCACACTCAAAGAAACAACTAATGCTATAAAATCTGCAAAAAATGGCAAAGCACCGGGACCAGACTCTATTCCTATGGACCTCTACAAAATTCTACCTGAACTATGGGCTCCCCTTCTGACTAAAGTGTTAAACGCAGCAAAAGACACTGGCCTTCCTGACTCTTGGTCAACCTCGATCCTGGTCCCCATTTTTAAAAAAGGCAACAGAGACAGTCCAACCTGCTACCGCCCCATATCCCTCTTGGATTCAACTGGAAAGATGCTAGGGCGTATACTTCTAAATCGACTTCAGGAGTGGTCAAAAGAGCAAGGGGTACTCTCAGACCTCCAATACGGCTTCAGAGCCGGGCTAAGCACCGTGGATCAAGTCCTAAATTTAACATTACTTGTAGGAAAATATGTAACAGCGAAGAAATCGTGCCTACACATGGTGTATGTCGATCTTACAGCAGCCTTCGACTGTGTGGGACACTCGAAGCTCTGGACAATAATGCTACAAATGGGGATAGAACCACCTATAGTAGACATCCTCCGTGAGCTATACTCTGGCGCTACGGGAAAGGTCAGATATGGAATAGCAGGACAACTAACTAACAGCTTTCCAATTCAGAAAGGGGTCAGACAAGGGTGCGTGCTGGCCCCTTTCCTATTTACACTTTATACGAATGGTTTAGAGGCTGCACTGCTTAAGGGCGTTAAAGATCTGCCGGAAGCCGGTCGTCGACAGATTCCAGCGTTACTATACGCCGACGACGCGGTAATACTGGCAAGAACACCTGTCCAGCTTCAGAGGGCCCTAAATAATTACTGTACCTTTATGACCAGTCTCGATCTAAAAGTGAACATAAGGAAAACTTATGTAATGCACATTGGCAACAGAGGGAACAAAGAGAAAAAAATCTTTGTGGACAACCTGCCTCTTGAAAGAACTAACATCTATCCTTATCTTGGTATAACTATTGATGAGGCGTTTAATTGGAGAGAGGCAATTAATTCCAGAAAGTTAGCTCTCATAAGAACAGTCGGCGCTTTAAAAGCATTTTCACTTCGTTTGGGAAAAAGACCACCCAACGAAATGATTAAGATATACAATGCAAAATCTATCAGCACAGCCACTTTTGGAGCAGGAGTCTGGGGTACAACTAATGTAGAGCAACTCCAAAAAATCGAAAACTCCTTCCTAAAGTTTTTATTGGCTGTTCCCAAAAGCACCACCACATTTGGTTGTCACCTTGAACTCGGAGTACACTATATATCGGACATCATTAAGATTCAGCCTATCATGCTATGGCGTAGAATTTGGGCCAGAGAAGAATGCCACCTTACAAGAACAATAATAGAGGACTGCATGAAACTAGACCATATGAATAAGATAAAATGGTTGGCATATGTAAAATCTTTTTTCACTGACATCGGCCGTCCGAGTTTCTTTGAAGACCCACCATCTGTAACAGACATTTCAAAAAAAGATCTAAAAACACTTTGTCTGTCACATTTATCTGAACTCCGAATGCTGTGTGAAATAGGTAAACCCTCAGTACAACAATGCTTAATGATACAGCTGGTCCCAACTATCCAACCTTATTTACAGTACCATTTGTCGCAATATGAAAAGTTACTCCTCACTCGTTTCAGGCTTAACATATATCATTTTTTGGTTCTATTTCCCATTCAGAATGTATGGACTCATAACACTGCAGTGTGTCCGTGTGACTCTATGTCCCCACAGTCTACAATACATGTCACATTTTTTTGTAAATTTTATATGGAACTACGCAGGAGGTGGATATTACCACTACTAAAAGTTATGAACATCCGTAGATGTCGCCCTGCCTATTTAGCCCTGCAACTTCTGGAAAAATTTTTGATGACAAAATCTGTGGCACAATATCTAAAATTATGCATTAGGCACCGTACGAACCTGTAATGATGTGTAATAGTTTTAATAATTTTTCTACAATGAATGAATAATGATTTTTAATATTTATTGTGTTTTTATGTACTTTTATGGTTTTCACATATGGAACCCGAATAAAGATATTTTGATTGATTTACTAACTCAGTGCACCAGAAATCATCAACACAGGAACGTATTGAATAACATGACTTATTTACACAAAACAAGTATCCTACTTTTTAGAGATATAGTTCAACTTACTTCTGTGAATGAACAACAAACATTGATTTAAAAAACTTGATTTTAAAGACTTTGCTACCAATGCGTCCTGCTTGGACCACGCATAATCACAGACTTCACAGAACTTTGTTCCTTCAGGTGCCACTAACTCATTCCACCACTTATCATCGCTGCATTCACACACACTAAATTACCAATATTGTGAAGCTGTAATCAATGACACGTAGTCATGAAGTCTTGGTAACCGCTACCTCCTAATATCACCACAAGTCCATATTCAGCCAGAATTTAACTGATTCTTCATTCATTAGGTATAAAGTACAGTACCAAATAAAGTGATCTACCTCAAACCTACACAAAATCGCCAATTGCCCTTACTAAGCCAGAATTCACAAGACCAATAAAAATTACTATTAGTACATCCTGCCCGGACCACACATCTTCGCAAGCTCCACAAACCTTGTTGTTTCAGGTACCACTACCTCAGTGGAAACTAAACTAAGTTTAACACCTATTTCATATTCTTATTCAAACTCAACACCATTTATCGAGCCTTTTTGGTGTAGCTACTTCCCCGGGCGAAGGCAATGGCAAATTTGCACACTTCCTGCCTTTCTTGGCTGTGGTTATCAATTACTCCTCAATTTCATATTCTAATTCAAACTCATGCCCCTTTATCAAGCCTTTTTCATGTAGATACTGCACTGGCAGAAAGCAGTGGGAAATTTGTGCACTTCCTTCATTTCTTCACAGGGGTTATGAACTCTTGTTCAATTTCATATTCCTATTTAAAGTGCAGGCCCTTTATCAAGCCCTTTTTGTTCTATCAACTACCCTGACCATAGGCTGTGACAGATTTGAATATTTGCTGCCTTCCAGAGACAATTTCACAATGTCCTCAGATATTCTTAAACTTTGAAAAGTAGGAAATTCAGTCTTCATTTTTTAATTTAGAGATGCTTCTACTTCATGTCTTCAGATTTTGTTTAAATAAGTGACAAAAAGCATTCCTCCATGTCTCTGTCAACTACTGCCTTTGGTCCACACTATGGACAGTAGGGTTCAAAACTTGAATTCAGCTTTCCATTTACACTATCCACAGCATTCAAATTAGCCTTCATTTATGTAAGGCAGACAATTTTATTATTGGATGGCACAATAAACATTCTTCAATGTCTATACTAAGTACTACCTTCAAATGTACACTACGAACAACAGAGTTTACCTCTTCATACCACAAGCACATCAGTACCACAGAAAACATTGAATCCAGCCTTCCTTTATTTAAGGTAGAGACTAATGGATTCTATATCTTCCGATTTTGTAAAAGAATATGACAAATAGTATTCATCTATAACTGTGCTCACTAAACCCTTTAATCTACATTGCGGACAGTAGGGTTCACAACTTGAATTCACCTTTCCATCTACACTAAGGATAACATTGAATCTAGCCTTGCTTTATTTAAGGCATACAATTGTACTGTGTCCTCAGATTCTGTTAACTGTGACAAAATAGCACTCATCGATCTTTGTGTCAACAAAAGCCTTTAATCTACACTGCGGACAGCTGGGTTCACAACTTGAATTCAGCTTTGGAACTAAATTTGTCTTCAATATCTATGCTGACAACTACCTTCAATAGATTCTGTGGCCAGTAAAAATCAAAACTTGACAGCAGGAGGTCCACTACTACAGAAAACATTCAATTCAACCTTGCTTTATTTAAGGTAGAAACTAATGGAGTTTATGTCTTCCTATTTTGTAAAACAATCTCACAAATAGCATTCATCTATAACTGTGCTCACTAGAGCCTTCAATATACACTGCGGACAGTAGGGTTCACAACTTGAATTCACCTTTCCATCTACGCTATGGACATCATTGAATCTAGCCTTGCTTTATTTAAGACATACAATTGTACTGTTTCCTCAGATTCTGTTAACTGTGACGAAACAGCATTCATCAATCTTTGTGTCAACAACTGCTTTCAATCTACTCTGTGGACAGCTGGGTTCACAGCTTGAATTCAGCTTTGGAACTAAATTTGTCTTCAATAACTGTGCTGACAACTGCCTTCAATATATTCTGCGGCCAGTAAAAATAAAAACTTGATAGCAGGAGCTCCACTACTACAGAAAACATTCAATTCAGCCTTGCTTTATTTAGGGTAGAGACTAATGGATTTTGTGTCTTCCGATTTTGTAAAAGAATTGCACAAATAGCATTCATCTATAACTGTGTTCACTAGAGCCTTCAATCTACACTGGGAACAGTAGGGTTCACAGCTTGAAGTCACCTTTCCATCTACACTAAAGACAACATTGATTTTAGCCTTGCTTTATTTAAGACAGACAATTGTACTCTGTACTCAGATTCTGTTAACTGTGACAAAATAGCACTCATCGATCTTTGTGTCAACAACTGCCTTCAATCTACACCGCGGACAGCTGGGTTCACAACTTGAATTGAACTTTCCTTCTACATTAAGTACAGCATTGTATTCAGCCTTGCACTCCTTAACCAACAACCAAACAAAATGCCAGTACTGATGAAACACTTCTTACCTCCTGAATAATTAGTGCAAGGACAACGAAACCAAGCACCAATACGCTTATTAATTGCTTTTATTTTCAATATTCAAAAGGATGTTTTCTTTATGGAGGATATACATCCAAAAAATGCAAGACAAATAAATATTTACTACATACTATTACTTCCAATCATAACCCATGCTAAATTTAATGTCCATTGTCTTGTGGTTGAGCCAATCAAAAAATGCCATTAATTGTAGCTCATTCCCAGACCACACTAGAAACACGTTGTCTAGGAAACGTAGCCAGGCGCTTATTAATAATTTCTGAGGAAGTAAGTGAACTTCATTACCAAAAAGGACTCGTTCATGATATGACTTTTGAATGTTCTTGACTACAGGATGTTTTTTGTCTGTCTTTTCTGTCTTTAAATTCACAGCGTAAATCAAGATTCTAGGAAGTCCATGGTGGTGGCACAGTATTATAGATTGGCAAGCAGTGGTTTAGGGTGGGCGCTGAAGAGCGCTTGTAAAATTACATCATCAGTAAAGTTCTTGATTATTCCTTTTTTCTTTTTTGTCTCCACAGTTGTTTCTGGTCCTGATGAGAACACCCAAAGTGGGTGGGGTTTGAAACGCGTAGACCTTTTTGTTTTTCCACTATCAATCAATTGGTTATATATTTTGATTAAGACTGTGGGTGCACTGTCAATAATTGTTTTATTTAGAAAAAGTGGTGCACACCTTTTTTAATATCCCAAGAAGTATTCTGTTTGTTTAGTGGTTCAGCCTTTCTTCGAAAATTTAGATTGGCCGATTAGGACTTTGTGGTGTTTGTTAGTGTCGTGACTGGAATATTTGTGAGTGGAAGTTTGAATATTCGAATGGGTTATGATTAGAAGTCATAGTATATAGTAAATATTTACTTGTCTTGCATTTTTTGCATGTATTTTCCCCATATGTTTTTCTAAAAAAAATAAATCCTTTTGAATATTGAAAATAAAAGCAATTAATAGGCGTATTGGTGCTTGGTTTGGTTGTCCCTGCACTAATTATTCAGTAGGTAAGAAGGGTTTCATCAGTATTGGCATTTTGTTTGGTTGTTGGTTCAGTGGACTCAGCCTTACTGATTAGAGTCAGGCCCTTTCTTGTTACATATTTCTCTCCTTAAGGCAGAGACAATTATACTCTGTTCTCACATTCTGTTAACTGTATAAAATAGCATTCATCGATGTTTGTGTCAATTAGCACCTTCAATGTACATTGCGGACAGCAGGGTTCAAAACTTCAATTGAGTTTTGCATGTAAATATCTATTCATTATGTGTGCTTAGAAGTGCCTTCAATCAATTCTGCACTCAGAAGAGTTCACGACTAGATACCAAGAGCGCCAGCACTACAGAAAACATTCATTACAATCTTGATTTACTTAAAACAGAGAAAATTGCACAATGTCCTCATATTTTCTTAAAGTTTGAACACTAGGAAATTCAGCCTTCATTTATTTAATGTAGACACAATTATATTATATGTGTTCACATTTTGTTTAAATAAGTGACAAAAACCATTTGTCTATGTCTGTTAACAACTGCCTTCAATCTACACTGCACAGGAAACGTACAAGCTCAACACCAAAGACACTACTTACTCAGTGTACCATAAATCATCACGAAGAAGAGTAAACAGTTTTATGTCACAGTGAGACACACCTTCTTTTTAACTGGAATTGATACAGAATTCAATCAACAAAAGACATTACTTCAATTACTTTACCTCCCCCCGACCACACATCATCACAAGGTACATTCAAGCTCAGCGCCAAAGGTATTACTGACTCAGTGCACCACAACTCATCACCACGTGACTGTATTGAATGAGATGACTTATTTAGAAAATAATATATCATACTTTTTAAAGATCTACTTCAACTTCTGTGAATGGACAACAAATATTTATTAGAAAACCTGATTTTAAAGACTTTGCTACCAATGCGTCATGCTTGGACCACGCATCAACACACTCCATAGAACTTTGTTGCTTTAGATACACACTTGCTGCCTTTCTTGGCTTGGATTATCAATTATTCCTCAATTTCATATTCTAATAGAACATCAAGGCCCTTTATCGAACCTTTTTGTCATAGCTACTACCCCAGCCAAAGGTTAATACTCCAAAAGTAATCTGTAAAATTTGCCAAACAACTCTTTCAAATGGTGATCCAAACAAAAAAATACTTATTTAGCCCAGCAAATATAGTGCGACACATGAACAACAACTTTGTTGAGCTGCAACACAAAGATTGAAGGGCCACCCACCTGCTGCTCCACCAAGCACATCAACTGCTGCAACAGCATCTTCGGCAACCAGTCCATAGTCGCATATTAATCTTGATTGTGGTAAACTTAAACTATTGTTCAATTTGATATTCTGATTCAAAGTCGAGGCCCTTTATCAAGCCTTTTTCATATACATACTACCCCGGCAAAAGGCAGTGTAATATTTGCGCATTTACTGCCTCTCTTCGCAGACTTTATGAACTATTGTTCAATTTGATATTCTGTTCAAAGTCAAGTCCCTTTATCTAGCCTTTTTATTGTAACTACTTCCCAAGCTAAAGATACTGATTAATTTGCACACTTGCAGCCTTTCTTATTTTTGACATAATTAATCTTCCACTCAATCAACACATTATCTACACATACACACACCTACTTGCTACCTTTCTGAGCTGCGGTTATCAACTATTTTTCTATTTCATACCTGTATTCAAAGTACACGCCCTTTATCAAGCCTTTTTTATGGTAACAACTACCCCAGCCGAACGCAGTATAAAATTTGTACACTTACTGCCTCTCTTGGCTAGGGTTATCAATTATTCTTGTATTTTATAATACAGTTGTGACAAATTTAATTAAGTAAGTAAGTGATTTTTTTTATACGCATTTTATAAGAAAAAGAAAACTAGAAAATCTACTTGACAAGGTTTTCAAATTGTTTTTTTTTTATTTGTTATAGTAATCAATACAATTTGATTACTAGATAAACCAATCCCTTTAATAAATGGCAAAAGTAAGTGGAAATGAGTAACTAACAGAAGTAATGAGATGAAATGAAAATGAAATGAAATGAAATGAAATACTTTATTGTATGATTACCTAAAATCATTTACAAAGAACGAAGCATATTACGACCATGATAAAACAAACAAAAACAAAACATTTAAAATGCAGTCAGATTAAAAGAAGTCTATTCAATTAGGGTGGCAATGTTCATGACCATAGGAATTAGTGAAGCATCACTATTAATACTGTGGATGCTTGTCCATGTGCAAATTATAGTTAAGCTGTTATTTTTCTAGACTTTGCGTTTGACATAGGATCTGTCCAGCAGAGACAAAGAACTTCCCAGCACGTGCCAGCTCCATTGGCACTGTTGTGGTATAAATGTGCGTTAAGGCCTCCTCACATGTTCTTACTTTATTAAGATTGAATATTGCCCTTAAGTATTTACGCCTCAGACTTACCAACGCTGGGCAACAACAGATGATATGCTCTGCCCATTCTTTGTGGTATTGACACAGTCGACATCCTCTATTTCCACTTAGTGTGGCTGACCAGTGAGCACTATAGTCCTTTATTAGTAGGGTTAGCAGCCTGGTCTTCAAGACATTTTGAAGAGCATTTCTCCCCATTCCGGCATTCAGGTATGGTTGGCATTGAGTGGCTTCATGCGATTTTACGAGGCCCTCAGCGCCACGAATTGTTCTGATCGTATCTATATCCCGGAGCCTTGAGATGGTCTTTCCCTGTTTTTTTACCAGGTTTTTTAGACTAACTGTTGGCAGATTTAATATTTGATCAGTTGTCAGGCATAGTGTTTTATTAGCTAAAACAAGGTACCTAGCCCAACGGCTGGTTTGATCTATAAAGAGAGTTTGAAGTGCTTCCCTTTGGGTACCCGGGCTAGCCTTGTACACACAATGGTATAATTTCATTATGTCTTTTTTACATTCTATGTCCATTGATGTTAAGTTGAACTCAAGTCTGATCAGTGTGCGCCTTGTCGAGAATGGTAACCTGAATATTTTCCTGAAAGCCATAATATGTAGATGCTCCAGTTTATCAGACAATAAGCCCGGGAAAGCCAGGTGGCCATAGCTGATCGTTGAAAAGAGCTTGGCTTGTGTTGCTCGAATGCCCTTAGTTGAATGACTCACAAGGTTCTGGTGGATTTTACATAGGGCGTTTGTGACCTTAGCGGATTTTGTCTCCAGTGATTTGCCCTGAGATGTTGTTCTGCCGGTGTCTGAGAATTGTACACCCAAGTAGGTGTATTTATTTGCAGTAGCAATTCTGAGTGGTCCGATGTTCCAACCCAACAGAGATTTTTTGGGTTTATGTCCAAAGACCAATACCTTGGTTTTATTTGCATTAGTGTGGAGCTTGTTTTCTAAGTTATATAAATGGAGAGTCTCCAATGCCCTTTTCATGCCTACTCTGGTTTGGTCCAAGATGACAAGATCGTCCGCATATTGCATGATGGGTATTCTAAGGTGGCCCAGTTTAGGTGGAAAAATATTGGTTTTAGAAAGTGCCGCTCCCCGGTCCGTGGTATATAGGTTAAACAGTGTTGGCACAATCACACAGCCCTGTTTTAGCTCTTTATTTGTATAGATTTTGGCAGTTGCGTGTGACTGTGTGAGCTTCGTGCGGACCCATGTGCCAGTATGAAGGGACATGATGGCTGCCAGAAGTTTCCCTGGAATCCCCCACTTTGCGAGCTTTTCCCACAGTATAATGCGGTGAATGCAATCGAAGGCAGCGCTGTAGTCAACAAAAAAGGCGTACAGAGGTGGGTTTATCCCCTCTGTAGCCTTAGTTACTAGGTGAAAAGAAGTGGAGCCCACATGACAGGCAGGAGGATGGCTTTAATTTACATCCAGCCACAGCGTCTCCCCGGCAGCAACTGCCGAGAACAGAATTATCACATGTGTTCCACGCAGGGAACATTCTTATACAGAATGCCATGACAGGCTAGAGAAATCCCAACACACCTACCTTTCTTCATAAAGAAAACAAAAGAGAAAAAGGATAGAAAGGGAAAAGATAGAAACCAAAAGAGAGACAAGGATAGAAGCAAAAAGAGATGAAAGACAGGAGAAAAAAAACACATCATTCCCCACCATGTAAAACCAGCATTGCTTTACCCCATCATATAGTCCTGAAATTTTGCAGGAACAGATCTGACTCTGGAGGAAGTTTCCCTCTGTGGGTAAGAGACAGAAACAGGAGAATGCACAACACCACCCACCTTAGGAGAAGCAGGAGAAACACTAACTCCTAACCGCTTGCTGGCACTCTCAACCATAAAACCAGGCATAACAGAAACCATACTCTTGTTCCAAACCCTTCCATCCTCCAACACCACAACAAAATCCTTCACTGCAGACACCTTCTTGGGAGAAGAAAACCGCGTCTCCCCCTTACCGAGAAAACCAGGTTCCTTTATCCTCACCCAGTCACCAACCTTCACCTTGGAAGGAGGCAAAACATCCGATCTAGAATCATACCTTCTCTGAACCGAGGCCCTGACATCAGCAACACAAGCCAAACATCCAGCATCCACAACTTTCCTAGACATCCATTCTTTGTTTTACTTGGTACCAGCAACCCTACCACGCAACCATGTAAAAGGAGCAACACCAGTGGAAACATGCAGAGGGGTCCTTACAGCCCATAACATGTCGCTATCCGCTTGACGCCAATGCAAACTATTCACCAAGGCCAGTTGAACGTGCTCCTTAACTACACGGTTGAAACGCTCAACCAAACCGTTGCTACGAGGATAATAGAGTGACGTGCAAATATGTTTAATACCAACCTCCTTGAAAAATGAAGACATCTCAGCAGAAACCAACTGCGTACCATTATCAGAAACTATCTCCTCAGGAAAACCCTCCCTGGAGAAAATGTCACGTAAAAATGTAATCACCACAGAGGAACTGATAGAATCAACAAACCTTACCTCAGGCCACTTGGTCATGTAGTCAACCAACACTAAAATAAACTTGGGAGTTGAGCCAACGAGACCATAGGGTACAGCAATGTCCAAAGCTAACTTGGACCAAGGAACTTTCTTCACAATGATAGGTTCAACAGGCAAAGGTTGGGTGACCTGTGACTTATCGCTAACAATACATTCACAGCCTTCACAAACAAAATGTTCAACATCCTTGTCCACAGACGGCCACCAAAAATCTTGCCTCACTCTACATTTCATGGAACGAATACCAGGATGACCTTCATGAGCGAGACATAGAATTTTACCACGGATCAAAAGAAGAACAACCAATAAACCACCTCTTCTCAATATTCCATCCACAAGGGACAATTCATCCTTAACTCTCATGTAAGGAACAATTGCAGGAGGACAATCTTTTACACACGGCCAAGGCTTGCAGAGAAGGTCAATAACAACCTGCATATCAGCATCTGAAGCAATCCCCTCTAACCACTCACACTCAGAAAGAGCACCCCCAACAGAGTCACACAAAGAACAAACCACACAAACCACCTCCAAGTCGTCACATGCAAAACTGTCTTCACAATTGGAAAGGGGTAGCCTGGATAAGCAATCGGCAACCAAACTCTTTGCCCCAGCCACATACTCAAGCTGATACTGGAACTCTTGCAACCTGAACTGCCATTTGGAGATCTGTGGGGTTGCCCTGCCACCTCCCTTAGTCGTGAATAAATCAACTAAAGGCTTGTGGTCAGTCCTCAAGATAAATCTGTTGCCCCAGAGAAAATTCTTGAAATGCAATACCCCCCACCGCATTGCTAAAGCCTCCTTTTTGATGGTAGAATATGTTCCCTCAGCATGTAAATGTAAATGTAAATGTGTTTCAATTTATATAGCGCACTATAACCCAGGGGTCTCTAGGCGCTTGCTTAGGGAACCCGTCCTGGTATTCCCCTGTGAGATACCCTGGCCGGGTATCCACAAGGTGAAAGGTGAAAGCCAGGCATCCCGCCGCGAGGGGCCGTAGTGGAGATTAAGCAAGCTATTGCCCAGAGTCGCAGAGTGTGATCCCGTGAGTCCAGTAGGCACCAGAGCGAGAATTGTCGACTCCGTGGAATTTTTTAGTCCGAGACCCGCCGAGGCGGGGAATCGAACCCTGGTCCACAGCCAATCTCAGTTTCCGGGTCTGCCGCCTCTAACCACTGATGAACCAGGAAATCGAGTGTTGCCGACTGACCCGGCTATCCTGGTTCCAGGACCCCAGCGCGACACTGCGCCACCGGTACTATCCGGCCGACAAGGTACTACGGAAACGGAAATTAATCTCCCCCGCCCTTGGACCCATGGACTATTTTTCTTGATTAACTGGCAAACCGAAAATTCGGATAAACGAATCTAAACAGGTCCCGTTTCACCCACTCGCCTGCGCGCTCTGATGTGAGCTTGCATACTATATGCCCCTTTGGCTAAAGAGGCTTATAATTTAAAAGGCAACTATTGTTTTGTCCTGATGATGGACCCCATCATCTAGTAAGGGGGTCCGAAACGTCGTCGGCTCACTGTGTACCATATACTAGTGGAATGATTGACTATACAATACTGTGTAATGGTACCTACGAGAAATTCTCTGTTTAAAATTGGAATTCTGCAGAGACTGTTGATCTTGCCTTGCAAGCCCTTTGTGTATGTCCTTGTCTGTGTATTCGTGTGGTTGGGTACAGGCTTGTGCCCCTTGTACGTGAACTGTTGAAGGTGTTATTGTTTTTTTAAATACCTTGATCTAAATATAAACTTTGAGGACCGCTGCCCGGCTGGGCATGTCTTCACCAATATAGAACTGACTGAGTCTATATTTATTTTTATTCACCTGTCTCCTTGCCAGGGACCATTGTTGTTTCTTGAGCTCCCCGAGGTCCCTTGCTGATACTAATTGGGGTCCCCTTGTTGTTTAAAATAGCCTCTAACCACTGAGCCACACTTCTCAGCACCACTCAAAGTTCTGTAGGCAAAAGCAATGGTTTCCTCACGTCCAGCACTCCTTCGCTGCATGGGAACAGCCCCCAACCCCACATTACTGGCATCGGTGGAAAGAATACATAAGTCATTGATGTTAAATAATTTCAGTGGGCGAGCACCAATAATTTCTTGCTTAATGACATTGAAGTTGCTATTGCAATCATCATCCCAAACAAACTTAGCATTCTTTTTAAGTAGGCTACGCATAGCAGCAGTTTTGGAAGAGAATTTTTTAACAAATTTGGAGTAATACTTCACCAGACCAAGATATGAACGTAACTGATCCTTGTTCGCAGGAATAGGAGCATTTTGAATGGCATCAATAATTTTGACCTTTGGTTCAACACCATTGTGGGAAATATGGTGACCAAGATAGTCCACCCCATTTTGAAGGAATTTGCATTTGTCTTCCCTCAGAGTTAGCCCACTAGACCTTAAGATGCTCAGAACTAGTTTAACACGCTCATCATGCTCGAGTTCGGTCTTGCCGTGGACCAGTATGTCGTCCTGGAAAAAGATAACACCAGGAATGTCCTTGAACAGGTTGTTCATCAGCCTCTGAAAAACAGCCGAGGCTGAAGCTAACCCAAACGGCATGCGGATGTAACGATAAGCTCCCTCTGGGGTTACAAAAGAGGTAAGATGCTTAGAATCTGGACACAGCTCAATCTGGTGATATGCGGATGAAATATCGAGGGAAGTGACAAATTTAGAACCCTCGAGAGTAGCTAACATCTCGTTGATATTTGGAAGTGGTTGCCGGTCAATCCAAATGTTTGCATTGAGATCGCGCAGGTCAACACACATCCTCAAACATTTGTCAGATTTCCTCGCCAAAACTATGGGAGCGAGCCACTCAGAACCCTCAATTGGCTCGATCACTCCAGCAGCACATAAACGCTCCAATTCCTTCCTTAACTCTGCCCGTAAACTTAGAGGCACCTTGCGAACCTTGTGATCAACGGGCATGGCATTTTCTTTTAAAATTATACGGTGTTGAAAACCCTTGAGTTTGCCTAACTCCCCGCTAAATACTTCAGGAAACATAAGCGTCCACTTGGTGTTAGACACCTGGGACACAGTCAATGCCCTTGGTGGTGCAGAAGATGAAGAGTAAAACTCACTCAATGCACTGCGGGATATCACCATGTCCGAATGTTTGGGATCCAAAATGATGTTCAAGTCACCTTGTTCGTCCCACCCCAACAAATTGGTACCATCCTTGACTATGAATACCACACCAGTGGTATGATGGGCATGAAATTCCAGTTTGGCAGAAAGCTTTCCCAAAACTTCTACCCTTTTGCCATTATAAACAAAAATCTTAATGTTGGAGGATTCTAAAAGTACGCTAGAAAGTTTACTAAAGTCATCAAAATTCAACAAAGTGAACGGAGAACCAGAATCTGCTAAAAACTTGCAGACAACTCCATTCACAGTTATCAAACATGAAGGGGACTTCCTTCTTCGAAGACCAGACAAGGCAGACAGTTCAACTACTCCAGCCTCATGCGAAGAAGAAGATAGCATCAACAATTCATAGCATTCCTCATCAGATCCCTCTGAAATATTCTTTACAGAGTGAATGGGCTTTTTCACAGAAGTAGCTTTGCACATGCGAGAATAATGACCTTTATTCCCACACTTGTAGCAGGTTTGGTTAAGATCAAAACAAAACTTTGCAGAACCCAGATGCCACCTACTTCCACAACGAAAACATACCAAATCGTTTTGCACAGACCTAAACCCTGGAGAAACGTTAGCTGCAGGAGAACGAGTAACAATAGGCGAAGGTACGCTTGCTTTAGGTTTGAAAGGAGGTTTGGAGTTCAAAAGTTTAACCTCCACTGCTGAAGAAGATGTAGATGATGAAGGTGAACTCATCTCCTTAACACAAAACTGAGAATGCTTTATGCTATTAGCCAGAGTAAGAGCAGTCTCCAAATCAGGATCACCAGAGGTAATTCGTTTTTCTTGAATCTTCTTATTAGAAGTTCTCTCGATAAGTTGATCCCGTATGATTTCATCCCTAAATTCCCTATAGTTGCAGTTGATAGCAAGTATGCGAAGAGCTGCTACAAAATCGTCAAAAGATTTACCAGGGGTCTGAGCACGCTGAAGAAATTTGTGACGTTCAAGCACCACATTCCTCCTTGGAGAAAACCTTTTGTCAAGGGTCTTTATCAGCGATGCATATCATCAACAGGAAGTGAATCGCCCGCATCACCACCACTAACAGTACTGCTAACCACCTCAAGAGTCAAGGTTTTCAAAATGTTTCTACCTTCTGTGCCAAGGTTATAAATGAGCAAAGCTTTTTTCTTTTTGACGGTAAAAGTGTCACCATCAATGGCTTCTAAATATGCCTCAAAAGTGTCTTTCCACTGTTCCCATGGCACAGGCGGTGTACCAGCACATGTGTTCCACGCAGGGAACATTCTTATACAGAATGCCATGACAGGCTAGAGAAATCCCAACACCAGGTATGATAATGCCAGGGCGTTATCCATTGTTGACGAGTTCGTCCGAAATCCTGTCTGGTAGTATGGTATTATTTGGTTATCTGTTATCCATTCCTCTAACACTTTTAGTAGGACTTTCGCATATGCCTTCCCGTCCACATCAAGTAGGGCGATTAGTCTGTAATTCTCAGGCTGTAAGGAGTTGCCTTTCTTATAGATTGGTTGCAGAATGGAGCCCTTCCACGAGTCTGGTACTCCTGAGGTATTGAAGCAATGGTTGAATAGACAGTACATATGAGGTGCCCAAAAGGAACAATCTTCATTAAAAACACTGCCTAGTAAGCCGTTTGGTCCTGGGGCCCCATCCTTCCTTATGCCTTTAAATGTGAGCAGGGTTTCTTTTTTGCTGAGAGCGAGGGCCTTATTCTCGTTTCCCTCCAGACAATGGTTTGCAGCTGCCTCTGTTTTTCGACTAGATTTTTCCTGGTCGACATACAACTTAGTAGCATAGGCTGCCCATTCCTTGGCAGGTATTGCATTGTGTACATTGCTTCTACCATTAAGATTATTAACGTAATTTCAGAATCCCCTGCTCTTGCTGGGGGCAAGCAATGCATAAATACATTTTTATTTGTCTTCAATAATTCTCTGTTTCAGTTCCCAGACTATGTTGTTATGCGCTCTTCTTGCTGCTTTCAGATGTAATTCGGACTTTGGACATTTTTTACTCCGATACTGTTGCTCAGCCAAGCATCACTGCTTTTTGCTCTCTTTGAATTCTTTAAGGTCGTAGAGAATGACAAGCCCACTACTACGATGGTTTTCTTTGCGTGGCAATTGTTTTCCTGTAGTCATAGCATTGGATATTGACAAAATGATTTCCGGCCAATTCGTATGCGGATTAATTATGTGTGTTGTCTTTTTCCAGGCATTATATTTCTCTTGGCTAATAGGACCCCATTTTATACGTCTTATCCGTGCGGTATCCGTGTTCGTATTGATCATTTTACCCGCCGTTAGATGTTCAAAATGCATTAGTGTGTTTATATTGACCAGAATTGATAGTGGATTGTGGTCGCTTGCAGTGGTGTTAGTCACCTTATATTCTTTGCACCTCCTCTGAAGGTTCTTGCTCAAGAAGATGTAGTCCAGCGTTGATGTTCTTAAAGGTCGGTTGGAGCTTCATATTCGACCACACCGCCTGATTTTTAAGTTCTAAGCTGAATTTGTTGATGCAGGCTTCCATGATATTCAGGGCATTGTCTCCACGGTCGCCAGCCGAATTACACAGGTCTCTCATATTGAAGTCCCCGGTAATGATGCATTCATGTCCTGGATTTTCGTAGAGATATTCTCTAATTAGACCAGTAGCCATCCTTGAGCTTGCAGTTTTTGTCTTATTATTTAGATTCATGTATAGATTAATTACGGCAATTGTGGTTGGAATTCCCTCTATCCTTACCCCCTTTAGTCTAACAATCGGGATGTCCGGTGAATTTGTGGGCCATTCCTCCATCTGAACTTGCAAATTCAGGTTTACATAGATTTATACCCCACCAATAGGTCTTCCAAATAAGTTCCTCTTGATTGCTAAGGTGTGGATTGCCTGATAGCCTTTAATAGGTGTTGGAGATGTCATCCATGTTTCCTGTAAACATAAGATGTCTCCCGATTTAAGGAGGCTTGAGGCTTCCTTGTTTGCTAACGTTGATTTGAGGCCTGCCACGTTCCAGCATATAAGTCTGAGTGTTGTTCTTGTTTTAACTACTTCAATGCTAGGGATTTGTCTTCCCTTTAGAGTGTAGAGCCGTTGAGATCCAAGCCCAGTCTTCTGCGGTAGTGCCCAAAGTCGCTCTTGTCTCCGTGCATTGTCTGGTAGCTTCCCCCTTCATGAGTTGGATTTTAACATTGTTATCCCAGTGTAGGCTCGGAGTCGATCTTATGCCCTTTAGAGTGCAATTCCGTGGCGCTTCTGCCATCGATTTTTGCTGCCTCTGGAGCAGTATGTGCGGGTACTTTTCAGTTGGGAGTGTATCTACACGAATCCCCCAGCCACTGAGTACAACTTTTTCTCCCATTATATTTTGAGTGTCCTGCTTGTTAGTCCATTTAGTGATTGTAGACTCCCTGTGGCCAATGAAGGGATAGTTTTTAAAATGCACCGCTTCAAGATGTGCTGATTTTAAGTAGGCCAATGAGGGTATGCAGGACAAGATATACATTATATTTGAGCGATTTAAGGTGTCACCCTGGCCTCTTGTCTCGAATTCAGGTGTAAAAATTAATATATGCTCTATTTCTGGCTGGTGTGCTTTTCCCAAATTATTTCCATTCTGCACATTGCTTTCGCTCTCATAATAATTTGATTGGATATTAAGGCCTATTTGGTCATTGTTCCAGCCTGATATTGTTTCCGGCTTCCTGTCTAAGGTGACAGAAGATAATTCAAAAGACTGATTTTGATTGGTCGAAGTCATCTGCCGTACCAGTACTGGTTTCGAGGCTACTTTGTTTTGTGTATTATGTTGAAATTCCGTTATGAAAGCGCGTTCTTTCATTAGGCTAGTTTCATGCATAGGTGCACTTGTTTTTTTATATGTCTTTTCGCAAGGTTGTGTTTCTTTGATGTTACATCCTAATGGTTGGCGTATCTTGTTTTTGTTACTCTTAAGTAATGCCTTTGCCTCCGGGCATTCTGCTGTTCTGATAACTTTGGTCAAGACGACTAACAGAAGTAATTTTTCAGAGGTTTTTTTCGGTGAAGGGAACCATAGTTCAAGTTCTGAGCCTTTTTTAAAAAATGACAGCTATCTTCAGAGTATGATTTCTTACATGCAGTTGACACTAGTGGTCATGCCAATGAGCTTAGAAATGGTTGTGCTATTGTGAAAGACAACATGGTTCCTAGAAATGCAAAAGAGGTGTTAGCTGAGGAAGTTTTAGGAAACGTCCTAAAGCTCCAGTGAACACTTGCAATTGTAGTAGTATTTATACTGTAACTCAAGAATCTATTGATTTTTTAATGCAATTTCTAACATATCTATATTAAGAAAAGTGTTAAAAAAAGATTTAGATGTTGCAAGGACTACAGTCTTGTAGAGTGAGAGAAAATACTGGTTTGCAAGGTTATTCTCTAGCTTGTCTTTCTGAAAAAGTATAGAGAAGTGTTTTTCACCAATTCAGAATGTTACCAGTTCATCAAACTCAAATGAGGAAATTAGTCAGAACATTTTATTGCGTAGAAATTCCAGGACTAATGTTGAAAAAAGTTAAACAGTACTCTTTTCCATGCATCTGTATCAGATGTAACAAATGTCTCTCATGAAATTCACCTTACTTACTTTGGTCCTCAGGAAGACAGTGCAGAAACTTAGATATTGATAGAAGAAAATATGAAAAAGAATGTACAATGTTCTACTGTAGAAAATTTTGAGCAAGATATTATAAAGTTTAAGGTGATTTCACTTCAAACGCCAAATTATTCTTCTATTTATTTTCAATGAACTCATTATAAAAACTTAAACCAGGAATGTTCATCTGTATTTAAAAAGGAAAGTAATAATGAATGAAAGCATTTCGCAACTTATTTGTTGGGAGAGAATTCTTTTGATTTGGGTTCTGATTAGCGTATTTGTAAATATTGTTATAACAAATTAGATGATAACAAAATGCCTGCAAGAGCTGTGCATAATAATCTTTAGTTGGTAATTATTCCTTCTGAACTAATATTTAAATACCTATGAGCCTATTCTTATTCAATGTGTGCAACCATTTTAGGATATTGTTCGTATGGAGCCTAAGACAGGAATATTGCCTCCTTCAGATTTACAAACAGGATTAAAGGGAATAGTTGTATATTTGCCTGTAGGTTTGTTTATAAAAAAATTAAACAATTGGTGTAGAAAATATAAAAGATCAACCTTTAATTATTCTTGTTAATGGCGTTCCTACTAGGAGTATGAAAACCTGGCAAGAATTAGTAAATGTTAGGAAAGTGTAAAAGGCAACATATCTACTAAAAAAACTAATCAATATTATAATAATGTGTATGTGAGCTGTGCTGAGTACACTTGGGATGATTTACTTCAATTTCTTCGAGACACAAATACAAAGATACTAAATATTGAATACAAGACATCTGGAGCATTGTGCTTTTTGGAACCAGTTAATGTACACAGGTATTTCAATCATAGATTCGAAGCTATAATATCTTTTATCACCAATAAAAAAAATTCTCCACTTGAAAGGTTTTGGATTTCCTTTGGAGAAAAGAGTATCAACCAAAAGATGCTCCTCACATACATATGCTAATATGGATCAAAGATGCCCCCAAATTTGCAACTGAGTCAGATGATACTGTGCTGTCTTTTATTAGAAAATATGCCACATGTAATATACCTAAAAGTACACAAGATAAAGACTTAAACAACAAGTCTTACGATTTCAAAGCCATCGTTGTAGGATATACTGACATCGAAACTACAAATTTAAGAACAAGTTCTTCACCAAATGTCGTTTTGGATTTCCACATTCTGTAATATTGAAAGGAAGACTAAACAGTCTTATGTCATCTTTGCTACATACTATCACAAAAAAGTCTCCAAAAAATACATACAACTTAAAAAGAAATGAAAAGTCAAAATATATATATGACTACAACCCAGTCATTTTGTCCATGTAGAATGCTAACATAGACATTCAATATGTTGCAGACAAACATGTTGCTCAATGTCTAACACTCTACATAACAAAATGAGAAAAGACAGAATTGAAGGAGATGTGAAGAGATTTCCTGCAAGAAAAGTCTAACTAACAAATTATATAGTTACAGTTTAAAAATGTTATATCATCGAGGAATTGGAGCTTATGAATGTTCAGATTGCTTATCATCTGCAAGTCTTTACTCCAAATATACAAGAATCATTTAGGTGAGTCTAAGTCTTCATGCAACACAAACTTGAGTACTTAAATCTGTACAAGAAATTGAATATTTGACTGAGAAAAAGCCAGAAAGTACACGTATTATAGTGTATTAGTTCATAACACTTCCTATTCCAACTGTTCAAAGACACCTCCCTTTTTATTCATTCTACTTTGAGTTCCTAAGAAGGACCATCTCTTCTGAGAATCCTGTCAAATAGAAAGAAGATCACCATAATAACAGCAATGCACTCATCTTCCACCTTTTCTTCAAAAAGAGATTTCCTTCCTGAAGACCCTCCAAAGAAGAAGAAAAAAGCTCTAATTTGGAACTTATTTACTATCCCGGAAGAACAAAAAAAGGGTAATGCTCCATTAGTAACCTGTAAAATTTCCCAAACAACTCTTTAAAGAAGTGATGCATCCAAAAAATACTCCTTTGGCACACCAACTATGAAAAGATATATCAAGAACTTGCACCCCAATAACTTTTCTAGAGCTCCAAACCAGACGTTACAGGAAAACCCACCTGATGCTACACCAAGCACATCGATTGCTACAGCAGCATATTCAGCAAGCAATCCACACCCACAAATTGATCCTCATTTTGGTGAAATTAACATTCTATGCTTTTTTTGTGATTAACTTTTGTCTTACGGGGAACAGTCTATAGATCTAATAAAGGGAGCAAGAGCATCGCTATGCTCAACATTACTTTTTTCGCCATCATCTTGTAATTGGTACTAACTACCCCAGCCAAAATCAGTGCTTAATTTGCACACTTTCTACCTTTCTTAACTGGAATTATCAATTATTCTTCAATTTAATATTCTGATTGAACGTCAAAGCCCTTTATTGAACCTTTTTGTCATAGCTAATACTCCAGGCGAAGGTTAATGCTCCAAAAGTAATCTGGAAAATTTACCAAACAACTCTTTCAAAGGGTAATCCGTCCAAAAAAGACTTCTTTCACACAGCAAATATAGTGCGAAACATGAAGAACTTGCACCACAACAACTTTGCTTGAGCTGCAACACAAAAATTGCAGGGCAACTCACCTGCTGCTGCACCAAGCACATAAACTGCTGCAACAGCATCTTGGGCAAGCAGTCCATACTCACATATTAATCTTGATTTTAGTAAACTTACATTTCTATACATTTATTGCGATGAACTTTTCTGTTACGTGAAACAGTCTATCAACTTCATAAAAACAGAAACATATCTGTCCTTAGCATTACTCATTAGACATTTATCAACCTTTTTAGTTGTAACTACTCCCACCAAAAGCAGTTGGAAATATGCACACTTGCTGCCTTTTTTGACTGGGGTTAAAAATTCTTATTCTTCTAATACATATTCAAAGTACAACCCTTTATTCAGCCTTCTTGTTAGCTACTTCCCATAAATTGTAGTGGCAAATTTCCACACTTGCATCCTTTCTTCCGACGCACAGTCTGTAATGAGCTCGGTATCCAAATATCCACTTCCATGATAAGACAATGCTTACTTGGCGCATCTTCAACATTTCTAACTTTTTACCTTATTCATCCTCCAATCAATGAACACATCATCCACATGTACACACACTTGCTTGCTGCCTTTCTTGCTTGGGTTATCAATTATTCTTGAATTTCATATTCTGATTCAAACTCATGGCCCTTTATCAAACCTTTTTGTTATAGCTACTACCCCAACCGAAGGCAGTGGTACATTTGCACACTTGCTGCCTTTCTTGGCTGGGGTTATCAATTATTCTTCTTGTAATACAAATTCAAATTACAGGCCATTTATTGAGCCTCCTTGGTAACTATTACTCGTGAATGGCAGTGGGTAATTTGCACACTGGCGTCCTTTCTTGCATCCTTTCTACCGCACAGTGTGTGTACTTTGTGCACTTCCATTGCTTGCTTAGATATGGTACCCATTTGTCAGGCTCCCACTGCGGAATCCAACGTACAGTCTGTGTAATGGACTTGAAATCCAAACATCCACTTTCCTGACAAGACAATGGGTACTTTGCGCATCTGCAGCCTTTCTTATTTTTCACCTTTTTTATAACCCCAGAAAGGGGCCAATATTGTTATTTTTCAACACTACCACCCAGTGTCGGGAGTGTGAACTTTATGCACTTCCTTGCTTACTTGCATGTGGAAGCAGTTTCTCAAGACTCTCACTGCGGAATGCAACTCCCACTCTATGTAATGGACTGGAAATCCAAACATCCACTTCCCTGACAAGGCAGTAGGTATTGTGCGGGTCTGCTGCCTTTGTTATTTTTCACCTTATTCATCTTCCACTCAATCAACACATCATCCACACATACACACACCTACTTACTGCCTTTTTGACAGGGGTTATCAATTATTGTTCAATTTCATATGACTATTCAAAGTGCAGGCCCTTTATCGAGGCTTTTTGTTGTAGCTACTACCCCGGCCGAAGGCACTGAGAAATTTGCACACTTGCTGCCTTTCTTGGCTGGGGTTATCAATTATTCTTCTTGTAATACATATTCATAGTACAGGCCCTTTATTGAGCCTTCTTGGTAACTATTACTCGTGAATAGCAGTGGGTAATTCACACACTTCCAGCCGTTCATGTATAATAAAAAGTTTAATAAAAGTCTACCAATATTAAAAAAGAGCCAGTATGGTCAATGGTTATCACATCTTCTGTTTGTTATTCTAGTTCAAAGTACAGGCCTTTTATTGAGCCTTCTTGGTAAGTACTATCTGTGAATGGCAGTGGGTAATTTGCACACTTGCAGCTTTTCTTATTTTTTACATTATTCATCTTCCACTCATTCAACACACCATCTACACGTACACACACACACCTACTTGCTGCCTTTCTTGGCTATGGTTATCAACTATTCTATTTCATATTGGTATTCAAACTGCAGGCCCTTTATCGAACCTTTTTGTTGTAACAACTACCTCAGCCGAAGGCAGTTAGAAATTTGCACACTTACTGCCTTTCTAGAAGTGTATTAGTGTTTCCTGGAAGTTTAAGGAAACAGACTGGGCAATTAAAGGTATAAAAGACAAATTTGCCGGTGCATGAAAAACTGCATACATAGTCTATAGGGGTTTCAAGCAGTCCATGCCCTAAGGCCCACTTTGTAATATGAGTACTTCAGTACTAGCTGAATGATTACAATTCTACAACAATAATGTCTCAAACCACTTTAATAAATGTATTCCGTTAATATCTCATAACTTAATAGAGCTTCTGAAATAATTTCATCATGTAATTCATATTCCTGATTATCAATTTCAAACCTCATATGATCATACTCGATGTCATCTAATGCTTCCAGAAAATCAACATCGAAGGTTTAGTCTAGATAATCAACGGCTAATATCTGCAGCATTTATATCTTCCTCTTCATTCTCGCTACTTGTAAAAAGTATGTTCAGCTCTTCTATGACACTGTTACTAATTTCGAAACTGTCTTCCAAATTGTTTTGTTGATTTTCCATACTGAATTTCTTATGTTGTAGGTCCTTGTACAAAAACATAAACACTTCATTTTATCTTTATTGTAATAACAGCATATGTGGTCATTCATATGAATTATATTAAATATTTATCTTATAAATAAAGCAACAATATTTTGTACATGACTGTAACTGTCTTCCAAATTGTTTTGTTGATTTTCCATACTAAATTTCTCATGTTGTAGGTCCTTGTACAAAAACACTAACACTTCATTTTATCTTTACTGTAATATCAGCATATGAGGTGACTGATATGAATTATATTAAATACTTATCTTGCAAATAAAGCATCAATATTTTGTACATGAGTGTATTTATTTTGAAAACATGAGTGTAACTCTTCCAAATTGTTTTGTTGATTTTCCATTCTTGCTACTTGTAAAAAGTATGTTCAGCTCTTCTATGACACTGTTACTAATTTCGAAACTGTCTTCCAAATTATTTTGTTGATTTTCCATACTGAATTTCTCATGTATTAGCTCCTTGTACAAAAACATAAACACTTCATTTGATCTTTACTGTAATATCAGCATATGTGGTGATTCATATGAATTATATTAGATATTTGTCTTGCAAATAAAGCAAAAATATTTTGTACATGAGTGTATTTATTTTGGAAAACATTTGAAAATTAAATACAATAAATAGTGTCACTCTGCATTGTGTCAAGTGCTTTATTTATTTATCCTACCTACTGTGTTGTAAACTTAAAACAGTGACGACACCAGTGACATGCTTTGACTCACCCCATTACGTTGTCAATTAGGGTGGAGGGAAGCAAACAAAATGAGTGAAGTACATGTCTACACATGTACTGCTATATTCAGAACACTGGATGAAGCACTGAATTAAAAATCTCAGATTCACAAAAACATACACAAAAGAAGGCTGCACAAAAGATACACAAAGGAAAGCTACACAAATAGGACACTGAATCTTGAACACAGACTGGTAAGTAAGCAAAAGAACGAAAAAGCTAAAAACACTGCAACGGACGCTATGTTGTGAAACTCCTTCTTAAAAGAGGTAGAAACATACTGTAAATAAAACGGAATTCAAATAAAGAAAAAGTAAAAAACATACGTGGATGACAAAGTCACTAGAGGAATACTCTGTTCCCCAACATAAAAAAAGGATTTTACAGAAATTAAATGTACGAATGTTTAAGGAGCTGCAAAGGAACTCATGCCGGGACTCAAAAAATATCATTAAGGACCTTGTGGGGAACACCAATACCCCCACGGTCCCAGCCGGCTCCCCGCGTCCTTCGAGAGCCGGTATTGCTTTGTCAGAGAGAGCAGTTTATATGCTGCTCTCTCTAACGAAAAGCAATCTGCTTTCCTACTTGAAAGACACAGCAGCTTAACTTGCTCTCTCTTTCAAATAGGAAACCGGTTTCCTGTGCTAAAGTGGGAGCTGCAACGATCCCGCTGTACCATACCAAACAGCAATGTCCCGGGGGAAGACACCCCGGGACACTGCAGGAGCCGGCCCTGAGAGATGGTGGTCCCCAGAGCCATTAAGAGCTCTAGGACGGAGACCAAGCAACCCCCCTCCCAACATTAGAAAGCCCCAAAAAGGGGTAATCCCCAGGGCTGGGAGGCCCCCCTTTTTAAATATTACTGAAGTACCGAAAATTATTCACCACCTCCCAATTATAGTTATATCCACAACCAATCCCATTCCCATTACCAATAATCAGTCAGTTGGCAGTGTAGAAGGTCCAAGCATTTATTATAACAAACAAACTCTGCCAGAGGAGCTCCTTGCGACCTAACCCAACGAGGTCCGCGAAGAAGAGTGCTGGCACACTGTCAGAACATCACATATATACAGTTGCATTCTCAAAACCGTTGCCCAAGATGGAAAAATACAAGTTGGTACAGGTTGGTGCAAAAGGAAAGGCCATATATGGCAGACAAAGCACTCTTGGTTTAGCTCATCCTAGATTAGCAAGGTCGGACGGGTGACTCCCTTCTGCCAGCTCCGAGACAGTCCGCCCCGCACCCCTCCCGGAATGTGCTTATCAGGCCTTCTCCTGCTACCTACAATCTTGACGGGCCTAACGAGCTGAAACAGCAGTTTTGCAACAGTTGGGCTATTTCTCAGGAGAACGACTTTGGTGCAAGGAATGAATGGAGTCTGCTAATGTAAGACTTCGAGCGAGGCCACAAAATGGCGTCAGTCGAGTCAAGTGAGGGTAAAACGTAAAAAGCGGTGCAGGTTAGAAATCTAAAATACTACAATACGAATTTGTGCTAATGTTTGCGTGCGTGTGCTAAATCATTTAGATACATCATGCTAACCTTATGATATCGATTATAAGTGTTGCATAACCGAAAATCGATTCCGGTTCCTCAAACCCTCCTTTTAGCGTGGTGTAGCTAAATACGAAGGCAGGTGTTAATCTCTAAAAACCTCCTCATTAATGGCCATCAATTCATAAATCTTCTTTTGCAGCATCAGAAGTTTAGCGGGGACTGGGGCAGGCATGCACAGTGTTGTAACTCTGGAAGCACAATAGGAGCAGCAGGCCGGACCACATTGTATCAGGACGCAGCAGGTAAAAATAACACCGGCTGCTCCGCCCAAAATCAATAGGAACTTCCATCCTCAGGTGGACAGGAGCCCCCAGAACCAACCGGACAGTGACCAGGACCCATTGTCAGTATGCATTTCAGATGCAATGCGATGTACCTTTTGAATGGCTGGATGAACGGTGGGGGCGGAGTCTGGAATATACACGCAGCAAGAGCTGCCAATCACTCGGCATGCTCCACCTCGATCAGCCAAGATAACGTCCAAAACCATACGGTTTTGGAGCGCAACAAGCCTGGTCGCCTGAAGCTCAACAGTTAGGCCACTATCCTGGACAATCTTCTTATTTCTCGGCTATTAAATATGGGTCCCCAGAATGGGACCAAGCTTTTGCTAAAATCCGTGAATTGTTGCAAAGAGGTGTCGGTCTGATCAACTTCTGACGTGACGAGCTGCCTACGTTGCCTATTGGGTACCGCATTGGGTGCTGCGCTTACAGGGTGTAGCTGGTGTGTCCTGTGATAGTCAGATGGTGCTGTGTATACAGGCAGGTATAGGAAGGACCAATAACAGTGCCCAGTCCAATCACGTGGTAACCAGGTATATGCATTTTCTCCACATACGAAATACACATTGGGTGGCGTTAATAACGGGGGGCTGCTGAGTTTCTTCATACAATAGGTATAATTGCAGATACTGTCACCAACCTGTACATGGCCTATCCCTTGTACACAGAAAGTGGAAGAAGCATTCAAAATAGGAATGGGTACAATACGGTCGCTTGTAACATTTCGTTCAACAAAAAGCTGGAAATATTGAGAAGCATTAAAATGGCTAAAATCATAAAGTTCCTCCTGCAACCAGGTATCGTTCCTAGCCACCATGTACCTGTTCATGCATGCCTGAGGGTCTATCGACCCCCGCCCCCCATTTCCTTTTTGGTCAAAACCCTGATGCTCCTCGACATATGCTAAAATCATGTTATAATCGTTTACATCATAATGTTTGTGATTATCTATCCAGTGATGGTACATGGCGGAAAACAGTTTGAACCAGGCTTCACAGCTCCCTAGATAGGACAGGGGTAGTGAGAGAAACAGATCATGATTGTGCACCACGGATGGCAGAAGCCCACAAACCCAGCAATCAGTAGTGTTGGTAACACTGTGTGTCTGATGAAGCATTTCAAAAAATACATTTTCTGCATAAGTCTGGCGATGTTGTTCTTTGTGGGGTGCTTAAGTAAACAGCAAATGCTCAGATGGTGCAGCAGTAGACGGTAAAAAATTCCGCAAAGGGTATTTATGCTCCAGGTATACAAATAAGCCAATAAAAACAGCAATTATAACAGTTATAACCCTACAAAGGCTACTTTGACCTTCGTGGTCCATGTTGAGAACATTGGCTCATAGAATGGTACGTGTCGTGGAGCAATTGGAAATTCTTCTTCTAAGACAATACGGCCAAAAGGGTACATTCCTAGCGAAAAGTCCAAAAGTAAGCTCGGGCCTAGCAGTCCGTCCTGCCAGAGGGTTCTTCTCCCTGTGTCCGTCAGATTCTCACAGGTAGACTCCTATCGTTCATCTCAAGCAAACAAAAGAGTGGTGGTCAAACTTTATTCTGTTGTGTAACCTGGCCGTTTGCAATAGCTGGTCTTCTTTCTGAACAGAGCACAGTGGTCAAAGTTCCAGCTCTCAACGTGTTCAGTCCAGTGTCTCGCTCAGTACCTCAGACCAACAAACTAGCAAAGCCTATCTATTCAATTGAGTCTTTCTTTATCTCCTAGTGGTGGGGTCTGAGGCACCGTTGTTTGTTTTCCTTGGCCGCAGGTTATACCGCACATGACCCGGAACTTCCTGAACAGAAAATAGTGCTGCAGGTACTTTTCGAGCATGAGAACTTTCGCTTGCCGGGGTACTCAAAACAGGATTCAAAGCAATTGCAGATTCAGCAGAGACAGATTCACCTGATCTCGTCACTCCCTCCTCTTGCCTTTGTTCAGTCTCACAGGCGTCGGAGAAGGGTATGAATGCAGCAACTCTCTGTTTCCTGTGTTAGAATTCCCCCGGGCGTTGCTGATCATATGGAAGTGGAAGCGGCAGCTTCTTCAGATGGGAGACGTGGATCCAATGTTTTCTCCCATCCACTTTGACTGCCGCCTGGGTGGCAAGCAGAATCTACCGTGGCTCAGACCACCTTGGAGCCAAGCTGGTGTCTCGTTCAAACTTCTTGACTAGAACCCACTGGCCGGGTTGTAGTCGATGTCCGGGGCCCTCTGGCAGAGGCTGCAGTACAGAGGCTACCTGCTGATGAATAGAACGGAGATCTTTAGTCAAAGTATATAGGTAATCAATCAACATAGGATATTCAATGTCAGAAAAGGATCGTGGCCTGGGTACCCCCCATACGTTAGCGGGCCTGACAAAGATAATTTCATACGGAGAAAGGCCAGTGTGGGGTAACTCGTAGTGACATAAGGGCTAAAGGTAAGGTGTCAGGCCATTTCAACCCTGTGCTTTCCTGAATCTTGGCCATTTTAAGTTTAAGTATACCATTATATTTCTCCACAAGCCCTGCTGATTGTGGATGTCGGGCAGCATGGAAATTTTCTTTAATCTGTAGACCCTCACAGATATGCTTGACAAGGGCCCCATGGAAGTGCCCCCCATTGTCCGACCAGATCAAGCGGGGCAAACCAAAGCGTGGTACAAACTCCTTGAGAAGGGCCTTTGCTGTGGCCATAGCAGTATTCTCTTTAGTAGGGTAGGCCTCTACACATTTGCTAAAAGCACAAACCACCACCAGGACGTACTTCAAGTTATTAACACGCTCCATGTGGATGTAATCCATCTGGAGTACTTCAAAAGGCAGCGTTGGAGGTGCAAAATTCCCACTCAGGATACTTTCTCCCTTCCCCGGATTGTGTTGTAAACAGACCATGCAGTATTGTACCAATCGGACAGCCGTCCTTTGGATATTATGGTTGTTCCCAACTGCTTCCAGGAGCCCGCAGATACCGTTTGCTCCTATGTGTGCAGGGCCGTGTGCCATAGTCACAACGGCCTGTACTAGTGCATTGGCCAGTAACCACCTTTGTTTTTCTGTCAGATCAACCCAACAATTGTTTTCATCCAGTCTTCCTACCTCCTTTTCCCATTTCTCTAATTCTGCGGGGGTAGCTTCCTTCTGTAATTCTCTCACACTTTCCATGGTATTATCAAACAATTCAGATTCCTCCACCCATCTCGTGGAGGAGTTCACAAACATAGCTGACATTGGGGATTGAGCTGTCTGTTTGGCCACCTGGTCTGAAAAAGCATTTCCCTCCCCCAACTCGTCCACTATTGCTTTGTGGGCACTGCATTTGATGATGGCTAATTTCTTGGGCAGGGTGAGGGCATTTAGCAGTCGCAAAACCAGGGGACCGTTCTGTATTTTCTGACCATGGGAAGTAAGGAAACCCCGCTCCCTCCACAGCCACCCAAAGCTATGGGCCTTGCCGAAGGCGTATTGGCTGTCAGTGTAGATTTTAACTTCGAGTCCCTCACTCAATTCGCAGGCTCGTAGTAAGGCCATAAGTTCAGCAGCTTGGGCTGATCGGTAAATGTAAATGTAAATGTGCTGGACTTGTAAAGCGCACAGCTGCCCGTAAGCGTCCCGGCGCTTGCTTAGGGAACCCGTCCTGGTATTCCCCTGTGAGAAACCACAGCAGGGTGTCCACAAGGTGAAAGCCAGGCATCCCACCGCGAGGGGCCGTAGTGGAGATTAAGCAAGCTATTGCCCAGAGTCGCAGAGTGTGACCCCGTGAGTTGAGTAGGCACCAGAGCGAGAATTGTCGAGTCCGTGGAATTTTGAACCCGAGACCTGCCGAGGCGGGGAATCGAACCCTGGTCCACGGTCGATCTCAGCTTCTGGGTCTGCCGCCTCTAACCACTGAGCCACGCTTCTCCACTCAGTGAGGTACTCGGACTGTTTCGACTACTGTCTTCAAGGTCGTAATTGCATATGCAGCTGTTGTTGTTCCATCAGCTAGTTTAAAACAGGACCCAACCACAAATAACTCCCCTTGAGGGTCAGATAGAGGAGTGTCATTACGGTCAATTCTGCCCTTAGTTTCTTCTTCAGTGCGATAAATGCAATCATGTGTGTCATTGGTAAGTTCACTCAGAGGGAGTGGTAACAGTGTAGCCGGGTTTAGTGTTGCACATCGAGTGATCGTGATGTGTGGTGCAAATAATGTCAATTCATATCCAGTGAGGCGTGCACTTGTAAGATGCTGTGTTTTTGTTTTATTTAGCAATGTGTCCACAGCATGCGGCACCATCACTGTCAGATTGGAATTTAGAACGAATCCTTCCGACTGCCAGATTGCCACCGCAACAGCTGCAGTGGCCCTGAGACAGCTAGGAAGTGCTCTGGCGACATTTTCCAGTGTGGCTGACAGATAAGCGCAAGGTCTTTGCTTACCACCAAAGTCCTGCGTCAACACTGAAAGTGAGCAACCGTCGACCTCGGGCACGTATAGTACAAAAGGTTTACGGTAGTCAGGAGTGCCCAAGACAGGAGCAAAACATAAAGCAGTTTTTAAAGAGTCAAAAGAGTGCTGACATTCATCCGTCCAGGGGAGGGGTTCATGTACTTCCTTAGTAGTCAGATGCAACAGAGGTTTAGCAAGAAGAGAAAAATTAGGTATCCATTGGCGACAGTAAGAGGTGATGCCAAGGAAAGCACGAACTTCGCGCTGCGTGCAAGGAACAGACATTTTAGAAATAGTAGTAATATGTTCAGGTGTTAGTCGTCTACCCTCCTTCGACAGTAGATGACCGAAGTAGGTTACCTCCTGTCGACAGTATTGGAATTTAGACAAGGATACCTTGTTCCCTTCATCAGCCAAATGGTGCAACAATTTAACAGTGGCCGCTTTGCAGCCATCTTCCGTGTCCGAAGCAATGAGCAAGTCATCCACATATTGCAACAGGACGTTGCCTTCTGGCAAGTCTAGATCGTCCAGTAAAGCCTTAAGGGCTTGGCTATATATGCTCGGACTTTCAGTATAGCCTTGAGGTGCGCGACAGAAGCGGAAGCTTCGTCCAGATAAGAAGAATCCAAAAATCTGTCTGCTATCAGGATGGATAGGGATGCTGAAGAAGGCATTTTTCAGGTCTATGACCGAAGAGTACTGGGCAGTCGGCGGAATCATCGTGAGGATCGTGGTGATGTCCGTCACCACAGGATACTGTGGTACAACAATCTTGTTAACAGCTCTAAGGTCAATCACAAAACGGTACGCAGCACCATGCCCCTGTTCACCGGAATCAGAATTCCTTTTCAAAATCGGGAGAATCGGGCTATTGCAAATATTAGCAGCCGTTTCTTCCACCACCCCTTTGTCGATCAGATCTTGAATAATGGACAGCAAGGCCCGTTCACCCGCTGGTGCTATTTTGTACTGCGGGATGCATGGCATTTTCGCGCCTTGTTTCAGTGTAATGTGAACCGGGGGGCTATCCAACTTACCCACGTCCGCATCCCCTGTTGCCCATAGCGTTGCGGGAATGCTGTCAAACTCTGGGGGAAGAGGTTCATTTTTAGCAAAACATTGTTTCATGTGGTCAGCGTAGGGTTGTATTGTTAAATAAACCCAGTCAGCAGAGCAATGTATTGTCGCGTTTAATTTCTTTAACATATCCAAACCCAGCAAGTTCTCCCCACAATGTGAGGTTAGCAAAAGAGGAGTGTCAATAGTGGCGGGACCGATCATGAAGGGGAGAGGTTTTGAGATGGGACTGACAACTAGGACTCCCGAGAATCCCACTGAGACATTATTTTGCCCTGGAACCAATGATCAAGCAACTGAACTATTCATTGCTCCCGTGTCAATTAGGAAATTCTCAGGAGTCCCCATCACTTCCCCTTTTACATAAGGTCCCTTTTGATTGACCGGGATCGACACTTGGCCCCTACTCTGTCCCTGGCTGTCCTATGCGTGATTGTATGCATCTTGATCCTCGTATGCATAATCGTCGTGATAGTACTGCTTGCCTTGGTGGTTATCGAAATGGTTTCATTCAGACTTGCCTGATCCTTCCTCTCTGCGCATATCACTCCAATGGGGGGCGCCTCGTCCTCGCCCTCGCCCTCGGACTGCACAGGGAAAGCAACAACGGACACTGTAGTTTCCAATGCCCCTCCTCTCTACAATAAGAACACTGGTTTAAACCCACAGTCGGAGCCCCGCCCGTGCCTCGGCCTGTACCCGCCCCTCTGGACATGGGCCCTCTGACTCCTCTCCCCCCTCCTTGTCCCCCGACTACCTGCTGAAGCAATACCCGTGTTTTAAGGTCTTTGGCCTTCTTTTCCACCTTTTCCATACTCTCGTTCTCCCTATGTTCATAGTACTGGGCCATGCTCAAAATTACAGAAGGAGTGGAGGTAGTCCAGGTACTTTCTGCCGCCTGTAATCGTGCAGAAATTTCCGAAGCCAAGTTCGTAACAAACCTGTTCACGAACAACCTAGTTCCACCTTCCGTAGCCAAATCCTATCCGCTAAAGTCAATGAAGACTCCTTCGAACCTCGTGAACAAGTCAGACACGCTTTCATCCTTTTTCTGTCTGCAAGCAGTCAGTTTATCCGAGTCAACCTTCCTCGGCGGTATCAAAGTGTGCATAAAGTCTATTATTTTCGCTGGCAAAGATGTTATTTCACCCCTAGGTTTATCTCCCGGTTTGCGATCCCGATCCCAACCTTTTAACTCTTCCCAGGTCCCCCCTAATTCAGCGTGATCAGTGTTGTGCACCTGCCTCCATATATCAACAGGCACAAGTAACCCAAAGAATAACTCGAAATCTGCCAAGGTCATTACGGCAGACGCCGCAAATTCGGTCAGTTCTTTATAGTAGGCAGTAGGATTCTTTCGGGGGTCGGGCAATTGGGATTTCAGAGCAAGGACCTCACTTCTTTTCCACGGAGTGTATACCCATTGCTCCTGAAACCGGGTGTCAATCCGGGCCCGTGTTATTTGTTGGTTATCATCGCGTAGTTTGGGAACTTCGGGATGATAAATAGGATGCACCTCTCGCATGGGATACTGTGAAGTCCAAAGAGGGCTCTTTAAGAACATCCTGCCTCGATATTGAACCAGGGTGACTACGTTTTTGTACACTTCCTCAGGTGTCATATTAAATCTATGGGTCCAGTCTCGAATGTTATATAGTATCTGAGGAGCGCTCCCATTATCGAAGCTGACCTCCCAAGACTCAATGAGGGAATTGGACATCTGGAATAACACATGTTGCTGCATTACCGGTTCTAAATATTTTACCGTACTTCATATGTCAGCCACGGTATACACATCACTCCGCATCCATCTGACGGCTTGATCTGCTAATGCTTCCTTCTCACCAAATGCCACAGATGATCTAGTGAATAGTCGTTTACCATCCAACCCTCCTGATTCCCCTTTTGGCGTCTGTTCCGACATACCGGGTGTGGTGCTGGCCGATTGGGACGTCCATATGGGACTCGGAACGCTTAATTGCGTGCGAGGTGATGTTAGAGCCTGCCTAGAATCAGGGACAAGGGTGGCCAGGTCCCCTACAGAAGGGGATGGAGCGCTGGCATCTCATTTGGGGGTGACAGAACCTCGTTCCTCCGGTGCGGAGGCTTGGGGCGCAGCCACAGCTTGAACAGGTACGGCAGGATATATGCGCTGCGGGGCATATGGCGGGGGAGGTCTTTTATCTAGCAGATCCTCTATCTCATCCTCAGATTCATTTCGCGTTACATAGCTCTTATCTACTTGTAACCTAAATTGTCTATCTGCATATTCAATACTCTTCTCTGTTCTGTTTTTGTCATGCGCAATGGCTTTCTGATTCTGAGTTACAGTTTGCCCTTGCTGTATCTTGAGGAGTTTTTCTGACCGAATACGCCTTCTCTTTGCCTCTTTCTGCCATTTGTTAAGAGTGTCAAACATGGCCTGTCGGCTGCATTCAGCAAAGAGACGCTCTTGTAAATACTGAATCTTTTTCTCATCAAAAGACCCAGTTTTCGGCCACTGTAGTTCCACATTATCTTTTGTATACCTCTGCCACAAGGAATTGAAAAGAAGGGGGCCAATACCGTGCTTGCAATACATATCGTGACTGGGTGTTCCTTCCGGAGGGGCTGGCTGACTTTCATATAACCTCGCGCTCTCTCGGTGAGCACAGCCAAAGCATAATTTACTAAGGCACAGCATTTCCCTTTCTTTATTCTACTCGAGCTGAAAAGGAATCTGGGATTATTATTCACAAAAAATAGCAGAATCAAGTATCATTAATCACAACCCTCTCATACACATGGCCATGTTTTCGTTCAAAGCCATACTCACGTTGCAAAAATAAACCTTCAATTTGACATGAAACGGAAACACAGAGATTTGTAATCGAAAAACGAAAACACCAATATTTTGCAAAGAGAAGGTGGAGCCGGTCGACTCCCACCTATGGAGAACCCTTTTTCTCAAATATTCAAAGCTGCAAAGAACACCTTCTGACAACAGTCTTGTCCTTAGACTGCCTGGAGATAGCTACACAGGTTTCTAAACCACAGACCAACCTACAGGCCATCCGACAGTATTCATGGTTCACCTCCCGAACTATGCTGGCTAAGCCCGCTTTTCCAAGCGCCACTCCAGATCTGTCCGAGTGCTACCCAATCTCAACTGTCGGCGTTCCCGAGAACAGTCCGGCCGAGCGAGATCCGCAGTTCCCACAAAAGGCGTCTAGTCTCTATCTCCAGTGATTCCACACAAATCAAACAAGAGGCATCTGCACGTGCAATTTCAATGTTGCCCCGTCAGACCCCCTATTCAGAGTTTCTTCGTGACCACAGGTCACCAAATGCCAAGTACCAATTCCGGAATTTAAAACGTAATCCAACACAAAACGGGACAAGACACTCACCTGGTGCACGCAGGTCAGATTGCACGTTCTTCACTGCCAACTCTTGTTAAGGCCAACGTGGCTTGTTCTCGGGTCACACCCGAAGGACTCCGGCGTGGGGCCACTAGCAGCTGAGGTTCTTGAGGTCGGGAGAGCGGAGCAAACCCCGAATTCTCGTTGGTCTATTCTGCAACCCCCCCGATCGGGAGCACCCCTTTCAATTTCCCGATTGTCATCTGAAATACAGAGGGACGACCCCAACGCGGAGTCCCGGCGGAGTCGCCAACCGAAGTACCGAAAATTATTCACCACCTCCCAATTATAGTTATATCCACAACCAATCCCATTCCCATTACCAATAATCAGTCAGTTGGCAGTGTAGAAGGTCCAAGCATTTATTATAACAAACAAACTCTGCCAGAGGAGCTCCTTGCGACCTAACCCCACGAGGTCCGCCAACAAGACTGCTGGCACACTGTCAGAACATCACACATATACAGTTGCATTCTCAAAACCGTTGCCCAAGATGGAAAAATACAAGTTGGTACAGGTTGGTGCAAAAGGAAAGGCCATATATGGCAGACAAAGCGCTCTTGGTTTAGCTCATCCTAGATTAGCAAGGTCGGACGGGTGACTCCCTTCTGCCAGCTCCGAGACAGTCCACCCCGCACCCCTCCCGGAATGTGCTTATCAGGCCTTCTCCTGCTACCTACAACCTTGACGGGCCTAACGAGCTGAAACAGCAGTTTTGCAACAGTTGGGCTATTTCTCAGGAAAACGACTTTGGTGCAAGGAATAATTGGAGTCTGCTAATGTAAGACTTCGAGCGAGGCCTCAAAATGGCGTCGGTCGAGTCAAGTGAGGGTAAAACGTAAAAAGTGGTGCAGGTTAGAAATCTAAAATACTGCAATACGAATTTGTGCGAATGTTTGCGTGCGTGTGCTAAATCATTTAGATACATCATGCTAACCTTAAGATATCGATTATGAGTGTTGCATAACCGAAAATCGATTCCGGTTCCTCAATTACTGCCCCAGGAAGGTGGCGGTCCCCGGGGCATGTACGAGGGCCATTACCCCCGCATACTTCATTAAAATATGGCTGCCAACACTTCCTAGTTGGGAGCGTTGACAGCCAATCAGCATGCAGCATGTGTTCGTAATTGTACGGATTTCCGTACGCGCACGCCGCGATGTTTCTATTTAAAAATTTGTTTTTAATAAATAGCCTAAAAATCCATGAACGACCCCCTGAGCAACCCTGGAGGTTCAGGATATTTCTACCCTGCCACCTTTCCTTATTCCTCAACTTTGTTTTCCTATTTTCTTATGACTCGGTTCTTGCGACCAACAACATGGCTGCCAACACTACCTGGTTTGCAGTGTTGACAGACAGTTGACAGCCAATCAGCATGTAGCTCGTGATTTTACGGATTTCCGTACGTGTAACCCGCGTTTTCTATTTTTTTCTTTTTTTATATATATGTAGCCTAAAAATCCATGAACAACCCCCTGCCCAAGCCTAGAGGGTCAGGATGTTTCTATCCTGCCCCCTTTCCTTATTTATCAACTTTGTTTTACTGTTTTCTTGTGACTCGGTTCTAGCGACGAACAAGATGGCTGCCAACACTTCCTGGTTTGGAGTGTTTACAAACAGTTGGCAACCAATTAGCATGCAGCTCGTGCTTGAAATTGTATGGATTTCCGTACGCGTGCTGTACTCCGTCTCTAGATATCGCTATGATTTTACTTGCAATTTTCTCAAAAACTACTGAACGGATTTACACCATTTAACAAAAAGCACAATCTGCGGACCGAACTCTACCTCTCTACCTACCTATTGAAATTAACATGGGCAAAACACGTTTTGGGACCCCCCTTTTTTCTCGGCCCCCACTTGACAAATATACCCAAGACTTTCAGGGAAGAAGTGGTGCGGAACGGGCCATCTTCTTTGAGAAATTCCCAAAGATTCAACAACCGGCGTCAAAGTTATTCCCAATAGAATGTTGCAGATTTCCTATGGAAACTAGGGGCCCGATGTAGGTGGCCATTTCAGGCCATTTACCAACCGGTAACGGCCGATTTCGGCCGTTACCGACCGGTAAATGGCCAATCGGTATGTAGGGGCCTAAATCCAAGGCCACATGTAGGTAAATCTACATTTACAGAATCGGTAAAATTACCGATTCGGTAAAATACCGAATCGGTAATTTTACCGATTCTGTAAATTCCATATGTAGGTGGGACTCTTCTGAGTCCCAAAGGCCTTAACGAATCGGTAATTACCATGAAATCCAACTTCATAGTAAAATACCGATTCCGGTGTGCATGCACATGTGTGCATGCACACCTATGCCATGTGGCAGGCAGACCTGTCCCTAGGGCTTGTATGCCTGCCACATGGCACCCAATCCTGTTTAGGGGGTGCCAGGGGGTGTCAAAGTGACACCCCCTGCACCCTTGTGAAATTCGGTATTTACTAAATACCGAATCGGTAAAGCCTATTGATTCCTATGGGCTTTGAAGCCCATAGGAATCAATAGGCTTTACCAATTCGGTATTTACCAAATCGGTAAATACCGAATTTCACAGATTCGGTAAAAGGGAACATCTGGATTCCCTACATACCCACCCCTCACATTTACCGATTCTTAATTACCGAATCGGTAAAATTCGGTAATTTTCGGTAATTAAGAATCGGTAAATGTTACTTACCTAAAACTGGCCCTAGGTCCTAACTAAATATACCTACTGGTGACCACCAGTAGGTAATGTGTGTATATATATATATATATGTGTATATATATATATATATATATATATATATATATATATATATATATATATATATATATATATATATATATATATATATATATATACATATGTAAACATATAT
The DNA here is from genome assembly GCF_964263255.1 of Lissotriton vulgaris. Classification (NCBI taxonomy): domain Eukaryota; kingdom Metazoa; phylum Chordata; class Amphibia; order Caudata; family Salamandridae; genus Lissotriton; species Lissotriton vulgaris. Next base: position 1,128,401,147 of record NC_141687.1, read on the forward strand.
AATCTGCATTTCTATATAAAAACAAATATAAATGCATGCATACATATACATATATGCATACATATGCATGTTATTTACATGAAAGTTTGAAAAACACTAATAAAAGCTAAAAAGCCACCTCAATACAAACAGAATGGCTTCAACTTAAACGAGGGCGAGATCTATTGCATTTTCAATGCTTGTTTACTTTGGTTCCATCAAGAAGGCATTCAGATGTGTCACACATTTGCCATAAATTCTGAATGTTAGCACTCTAGTTGCTCATTAGATCACTGTACTAAAGCTACTGCTCACCAGGGAAGTCTACTGCTGGTATTCAAGTGCATGTTTCAGTCTGCATGTCAGAATTTTTTTTAATGAAATAGAAGAGGATTTGAGAAGTCAAAATGTGCCCTAATGTTTCTTTCTTCAGCACTAATCATAATTTCTATGGCAAAATGAACCCCCTCATTTTGTTCCTTTGCAAATTAAATGTTTTAAGTGTTACCACTTTATTCCAATCAAGATGACTTCAGGTGTGCCATACTTTTGTCATAAGTAAGACTGTTAGCACTCTATTTGTTCTTTAGAACACTCTGGGACATTCTGTCATTGGGCTATACTTGGGCTACATCTGGGGGATATTTGTGCTACATTTGGGCTCTTTTGTCTCTGGTCGGTGGCCATCTTGGGAGACTTATTTTTTATGAAGTTTCCTAATTTCCTCATTTACTACAGTCTACTCAGTAGGAAATACTTTCAGTTTTCTACTTTGATTCTATCAAGAAGGCATTCAGATGTGACACACATTTGCCATTAATTCAGAATGTTAGCATGCTAGTTGCTTATTAGATCACTGTAGTAAAGCTACTGCTCATCAAGGAAGTCTGCTGCTGATATTGAAAGTGCATGTTTCAGTCTGCGTGTCAGAATTTTTTAAAGAAATAGAAGAGGATTTGAGAAGTCACTCAAAATATGCCCTAATTTTTCTTTCTGAAGCACTAATCATACTTTCTATGGAAAATGAACCCCCTCATTTTGTTCCTTTTTAAATTAAATGTTTTCAGACTTACCACTTCATTCTAATCAAGATGGCTTCTGGTGTGCCATACTTTTGTCATAAGTAAGACTGTTAGCGCTCTAGTTGTTCTTTAGAACACTCTGGGACATTCTGTCATTGGGCTATACTTGGGCTACATCTTGGTGATATTTGGGCTACATTTGGGTTCTTTTGTCTCTGGTGGCCATCGTGGGAGACTGCATGTCAGAATATTTTAATGAAATAGAAGAGGATTTGAGAAGTCACTCAAAATGTGCCCTAATTTTTCTTTCTGCAGCACTAATCATACTTTCTATGGCAAAATATACCCTCTCATTTTGTTCCTTTTTAAATTAAATGTTTTAAGAGTTACCACTTTATTCCAATCAAGATGGCTTCAGGTGTGCCATACCTTTGTAATAAGTAGGACTGTTAGCGCTCTAGTTGTTCTTTAGAACACTCTGGGAAGCTGCAGTAGAACACAAAGGAATCAACTGACAGTCTCTGTCCTTGTTGGATGTACATGTTTTACTGAGAATGTCAGACTTCATTCTCACGTGACTGAGAAAGATAATGTGAATTTACAGAAAATATGCTTTCAGTTTAGCTTATGGATCCCCTTCCAAACCACTGAAGGAAAAGCATGAGATAATAGTTTTCTTTCAAACATGATTCATGATATCCCAGCAGAAGGCTTTTTCACATGGTAAAATAACCTTAGAACACACCACAATTCCTAAAATGAGTATGGTACCATCAACAAATGATTTATAATGTAACTAAAGTCCTAAAACCTTCTATTAACTGCAATGCTTTTTAATGAGGTACTATCATGAATATTGGTCCAAAGATGGCTGCCAATACTTCTTGGATGTAGTGCTGACAGCCAATCAGATCTCACGATGAGATGTGAGGTTAGGCTCCGCCCAGATATATAAATGTTTTCTCTCTTAATTTTCTCAGGAACTACTGGAGGGATTTACACCATTTAAGCAAAGGGGTGATCTGCGAATCAGACTCTACCATTTTTCCAAATTTGGTGTAATTCCGTTCAGCGGTTCGGGCTGTAGCCGTGTCTAAAGGTCCTATGGAAATTAACATGGGCAAAAAATGTTTTGGGACCCCCCTTTTTTCTCAGCCCCCACTTGACGAATCTACCTGAGACTTTCAGGGAAGAAGCGGTGCGGAACGGGCCATCTTCTTTGAGAAATTTGCAAAGATTCAACAACCGTCACCAAAGTTATTCCCAATAGAATGTTGCGGATTTCCTATGGAAACTAGGTCCTAACTATATATACCTACTGGCGACTGCCAGTAGGTAATATATATATATATATGTATATATATATATATATATATATATATATATATATATATATATATATATATATATATATATATATATTCACTGAAAAAACCATAGGTTATAGACCATATATAGTTAGGAATTCGCATTTACAAAACTTTATTTTACTCACACAAAACCATTGAAATTCCATATATAGTTAGTTGCACTAACTATATATCGCGCACCCGCAATCCACTGCTGATGATGTCACATATTACATCATTCATGACATGGTCAGTGACATCACTGATGACATCACTGATGACATCTCAAATGACATCACTGATGACATCTCAAATGACATCACTGATGACATCACTGATGACATCTCATTTGACATTACTGATCACATCACTGATGATATCATTCATGTGATAATACGATGAACCTCTTCAGACTCTAATATAACCTTAGATACAATCAGTGTAAACAGACACTCACAGACTGTCACTCATCCATGGAGTTACTCACACACCTAGTCAGTCATGCAAAGAATCAATCACACCTCCATTTACTCAACTATACAGTTATACAAACTTTACTTATTCAAACATATACTAACACATATTTACTCTCTTATACAATCCCTGATACAAGTTCACAATGATCCATACAGCCACTCACACATTCACTGGCTCTTATGCACAGTTATTTATATATGTCAACTCTCATATGTACTGTGTTTTACATATGTACTTACTTTGACATGTAGCACTGAGATATCCATTCACTCACCAATACACTTATGCACACAGTCAACCGCCCATACAGCTGTTTCCAAATGCCCTTTTGAACCCATACATGTAGTGAATCAACTGCTCACACATCTATGCACAGAGTCATACACCTCCCAGCCACCCACACACACACTCAGTCTCCCATACAAATACTTGGGCAACCAATCAATAACCCATATAGTTACTCATATAGCTACTTATCAACACATGCAACAGTTTACAGAACAACAGACATAATGATGCACAAATTAAGACAGTTTAGTCACTAACCCATGCACTCAGTGAGACACATTTAATCACTCACTCATACAGTCAGTCATGCACCTACTAAATCCTTCATCCAGACACTTATACATCCACTCATTCTTCAATATGTAAGACATATTTTAACTTTACAGAAACATACAGTCACTGGATGTTGTCATCAGTGATGTCATCAGTGATGTCATTTGAGATGTCATCAGTGATGTCATCAGTGATGTCACTGACCATGTCATGAATGATGTAATATGTGACATCATCAGCAGTGGATTGCGGGTGCGCGATATATAGTTAGTGCAACTAACTATATATGGAATTTCAATGGTTTTGTGTGAGTAAAATAAGGTTTTGTAAATGCGAATTCCTAACTATATATGGTCTATAACCTATGGTTTTTTCAGTGAATTTTCAAGGTTTTGTAAATGCTAATTCCTAACTATATATGGTCTATAACCTATAGTTTTTTCAGTGAATTTTCAAGGTTTTGTAAATGCTAATTCCAAACTATATATGGTCTATAACCTATGGTTTTTTCAGTGAATATATATATATACATACATATATAAACATATATCATCTGTATATCTATATAAATACAAACATAAATGCATGCATACATATACTTATATGCATACAGATGCATGTTATTTACATGAAAGTTGAAAAAACACTAATAAAAGCAAAGCTAAAAAGCCACCTCATTACAAACAGAATGGCTTTAACTTAAACGAGGGCGAGATCTATTGCATTTTCAATGCTTGTTTACTTTGGTTCCATCAAGAAGGCATTCAGATGTGTCACACATTTGCCATAAATTCTGAATGTTAGCACTCTAGTTGCACATTAGATCACTGTAGTAAAGCTACTGCTCACCAGGGACGTCTGCTGCTGGTATTCAAAGTGCATGTTTCAGTCTGCATGTCAGAATTTTTTTAATGAAATAGAAGAGGATTTGAGAAGTCACTCAAAATGATCCCTAATTTTTCTTTCTGAAGCACTAATCATACTTTCTATGGCAAAATTAACCCCCTCATGTTGTTCCTTTTTAAATTGAGTGTTTTCAGACTTACCACTTCATTCCAATCAAGATGGCTTCTGGTGTGCCATACTTTTGTCATAAGTAAGACTGTTAGCGCTCTAGTTGTTCTTTAGAACACTCTGGGACATTCTGTCATTGGGCTATACTTGGGGTACATCTGGGTGATATTTGGGCTACATTTAGGCTCTTTTGTCTCTGGTGGCCATCTTGGGAGACTGTATGTCAGAATTTTTTAATGAAATTGAAGAGGGTTTGAGAAGTCACTCAAAATGTGCCCTAATTTTTCTTTCTGCAGCACTAATCATAATTCATATGGCAAAATATACCCCCTCATTTTGTTCCTTTTTAAATTAAATGTTTTAAGAGTTACCACTTTATTCCAATCAAGATGGCTTCAGGTGTGCCATACCTTTGTAATAAGTAGGACTGTTAGCGCTCTAGTTGTTCTTTAGAACACTCTGGGACATTCTGTCATTGGGCTATACTTGGGCTACATCTGGGTGATATTTGGGCTACATTTGGGCTCTTTTGTCTCTGGTGGCCATTTTGGAAGACTGCATGTCAGAATTTTTTAATGAAATAGAAGAGGATTTGAAAAGTCACTCAAAATGTGCCCTAATTTTTCTTTCTGCAGCACTAATAATACCTTTTATTGCATAATATACCACCTCATTTCGTTCCTTTTTAAATTAAATGTTTTAAGAGTTACCACTTTATTCCCATCACGATGGCTCCAGGTGTGCTATACCTTTGTAATAAGTAGGACTGTTAGCGCTCTAGTTGTTCTTTAGAACACTCTGGGACATTCTGTCATTGGGCTATACTTGGGCTACATCTGGGTGATATTTGGGCTACATTTGGGCTCTTTTGTCTCTGGTGGCCATTTTGGGAGACTGCATGTCAGAATGTTTTAATGAAATAGAAAAGGATTTGAGAAGTCACTCAAAATGTGCCCTAATTTTTCATTCTGCAGCACTAATCATACTTTCTATGGCAAAATATACCCCCTCATGTTGTTTCTTTTTAAATTAAATGTTTTAAGAGTTACCACTTTATTCCAATCAAGATGGCTTCAGGTGTGCCATACCTTTGTAATAAGTAGGACTGTTAGCGCTCTAGTTGTTCTTTAGAACACTCTGGAAAATTCTGTCATTGGGCTATACTTGGGCTACATCTGGGTGATATTTGGGCTACATTTGGGCTCTTTTGTCTCTGGTGGCCATTTTGGGAGACTGCATGTCAGAATGTTTTAATGAAATAGAAAAGGATTTGAGAAGTCACTCAAAATGTGCCCTAATTTTTCATTCTGCAGCACTAATCATACTTTCTATGGCAAAATATACCCCCTCATGTTGTTTCTTTTTAAATTAAATGTTTTAAGAGTTACCACTTTATTCCAATCAAGATGGCTTCAGGTGTGCCATACCTTTGTAATAAGTAGGACTGTTAGCGCTCTAGTTGTTCTTTAGAACACTCTAGGAGGCTGCAGTAGAACACAAAGGAATCAACTGACAGTCTCTGTCCTTGTTGGATGTACATGTTTTACTGAGAATGTCAGACTTCATTTTCCCATGACTGAGAAAGATAATGTGAATTTACAGAAAATATGCTTTCAGTTTAGCTTATAGATCCCCTTCCAAACCACTGTGGGAAAATCATGAGATATTAGTTTTCTTTCAAACAATATTCATGATATCACAGCAGAAGGTTTTTTCACATGGTAAAATCACCTTAGAACCCACCACAATTCCTAAAACGAGTATGGTACCATCAACAAATGATTTATAATGTAACTAAAGTCCTAAAACCCTCTATTAACTACAATGCTTTTTAATGAGGTGCTATCATGTATATTGGTCCCAAGATGGCTGCCAACACTTCTTGGATGAAGTGCTGACAGCCAATCAGATCAGATGTGTGGTTAGGCTCCGCCCAGATATATATCTTTTTTTGAACCTAAATTACTCAAAATCCACTGGAGCACATATATTGAGACCTAGCAAAGGCACATCGGGCTAACAGTCCCTACAATTTTGCCAAGTTTCGTGCAAATCCATTCAGCCGTTCGAGCTAAAAGTGAGGCCAACCGCCCTATGGAAATTAACATGGGAAAAATGCGTTTTGGGACCCCCCTTTTTTCTCGGCCCCCCCTTGATGAAACCCCCCCAAATTGTCAGGGGCTGCTCAGAAACAAAATGTTCCATTTTCCTGAAAATTTCAGCCAATTCCGTCCACAAGCGCCAAAGTTATTAGACATAGAATTTTCAAAAATCCCATAGAGAAAAAATCCTAACTATATATACCTACTGGCGACCGCCAGTAGGTAATATATATATATATATATATATATATATATATATATATATATATATTCACTGAAAAAAACATAGGTTTCACACCAGTTATAGTTAGCTGGAAATTTTACTGATATAAAACCATTGAAATTCCCACGTTATAGTTAGATGGACTCACTATAACTTGCGCGTGCAATGCACTGCTGATGACATCACATATTACATCACTCATGACATGGTCAGTGACATCACTCATGACATCACTGATGACACCATCCAGTGAATGTGTGTCTTTCTGAAAAATAAATATATTTTATATATATATATGTAAAAGTTGATGGAAGAATAAATATTTAAATAAGTGTCTAAATGGATGGTTTTTAAAAATTGATTGGTTAACTGGCTTATTAAGACATCATCAGCAGTGCATTGCACGCGCAAGTTATAGTGAGTCCATCTAACTATAACGTGGGAATTTCAATGGTTTTATATCAGTAAAATTTCCAGCGATAAATAACGGTGATGGATCAAGCCCTGATCTTTGGACTGGGTAAGAGTGGTCTGTTTAACTCAGACACTCTGTTCATCACCACCCCCTTTTCTAAATAGTTTTTGGCCACTATAGGTGTGGCAGGGTATACTCAGACATGAGTCCCTTTCTCACTGCTCCATCAGGATTCAAGCAAGCCGGGCCGAAGATGGCTGAAATGCCAGAAACCGGTCCCCGGTAGCTTGTCTCCTTTCTGGTGAAGAATTGGCTTGGTAGTTTAGTCTGCCCTGTTCCCATGATGCACTGGGCCAGGGACAGACTGATTTGCATATAGCCAGGTTCTGAGCTGGGATGGGGCAGTGAGATAAATAACGTTGATGGATCAAGCCCTGATCTTTGGACTGGGTAAAAGTGGTCTGTTTAACTCAGACACTCTGTTCATCACCAACCCCTTTTCTAAATCGTTTTTGGCCACTATAGGTGTGGCAGGGTATACTCAGACATGAGTCCCTTTCTCACTGCTCCATCAGGATTCAAGCAAGCCGGGCCGAAGAAGGCTGAAATGCCAGAAACCGGTCCCCGGTAACTTGTCTCCTTTCTGGTGAAGAATTGGCTTGGTAGTTTAGTCTGCCCTGTTCCCATGATGCACTGGGTCAGGGACAGACTGATTTGCATATAGCCAGGTTCTGAGCTGGGATGGGGCAGTGAGATAAATAACGGTGATGGATCAAGCCCTGATCTTTGGACTGGGTAAGAGTGGTCTGTTTAACTCAGACACTCTGTTCATCACCACCCCCTTTTCTAAATCGTTTTTGGCCACTATAGGTGTGGCAGGGTATACTCAGACATGAGTCCCTTTCTCACTGCTCCATCAGGATTCAAGCAAGCCGGGCTTAAGAAGGCTGAAATGCCAGAAACCGGTCCCCGGTAGCTTGTCTCCTTTCTGGTGAAGAATTGGCTTGGTAGTTTAGTCTGCCCTGTTCCCATGATGCACTGGGCCAGGGACAGACTGATTTGCATATAGCCAGGTTCTGAGCTGGGATGGGGCAGTGAGATAAATAACGGTGATGGATCAAGCCCTGATCTTTGGACTGGGTAAGAGTGGTCTGTTTAACTCAGACACTCTGTTCATCACCACCCCCTTTTCTAAATAGTTTTTGGCCACTATAGGTGTGGCAGGGTATACTCAGACATGAGTCCCTTTCTCACTGCTCCATCAGGATTCAAGCAAGCCGGGCCGAAGAAGGCTGAAATGCCAGAAACCGGTCCCCGGTAGCTTGTCTCCTTTCTGGTGAAGAATTGGCTTGGTAGTTTAGTCTGCCCTGTTCCCATGATGCACTGGGCCAGGGACAGACTGATTTGCATATAGCCAGGTTCTGAGCTGGGATGGGGCAGTGAGATAAATAACGGTGATGGATCAAGCCCTGATCTTTGGACTGGGTAAGAGTGGTCTGTTTAACTCAGACACTCTGTTCATCACCACCCCCTTTTCTAAATCGTTTTTGGCTACTATAGGTGTGGCAGGGTATACTCAGACATGAGTCCCTTTCTCACTGCTCCATCAGGATTCAAGCAAGCCGGGCCGAAGAAGGCTGAAATGCCAGAAACCGGTCCCCGGTAGCTTGTCTCCTTTCTGGTGAAGAATTGGCTTGGTAGTTTAGTCTGCCCTGTTCCCATGATGCACTGGGCCAGGGACAGACTGATTTGCATATAGCCAGGTTCTGAGCTGGGATGGGGCAGTGAGATAAATAACGGTGATGGATCAAGCCCTGATCTTTGGACTGGGTAAGAGTGGTCTGTTTAACTCAGACACTCTGTTCATCACCACCCCCTTTTCTAAATCGTTTTTGGCCACTATAGGTGTGGCAGGGTATACTCAGACATGAGTCCCTTTCTCACTGCTCCATCAGGATTCAAGCAAGCCGGGCCGAAGAAGGCTGAAATGCCAGAAACCGGTCCCCGGTAACTTGTCTCCTTTCTGGTGAAGAATTGGCTTGGTAGTTTAGTCTGCCCTGTTCCCATGATGCACTGGGCCAGGGACAGACTGATTTGCATATAGCCAGGTTCTGAGCTGGGATGGGGCAGTGAGATAAATAACGGTGATGGATCAAGCCCTGATCTTTGGACTGGGTAAGAGTGGTCTGTTTAACTCAGACACTCTGTTCATCACCACCCCCTTTTCTAAATCGTTTAATAATGGACAGCATAGCAAAATGCATTTCAGCGAGTAGCCTTCTTCAGTTGCTGTTGCTGTCATGTGCTGACCCCGCCTGCAACTTTGTAGTGTCCAGTATCACCCTCATTGGAAGGTGAGTATGCTCCCGCCCCCAAGTCACATGTGTATTCAACCATGGTGGCACAAATGAGACTCCAACTCCCAGAAAGCATCTCTTCTGGTGAGCATAGCTTGGGGACGGCAGACAACGTTCAGGGCAAAGATGCAGTGATGGAAGGAGGTCAGTACGCCAAGTAAAAGTCACACGCACTCCCTTCAGTCCCAAACAGTTCAATCCTCAAGTGCGCAGCAGCCAAACAATGAGCCAAATGTAAAGCCGAATATTCAATGAACTCGCCAGTAGGTATATATAGTTAGGATTTTTTCTCTATGGGACTTTTGAAAATTCTATGTCTAATAACTTTGGCGTTTGTGGACGGAATCGGCTGACATTTTCAGGAAAATGGCACATTTTGTTTCTGAGCAGCCCCTGAAAATTTGGGGGGGTTTCGTCAAGGGGGGGCCAAGAAAAAAGGGGGGTCCCAAAACACGTTTTTAACATTGAGTTTTCCATAGGGCGTTTGGCCTCACTTTTAGCTCGAACGGCTGAATGGATTTGCACGAAACTTGGCAAAATTGTAGTGACTGTTAGCCCGATGTGCCTTTGCTGGGTCTCAATATATGTGCTCCAGTGGATTTTGAGAAATTAACGTTTTAAAAAACAGATATATCTGTGACAGCGTCCCGGATAGCGCACCGGTTCGCGAACTTTTCGCGTAACGGAACTTTGCGTAGCGAAGCTGATTGGCTCTCCGGTGTCTGTCAACATTCTAAACAGTCCGGAGCGGCCGCCATCTTGTCTCTCGGTAGGATCGAGAGACAAGAGGAGGAGAAAAACGAAGGGGGAATTTAATGAAAGGGGGCAAGGTAGACCCTTCTTGACCCCCTAGGAATGATGTTGGGGTTATTAAAGGGTCCCGTGGGGCAAATAAAAAAATAATGATTTTTCGCAGTAGAAGCGCTTTCAGGTTCGCGAACCGGGTAGTGAACCGGGACGCGAAACGGGAACTCGCCATTTTGTGTTTCGATTTAATTAAATTACAAGATGGAGGAAAAACAATGTGAGAAATGGGTATAAGGGGGTACGGAGATGTATCCTGACCCCCTATGTTTTCTGAGGGTGGCTGAGAAGGCTCATATATGTTGATACTTGTCTTCCAGCGGCTGCGCGTGAGCATTTTTTTGGCTGCGTGACGTCTGTTAACGTTCGATTCGAAGGAAATCAGGAAGTGTTGAGCGCCATTTTGACACTGCGAGTAAATATATTGTTAAAAATAATTGTTATAAATTAATCCGTATTGATAAACATTGTCTGTGCCATCTTGCTTTTTTTCCAATGCCACACTTTTGTCGTGCACGGCAGCCATTTTAGATGCCTTGACCAGACCCACTCTCTGCACGCCGCCGATCGTGACGTCTGTTAACGTTCGATTAGAAGGAAATCAGGAAGTGTTGACCGCCATTTTGACACTGCGAGTAAATATATTGTTAAAAATAATTGTTATAAATTAATTCGTATTTATAAACATTGTCTGCACCATCTTGCTTTTTTTCCAATGCCACAATTTTGTCGTGCACTGCAGCCATTTTAGATGCCTTGACCAGACCCACTCTCTGCACGCCGTCGATCCTCAGCATGGCTCCCCACCCTCGCAAGCATCTCCCCCACGCACTGGTCACCCCCGCTCTCTGTCTTATGCATGAGCCATAAACCTCCCCCCATCTGCGCTGCTCTTCCCTGAGAATCACACCCTGTGCCCGCCCGACACCACCCTTTCACCCTATTTACTACCGCACCCTCTGACATTCCTCTTCCTTTGTGTCTGATTGTCCAGGCCGGTCCCAGGCTATCATGTGGCCCTGCGGATGTAGTTTATGGCCTCAACTGTAAAGAATCATCCCTCTTCAAAGGAGTTACAGTAGATCAAGGCCCCCACCCGATGAGATCCGTCACACCACACGCGTTCCTACTATCTGATAACCATCCTGTATTGTGATTGGTGACGGGATTCTCACTGTGAGGGTGTGTGGGACCGAGCCTGAAGCGGAAGATTCCAGGGGTGCCTCTTTGCACATCAAAGTTTTTACAATTATATGTCACATTAAAAATGTATAGCACTCCAACAAAGTAGTAGGATTATAAAACTTTAATAACTTATAAATATATACAACGCAACAAAAACTGTAAACACGTTAAAAAATTTTTTTAAAACAGAAGCAACAATGGTCAGTAGCGGTCTGTTGTGCGAATAGTCCCAAGGCAGCACAACGTGCTGAGTTCTGGACGGCACCCAGGTGATGTCACCTGGGTGCCGCACTGGTTTTGGTATCCTACAATGCTGCTCCGAAAAATGGCATGGGGCGCCCCGGGGGGGGGGGGTGGGGGGGAGGAGGCGTGAACGGGCCACCCCAGTTGGAGGCTCGTCTGTTGTAGTGGGGCGCCCCTTTTGCGTTTCACTTGCCATTCAGCGGTTTTCCGCCCGCCTTTGCTGCACTGTGACTTGTCAGTAGCGGTCTGTTGTGCGAATAGTCCCAAGGCAGCAGAACGCGCTGAGATCTGGACGGCACCCAGGTGATGTCCAGTAAGTTGCCGCACTGGTTTTGGCATCCTACAATGCTGCTCCGAAAAATGGCGTGGGGCGCCCCGGGGGGGGGGGGAGGCGGCGTGAATGGGCCTCCCCAGGTGGAGGCTCGTCTGTTGTAGTGGGGCGCCCCTTTACCGTTTCAGTTGCCATTCTGCTCGCTTTTGATACACTGTGCCTCATCCGCCATTCAGCTGTTTACCGCCCGCTCTTGCGGCTACAGCGTCTCGCTCACCAGTTGAGTTGCGCCCACTCTTGCGGTGCAGCGATAGGCGGCTGCCACAGGACTCTTAAAATGGCGGCCGGCTCTTCGGATTTGGGCCTGGTCCACTAAAATGGCCCTGGGACACCTTGGAACTCGGACGCTTGTCTGCTAGGGCTTGGGCCCCATTCTCGAAAGCGTCCCCTCAGCCTTGAAGATTCTACAAAAGTCTTGGGGGGCCCCCGACTCCCGCAGGCTTCCGGTGGGGAGCGGCTGCCATGATTGCTTGCGGAATGGCCACGACGGAGCTACGAGATGGTGGCGTTCTCATGCTGACGCCAGCTTCAGTCTGAAACATCCAGAAACACTGTAGACTATCAATTCGATGAGTTCCGGTGGAGCCCCAACGTGACCCGGTAGGGAAGAACTTGCCCTCCCCTTTTTTGAGTGATGGTTCTTGTTGCCTGTCCCCTCTGTTGTCATCTAACGGAACCTTTTTTGATTGCCGAGTGAGAAAAAAAAGGTGGGTCTTTCATCGTTTGGGCAAAAAAAATGTTTTAATCCAATGAAAAGTGTTATTTTTAGGTCATATGATCAAGCCTTCCATCATTAGGAAACCAAAAGTAAAATGAACCAATGAAAAGTTTTATAAACAAGTCACATGACCTGTTATGCGGCTTTGGGCTATAAAAAGCATACAAAATCCGTTGGCCTATGAGGCGGCGTCAGTAGCGGCCCGATGTGCGAATAGGCCAAAGGCAGCACAACGCGCTGAGATCCGGATGGCACCGAGTTGGTGTCCAGCAAGTTGCACTGGTGTGGCCATCCTACAATGCTGCGCCGAAAGACGGCGTGGGGTGCCCGGGGGGAGGCGGCGCGAACGGCCCTCTTCTGCCTCCCCAGGTGGAGGCACCTCATCTGCAGTGCGGCGCCCCTTAGCGTTTGACACGCCGTCCATCCGAGTTGCGCCCGCACTTGCTGCTACAGTAGGCCGAAGGCAGCACAACGCGCCGAGATCCGGATGGCACCGAGGTGGTGACCAGCAAGTTGCCGCACTTGTGTGGCCATCCCACAATGCTGTGCCAAAAGACGGCGTGTCCAGCTGAGTTTCTCCCGCTCTTGCGGTACAGTGAGTCGAACGCGCCGAGATCCGGATGGCACCGAGGTGGTGTCCAGCAAGTTGCCGCACTGGTGTGGCCATCCTACAATGCGGCACTGAAAGACGGCGTGGGGTGCCCGGGGGGGGGGGAGAGGTGGCGTAAACGGACTTCTTCCGCCTCCCCAGGTGAATGTATCTCATCTGCAGTTTGATTTGGTGGATAATCCCCGACCTGCCAGTACATCCACCAACGAAGTGGCAGTGACAGAATCAGAGGCAAGGGAAACGGTTCTAAATCTTCAGAAGAACTTTGGACAAATGAAAATGACATGTTTAACTTGCGGCAAATTAATTTCATGTGGAGAGAGGAGTGTTATTCTAATCAATAGAGCTTATGAACATCATCATAGTCGCTGGTTGGTGGAGACATTTTGACTATATCCTGGACCTGTCCGGCCTCGCCAAAATGGCGCCGGTATAAATGGGACTCGTAACTCCTTGTTGTGTACTGGTTGCCCAACCTTGATATCACGAGATACGTATGCAGTTTTGAAGCACATGGCGGGCGGGGACGAGTACTGATTGAACATTTGGACATCCCTATTGATATTAAGTTCTGATGTGTTATTGATTACTGTACTATTGAAAGTTCGATTTAACGTCACCCATGGTACTTGCCCGCAAATGTATATCTAGATAATTTTATTGTAACTGGTCCTGTCGTACTTTAATTATAAAATGTACGTCCACCGATTCCGCAAATGTTAGACACCTTAGTTCTTGCAACCTAATGGGTCGGCTGTTACGTTGTTCGACAGTGTAAATGTCCCCTCATCATATACGATTCCAGTTTGCTCCGTGGCCGGCCCACGTGGTTATAGGCCCGTATTTGTATACTGACATTTTCACAATAAAGGTTTTTAAAACAAAACATGGTAGTAGTACTTACATTGGAAAAGTTTTGAATAATAGCCACTGTTTTCGAATCAGTAAAAGGCAAGTGAAATAAAGCAGTCCAATTACATGACGGTTAAAAGGTATAATACGCAGGAATGCAGTAAAGATAAATGGTCAAGGGCTGTTGTGTTTTCTACTCCTGCAACATAAAGTGATCGATAAGAATCTGATATTCAGGCCTATCGGCTGACCATGTCATGAATGATGTAATATGTGACATCATCAGCAGTGGATTGCGGGTGCGCGATATATAGTTATTGCAACTAACTATATATGTGAATTTCTATGGTTTTGTGCGAGTAAATTAAGGTTTTGTAAATGCTAATGCCTAACTATATATGGTCTCTAACCTATGGTTTTTTCAGTGAATATATATATACACATATACACATATATATTATTTCACTGAAAAAACTATAGGTTTCACACGTTATAGTTAGCTGGACATTTCACTCATACAAAACCATTGAAATTCTCCCTTTATAATTAGTTCAGCTAACTATAACTCGCGCGCCCGCAATGCACTGCTGATGACGTCACATATTACATCACTCATGACATGGTCAGTGACATCACTCATGACATCACTGATAACATCTCAAATGACATCACTGATGACATCATCCAGTGAATGTATGTCTTTCTGAAAAATACATATTTTTTGCATATGTATATCTAAAGGTCGATGGAAGAATAAATGGGTAAATAAGTGTCTAAATGGATTTTTTTTTGTAAAATTGAAATACATAACTGACATATTAAGTGTATCTTAGTGAATACATGTATTAGCGAGTAATGTTTAAATATGTAAATATCTGTGTCAGTGCTTCACTTTGTGTATCAGTGGCTGCATGGGTTGGTGAGTAGGCACATGAGTGTCTATATGGGTTTTTAGTTGGATTTTTGAGTATCAGAATGAGTGTCTGTAGGGTTTGGTGGGGGGTATTACTTAGCGCACAGATGCATGTATGACGGACTCACTGTTTGTATGTGTTTTGAAGACAGCATGTGTGCAGGACTGTATGGGTGGATGAGTGTGTGTATGGGGGTGTTAGTGAGTGAATGACTGTTTCAATAGTATCTTTATGAATAACTACATATGTTTTAAACTAGTATATGTGAGTATTGATGTATATAAATGAGTATATATGAGAGTGAGAGATTGAAAGAGTTCCTGTATAAATATGTATGTGTTTCTATAAGTGATTGTTTAACAGAGTAAGTATGTACGTTTCTGTAGAAGTAAGTGAAGTGGTGTGTGTATAGCTGTATATGCAAGTAAATGGATAATTGATAGTTTATTTGCATGTGTAAGTGTGTGTGTGAGTAACTATGGGTGAGTATCGGTGTGTAACAGGATGTATAGGTTTATCAGTACATATGATGAGTGAGTACATGTATGAGTGACTATATAGAACTGTTGGTGAATGAGTGGATTTGTATGTAGATGTTGGAATTACTGAATAGGTTGTTGTAACTGGTATTGGTATCTCAATTTTTTTGAAAATGTTAGTTTCTATTTTTGAATGTGTGCTTCAAAGGTTATATTAGGGTGAGAGGAGGTCTGCCACTCTTTCACAAGGATGATGTCATCAGTGATGTCGTTTGAGATGTCATTAGTGATGTCATGAGTGATGTCACTGACCATGTCATCAGTGATGTAATATGTGACGTCATCAGCAGTGCATTGCGGGCGCCCGAGTTATAGTTAGCTGAACTAACTATAATGGGGGACTTTCAATGGTTTTGTATGAGTGAAATGTTCAGCTAACTATAACATGTGTGAAACCTATGTTGTTTTCAGTGAATTTCTAAGTTTTTTTAAATGCTAAGTGTGTGAAACCTATGTTTTTTTCAGTGAATTGGGAAGGTTTTTTAAATGCTAATTCCTGACTATAACGTGTGTGAAACCTATGTTTTGTTCAGTGAATTTCAAAGGTTTTGTAAATGATAATTTTTGAATATATCAATTGTTATATTTTTATACTGATTTACTACATTGTTTGAAAGTATTTATTTTTAGATATTTTTTTAATTACATTACATATTTTTAAGATAAATTGAAAAAAAAATTTAAATATTGAAATTGTAATATTTTTTTTATTTTATATTTTTTAATTTATATATATTTTATATAGCAGGTAATGATATCCTATGGAAGTAAATTCAAGTTACTGTAAGTATGGTTAGAATTACTTTTCAGGATCAGTAGTGGGCTGAAAGATGCAGCACTGAGGTCTCTCCTGATAACAGGTGAGTAAATCAAACTTTGTAGTTCGGCTGATTTTAGAGGAATTTTTTAAAGTTCCAAAACTCCACACTTAGAAGAATTTCCAAGTGAAACCAGTCAATGTTAGCGTATGGAAGGAAATTCAAGTTACTGTAAGTATGGTTAGAATTACTTTTCAGGATCAGTAGTGAGCTGAAAGATGCAGCACTGAGGTCTCTCCTGATAATAGGTGAGTAAATCAGAATTCATAGGTCGGCTGATTTTAGAGGAGTATTTGTACGTTTAAAAAACTAGACACTTAGAAACTTTTCTGGTGAAAACCACACAATAGATTCCTATGGAAGGAAATACAAGTTTCTGGTAAGTACGCTTAGATTTACTTTTCAGGGTCCGTACTGGGCTCAAAGATGCAGCACTGACATCTCTCATGATAACAGGTGAGTAAATCGGAATTCGTAGTTCGGCTGATTTTAGAGGAATATTTTGCTCAATAGTGAAGGAAGGGGGAGGGGCCTGAGGTAACATGTGCGCAAACACTCGCTGTGGTTTGTTTTAGGTTGGGGAATTAATTCCTCTTCAATCCTGGGTTCCCCTGTGAGCCATCTTGCCCACCAGGTACCTGTAGTATGTGCCATGGAGCTGTGTTGCTGAGAGGTGTTCAGAGGCCACGCCCCCTTTTTACAACATTCTGCAATGCAGCTCTGTGGCGCTTACTGGAGCTACTTGGTGGACTAGTTGGCTTCTAGGGGACCTCTGGATTGAAGAGGAATTAATTCCCCAACTTAAAACGCGCCACAGGGCATGTTTGCACATATATCACCTCAAGCCCCGCCCCTACCTTCACCACTGTGCAAACACGCCCGTAGTGTGTTCTAAGTTGGGGGATTGAGTCCCCTTGCATACTTGGGGTCCCTGGGGGCCAACTAGCCCACCAGGAACCTCCAGTATGTGCCAGGGGCCTGCGTTGCAGAGAGGTGTAAAAAGGGGCGTGGTCTCATTACACCTCTCTGCAACACAGCCCCCTGGTGCATTTGAAGAGGGGGAACTAATTCCTCTGCATACTGGGGGTCCCTGGGAGCCAACTAGCCCACCAGGAACCTCTACTATGTGCCAGGGGGCTGCGTTGCAGAGAGGTGTAATGAGGCCACGCCCCTTTTTACACCTCTCTGCTACCCAGCCCCCTGGCGTGTTTGCAGAGGGGGAACTAATTCCCCTTGCATACTGGGGGTCCCTGGAGCCAACTAGCTCACCAGGAACATCTAGTATGCACCAGGCGGCCGCGTTGCAGAGAGGTGTTTTGAGGCCACGCCCCTTTTTACACCTCTCTGCAATGCAGCCCCCTGGCGCGTTTGCAGAGGGGGGACTAATTCCCCTTGCATACTAGGGTTCCCTGGGGGCCAACTTGCCCACCAGGAATCTCCACTATGCGCCAGGGGGCTGCGTTGCAGAGAAGTGTAATGAGGCCACGCCCCTTTTTACACCTCTCTGCTACCCAGCCCCCTGGCGCGTTTGCAGAGGGGGAACTAATTCACCTTGCATACTGCGGGTCCCTGGAACCAACTAGCTCACCAGGAACATCTAGTATGCACCAGGGGGCTGAGTTGCAGAGAGGTGTTCTGAGGCCACGCCTCTTTTTACACCTCTATGCAATGCAGCCCCCTGGCGCATACTGGAGGCTGCTGGTGGGCTAGTTGGCCCCCAGGGACCCCCAGAATGCAAGGAGAATTAGTTCCCACAATGCAAACGCGCCAGGGGCGCGTTTGCAAGGAGGAAAAATTAGGGGGCGTGGCCTCCTCCCGATCCTGTTTTTTTTATTTACTTTTAAGAAGGGGGGCTGTGTATCCCCCCTTCTTTTTCTTTTTTTTTGGCCCTGGGGACCCCATCCCCCAGGGCCTGCCCCCAATTTTTAATAAGCAAAAAACATCTAGAAGTGGGCCGCGTGGCCCCCCTCCCAAGGCCATACTCTGCCCCGGGAAGGGGGCTACGCGGACCCCCTCCCCCCAAAATGTTTTCTTTAAAAGGCCAGACCTGGGGGATGGGGTCCCCGGGGCCAAGAGTTGCCACAGGAGGGGGGCAAAGCAGCCCCCCTCCTAATTAAAAAAAAGGCCCATGCCCCGGGTGAAAGTGTCCCCGGGGCAGAGTATGGCCTTGGGAGGGGGGCCACGCGGCCCACTTCCTGCTGCTCCCCATGCAGAAAAGCAATTTGCTTTGATTTTTTAAAGAGAGAGCAGGTTTTCTGGGACCTTCTTTGGGGTCATAGAGTTTTGCTATACAGAGTGTCAATAATTAGGAACTCACTTTATCTCTCCCACTTCCATTAAAAACAAATTATAAAGGAACCTATACATTTAATTCATATATGTTGACAATGTTTTTTTGAAATCTGTATCATGTGCCCCCCTTCCACTGGCCAATTTCTCCCCAGGGGACCCCCTCCCCGAGGGCCCAGCCTTTTTAATGTTCATTTTTTGGCAATAGGGGATGTGGACCATGCAGACAATCTCCCCTTGCTGATTTCAGCCCCGGGGCCGTCATCCCCAGGGGCCCAGTCTTAATATTTTTTTCGGCAATAGGAGAGATGGGCTGCGTGGCCCATTCCCCAGGCATATTTCAGCCCGGGACGCTATCTCCTGGGAGCTGCATTTCATTTTTAATATACAATTGTAGAGGAGGGGCAGCATGGCCCCATTTCTGGGCTGATTATGTTCCCAGGGACTCCATCCCCCAAGCCCCAGTCTTTTCAAATGGTGTAGGGGGCTGGACGGCCACACTCCATGGGCCGGTTTCAGCCCCAGAGACACCTTCCCCTGGGGCTCGCCATTCCTGCTGAGTGTCCCACGGCCACCCAGTCTCCACTGGGACAGTGGGGGGATGCCTGAATGCCCCCGTGGTCCCTGCCAGCTCCTCACCATCTACGGGAGCCAGCATTTCTTCCACACACAGTGAGTGACTGCAAAAGCAGTTCCCTGTGTGTGAAAGCATTCTTTGCTGCTTCCAGCAAGCGAAAGCATTTTTAATGCCCTTGCTTGCTGGAAGTGGAGCTTTTGCTGTGGCTTTGAGGGAGTGGTAATGTTCCTGTCAAGCCACAGCAAACAGCTATGTCCCTGACGTGGGCACTCCGGGACATCACAGGAGCCAGGCTTGGGGGTGGGGTTCCCCAGGGCCATTTTTGGCTCCACGAGGGGTAACACATGGCATCCATCCTTTCTTGATGTAGGGCTTGCCCTTTGGAGATGGCGATCCTTAGGGCCAAGGACAGCCCCCTCCCATTGAAAAAAAAAAGTTGGCCCAGGGGAGGTGGTAGTCTCTGGGGCCAGTGGGTTGTCTGAGAGACCCCTCCATAACAATGCGATAGCCCAGGGAGGTGGTGGTCCCTGGGGAATGAGCAGGTCCAAGCGGGTCCCCGATTTGTTTTTGGAATGTGGCCTGAGGAGGTGGTGGTCCCCGGGGACTGTAGTCTTCCGAGAAGCCCACCATTTAAAAATAAATAAGACCCTTTGAGCCGGTGGTCCCCATGGCATTAATAAGCCCCAGAGGGGGAGCTCATGCGCCACCTCCTTTATTGTGAAATCACCCCTAGGACTTGGCCCACCCAGGGGCCTATTACTAAAAAAGCCAGTGCTTCTTTTTTTTTTTACCTTCGGCGGGAGCCCCAAAAAATGATTTTTTGGACCTGCTGGATCCCTCAAGACGCCTAGCAGGTCAGAGTCCTACCCTTCCCCTTTTCCCTTTTCCTTTTTTCTGGGACTCAGCTGAGGCCAAGCCCCAAGATGGCTGGTTTGAAGTATTGGGAGCCAATCAGATCTCAGCATTAGCTCGGGAGGGGTTGCAAATCCTCTGCTTCCCTATACATACAACTGGAAATTTCTGTAAATAACTCCATAACTACTGAACAGATTTACACCAAATCACATAAAAAAGGCCCTTACCTGGACCAATATCTACCATTCTGATAAATTTAGTATAATTCTGTTCAGCTGTTTGGGCGGAAGACATGTCTAAAGGTCCTATGGGGATGACATGGAAAAAACGTTTTTGATCCTTCCTTTTTCTCGGCCCTCGCTTGACAGATATTCCCAGCACTTTCAATGCGGAACAAGAATCCCTTTGGCACTTTTTTGGGGAAAATTTCATGAAGATTCGTCAAACTACACCAAAGATATATGCATGACAAAAAACAATTTTCCTACGGAATCTAGGGTGTCACTATAACTACCTACTGGCGACCGCCAGTAGTTAATATTGATATAGTTATGTTATGTTATGTTAATTTTGTTTATATAGCGCATGGCTACCCCAGCAACAGGGCGTCCCAGCGCTTGTGGACAAGCCAGAAGGTACAACAGCGCAGCCAGTAAAGGTATGTTAAATGGAAGAAAACAACCAGGTTTTAATCTGTTTTCGGAAGAGCATGTGGTTAGTGGTGGCCCGAGCCCTTAGGGGGATTGAATTCCAAAGCTTCGGAGCCAGATACCTGAAGGAGCGGCTCCCGGCTCTACTCCTCCGGATCTTGATTGTACGGGCAAGAGATAGATCCGCCGAGCGGAGGGCGTGCGTGGGGGCATATAGGGAACAAAGTCCATGCAAAATTTGGGGACCAGCGCCATACAGAATTCTATGGGTTAAGCACAGAGTTTTAAATTGAATGCGTTGTTTAATCGGCAGCCAATGCAGGCGTCGAAGATTTGGGGAAGTGTGACAGGTTTTTGGAAGTGCAAACAAAATACGAGCTGCAGCATTCTGAGCTCTTTGTAGTCTATTTATCACTGTCAGGTTAGAGCCAAGCATGAGGGCATTACATAGTCTAGATGGGATAAGACTAGAGCCTGGACTATAATCTGACGAGTGGGAGGCTCAAAGAAGCTGAGAATGGGTTTAAGGGAGCGTAGGCGACCAAAACAGGTGCCTGCCACTTTTTTGGCATGAGCCTCTAGAGAGAGTGAGTTGTCCAACATCACACCCAGATTTTTAACTACCTCCTTAGGAGTGGGGGAGGTCCTAGTTTGGGGGGCCACCAGTGTTTGTCCCATCTCTGGGTTTCATTACCTATTAAAAGTACCTCCTTTTTGGAAGAATTTAACTGAAGACAATTCTGAGACAACCAGTTAGATAAGGCCAGAATATCTTCTTGGAATTTAGTTTGGTCCACCACAGTGTTTTTGGAAAAGGTGAAAATGAGTTGTGTATCGTCCCCGTACGATATTAATTTAATCTTATGATCTCGGGCCAACATAGCCAGGGGGCGGACATTCACATTGAACAATGTGGGGCTGAGCGCAGAACCCTGCGGAACTCCACATTCCAGAGGGTGCCTGCTGGACGAGTACGGTGGGACGTGCACCTGGAAGGAACGATCGGATAGAAATGACGCGAACCAGTCCAAGGCACTCTCTCTGACTCCGATCTCCCACAGTCTCTCAAGCAAGATCCTGTGGGAGACCGTGTCAAAGGCCGCACTCAAGTCCAGCAGAATCAGAAACGAGGTCCCGCCCTATTCCTGCACCTCCCTTAGGTGTTCCGTGACGGCCAGTAAGGCAGACTCCCTGCCAGGGGCGGTGGGTGAGATTTGAAACTGGTGGGGCGTAAAGCGATTTTTATCCAGCACCGTAGCGAGCGAGCGTAGCGAGCGAGCCTGGACCCCAAAAGGGGGGTTTGGGGGGACAACCCCCCCCCAAGAAAATTTTGAAAAAAAAGAAGAAAAATCGTGCATTTTCAAGCAAATTTGAGAAAGCAGGAAGGTTAATAAAGCAATTGTGAAAGTGCAGTTATTACATTAATAGATGGCATAACATAGGTAGCTGCTCATTCAGTATAACCACAGAGCTTCATACATTCCGTCCTATTATGCTCAGGTGCTGAATTCAGACTATAAGACTTTAAATAAATACCAGCTTGAAATACCATGTTTTAACAGTGTGGCTCACGCTTGCACCATGCACAGCTTGAGGCAATTAAATAAAGGCATGTCAGTCGCAATGATTTAGATTATCAGCTTTCACAAAGTGCTAAAACAAATACCGTCCTGAACAGTGCCGTCCTGCCGCCCTTAGCAGTGCCCACCACATATAGTGCCCAGTAACCACCTCATGTCCCAGGTCCAAAAGAAAAGGTCCCACTATCTACTACCGCCATGTTAGAGTTGTATTGAAATATGTAGGCAGCTTCAAAAAGACTCAATATAGGTAGCATGCGCTATTAAAAAAATAAAACACTTTCACAAAATACCTAAGAAGGTGTACAATACACAGGGACTGGGCAGACACAATCCCTATGCGTGGCAATTTGGGTATATTTTAGTCTTGCAATTAGCCCGAGGGAGGGGCAGACAGCTAAACAAGTCTGGTTGCCTAAAACAAATGTAAATGTGCTCAACTGGTCAAATTGCGTTTACGCCTGTTTTGGCTGTAATTGATGGCATCACTTCAAACTTTATGACAATGCAACCTATCTTATACTGTCAGTGATGGAACTTTAAAATATTTATTTGATGTCAGATACCTGTAGTCCTGAGAAAGACACCTGACCCCAGAAGGACAATATTCAAGTAACAAAATATGTTGATGGAAAAAAGAAGCAGGGTGTATTGTGCAAACATCCTGTTTTTAAATAAGCAGACACCAGTATAAACATTGTTAGCTCTCCCACATACAATTTCAAAGAAGACCTAAAAGCTTAACAAAGGCAGAACATAAATCTCGACTTAATGGATATAACCTCATTCAAAGTGGGAACCCATAACTAGAAGACTATACAACGAGAGAAGAATAGCACTCTTGGAGCTTACCTGTTCACTGATGAAGCATACCACACTAGATAGTTGAGGGTTCATTATCATATGGGAGTACATGAATCTACAGCAATTCCATTCGAGAATTGGCTGTTTCTTCCAGGAGTTTTGTGCTTCTTGTACATGTATTTCTATTTACAGAATGCCTTCAAAAGTATTTTCATGCCCCTCATTTCTTCTGTAATGTGTTAGGTATTTTATTATTTATTTATAGAGCAAAACTTTTAAAACATGCATATATTGAAAACATTAAAATACCTTTTTCACTGTACAAATAAAATAATGTTTTGTACAAGCCACATCAAAAAATGTTATTAGCTATCTGAGAATAATGTGATGTTCCTTCTAGTACTGCCACCTGTCCTTTATTTATTCTTTGTATTTGGAAAGGTTGCTGCTGCTGTCCATGTTTACTTTCAATGTGTTATAAAGTTCAGAATAAAACTTCCCACTACACAAAAGCTAAAATGAGTCGCATTGCACTTCTTGTTGTGATGCGAGAGAAACAGTAATCCCTCAAAAACTATGTGAGGAAAGTTTACTTTTCCTTTTAGGTTTGAAACATGTAATTTTGAAACGGAATAGACGACTGTGTAAAATTTCTAAACATAGGTGACAAGTACCTGAAGCTATGCATTATGCTTTCAGCAAATTCTGGTGATTCAGCCAACAGCACTTTGCATGTTGAGATTTTGAGCCCTTAATGAAAGTGTTAAAAGCAAAACTACAAGTCTCATAATACACCATGCTGTTGGCTTAAAAACGAGGAATGACTGCTGGTATCGTATGTCATAATGCCACTTGACGGACTTGTAAAATGCATAGCAAAATGAGATCCTGGCATTCTGTCTTGTTTTCTTGTATGAAATCACAGCTATAATACACCACAGTGGATGAGAGAGCAGGGGTAGTCTTACAAATGCAAGCATCTCACAGCCAATGGGCTAACACGAACACTCTTTGAAAAACCACCAGGCTAAGAAAGATGTTATTTGCCAGAACAAAGAGAGCAGCAGCAGTTGAACCTGTGTTAAGAAACACTGAGAAAGGGGGAAACAATGCATTGCCAGCCTTCTTCTTAAGGACAATTTGATGGGAGTTAGGGGGAGGGCCTTCAACAGCCCTGTGATATGCCTTGTACAAGTGCAACAGGTTGAACATATAGAAATAAGACACCTGCCAAAGGAACCCAACTGGTAGGGAGTGACCACTATTTACTCAATACCAGGTAAAACAACATCTCATATTAAGGATAATTGAAACTCTATCTGCAGATTAAACATGAAATTAAGCCCTACCTCTGTGAGATTCCTCAGAGTTCCATCCACCTCTAGTTTCATGTATAACCCTAGGCCGGATGCTCAGATTACTGTCAAGCTTAATCATTGGGGGACAGTGTACACAACCGCAGAACTGTGTTCTGGCATGGTTGACAGGGTGAATTGTCATCCAAAGTAACTTTATTCACAGGTGACATAAATACTTTTGTCTGAAAGTCATGCACCATGATGTGTTTCAGCCTCATATTTCTAAGGCGCATGTGGTGTAGTTTTCTTTCCATGTCATGTTTCTGCCAGCAAACTCTCTTGATGTCTGCTTTCATTATGTAGAAAAGCCCTCTAGCTCTTGCGACTCTGCAGATCTTGTGAAACCCCTTGAGGTGTTTACAGGTTGGGCTGCAGGACCCCTCTCCCGATCGCCGCTACCAGTCCGGCCTGGAGTCAAAGTTCCGCCGGAGCAGAGCTGCCTTCTCTGTAGGGGCACTCGCGGTGGGGTCAGGCTGTCTGCTCTACCCTCCGGCCCTCCTCTTTTATAGGACAACGATCATACGCGAGGGGGTGAGGCCTGGCACATCAGAGGCGGAGGTCTGAAATGTGACACCGCGGGGACATGAAAAGGCCGCCTCACACCTCCCACCCCCGAGCTGCGGGGAGCGTCCTCTGAAGGGGCTGCCTACTTCACTTACACATTCAGGGCCACCGCTTCCGCTTCGCACACCTATGCCTTATAAATGCCCACTCCAAACACTTTCTTCCTCACAATGGGCCGCTTCCTGTTTCTGTCTACTGGAACGTTTAAACCTCACTGTCCCAACGGCTTGCACCCCTGAGATGTGTTTTGGAAGCAAGTGCACCTGTACGACTTTTTGGAGATACCATTAAACTGCAAAAGGTACCGAGGCGTGTTTTTTTGCAGATGGATTTGTCGAAATACTAATGCCATGTTTTTTTTCGTATCAGACTCGCCTGGAGAGGTAAAAATTTTTAAATCCTAATTCTACGTGCAGACCCAAGGAATAGTAGATAGTTAGATACACAAAACAAGCAATGCTTACGCTGCCGATATTTACTGCAGTGAGCATAACAAAAAAGATTAGAGCATCTCTTTTTTCCCGTCAATATTTTGGCATTCTGAAATATGGCTAGAGCACGGACACAATCGCAATTTACTATCTAAATATATTTACGTAAACAAGCATACGTCAACTAACAATGAATGGAAACAGGTGATCTGCTGTAAAAAGCAAACACACTACGTTTATACCTTCTATGTAAGCAGCGTAAACATGAAAACATGTTCTATACAGCGCAGAGAAGCACACATTCACATGCAGACATATACTCAGAGACATATATAAATCAACACATTTGCAGAAATCTGTTTAGCTGCAAAATCCCAATGTATACACAATTATCAACTCGCTCACTCCCATATGTCCAATTTGAATGTAGGAGTAGGCTTGCACATACCGGTATTTTAAACATCCCTGGTATTCACTTTTTGGTTAGACAGTACTGCACCAAAGCATTACACGTATTAGTAAGCAGAGTGTAAAACATTACATTTTTACAAGCCTGGGTCCAACTCATAGGAACAGTCAATATTTCCACAAATCGCTTTTAATGCGATTTGATATTCAAGCTAATCCAGAAGAGCGTTGAACTTCTGGCAGTGAAATGCTGCAATACAGTTCAATATATGTATGTATATTATATATGATTATGCTGCTGCTTCAAAGTCACCCCAAGTACAGAGAGTGGAGTGGGCACAGGCGTTGTGTATATGCAGGTTGTTAATTTGTGGAAAGAGATTAGCTAGGTTTTTCATTTGTGCCTCGGTTTTACGACAGAAGTTGACCCACCCCACAATATACCCTCGCACCGGCCAGTCACTCTTGCACCTGCCAGTCACCCTCGCACCTGCCAATCACCCCCGCACCGGCCAGTCACCCTCGCACTTGCCAGTCACCCTCGCACCTGCCAGTCACCCTCGCACCTGCCAGTCACCCTCGCACCTGCCAGTCACCCTCGCACCTGCCAGTCACCCACGCACCTGCCAGTCACCCTATCCCTCGCACCTCCCAGTCACCCTCGCACCGGCCAGTCACCCTCGCACCTCCCAGTCCCCCTCGCACCTGCCAGTCACCTTCGCACCTGCCAGTCACCCTCGCACCTCCCAGTCACCCTCGCACCTCCCAGTCACCCTCGCACCTCCCAGTCACCCTCGCACCTGCTAGTCACCCTCGCACCTGCTAATCACCCTCGCACCTGCCAGTCACCCTCGCATCAGCCAGTCACCCTCGCACCTCCCAGTCACCCTCGCACCTCCCAGTCACCCTCGCACCTGCTAGTCACCCTCGCACCTGCTAGTCACCCTCGCACCTGCCAGTCACCCTCGCATCAGCCAGTCACCCTCGCACCTCCCAGTCACCCTCGCAGCCCTTCCTCTCACACATCCTTCAAGTTCACACAGACTGTAGATTACAATTTATGACATCCTGCGTCGCAGCGGGGTCCTCTTGGGGGGGGGCGCTGTGGTGACCCTCCTTGCAGAAGATGTGTATTTTTTAAAGGAACGGAATTGAACTCGCTTCTTCATCCCTCACTGCCAGTGGAAGGCAGCGGCCTTCACCGCACTCACGACTCCCCTCCTCCTCGCCCACAGTGTGGCCTCATCTGCTGTGACCCCCCATGCCTCTCTGAACACTGCAGCCTCTTTCCTTCTTGTCCTGGGCACCTCTCTTCTCAAACTGCGCCTCTCCCCTCCCTCTCACCAGCCCCCGTCTCTCCCTCCCTCTCATGCCAGCCTTTTCCCTGGGGCTCTCTCTCACCAGCGTCTCTCTCCTCCCTCTCATGCCAGCCTCTTCCCTGGGGCTCTCTCTAACCAGCGTCTCTCTCCTCCCTCTCATGCCAGCCTTTTCCCTGGGGCTCTTTCTCACCAGTGTCTCTGCCCTTCCTCTGATGCCAGCCTCTTCCTTAGGGCTCTCTCCCTCACCAGCCCCCGTCTCTCCCTCCCTCTCATGCCAGCCTCTTCCCTCGGGCTCTCTCTAACCAGCGTCTCTCTCCTGCCTCTCATGCCAGTCTTTTCCCTGGGGCTCTTTCTCACCAGCGTCTCTGCCCTTCCTCTGATGCCAGCCTCTTCCTTAGGGCTCTCTCCCTCACCAGCCCCCGTCTCTCCCTCCCTCTCATGCCAGCCTCTTCCCTGGGGCTCTCTCTAACCAGCGTCTCTCTCCTGCCTCTCATGCCAGCCTTTTCCCTGAGGCTCTTTCTCACCAGTGTCTCTGCCCTTCCTCTGATGCCAGCCTCTTCCTTAGGGCTCTCTCCCTCACCAGCCCCCGTCTCTCCCTCCCTCTCATGCCAGCCTCTTCCCTGGGGCTCTCTCTAACCAGCGTCTCTCTCCTGCCTCTCATGCCAGCCTTTTCCAAGGGGCTCTTTCTCACCAGCGTCTCTGCCCTTCCCCTGATGCCAGCCTCTTCCTTAGGGTTCTCTCCCTCACCAGCCCCAGTCTCTTCCTCTCATGCCAGTCTCTTCCCTGGGGCTCTCTCCCTCACCAGCCCCCGTCTCTCCCTCCCTCTCATGCCAGCCTCTTCCCTGGGGCTCTCTCTCACCAGCCAGCGTCTCTGACTGCCCTCCCTCTGATGCACCGTGTGATCCCCGGTTTTGATCCTTAACCCGGTACTCCGCCCTCTCCACCCGAACCCTCCTGTTCTGCCAATGACGTCGCTCACTGCAGGTAGCTCTGCTGTACCCGTGGCAGCCCCCACAGGGACACCAGTGTCCCACAGACCACCCCGACTCCAGAGAAGGAAGCTGATGTGCGTGCAGGGTGCGTGGGGTGTCTGGAGGAGGGGTGTGCGTGGTTGTCTATTTGTGGAAAGAGATTAGCTAGATTTTTCATTTGTGCCTCGGTATAAGCTATACATTGCCCTATGTCCCTCTGCCGGGCACCTTGATACGCAGGTGTTAATGGCTGACAGCCTAAAAAAAATATTTCACTGCAAGCGGTTGCCCGCACACAAAGCAGGGCAGTGTTGAATTTGCCAGGTCGGAGTCAGAAGAAGGTACCGTACCAATGTGTATTGCTATTTGCTATAAAAAAATTACAAGTACAAACAATATGTTCTACATTTTCAAAACACCGCTAAACTCGTACAAGTTGTGTCACCCACCTAAATAGCTTGAAGACTCTACTTTAAGTCCAGGCAAGTAGTTATCACAAGCTTGCACATTGTAAAAGACGACGCGAACCGTGACGAGAAGACAGTTTGAAAGTGCCCCACTAGTTTCACGCATGGCATTGGCCAAGGGAAGTTTCTATGCCAGGGGCTCCGGGGCTCTCACAGGGGTCTGCTTGCTTCTCCTCTCCTCCTGGCTGCCCGGGGTCGCGCCACTCTGCCCCCGCCCACCCACGCGCGGCATCCAATAATGGATGTTGCGCGATGGACCAGCCAATCGGGTGGCACATTTGCTGCTCGCCCTGGGCAGCCTTTGAAAACCCGGCCCAGCTGAAGCCGCACCCCGGCCCCTTCTCTATGACTGAAGTGTTTTCTGGCATCGGCGCATGCGCGGGCAAGTATCAGCCCGGTAGTCTCATGCGCACAGTGCTGGCCTGCTGCAGACTGTCAATCAAGCAGCTGCAGCAGACCAGCAGACCCGCCCCCCCCCCCCCCCCCCTGCGCACTCCGACCACACCAATGCCACATTGACATGATCCGTGTGACGTCACTGACGTGTCACTCCCGCGCTAATGTTTATTAGTTTTAAAGCTGCTTAGCAATAGCTGCAGTGCCACGGTGCGTCCAGGGCTTAGTGGGGCTACGCCCCTACGCCCCAATGGACGCACCGCGGCTGCTCCCTGCTGTATTTAGCACGGAATCCGTTTTGGGACTCGTCCAGAATTCCGTTGGACTCCAGGTTATGGATATAGATACTTTCCAGAGAATGAGTCAGGGGTGACATTATTATCCCAAGCCAGTCACTTTGCTAGTATCTCTCGTGCCTTATACCATCATGTTCAGTTCTCACTAGACACCACAAATATGTGCAAAATCTTGAGCAAAATGTTTTTGCAATTTTGCACATGCACAATCGTTTCTGAGTTGTATTGCTTGACATCAACCAGATTGGTTCAGCATATTTTTACCACCTTAGTACCCTTTCTTTTCCACTATCACAATGACTGATTTCCATAAAAAGTTTGTTAATTTCCCTTAATAACCCCTATCATAGGAAGTAAAATTAAACACAATGGCAGCAGGCTCACCTTCCACCCGGTTCGCCTCAAGCTATTAATTGAGCTTTCGATAACAGTGACATTAATTCCCAGGCGCCAATGTTGAGAAATACAGGCTTGTTTTTCTCTCTTTCTGATAACTGTCACAATCAAGCAGTTAATTTCCTTTCACTTGAAGAAAAGGCAAATCTTATCAACCTCTGCAATTAATTCCGCTCATTGTCAAACATCAATCAAAGTCAGGGTGGTTGTCACTCAGTGCAAAGCAAAGACTATGAAAAAAGACCCACTTGAATAAATGAACATTTCAGAAATAGGCAGTCTGTAAAAAAATGTGCCTCTTCCTACTCAGCAACACACATGCCTCAATGACATGGAGAGGAGGATATTGGGGTGAAAACTAACCACTGTCATAATCAGAAAGAATATGCATTTCACATAAAAACCTAGTCAACACTAAGCATACACATTTTTTAAGTCTGGTGTTTACATGGGTCTTTTGAGCCTTATTTACAAGAAAGTATCAGAGCTCAGGGCCTCAAGCCATGCAGCTGTGCCTTGCTGCTCTTTCAAAGCACGGGATGCCATGCGCCAACACAGGCACCCTTGCACCATGGCGTTTGGGGTAGACACCTTACTGTACAAAAACAATAATTAGAAGTGTTTTAATATTTCTATACGTGCTGCAGAATTCAAGCACATATGGAAAGAGGAAAAAATTTGCAGAAATAAAAGTATTTTGCCTCATTGCGCCTCTTACCCTGGGAGGTGAAGGATTCTGATGCATTCCCAGGTTAACAAAACATTATAAATCTGGGAATGAGGCCGAATCCATGGGTATTGTGTTGGAACACCCATTACACGCCCCTTCCAAGCAAACTGCTGCATGAAAAGGGTCCGTATTTTGATAGCCACAAAGCGTCTCGCAGCGTGGCTTTACATGGCCTTGTAAATATGGAGCACCACACTGCACCACCGGTGCATCAAATAAAAAGTGGCACATTGACAGCACAAGAGGCTTGTAAATATGCCCCTTTGATTTTACTAAAATGAAGGGCCTCATTTATGAAGAAGTCACGCAGTACAGCATAGCAAGTCACCTTGCTGTGCAGCACTAAGTGATAGGGAAAGGGCAGGAATGCACCGTATTGAAGGCAATATGGCACATTTCTGTCCATTCCCATGTGCTGTCACCAATTTGGCTGCCTAGCGCCAACACAGGCACCCTGACATAATGGTGCCAGGGTGCCTGTGTTCTGTGTTGCATGCTGGATTGTTTTTGTGCGGGAAGGGGAACCTTCCTGCACAAAACAAATCCCAGGAGGCATATTCCTCTTTCTCTGAGTGATGCAGAATGCAGCATACATATAAAGAGGAAGAAACAGGGAGAAATAGTGGTATTTCTCCTTGTTACACTTCCCCTGGGAAGGCATAACATTTTCACACATTCCCACATTTGCAAGCTCTTGTAAATGTGTGAATGTGTCAAAATCCATGGGAGTTGCATAGGAAACAGCCAGTCTATGCCCATGGACTGCCTTCCCAGGACAGAGTAATGCAATGCAGAGATTTTGTGCTGCATTGCGTTGCGTTGCGTTATTCCAGATTTATGAACCCACTTGGAGCCACGCAAGCTGGCTTTGTGTGGCTTCAAAAATCTTACTAAGAGGTTTGCCTCACGCATGTACCACATTGCATGGTGCAAGCGTGATGCAAGCCTCTCATAAATATGTATAATATACTTTCTTATTGGGTCTTTCATATAGCCCTCTCCACCTGCAGTCTGTTATTGTGGCAGTCACATGTTTCTTCCATTTCAGCATGGGACAATGAATCAGACCACTTCAGCAACTGGCTAATTTCATTGTGAGTGACAGCAGTCTCCCCTTTCACAAAGAGCACAACAATACACAAAGTAGTCATCTTCAGTACCAGACAGGACCAAGGTGATGTGTCCTTTTGGAGTCCAAAAATATTGTTTATTCTAGCCAGTGCTTTTTTATATTGACGAGGTCCTGGTAGCTTGCCCAACAAAATAAACAATATTTCTGTATCCAAACATGGTAACAGAGCGTTTGGAGAAGACAGGAGAGCCATATTCATGGGGATCCCCTCAAGGCAGTGCGATTGAAAGCAGAATTGGACAAGATAGTTGAAGGGAACTTGCCTATAGAAAGTGTGGAACTCTATGAGCCAGACGAGTTGTTTTTTGTAGCAAAGGATGTGACTGGTAAAGCAAGATCGGCACATGAGAAATTTACTGAATTGTCAAACAGATACGATGTGGACTTATCTAAAATGAAAATGTTGCAAGGTGGTCACCGGTTACAGTACACTGATCAGGATTTGGACAAAAAGAGAGTAATTGGACTAAAGATCCACATTAGAGAACTGAATATTGGGATACGAGCATGGAGTAGACTTGACAAGTGGGAAAAGAGATGGTCCAACAAAAAGAGTGTTAAGAGAAATGCAGCAGAACTACCTTCTCCGGGAGGGGGATAGCAGAAATAGGGAACTACCCTTTACGAGAGGTAGCTAGTGGGGGGGTTTGTGCTTGTGCCTTGGAGTGGAGGGGATTTGACAGCATTCACAAATGACTTCCCAAAACTGAGAGAGAGACCAGTTGAATGGTACAAGCAAGTTGAGAGATTTGTCAAGATTTTGAAGGTATTGTGAATCGATCTGAATACACTGTTTGACATTGTAGTTCTGAGTGACTTGTGGGTAGCTTGTAAGGTTGCAGTCGAATGGCCCACATCTGAACCGGAGAGGGATGCTCTCACTAATGGCCCATCACCTCTTGTTATGAAGAATTACGAGCAGGTGATCAAGTGGTTGAAGGCTAAGGTACCGCAACAGGACATTGATTGGGTCAAAATAGAACAAACAGTTCAGGAGCCAAAGGAGACAGTGCATGAGTAATATGAAAGGTTGTTGCAAGTCTTTAAGCAGTACAGTGGATTGGATGTAATTGATCCTAGGGATATGGGACAGTTTCTGTTGAAATTTGTCCTGGGACTGAGACCTGAGATTTGCCTTATGATCCAGCAGCATTTAATTTGCTGGCAGAACAAGCCGCTGCACAAGATATTGAGGTATGCTAGATACTGTAGTGATGAGATTGATTTGAAGCATAGGAAACTCAAGGATAAACTGATGCTGGTCCAGATGCAAGCCGCTGATAAGGGAGGCCAAGTTCAGTCAGGGGGAGGCACTCTGGGAAGGAAACAGAATGGTCAGGGCAAGCAAAAGGGAAGCACAGACGATTCAATGCCAGAAGTGGATTTGGCCACTCTGAAAAAGAACACTGAGTGCCATCAGTGTCACCAGGTTGGACACTGGAGACGCGAGTGTCCCTTGAATCCTGCAAATCAGATACAGCAGGAGGAGGAAGTAGTGCAGGTGCCCGAGCCCGAAGTGACAAAGTGGGTGGTAAGGCCAAAGTCGACCAAAGGGGGGACTTCGTCTCTGCAAGTGCAGGTTCCCCTGCCTCAGAAAATCGTGACAGGGACTCGGACATACCAGCAGATGCCTCTTTTTGATGATAGTGACGATTATTATCTAGACCCATTGGCATGACGGTGCCTGAGGGGAGAGGAGAACTGCACACTTGGGGCAGTCTTGGAGGTAGACCAAAGGGGACCATTTGTGGAAGCTGATGTTGTTGGTCACCCTACCATCTTTCTGGTTGATACTGGTGCTAGCCGTTCTACTGTAAGATCTGCAGTAGTCCCCAACCTACCCCTCTCGGGACAGAGTATCCAAGTTGTAGGAGTTGAAAATAAGAGAATAACAAGCCCTTTGAGAGAACCGATACCTGTGAAAATGGGAACGTTTTGAGATCGACACCAGTTTGTGGTGGGCGATTCGAGCCCTGTGTGTTTACTAGGGAGGGACCTCCTCTGTAAACTCAATTGCACCATTTATTGTACACCTAGAGGAGTGGAACTGCAAACCAATGATGATGATGCTGCTTTTAAGGTCTCAAATCAACATTTTTGTATCGAAATGTACCCTGTCGTGACAGTGGAAGAGCTTCCACTAGATTTGAGAGATTCAGTCTCACAGGAAGTGTGGGATTTCACTGGTGAGGACATAGGCTTGATCAAAGGAGTTGAGCCTGTCAAGATTCAGGTTAAGCAGGATGCTGACTTCCCGAGAACACCCCAGTACAATTTGACCCCAGAGACAATTGCAGGGATAAATCCTGTGATTGAGTCCATGATTAAGCAAGGGATCCTGAAGGAGATAATGGGCAGTCCATGTAATTTGCCTATTATGGAGTTGCAGAAGCCGAGTGGGAAGTTTAGGATTGTGCAAGATTTGCACCGGGTGAACAACATAGTTGTTACCTCTTGTCCAGTGGGCCGAATTCATCTGTAATATTGTTTCAGATTCCATGTCAAGCGGAATGGTTCACTGTGATGGACCTTTGTCAGGCTTTCTTCTCGATTCAATTGCATGAAGGGAGCCAATTTCTTTTCGCATTTAAGCTGGAAAACCATGTTTTAACATGGTGTTGTATCCCACAAGGGTATACAGAGAGCCCATCGATCTTTAATCAGATCTTGAAGAAGAATCTTGAGAGTCTTGTACTGCCACAAAACTCTGTTCTCGTCCAGTACGTAGATGATCTCCTTGTGGCGTCAGAGACTGAGGATGCGTGTAGGATTGATACCATCTCCTTACTGAATCATTTGGCAGAGAATGGACATAAAGTGTCACCAAATAAGCTACAATACTGCTTGAATGAGGTGCAGTATTTTGGTCACCGGATAGAAAAAGGCAAGAGGAAGGTGTCACCAGACAGAATAGAGGCAATCATGAGAATGATGGTGCCTTCTACTCAGAGAGAAGTCCAGATGTTCCTAGGGATGGTTGGCTACTGTTGTCAGTGGATTGCCAACTTTCATTGAACGCGAAGCCGTTGCAGAAACTGTCGCACAAGGGTATGAGTGATCCGGTACCATGGGACAATGACTGTATGAAGGCATTCTTAGAGTTGTGAGAGGACCTTTGTCGTGCTCCGGCATTGGGAATGCCTGACTACAACAAACCTTTTTCACTATTCTGTTGTGAGCGAGAAGGGTGTCCATTGGCAGTTTTAGTCCAGGATCATGGAGGTGTCCGTAGACCAGTTGCCTTATTTTCAGCTACTCTAGATCCAGTAGCTTCAGCGTTGCCCGGATGTCTCAAATCTGTTGCTGCAACGGGTATCAGCATTGAAAGGTGTGAGAGTATTGTCATAGGACATCCGTTGATTGTACATGTTCCACATTCTGTTGAATTGTTAATGACCAGGACCAAGACACAGCAACTGACGCACAAGAGGCTCACATGCTACGAGCAGGTCATACTTGCTGCAGAGAATGTGACCCTCAAGAGGTGTTCTGTTTTGAATCCTGCCACTTTGATGCCGTTGCCAAACACACTTGATGAAGATTGGGCAGACCATGACTGTCTTGATGTGACTGAGTTTTGCACCAAACCGAGACCTGACATTGTTGATGAGCCATTGCTTGACCCTGATGAGATTTTCTTTGTCCATGGTTCATGTTTAAGAGACAGTGTTGGTCATTTTTTGAGAGCAGCCTTTGCTGTATGTACCATTACAGGAGTAGTTGACACTGCATGCCTGGAAGGTGTATACTCTGCTCAGGTGGCTGAGATCATTGCTTTTACTCATGCTTGCATAGCAGTAGATCAAATTTGAATTACCATTTATACTGACAGCCAATACAGTTTTGGTGTGGTTCACAACTTCGGACAGCTCTGGTCCCAGAGAGGTTACATGACATTGTGTGGAACACCTATCCGAAATGGGGACTTTGCTTCTAGAGGCCTTGCAGCGCCCAAAAGAAATTGCCGTTGTAAGTGCACGCTCATAGAAAGGGGACAGATTTTGTGTCACTTGGAAACCGCTATGCGGATGAAGTTGCGCGATTCTATGCCGAACAAGGTTGTTCATTCACTGAGAAACATGTAGATGTGAGTCAAGAAAGAACCGAGTTCAACACGGTGTTGGCCATGGAAGATACTTGAGATGAGCTCAAGTGTCTGCAGGAACAGGTTTCATATCAGGAAAAGAATGTGTGGTTCAATGCAGGCTGTGTGAAAGGAGATGTGAATATTTGGGTATCAAGTGATGGAAGGGCAGTGTTGCCGGATGAGTTGCTGAGCCCAATGGCAAGACAGATTCATGGTGCAATACACTTGGGAAGAGATGCTATGGTGCGAGTGTTCAGACAAACGTGGTATAATCCGAGATTTCATGCTGTGGCAGAAGCTGTGTGTCAGAGATGTGTTACTTGGCAACAAATGAATGCTGGAAAGAAAACTGTGGTCACAATGAGTCACATTGGGAGGTCAGGGGGGCCTTTCAACAGGATGCAATTGGATTTCATCGAGATGCCTAGGTGTAGCGGGCTGAGGTACATCTTGGTTGTGGTGTGTGTATTCTCAAGGTGGGTGGAGGCTTACCCTACACGTAGGTGTGATACACTAACAGTAGCAAAGCTGTTGTTGAGGTAACTCGTGCCTAGGTTCGGGATTCCGACCTCTTTAGAATCGGACAGAGGAACACATTTCCATAGCGAAATAATGAAGATGCTTTGTGCTGCATTGCAAGTTGATCAAAGACTCCATTGCAGCTATCACCCAGAGGCTTCTGGGATAGTGGAGCAAATCAATGGGACTCTGAAAGCCTGAATGGGAAGGGTGTGTTCATCAACGTCTCTGAAGTGGCCTGATGCTTTGCCGTTGGTGTTGATGAGTATGCGTAGTACCCCAGACAGTAGAACAGGTCTTTCACCTCATGAGCTACTGATGGGGAGGGCTATGAGGTTACCAGTGGTTCCATCGACAGCCTTGCTTAGCATCACCGATGATCTGATCATTGATTATTGCAAGGGAGTAGCTGACGTCATCCGTTCTGTGCCCCATCAGATGCAGGCTGCTGTGGTCCCAGCTGCAAGCGACCTCTGTCACAACCTGAGTCCAGGGGATTGGGTGATAGTTCGGAAGCACGTGAGAAAGAGCTGCTCGGATGTTTGCTGGGGAAGCCCATACCAAGTCATCTTAGTGACGAACACTGCAGTAAAGTGTTGAGGTCTGCTGAACTGGGTGCATGCTTCACACACACGTCGAGTTTCAGCACCCTTAGAAGAAACAGCTCCTCTCCCTGATGAAAATTAAGCTGAAGTGGCAGGGCCACTGGAGGGGACAAGCCAAGCTGTGAGGGTGTCTGAAGAAGTTGGTTGCTCACTTGGCCAAGCTAGGGATGGTCACGACAACAGCGACACTGAAACTGACTCTGAAAGGGGAAGTTGTTGTGAAAGTGGTCCAGAGTCAGACTCAGCTGAGAGAAGTTGTGAGCAGGGTGAGCAAAGAGAAAGCCAGACAACAAGCAGAGCTGATGAGCAGTGGCCAGAGAGGCAGAGGCGCTTAAACCGAGACTGGTCTCCGAGAGGGATCTTGCCCCAGTGTCTAAAGAGTCAGAGTCAGACGAAGGTGAGGAAGAGCAAGCCTGTAGAGGTCTGAGGAGATCAAGATGAAAGAGAGTGCCTTGCCGAAAGTACGCAGCTCCAGAGTGGACATACCCTGTGACTGACGCCAGGTGTACTGAGATCGGGAAGGGTGAGGGCAGTGACAGTGATCAGTACCAGCCCTAACATCAAGCTGGATGTGTTGTTGTTGGTACGAGGACTTGAGATCGAAGGCGTACTAACCACCACCATTCCGAATCCCGCGATATTGAGCGGAATTCGCCATCTAATTCTGAGTCGACTGATCTTTCCTACGTTTGGACCTGAAATACCATCTCATGGATCTATTGTTCTTCATCTTGAACTTTTGGAGTATGTGTTAGAAGCGGTTGGAACGGATCTTATTATGGACTAAAAGAGATTTTATTGTAAATAAATGCAGTTAACCTAGGTCTGAGTCGTAGAAGAAGAAATGTAGGGACTTTCCACAGAGGACGTAGAAATGTTAAGGTTGTCTTCTGCTTGCTGTAAATAAGGAACCAAAACAAAAAGGGGACTTCCAGCTTCCTGAGATGTGGTTCGAGTTGATTTACAAGTGCCTGAAGAAAAAGAGAGACTTTTGAGCGTTTCTGGTTGAACAAGGAAGCTGAAAATATTTCTGAGACCATGGAGGCTTGAAACCCAAACCGTAGAGCTAGGTGCATAGTAGGCACACTTGTAGGAGGAGTGATACTCTTCATAGTTTTGGTAGTTGTGGTCTCATATTTAGCACTACATGAGCAGGCAGTGGAGGTAGAAGGAACACCTATACCTACTACTCCTAGCAAAGAAGAAGTCAAGGTAGGAAACGAAAGAGCTTTGCTAGTAGAAGAGAGCCATAGGTTACATTCAGATGTGTCCAGAGGTAATTTCAAGTTTAATGCGAATGCCAAGTTGTTGTATAAATATATTGATGCAATGGATGCGAAGGATTGTTATGTGTGTATGCAGTTGCCAGCTTCAGAAGATGAGGGTATCAGATACCATCATCTTCCCTTGACATATGGCATTTCATGTAGTTTGCTGCTTAGTGTTTTCTATGGACAAAACCATTTTGAGTATTTCTTTTCGAAATATGATGCTGTTCTTCCTGAAGAGCCAGCTTACAAACATTTGAATAAGTATGATTATTATAAATCTGAAGATAGACTTAGGACTTATTGCATTTCGACTCACGAGTTGAACACAGCTTATACTCATCATCATAATCCGACGTGCCTGTTGTCAGATACAGAGAAGAAATTTACAGATCAAGTGGGAGATAGATACAGAAAACAAAAGCAGTTGCAAGATTCAAGTAGATTGAACAGATGAGAAGTTGCACACGTCAAAAGGGAGTTATGGCCCGATAGCTTTGGATGAGGTGCAAAAGGGAAAGTTGTGCATAAGTCGTGCACAGACAAACTATGAGAATGTGTATGTGGGGTAGACCACATGGGAGCATACCTTTACGATTGAGTATTATTGTAAGGACTTTTTGCAAGGTATAGTGCAAGTAATTCCAACTGTGTATTTTGTGTGTGGGAAGAATTCATATGTGCAATTGCCAGAGAAATGATATGGTATGTGCTAGTTAGTTATAATCTTTCCTAAGATTTACCATACAGGAGATTTTGAGCTCATAGAAGGAGGACAACATTCGAGAGTGAAACGAGGTGTAGCAACTGTGGTTGGAGATGTTTTTGGAGCAATGATACCAACTTTGGGAGTGATTCTGAATGATGTGAAGATCAGAAGGTTGGCGACTGTTGTGGAAGAGTTGTCACTGAATACAGCTAAGTCATTGGTTTTGGTGGAATGGGAGATATTATCGATAAGGACGAGGGTTTTGCAAAATCGTCCTACTAGCAAAAGAGGGAGGAGTCTGTAAACTTGTGAAGGTCCAAGAGTGCTGTACTTATATACCTGACAACAGCAAGGATCTGGAGAAATATATAAATAACATCACTGTCATTCACTATGAGATTGAGGATTAGACTGAGGAAACTGTGTGGGAGAAGGTTGGAAAAGGATTTGGTAAAGTGGGGAGTTGGCTTGCAAACCTTAGAAAGGGATTTCTTGGTTATGTGTTGAAGCCTCTTATCATAGTTGTGGCGTATGTGATTGGATTGTGGCGTTTGATAAGAGCTTACAAGTGGTACAAGTCTGACAGATTGGAAAGATTTTTGAGAGCGCAAGAGAGACGAATGGAGAGACTGCAATACAGTCAATATCAGAATTTGAAAAACAGGGAGCTGCTCAGGAGAGGTAGAATGGCAACGAGTTCTGTTTAAGTCGGTTCTTTCCCTAAGGATGGTGTAGTGTGTGATGACGCAGGCCATCAAAGGGGAGAGACTGATAGAGCGCCATGTTGTTTGAAAAATTGTAGGGGTGCATCATAACCATCCGTAGTCAGCACCCGCATATTTAGAGGACCCTACTAATGTTTGGTTTTAGAAATGTAGGACTAATCAAGAGTGTTGCCATATATAGAATTATGCTCATATCATTCACTGATTAATATAGTGCTTAGTCGAGAGAATAATGCCTTAAGTAACTTAAGATTATTTGCGCTGTGTATACAATGTGCATTGAGATTAAAAGTGTCATATTAAAGTTGCATGTGTAGGCTACTTAAGGAGAATCGTGATGCTTTAACATGAGAATAATGAGAATAATGTTTGTTAACATAAAATGTAATGTTAGGATTGAGTAATGAAATGCTTAGGTTGTTGTATTAGAAATGCATTTAAAGATGTAAAGGCCTGAGAGATGAAACGCTGTCAGAGGCCTAACTGTGGTTTTCTCAGCATAACTAGAGATGTTGAGTTGGAAATGTTTGCAGTTGAAATTCGAACTGAAACTTAGAGCGTGCAGAGGGATCGTTCTCATGCATTTATTTTGCAGGTGCAAGGCCATATGGCTCGTTCGGTAGAATGAGCCATTGTTTAGAAATTAGTTTGGTAGGAGTGGAGACGAAGGGAGTGCGCTGGCATGTGCACTTGCTACATTTGGCGGAGAAGGTGCCTGGGATCCAAGGACACAGCAACGGTTTTTGGAAGAAGAAGGTTCAGCACTGAAAAAGTATGAGAGGCTGTACCTGCTGAAGGAGGAGTGTCATGTGCGCACCCATTGTTTTGGGGATTTTGTATTAGGGAAAGTGCCCCGAGGGGGGAGAGTTAGTTCGGTCTTAGTGAAGCTAGGGTTAGGGCCAGTTGGGCTTAGACTGGGTCCTGTCTAAGGCAGTCCATTTGGATGTGCAGTTAGACATGGATCTTAGTTTGGACTAGGCTGGAGAAACTAAGGAGCATCTTAGAATGAGCTCCGTAGTTTAGGCTACGTACCTGGAAAAGTGAAAGTGCTTCTTAGGGAGCCTTCA
The DNA here is from genome assembly GCF_964263255.1 of Lissotriton vulgaris. Lineage (NCBI taxonomy): Eukaryota > Metazoa > Chordata > Amphibia > Caudata > Salamandridae > Lissotriton > Lissotriton vulgaris. The sequence goes on from NC_141687.1 coordinate 1,128,441,863, forward strand.
CAGCTGACACCTTCTTCTCTAGGCTGGGAGGTATGTTAAGTAGGGATGTCACTTTAGAATTAGTGTAGGGACAGACTAATCTTCTTCTTTTCCTTTGGAACAGATGCAGTCGAGTTTTCCAGTGGGCACAGTGATTGCATGCCTAATGCTTCTTGAATTAACTTTGCTCTTTATTTTGAGTCATCTGAGGCTCCTGCATAGGATTATGTTTGTATTAGTGCCAGTTTATTTTCTGAACCTCTTGCTGACGTGCTTGTATGTCCAGTTATTTTCGGCCTTGTAATACATTCTTAAACCTTCTTTGGAGTCAGTGGTCCTTCAGATTAAAATGTATTGGTTTTGAGAATCTGTCAAAAGGGTATTGAATTTAAATAACTTCCTTCCCACTTCCATGCAGACTAAAGAGTCCCGTCGACCTGGGTATTCCTCGGTGTGGTAAAGTGAAAATCTAGGTGGGAATCTGAGCATCATTAGAGTGTTCTCTTGAGAGGGTCTTACCTGGGCAGTTGGCGAAAGGCGATAGGGTTTGACAATAAAGCCTCACTTGAATCTACTCGACGACGATTGCGTGTATACTGGATATGTAAGCCCCAACATCGTGAGAAGGTGAAGAAGAACGGAACACGCAAGCCTTGTGCTACAAAGAAGAAATGGAGTGAAACCTAGCATTGCAGGAGCGTGGGAAAGTTCAGGCAAGCGGAAGTAAGCGGACGGTGTCTGAATCAAAATTTGATGGTGAGAGTGCTGGCGAAAAGACAAGCGGAGGAATGCGCAAGTAGCTGGAACGCTCAGTTCGTCTGCGTTTCACGCCAAGCGCAATGACAATTCAGCTTATGTGAGTGGGAGCTCGATTTCCCAATGAAATAAGACCAAGTGTAAAGATTTATCGGCCGTGAGAAAACAAGCCAGATTAACAAAGGGACACAGCACTAATGTTTATAAAGCGACGTCGGCGGCCATTTTATAAGCGGTTGTCCCATACAAATAAGTCTGTGTGCAAAGTTTTATCGGCGGGGAGAAAAAAAGGAAACTGACACCAATGTTTAGGTTGTGACATCGGGTGCAATATAAATGCGAATTAATGAGAAATTAATAGGAGTTTGCCGTTTTTGAAAGGAATTTTTTTTAGATGTTTTAATGTAAAGTCTTAACGAAATATGTAGTGTTCATAGAAAAGATTACAGGAGGTTTGAATATCTTCGGATTTTGAGAGTAATACGTTAATTTTAAATTTATAAACACAATTGTATGTATTAAAATTGAAATTTAAGAATATATATTGTGTTGGAATATAGTAAACAATTAACAATGAAGACACAAAAGTTACAAGAGAAGTAATTACAGTGAAACATACAAAGACCAGTTACAGTGTGATTTTATTTGAAAAAAGAAGTGTAAAAAAGAGGAAGTAGAATGCAAAATGTAACTACTCCAACGTTCTTTGTGACAAGCCAGGGGAACCACCGGTACAGTGGCAGTAATGAAAGAAAATATTTGAAAATTATGCCAGAGTGTGTGGGACAAATTTGAGTGCATAGAGGAAACAGGCACTTTTGCTTCATTGTCTAGGTGGTGAGGGGCAGAAGGTGTTGGTGAATTTGCTTCAATTAATCCCTGTTAGTCAAAGAGGATGGAATGAGTATGAAGTATGTATAAAGCAGTTAGATATACATTGTCTACCTAAAGTGAGTACCATCATGGAACGTTATTATTTTGGTTTAAGAGAATAAGGGAAAGAGGAACCTGTTGAAGAATATGTAACTGCTCTCAGGAAGTAAGCGTCAAATTGCAAATTTGGGGAACTAGTGGAAGAGAGACTAGGTGACCAATTGGTGTTAAAATGCTGCAGTGACAAGATAAGAGAGGAACTTTGGTAAAAAGACAGACTACCATTGGATGAAGTGATGGTTATTGCAAAGCGTGTTGAGCACATGTTGAAATGTGTGAGTGCAAGGCAGGGAAACCAAGCAATGCACAGAAAAAGTAGAAGTTGTGTGTCATGCAATATACACATCTGACACAACTTGTAACAAGTCTAGGGAGGAAAAGAAGAGAAACAAGAATGGGGATGAAGAAAAGAATACTATTATGGTCTTTCAAGGAACTTGTTATCGTTGTGGAAAAGTTGGTCACAAAGCCAACACGAGTTCTTGTCCTGCTCTCAGAGTGGTTTGTAATTACTGTGGGAAAAGGGGTCACCTTTCAAAGAACTGCCATTTCCACAACAAAAGAGATGGCAGGAATGAGGTGAAAGAAGTGAGTTTTTAAGTCAATGAGTGTGGTGTAAAACATCCTTCTGAGTCGGTAAAAGTATGAAATGTGAAGATAAAAATGAAATTTGACTCCTTTGAATGCCTGTCACAGGGTGCATGGTTTTCCCAACCACCCCTTTCTTCAATGGGTGCGTGTGTTGTCGTTTGGAACACAGGCTCCCATTGAAGTATTATGGAGTTCGACCGAATGGTGTTCAGAACCATCGTAATCAGTAGATCCCAATTCCCAAACCCGAGTTGGTTATTGTGGCCAAGTTCCCGTTGCCAAATATAGAAGAGATGGTGTCGACACTGGATGGTGCATGTTTTTTCAGTACACTGGACTTGGCTTCAGCATATCACCAAGTGACTCTAGATAAGGGTTCTCAGGAGCTTACTGCTTTCATTACCCCTATGCAGGTGTTCAAGTTCTTGAGAATTCCTTTTGGATTGGTTTCAGTGCCCTCCATGTTTCAAAGGATCATGAGTGATGGGGTCAAGGGAGTTTTGGGGTCAGCATAATTCAGGATTAGGATGATCTTTTAATTTATGGTAAGAGCATTGAGGAACATGATTGTAGGGTGGAGAAAGTGTTGGAGAGATTACTTGAAGCAGGTTTGACTTTACGTTTTGACAAATGTAGATTTGGGGTCACTGAAGTAGATTATCTTGGTCACCACATATCTGGGTGTGGTGTTAAACCAAAGAAAAATCTGGTACATACTATTGCTAATTTAAAAGAACCATGTTCAAAGGAAGAGCTTGCGTCATTCTAGGGAATGGCTGAGTTTTACCGCAAGTTTATAAGAAATTTTGCGAATAAAACTTGTCATTTAAGAAGTTTATTGTGAAAAAAAACTGAGTTTGTGTGGGATGAATTTTACAAAGAAGAATTCAGAGAAGTTAAGTTTGATCTTAAGAATGCTCCATATTTACAGGCTATCAAACCAGGTGATCTGACATACATTGTAACAGATGCGAGTAAAAATGGACTTGGGGCCTTGTTGATTCAGAAGAAAGAAAATCAAGAGAGTTTGGTTGCTTGTGCTTCACGATGTCTAAGAGGTGCTGAGGTGAACTACTCAATAAACTATAAACCAAAACACAATACCAGTATTGCCAACTTAATTACACTTGGACCACGGATGATCACTCGAATCGCTGACTGAAACAGTGACTCTCGGAGAACAGTTTTGTCCGAAATAAATCAAAATGTTTTAATTTTTATATCACATATACCATATCAATGGGCAATTTTTGTTTTTTAGATAAACATTTGGATAGCTCCACAGAAGTATGTCAAAACAACAAATAATGAAAACGAGTAAAAAAGACACTTTTTAGACAAATTGACAACTTGCATTCAACATTCATACGGGACAACACACATATAAATATACATATATACACATTCAAAAGATTCTATTTACAGCATGTATTTTTGAAAAACAAAGCATTGGAACAAACAACTAAACAGTTTTCATGTGTTTGAGAGTAAATCAACAATTCCTAATGCTGGATAGAGGAGGTCTACGCGTTTCGATGACCCCTTGTTGTGGGGAAATCTCGTCAGGACCAAAAGCCTGTGAATGAAGAAACAAGATTGGGTCAACTAAGGGGACCGGACTCTACCTCTCAACGTATCAGAAAGGATAAGTGAAACTAATCCTACCTTAGAGTTGCTGGGTTCTCTTTTGAGATTTATACTGTAATAAAAACAGAACCTGTTTTAATCCATGGTTAAAGACGCAGAAAAAACCGCAATCGCATTTTTCTTAACTATCCCATTCACTCGTGAGTACTTACATAGTGTTGCGCAAGGTGCGCTCTCAAAGGGTTTTGTTCTCATCCATAAGTGGAGGGAGTGGAGATCTACAAAAATGGAAGGACTAGTAAGAGATCTAGTGGTTTAGCTGGTGGTAGCAGTTGCTATCAGTGAACCGGAGACTACTTACATGTAGTTGAAGCGTGGAGACGGGGCTGTGTTCCGGATCCGCACGGTGAAACGCCTTGTTGGATTGATTGATTCCTGAAAGGAAAAGTGAAGATTACTGTCAGTATTCTTCGTGGGAACTACGTGGGCAGGATGGCTGTTCTATCACGGTTCTATCAAGTTGTTCCGATGTACCTGTAGGTTTGTAGTATGATGAGTATATCTGGGGGTCCACGTTCTTCGGTCTCTGTCAAGTGAATGCAGATACCGGCATCATCCAGTTCGATGTTTCTTGTCTCGTGTGTCCTGGTTTTTAACTCACTTCCTGGTCATAGGATTTGTGGGGATTGTAGTTTTTAGGATTCGTCGTCATGGAGACGTTGTGTCTGTCATGTGACCTTGTGTAGTCGGGCTCGCAGTCTGCGCAGGAGACGATAACCCGAATCTTTCCATGTATGAGTTTATAGACGGTAGATCTCAGAGAGTTCGTTAAGGCCATCTGTAGCTGTATTAAACTTGACAATAAGCATGGCTTCGTGGCGAGATAGTTTAGCCTCAATATCTCCTCCTCTGGGGTCTTTTTCGATTTTGGCAATGACTGTCCATTTCAGGTCGTCTAGTGTGTGCTCGTGACTGATCCAATGATTGACAAGGGGGGCAGTTGTGACTTTCTTTTTTATACGGGATTTGTGTTGAGTGATGCGGCATCTAATTTCTTGGCTTGTTTTCCCAATATATAGCATGTCACAGGGACATTTTATGCCGTAGATGACGTATTTTGATTTGCAGTTCGTGAACTTTTCGTGTTTCCAAAAAAGTTGCTTATGTTGAAACAAGCATCCTTCTTCTGTGCTTGCGCAACAAATGCAAGATCCGCATTTGTGGTGACCCTGTATGGGTGGTAGGCCTAGCATGGTGTTAATTGTGGGCGGGTTCTGCTTCACTGCTGCTCGTACAAGGTGGTTGGCCACACTCTGGTCCTTTTTAAAGGCAAATAATGGCTTCTCTTTTAGTGTCTCAGCTACATTTTCTACTAGATGCCAATTTTGTAGAATGGTTTTCTTGAGTTGGTTGGAATTGGGGCAAAATGTTGAGACACATACTATCCTGTCGAGAGATGGTTTTGTCCTTTTTACTAGGAGTGTTTCTCGAGGGATCCACCATACTCTCTTCATAGTTCTTTTGAGTAGTTTGACGGGATAGCCTCTTGATGCTAGATTGTCAGTGAGGTTGGAAGCGTGGAACATGTATTCGTCTTTAAAATGGCAATTTCTTTTTATCCGCAAGTACTGTCCGAAGGGAAGATTTTCTTTTAGGTTTCGCGGATGATTGCTTGTAAAGTGTAAAGCCTTGTTTCTGTCTGTCACTTTCTTAAATAATGTTGTCACCAAGCCTTCATCTGTAGGATATACTTCAACATCGAGGAATGACATTTTTACTTTGGAAAAGTTCATGCTGAACTTGATCTCTTCTGTGCGAGTATTAAGCCACTCGTGAAATTCTTTTAATTCTTCTTCTGATCCTCTCCAAGTTAAGAAGACGTCGTCTATGTAACGACTCCAACTTGTAATATTTTCCGAGTATGGATTTGATTGGTAGACAAATTTCTCTTCATAGAGTGACATAAATAATACAGCCAATTCTGGGGCGAACGGACACCCCATGGCTACACCGCTTATCTGGTAGAAAAAATCTCCGTTAAAATTGAAATAGTTTTTCTTCAGAGCCAATGTAGCTAGTTGCATGATAAATTCCGTTGGTACTCTAGTCGGTTTGGGTCGTTGGTCAAGATAGTACTGAATGGCGTCCAGGCCGTCACTCTGAGGAATCTGGGTGTACAATGAACTCACGTCCATTGTCACCAGGAAATCTTCATTCTGTTCAAAAGGAATAGTTGGTAATTTATTTATAAAATCAGTCGTGTCTCGGAGGAATGACTTTACCTCGGACATGAAGGGTTTCAGGAAGAAATCTACAAACTTCGATACCGGTTCAAACAGAGACTCGCAACCGGAGACAATTGGTCTTCCGGGAGGGGCATTAATGTCTTTGTGGATTTTGGGTAAGACATAAAATAAGGGTATCCTTGGGTTGTTGCATTTGAGGTATTCATATTCTTTCTTCCCAATTATTCCGTCTGTCAATCCTTTCTCCAAAATTGGGTTGAGTAATTGTTGAAGTTCTGTCGTTGGATTTCTGGCTATTTTTCTGTAGCATCTCAGGTTGTTAAGTTGACTCATCACCTCTCCGATGTATTTTTCGGTGTCCCACACCACTATTGATCCTCCTTTGTCCGCCTGTTTGATTGTAACTGACGTGTCCTTTTTGAGATTGTCTAGTGCACTTTTCTCAGCTTGCGAGATATTAAATTTAGTCCAACTCCGGCTTTCCTCCATTTTGTTTATGGCTGACAAGATGGTTTTTTCGAAAGTAAGAATTTCTTTCGCTATTTTATTTCCTGGTGGACAAAATGTGGATTTTCTCCTAAGTCCTGTGACTTCTATTGGCGATTGGATCGGAGTTTGTGCGAAAAAGGATTTTAGTTTAATTTTCCGGCAGAATTCAATTGCCTCCATTTTGAGTTTGACAAAATTGGTGTGTCTCATGGGGACAAAGGAGAGTCCTTTTTCCAAAACACTAGTTTCTGCTTGAGTGAGAACTTTGTTTTATAGATTGAAAATTGGAGAGACTACCAGTTCTTGTAATTGTGCCTCCGTGTCGACATCTCCCATGGCTGGTTGTACCGTGGACGTGCTCGATTTTGTGGTTGGCCTCTTCCTAAAAAAGGAGCCGAAGAGGGACCTGGTTGTTGTTGGAAAGATCCTCTTTTGTTGCCTCCTCTTCTTTGATTGTTATTTTCACTTTCACTTCCACTTGATGCTGATGAGGTATCCGAGAAAGAAATGAATTTATTGGTTGATCGTCCTTGGTATTCCCCTAAGTAGGGGAATACCAAGGACGATATTCCCCTAAGTAGGGGAATACCAAGGACGATCAACCAATAAATTCATTTCTTTCTCGGATACCTCATCAGCATCAAGTGGAAGTGAAAGTGAAAATAACAATCAAAGAAGAGGAGGCAACAAAAGAGGATCTTTCCAACAACAACCAGGTCCCTCTTCGGCTCCTTTTTTAGGAAGAGGCCAACCACAAAATCGAGCACGTCCACGGTACAACCAGCCATGGGAGATGTCGACACGGAGGCACAATTACAAGAACTGGTAGTCTCTCCAATTTTCAATCTATCAAACAAAGTTCTCACTCAAGCAGAAACTAGTGTTTTGGAAAAAGGACTCTCCTTTGTTCCCATGAGACACACCAATTTTGTCAAACTCAAAATGGAGGCAATTGAATTCTGCCGGAAAATTAAACTAAAATCCTTTTTCGCACAAACTCCGATCCAATCGCCAATAGAAGTCACAGGACTGAGGAGAAAATCCACATTTTGTCCACCAGGAAATAAAATAGCGAAAGAAATTCTTACTTTCGAAAAAACCATCTTGTCAGCCATAAACAAAATGGAGGAAAGCCGGAGTTGGACTAAATTTAATATCTCGCAAGCTGAGAAAAGTGCACTAGACAATCTCAAAAAGGACACGTCAGTTACAATCAAACAGGCGGACAAAGGAGGATCAATAGTGGTGTGGGACACCGAAAAATACATCGGAGAGGTGATGAGTCAACTTAACAACCCGAGATGCTACAGAAAAATAGCCAGAAATCCAACGACAGAACTTCAACAATTACTCAACCCAATTTTGGAGAAAGGATTGACAGACGGAATAATTGGGAAGAAAGAATATGAATACCTCAAATGCAACAACCCAAGGATACCCTTATTTTATGTCTTACCCAAAATCCACAAAGACATTAATGCCCCTCCCGGAAGACCAATTGTCTCCGGTTGCGAGTCTCTGTTTGAACCGGTATCGAAGTTTGTAGATTTCTTCCTGAAACCCTTCATGTCCGAGGTAAAGTCATTCCTCCGAGACACGACGGATTTTATAAATAAATTACCAACTATTCCTTTTGAACAGAATGAAGATTTCCTGGTGACAATGGACGTGAGTTCATTGTACACCCAGATTCCTCAGAGTGACGGCCTGGACGCCATTCAGTACTATCTTGACCAACGACCCAAACCGACTAGAGTACCAACGGAATTTATCATGCAACTAGCTACATTGGCTCTGAAGAAAAACTATTTCAATTTTAACGGAGATTTTTTCTACCAGATAAGCGGTGTAGCCATGGGGTGTCCGTTCGCCCCAGAATTGGCTGTATTATTTATGTCACTCTATGAAGAGAAATTTGTCTACCAATCAAATCCATACTCGGAAAATATTACAAGTTGGAGTCGTTACATAGACGACGTCTTCTTAACTTGGAGAGGATCAGAAGAAGAATTAAAAGAATTTCACGAGTGGCTTAATACTCGCACAGAAGAGATCAAGTTCAGCATGAACTTTTCCAAAGTAAAAATGTCATTCCTCGATGTTGAAGTATATCCTACAGATGAAGGCTTGGTGACAACATTATTTAAGAAAGTGACAGACAGAAACAAGGCTTTACACTTTACAAGCAATCATCCGCGAAACCTAAAAGAAAATCTTCCCTTCGGACAGTACTTGCGGATAAAAAGAAATTGCCATTTTAAAGACGAATACATGTTCCACGCTTCCAACCTCACTGACAATCTAGCATCAAGAGGCTATCCCGTCAAACTACTCAAAAGAACTATGAAGAGAGTATGGTGGATCCCTCGAGAAACACTCCTAGTAAAAAGGACAAAACCATCTCTCGACAGGATAGTATGTGTCTCAACATTTTGCCCCAATTCCAACCAACTCAAGAAAACCATTCTACAAAATTGGCATCTAGTAGAAAATGTAGCTGAGACACTAAAAGAGAAGCCATTATTTGCCTTTAAAAAGGACCAGAGTGTGGCCAACCACCTTGTACGAGCAGCAGTGAAGCAGAACCCGCCCACAATTAACACCATGCTAGGCCTACCACCCATACAGGGTCACCACAAATGCGGATCTTGCATTTGTTGCGCAAGCACAGAAGAAGGATGCTTGTTTCAACATAAGCAACTTTTTTGGAAACACGAAAAGTTCACGAACTGCAAATCAAAATACGTCATCTACGGCATAAAATGTCCCTGTGACATGCTATATATTGGGAAAACAAGCCAAGAAATTAGATGCCGCATCACTCAACACAAATCCCGTATAAAAAAGAAAGTCACAACTGCCCCCCTTGTCAATCATTGGATCAGTCACGAGCACACACTAGACGACCTGAAATGGACAGTCATTGCCAAAATCGAAAAAGACCCCAGAGGAGGAGATATTGAGGCTAAACTATCTCGCCACGAAGCCATGCTTATTGTCAAGTTTAATACAGCTACAGATGGCCTTAACGAACTCTCTGAGATCTACCGTCTATAAACTCATACATGGAAAGATTCGGGTTATCGTCTCCTGCGCAGACTGCGAGCCCGACTACACAAGGTCACATGACAGACACAACGTCTCCATGACGACGAATCCTAAAAACTACAATCCCCACAAATCCTATGACCAGGAAGTGAGTTAAAAACCAGGACACACGAGACAAGAAACATCGATCTGGATGATGCCGGTATCTGCATTCACTTGACAGAGACCGAAGAACGTGGACCCCCAGATATACTCATCATACTACAAACCTACAGGTACATCGGAACAACTTGATAGAACCGTGATAGAACAGCCATCCTGCCCACGTAGTTCCCACGAAGAATACTGACAGTAATCTTCACTTTTCCTTTCAGGAATCAATCAATCCAACAAGGCGTTTCACCGTGCGGATCCGGGAAACAGCCCCGTCTCCACGCTTCAACTACATGTAAGTAGTCTCCGGTTCACTGATAGCAACTGCTACCACCAGCTAAACCACTAGATCTCTTACTAGTCCTTCCATTTTTGTAGATCTCCACTCCCTCCACTTATGGATGAGAACAAAACCCTTTGAGAGCGCACCTTGCGCAACACTATGTAAGTACTCACGAGTGAATGGGATAGTTAAGAAAAATGCGATTGCGGTTTTTTCTGCGTCTTTAACCATGGGTTAAAACAGGTTCTGTTTTTATTACAGTATAAATCTCAAAAGAGAACCCAGCAACTCTAAGGTAGGATTAGTTTCACTTATCCTTTCTGATACGTTGAGAGGTAGAGTCCGGTCCCCTTAGTTGACCCAATCTTGTTTCTTCATTCACAGGCTTTTGGTCCTGACGAGATTTCCCCACAACAAGGGGTCATCGAAACGCGTAGACCTCCTCTATCCAGCATTAGGAATTGTTGATTTACTCTCAAACACATGAAAACTGTTTAGTTGTTTGTTCCAATGCTTTGTTTTTCAAAAATACATGCTGTAAATAGAATCTTTTGAATGTGTATATATGTATATTTATATGTGTGTTGTCCCGTATGAATGTTGAATGCAAGTTGTCAATTTGTCTAAAAAGTGTCTTTTTTACTCGTTTTCATTATTTGTTGTTTTGACATACTTCTGTGGAGCTATCCAAATGTTTATCTAAAAAACAAAAATTGCCCATTGATATGGTATATGTGATATAAAAATTAAAACATTTTGATTTATTTCGGACAAAACTGTTCTCCGAGAGTCACTGTTTCAGTCAGCGATTCGAGTGATCATCCGTGGTCCAAGTGTAATTAAGTTGGCAATACTGGTATTGTGTTTTGGTTTATAGTTTATTGATAGTGAGGCTTGTCCTTATTGCCAGTGAGCCCAGACCCTGTTTAGGTTTTGGAGGTGAACTACTCAGTCATCGAGAAAGAAGCACTTGCTATCTTCTAGGCTTTGAAAAGTTAAAAAACAATTGTGTAGGGTGCTCGATTCATTGTTCGGTCTGATCACAAGCCACTTAAAGAGATTTTTAAGAAGAAGGGTTTGGACTCTAATTCTTCTAGGATCAAGAGGTGGGTGATCGCTCTTCAAGGTTTTGATTTTGAAATGGAATACATTCCTGGAGATACAAATGTTTCGGCAGATTGTCTCTCACATTTAGTGGACTGCGTGGAATCTGAAGATATAAAGGGTGATGATGACTTTATGGATGATTTTGATGTGAAGGTGGGTAAAATCACTTTAGGTTCTATCAAAGAGGATGAATGGAAGGAAGAGATGAAAAAGGATCCTGAAATGTTGAGAGTCATAGAGATGATTTTACAAGATAGAGGAAGCAAGCTTAATAAACCTTGGTCATTGGTGTGTGATGAGTTAGCTATTTATAATGACATTCTAACAAGAGGGACAAGGTTGGTTCCTCCAGAGAGTCTGAGGAACAACATTGTAAAGATGGCTCACGAAGGACACATGGGTATTTGTAAAACCAAAGAACGTATTAGACAAGAATTTTGGTGGCCAGGTTTAGATCTAATGGTGGAACGGGTGGTGCGTGATTGTGTCCCTTGCTCTTTAAGCGACAAGATTCTCAAGCCCCGACAATCTCCCATGGTATGTAGGAGATTACCAATATGTCAATGGGATGAGGTAGCCATTGATATTGTCGGTCCTCTTTGGGTGAACATCAAACTCCATACTTAATAGTTTTAATTGATTTGCACTCACCTTGGATTTAAGTAAGCTCAGTGCGTGATATCACAACACAGTCTGCTATTACGTTTCTGGATGCAATTTTCAAGCAAGAAAGTTTTCCAAGTTCTTTGCTTTCTGATAATGGTCCACAATTTTGTTCAGGTTAAATGGAGGAATATTTAGTAAAGTGCGGAATTAAACATAAAAAAACTTCTCTTTATCATCCCGAGAACAATATTGTCATTAAAAGGTTGAATAAAACTATAAAGGAAAGCCTTCAACTAGCAAGAGTCAGCAATTTGAAATGGAGGGCTGAATTGCAAAATAGGATTTCGGTTTACAGGTTTACAACGCATTCCTCAACGGGGAAAACCCCTTTTGAGTTTTTCAAAGGAAGATCTGCAAATACCATAATTTGCCCTGGCTGGATGTGTTTGGACAAAGGAATTAAGGATAGCGACATTGGTCAGTGGAGAGAGAAAGAATTGGCTTTGCAAAAGAATAGGAAGATTTATTATGACTCCCACAAATCGGTTAAGCCTGTTAAATTCAGGGTTGGAGACAAAGTTCAAATCAAAGCACCTGTGGGCTGTCTGAACTTGTTTAAGTTCACTGGTGTAAAGTCTGTGGTAAAATAGTTCAAAAATGATGTGAAGACAATTGATGGTCGCATTTGGAATCATAGCCGTGTAGTTCATTTTTTAACAAAAAATAGTGGTGTCTGTGAAAAACGAATTTATGAACCGTCACCTTCAGAAAAACAGTCTTTGGAAACTGTACGCAAAAGCTTAAGATCTTGCAAAATTCCTGTTTATCTCAAAGATTTTGTAAGAAGTTAGTACTTCTTTTAAGTAAAGTGGTAAATATTGTATTTTTAACAAAAAACTTTAGTAAGGGAGGAAAAGTTTGGGATTCTTATTGTTCTGTGATTCAATTGTAGGAAGTAAAGTGTTTGTTGTTTCTTTTTCTATGTTGTTTAAAAATGTAAAGAGGAAGAAGTGTGATGTAGCGTGGTTCCATGTTAGAACATGGAGTGTTCTTATGAAAGTGTTCTTACCTGGCAGTTGGCGGAAGGCACCGATGGATGGTGTTTGACAATAAAGCCTCTCTTGAATCTACTTATTTATCCAGTGTGGCAACTTTATTACAATTTACTTCCAAAAACCACACCATACACCATGGGGTACAGGGCCATCTTACTTTGGCCATTGGCGTATGTGCTATGAGTGCTGGCATTCGGCTCTTGCCCAATGTGCACATCCACACCATTGGTAGTCCACTTCAGTGCAGGGACCTCTGATGCACTGACAACGTATCACTCACGAGTCATGTGTATTCATACAAAAATGATGCATAAACTCAAGAGGTTGCCCAGCCACATAGTTAGCGCTTATATAAGGAAGGTGGATTTAAACTTACTGTTTATATAGAAAAGGTGGATGTTAAATTAGTGTTTATATAAGGAAAATTGATTTAAACTTAGGAACATGTGTTTTTAATGCAGCACTTCATCTAAGTCTTGTGTTTTTTTAACACTAAGGGCCTCATTACAATGTTGGTCGGAAAGGCTCCGGACGGCATTCAGTTTGTCTGAATCCATTTCGGAACCCGTGTTTTCGACCAACTCGGAAACATTTCCAACCGACCGATTATGGTGGTAGGTAACCGTTCCTTCCGCCCAACTTGGTTCCAACCGGTATTTGGATGAACTGAGTTGGTCGGAGAAGACTCGTACAGCTCCATGAACTGCATTTCCGACTGACAGATTGTGAAGTCGGATTCATACAGCCTTTCTGACTTGGTTTGTCCGACATGGATCAGCTGTTGGAATCTGACTTTGGGGGTCCAAGGTAGGCCCCCCTTGACCAGGAGGCCTCTGGTTGGGGCCTATGGGGGTACCCATGGAACCCCTCAGTGCCACCATGCACAGTGTGGCAGGCACCTTTGAATGCCTGTCACAGGGTGCATGGTTTTCCCAACCACCCCTTTCTTCAATGGGTGCGTGTGTTGTCGTTTGGAACACAGGCTCCCATTGAAGTATTATGGAGTTCGACCGAATGGTGTTCAGAACCATCGTAATCAGTAGATCCCAATTCCCAAACCCGAGTTGGTCGGAATCAATTCCGACACCGAGTTGGTCGGAATGCTTTCCAACCGACATCGCAATGAGGCCGTAAGTTTGTTGAATTGTAAAATTTTAAGTTGTGAGCAGCATTGTCATTTTTCTGTTGGGAGTTTCAAGTGACAATATTGTTGAGAGTGAAGACCTGGGTGTTTGGGATATTATTAGGACCCCTAGGGGGATCACCCTCTCTCATTTGTTGATTTCTACCTAAGCACCCCAGTCATTGTGATGAAGGGTAGGTGTACTTCAAATGGGAAATTTGTGTGTCACTATGTACGTAAGATCACACCGGTTTATACCTCTTTATTGATGGGCATTCTACATGCTATTTAGGTCATATCTATGAATGCTGCCTGGGAGAACCTAGAAAAGGGGCGTCAAGCATGTTTTAGGAGTGCTGTAACTGGGGGCCTAATTACGATGTTGGGCCTTTGGTCTGAACATCACATTATGATGCAAGCTGTCGAACGTTTGTTGGACCGGGAACAGATCGCCGCCTCCAATAGGAGCTACTGATCCTGACAGGGTGGCAGTCAGTACCGCAATCCCTAATGACGGTGGTGCTAAGGCAGGCACCCCCGTCAGGATTACGATGTCCCTTTCCAGTAGCCTTTTATGAAAAGGCTATCGGGAAAGGACTTTTGGGTCCCCAAACAGTGCCCTGTCCATTGTGGGCCTCTGCAAAGTGTCCCGGGGGCACATGTAGTGCCCCCACAAACATCCATTCACCATGTGCCATATACCACATGGTGCATCGCACACAGTGCATGGATGTGCACAAACTGCTCCTTTACACTGCTGCTTCTGCTGAAGCCCTGTCTCAAGGCCCTCGCCCAAGCCACCATGTTAAGGAGAACTTTTCCAACCGCCAGCCCGACGGTCGCATCATAATTGGGCAGTCAGACCACCGCCTGCTTGTCAGTCGGTCTCCTGACTGAAATGATAGCGAGTGGTGTTCTGACTGGCTGCTATTGTAATTAAGCCCTGGACTCATAGAGATATCTGTATAGGCTAGTGCGTGTGTGTGTGTGTGCATGGTTGTGTTTGTGCATGCATGTGTGCGTTCGTGCTTATCTGCTTGTAGGGGTGTGTGTGTGTGTACTGACCAGAACGCTCCTAAGGCACCTGGAGGCTGTGAGATGGACACAAGGAAAGCTGTTTAGAGAATTTTTTGTTATATTTAAAATTGGAACCACCAAAGATAGCGAATCCCGAGACTCACAGTATGTTAGAGATGTCCCAAATTCCTCTTCTTTAGTATCAAGGAGAGGAGGCCAGGGAATTTACCTCCTCTCATACAAGTAAAAGTTTCTATTTGACTGGCACGGATGAAAGGCAAAACCTTGACCAGTAATGTTCCAGGTGAACTTCAGGATTCGGAAGTATTCTATAGGCAATGGGGGACCGATCAATACTAGAGGCAGGACAGTGACTTTGCCAAGGAGTGAAGGAAGAGTGATTGATTACCCTCCCAAGGACAGGTGTTGTCATGCAGGAGAGGGAGTGTTTGTGGAACGGTTGCAATTAATGACTCCTGAGACTTGTAATTTAGTGCAATCAAAGTGGGTGATGCCCTTGTATGGTAGTGGGTGCAGTTGGGGTGTGCACATTAGACTAACTCACCTTATGTAGGCATGCAATGGAGAATTGCAATGGCGTATGTGGCAGCTGCAGATTCATCACTTGACTGTTACCTTACCATCCAATATTAGTATCAGTCGACAAACTGAGGATATATAAGGTACATAGATTTATTTTTGTTCGCTGGCACTCAGCGTATACAAAACAAATATGCCATTGTTTTGCAAATTTATTCTGGGATCACACATGACCATCATTTTATGATGAAGATGGTGTATGGAGAAAAAAACTTAGGGGCACATTTGCTAGAATTGTGGCACAGGGCAGCACAGAATTTTTCTTGCCGCGCTGCCCCACATCACTTGGAAAAGGCAGGAATGTGCCATATTTATCCAATACAGTGCATTCCTGTTCTTTCCCACTGTGCTGGCGCCCTTTCAGCAGCCGAGCACCAACACAGGCACCCTAGCACAATGGTGCAAGGGTGTCTGTATTGTAGGCAGGATTGTTTTTGTGCAGAAAGGGGCACCTTCCTGCACATAAACAATCCATAGAGGTGTTTTCCTCTTTCTATGTGTACTGCATAATGCAGCACACATAGAAAGGGGGAAAAATGAGGAGAAATAAAGTATGTCTCCTTGTTATGCCTCACCTGGGAGGAGTATCTTTTTGGTGCTTTCCCAGGTTTACCAGGTTTGGTAAATGAGGTAATGTGTCAAAAACATGGGATTCTCGTGGGTACATCCTCTAAAAAACCCACGGAACACCTCCCATGTGCAGAGTGATGCAATGCGGAGATTTACCTTGCATTGCATTACTCCATATTTTTGAAGCCATTCACAGCCATGCACAGTGGCGTTGCATAGCTTCAAAAATATGACTTAGAGATTTTTGTTGTGCATTTACCACTTTGAGTGGTGCAAGCATGACGCAAAGCTCTCATAAATATGCCCCTTAGTTATTAGGACTCATTTGGCACACCCCTAGCAGCAATCCAACCACAGTGCCACCCTAGTACAACCTCTCGAACATGAACAATTGTGCAAGGTTTTCTGCATGAAAGGCAGTAAATTGTGGGTTCCCCATGTTCAAAGAACGAAGCCAAGGTGGACATTATTTGTAAGAAGACTTAGAATACAAAAGATGTAACTTATTGGGGGAAAAGAGTGGGGATTTTTTCTTCAGTTATTTAAAATAAATGTGGAAACCAGAATTACCTCACCTATGCCTAGCAAATGTAGAAAATATTAAATACCCAAGTGCCGTTGAGAATTGTGCCTGCTGTATGATGCAAATACATGGATTCCACTTTTGACTTTATGGTCAAAAATATGGAGCAGTACATCTTACAATGCAGCATACAATGCTCAAGCTATCTACTGGCACAAAGGTAAGAGAACCAGCCCACTATACTCTTGAATAGCAGCTTTAGAGTCCAACCAAGTTCATAAGTTCTACAAAATTAAGTGCCAGCGCCAGAGGTTATACACATAGGTCTACTGTGGCTGCTATCACCCACATGTCCCCTCAAACTGTAGGGTTTGCCTGAGAGTCCTAGTTGTACCATTGTTTGAAGCATATTAAAAACTTAAATACTTCACTAAGGAATTGCTAAAAAAAATAGGCCCACAGTGTCATCGTGTTGTGGACTCTCATAAATGTTTTAACAGTGCTTGGGCGAGCACCGAAAACCACTGGCATAAATTAAGCACTGGCAAACACTGCATTGGGTATTCTTAGGTAGATAGACAACAAGAAAAAAGGGCTAACACAGTCAAAGAGTGATGGAAGTCACTCTGTAGTTATATTTAGGGTTACCTGAGATAGGAATCCGTAAGATTTTTAGGTGCTAATAACTTTGCCCCAGTTTGGCGAATCGTCACAAAACTTCCCAGAACTATTTTTGTTGTTCATTGGCAGAGGATGGAATGTTTCTCAGTGAGTGGTTAAGGGCGAGCAAAGAAAAAAGGATGGTCCCAAAACAGATTTTTCCACCAATGCATTTTACATAGACTTTTGTGTTGCCCTTAGCGTGAAAAAGGCTGGATGGAATTGAATGAAATTTGGTAAGATTATAGAATATGGAGTGTAGATGATCCTTTTTGGTACTACAAGTAAGTAGGGTAAGCATCTTTCAAGTTATAAGGCATAAAACGTAGTGATATTGTAGGCTGCTGTAGTTTTGAGAAATGTCCCAGTATTTCGCCGAAGTACCAAGGTACATAGCAATAGCAAGTCTTTAAATTAATGGGTAATGACTGCCTTGACAAAAGTAAAAGGTAGCCATGTTTTTTTTTAGGTATATGCCGCCTGTGTTCTGAGTTATGCCTTTAGATACAGGTAATTATTAGGTTTTACATTTTTCCTCTACCTATTACCACTCTATTAAAATGGTAACAGATAGGGTGAAATATTTATAAGTTTCCATATATTTAAAAATAAAATTTACAGTCTATTACAGTACTTCCACGAGAGTACTGTGGTACTTAATCAAATAAAAAAAATATATGTCATAATATGTAAAATACACTGTACTACACTATATTTTACAAATATAGGCCATACTTATAACCCCTGTGGCGCAGGGCGTTGCAGCAAGTCACCGTGCTGCGCTGCCCTGAATCACAGGGAAAGGGCAGGAATGTGCCATATTTATCCAATATGGCGCATTGCTGTCATTTACCCTTGCACTGGTGCTGTTTCGGCAGCATAGTGTCAACACAGGCACCCTTGCGCCATGGTGCTAGGGTGCCTGTGTTGTAGGCAGGATTGTTTTTGTGCAGGAAGGGTCATCGTCCCGCACAAAAATAATCCTGAGACGCATTTTCCATTTTCTATGTATGATGCAGAACGCAGCATAGATAGAAAGAGGAAAAAACAAGGAGCTAATGAGATCTTTTTTCTTGTTACGCTTCCTCAATGAGGAGGTGTAACTTTTTGGCGCATTCCCAGGTAAATCTGGCAATGTATCAAAAACCATGGGAACAGCGTGGAAACACCCACACAAAGGCCATGGAATCAAGTAATGCAACACAGCGATTTGTGCTGCGTTGCATTACTCCATATTTTTTAAGAAATTCAAAGCCATGCAAAATGGCTTTGCATGGAATAAAAAATATGTCTTTTAGGTTTGTGTTGCTCTTGCACCACCCCACGTGGCGAAGGAGCAAGCAAACCGGGTCATAAATATGGCCCATAGTGTACAACAGTGTATTTTCTATTTTTAAAATATTTAAATCGTAAATCATACGTACTTGTATAGGGCCTTTTCACCGTAAGGTCTCAAGGCGCTTGCTTTGGGAACCCATCCAGGCCTTTCCCTGCGAGATTACCCCTACTTTTTACACCGACACTTTTGAGCTCAAAGCCCTGCCGTGTCGGAGATTGAACCCTGGTCCCGGGTCTGACCTCTGCATCAAGGACTGCCTCCTCTAACCGGTGAGCCACACTTCTCCACATAAGATGCAAGATGCAAAAACAAATATATGGAGTACCGCAGAAATATCTACAAATTACTGCGCTACTTAAAAAATGTTTAAACTGCTGTAAAAATATATAGAAAAATATAAACAATTTTGTTCACCTATTGCCACTTTATTAAAGTGGTTATAGGTAGTAAACAACAATAAACCCTACAACTTGAGTATATTTAAGACTCTGAACTAGAATGCAATAAAATGCAGATCCCAGAACCCAGCCAAACTGTGTTAACATCTACATGGCTGCCTTAACTATAACTTGACACTCTACTTTGCACTGTGTTCTCAGACATTATGTCATTTCAAATGTAATACGTGTATATATATCTGCTATAATTTCAGATGCTACAAGTTAAATAATATGCATGTGCAGTAGTGTGGTGATTGATGCAACAAAACTGTGTACTGAGGTCTGCAATGTATAGTAAGTTGACGGTGGTGTGTAAATTTCAAATGTAAGTTATGAGCAAATTGGAAGTTTAAGTTATAACTATAACTTTAGAATGTTTAACTTGGGCTTGTATAGAAAGAATAAATAAAGTATTACTATCTATAACCTAGCTTTAATCTTTGTTTTTTTCTTTATATATATATATATATATATATATAGCCACAGATTTCTTCTTCCCACGTTTAGGTAGAGTAAAGACCACGGCACAGCAACAGATAGATTTCAGCGCTTTATTTACACACCAGTGCAAAAGATAACGTGCATCAAATGGACGGTCTACGCGTTTCGGCTCCTGCCTTCCACTGGACCATAGAGTCCCTGGGTCTAGACCTTACTTATATAGTGCAAATAGTGTAAGTACCCTCTACCATTTCCATGGTCATCTAGACCAACCCAACCCAGCAAGGTGTATTATACATGGCCAGTACATGTTAAAAGGTATATACACAAATATGTACAATCAACGTAAAGTACATTAGTCAAAATCTATGACCATATATAATAAAGTATTATAGAGTTTCATGGTCTCTTTTACATATCATTGCGCAAATAATTGTAAAGGTATATACATAATTATGTACAATCAACGTAAAGTACCTTAAACAAAATTCTATGACCATACATTCGAAATAAAGTATTATCAGGTTTCATGGTCTATTATTACATGTCAATGCGCAAATTTAGTGTGAAGTACCCCTTTGTAAAGAACCGAAGGTTTTTTATAAAATAAAGTATGTACAAAAAAATCATTATTTACATTTGGATCCATCCCCTGTAAGAGTGTTAATTTGGAGGATCACTTAAGTTAAAGATGGTTATAACTTGTGGAGAAACAGTCAGTTTCTAAAGTTTTACGAGAAGAGAACTTAGGTCTTTAAGCTTAATAAGTTGTTGCATAATTCACAATAAAGTATCTACAATATATCTACAGGAATGAATTCCAAAACAGTATAAAACGTCATTATCAAGGTACCACATGACCTATCGTATATAGCTTTATATACCATCTTGACCAACCTTACTATGCAAACAACCATAATTCATGTGAAGTGGAACCCAATCTCCACTGAGGAAACCATCCGCCTGATGAATTCCATCCACTCTGGATCCCCCACAGACCCATGCCCTCACCACATCTTCAACAAAGCAGACTCCGTCATAGCACCGCACCTCCGAGACGTCATCAACTGCTCCTTCAACTCCGCTACCTTCCCAGAAGTCTGGAAACACGCTGAACTCACCGCCCTTCTGAAAAAACCAACAGCGGACCCCACCGAACTCAAAAATTACCGCCCCATCTCGCTTCTTCCATTCCCGGCCAAAGTCATCGAGAAAGCCGTCAACAACCAGCTCGCCGCCTTCCTCGAAGCCAACAAATCCCTCGACCCCTCACAATCTGGCTTCCGAGCAAAACACAGCACTGAGACCGCCCTCATCGCAGCAACAGACGACATTCGAACTCTACTGGACAATGGAGACACAGTCGCCCTCATCCTCCTCGACCTCTCTGCAGCATTCGACACAGTCTGCCACAGCACCCTTCTACAACGCCTCAATAACATCGGAATCCAAGGAAAAGCACTTGAATGGATCACCTCGTTCCTCACCGGAAGAACCCAGAGAGTCCGCCTTCCTCCATTCAAGTCCGAGGCCTCTGAAGTCATCTGCAGCGTACCTCAAGGATCCTCACTTAGTCCCACCCTCTTCAACGTATACATGAGCCCCCTCGCGGCCATCGCCCGCCAACACAACCTCAACATCATCTCTTACGCGGATGACACTCAACTGATCCTTTCTCTCACCAAGGACCCCAGCACCGCCAAAACTAACCTACACGAAGGAATGAAAGAAGTCGCAGAATGGATGAAACAAAGCCGTCTGAAACTGAACTCAAACAAAACAGAAGTCCTCATCTTAGGTACATCCCCCTCTGCTTGGGACGACTCCTGGTGGCCGGAAGCCCTCGGAAAAGCACCCATCCCGACAGACCACGCACGGAACCTGGGCGTCATCCTGGATTCTTCACTCTCAATGAACAGACAAGTCAGCGCCGTATCCTCTTCCTGCTTCAACATTCTTCGCATGCTCAGAAAAACATTTCGCTGGATCCCCTCCGAAACAAGGAAAACAGTCACCCACGCTCTGGTCACGAGCCGACTGGACTACGGAAACACCCTCTACGCAGGTACCACCGCTAAACTCCAGAAGAAACTCCAACGAATCCAAAACGCCTCAGCCAGGCTCATATTAGACATCCCACGCAACGAACACATCTCTGGTCACCTTAAAGACCTCCACTGGCTACCCGTCAATAAGAGGATCACTTTCCGACTGCTTACCCACGCACACAAATCACTCTACGACATCGGACCAGACTGCCTCAACTCACGACTGTCCTTCTACACCCCCCCCCGCCAACTACGTTCTTCCAGCCAAGCCTTCGCAACTGTACCTCGCATCAACAAGTCCACCATGGGAGGCAGATCCTTTTCATATCTGGCTGCTAAAACATGGAACTCACTCCCCGCTTACCTTCGCCTCACCCAGAACCACCTAGCGTTCAGAAAGCAGCTTAAAACGTGGATATTTGACAAATAATCCTCCTCCCCTTCCTAAGCGCCTTGAAACCCTCTGGGTATGTAGTGCGCTATACAAATTTTGTGACTTGTGACTTGACTTATATTTTCAGCTTTTTCTCTTCTAAACATCCAACTATTATTAAACTATAAACCATCATTCCTTCCATTCATTATCTTCTCAGGAGGGGATGCTGGGATCTTAAATGATTTATCGGTTCAGAATCAATTATTCATAACATGTACACATTCCAGTATCAAAGGGACAACATCCTTCCCTTCCTTAAGTTTATCTCCTTCTCCTGTCATACTTCGGATACAACAAGAATGTTGAGGATTTCCTATGGAAACTAGGTCATTATAATACTTAAGAAAAATAAACCTCCATTAGAACCCGGGTCATATCGCCCAATTACACTCATGAACGCAGACGCTAAAATATACTCTAAAACTCTGGCACAAAGATTAAGCAAGATTATAGGGCACGTGGTGAGCACCTCACAGCACGGGTTTATTCCAGGGAGGGGGACCACACAACACACGAGACAGATGATTACGATTTTAGATGCCATGGGTGTTGCAAGGGACCCTGTCGCGGTTATCTTTTTGGACGCAGAGAAGGCCTTTGACAGGGTCTCTTGGAAATATTTATGGGAAGTAATGAGATGGTTTGGTCTGGGTGAGGGATATATTAAGGCAATTCAGGCATTATACGCAGACCCGAATGCTAGAATTAGAATTAATAAAGGGTACACTGAATTAGTAAAAATAAGACGGGGTACAAGGCAGGGATGCCCTGCTTCGCCACTATTGTAGGTATGGGCGGAAAATCCGTTCCGCTCGCGGATTTTGCGGATTTTCGGGAAATCCGCAATCCGCGAGATACGCGAATCTCCCGCAAAATCCGCAAATCCGCGAGCAGCGGATTTTGCTCGCACTGCTCACACTGTTCGCGTGAGTTCGCGGCTTCCCAGTACAACTTCACGCCCCGCGAATAAGTGCTAAATTGCAGAAATACGATCTTAGCAAAACTGAAACTACTTGCCAGGTTCAAAAGTTCAGGCTCATCATTAGTAGCCATTTCCTGTAGTGCTTCCTGAGGGGCCCCTCCAGAGTTCAGTTGCCAGTTGCAACTATTATGTGACCCTGCTCTGAACCTCAGAATAGTTACACATATGCCACAAAGGTCCTGAATTACAGCTAAGGGAGACAAGCAGGAGCCAGGCTGGAAGTTAAAATCCATTAATCAGCCCCTAATTCATTATTGTCAGTTGGGGCAGGGCAGGTGTTGTAACTAATTTTGCAACAATGATAGCACTTAGCAAGTGCAAAAGATCACTAATCAGGGCGCACTAAGGAAGCAGGTGCCAGCTAAAAAAATATTCTGTGACACATTAATCAGCCCCAAATTAATTCAGGTCACTTGAGGCAGGGAAGGTGTGCTTTGCTTTGCCGAAAATAATGTACACTGGACAACCAGAGGGTGTGGTGATGAAACAGAGGGTGGCATGGGTGGGCCAGAGGGTGGCATGAGTAGTCAGAGAGTGGCAGTGGTGACAGAGAGTGGCAGTGATGAAGAAGAGTGTCCCAAACAGGCTGGACACGTAGAAACAACAAGTTCGCAAAACTTGCGACCCGACAGGTAAGTTCGCAAATTGCGAAATTGTAAAAACCCTCGCGAACTGGCAGAAACACGGGCGAACACAAAAAAAAAAAATCCGCAAATTCGCGGGAATTCGCGGATTTTGCGGATTGCGAGTTCGCAAATCCGCAAAATTCGCGAACGCGAGATCCGCAAAATTCGCCCATGCTTACACTATTGTTTGCCCTGTATATTGACCCTATCCTGCGCAGATTTGAAAATAATTGTAGGATTTCTCCAATTATCCTACACAACATCAGCTACAAAGTGTTCGCATTTGCGGACGATGTGGCAATAATCACTAACAATCCTGACAGAGCTCTACCTGAGATAGAGAAGGAAGCCACAGGGTTTGGAGCAATTTCTGGATATAAAATTAATAGCGGGAAAACAGAAATAGTACAAAACCCCTTTATGATATACCAAGACAGTAGAGTTGTTAAAGTAGCAACATACTTAGGAGTTAAAGTTACAGCAGATCTAGATAACCTGGTAGAGTTGAATATGAAACCACTGGTAGCGAAAATGAAGGAGAATACGGAAAGGATAGATAAGCTCAACTTAACATTGATGGGCAGAATAAATGTGATCAA
Organism: Lissotriton vulgaris; assembly: GCF_964263255.1. Classification (NCBI taxonomy): domain Eukaryota; kingdom Metazoa; phylum Chordata; class Amphibia; order Caudata; family Salamandridae; genus Lissotriton; species Lissotriton vulgaris. Next base: position 1,128,466,100 of record NC_141687.1, read on the forward strand.
AATGATTACCTTCCCAAAATTTCTGTACGTATTTAGAGCAATACCACTTTTTTTTGAACACGTTTGGTTTAATAAAATAGAAGCTATCTTAAATAAATTTATATGGGCACAAGGCAAAACCAGAAGAGCATATCGCCACCTAACACTTTCAAGAGAAAAGGGAGGATGGGGAGCACCGGATTTTCGCTTGTATTATTGGGCCACAGCGATCCAATATTTTCAAGGTTTAATTGGTGGAGGGGGCATAGAGACAGGAGAAACTCCGCAGGGATACATTAATGTCTATGTAGCCCTCATGGGAGAAGGGGCAGTAAATGGATTCCTAAATACAATTGACTTCAGCTACTATAAACATACTAGGTTTAAAACCTTGAAAGCCGCTTATAGTATCTGGAGGACGCTACTAAAGAAGCTGGGATTAGGAAGGCATAACAACTATACACGAATGTATACAAATAGCTCTCTACCTGTTGATATTTTTAGAGACTCTGTGATGAGGGTATGGGATAATAAAGGGATTAAGAAAGTTGGGAATCTTATGAACTCACAAGGAGAAATTTTACAGTTTCGAGAAATACAAAGCAAATTCAAAGTAGGTAGTAACAGCTTCTATAAATATTTACAGATTAGAAGTTACCTGGCAAACAAAAAAGGAGGATCGCTAGGTTTCGGGACCTGTCGCATAATGGATTACTTAGAGACCAGCCCTCAATGTACGATCCGCTTCTTATATGCAGAATTATGTTCATATAAAACTGATGACAGAGAGAAATATGCCAGGAAGTGGCTGGATAAATTAGAGGTACAGTTAGAAGATTTCCAACTATCCCTGGATATGGGGAGAACAATTCTATGTTCTGCTGCCCTTCAGTCGCAACATTATAAAACTATATACTCGTTATACCATACTCCTGCCAGACTCGCACAATGGGGATGTAATGCAGGAATTACTTGCCCACGGTGCGACTCCGCAGAGGCAGATATTTTACATATGTTTTCACGGTGCCCACAACTGTTTTCCTTGAAGAAAGAGATTGAGAAATTTCTGGATGAGTCATTGGGATGCAAAATTAAGCTCACAGATGAGCTATTATTAATGGGGGTTTCGGAGAGTACTGAGATTGTACATCCTGAATTTATGTTTATGTTAGCCGCAGTTTTTCGAATATGTATAGCGATATCATGGCTTGATAGAGTCCCACCAACTTTCCAGATGTGGATAGCTCGGCTATTATCAACTTATAATTTAGAAAAAGCGATATATGACAGAAAGGGAAAAAAAAGTAGGACATTGGGAAAGAAGATCTGGTACCCAGTGACAAAGTGGAAGAAGGGAGGGATAAATGGGGTAGGATTGTCTGAGGGTACTAACCAGGTAACTTGAAACTCTGTTATTGAGAAGAATTATAATAAATGCCATATGTTGATAGGAATATTGTAATGTAGTGATCATGGTTGTCAAATTGTATAAATGTGCTGTAACATTTATTGGTTTATGGAAAATTGGCAAAAAAATTTAATAAAAAATAATTAAAAAAAAAAAAAAGGAAACTAGGTCCTAACTATATATACCTACTGGCGACCGCCAGTAGGTAATATATATATATATATATATATATATATATATATATATATTCACTGAAAAAACCATAGGTTATAGACCATATATAGTTAGGGATTAGCATTTAAAAAACCTTATTTTATTTGCACAAAACCATTGAAATTCCATATATAGTTAGTTGCACTAACTATATATCGCGGACCCGCAAATCCACTGCTAATGATGTCACATATTACATCATTCATGACATGGTCAGTGACATCACTGATGACATCACTGATGACATCTCAAATGACATCACTGATGACATCACTGATGACAACACCCAGTGACTGTATGTTTCTGTAAAGTTAAAATATGTCTTACATATTGAAGAATGAGTGGATGTATAAGTGTCTGGATGAAGGATTTAGTAGGTGCATGACTGACTGTATGAGAGAATGATTAAATGTGTCTCACTGAGTGTATGGGTTAGTGATTAAAGTGTCTTAATTTGGCAATCATTATTTATGTTGTTCTGTAAACTGCTGCATGTTTAAATCAGTAGCTATATCAGTAACTATATGGGTTATTGAATGGTTGCCCAAGTATTTGTATGGGAGACTGAGTATGTGTGTGGGTGGCTGGGAGGTGTATAACTCTGTGCATAGATGTGTGAGCAGTTGATTCCCTAGGTGTATGGGTTCAAAAGTGCATGTAGAAACAGCTGTATGGACAGTTGACTGTGTGCATGAGTATATTGGTGAGTGAATGGATATCTCAGTGCTACATGTCAAAGTAAGTACATATGTAAAACACACTCCATGTGAGAGTTGACATATATAAATAACTGAACATAAGAGCCAGTGAATGTGTGAGTGGCTGTATGAATCATTGTGAACTTGTATCAAGGATTGTATAAGAGAGTAAATATGTGTTACTATATGTTTGAATAAGTAAGGTGTGTATAACTGTATAGTTGAGGAAATGGAGATGTGATTGATTCTTTGCATGACTGACTAGGTGTGTGAGTAACTCCATGGATGTGTGACAGTCTGTGAGTGCCTGTTTACACTGAGTGTATCTAAGGTTATATTAGAGTCTGAAGATGTATTATCACTTAAATTATATCATCAGTGATGTAATCAGTAATGTCAAATGAGATGTCAGTGATGTCATCAGTGATGTCATTTGAGATGTCATCAGTGATGTCATCAGTGATGTCATTTGAGATGTCATCAGTGATGTCATCAGTGATGTCACTGACCATGTCATGAATGATGTAATATGTGACATCATTAGCAGTGGATTGCGGGTCCGCGATATATAGTTAGTGCAACTAACTATATATGGAATTTCAATGATTTTGTGCAAATAAAATAAGGTTTTTTAAATGCTAATCCCTAACTATATATGGTCTATAACCTATGGTTTTTTCAGTGAATTTTCAAGGTTTTGTAAATGCAAATTCCTAACTATATATGGTCTATAACCTATGGTTTTTTCTGTGAATTTCATTGGTTTTTTAAAAGCTAATATCTATAGCTGTAAAATATATTCTTTATTAAGTGACGTATCACGTAGCCCGTGAGACGCCTCATGATGCATCGCATAACCGTGACGTATCGTCTCTGCAGCGCAAACTAAACCCAAAACGTAAGCGCGCCAGAACACGCTTAAAGATATATATATATTTTTTTAACCTTAATTAGACAAAATCCACACGTGCACATATCACAAACGTTCAAAAAACACAATATGTCGTACTCCCGTTACGCTGCCGGTTAGCTGCCCGGTTAACGTACCAGGAAGCACCTTTACCGCGAAAAACCGCAATTTTTTTTATGCCCCGCAGGGAACTTTAATAGCCCCCTCATCAATCCTAGGGGTTCAGGAGGGGTCTGCCTTACCCCTTTCATTCATTTACACCTTTTTTTTCCACCTCTTGTCTCTGTTTACAATGTTGACAGCCAATCAGCTACTCCTCAGACTCCCGTTACACTGCCGGTTAGCTTCCTGGTTAGCTGCCCGGTTAGCTGCCCGGTTCGCGTACCAAGACGCGTCTCTACGGCGAAAAAATCTGATTTTTTTTTTTTTTTTTTTTTTGCCCCGCGTGGCTTTATAATATCCCCCTCATCAATCCTATGGGGTCAGAAGGGGTCTACCTTGCCCTCTTTCCTTCATTTCCCCCTTTATTTTGGTCTCCTCTTGTCTCTCGATCCTACCGAGAGACAAGATGGCGGCCGCTCCGGACTGTTTACAATGTTGACAGCCAATCAGCTACTCCTCAGACTCCCGTTACACTGCCGGTTAGCTTCCCGGTTAGCTGCCCGGTTAGCTGCCCGGTCCGCGTACCAAGACGCGTCTCTACGGCGAAAAAATTGGATTTTTTTTTTTTGGGGCCCCGCGTGGCTCTATAATATCCCCCTCATCAATCCTAGGGGGTCAGAAGGGGTCTACCTTGCCCCCTTTCCTTCATTTCCCCCTTTGTTTTGGCCTCCTCTTGTCTCTCGATCCTACCGAGAGACAAGATGGCGGCCGCTCCGGACTGTTTAGAATGTTGACAGACACCGGAGAGCCAATCAGCTTCGCTTCGCAAAGTTCCGATACGCGAAAAGTACGCGAACCGGAGCGCAGCCCGGAGCGCTGTTACAGATATATATCTTGTTTTAAACGTTAATTTCTCAAAATCCACTGAAGCACATATATTGAGACCTAGCAAAGGCACATCGGGCTAACAGTCCCTACAATTTTGCCAAGTTTCGTGGAAATCCATTCAGCCGTTCGGGCTAAAAGTGAGGCCAACCGCCCTATGGAAATTAACATGGGAAAAATGCGTTTTGGGACCCCCCTTTTTTCTCGACCCCCCCTTGACGAACCCCCCCAAATTTCCAGGAGCTGCTCAGAAACAAAATGTGCCATTTTCCTGAAAATTTCAGCCAATTCCATCCACAAACGCCAAAGTTATTAGGCATAGAATTTTCAAAAGTTCCATAGAGAAAAAATCCTAACTATATATACCTACTGGCTATCGCCAGTAGGTAATATATATATAAATATATATATATATATATATATATATATATATTCGATGACTTTCTCTGCTTCTTCAGGTAGGGAGCTGAAGAGAAATTGCTCCCTACCTGAAGAAGCAGAGAAAGTCATCGAAGAAAGTAAATGTCGATTCAGAGCGAGAGGCTATGATGAAAGAGTGTTAAACAAATGCAAACGCAAAATCGATCAAAAAACACGAACTCAGACACTGATGGAACAACCGAAAAAAACTGAAACCAATGATCCTCCAAGATTAATAATGACTTACAGCAAGGAGAGCTCAAACATTGCTCGAATAATGAAAAAATATTGGCATGTGCTTACAAAAGATCCTGACATTGGAACCACCATTGGAAATGCTCCCCTAATAACATATAAAAAGAACACCGCATTGAAAAACTTACTAGTAAAAAGTCATTTCCAAGAAAGACCGAAACAGAACTGGCTAAGTACACAACGCAATGGATTTCAACCCTGCAACTCTTGTAAGGCTTGCAAAATTGGCAAACACATGAGAATGATTGAGGAACCGAATGGCAAGTCCATGAAAATAGAACAACAAATCTCATGCAGTTCCAAAAATGTTGTTTACATCATCCAATGCAAGTGCGGAATGAAATACGTAGGGAGCACGACCTGCATGTTGAAAAAAAGAATTTTGGAACATATAAGGGCAGTAAAAAACTCCAACATGCAATATGCCACTGCCAAACATATGAGCACATGCCAAAACGGAGATTGGAGGCAGATGCATTTCTTTGGGGCAAAAGTTCTAGACAAAATGGAACGAGGAGGCGATGTGGTCCGCAGACTACGACAAATGGAGTCGCGGATGATTATCAGACTCCGCACCAAACACCCGAGAGGGATGAACTTTGGGGAAGACCTGCATATTCACCTGGACTGAAAGCCTCAGTAGAAATTAGGGTACTACATCCTATATTCTCTAAACACAAAACCGGCAACATCATGAAAAGACTAGGGTACTAGACCCTGCATCATTTGACATTTAATTAAGTTACTTATAACATGTTGAAATCATAAGCATGCCAAGTCTTTCTTTTCTTTTAATTTTTTCACTAAAATGTAACAAAAACTACATATCCCATAATGCCTCATAAATGGCTGTTTATGGGTCAGTATATATAGAAACACTGTAGAGGGACAAACCAACCGTGAGCAAGGCCGTGTAAGGCTGAAACGCGTTGGTGGGGTGAATAGTCTTGAAATAAAGGCTTAACCAAGATATCCTGATTGTGCCGCCTCCTTTGTTTTCCAATATATATATATATATATATATATTTCAACAAACAGGTGCCCCCAGGTGAGGACGCACTTGAGACATCAGGCGGAGGCTATGATTTCCAAAAGCCTCCTTTAATTTCATTCTGCTCGGTCCGATTTACAATGCCTTTCACAATTCAGTCCATTCAGCCCTACGCGTTTCGGAGCTCCTGCTCCTTGGTCACGGGCTTTGGATGATGTCAGCTGGGTGGGGAAGAGGAGCCAACCCGGTCTCTCCACTTTTTTATTTGATGACAACCACAGGTGGGACACGCCCTCCGATGGGCTCGGCCAGCATTAACAGGTTTCTGGGACCTGTAGTTCACCCCTCATGCTTCGTGCATTTTTTATTCCTTCAATGGAGTTTCCCTCCAGGGTGACATATATATGTATATATATATTTAGCTTGCGTGCTTGAAGAAACACACAGCACTCGCGGGATGGGTAAAAATGGATTTATTGTCGAGGACGCGTTTCGGCTTTGTTGCCTTCTTCCAGCTCGTAAATCCCAGCCAAAGTCACAATAGGGGCGTTTTCATCCCAAGATGGAGTCTTGTAGGTCACACGCAACATCAGGACTGGACTCAGTAAGTTTGTGTTGTTTCCCGTTTACTGGATGTAATTGCTCACGGGTGAATGCTCCTAGTCCGTGTTCCTGTGCTTGCTGACTTTACCCTCTGTGTGGCTGGTACACATCCCTCGTCCTGCCAGGGGGCCTCGTGTTCCACGGAGCACGGGGCGGTATGGATCCGAATCCCTGACTCCAATGTCCACAATGCCTTGCACTGGTGGTGCCAAGCGTAAGTAGTCGAACTACACTGCTCCAATTCCACCAAGACGCAGCACTCTTCTGGACGGGTGCCGTTAACATGGAGGTGGCTCCATTTTAATATAAACAGCTCGCGTGCTTGAAGAAACACACAGCACTCGCGGGATGGGTACAAATGGATTTATTGTCGAGGACATGTTTCGGCTTTGTTGCCTTCTTCCAGCTCTTAAATCCCAGCCAAAGTCACAATAGGGGTGTTTTTATCTCAAGATGGAGTCTTGTAGGTCACACGCAACATCAGGACTGGACTCAGTAAGTTCGTGTTGTTTCCCGTTTACTGGATGTAATTGCTCACGGGTGAATGCTCCAGGTCTGTGTTCCTGTGCTTGCTGACTTTACCCTCTGTGTGGCTGGTACACATCCCTCGTCCTTCCAGGGGGCCTTGTGTTCCACGGAGCAGGGGGCAGTATGGATCCGAACCCCTGACTCCAATGTCCACAATGCCTTGCACTGGTAGTGCCAAGCGTAAGTAGTCGAAGTACACTGCTCCAATTCCACCGAGACGCAGCACTCTTCTGGACGGGTGCCGTTAACATGGAGGTGGGTCCATTTTAATATAAACAGCTTGCGTGCTTGAAGAAACACACAGCACTCACGGGATGGGTACAAATGGATTTATTGTCGAGGACGCGTTTTGGCTTTGTTGCCTTCTTCCAGCTAGTAAATCCCAGCCAAAGTCACAATAGGGGCGCTTTTATCCCAAGATGGAGTCTTGTAGGTCACACGCAACATCAGGACTGGACTCAGTAAGTTTGTGTTGTTTACCATTTACTGGATGTAATTGCTCACGGGTGAATGCTCCTAGTCCGTGTTCCTGTGCTTGCTGACTTTACCCTCTGTGTGGCTGGTACACATCCCTCTTCCTGCCAGGGGGGCCTCATGTTCCACAGAGCAGCCGGCGGTATGGATCCGAATCCCTGACTCCAATGTCCACAATGCCTTGCACTGGTGGTGCCAAGCGTAAGTAGTCGAAGTACACTGCTCCAATTCCACCGAGACGCAGCACTCTTCTGGACGGGTGCCGTTAAAATGGAGGTGGGTCCATTTTAATATAAACAGCTCGCGTGCTTGAAGAAGCACACACCACTCGCGGGATGGGTACAAATGGATTTATTGTCGAGGACGCGTTTCGGCTTTGTTGCCTTCTTCCAGCTCGTAAATCCCAGCCAAAGTCACAATAGGGGCGTTTTTATCCCAAGATGGAGTCTTGTAGGTCACAGGCAACATCAGGACTGGACTCAGTAAGTTCGTGTTGTTTCCCGTTTACTGGATGTAATTGCTCACGGGTGAATGCTCCTAGTCCGTGTTCCTGTGCTTGCTGACTTTACCCTCTCTGTGGCTGGTACACATCCCTCGTCCTGCCAGGGGGCCTCGTGTTCCACGGAGCAGGGGGCGGTATGGATCCGAATCCCTGACTCCAATGTCCACAATGCCTTGCACTGGTGGTGCCAAGCGTAAGTAGTCGAAGTACACTGCTCCAATTCCACCGAGACGCAGCACTCTTCTGGACGGGAGCCGTTAACATGGAGGTGGGTCCATTTTAATATAAACAGCTCACATGCTTGAAGAAACACACAGCACTCGCGGGATGGGTACGAATGGATTTATTGTCGAGGACGCGTTTCGGCTTTGTTGCCTTCTTCCAGCTCGTAAATCCCAGCCAAAGTCACAATAGGGGTGTTTTTATCCCAAGATGGAGTCTTGTAGGTCACACGCAACATCAGGACTGGACTCAGTAAGTTCGTGTTGTTTCCCGTTTACTGGATGTAATTGCTCACGGGTGAATGCTCCTAGTCCGTGTTCCTGTGCTTGCTGACTTTACCCTCTGTGTGGCGGGTACACATCCCTCGTCCTGCCAGGGGGCCTCGTGTTCCACGGAGCAGGGGGCGGTATGGATCCGAATCCCTGACTCCAATGTCCACAATGCCTTGCACTGGTGGTGCCAAGCGTAAGTAGTCGAAGTACACTGCTCCAATTCCACTGAGACGCAGCACTCTTCTGGACGGGTGCCGTTAACATGGAGGTGGGTCCATTTTAATATAAACAGCTTGCGTGCTTGAAGAAACACACAGCACTCACGGGATGGGTACAAATGGATTTATTGTCGAGGACGCGTTTCGGCTTTGTTGCCTTCTTCCAGCTCGTAAATCCCAGCCAAAGTCACAATAGGGGCGTTTTTATCCCAAGATGGAGTCTTGTAGGTCACACGCAACATCAGGACTGGACTCAGTATATATATATTTCCATCAAAACAATCTGGAGCAAATGAGATGTCTTGTAATTGATGCAGTGCCTGTAAGAGAGGGGGTGACCACGCAAGAACACTATAGGTATTATTAACGAGGTACATAACAATGTTAGACAGCGTAACACCTAATAGTTGAACTACGATGAAGAGTTACACTCCTGTTTGTGAATCTCCAATTCCGAAATAACAATTATGTCTCCAGACTAAAACTTTCAGATTACCTATCGGAAGCCCAAATCTCTGTGTGACATTTTGGTACACAGCAATACAGGCGCAGACAACAGAAGTTAGGACTGGTTACATGAGCAAAGGGGTTACTACAAATGTGGAAGATGCAAGGTGTGTAAAAAAAGCAGCAGTTAGAACATTCACCACTGCCACTGGCTAGCAAAGGCACATTAACAAATGTATGATGTGCATGAGTGATTTTGGCATATATGTCCTGGTGTGTCCATGTGCTCTTAGGTATGTTTGCAGCACAATAGGCCCTGTTAAGAAACGCATTTTGGAACACTATAGGGCTTTAAAGAACTTAGATTAGACATACCCTGTTGCAAGACTCTGGGCCAGCCAACATCAACGGAATGCTGACCTTCTTTTTTTATTTAGAATTGAAAGGATTGAAAAAACAGCAAGAGGTGGCAACAAGGAAAGGCGTTTGAGGCAAAAGGAGTCAGAATACATAATTCTGCTCAGCAGCAAGTACCCTGGACGTCTGAATGAGAGTGAGGAGTTTCACATAGACATCGGCTTATGTAGTACTTTATTGAAGTCTTTCTCATTTTCCTCTTTCCCATTTCCCCTAATATGACTGCAGCTGTCCAAAATTGATCTAGAGTATTATGTCCCCCTTTTTTTTCCCTTTTTTTCCTCATTCGGTTTCCGTAACCATATTATTTATGGTCTTTTAGCTATATTTGAGTGTATCTTTTGTACCAACTGGAGTATTTCTCTGACTTGATATCTACCCCTTTCCCGATCCCCCATTTCCAGAGTATCTACTATCAATAATAGTTGTGTCTTTTTTCGAAATAAACCCCCTCTTTTTTATTGCACTTTCCAAGGACTGCTGAGCAGGGGATTACATATTTGAGATTTTTTGTCGTACTGAGATTAAGGACTTGCAATCATTTATATATGTGAGACTGAGATACATATTTTGTTTTAGATTTTTGCCATATGCACCATTTTGAAATTTGCATGGTGAGATAAGCCACTTGGCCAATAGGCTTTCTTGTGGATCCTTGCTCCGGTCTGGTAACATAATGTGTGAACTGGTCACTTGACCGCAAATGTTTTATGATCATGATGTTTGGAATTACATGTTGTGCAAGCCACATGGCTGACAGTGTAACATAATATGTTGATCATATTTTTCTTTCAGACCATGAGAGATTCACCGTTATGTTAATTTTGATTTTGGTGCAGTGTTTTTTTAAGCTCTGGAACTATATTGTGAAGTACAATGTGTCAATTGGATTCCTTGCTTGCACATCCATATTTTTGCCAGTTTGATGCTGAGATTTATCCACATCTCTTTGTTTCATTTAGCATTCAAATTTGTTTGTGAAACATTTATTATTTTGTGCATTTCGAATATTTACATTTTCAGTCAGTCTGTTTTTGCACTTTCTATGCATCAGGCACCATGGTGCTTTGTGTGTTTCTTCACTGTCTATAACCCTAGAGGTTATTTCTTTTGATGGTCTGGCACAATAGATAACTGGCTGTCACAAAGACCTCGTCAGGTCAAAGCGCATTGCCACAGTAAACTTTATTGACTGAGAACATTGTGTGCCGCCCTGTGCTTCCTTTAGAATACAGGGAAGCGTGCTTTTTTGCAATTACACACGGCACCCATACCTGTGACACCGCACCAGCCCCACTTGGTGGATGTGACCGGATTTCCTTACGGGAACATTTCCTATATATATATATATATATATATATATATGAGAGAAAAAAGAGAGAAAACAGAGCCCACAGCTGCGGTGTTCCTTTTAAACTGACGCTTTTATTGGTCAAAAGGGAGTGGCAGCGTGAACAACCCAATGCCTTACGCGTTTCGACGCATAGCGCCTTGATCACAGGTGAGTTAGTTCTAATAGTTGTAGTCCAAGAGGTCACATGGTCCTTTCATTCGACCACCATACCCAGAATGCATCAGTATTTGAATAAATGTCCTGGCAGTCTCGTTACAATAAACTTGATGATGTTGCTGAAATAGCTGCCATACATGTGTTCACGATGCTTCAGGAAGATAAAATCAAAAGCACAGTGAACTTAGCTGCCGCTCCTTGAAGTATTTGTTCAAGAGGAAAACACCGAGTCTGCCGGAAAGAGGGCAACCCCTCCTTCGTCTCCCCTTCTTACTACCAACACCACATAATCCAGGAAGTCCGATGATTGGTGTGGTATCAAGCGCGCCATGCCCCCTCCATAATTTCACCAAGAAAAGCTCCATTTTACCGGGGGCCTCCGGCGCTGCAGGGCAGGCTCTCATACAGGAACGGAGAATCCTGTTAACCATCAACACGAGAGAAAACAGAGCCCACAGCTGCGGTGTTCCTTTTAAACTGACGCTTTTATTGGTCAAAAGGGAGTGGCAGCGTGAACAACCCAATGCCTTACGCGTTTCGACGCATAGCGCCTTGATCACAGGTGAGTTAGTTCTAATAGTTGTAGTCCAAGAGGTCACATGGTCCTTTCATTCGACCACCATACCCAGAATGCATCAGTATTTGAATAAATGTCCTGGCAGTCTCGTTACAATAAACTTGATGATGTTGCTGAAATAGCTGCCATACATGTGTTCACGATGCTTCAGGAAGATAAAATCAAAAGCACAGTGCACTTAGCTGCCGCTCCTTGAAGTATTTGTTCAAGAGGAAAACACCGAGTCTGCCGGAAAGAGGGCAACCCCTCCTTCGTCTCCCCTTCTTACTACCAACACCACATAATCCAGGAAGTCCGATGATTGGTGTGGTATCAAGCGCGCCATGCCCCCTCCATAATTTCACCAAGAAAAGCTCCATTTTACCGGGGGCCTCCGGCGCTGCAGGGCAGGCTCTCATACAGGAACGGAGAATCCTGTTAACCATCAACACGAGAGAAAACAGAGCCCACAGCTGCGGTGTTCCTTTTAAACTGACGCTTTTATTGGTCAAAAGGGAGTGGCAGCGTGAACAACCCAATGCCTTACGCGTTTCGACGCATAGCGCCTTGATCACAGGTGAGTTAGTTCTAATAGTTGTAGTCCAAGAGGTCACATGGTCCTTTCATTCGACCACCATACCCAGAATGCATCAGTATTTGAATAAATGTCCTGGCAGTCTCGTTACAATAAACTTGATGATGTTGCTGAAATAGCTGCCATACATGTGTTCACGATGCTTCAGGAAGATAAAATCAAAAGCACAGTGCACTTAGCTGCCGCTCCTTGAAGTATTTGTTCAAGAGGAAAACACCGAGTCTGCCGGAAAGAGGGCAACCCCTCCTTCGTCTCCCCTTCTTACTACCAACACCACATAATCCAGGAAGTCCGATGATTGGTGTGGTATCAAGCGCGCCATGCCCCCTCCATAATTTCACCAAGAAAAGCTCCTTTTTACCCTGTGCTTCCTTTAGAATACAGGGAAGCGTGCTTTTTTGCAATTACACACGGCACCCATACCTGTGACACCGCACCAGCCCCACTTGGTGGATGTGACCGGATTTCCTTACGGGAACATTTCCTATATATATATATATATATATATATATATATATATATATATATATATATATATATATATATATATATATATATATATATATATATATATATATATATATATTCACAGAAAAAACCATAGGTTATAGACCATATATAGTTAGGAATTTGCATTTACAAAACCTTGAAAATTCACTGAAAAAACCATAGGTTATAGACCATATATAGTTAGGGATTAGCATTTAAAAAACCTTATTTTATTTGCACAAAACCATTGAAATTCCATATATAGTTAGTTGCACTAACTATATATCGCGGACCCGCAATCCACTGCTAATGATGTCACATATTACATCATTCATGACATGGTCAGTGACATCACTGATGACATCACTGATGACATCTCAAATGACATCACTGATGACATCACTGATGACATCACTGATGACAACACCCAGTGACTGTATGTTTCTGTAAAGTTAAAATATGTCTTACATATTGAAGAATGAGTGGATGTATAAGTGTCTGGATGAAGGATTTAGTAGGTGCATGACTGACTGTATGAGAGAATGATTAAATGTGTCTCACTGAGTGTATGGGTTAGTGATTAAAGTGTCTTAATTTGGCAATCATTATTTATGTTGTTCTGTAAACTGCTGCATGTTTAAATCAGTAGCTATATCAGTAACTATATGGGTTATTGAATGGTTGCCCAAGTATTTGTATGGGAGACTGAGTATGTGTGTGGGTGGCTGGGAGGTGTATAACTCTGTGCATAGATGTGTGAGCAGTTGATTCCCTAGGTGTATGGGTTCAAAAGTGCATGTAGAAACAGCTGTATGGACAGTTGACTGTGTGCATGAGTATATTGGTGAGTGAATGGATATCTCAGTGCTACATGTCAAAGTAAGTACATATGTAAAACACACTCCATGTGAGAGTTGACATATATAAATAACTGAACATAAGAGCCAGTGAATGTGTGAGTGGCTGTATGAATCATTGTGAACTTGTATCAAGGATTGTATAAGAGAGTAAATATGTGTTACTATATGTTTGAATAAGTAAGGTGTGTATAACTGTATAGTTGAGGAAATGGAGATGTGATTGATTCTTTGCATGACTGACTAGGTGTGTGAGTAACTCCATGGATGTGTGACAGTCTGTGAGTGCCTGTTTACACTGAGTGTATCTAAGGTTATATTAGAGTCTGAAGATGTATTATCACATAAATGATATCATCAGTGATGTAATCAGTAATGTCAAATGAGATGTCAGTGATGTCATCAGTGATGTCATTTGAGATGTCATCAGTGATGTCATCAGTGATGTCATTTGAGATGTCATCAGTGATGTCATCAGTGATGTCACTGACCATGTCATGAATGATGTAATATGTGACATCATTAGCAGTGGATTGCGGGTCCGCGATATATAGTTAGTGCAACTAACTATATATGGAATTTCAATGGTTTTGTGCAAATAAAATAAGGTTTTTTAAATGCTAATCCCTAACTATATATGGTCTATAACCTATGGTTTTTTCAGTGAATTTTCAAGGTTTTGTAAATGCAAATTCCTAACTATATATGGTCTATAACCTATGGTTTTTTCTGTGAATTTCATTGGTTTTTTAAAAGCTAATATCTATAGCTGTAAAATATATTCTTTATTAAGTGACGTATCACGTAGCCCGTGAGACGCCTCATGATGCATCGCATAACCGTGACGTATCGTCTCTGCAGCGCAAACCAAACCCAAAACGTAAGCGCGCCAGAACACGCTTAAAGATATATATATATTTTTTTAACCTTAATTAGACAAAATCCACACGTGCACATATCACAAACGTTCAAAAAACACAATATGTCGGACTCCCGTTACGCTGCCGGTTAGCTGCCCGGTTAACGTACAAGGAAGCACCTTTACCGCGAAAAATCGCAATTTTTTTTTCTTTTGCCCCGCAGGGAACTTTAATAGCCCCCTCATCAATCCTAGGGGTTCAGGAGGGGTCTGCCTTACCCCTTTCATTCATTTACACCTTTTTTTTTCCACCTCTTGTCTCTCGATCCTACCGAGAGACAAGATGGCGGCCGCTCTGGACTGTTTACAATGTTGACAGCCAATCAGCTACTCCTCAGGATTTTTTTTTTTTTGGGCCCCGCGTGGTTTTATAATATCCCCCTCATCAATCCTATGGGGTCAGAAGGGGTCTACCTTGCCCTCTTTCCTTCATTTCCCCCTTTGTTTTGGTCTCCTCTTGTCTCTTGATCCTACCGAGAGACAAGATGGCGGCCGCTCCGGACTGTTTACAATGTTGACAGCCAATCAGCTACTCCTCAGACTCCCGTTACACTGCCGGTTAGCTTCCCGGTTAGCTGCCCAGTTAGCTGCCCGGTTCGCTTACCAAGACGCGTCTCTACGGCGAAAAAATCGGATTTTTTTTTTTTTTTTTTGGGCCCGGCGTGGCTCTATAATATCCCCCTCATCAATCCTAGGGGGTCAGGAGGGGTCTACCTTGCCCCCTTTCCTTCATTTCCCCCTTTGTTTTGGCCTCCTCTTGTCTCTCGATCCTACCGAGAGACAAGATGGCGGCCGCACCGGACTGTTTAGAATGTTGACAGACACCGGAGAGCCAATCAGCTTCGCTTTGCAAAGTTCCGATACGCGAAAGGTTCGCTAACCGGATAGCTGCCCGGAGCGCTGTTACAGATATATATCTTGATTTAAACGTTAATTTCTCAAAATCCACTGAAGCACATATATTGAGACCTAGCAAAGGCACATCGGGCTAACAGTCCCTACAATTTTGCCAAGTTTCGTGGAAATCCATTCAGCCGTTCGGGCTAAAAGTGAGTCCAACCGCCCTATGGAAATTAACATGGGAAAAACGCGTTTTGGGACCCCCCTTTTTTCTCGGCCCCCCCTTGACGAACCCCCCCCAAATTTTCAGGAGCTGCTCAGAAACAAAATGTGCCATTTTCCTGAAAATTTCAGCCGATTCCGTCCACAAACGCCAAAGTTATTAGACATAGAATTTTCAAAAGTCCCATAGGAAAAAAATCCTAACTATATATACCTACTGGCTATCGCCAGTAGGTAATATATATATATATATATATATATATATATATATATATATATATATATATATTACCTACTGGCGGTCGCCAGTAGGTATATATAGTTAGGATTTTTTCTCTATGGGATTTTTGAAAATTCTATGTCTAATAACTTTGGCGTTTGTGGACGGAATTGGCTGAAATTTTCAGGAAAATGGAACATTTTGTTTTTGAGCAGCCCCTGACAATTTGGGGGGGTTTCATCAAGGGGGGGCCGAGAAAAAAGGGGGGTCCCAAAACGCCTTCTTCCCATGTTAATTTCCATAGGGCGTTTGGCCTCACTTTTAGCTCGAACGGCTGAATGGATTTGCACGAAACTTGGCAAAATTGTAGGGACTGTTAGCCCGATGTG
This sequence comes from Lissotriton vulgaris, assembly GCF_964263255.1. NCBI lineage: Eukaryota > Metazoa > Chordata > Amphibia > Caudata > Salamandridae > Lissotriton > Lissotriton vulgaris. The sequence continues at coordinate 1,128,482,241 of NC_141687.1, forward strand.
CCTTTGCTAGGTCTCAATATATGTGCTCCAGTGGATTTTGAGTAATTTAGGTTCAAAAAAAGATATATATCTGGGCGGAGCCTAACCACACATCTGATCTGATTGGCTGTCAGCACTTCATCCAAGAAGTGTTGGCAGCCATCTTGGGACCAATATACATGATAGCACCTCATTAAAAAGCATTGTAGTTAATAGAGGGTTTTAGGACTTTAGTTACATTATAAATCATTTGTTGATGGTACCATACTCGTTTTAGGAATTGTGGTGGGTTCTAAGGTGATTTTACCATGTGAAAAAACCTTCTGCTGTGATATCATGAATATTGTTTGAAAGAAAACTAATATCTCATGATTTTCCCACAGTGGTTTGGAAGGGGATCTATAAGCTAAACTGAAAGCATATTTTCTGTAAATTCACATTATCTTTCTCAGTCATGTGAAAATGAAGTCTGACATTCTCAGTAAAACATGTACATCCAACAAGGACAGAGACTGTCAGTTGATTCATTTGTGTTCTACTGCAGCCTCCTAGAGTGTTCTAAAGAACAACTAGAGCGCTAACAGTCCTACTTATTACAAAGGTATGGCACACCTGAAGCCATCTTGATTGGAATAAAGTGGTAACTCTTAAAACATTTAATTTCAAAAGAAACAACATGAGGGGGTATATTTTGCCATAGAAAGTATGATTAGTGCTGCAGAATGAAAAATTAGGGCACATTTTGAGTGACTTCTCACATCCTTTTCTATTTCATTAAAACATTCTGAAATGCAGTCTCCCAAAATGGCCACCAGAGACAAAAGAGCCCAAATGTAGCCCAAATATCACCCAGATGTAGCCCAAGTATAGCCCAATGACAGAATGTCCCAGAGTGTTCTAAAGAACAACTAGAGCGCTAACAGTCCTACTTATTACAAAGGTATGGCACACCTGAAGCCATCTTGATTGGAATAAAGTGGTAACTCTTAAAACATTTAATTTAAAAAGAAACAACATGAGGGGGTATATTTTGCCATAGAAAGTATGATTAGTGCTGCAGAATGAAAAATTAGGGCAAATTTTGAGTGACTTCTCAAATCCTTTTCTATTTCATTAAAACATTCTGACATGCAGTCTCCCAAAATGGCCACCAGAGACAAAAGAGCCCAAATGTAGCCCAAATATCACCCAGATGTAGCCCAAGTATAGCCCAATGACAGAATGTCCCAGAGTGTTCTAAAGAACAACTAGAGCGCTAACAGTCCTACTTATTACAAAGGTATGGCACACCTGAAGCCATCTTGATTGGAATAAAGTGGTAACTCTTAAAACATTTAATTTAAAAAGGAACAAAATGATGGGGTATATTTTGCCATATGAATTATGATTAGTGCTGCAGAAAGAAAAATTAGGGCACATTTTGAGTGACTTCTCAAACCCTCTTCAATTTCATTAAAAAATTCTTACATACAGTCTCCCAAGATGGCCACCAGAGACAAAAGAGCCTAAATGTAGCCCAAATATCACCCAGATGTACCCCAAGTATAGCCCAATGACAGAATGTCCCAGAGTGTTCTAAAGAACAACTAGAGCGCTAACAGTCTTACTTATGACAAAAGTATGGCACACAAGAAGCCATCTTGATTGGAATGAAGTGGTAAGTCTGAAAACACTCAATTTAAAAAGGAACAACATGAGGGGGTTAATTTTGCCATAGAAAGTATGATTAGTGCTTCAGAAAGAAAAATTAGGGATCATTTTGAGTGACTTCTCAAATCCTCTTCTATTTCATTAAAAAAATTCTGACATGCAGACTGAAACATGCACTTTGAATACCAGCAGCAGACGTCCCTGGTGAGCGGTAGCTTTACTACAGTGATCTAATGTGCAACTAGAGTGCTAACATTCAGAATTTATGGCAAATGTGTGACACATCTGAATGCCTTCTTGATGGAACGAAAGTAAACAAGCATTGAAAATGCAATAGATCTCGCCCTCGTTTAAGTTAAAGCCATTCTGTTTGTAATGAGGTGGCTTTTTAGCTTTGCTTTTATTAGTGTTTTTTCAACTTTCATGTAAAGACCATGCATCTGTATGCATATAAGTATATGTATGCATGCATTTATGTTTGTATTTATATAGATATACAGATGATATATGTTTATATATGTATGTATATATATATATTCACTGAAAAAAACCATAGGCTATAGACCATATATAGTTAGGAATTAGCATTTACAAAACCTTGAAAATTCACTGAAAAAACCATAGGTTATAGACCATATATAGTTAGGAATTAGCATTTACAAAACCTTGAAAATTCACTGAAAAAACCATAGGTTATAGACCATATATAGTTAGGAATTCGCATTTACAAAACCTTATTTTACTCACACAAAACCATTGAAATTCCATATATAGTTAGTTGCACTAACTATATATCGCGCACCCGCAATCCACTGCTGATGATGTCACATATTACATCATTCATGACATGGTCTGAAAGAGATTTTGGTACCTACGAGTAAGTACCTATGCAGAGTCTAAAGTTCAAGAGGAAGACTCTGTTACCCTCATCTGTAAAATGTACACCATCTCTCCTGTAGATGCCATCCATATTGAAAAGAAGATTGTTGTGGTAAATGGACTACATCCTATAATCTGGTAGGAAAGCTGAAACAGATTTATTGACATGTTTTCTAGCTTTCTCAATCTGTGAACAAAATAGATTGGACGAGTTCCATTTCTGCCTTTGGCATATGTTGGAATAGACAAAGGCAGTTTGGGGTAAAAGTGACATCAATTATCCGAAGGTGTCCTTTATAAGCATTTCCAGACCTACCCTAGTCAAAGTGCCTGGGTCATTGCCACCACAGTGCACAATTATGAGGTCAGGGTGTTGGAGATGCAAAAAGAATTTAACCAATGGCATCAATTGGTGCCACTGTAACCCTCTCTGTCTAATCCATTTCATGTCTACATTTGGCAAGGCTAGGTATCTGTCAATGCCTTTGTTTTCTGCATGCCTTTGGCTCCAGAAAATATAGCTGTGTCCCACAATACACACTCTAAGCATCTTGAAAGGAGGTCTGGATGCACTCAGAAGGTTTGTGAAATGGCAGTTTGAGAAGTAAGATTGTTCTAAAATGGTGGTCAAGATGCAGTTTTGAAAAAAGGAAAGAAATGATTGGCTGTTTGACAACATTCTAGTCTGAAAAGTAGGCTGCATGTGTCTGTTTTTTAAAAGCATGTTTCTTATTGGTTAAGAAAAAGTGTTTATAAGGAACATTATATAGGATAAGCTGATATTTTGAAAAGTTAAGCACACTTGCTGTTTTGATTATCACCATTGTTTTGTGAGCTTGTGACCTGTGTGCTCAGTTGAGTGTTCCATGAACTGTTACTATGATAACAGGCAGTAGGCAGATTGGGGGTAGGGTTCAAACTTATGTCAAATGTAAAGGGTTGAAATGTGTAACCAATAGAAATGTGTGTTAGCTTTTGAATTAATGTGGGAAGCAATGTGCTTTGATATTCACATGTATATGTGTGCAGAATGAGAGGGAAACTTTGCCATTTTTTGGTTTTGATAAGAGCAGTGCAGTACAGAGATTCTGAATATGAAAATCTGGTGTGTGACTGACCTACCTCTTAATCGACAAATCAATTTGAAAGGTGAGTTATTAATTTGTGAGGGGTTGTATGTGGTGTCTTTGTTTCTAATAAGATTAGTGTGTTTTTCCTGGTTAAGTCCAGGGAGTACTCTTGCTTGTCTAGAATCACACTGTGAGTCTGCGTGCATTTGGGAACTATTGTGACAAAAGCATTTGGATGCTTCATGTGCCTGCAGGTACATAACTGTTTAAAAACCTATGCTGTTCTCAAGTTTTTTTAGAATTAGAAACCAGTCATTGCGTATGTATTTGCAAAATGAGTCAAGCTTCCACACTGTTAGAACTGGGATTTCTAGTTGGCTAAGACTTGCGCCAAAGCCAAGCAGAAACCACAACTGCAGTCAGGGCAAGGGAGTTACACGCCAAAGATAACCCCTGCTCACCCCCTTGGTAGCTTGGCACAAACAGACAGGCTTATCCCGGTGGCAATGTGTAAAGCATTTGCGCACGAATACAGCAACAACATCCCAGGCACACTACAAAAGGAACTCCACACAAGGTTATATAAAAATAACGTTTGTATTCTCAAAACACATCAGATAGTAATCACACAATGTACATTGTGCCAACTGGCATGGGCAATATTCACAAGGGATTATTTACACAGGGCAGGGCCACGTGGGCCTCAGTCAGGATCAATATTTAGTAGAAATTGTACAAGTAAAAATGGATCATAAACCTACAACCAGTAACTACTGGTAATCACTGTACTCCACCTCAACCTGTAACATAAACTACATTATATATAGTCACCTCAGGCGTGAATTACATTCTGCGCCAACTTCACCAGCATAAACACCTTATGCCATCTCTCAGTAGTCTAAACACATTAGACCCTACCTCCTAAGTATAACTCACATTAGGGGCATAAATCACAGAGTGAAACATCATCTCACTAGCATAACCACAAGAAATGCAAAACAACCTCATAATCATAAACCACAGTTTAGAGGTATCAGATTCGGGGTGCGCAAAACATACTATACACAATACATTTCCTAGCACCACATTTAGAGCACATCAATCACATTAGGGCCTTGCGCCCTATACACCTACCAGCCCCCCTGGCCAACTGGCCATCCAAGAAGGGGCTCAAATGCCCTGTGACCAGAATGTCAGGGCACGCTGCCAATGCAGCGCCAGTCAGGGGTGCGACATCTGCGCCAACCTAAATGTTGCAGCTGCCCACTACTTGCTGGGCAGCTGAGAACCAGGAACTGGGGCATAAACGAATGCAGCTGGCACTAGGTGCTGCACAGCTGTGGAAGGCCTGGCACCTCTGTGCCACTTCTGTCCCGCTCAGGGACTCTCACTCAAATGGCGCCTAAACGGTGCAGCTGCCCACTACTTGCTGGGCAGCTGTAAATCATTAAAAAATGAGGCAGGAGCTCTCAATGGCCCTCAAAACACAAATGCGCAAAATGTGGGAGCCATCCGGCTCGGAAAACAAGGTTGCCAACCGTCAGAGAAATCTAGGCTCTGGAAATACACATGCCCCAATGGTGGACCCCTCTAGGTGCTAGAAATCATTGTGCCCCAGGGTGGGGCAAATGGGCCCGGGAAAGTAACTAGGCCCCAAGCCCCTCACGGGGACCTTATACAAATGATGGCCAACTCAGAAATTGTCCCCAATGAACTGGGGGGGCGCATAAGCCAAAGAACTCTCCCCTAATGTTGGAGCCACACGGGGCTCTAGAAATAGCCTTTGCCCCCCTCTTGGGAGCGGTAATGCCACGCAGCTGTGTCCCACTGCCCAGTCATCACTCACCGGGTTTAGCAGGGGGACTCCGCTAGCCCGTCTCCACCTCTTGGCACTCTGCGCTGCTCTGAGACACGGGAGCAGCCCAAGAGCCCCCCACCTCTTCTCGGGGACTCTCTCCATGTGTGCTCCGCTGCCTGCGGCAGCCCCGCCCTTCACCCGGGCCCCCTCCTGGGACCGGGACTCTTTATCAACACTCGGGGAGGCGGGGTAGCCTCCCGTCCTCTCCTGGATACCGCCAAACTTCTCTCCAGTCATAAGCCCTCCCGTTGCTAGGTAAAGCCCCGCTCTGGATCCTATAAAAGGCCACCACAAATGTGGGACATGCGTCAACTGCCCTTCAACGATGGAAGGATCATTATTTCAACATGATGGAATTTTTTGGAAACACGACAGTTTTACTAACTGTAAAACCCGCAATGTGGTGTACAGAATTGTGTGCCCCTGCGGCAAATTATATATCGGAAAAACAAACCAAGAGATAAGACAAAGGATCTCACAACACAAATCAAGAGTAAAAATGAAGGTACTCACGGCGCCATTAGTACAACATTGGCTAGAAAATGGACACAATGACACCGATCTGAAATGGACGGTCATTTCTAAAATTGACCCTGACAAAAGAGGTGGCGACCTGGAAGTAAAACTAAGACAGAGGGAGGCTGTGCTTATACTCAAATTCAACACTGCAACTGGTGGACTGAATGAAATGTCAGAACTCTATAACCTATAGGCAATATCGCAAAATATCTATACTTCACCAAAAAATGTTCACTTCTCCAATAGAAATGAGGGGCCTCAGCTTTTTAAATTTCGCATGTGAAATAGAATGCCTTCTATTTTACCCTTCAACAAGGTGCTACATTTAACAAATCTATGAGTATGTTTTAACCAATTATGGCTTTCATTAAAATTAACGTCTAAATGGTTGTTAAGGACTGCATATTGCCCGTAGCGAAAAGATAAGTATATGAACATCAGCGCAATTCAAGAAAAGTTTCCTTTTTCGTAGATACATTGGAACTATTTGTTCAAAAAAACTACTTCTCCAAGCATCCCATGGGACATTGACCGCTTTGCTAATAAGCGCCGGACCCATGACGTGTTAGCACGGCGCCAGAATCTATTGCCAAAGGAGGTTCACAGGAACAAGGCTACCGACGGTAAGAGCTCATAGGGAATTCGGACCCGCTTTGAAATGTTAAAGATTGAAACGACTGTAAACGCTAGACCACTCGACTTTGAATTTCAAAACTTTAATAACCTTCGATCTCATAAGCGCGAAGACGGCAATACAACCGCCGGTAAACAAAAAAGAAATAACCAACGCCATAGTTAAAGCGGCCACGTTTCTTGTCCGACTATTATTGTCAAACTGTTATAAACCATGGCGATTTTTAACGAGTTCAAAGAAAAACATAACCCATCGCTGAGAATTCTCTTTGCTTTGTTTTTCCAACAGATAAATTCAAAATGTATGCATCTATTTTAATTTACTGAGGCCGACTCATAGACGCCATTATTACAGAGGATTGTACGAACAGACCTCAGTAAGTAGTTTTGAGAATTGCGGTTAGAGGCTCCATTCCTTTCTTGGATTAGCAAATCATAGACTGATCTTTCTCTGTTTCACAGTTTTCACCAAAGAAACCTAGAAGAAACCCCGACAGGTACTACGTGAGTGAATGTTGCGCCGAATGTTAAGTTGAGAGTCTCTTTTGTGTGTTGAGACCTAACTGAGTTTTTTGTGTCAATTTTATGTTTTTCAGATTGCATCTGTTTTTGGTCCTGAGGAGAATCCCACGGATTCATGGGATTCGAAACGCGTCGACCCATTTACATTTGAATATCTGTTTCATTTGTATTTGATGACTGTGTGTCATCTGATTTATTGAAATGCAACTAAATGATCGCATGTCATGCATTTGATTCATTGAATTTGTGTTTAATCATACTCTTTGAGAATCAAGCTCTCTAGGCTTATCCTAGTTGTATATATTAAAGAGCATTCTCTTCAACAAACCCTTTTTCACATACCTGTACATTTTTTCACATACCTTTTCACTTCCCCACCACTTGTATGTGTTGTGTATTTATCCAAAATAATTGTGGGATGAATGAAAGTGTTGCGAGGTTGATTAGTAAAGTTTGAAATATATGTAGTTTGTCTCCCCGTGTTGCCTACACAACCCCTTACCACACCAAATTGTACATATCCACACCCCCCTTTGTGAATAAGATTCTAGAATGAAAAATGTAATTCATTCTGTCTTTTGTTGATACATATAAACAAAGAAAAAAGCTCCTAAAAAACTTTTGTAAGTAGAAATAAAATACCTACATAAAAAATATTTTTGAAATATATTGGACTGAAAGAGTGGTCATTCTAAGTTGAGAATTATCAACTCAGCTTATTGAGTCTATGGTTAATTTGTTCGAGCAGTACTGGCAATTGTTTTGTTTCATACTGGGTCCAATCCCAGCACGGCGCTGCCGGTGATGTCACGGGTGTGTTCCCGGGCCGACTGTGACTTTGCTTTTGGCGCAAGAGGGGTAGGCTCCCTCGCACTCATCCAATGCATGAAAGCGGGCAAAGTCGCGGAGTGGGCACCCGTGCGCTTCAACTAAGGACACTCACGGAGGCCATGCGGGCCGAGCACACGCAAGGATCAGAAACAAAATGGCCATAACGCAGGGTGGGCACCTGCAGGAAAAGACAAAATTAAGCGGGGGGGGCACCCCCAATTTGAATAAAGACTGGTGGCCATAATGCAGGGTGGGCACCTGCAAGGAGCACAAAGAAGGGGGGGAAACCGCAGGCAGGGGGAATATCTCTAGGTTGCATTGCAGCACAGCGCTGTTGAGGCCAACAAAAATAAAGCACTCTCCATGTGCTAGGGCAGGAAAAAGTTCCTTAAAGATAAAGAAGGGATCCTGGGGCCAGAAAAAAGTCCCCCAATCATTCCAGACAGGGCAGAGGGTCCCCAAGAACTCCTCCAGGCATCCAGGGGCTGGGTAGGGCCCAGGGAGGCAAGCCTTCCCCTGAGCCCCAGGAGCAGCATGCACCTGGTAGATTCAAGTCCAAAAACAAGAACATTTTTCATGGGGTCACAGACCCTTTTTATACACAGGAATCCTTTGTCTACAAAGGTGCAGGCAAGGGGCGAACCAGATGCAACTGGCTCTGGAGTACTTTGTTTTGCTCAGCCCCTCTGCCTATTCACCGGATGGGTCAAGGACATCAGACACACCACAGGGGGTGGAGCCAGCATTGTGGAGGGAAGGCCCAGCCCTATGCAGGTCCCAGGTGCCCTCCTCCCTTTCGGGGTGAACCTGCCAACAGGGCCAAGTCCAACACACACTAAACTACAGTTCTAAAATATGTGGTAAGTGTGCAGTCATCTTACCTCTTCCAGTTTAGTAAATGATTTTTGGTAAAGTCCAAGGGATTGTGTTGCTTGTCTAGAATCACACTGTGAGTCTGTGTGCATTTAGGAACCATTGTGACACAAGCATTTGGATACTTCATGTGCTTGTAGATACATAACTGCTTTAAAATGTAGGCTGTTCTCAAGTTTTGATAGAGTTAGAAACCAGTCATTGCTTATGTATTTGCAGAATGAGTCAGGCTTCCACACTAAACTACCGTTCTAAAATATGTGGAATGTGTGCAGTCATCTTACCTCTTTCACATTAGGAAATGATTTTTGGTACAGTCCAAGGGGTAGTGTTGCTTGCCTAGAATCACACTGTGAGTCTGAGTGCATTTAAGAATCATTCTGACAGAAGCATTTGGGTACTTCATGATTTTGAAGTCATAAAACTGCCTAAAAACCTATCCTGTTCTCAAGTTTTGGTAGAATTAGAAACCAGTCATTGCTTATGTATGTGCAAAATGAGTTAGGCTTTGACTCTAAAATGTAGTATTGAAATATGTGGAATATGTGCTGTCACCTTACTTTTTCGAGATCACTTAATGTGTTTTGATAAATTCCAAGGTATAGTGTTGCTTGTCTAGAATCACACTGTAAGTCTATGTACATTTGGGAACTGTTTTCAGAGATGAATTTGGGTACTTCATGTGTTTGCTGATACATAACTGGTTAAAAATGTATCCAGTTGACAAGTTTTGGTAGCATTTGAAAGCAGCCATTGCTTATGTATTTGAACATGTGTCAGGTTTCTACTCTAAAGAGCAGTAATGAAATATGTGGAATGTGTGCAGTGAACTTAACTTTTCTACACTAGTGAATAGTGTTGGATGTCTAGAATCACACTGTGAGTGTGTGTGAATTTGTGAACCATTGTGAGAGAAGCATTTGGTAACTTTATGTGTCTTTGTAGTACTCTAATTATTCAGTCAGTATCCATGTACTCATGCAGTGGATCAGCCCTTAGGACATGGACTGCTTTAAACTCCTATGCACAATGCATGTAGTGGTCTAACCACCGTTTCACTTGGGTTTCAGGCCTACAATTCCCCAGTCATTATTCATACACTCCAGCAAACACCCAGTGACTGCTCTTGCAATCCCTTAGTGACTATTTCAGTACTATGTACTAATCCATTCACTAAAGTAAAACTCAACCAATTATTAATTCACCCAGTGTATCTCCTTGTAGTACTCTAATCATTAAGTCAGTATCTATGTACTCATGCAGCGAGCCAGGCCTTAGGACATGGACTGGTTTAAACTCCTATGCACTATGCATGTAGTGGTCTAACCACATTTTCACTTGTGTTTCAGGCCTACAATTCCCCAGTCAGTATCCATGCAGTTCAGCAAACATCCTGTGACTGCTCTTGCAATCCCATAGTAACTCTTTCAGTACCATGTACTAATCCACTCACTAAAGTGAAACTCAACCAATTATAAATTCACCCAGTGTATCTCCTTGTAGCACTCTAATCATTCAGTCAGTATGTATGTACTCATGCGGCGAGCCAGGCCTTAGTACATGGTCTACTTTAAACTCCTATGCACTATGCATGTAGTGGTCTAACCACCTTTTCACTAGTGTTTCAGGCGTACAATTCCCCAGTCAGTATTCATACACTCCAGAAAACACCCTGTTACTGCTCTTGCAATCCCATAGTGACTCTTTCAGCTACATATAGTAATCCATTCAATGAAGAAAAACTCAATCAATTATAAGTTCACCTAGTGTGTCTCCTTGTAGTAGTCTAATCATTCAGCCAGTATCTATGTACTCATGCAGCGAGCCAGGCCTTAAGACATGGAGTGCTTTAAACTCCTATGCACTATGCATGTAGTGGCCTAACCACCTTTTCACTTGTGTTTGAGGCCTACAATTCCCCAGTCAGTATCCTTACACTCCAGCAAACACCCTGTGACTGCTCTTGCAATCTAATAGTGACTCTTTCAGTACCATGTAGTAATCCATTCACTAAAGTAAAACTCAACCAATTATAAATTCACCCAGTGTTTTTCCTTTTAGTACTGTAATCATTCAGTCAGTATGCATGTACACATGCAGTGAGCCAGATTTTAGGGCATGGTCTGCCTCAAACTCCTATGCACTATGCATGTAGTGCTGTAACCACTTTCACACTTATGTTTCTGGTCTACAATTCCTCAGTCAGTATCTATACACTGCAGAAAACAACCTGTTACTCTCCTTGCATTCCTATACAGTTATGTATACACCTTGAATTACAATTTCAATTAGTGATGAGAAAAGAAAGAGGTTAAGTGATTTTTATATAGAATGTGCTTGTATAGTAATAGAAAAGTATAAGTTAGAAAGTTATTAATATACATTTATTTATGTTTATTTTTTACAGATATTCTTTATCATCATTAAAATAAAGTAATCTTTCCTGAAAAATAAAAAAAGAGAAAAAGAGAGCTTAAGGAAAGTTACTCCAAGAAAACTTAACAACAATTATTGGATGATCAACAACATGAAGCTAAAGAGAAGTCTTCCGGTAAGACAACCAAGGAATTCATTAAGCAACTTTCTAGGCCAAGAAACAATGTACAGAATGTTGAAACTACTGACAATGCTTCAAGCAGAAAAAATAATCAAAATAAAAGGAAAGGAAAAAAAGCCAATGTACAGTCAAAAGATATGACGTATTGGAAAAGAAGACAAAATCAGTATAAAGACTTACACAAGTTTTTTTATAATAGAGTAACACATAATTTGCTCAAAGATATGAAGAAATATAGAAAAAGAGCACTATTTTATAAAAAGAAGAAGCATATTGAATCCATTGTTGAAAAGGCTTTTGAAGTAAAAAGGAAACTATTCATTTTAGTTTTAAACAGAATTCGATCACTAGATAAACCAATCCATTTAATGAAGGCAAAAGTAAGAGGAAAAAGTAATTAACAGAACTAATATTTGTGATTTTTTGAGGGTAAATGGAAACACAGTTAAGTTCAGAGCCTTTCTTTAATGAAGAGAGTTATTTTCAGATCAATGATTTATTGCATGCAGTTGATACCAGTGGTCGATCAAGGATGCCCCCAAATTCGGAAAAAGATTCAGATGATACTGTTTTGTCCTTTATTGAAGAATATGGTATATGAGCTATACCCAAAAGCACAGAACAAAACAATTTAAGACAACAAGTCCTACGATTCCAAAGCCATTGATGTGGAAAATACTGTAGGCGAAAGTACAAGTCTAAGGATAAGTTTTATACCAAATGTCGTTTTGTATTTCCACGTCCTGTAATATCCAAAGGAAGAGTGAACAGTTTTATGTCAGCTATGTGACATACCATCACAAGAAAGTCTCCAAAAAATACTTACAATTTGAGAACAAGCGAATAATCATAATACATAAATGATTACAATCTGGTTATTCTGTCCATGTGGAATGCTAACATGGATATTCATTTCGTTCAGGACAGTTCCATTGCTGTTGCTCGAAATGTAACATTCTTCATTACAAAATCAGAAAAGACAGAATTGAAAGAAATGTGGGAAGAGATTTCTCACTAGAAGAGTTTTTAGTAAGAGATTATACAGTCTCAGTTTGAAGATGTTATCCCATCGAAAAATAGGAGGGTATAAATGCTCAGATCGGTTATCATCTGCAAGTCTATACTCCAAATCTAGAAGAATCATTTGGGTGAGTCTAGGTCTTGTTGCAATGCGAAATCGAGTACTTAAATCTGTACAAGAAATTGAATATTTAGCAGAATAAGATCCAGAAAGTACAGATATTTTGAAAACGAATATGTTGGACACATATTACCCAAACAGAAGTCATCATCTTGAGAACATGTGTCTCTATGAATTCCTGCAAAACTACACTTTTAAACAGAATACTACAGAGGACATCAATGATGGAAAATATGGAGTTATTGGTTCCAAAGGATGTTTGGTGAAATAAACGAAAGGACATTTGATTAATCACAGGAAGCTGAGTTATGACACTGCTGATAAAAGGGAATTTTTCTATTTAGCCCTTTTGCAACTGTTCAAACCGTGGCGTTCAGAATTGTAGTTACTTGGAGAATTTCAAAGCTATGAAGATTCCTTCAATGCTTGTAAAGATACCATACAATGCACTGTATTTGCAAATTATGTGAAAATGTTGAACAATGAAATTGATCAAGAAGCTACAATTGCTGCTGAGATTGCTAAAGACAGTTCTCAAGATAGTCAAAGATCTGCTCCGCTGAGTCAAGATCCACTAGGACAACCAATTGTTGAAAATGAAGCAGCAATCGCCATGAATGAGGTAGAAACAGCAATGCATCAAGTTCAAGAAGATGTAATGGACTTAGCAAACTTGGAAGAACAACTAAATGTTGACCAGAAAGAAATATATCAGCAAGTGAAGCAACAGATTGACCGTGGATTTCTTCATGAAAAGAAAGAATGCACATGCACATCATTTCAACCTATCCGAATGTATTTGAGTGGACAAGCTGGAACAGGAAAAAGTTTCTTAATTAAATTAATAACTGGTCATTAATTAAATTAATGACCAGTTATCTACAGAAAAAAACTCACACTCACATTTCGCATGTTTTGTAACTGCTCCAACTGGGTTGGCAGCACACAACATTACATTACATCGTTTACTGATGCTACCTGTGGAGCATGAAAACAAATTGGAAAATAACAAGCAATTTGGAGAAGGTTGTTGTGAAGTTTCAAGAGTGCTGAAGAAAATGAAACTTCTGATTATTGATGAGGTAAGCATGGTCTCAAACGTAATGCTTTCTTTTGTGCATTTAAGAATGTAGCAAATTCTTGAAACAGAGTACGACGTGTTATTTGTAGGAAATCATGTCATAGTTTTCGGAGATCGACTGCAACCTACTCCAGTAAAAGGACAACCAGTATTTAAAACACTTGCGCATGAAGACACCAGAAAGTCTCTGGGTAGTGTTGGAAACATTAACATTTGGTCATATTTTGAATACAAAGAACTCATTACAAATATGTGACAGGCAAATGATGTTGATTATGGAACTATTCTTCAAAATATAAGTATTGGAGTACTGACAGAACATGGCAAACAAGCTTTGCAAAGTCGGTTACTTTCCAATTTGTTTCCAAATGAAAATATAGTTCCTGAGAAAATGTATATGAAAATTGCAGAAAACAAATCTGTAATCTGCTTAATGCCAACACTGCGTGAGTGTTCAATATTCAATGAACAACTTTTGAAGCTTGAAAATAAAGAAATAATAAATATGGAAGCCATTGATAAAATAGAGCATGAGGGAATCACTATTATTTTGGCAGAAAAGTTGAAAACAAAATGTGATTCTTTAGAAAAATTGATATCTAAAACTGCTGGTTTAGAAAAGAATCTATATGCATGTAGAAATTGTTGGGTAATTTAAAGGCGTAATTTGAATGTAGAAAAAAGTTTAGTTAATGGAGCAATTGGTAAAGTTGTGGATTTTGTTTATTATCTGTATAAAGAAGGTATTGAATTTTTAAAAATTAAACTTGATCAGATTGAAGTTGTGAAACAAATTGGTCGTTGTTCAGTTTGTTTTATTCTTGTTAAAGATTTATATGTCCGGAGAAAACAGTTTCCAGTTTCTCCTGCATATGCAGTGACTATTCATAAATCTCAAGGTTTAAGTGTAGACAGTGTTTTGGTGAACATTGGAAGTACCATGTTTAAAAAGGGTATTGCATATGTTGCTTTGTTGTGAGCCAGAACTTTATCTGGTTTGTTTTTGATTGATTTTCTTGACACAAAGGTTACTGCAGATGCAAATTGTGTAAAAGAGTATAATAGGTTAATAAGAGTATATACTCCCACTTTAGGTCAATATCCTATAAAAGCGTGTAGTAGGTTGAACGAAAAAGAAGCTATGAGAATATCTGTAGTGAATGTATAGAGAGGGAAAAAAACAAGGTAATGTCATTGCAAGCAAAAAGAAAAAGGACACTGTTGAAGAAATTGTTGATTATCAGTTTGAAAATAGTTCAGGTGTCAACTGCTATGCTAATGTAGTGGTCAATGTTGTTTATTTCTAGAAGGTTTGCAACAGCAAATTAAGGAGAATCAGGAAAAAAGATTTTGTTCCTTGTTGCATTGTGTTTATGAAAAATTGAGAACTGATAACAATAAAATACAAAGTGTTTGTGATATTCGTAATCTTTTTGATGTATATTCTGGTTCTACACAATTAACACAGAATATCCAACAAGATGCTCAGGAATTTCTAATGTATATGCTCACCATATTGGAAAAGGAAGGCATGGAAATTGAAAATCTTTTTGGCCTTTGTTATAAATGAGAACATCATTATGAAAATTGTATGTCTACATGTAGCACTAACTTAGACACTGAAAGATTTATATATTTGACATTACCAGACTGTAAATCAGTGTCTATCAATAAATCAGTTAAAGCAGCAAATCAAAAGTGTGAACGCAAGTGTAAACGCAAGCAGGATGGTGGTTCGCTAGTGAGTACATCTGTGCCAAGGATTATTGTGGCAACCTGATAATTAATTAAAAAGAATCTTATCGTAGTGGTGCAAAGGGGGGGGGGGGGGAAATGTGAAGGCACTCGTGTAAGAAAGTCCCTGTTCTGGTGTGGCTTAAAACGCATGACATGTGCAGGGGAATAAATCAATTAATGGTTCACATGGTGAAAAATTTGCAACTACAGAGGATGACAAGTACTGTCGTGTGTATTAAGAACTCTGGTAGGTGTTCACATGGTTCAGGTCTCTGAAGGAAATGACAGGAGAATTACCATAGACTAATCACCTAGGAAATATTGCATCTCTTGGTCAAAATTTAAACCGTGATCAACCGTACGGAGGCGGAGAATCCACATAGGATAGGATAGGATGTACATTTGTATAGCGCGAATTGCTGCCCGGAGGCATCCAAGCGCTAGGAGAACCGAGTACCTACAGCAGGCCTAGAAAGAGAATTAGGGATAGATTAGCTAAACTGAATGAAATAAATGGGTCTTTAGTTGTCTGCGGAAGGTTGAGAGGTTAGAGTTAGCTCTAAGGTGCAGTGGGAGGGCGTTCCAGGCTCTAGCCCCGTTGTAGGAGAAGGTCCTGCCTCCGGATCTGGATCTTTTTATTTTGGGGGTTTTTGCAAGAAATGTTTGACTGGAGCGGAGGCTTCTGTTAGGCACATAATGGGTAATTAGGTCTTGGGTAATTTTAGGACCAGTGTTCCAGAAGGCCTGATGTGCAGTGCACATGGCTTTAAACAGGACCCTCTGTCGCACCGGTAGCCAGTGGAGAGTAGTCAGGCCTGCTCTCACTGACTGTCTGCGGGGAAGGTCTAATAGAATGCGTGCTGCGCAGTTTTGAACTATCTGGAGCCTTCTGAGGGTGGATTCGGGGGCACCAAAATAGAGGTTGTTGTTAAAGTCGAGTCGCGATTGAATTAAGCCTTGTATGGCGGTTTGTTTGGCATCCCAGGGAAGGAGGGGGAGGATTCTTTTCAGCATTTTCATGATGCCAAAGCAGGTGGCCGAAAGTTTTGTGGACTGTGTATTAAAGGACAGGGATCTGTCCAGCCACACTCCAAGGCTTTTAATGCTGTTTTTGGGAGTGGGTGGGGGGCCCAGGCTGGGTGGCCACAAAGAGGGGGGAATGCTGGGATCTGGGGAGCCCAGGAGCATCAGCTCCGTTTTGTCCCCATTCAGTTTTAACGAGGAAAGGGACATCCAGGTCTTCACTTCCTCAAGGCACTTTCTAAGCCCGCCTGGGGCCGATGGAGTGGCTTCCTGAGTCAGCTGCGTATCGTCCGCGTAGGAAATGATCTTAATCCCATACGGACGGACAACGTCAGCCAGTGGCCTCATGTACAGGTTAAAAAGTGCAGGGCTTAGAGATGATCCCTGAGGGACTCCACATTTCAGAGGTCTGCTGGCAGAGACAGAGTCATCTTCAAACACACAGAAGGATCTGTCTTGGAGAAAAGATTTAAACCAAGACAAGGCTTTGTCTTCAATCCCAACCTGGGACATGCGATATAGCAGAGTGTTATGGCTAACCGTGTCAAAGGCCGCGCTAAGATCAAGGAGGATCACTGCCACTGATCCTCCTTGATCCAAGATCTTTCTCGCTTCCTCCGTGACCATGAGGAGTGCGGTCTCGGTCCCATGCTTGGGTCTGAAGCCCGTCTGGGTCGGGTCCAGTAGTTGGTGATCTTCCAGAAAAGTTATTAGTTGTTTATTAATGTATTTTTCCAGAATCTTGCTGATCCATGGGAGCAGGGATATGGGGCGGTAATTACTCAGATCATTAGGGTCGAGGTTGGGCTTCTTCACTAGGGCTCTGACCATAGCCTGCTTCCAGGCAGTCGGGACCACACTAGATGAAATGGAGGCGTTTAGGATGTCCTTAATTATAGGCAGAGTAGTTTGAGATGCTGCCATTATTATGTCTGGAGGTGCTGGGTCGTTGGGGGAACCAGATTTTACACTCCGTGCTAGGGGCTCAAGAGTAGCCAGCTCTAGTGGGGGGAAGTGTGTTAATGCAGGTGAGTGAGGAATGGGAGTCATGGGGGGACAGGTAGGAGCCGAGGGGGTGAGGTTGTTCGGAGGGAAAGCGGAGTAAATGGTATTTATTTTTTGATGAAAGAATTCAGCGACGTCGTTACAATGGGTAGTAGACTTGTCTGCCTGATCACAGGGGGACTGTTTGGTCAGTTTTTTTATGATCTTGAAAATTTCCTTAGGTTTAGATTTAGCAAGGGAGATTTTCTCTGAAAAGTAAGCTGCTTGGGTCGATTTGATCAACATTTTGTATTCCCTGATGGCTTCATGATAGAGATTTTTTTTTTCTAAGGAATAATCAGCTCGCCAGCTTCTTTCAGACTGCCTACAGCAGCGTTTCTTAGCTCTGAGATCTTCAGTATACCATGGGGCAGTTTTTTGAAGCCGTTTTAGTGTGATTTTTTTTTTGGGGAGAGCTGCGTCTAGAGACTGAGATATAGCCTCTAAACATCTCAATTTAAGCTCTCTGTTTCCGCTCCGTACTCCCTGTGGTACAGTATCAATCCCAAAAAAGGAAATACGTTTATCCATAGTTTGGTCGAAGCATGCGGCCGCATGCAGAGCAACTGGGTACCTTGGACCTTGTTTATGAATGGCTCTAATATGTTCAGCTATTCTTTCCTTGCTTTCGACTCAAATCACCAAATACCTTATTCTCAAGGTGAGACATCAGTTAATTACATTGCAAGAAATGTGGAGATTTGAGCACTACTCACCAACGATCCGCTAATTGGATATAGTTTACTGATCTGGAATCTACTATTTTTCCCCCCTTAGCTCTCAAATCGTATTGAGCATACATTTAGACTGGACTACTCGCCACAACGATTTTAACCACTTTACCTGGTCTCGAGCGGGGCCGGGTTGGAATTATCACCGGCACAGCAGTGAGCTCCTCGATTTATTAACACTTACCTTGAGAGAACAATTTTTGCTTAGATACTCTTTGCAAGAATGCCTTTGTAGTTCGTTATGTAGACTTGCCTTCCAAGACCGTGTAGTTTTTACTTTCCTTTCCCCTTTTTGTTCCCTTCTTTTTTGGTAATGCTATAGACCTGTGGTTAAGTACCCATCTACTACAGGTAGGAAGAGAACCATTATATGGCTGTATGATCTGTTCCTAACACATGAATCCTTAATGATTTACTCCCCTGCACATGTCATGCGAGCTTGAGGTTTTAAGCCACACCAGAACAGGGACTTTCTTACACGAGTGCTTTCACATTCCCCCCCCCCCTTTGCGCCACTACGATAAGATTCTTTTTAATTAATTATCAGGTTACCACAATAATCCTTGGCACAGACGTACTCACTAGCGAACCACCATCCTGCTTGCGTTTACACTTGCGTTCACACTTTTCGACATCCACTAAGGAAGGTGAGGACGGTGTTGTGCGCTTCCACGAATATGCTGCTGTACATTGTCACCATATTCATTTTCACTCTGCACCCGCACTAGAAGTAGCCACCAAAGAAACGTAATGTTCATTGAAATGTTACAATGTACTCCATCTTGTATTTTGTATCCTCCCCAGCCCTGAGGAGTTGCCAAAGTTTCGTAATTGCTTTGCGACGAAACACGTGTCGGCTGGCCATCCATAACAATAAAAGAGGAGCCTATTACCCATCGTCCTCCCTTTTCTTCAAATGTGGATACTTGAACTTTTAAATGTCCATTGAGACATCATTTCTGTACTCTCTTTATTTGGTGTGCAACAGGTTTTTGATTTATGTACATAGTGTGTGTCTTGGCACACATTTTGGAGGGGTTTAGGGCTTTTTTCCCCTCACCTGCATGCACCCTTACCTAATAGTACTATTATTACTACCGTGAGCAGTGCGCCCAGTATTTCCCTCACCTAAAAACCCTGGTCTCAATTGGTCTTGCAATCTAATATGTAACTGTGAAAAAAAAGCAAATATAAAGTGCAGTACAATATGTATATATATACAAAAGATCCGTTTCAGTATAATTATAATGCAAACGTGCATCAATATTGTTAGTAAAATTCCACTCAAGGAAGATACAATAAAAGTTATATTAAAAAAAGAATTGCTTGCCAAAACTTAATTATACACAAAACTAGGTCTTAAAAAGTAAAAAAAAAGGGGAATTTCATCCAATTTGGTTGCAGATAAAAGTACACATTATATAGTATATAGACTGCCATAGACCATCAAAATACATTTTTGTGTTTCTATTTGCAAAATTTACAGATAACCAAATATATATAAAATTCACGATTGCTCATAAAAAATTGTACATATCTTCCGTGTTGTTTAGACCCTGCTGCCACTTGCTGTCAAACTCAAGGATGAACTGGGTTTCCAATTGTCTAAGTTGGCGTTCCCTATTACCACCTCTTCGAGATTTCAGGATGGCACTGATCACGTAATAGGTTAGACAACTGATATCCTTCGCATGACAGCGTTTAAAGTGCCGTGCCAATGGGTATGCCGGATCACTATTTAGAATGGCTCTTATATGCTGCAATATTCTGACATGCACCTGCAGCTTCGCACTACCGATGTAGTTAAGGCCACAGGTGCACGTCAGAACATATACAGCATATTCTGTTTTGCAATTACAAATCCCTTCGATGGAGATATGAGAATCACTAAATGGAGTAGAATAGTGCGTTTTGTGGCAGCCAAATTTACAAGCTCTGCATGTCGCACATTTTTTAAACCCTCTAGCTGGTTTTCACCATGAAGCTACTTTTCGAGTCTCAGGGGAATTTTTATCAAGATCAATACCCTTAGATCTCCCTTTCCTGAACGTGATTGTGGGGGTCTCTGCTAACTTATTATGAAATACGCTGCCGGTTAGCACTATTGGTCAATGTTTTTGAATAATGGCTCTGATTTTTCTCTCTTCCTTACAGAACGTGGTGATTAATCTGGGGGGTACCGCTATTGGTGGCCTCTGTGCTGCGTACTGGTGCCAGTTCGCTGTTGTCTTTTTTGAAGAGGATCTGGGTCATTTACTAGATTTTTTTACAGCTTCTCCAATTACTTTGTTACTATATCCTCTAGCTTTTAACCTTCCCAGCATTTCATTTTGGCACCTATCAAAATCGACTTAGTTGCTGCAGATACGCTTGAGTCTAAGAATTTCTCCATTAGGTATACTCGCAATTAAATGTCTGGGATGAGAACTGTTGGCATGCAACGTGATGTTACCAGATGTCGGTTTTCTGTAAAGGGTACTTTCGAGTTTACCTTCATTGAAGTGAAGCCTCACATCAATTAACTCAATTTGTGTTTTATGAATATGGGAGGTAAATTTCAAATTCATAGAATAATCATTGATGTCATCAACACATTTTTGAGCTTCTATTGCATTACCTCATAAAATTATGCCTTCCATACTCCGTCTGAAGCATGGGGTGGCACCAGGAGAGTGTAATGAAGTATAACATTGAATATGTATACCTAGACCTTCCTGTAACATTATCTAATCAAAAGATAGCTAACATAGTGTGGTAGATATTCATTTACTGTTTTGTCTTTGTAAATATTGTCACAGCTCGTTTTTTTTAATTTGTGCGAGTTATTCATAGACGCGCTAGCCACCATTTTAAATTCAACAATTCTGAATATGATATACAACATATTGCATTCCTTACCATTTTTTGCACTAACATTGCCTATGCAGTAAACTCTTCTATGTTTGTTGCATCCACACGGTTGCTGTGATAACCAACCAGTTTATGCCTGTCAATCAAAATGTATATATAACGTTGATGAGTGAGGAACCAGATGTAGTGGGCATCTTTGTTTGGTAATCAATCCATGGATCCAGTGCCTGCTTGATCTGGAAGCTTGGACTGGTTTGAGATATATATACATATATATATATATATTGTGACCAAACCAAGCTTTCAATCAAAAGAAGGAGCTGACTCCGTGAATCAAAATCCAAACGATATTTAATTACTCAGTTGCTGCTTAGACGCGTTTCAGCAGCTTGCTCCCGCCTTGTTCACTACATCTGCATAAACATTTTGTTAAGCTATATATACACATACATGATCACATGAGCATGCGATTGCCTTACAGGTTTCAACTGGCTAGTGGTTGTTATGGTTACAGGGTCGTGACACTCATGGACGGACATAGAAGAGTTCATGACTTGAACATTTCAAACTCATGGCAGTCTTTTTACACTCTTGCCTGAAAATTGAAAAACACAATGATTGCATTTTTTTGAATTCGTCTCCAATATGCTTGATGTTAACATTCACAGATGCATATTTGAAAAGAACACCCTTTGTTAGGTGGAATGTGCATTACCACTATTATCACAAGTCAAACTCAATACGTGCTACACTGCTCGTAACACGCTCGTGTGCGCTGGGTTTTTGTGTGGCTGGTCGTAACATTGCAGTCGGTTTCCTAACATTAATGTTATTGGGAAGCAATGTAAGCGACTAAACTATCAATCGCGTACTAATAAGCACTCCGGAATATATGCCTTAATTGACAGGTAGACATAAGTGATGCTACATGTAGTCAATACTACTTAAATAATGAGCTCAGTTCGGCATTCGTTAGATATGTCAACTATATCATCGGCCCAGGGCATGTACATCTGCAGTATTTCCCTTCATACTGACGGTGCTGCGCACAACGTTATACCCTAATAGTAACTCACATGGTGCTGCTCGTGTATAACAAAACCCGTTCAGTTGCCTTGATGGCTTCCCTCGCTTGTGTTTTGAACACCACACCCACTGCGCATGGGAATCTCGTCTCCAAGTGGAGTTAATGACTGGGGACTTGTGTAGTGAGTGTTTAAAGTGAGTGGTGAATATATATATATAGACAAATCCTGAATGGCACCACTCCTCCACGGCACACAGATAGGTACAAACCACTCAGGGGACGATATCAGTAATTGAAGTGCTTTTATTTCATTAGCATGGGTCCTGCAACCAGTCAGTCCTGGACAGTGCCCCAGCATGACGCATTTCAACAGAACTCTGTTTTGTTCACATGACACGCTACAAACAAATGAATCAATAAATAGTGAAAGTAATCAAAACAATATTGGGCAGAGACGTAGCACCTGTGTAAAGTTCAAAACCTGGTCACATGACAAATGAACATAGAAAACATACTGCACATAGAGTTAAATGACACAAGGTTAACAAAATCAATGTGGATATAAAGTTAAAAATAATATATTGGATTATAAATAAAAAAGATATTGCAGATTAAAACAATAAATATTTAAAGTCACATTGTAAAAACAGGAGAGACACAATAGCCCCTTCCATGGATGCATCTACTTGGTAATGTAAGGTATAAATACCATTTAAAATTGCATCCATTAAGAAACTCCTGCTCAAAAGTGTGCAAATTGCTGCTTGCAAACTAAACTCATGTGCAAATACGCTCTAGTGTTGAGAAAACAGAATCAAGTTCACAGGTTATACATCTGGTTGTGCTAGCTGCCTCATGACTCCAAAGTGCAAAACGAATGAAAATCCAAATGTGCTGATAATGCTGATAATGAAAACTCTAAATACTAAAATTAGTAGCAGCGGAACATGACCCCCGGAGTCCCGGGGGGAGCCCTGAAATAAAGATATAAATAATCTGAATAGGTGGCAGCCTCAAGAAAAATAATTAATTAATGAATGCTTTGTGCAAGAATGGAAATAACGGGCCAGTGCCCTTACCTTTCCAAGACAATCAATGTCCAACATGGAACCCTCCATACATTGTTGGACAAAAAAAACAAACCAAAGAATAGTTTTTTATTTATCATGATTGATAAAAAAAGGGATCTTGATAAGATGATACCCTGTATAAGAGGGAAAGTTTTAACTAAAGGAAATTCAACAGGTATTGTTTATCTAATGGGACAAGGGGAATAAATATCCTAAAACCTCTCTAAAATCAAAGTTAAAGAAGCAAAAAGATACTCTAGCAGCAAATGCAGTGGTAAAAATAGGCAGATTCAGACATCAATAAGGGTATAGTTGAAGAAAGTTGTGCAAGTCCTCCCCCATATTGAGCCCATTGGGCATTCTAGTGTTGAGTTCGAGGATGAACTTGCTTTCAAGTTGTCTTAACGGCGCTCTCAGTTGCCTCCACAAATAGATTTGGGAACAGCCCCAATCACAAAATAATATAAATCCTTCAGATTGTTATTGTGGACTCATTTAAAATGTCTGGCAATGGGATAGTTGGGGTCTGAGTTGACCGCCGCTCTAAGGTGTTGAAGTATGCGATTATAAACTTGGAGCTGAGTGCTGCCAACATACTTCAAATCACACGTGCAACGTAGCAACCCTTGTATTTTAACACCTTAGCTGCGTGTAAACATTTCTCCCCAGTGCTGCGCTGTCCATTAGAACTAGTGCTGAATGGACGTTCAATGGTCGTGCGCAGCACTGGGGAGGTAGCGCTGCTGACGACCATTGGCCGTCAGCAGCACTTAATGGGTTAACCTGGGTGTTAGTGTTACTAAAGGTGGTCATATAATCTTTAGTACTAGTCCCAAATTTACATGCCCGGCAGGAATTACATTTAACAAACCCACTTTTGGACGAAAGCCATGTAATAGAAACCATGACTTCAGGGCTGTTTCTAACCAAACTGTCTCTCATAGCAGGTGACTTTCTAAATGTAAGAGCAGGTGCATCGGGTAACATCTGAGAGAGTGTGAGGTCAGTTTGAATAATAGGCATTTTTTTCTGCACAATCTGTCTAATTTGTTTATGTTGTTTAGAATATGTAGTGATCAATCTTACTACTTGCTTGTTGCTACTGACAGGGTTAATAGCGTTGTCCCCAGTCTCAGTTAAAGAATTTTTAATGCCAAGACAACTCTCATGAGATAAAGCATTAGCTTTTATATGGGCCAGATTCAGATCTTGAAACTTATAGACTCTTTTTTTTTTTTTTTTGTCCTCATCTTGCGATTATCATTATGCATGTGGAGTACCAGGATTCTGCCTCATTATTTTTAACCGACACTGCCCCTTGTTCTCTCTTGATTGGGGAGTTTTGACCATTTGTTATTTGAGGAGTTTCCTTTGCTCGTCACATAACAATACCTCTGGCTTGGGTTGGACCGGGGGGAGCTAGCCAGCTTGGCTACTCAGCAAGTACCTTACTTGTCCACCAGAAGATAGATCGCTTTAATCATAGGACTTAAGTTTGTTTTTATTTGAGGTTTAAAAATGATTCAAAGATATCCCAAAACTTAAATCTTTTGCTTACACTTCCTAGTTTATCAAGTTTGTTAATTCTTATTGCCGAGTTTAGCCATTCTGCGTGGGTTGGGCAAGAGGGTCCTATCCATTTAATACATATTTCTCTCCTTGCTAGAGCTATTAGTACAAAAAGGAGATTTTCCTGCTCTTTAGTTAGACCCCCTTCATTATCTGTGCTCAAAATCCCAAAAAGAGTAAGAGTCGTACTTACAGTAAGTTGTTTGGCCAGGATAGTGCTCAAGGTCTTACCGACTTGATCCCAAAATTCCTCCAAATGTGGACAGCTTTTAAACATATGGATGTCATTTGACTTTTCTTCTCCACATTTAGTGCATTTCCGTATTCCAGCGTTTTTGAATTTGGACAGTTTTTTGGAGGTCCAATATGCCCGGTGAATTGTATACAGATGATTCCTCTTCAGAGCCGCGGATTTCAAGGTTGACCAGCATTTAGCTACAGATTTTTCCCATATTAGATCTAGATCTGTTATTACAGCGTCTTTCCATATTTGGGCTTCCATATTAGCACTGTCTTCGTTGGCCGTTATCAGAGCCCAATACCACTTAGCCACTTCTTTTGGTAATCGCGTTGTTGTGATCATGTCATCCTCCAGGTTTTCATTGCCATGTATATTGGTTAGAGTTTTGGACCAACTTGACATTTGATAATACTTAAATTTTGATAATGTGTTGTTCGACAGTTCTTGAAGTTCTACCCAGGTTTTTATATTTGGGCCATCTAGTATTTGCCCCCAGTATTTGATGTCGGCTCTTTTTAATGCTAGTGCAAGAGTATCTTTTAAGCATTCTGGGGTTCCGGGGGATTCCCAAATAGGAGCCCACTTACTGTAGTATGGTATATGTAATATGCCTCTGATTTGTGTCCACATCTTTGCTGCATCTCTCAGTATCTTAAGCTTTATTTTTTTAAAGTATTTGGGATGTCCATACTTAAACAGCGCATGATCCTCTGAATTTGTGATTACTTGTAAATAGGCTGAGTAATGTCCATGGTTTTTCAGTAGAGGTTTGATGTTTTTAAATTGAAAGGCTCTGCAATATTCCACCAGGTCTGGACTGGCCAGCCCGCCCTCCTTCTTGCTCCTCCTGATCTTTTTCCATGCAATCCTCGTGCCCTTTGCTGCCCAAATGAAGCTTGTTATATCTCTTTGTGCCCGAGCTAGTTCTGCTTTCCCAAACTCCATTGGAATTGTATTAAATAAAAAGGTGAACTTTGGCAAAATGGTCATCTTGATTATATTTGATCTCCCAATCAGACTCAATGGTAGAGAGGTCCATGTCTCAAGTAACTTTCTTACATCTCCGGCAACTTTATTCAAATTCCTGTTTGCAATCTTCTCTATGTCATGGTTTATTAAGATTCCTAAATACCTGATTTCATTTTTTATGAAGTTGTTTTGAAAAGCCGTATTCCATGTCATAATTTCTGTCTTTGTTTGATTCACCTGAAATTTTACCGAATGTAGTTAGAGTTTTCTCAATACTTGCTTTAGCTTTTGGGTAATCATCAGTAAAGATCATTAAGTCATCCGCATAAAGAGCAATTTTTTTCTCCCAACTGCCAGACTTGAAAGGTGTTATTTCGTTGTTGTTTCTTAGCTTGTTTGCCAGAGGCTCAATATATAAATTGAAAAGTAAGGGGGAGAGTGGACAACCCTGTCTCGTTCCTCTGCTTATTTTTATGTTTTCTGTCAAACTGCCATTTATTAGGACCTTTGATTTTGGATCTTTATAGATCAGGTTTACCATACCTGTAAAGTGCGGTCCAAAGTTGTTCTTGATCATAACTTTCTCAAGAAAGGTCCAGTTGACCCGGTCAAACGCCTTTGCGGCATCAACAGCGAGTATAGTAAGCGGAGTTTTCTCACTTGTAGCAACGTCTACTGCAGTTAAGAGTTCTTGCGTTACTTCATGAAAGTACCTTCCTTTAATAAAACCTTTTTGGTCTTGATGTAGTAAGTTTGGTAGTACTTTCCCTAGTCTAGCTGCCATTATTTTTGTAAATATTTTGTAATCAGCGTTCAATAGAGATATTGGACGGTATGATTCACATTTGAGTGGGTTCTTTCCGGGTTTCAGAATAATTGAGATTATAGCATCATTCCATGAATCAGGTATTGGTTTCTGTTGTGTTAGAATTAAATTGATTAGTTTGGTTATGTGAGGAAGTATGGAGTTTTTTAGTTTCATATATAGTTCATTTGGAATAGCATCCGGTCCTGCTGCTTTTCCCTTTTTCAGGCCTTTAATTGCATCTGCCACTTCTTCTTCAAGGACTTCTTTATCTAGTGTTTCTCTGTCGTTTTCTGTCAGTTTTAGGAGCTCTGCATCTTCTAGGTAGGAGTTAATCCTTTGCTCTGAGGGATTTAAGTCTTCCGTATACAGGTCTTTAAAAAATTTCCAAAATTCTTGCTCGATGGTGATTTCATCGGAAGTAGGATTATTCTGACCATCCGGAATGATGCTTTTTACCTTGTTTTTAGCTAGATCTGTTTTGAGTTTCCATGCTAGCCATTTTCCGCATCCCTCACCATATTCATGTTTCGCCAGTTTGCTGGAATCCCATTTTTTCTGTAATCTCTCCTCCAGGATTTGATTAATTTTATCTTTATGCGTTTGTTTTTTGTTGATAAGATCTTGCTTCTTGACCACTTCATGTTCTTCGGATATAGCGATATCAAGAGTACTGATCTCTGTTTCTAGATCTGATATCTCTCGCTTTCCTTGTTTATTTTTGCGAGCCCCTAAGCTCAAGAGTTTACCCCTTAAGACTGCTTTATAAGTATCCCACGTTATTTGTTCTGTGGAATCTGACACATTTAGTTCGAAGAAGATGTTTGTTTCTGTTTCTAGTTCCTTTATAATTTGTTCGTCTTCCAGCAAGGCTCTTTCAACTGTGAATCTCCTTTCGGTTTTATTTTCTGTGATTTGTAGTTCTAATTTTACTGCCGAGTGATCTGACAGGTGAGCTGGCAGGTGAGATATTTTTTTTACTTTCCTTGCTATTTCGTTACTGATCAGAAAAAAGTCAATCCTGTATTTATGACCCAGTTTTTTGTTGTGCAAAGTGAATGGGTGTGATTTTTCTCCTTTATCCTTCCAAATATCCACCAGATTAAGGTCCCTTTTGTAAGTCCCAATCCATTGTCTCATTTTTTTTAGATTAGTATGTCTCCCTGGAGGGAATCTATCAAGTTTTAAATCCATTACTAGATTAAAGTCGCCCCCTAATATTATGGGAGAAGTGACTAAAAGTAGCTGCAAGTATAAATTTCGCAGCGGATCAGCATCATCTAGGTTAGGACCATAGTATCCTGCAACTGTAATGGGAGAATTTCCTATTTTTGTATTGACTATTGCCCATCTTCCTTTGCAATCTACTTCTGAGCTGATTATAGTTGCATTTAGGGACTTTTTAAAGATTATCGCTATTCCCTTAATATTGACTTGTTGTGTTGTGCAGATTAAAGTGTCAACCCACCATAGGTTCTTAGTTATTTGATCCCATTCTTCCTTTAACAAGTGGGTTTCTTGTAATATTATTATCTCACTTTTCTCTGTTCTGATATATTCTAAGATTTTATTTCTCCTACTTTTTGTTCTTAACCCGTTCACATTCCAGGATAACATTTTTACCTCTCTACTTTCACTCCCCATTTATTATGTTCAGTTGTTGTGATTTTTTTCTATACTTCACTCCCTGATGTTTTGATTTCCTGAATTTTCGCAGATGAGGTATTTTTTGTTTTTTTTCCCCTATTTTGCTCCCCACCCTTTTTCGTGTATTTTCGTACTTTCTGATTTGTGTATTATGGTTACCCTCCCCGGGGAAGCCTCCATCTTCTTCTCCTTTGGTTATCTTTGTAAACCTTTTGGCTTCCCGTCCCCCCCCGTGATTCTTATCTATATACATTTAAAATATGGAAAAAAAGATTTAGTTGGATTATAGCTCCTACATATTATTATCCTTAAGTGTGAGTTTTTTTTTTTTTTAAGGTGTGCATTTTAGCATTTAGCATTTAACTCAGTGGTTCCTCTGATAGTACTTGATCTTTGATTTGTTCTATTAAGTTTTTCACTTCTTCAGGCTCTCTTAGATTTCGCATCTTGTTTCTCCACATAATGCGTAATGAGGGTGGAAATTTCATTTGCACTGTGGCACCTAGCTGTTGCAATTCGGACATCAAATTTCCCAATTCCCATTGTCTGGTCTGCGAGGCTTTTGACATATCAGATCTTATTTTAAAGTTCCTACTATCTTTGTTATATGATCCTTTTTTCAGTGCCACCCCCAAGATTCTATCCTTCAGCATATACGTTTTAAAGTTTACTAGAATTTTCCTGGGGGTTTTCCTTTCTTTGCTTTTTCCATAAGGATCTCTGTGCACCCTCTGTATGTCCTCGTTTAAAACCTCCTTGTCCGCCCATGGGAAGTGTTCCGTCAAAAGTGCCACTACAAATGCTTTTACGTCTTTACCCTCTTGATTCTCCGGTACATTTAAGATCCTTATGTTATTCTTCCTGGCCTGATTTTCTAAAGATTCCAGTTTATCGTGTATATTTTTACTCTCCAATCTTAAGGAATTTATTTCCTTTCTGTTTTTCTCCACCTTCTTATCCAAGCCAGTAACTTCCTTTTCAATTGCCGTGACTCTGTCTGCTAGGGCATTTAGCTTGGTATCCAATTTCTCGCAGACCTCCTGTATTTTGTTTTGTTTTGATTCAGAAATGGAGAATTTCTCTTTCATTTCTATCCATATTTTTTCAAGTAGTTCGTCTGTTTTAGTTTTAGCTGGGTTTTTGTTATACTCTGTGGACCTTGGGTCATCGTCTTCCTTCTCTCCAACCTCTTCCGTCCTATTTACAATTTTGTTTACTACTGCTGTTGCAGCGGGATCAGCGCCTCCTTCAGCCATGTAGATTTCCGCTCCTTCTTCTGTGCTGATTTCCCTTTTTTTCCAAAGCTCATCTAGGCTCTTGTTTTCCACCAAGTTCTTTTTCTTTGTTCGAGTTTTTCTCCCTTTCTTTGTCTTGCTAGGGCTCGGTTTTCCAACTAGTAGGGGAATTCCTCGTTGGTTCTCTTTTCTTTGGGAATGAGTTTCTGTAAATTTGGGTTTTCCTTCCTTCTCCTGCTTGCTTTCCCCAGCTTCTAGTAGTTTTTGTGGTTTTATGGGGCTAGGAGGACCCGAGTTCAGCTCTTGTTGCTGGATTTTAAAGTAGGACCTGAGAGAGGGGGGTAACCTTTACTTTTACTTTTGATCTTTCCTCCTTCTCTACGTCGTTCTGTAGAAAGTCTCTGAGTATTGTCTTTTGTTTTTTTCTGCTCACTCTCGGAGTGATACCCTTTGGAAACTGCTCTTGACTCAGAAATTTTCTGTTGCGTAAACTGTAGAAGGATCTCCCAGTGCTAGGCTGAACTCCTTGTTGCCAAGGCTCAGACCCTGTTTCCGATTTAGTTCCAACTTGATTTTTTGGGAGATCTTTTAAATCTTTGAAATCCTGAGGTTTTTTCTCTTCTGAGGCCTCTTTTGAAACCTCCTGTGTTATTTCAGTGGTACTACTCATGTGCTGATTGTTTGTGGAGGTTTTCTCTTCAATACTTGTAATACTTGTAATACTTGTAAACTGACAAGGTTGTAGATATTTATATGTTTGGCCCAGCCAGAAATGTTGAGAAAGTTGAGAAAGTTGACAAGACTGACTGTTAACACTTTTAAAATTATAGTGTGTTTTATCGTAAGTGTTTACTTGTTGGGCGTTTACTTGTTGGGCCTGCTGTGATTTGCAGGCTTTGTGAAGCAATATATCCAAAATCTGAATATTTTTAATGCTTTCAATTTTTAAACTATGGTTATTTAACGCTTTCTCTCTGTTTTTGAGAATTGATTTCTCCAGTCTTGCCTCTCTGTGTTCATCATTTTTTTTACAGGTGCACTTCCTTGGGTAGTCCTCAACCCTGTTGCGTTATCCAACATGTTCAGTTCCCCCGCTATCGAGTTATGAGCCCTGCTGGCCCCCTCGAGCTTCTGCTGCTCCCCAGCCCTGACTCTGTCTCTGCTGCTCGCGCCCCGGAACTGAAAGCTCAGTCTTCGGGAGGCGCGGCGGCAGCGCGTCTTTGCTCTCTGCGCGGTGCTCCACTTGCCTGTCTCCGCTGTGACACGAGATCCCAAGCCTCCGAAGCCTTCGAAGCCTCTCCTCGCTTCACGCCGCCCGCACACTCCGCTGACAGCTCCCGAAGGGTCCAAGACCAGCAGCACGCTCTCCGCCTCAGATGCACCACAAGCCTCAACCTCCCAGGCGCCGCTCGACCAACAGTACGCCACACCCCTCTCCCCACTGCACAGCGAGAGAGAGACGGGAGAGACAACCTCAGAGAAAAACACCATTCCAGGTAAAGTCCGTGGTTTTAGATAGAAATGTCTTTTTCCACGTACTCGTTCTATTCAAAGATTAACCACTACTATGCACCAAATTCATGTTAATCCATCTCGAGTTTAATTGCCGTCATGCCGGAGCTGCTCCCCAACCTCTGCCACAGTGAATCACGAGGGAAACGGGAGCTCTCCGACCGAGCCTCCTACTCGGCCGCCATCTTCCCCTCAAACCACCGAAACTTATAGACTCTTGAAAGAAATTTTTGTAATGCTTCAGCTTGACAAACTTCTAAATCATTGTCATTACTACAGATGTGGCATTTTGGCAGAATTTCCCTGTAAGGGATACTGCGGATCAGGTGCCTGGGGTGGGAGCTGGTCTTTGAAGAATGAGTTCTCGGCCACCTCCATCCTGTGTAATTTAGTGTGTTATGCATTGTCTTTTACATAAACGGAGACATCTAAAAATTCAACATTGTTGTGGCTAATGGTGGCTGTAAAATTCAGATTAGGCCTGTTGTTGTTGATGATGTCAATGAAATTAAGTGCAGTTGTATGGGAACCTTTCCAAATTAAACACACATCATCAATGTAACACCACCAATGGCAAACATGCTTATCAAATAGTTCTTTGTGTTCACCACTGAGGACGTGCTCCTCCCACCAGCCAACATGCAAACATGCGTACCTGGGGGATAAGCACGCCCCCATCGCCACACCTCGCAACTGCTGATAGACTTGTTTGTTTAATAAAAAAAATTACTGGTAAGACAAATCTTAATCATGGACAATAACATTTTGTTGTGTTTCAAGTATCTGATGCCACGATGTTCTAGGTAATAGGAAACAGCATTATTACCATCATGATTATGGATACTTGTATATAAAGACGTGCTGTCCATCACTACAAGTAGATAGCCACTTTCCCAATTAACACTGTTCAATTTCCTTAAAAAATCCCCAGTGTTCTTTAAAATAGATGGTAGGTTAAACGTGTTCCTGTAAAACATAATCAACAAACTTAGAGACAGGTTCCAGTAAACTCCTTTGTGCAGAAATTATCAGTCTGCCTGGAGTAGGAATGATCTGTTTGTGAACTTTGGGAATAAAGTACAATATAGGTGTAATAGGATGCTCTTTTTTGAGGAAGAGGAACTCACTCTTGCTGAGAAGGCCTTCTCTCTTCCATTGAAATAGTTCTTTATGGACCAAATCTTTGATTTTGTTGAGATATGCAAACAATGACAACGTGTTGCAATCAGGATCATTCAGATGAATCATGGCTTCAGTCATGTACATATCTCTGGGACAGAACACAACGTTACCTCCTTTATCTGCTTTGTTTATGATGGGATATTTCTTAGTTTTCAGTTTTTAAATTAAATTGTAATATTGCAATTCAACATGTCTCATCTTATACTGACTGTTTTTCACTGTTTTATTGCGTTGTTTTGAATCTTCTGTCACTATGTCGTTAAAAATGTCAATGGCATCTTAAGGCATGATGGGCACAAAGGTTGAAGGAGGACAAAATGGACTTGTTGCTGGACTTTCAGAAAAAACACCGGTGTCCATAAGAATTCCTTGGGTAGGGCGAGAGTCTGAATTAGTATTAGTATATGTATTCTACTTCCCCATGGAAGCAGGATCATTGTTCCTGCCTGCGCTTCCATGACAAAAAGCAGAGTTTGCTATGGCTTGGCAGGAGCAGTGCTTCCACCATGCCATAGCAAACTGCAATGCCCTGGGAGTGGGCTCCTCGGGACATTGCTGGAGCCTGCCCTGGGGGTGGCGGTCCTCAGGGCCATCAATGTATCCTGGAGGAGGGCTGTGTAGCCCCCTCCCAACTACATTGTAGCCCCAGGAAGTTGGTGGTTCCCAGGGCAGGGGTCTGCAACGGACCCCTGCCTCTACTTAATTTGTGGCCCGGGGAGGTGGGTGTCCCCGCATTAGAATAAATTAAGTCTGGGGAGGTGGCAGTCCCTAGGGCTGAGCCCCTCCATGCATCTTTTGAATTTAGCCCCGGGGAGGTGGCGGTCCCTGGGGCTGCAGGGGGCCCACATGGCCCCAGCATTTAACATAATTAGCCCCTGGGAGGTGGTGGTTTCCTGGGTGGCATATGGTGGCAGGAGCCTCCGACAAATTATTGTGAAAACAAAGCCCCATGGAGGTGGTGATCCCCGGGCGCTGCAGGGGCCCATGTGGGCCCCGCATCTATTTTAATCATTACCCCCAGGAACTGGCCAACCTGGGGCATAAAGAAAACAAAGAGCGGAAGTCTGTTCTTCATTAAAAAAAACAAAATTGGCTGGATTCCTCGATCCAACGTGAATCCTTCCAAAAATAACAGTAAGATGTTGTTTTTGGCCCTAGGGGTCTATGTGGGACCCCCTGAGCAGGCCTAGGGGATCAGGGTGTTTATACCCTGCCCCCTTTTCTTAATTTTTAAGGTTTGTAGACAATTTTTCTTGTGACTTGGTTAACCGAATCACAAGATGGCTGCCAACACTTCCTGGTTTGAAGTGTTGGTAGCCAATCAGATCTCAGGCACAAGATCAGGAGAGTTCACGGATCTACCTCAGACATATTTGTATATCTGAGAAATCTTTATATTTCTCAGGAACTACTGAACCGATTTACACCATTTAACAAAAAGAGTGCTTTCTAAACCAATAGCTACCTTTTTGCAAAATTTGGCGTAATTTCATTCAGCAGTTTGAGCTGTAGCTGTGTCTAAAGTTTTTTATGGAAATTAACACAGCGAAAATACGTTTTGGGACCTCCCTTTTTGCAGGGACCCGCTTCACGAATCACCCTGAAATTTTCAACACACCAGTTAAAGTGAGTGGGCTATTAGTTTTGAAAATTTTGCGAGGATTCGTCAAACGGCGCCAAAGATATTGGTAATTGAAAAAACGCTTTTTGAATAGAAACAAGGTCCTAATTATAACTACCTACTGGGGACCGTCAGTAGGTAATATATGTAAATATTTTCATGGACATTATAGTTAGGCTCAGATTTTACACAAATAAAACCAAATAAATTCAGCAGTTATAGTTACCTGAGCTAACTATAACCTACACCCCAGCAATACACTGCTTATGACCTCACATATTACATCACTCTTGACATGGTCAGTGACATTACTGATGAGATCGAAAATGACATCACTGATGATATCGCTGATGAAATCATCCAGTGAGTGTGAGTGTTTCATAAAAGTTGCTGTCACTGAAAAATATACTGAGCTACTGCATAAGTTAAATTACTATTTTTTCTGTACTACTAGAGTGTTAGTATTTCTAACATATATAATCTGAACTATAATCCTTTCTTTGAAGTGACTGTACTATTTATGAGTAAACCAGCCTCTATGCAGACACATGTACCCTGCTGATGTATGTGTATGGTAGTGCTTTGCGACAGTCTAAGCTGTTCATTGAGACCTCATGCCAAAGTGACAACTGAGTATAGTTGTGTTTTATGACATACTGACTACTTTGATTAGACCTAGCTCCTTTGTGATGGTGAGTATAGTAGCAGTTTGCATTACATTTATCTGTTCACTTAGACCTCTGTCTAGGGTGATGGCTCAGAGTAGTACTGGTCTGCAACAAACTGACCTTTCTCCAGAATGAAGAATAATTTTTCTAGTGGGTTGTGACACAGTGACCTGTCCATTAAGACCTCTCTTCTGGGTGTGTGTTGTAGTGGTTTGTGTAAAACTTGCATCTGTATTAAAACGCCTTTTCAGGTTGACAAGTGGTGTTGTTGTGGATTGCAGCAGACTAGCTTGGACGGTTAGATGGCTTACTTTGTTTAATAGTATTTAGAGTAGTGGTTTAGAAGAGAGTGGACTAGCTGCGGAGAACTCTCTTCTGAGTGATCAGTCAGTGTAGTAGTTGATAAGGTTACAGTGAGCTCTCTGCTGTACGTCTCTCACTTGCCTCCTATTCTTTTTTTAAAAAGCATGTAACTGGCATTTCATGAAGTATATTGAAGTTTGCTTTGCTGAACGATGTTGTCATTGATGTCATTTAAGATGTCATCAGTGATGTTATCAACGATGTCACTGACCAGTCACAAGCGATGTACTCTGTTAGGTTATAAGCAGTCCATTGCAGGGGCGTAAGTTATAGTTACCTCAGGAAACTGCTGAATTTATGTGGTTTTGTGTGTGTAAAATCTGAACATAAATATACTATCCATGTAACCTGTTTGTTTCAGTGAATTTGTATTTTTTTTTATATTCTATTTCCTAACTATAATATCCCTGTAACCTTTTTTTTTCTCCAGTACCTTTCTATGGGTTTTTAATGCAATTTCCCAACTATAATGTCTCTGTTACCTTTGATTTTTTTAGTGAATTTCAGTGTTTTAAATATCAATTTAACTACAATTTGTTCCATAAGTTCCATTTACCAATATACATTTTCACAAGTTTAAAAATACATTTTATTCACACATTCATTTTATTATATACTTTAAAATTTAAAACAAAACAGTTAAGGTAAGGTAACTCATCTAGTCTTTCTATAAATGAAATGCATCAAGTATTTACTTTTTTGTATTCATTTTATAGATCTGTGGATCTGTTCCCAACCAAAATTAAAACAACAACACATTTAATTCAAACATATGCAATAGTAATTTCTATAAGTGTATTACTGCCTGTGTTTGGGTGTGTGAGTGTCTATGTAAGTGTTAGACCTGGAATCATTGGCGTGGTTCTCCCTTCCATTTTTGCTGTTGCCTCATGTGTTTTTCTGGTGTTAGATGCTTTGGGCACTGTGCCACTGCTGTCCAGTGCCACCGTGCGAGTGCTCCCTACTGTAAATTGATGTATTGATTAGTGGTTCCATGATAAGATATTTGGTTTACTTGTCAGACCCTAGTACAGTGCACTGAGTGTGCCCAGGGTGTGTAAATTCAAATGCTGCTAGTGGGCTTGCAGCACTGGTTATGCCACCCTCAGAAGCGGCCTTGTAAAACGTGTCTAAGGTCTGCCATTGCAGAGCCTGCGTGCAGTCTGGTACTGTCATGCTGACTGGGCAAGTACACCCACTTTCCAGTCCCTAAACCTTCCCATTTCTTCATATTAGTCACCGATATGGTAGGCCCAAGGGCAG